>NC_139350.1:65245996-66585496 GCF_055883805.1 Amblyomma maculatum
ACATTTATAATATTTTAACTTGTTTCTAACGGCCTCTCTCGGCCATTTATTATCCGTTGCGTAGTTGCCCAAAGCTCAGAAATGGCTCAGACCAAAGCTTTTTCCATCCGCGGAATGGTTGCGTCATCGGCCCCGGTTCAACGTTCATCGTTGCGTGCTGCGTACAGAGTGGGTTATCTGTACCAAACAGTCAGTATTTCATTCTGCTGGTTGTGGTAGAGCTTTACAGCAAGGCGAAGACTGTGTGTGCTCGATGAGAAACTGCCGCTGCATATGCGCATTTCCGGACGATGGGACAATGCTGCGTCACAGCTCGGCGTCTCGGCTCGGCCTCTCAGGCACGTCGCAAAAGTGGTAGCTTGTTTTACGAATACACGTCTGCATGAGCTGAGCGGCGTATCGCTGCATGTTTTATTGAGCGGTGAAGGTGAGATTTTATTGCCCCCAAGACGCGGGTCGCATTGCTCAAAGCCTTCCGTTCCGCTCCCTTTGCTGCGTGTTTTGCTTACTGCGTCGTATTACCGCACCAACGTTCGCTGAACGTGCTTTAGCTGTTATTTATTGATTTATTTGAAAATACCTTAGAGGCTCATTAGGCATTGTGTAAGGGGTCATAAAATCTATACAGTGCAATATATACATAAAATGTAAGCAAACAGGCAAAAAATACAAAGGTAATTAATATATGAACAAACAAAATAGTACGACGCGGAAATTATTATATTATTAAGAAAAAGAAATACGCGACAGATTAAAGCACCATGGTACACACACAGATTAAGCACAATAAAAAGCAAGCGGCACACAGTGCCCCGAATGGCGCTTAAAAAAATGGTAAAAAAAAAGCCCGGAAAGAGTACATAGGCAAACACAAGTAAATAAAACTCATCAAGACATTTACCAGCTGCAACAAATTTTATAAAAATGTATATATAAGACAAATAAGGCAAAATGAAGGCTCAGGGATATAATGTGACGAGTTGGCGATGGAACGCTTTTAGATTAGGAAGGGAAGCGATAATGTCTGGCAGGTTATTCCATAATCTGATGGCTCGTGGAAGTGCTGATGAGTTGAAGGCTAATGTGTCACCATATATTCTTGTAAAACTGAGGTGATTGTGCAATCTTTTGGACGTGCGGGATGGAACATCGAGGTGAAGCGGACAGGATCGATTGGGGTATACATGCTTGTGAAATAGTGTTAGCCCAGACGGCCATAGACGTCCGACGGTCGACCGACGGACGTCCGTTCTCGGACCTTCGGACATCCGACGGAAGTCCGGTTATGTTCGATATACGTACAGCGGACGTCCGTCGGACTATCGTTCGTGGATCCGGATCGCGTCCCACGGACGTCCGACGGGCAGCCGGAGGCGGACATTCGGACGTTTCCCGGAACATGCTTGCAGGGCCCGCTATTCGTGTAAAAACTTGCCAATAACATTCGTGTAAAGCTCAGCAAGCATGTGCCATGAAATTTCAGTCACATACTAGTGCTCAATGCCTTTGTCGTGAGAGTAAAGCAGACAATAGAATATGCAACAGGTTCAAGTTTCCTGTTGTCTGCTTTACTTTCACACACAAAGCACTGAACAGTAGTGTGCAATTAAAACTTCCATCAAAGAGGCACACATGCTAGCTGAGCTTTACACAAATGCACCATTCCTGAAAACATGCTAAGTGCATAGGCATACCAGCATGCGAGGTTGTAAAAAAAGCATTTTTTTTGCCTTAATTGCAAAAACTGCATGCATAAGTAGTCTACACTAAAAAAATATCGATGTTAAGGAATGGCATGGTAAAATGCAGGCCAACTGGAGTATTAAGAATCTACTTGAATCATTTTTTTTAATTATCCTTGGCCATGATAGCTCTTCCCTTGGGGAGGTGGTGGAGGAAAAGGTATTTATTGAAACCTAATATTTCGGAATTAGCGAGATGATCGAGTTCTGTGTGGGCGGCCTCCGCAGGCCGGGATTCCAGGAGCAGTTACTATCCTGTGCATTTGCTCGATCAGCTGTTGATAGTCTTTCAGGCCTAAGATGGAAAGAGCAGGCTGGGCTCCTCCTGCAATAGAAGGGAAAATGAAATTCAAGTTATCTGTGCTGAACTTTGATTACACATCTCCAAGGGCAACTGCCAGTTTCTCTCAATTGCTTTTTCCAGATGGCACTGTACGCATGCATCTCCATTCAGAACTGTCACATACTATATAGAAAGGTCATATAACTGCAGCAAAACCCATGCAGAATAGCAAAAGATACAAACGTAGTTTGACCAGAACCTGGTATTCAGTATTTTAATGTTTTTATATCGTCTCTTTGAACATGCCACTCTGAACAAACATGGCATGTTATGCTTGCTGCTATGCGCCCTCAGCAATGCCCAAGACATGGAGTGCACATGCAGAGAAACTAAGCATAAAAGATGCTGTATATGAACATAAAGCACAGCCAGAGCATTGCAGTATTACACAGGTGCATTGGCGGCAGAAACCTGCATTTTGAGCGGTTTAACAGGCAGATTTCTAAAGTCATTGTTCCTGCTCTGAAAAGAAGTGATCAATAATAACATCATTTAAAATTGTTACCTTTTTGTTCTGTAAACTGCACATTTCGCTGGTTTCCATGTACCCTCTACTGAAGACATTCCCTGGGCGTGTCGGGGGTATATCGACATCAACATCTAGGCTACAAGCGTCTAGAAAGCGTCTCCTTAGAGCAGCTGCGACGAATTAACTTATCTGATAACATGCAAGCTGCTGCAGCAGAATAAAGATAGACATTTGACATGTGGCTAAAGCCCAATGTGGAAGCATAGCCCGCCGCAGTGATTGCGCAGTGTTCATGCTTCTACAAGAGTTAAAAGTAAAGTTATTTGTTTACCCACAGCGCTATATGTGACATTACAATAGCAAGGCTTATAGTTACACAAAACACAAAAAGCTGATAACCACAAGCTCCTGATGTATTACCGGCAGCATGCAGCATGGATGTATGTCATGGATTTCTCAACTACGCACAACAAATTACAAAAAAAATAATGGTATTTATAAATGCAGCCAGCTGTTCACAAGAAACACTGTAGCTTTTTTATGGGGAAGGTAGTGGGCGCCAAAGAAACTGCCCCTGTAAAGGCGCCTAATTTGCCCCTATGTAATATCGGGGACAAGTGTGTGGACTACGCAAACTGCAATCAAAGCACATAACTTTCACATCGACCAGGAAACTCAGACCATACTTGTCGATGTGAAAGTTGGACGTTAGTTTTTTCATGTGTGCAAGAGAAATAAGGTCACAATTCGTTTACATCGCGATTCTAGTCCAAAATCTACAGACATACTGTCCAGACTTTCGCCCCCGCAGTATAAGCCACCACTTGGGTAAGAGATTAGTAAAAGAAGTGTATAAAAGACATTAATGCTGTTGGACAGCCATAGCTATAAAAATGGTATCGACATTGGAGTACTACCTTAAGGCGGGGCCTAGGGCGTTACAAAAGCAAGAGTTAGTGTCCGCTGATCCTCATTTGAACGAACAAAAAGAGGGGGGGGGGAAGAAATCTACCTCAATTACATGTTTGGAGTGACACCAAGCTGCAGTTAGTATTAAAGATATCACACAGTTTTGTGGAAGATTTGGGAGCGCTTTGCAGCTTTCTTACAGGATTGGACAAAAGAGCTCACCATCTTCAGAAAGGCACATTATATAGAAATGAAAATAGTGAATTTACTGCATCTGGCCACAACAACTTGCACACGGAGAGGAAGATGAACTGAAAATTTTATACATGAATGTACGTATTTACAACAGGTGAAACAATGACCATGATCTATGCCGAAGAGTAAAGAGACCAAAATCTAGCTCAGAACGAGTTCTCCAGGCCGCGGGGCCGTTTCATTAACTTCGGGACTCCACCCACATTTCTTCTCCCCGATGACAACGAACTCACACATGACTGGCTAACAAACATTTTGGCATGTCTTTCCACTTTCATAAGTTCTTCACCCTCTCCCTAATACAAGCAATGCAAAAGGGACAACAAATTCGTTTCACAACAAACGGAATTTAGAGAATGGACCTCGAAATGATTGGCTCACTAGGTCACATGCCAAACTCTCTCCCCTAGGAAAAAAAAAAGGAAAATAAATAATTAGAACCCATCAAAACGGTGTCCCACGTGCGCAACCATTGCCCAAAGCTTGCATCCTTGGCGGCTCCTTTTACAGGGCAATTATTGCAATTATTGGCGTCCGAGTCAGCACCATTGCGGACCACATCAGAAGAGCCAACCCACATCATACCGTCACTGTTACACACTTGCCCTTTTTCAAGGCCACTATCTCCCACCATTGTTAACATCCAGGGTTGGAATCCTCAACGAGACCCCACTCAGCGCGCCTGCACTGAATAATTGTCACTTTTATGGGCTCCCCAACAAGGAAGAGGGCCTTACACCCTTCAACCTGACAGTGTTTTTTCTTTGAACGATAAGCAGTTCTTCCAAAAGAGGTGCTCGTTTCAAAGCTGTGCTGCCTCCGGGTGATGGGTCCAGTCAGCGTAATAAGGATCCCTTAGTACGCTTAGTACTAAGGACCCCTTAGTAGTATACTGTTCGTAAAGCTCCTTAAATAAAAATGAGCCCCCTACATGACACAGCAACGAGAACAAACTGCCTGTCCCCGCGTCTTCGAGTGCGACAGCAAAGTCCTCGGAAGAGGACTTTGCTGTCGCACTCTTTGCTGTCTTTCCCTCTCTGCCTACGTTTCCGTTAAGCACTGTAGCTGCTGTAGCTGCCTATCTGTGCGCGTCTCTCCGCCTCCTGTCCGAGGGCAAGTGGGAGACGGCCGCAGCTGGGCATTGAACAGGTGACCCAAAAAGAGCAGACTAATAATGGTGCCTAGCATACCCACCGATCCCTTACAGAAATCATTAAAGAAATGAAAGCAACACATCAGATAACACTACAATGTTTCTAAGTACAAAGTCGACAACTCCAAGTCATATAAATATATGTACATCTCCGCACATTAACTAGACAGAAACAGTGCAGAGTAAACTAGTAATTCAGTGTCTAGCAACACTATTAAAAGGGGATAAAGGCCACGGGGGGCTACGATTATTAGTACCGTTTTGCCTTTAAACTACAATAACATACTTGTTGCAAGCTTAAAATCAAAGATTCACGCCTGTCCCACCCACAGCAATGGAACACACATCTGACTCAAGTCTGCAGAGAAAGAGCAAGCTAGACTATTGCAGACGCACCCTTGGTTATTTTTCTGGCATTTCTGAGGGTGAAGAATCTGACTTGTCAGTAGCATGTATATGAATAAGAACCCTATGACAGTAAATGCATCAGATTTTCTGGAGTGGCTTTTCTTTGCTGACCACATATGAGGTGAGCTATAATTTATCCAACTTGGCCTAGGTTTATTCTATGAATAACAAAGCTATAGCAGGTACACAGTCGTCCACTCAGGCTGAACATGCGAGTGCGTGGCATCCACTTTTTGAGATGCCACTGCATCCATCGCAGCTGCACACCGTAGCGAAGAGGCAGACAGCGTGAAGTACCAGCCTCTAGTCCCTCTACCACCACTGGGATCCCAAACTAGGGACCCCTTGTTTTTGTCAGGACAGGCCCCCTCAGGGTCAGCTAGTAACCTCCTGTATTTGTATCTGATGGCAATGTTTTCCACCACCACCCACAATACGCAGCTGCGCATCATAGCAGATGCGAAGCAACAGCTCCTGGTCCTTCTATGCATAAGCCACTTTGCCTTGATGCATGCCTGCGCACCATAGTAAAGAGGCAGACGACATGACGCAGCAGCTCATGGTACCTTTACACATGAGCCCCCAATTGTACTTCGATACGCACCATAGCAAATATACACACTATGCCACACAGCTGCTCCTGGTCCCTCTATGCATAAGCCATTTTGCCTCAATACGCACCTGCGTACCTGAGCGAAGAGGCAGACGTGAAGCTGCAGCTCCTGGGCCCTCCATGCACAAGCCACTTAGCATCAATGCACGGCTGTGCACTGTAGTAAAGAGGCGAAGGACGTTAAGCAGCAGCTCCTGGTCCCTCTACACATCAGCCATTTTGCCTCAATGTGCATCTGCACACCGTAACGAACAGCCAGATGTGACAAAGAAGCTCCTGGTTTCTCTACAAATAAACCACTTTGCCTCAATGCACGTCTGCACACCGGAGCAAAGAGGCAGATGACGTGAAGCTGGAGCGGCTGGTCCCTCTACGCACAAGCCACTTAGCCTTGATGCATGGCTGTGACGGATGCATTGCTATTTTGCAAACTGCATGCCACACATTCCCATTCAAGCTAAGAGTGGACGACTGTGTCCAATGACAAAAAGTAACATGGTGGACAATGTAAAAAGAATTTGCTGCATAAAGTTTGTTGAAACCAGTTCTACATCCTACATGTAAATGTCGAAGGGATGTCCTGTGTGTTTAAAATCATCACGCTCAAACAACTTCAACACTGACAATCATGATTCAATATTAATAATATAGATAATGATACAATACTCACTTTTAGCCATACCAAAGAAATGAGAATGCAAAGGGATGTTGCTGTTTTTCCCCCGTGGATGACAGTTTTCCATGTTCAAAGTGCTGCTTCCTGTTGGCCTACGAAATCGGCTACAGCAAATGGCATCTGAAAAATTTTTGGAAGCCTCATGCTAGTCTTCAACGAGAAAAGCATTGCCATACAGAAGCAGAACACAAATACTTTTACAATACATTAAAAGCACCAACTGCGGTGCTGTTTTTAGGATGACTAGGTAGAGGTTTTGCTGTAGCAAGCCAAATGTTAGCCTTCAATAAGGAAAGCATTCCCATACAGAAACAGAACACAAAATCTTTTACAACACATTAAAAGCATCAATTGCACAAATGCTTGTAAGATGACCAGGTACAGGTTTCTGCTATAGCCCACATCATGTGACCAACGGTTATCAGAAGCCTTGTATGTGATCATGATGCCCTAGATTCAATTTATGGCTATCACTGTATTAACAAGCATGGGTTTAAAGCTACTTTAATATGATAATCTAAGAACATGGTAAGAGCTTTCAGTGCGACACATAAGCTCAGTATCATGCACTATAAGGTGCTGCATGGCTCTAGTGCAGCTTTGGCATTATCTCGCTGTCAATAATGCAGTGAAGTTCTGAGGAGCCATTGAATATCTGTAAGGAGAAAGCAACAACAATTTTGTTTTCATCTCACTTTTGCTCAACTCGTTTGTTTTTTGTTGTTTTTTTTTTTTTGAGCCCGCGGCTTGCATGGCCTCCCAGTACGCCTGTTTTGCATAAAAGAAGGCGTTGCAGGCACCAGAGCTCACAGCCCAACTGTATCGCGGCGGCGGTATGTCAAATTCGTGCCAGAACAGCGCAGAACAACGGGTCAAGAAAAAGACAAGTGCTGACTTTTTTTTTTTCTCTCATCTCCTTGTCCGGTTGTTCTGCGCGGTTCGGTCCCACATGCATAACCAACATGCGCAAGGTGCTGTCCTGGTTTGTCAAAGCTGAAGGAGAGTACTAAACCTTTAGTTATTTAGTAGCTACAGCCGTTCCTTCTAGAAACTGTAGTTGCCGTAAAGCTCGAGAGAGAAAGATCAGCGGCTGTCCATTAAAAAAAAATAAATAAATAAATAAAAAATAAACTCGCGACGTTTTCACAAGTGTAGGCATGTCGCACGATAGGCTCGAGGAGTGCAAAAGTTTTCTCGTATAGTTTTTACAACTCAGCACGTTGCGCATGGTTAACAAATTAACTCCTTTAAAGCTCGGGCAGGCACTCCTTTATCAGAGACAGAGAAGTTGCACTGCTTACTGGCGCAGCGTCCAGTAATGCCGAAAAGATGGCCCTCAGACTTGAGGCTGCACTTTAGTTAGTCGGCGCGGAGCCATCCTGTCAGTCTCGCCTAAAACACTCGACCGTTCGGCTGCTGTACAGAGCTGTTTCCTTACGCAAAAGCTCACCACTATCGGTGCATCGAAAAGTTCAACTAAAGAAACAAAAGTTCGGTGAAATACTTACTTTGCAATCAGCGGGTGAACAAAGTGTGCCAGCCGCACCAAGCCACAGCAAAAACAATGCTAGCAGTGCATTACAGCCGTAGGTATTTGTAACTGCGCAGAAAATGCAGAACACGGAAACGTGAAGCCATCTTCCATGACTAAACTTCAACTTGTCAGGTGGATTGGATTGGCTCATTTCAGATTTTTTTGAGGATAGGTTCGGTTTCGTTCTTTTTGAGCTTCCTGCTTGCTGCGTCTATTCAGCCACTGATTAAAATTTCACCGAAGCATCATGATAGAAACATGTTTAATGGTCATTTAACTTTTAATAAAAAATTTTGGATGGAAGAATTCAACGATGAAACATGGGGAAAATAAAAAAAAAACAACAGTTTAATGGAAACGCTTTCTATCGCATCGATTCGCTCTGGCATCATATAATGCATACTTGACGGCATTACTGATTTATACGCAGTTCAGACGAGCACGACGACTACAAACTATATCATAGCTGTGTAAAAGCAAATCCAGTGGCGGACGTACGGCGGCTGTCCGCTGGGCGAACGGATTCGACCATCCGCTTTCGTACGTACGCCGGAATTCCGGCGGACGTCCGAAATCGGCCGCCGAGTTGCGGCCGAGTTCGGTTGTCCGTCGGACGTCAGTGGCCGTCTGGGAGGAGGGCGATATCGCGGCGTGTACCTAAGGATTCTAACGAAAGGTTACTTTTAATCACAGTGACACTTGAACGGTAGTTATAGTTTCGAGATATGAATCGTGCTGCCCTATTTTGGATGGATTCTATTGCCGTGATCATGTTGTTATGATAGGGAGACCAAATGGATGAAGCAAATTCAAGTTGTGGACGAACAAAAGTAAGGTAAGCTAGTTTACGAATATTAGCAGGAGAATTCCTGAGATTACGTCGTAGGTACCCTAATGACTTTGAGGCGGAAGCGCATATGGATGTAATATGGAAGGACCATTGAAGATCAGAGGAAAGATTAACGCCGAGGTATTTGTAATGGGATACGACAGTCAGTAAATCGTCTTGAATGCGGTATGGAAAGCTGGAATTGTTTCGTTTGCGGCTAAGTGATATTATTTTGCACTTCGATACGTTAAGGCTCATTAACCATGAGTTGCACCATTCGTTAATAAGAAGAAGATCTGTTTGGAGCGCCAGGTGGTCATCAGAAGATTTAATGGGGCGATAGATGATGCAATCATCCGCGAAAATTCGCATACAAGAGGATATATTAGTAGGTAAATCATTTATATAAATAAGAAATAATAAGGGTCCGAGCACGCTACCTTGCGGCACACCGGAGATAACAGGGGAAAGATTAGAGCACAGATTGTTAACAAATACGAACTGTTGCCGATGCGAAAGGAAGTTACGAAGCCATGTTAAAGTTAATGAGTCTAGACGGAGTGATGATAATTTTGAAATCAGGCGGCAGTGAGCTACCCGGTCGAAAGCTTTGGCGAAGTCAAGGAATATACAATCAATTTGAAGGCTTTCATTCATATGGAAATGCAAGTCGGTTGTTAGTTCGAATAACTGTGTTTCGCAGGAATGACCCTTCCTAAATCCATGTTGATTAGTATAGAAAAAGTTGTTCTGCTCAAGATGACTGAAAACGTGAGATGAAATTATGTGTTCAAGCATTTTACAACAGATGCATGTGAGAGATATTGGACGATAATTTTCAGCTGAAGTTTTGTTTCCTGCTTTAAAAATTGATATTATTTTAGCTATCTTCCAATCCGCGGGCAGCAATCCACTAGTTAAAGATTGGTGAAAAATATGAAATAAAAATTTACTAGAGATTAAAATGGTGTCCTTTAAGATTTTAGAATTAATGCCATCAACACCAGCTGAAGTAGATACCTGACGGTTATTTATGAGAGAGATGATACCTTCCTCAGTTATTTCAATGGGTGTCATGTAGCGGCAATTAATGTCGGGTACCTCCAGTAAGTTAGAGCTATCTTCGGAAGAGAATACAGATGAAAAGTATGTGTTGAATATTGCTGGACATTTAATATCTGAAACTGGAATGTTGTTACATTGTAGAGATGTGGAACCTCCACCCCGATCTGGACATATATGTTTCCAAAACTTTTTGGGATTAGTTTGTATAAGGGAAGGAAGGTCGTGTGAAAAGTACTTATCTTTCGCAGAGGATAAGGCGGAGCAATATGTTTTTAGTGTGTCACTGTATTTATTCCAAGCAGAACTGGTGCACGCACGCTTAGCAGTCTGATATAACCGCTTTTTCTTATTTCGTCGTTGCTTAAGCCTCCTGGTAAACCAAGGATTCGATTTATTTTTAGTTATTTTGATTACAGGAACAAACTGGCCAACCAGAGATGAAACCTTATCTCTAAAGAGTACCCAGTTTTCTTCAACACAGCGGCTGTTGATGTACGGTAGAAATGTTTATAGAAAAATATTTCAAGTTCTGTGTTGATAGCTGTGAAATTTGCTTTATTATAATCGTGAATCTTTTTAGTCACATAGCCCATAAACGGAACTGGAATGTCAATACTTAATTGAAGTAAATGGTGATCGCTGAAACCATTCAAATGTGTTATTTCTTTTATCGTATCTGGCGCCATTGCGAGTATCAGGTCTAATATGTTAGTGTCGCGGGTGGGTTGGTCTACGAGTTGAGACAGGTTGAAATCAATCGTCAAGTTACAGAATTCAGTTGAAATATGACAAGATGACGATAGTTGAGCCCAGTTGATTAAAGGGTAATTAAAATCTCCGATGAGATAGATGCTATCAGCAGGACACAGCTCAGTTACTTTAGTTATACTCAATCGCAGCTCATGGATGAAAGAATGACTAGATTCTGGTGGACGGTAACAAGCGCCTATCAAAATTCTAAAGGAAGATATGAAGCAGGCGGCCCACAGAATTTCCAGATTTGAATCGGTATTAATAACGTGTGATGCTACCGTTTTCTTTATTCCCAGAAGGACGCCACCACCTCTTTTATCAGTACGATCATGCCTGTATATGTTGTATGAAAATGCACCAGGAAGAATTTTATGGTTTGATATGTTCGGGTTCAACCATGTTTCTGTAAGAATGATGATGTGAAATTCACTATCGTCTAGAAACGCAGAGAGCAGATCGCGTTTAGGCAAGAGGCTGCGGATGTTGGCATATGACAACGATAGTGAATGACTGTTCAGTGCACTCGACTGGTTGGGATCATTAGCACGTGTACTGTTATCTAGCTATCTGTTCAACGGCACAACACTGTCTGAAGGGCTGTCATATGTGTATGTCTTAGCTCCCATGTGCAGTTTATCAAAAAATAGTTTCAAGCTTTTTTTTGTGCCTTAGCAAATTCATACAGCTTCTTTCTTGCCCGTCGTGTTGTAAGCGAGAAGTCTTCGCCGATGGAATAGGAAGTTCCTTTTAATTTGCGTGCACATGAAAGAATGTGCACTTTGTCTTTGAAGAACATCATCTTTGCTATTATGGGCCTCCGCTTATCATCGTCATATTTTCCTAGTCTGTGTACTCGTTCGAACTGTTTACTTGTTGTTGCTACCCCCAGCTTTTCTGAACAAAACTGGATAACTTTTTCTTCAGAAGCTGCCAATCTTCTCCAGGATCATCTTCCATTCCAAAGAAAAGAAGATTGCATCGTCGCAACCGATTCTCTGCATCATCGCATCTGGATGTGATGAACGATAACTGCTCCGAGACAGAACTAAGAGCGTGTTCCAGGCTGCTGAACATCATCGCAGTGATGTTCCTATTGTCAATGGGATCTTTTTCATTAACATGCTGAATGCTTAGGTTGTAAATTTGTAACCTCACATTGACTCCTCTCAGTGGCGAATGAAGCGCGAGTAAAATAATGGAATCGTGAACAGGGCGAGATTTATGGGAGCGAAGCTATATCGTAGATATTTTCACTTCTCAGACGCATTAACTTCTAAATACTAGCAATCCCAATTTGAATTGCTTACCTAAGCTCATACAGGTTGGCGTTCTAGCTCTAGCGTTAGTTATTCCGTTCGTTTGATTTTTGTTCTTTAACACTGATATGTACTTCGTTTGTTAGCAACATCTTTTACCCTTTTATAATCTCATTGCGTCTCGTTTGGAGACCTACGCTCAGGTCATTTTGTTATCACGAGAATTTCATGAAGACCGTGACGAATGAGCGGTGGTCGCTTTCCTACACTTAAAGATTTCATTGCCGTGAAGCGTCAATGTAAGTAATCATGAATTAATAAAGCTTGGCTTTCTATTCAGCACAGCTTCACTCATTGATGCCCTTAGTGAAATGCCTCAAGCCATGTGATTCTATCCATGTGCTTGCCGAATTCACTTGAAGGCCCTTGTTCACAAACGTGCCCGAAGAAATAAGCCTCAGAATGAGTTTACATGACGCGCGACGAAAGACTAAGCTAACGACGACGGAGGCAGAACGATGCTATGATAAGGTGATTAAAGATGCCGTAATATTTCAGTTAACGTAAAACTTGACAGTAGATATCCACGTCAAGTAAAGTTGGCTGAACAGTTACGGTGTCCATTTTTCTGCCTTATCCGAGCATCGTTCTGCCTACGTGGTTGTTTGGCCTTGTTTTTCGTTTTTAAGTAAAAAGACAATCAAATTCTCCGCCAAAAGTACGTCCCTAGCTGTGACGTCACAAACAACGTCACGTGTTTATTTTGCCTCACAGTTCGCAGGGGGCGCCGGGAAGCTAAAGCCAAGGTCTATGTACAACTGGTCGCGCAACTTGGAAGAAAACGCGTGCAGCTGCCTACTGCCAGCGGCATCAACTCGATGATGAGGGCTCCTGCGAACTGTGAGGCAAATTACTAGCGCACAGAAAATAAGATCTGCCAGAACTCCAAAGAACTAGAAAGTAAACAAAATATTCGCGCTCAGGAATGAATGCAGTTTTTGTTTCTTGCGTAAGAAAAAACGTGTCACCTTTATAATAATATTTTACCTTTTTCCAACGGCCTCTCTCGGTCATTTATTATCCGTTGCGTAGTTGCCCAAAGCTCAGAAATGGCTCACACCAAAGCTTTTTTCATCCGCGGAATGGGTGCGTCATCGGCCCCGGTTCAACGTTCATCGTTGCATGCTGCGTACAGAGTGGGTTATCTGTACTAAACAGTCAGTATTTCATTCTGCTGGTTGTGGTAGAGCCTTAGAGCAAGGCGAAGACTGTGTGTGCTCGATGAGAAACTGATTGCCGCTGCATATGCGCATTTCCGGACGATGGAACAATGCTGCGTCACAGCTCGGCGGCTCGACTCGGCCTCTCAGGCATGTCGCAAAAGTGGTGCCTTGTTTTACGGATACACGTCTGCATGAGCGGCGTATCGCTGCTGGTATTAATTGAACGGTGAAGGTGAGATTTTATTGCCCCCAAGACGCGTGTCGCATTGCTCAAAGCCTTCCGTTCCGCTCCCTTTGCTGCGTGTTTTGCTTACTGCGTCGTATTACCGCACCAATGTTCACTGAACGTGTTTTAACTGTTATCACAGTGATGTTCCTATTGTAAATGGGATCTTTCTCATGAACATGTTAAATACTTAAGTTGTAAATTTGTAACCTTACATTGACTCCTCTCAGTGGCAAATGAAGCGCGAGTAAAATAATAAAATCGTGAACAGGGCGAGATTTATTGGAGCGAAGCTATATCGTAGATATTTTCACTTCTCAGACGCATAAACTTCTAAATACTATCAAGCAATCCCATTTGAATTGTTTACCTAAGCTCTTAAAGGTTGGCGTTCTAGCGCTAGCGTTAGTTATTCCGTTCGTTTGTTTTTTTGTTCTTTGACACTGATATGTGCTTTGTTTGTTAGCAAGATCTTTTACCCTTTTATAATCTCACCGCGTCTCGTTTGAAGACCTACGCTCAGGTCATTTTGTTATCACGATGATTTCATGAAGTCCGTGACGAATGAGCGGTGGTCGCTTTCCTACACCTAAAGATTTCATTGTCGTGAAGCGTCTATGTAAGTAATCGTGAATTAATAAAGCCTGGCGTTCTATGCAGCACAGCTTCACTCATTTATGCCCTTAGTGAAATGCCTCAAGCCATGTGATTTTATCCATGTGGTTGCCGAATTCACTTGAAGGCCTTTGTTCACAAAGGTGCCCGAATAAATAAGCCCCAGAATGCGTTTGCATGACGCGCGACGAAAGACTAGGCTAACGACGACGGAGGGAGAACGATGCTATGATAAGGTGGTTAAAGATGCCGTAACATTTCAGTTAACGTAAAACTTGACAGTAGAAATCCATGTCAAGTAAAGTTGGCTGAACAGTTGCGGTGTCCATTTTTGTGCCTTATCTGAGCATCGTTCTGCCTCCGTCATTGTTGGCCGTGTTTTTCGTTCATAAGTAAAAAGGAAATCAAATTCCCCGCCAAAATTACGTCCCTAGCTGTGACGTCACAAGCAACGTCACGTGTTTGTTGTGCCTCACAGTGCTCAGGGGGCGTCGGGGAAACAAAATCCTCGCTCAGAATCGACACGCAGGCTTCTATGGGAGTTATTTTACTGTGGCTTTTCCCCTTGCTTTCGAAATAGATGGAAAAATTTTTTCAGCCAAGATCCGTTGTCTGCCGCCTTTTCAGACACCAACACGTCATCTAAGTATGCCTGCACTCCAGGCAAGCCCTCTAGAATGGTACCCATCTTCCTTTCAAATATAGCAGGAGCAGATGAAATGCCGAACTTCAGCCTGTTGTAACAGAAGAGTCCTTTGTGCGTATTAATCACACACAGCTTGCGGGAAGCTTCGTCTAGCGCCACCAGGTTGTAAGCATCGTTTAGGTCAAGTGTACTACAAACTTCACCACCGCTCACCGACGCGCGCAGGTCTTCCATCACCAAAAGGCAGGTCTTCAATCATCAAAAGGCGATACTGCTCAAGTGCACAAGCGTGATTCAGGGTGGCCTGAAAATTCCCGCAAATCCGGACTGTGCTATCTTTTTTAAGCACTGGAATGAGTTAGTGTCTGGTCGATGGTTTAAAATTTCCCGCTTCATAGTTGCCAACTGTTCGTGCAGCCTAAGATAACAAGTTTGATAGATTTACATACTTTGTATATTCATAATTTTTGGTTCAACGATTCTTTTACTTCAGAGCCTACACTATATTTTGATACAAAAAAAACTCCACCTGATTGTGTCACTGTTGTTCTAGTTATGTTGTCAGACATTCATATTTCTGTTCTAGATTTGAATTTCTGCTTTCATAGTTGCCAGATGATCATATTAGACAGTTTCTTCTATTTTTGCATTAGAACATCCCTTTTTAATGCTAAAAATGTTTCCAGTTTAAAGCCTCATGAATGAGTTAGTGTCTGGTCAGTGGTTTAAAATTTGCCGCTTCATAGTTGCCAACTGTTCGTGCAGCCTAAGATAACAGGGTTGATGGATTTACATACTTTGTATATTCATAATTTTTGGTTTAATGATTCTTTTACTTCAGAGCCTGCACTATATTTTGATAAAAAAACTCCACCTGATTGTGTCACTGTTGTTCTAGTTATGTTGTCAGACATGGATATTTCTGTTCTAGATTTGAATTTCTGCTTTCATAGTTGCCAGATGATCATATTAGACAGTTTCTTTTATTTTTGCAGTAAAACATCCCTTTTTAATGCTAAAAATGTTTCCAGTTTAAAGCCTCATGTATGAGTTAGTGTCTGGTCGATGGTTTAAAATTTGCTGCTTCATAGTTTTCAACTGTTCCTGCAGCCTAAGATAACAAGGTTGATAGATTTACATACTTTGTATATTCATAATTTTTGATTTAACGATTCTTTTACTTCAGATCCTGTACTATATTTTGATACAAAAAAAAACTCCACCTGATTGTGTCACTGTTGTTCTAATTATGTTGTCAGACATTGATATTTCTTTTCTAGATTTGAATTTCTGCTTTCATAGTTGCCAGATGATCATATTAGACAGTTTCGTTTATTTTTGCATTAAAACATCCCTTTTTAATGCTAAAAATGTTTCCGGTTTAAAGCCTCATGAATGAGTTAGTGTCTGGTCGATGGTTTAAAATTTCCCGCTTCATGGTTGCCAACTGTTCGTGCAGCTTAAGATAACAAGGTTGCTAGATTTACGTACTTTGTATATTCATAATTTTTGGTTTAACGATTCTTTTACTTCAGAGCCTGCACTATATTTTGATAAAAAAAACTCCACCTGATTGTGTCACTGTTGTTCTAGTTATGTTGTCAGACATGGATATTTCTGTTCTAGATTTGAATTTCTGCTTTCATAGTTGTCAGATGATCATATTAGACAGTTTCTTTTATTTTTGCAGTAAACATCCCTTTTAATGCTAAAAATGTTTCCAGTTTAAAGCCTCATGAATGAGTTAGTGTCTGGTTGGTGGTTGAAAATTTGCTGCTTCATAGTTTCCAACTGTTCGTGCAGCGTAAGATAACAAGGTTGATAGATTTACATACTTTGTATATTCATAATTTTTGATTTAACGATTCTTTTACTTCAGAGCCTGTACTATATTTGATACAAAAAAAACTCCACCTGATTGTGTCACTGTTGTTCTAATTATGTTGTCAGACATTGATATTTCTGTTCTAGATTTGAATTTCTGCTTTCATAGTTGCCAGATGATCATATTAGACAGTTTCTTTTATTTTTGCATTAAAACATCCCTTTTTAATGCAAAAATGTTTCCGGTTTAAAGCCTCATGAATGAGTTAGTGTCTGGTCGATGGTTTAAAATTTCCCGCTTCATAGTTGCCAACTGTTCGTGCAGCCTAAGATAACAAGGTTGATAGATTTACATACTTTGTATATTCATAATTTTTGGTTCAACGATTGTTTTACTTCAGAGCCTACACTATATTTTGATACAAAAAAACTCCACCTGATTGTGTCACTGTTGTTCTAGTTATGTTGTCAGACATTCATATTTCTGTTCTAGATTTGAATTTCTGCTTTCATAGTTGCCAGATGATCATATTAGACAGTTTCTTTTATTTTTGCATTAAAACATCCCTTTTTAATGCTAAAAATGTTTCCAGTTTAAAGCCTCATGAATGAGTTAGTGTCTGGTCAGTGGTTTAAAATTTGCCGCTTCATGGTTGCCAACTGTTCGTGCAGCCTAAGATAACAAGGTTGATGGATTTACATACTTTGTATATACAGAATTTTTGGTTTAACGATTCTTTTACTTCAGAGCCTGCACTATATTTTGATACAAAAAAAAACTCCACCTGATTGTGTCACTGTTGTTCTAGTTATGTTGTCAGACATTCATATTTCTGTTCTAGATTTGAATTTCTGCTTTCATAGTTGCCAGATGATCATATTAGACAGTTTCTTCTATTTTTGCATTAGAACATCCCTTTTTAATGCTAAAAATGTTTCCAGTTTAAAGCCTCATGAATGAGTTAGTGTCTGGTCAGTGGTTTAAAATTTGCCGCTTCATAGTTGCCAACTGTTCGTGCAGCCTAAGATAACAGGGTTGATGGATTTACATACTTTGTATATTCATAATTTTTGGTTCAACGATTCTTTTACTTCAGAGCCTGCACTATATTTTGATAAAAAAACTCCACCTGATTGTGTCACTGTTGTTCTAGTTATGTTGTCAGACATGGATATTTCTGTTCTAGATTTGAATTTCTGCTTTCATAGTTGCCAGATGATCATATTAGACAGTTTCTTTTATTTTTGCATTAGAACATCCCTTTTTAATGCTAAAAATGTTTCCAGTTTAAAGCCTCATGAATGAGTTAGTGTCTGGTCAGTGGTTTAAAATTTGCCGCTTCATAGTTGCCAACTGTTCGTGCAGCCTAAGATAACAGGGTTGATGGATTTACATACTTTGTATATTCATAATTTTTGGTTTAATGATTCTTTTACTTCAGAGCCTGCACTATATTTTGATAAAAAAAACTCCACCTGATTGTGTCACTGTTGTTCTAGTTATGTTGTCAGACATGGATATTTCTTTTCTAGATTTGAATTTCTGCTTTCATAGTTGTCAGATGATCATATTAGACAGTTTCTTTTATTTTTGCAGTAAAACATCCCTTTTTAATGCTAAAAATGTTTCCAGTTTAAAGCCTCATGTATGAGTTAGTGTCTGGTCGATGGTTTAAAATTTGCTGCTTCATAGTTTTCAACTGTTCCTGCAGCCTAAGATAACAAGGTTGATAGATTTACATACTTTGTATATTCATAATTTTTGATTTAACGATTCTTTTACTTCAGATCCTGTACTATATTTTGATACAAAAAAAAAAACTCCACCTGGTTGTGTCACTGTTGTTCTAATTATGTTGTCAGACATTGATATTTCTTTTCTAGATTTGAATTTCTGCTTTCATAGTTGCCAGATGATCATATTAGACAGTTTCGTTTATTTTTGCATTAAAACATCCCTTTTTAATGCTAAAAATGTTTCCGGTTTAAAGCCTCATGAATGAGTTAGTGTCTGGTCGATGGTTTAAAATTTCCCGCTTCATGGTTGCCAACTGTTCGTGCAGCTTAAGATAACAAGGTTGCTAGATTTACGTACTTTGTATATTCATAACTTTTGGTTTAACGATTCTTTTACTTCAGAGCCTGCACTATATTTTGATAAAAAAAACTCCACCTGATTGTGTCACTGTTGTTCTAGTTATGTTGTCAGACATGGATATTTCTGTTCTAGATTTGAATTTCTGCTTTCATAGTTGTCAGATGATCATATTAGACAGTTTCTTTTATTTTTGCAGTAAACATCCCTTTTAATGCTAAAAATGTTTCCAGTTTAAAGCCTCATGAATGAGTTAGTGTCTGGTTGGTGGTTGAAAATTTGCTGCTTCATAGTTTCCAACTGTTCGTGCAGCGTAAGATAACAAGGTTGATAGATTTACATACTTTGTATATTCATAATTTTTGATTTAACGATTCTTTTACTTCAGAGCCTGTACTATATTTGATACAAAAAAAAACTCCACCTGATTGTGTCACTGTTGTTCTAATTATGTTGTCAGACATTGATATTTCTGTTCTAGATTTGAATTTCTGCTTTCATAGTTGCCAGATGATCATATTAGACAGTTTCTTTTATTTTTGCATTAAAACATCCCTTTTTAATGCAAAAATGTTTCCGGTTTAAAGCCTCATGAATGAGTTAGTGTCTGGTCGATGGTTTAAAATTTCCCGCTTCATAGTTGCCAACTGTTCGTGCAGCCTAAGATAACAAGGTTGATAGATTTACATACTTTGTATATTCATAATTTTTGGTTCAACGATTCTTTTACTTCAGAGCCTACACTATATTTTGATACAAAAAAACTCCACCTGATTGTGTCACTGTTGTTCTAGTTATGTTGTCAGACATTCATATTTCTGTTCTAGATTTGAATTTCTGCTTTCATAGTTGCCAGATGATCATATTAGACAGTTTCTTTTATTTTTGCATTAAAACATCCCTTTTTAATGCTAAAAATGTTTCCAGTTTAAAGCCTCATGAATGAGTTAGTGTCTGGTCAGTGGTTTAAAATTTGCCGCTTCATGGTTGCCAACTGTTCGTGCAGCCTAAGATAACAAGGTTGATGGATTTACATACTTTGTATATACAGAATTTTTGGTTTAACGATTCTTTTACTTCAGAGCCTGCACTATATTTTGATACAAAAAAAAACTCCACCTGATTGTGTCACTGTTGTTCTAATTATGTTGTCAGACATTGATATTTCTTTTCTAGATTTGAATTTCTGCTTTCATAGTTGCCAGATGATCATATTAGACAGTTTCTTCTATTTTTGCATTAGAACATCTCTTTTTAGTGCTAAAAATGTTTCCAGTTTAAAGCCTCATGAATGAGTTAGTGTCTGGTCAGTGGTTTAAAATTTGCCGCTTCATAGTTGCCAACTGTTCGTGCAGCCTAAGATAACAGGGTTGATGGATTTACATACTTTGTATATTCATAATTTTTGGTTTAATGATTCTTTTACTTCAGAGCCTGCACTATATTTTGATAAAAAAAAACTCCACCTGATTGTGTCACTGTTGTTCTAGTTATGTTGTCAGACATGGATATTTCTGTTCTAGATTTGAATTTCTGCTTTCATAGTTGTCAGATGATCATATTAGACAGTTTCTTTTATTTTTGCAGTAAAACATCCGTTTTTAATGCTAAAAATGTTTCCAGTTTAAAGCCTCATGTATGAGTTAGTGTCTGGTCAGTGGTTTAAGATTTGCCGCTTCATAGTTGCCAACTGTTCGTGCAGCCTAAGATAACAAGCTTGATGGATTTACATACTTTGTATATTCATAATTTTTGGTTCAACGATTCTTTTACTTCAGAGCCTGCACTATATTTTGATACAAAAAAAACTCCACCTGATTGTGTCACTGTTGTTCTAGTTATGTTGTCAGACATTCATATTTCTGTTCTACATTTGAATTTCTGCTTTCATAGTTGCCAGATGATCATATTAGACAGTTTCTCTTATTTTTGCATTAAAACATCCCTTTTTAATGCTAAAATGTTTCCAGTTTAAAGCCTCATGAATGAGTTAGTGTCTGGTCAGTGGTTTAAAATTTGCCGCTTCGATATGGCGCCGGAAGATGAGCCCCCCAGGTTGGAAGGCGTCCCACATGTTACTGGGGATGAACAAAGGGCGATTCCTAGTAGCTCCAGGACGAATGAAGCGGCTGGGCTAAAGCCAAAAGGACGCTCAGTTGTGGATGTGTCGGGAAGCGACCGGAAAGTCCGATGTTGCAAGGAGATATATCACATAGCAACATGGAATGTAAGATCTATGACGCAAGGTAAACTGGATATCGTCAAGCGAGAAATGGACAGATTGAACATTGATTATCTTGGGTATCAGCGAGCTCAAGTGGACCGGAATGGGAGAATTTAACTCCGGCGACCATTATGTCTTTTATTGTGGGCACGAATCCAAGAGAAGGAATGGGGTCGCTCTCCTAGTAAACAGAAGAATGGGCGAAGCAGTGCTAGGGTACTACCCCAAAAACGACCGAATGATTTCACTTCGGATCCAAGGTCACCCTTTCAACATAACAGTTATCCAAGTCTATGCACCGACCACTGCTACTGAAGAAGCTGACGTTGAGAGATTTTATGCGGACCTACAATGCCTTTTAGACCGCACCCCATCATCAGACGTCGTTTTTCTCATAGGAGACTGGAATGCTAAGGTCGGGAGTGAAGAAATATCCGGAATTACAGGCAAGTTCGGTCTTGGTGAGCCAAATGAAGCTGGGCAGAGGCTAGTAGAGTTCTGTCAAGAAAACAACCTGACCATAGCGAATACTCATTTTCAAAAGCACAAGAGGCGCCTGTACACATGGATTTCACCGGACGGTCTGTACAGGAATCAGATCGATTATAATATTTGCCGGCAGAGATGGAGAAGCGCTATACAAGCAGTAAAAACAAGGCCTGGGGCCGATTGTGGCACCGATCATCAGCTTCTTGTTGCCAAAATTAAGCTTCGATTGAGGAAAACGCAGAAAACTAGAAGGCCTTTCAGGTATGATCTGGATCAGATTCCATTAGAATATGCTGTGGAAGTGAGGAATCGATTTCATGAATTAGATCTAGGAGACAAAGAGCCCGAAGAGATGTGGACTGATGTTCGTGATATAATACAAGAAGTTGCTACTAAGGTAGTTCCAAAGCAAAAGAAATGCAAAAAAGCAAACTGGTTATCTGAAGAGGCTTTGCAAATAGCTGAGGAAAGGAGGATGGCAAAAGGTATGGGGGAAAGAGAAAGATACAAGGTTCTCAATGCGGATTTTCAGAAAATAGCAAGGAGAGATAAGAATGCCTTCCTGGACATACAGTGTCAAGCAGTTGAGGACAACAGCCAATTAAGGAACACAAGAGCTCTGTATAAGACAATCAAAGATATCAAAGGAAGCTTCTGTGCTAAGCTGGGCGTGATAAAGGACAAACGAGGCAAGGACCTCACTGAAGCCTCAGAGATAAAGAAGAGGTGGCAGGAATACACAGAAGAACTGTACAAGAAGGACCCGGATGTGCAAACCCAACATAGGACGGTTGTGATTACTGATCTCGAGCCGGGCATCCTGAAGAGTGAAGTTGAATGGGCCTTAGCCAGCCTTGCTAAGAACAAAGCTAGCGGAATTGATGGTATTCCAGCTGAGTTGCTTCAAAACCTCAACCACGACGCTGTAAACACACTGCATACATTATGTCAAAAGATTTGGACAACCCTGCAGTGGCCACAGGATTGGAGGAGGTCAGTTTACATCCCCATTCCAAAGAAAGGCAGTGCCAAAGATTGTTCCAACTACCGCACGATCGCGCTTATTTCGCATGCTAGCAAGGTGATGTTAAAAATCCTGCAAGGTAGGCTGCAGCAGTATGTGGATCGGGAGCTTCCGGACGTGCAAGCTGGGTTTCGCAAGGGCAGAGGAACTAGAGACCAAATTGCCAACCTTCGCTGGATCATGGAAAAAGCAAGAGAGTTCCAGAAACCCATTTACTTCTGCTTTATTGATTATGCTAAAGCGTTTGACTGCGTAGATCACAGCAGATTGTGGCAAGCTCTCCAAGAGATGGGAGTTCCAATTCACCTCATCTGTCTCCTCAGGAACCTATATGAAGGGCAAGAGGCCACAGTCAGAACTGGGCATGGTCTTACTGATTGGTTTCCGATTGAGAAAGGGGTTAGGCAAGGCTGCATACTGTCGCCCTGCCTATTTAACCTATATGCAGAGTGCATCATGAGGAAGGCCGATCTTGACGAGTCTTCAGCTGGATTGAAGATTGCTGGAAAACGTATCAACAACCTTAGATATGCGGATGATACCACTTTAATGGCAGAAAGTGAAGTGGAACTCAAGAGACTTCTGATGCGCGTACAAGAAGAGAGTGAGAAGTTTGGGCTTAAACTGAACATTAAAAAGACGAAGATCATGGTGTCTTGCCCTATCAAGTCCTGGAGCATCAATGGACAAGAAGTGGAAGCTGTGACAGATTTTCTGTTCTTGGGCGCCAAGATTACCTCGGAAGGAGACTGCAGCCATGAAATTAGGAGACGCCTGCTTCTGGGAAAGAGAGCAATGGTTAGCCTTGACCGCCTAGTAAAGAGCAGAGACATTAGTCTGCCAACCAAGATCCGTATAACCCGTGCTATGGTCTTTCCAGTTGTGTTGTATGGATGCGAGAGTTGGACTGTGAAAAAGGCTGACCGTCCAAGAATTGACGCGTTTGAATTGTGGTGCTGGCGAAGACTCTTAAGAGTTCCTTGGACTGCCAGAAGATCAAATCAGTCGATATTGTCGACCATAAACCATGACTGCTCATTGGAGGGTCAAATTCTAAAGTTAAAGCTCAGATCTGATGAGAAGAGAGGAGTCGCTGGAGAAAGATTTGATGTTGGGAAAGGTTGAGGGTCGCCGGAGAAGGGGTAGGCAGCGAACGCGATGGTTAGATGGCATTCTCGAGGCATTGCAGATGAAGCTATGTGATGTTAAGAAGATAGTGAGAGACCGGAAAGCGTGGCGTGACATGGTCCATAGGGTAACGAAGAGTCGGACACGACTGAACGCCTGAACTGAACTGTGTTGCCAACTGTTCGTGCAGCCTAAGATAACAAGGCCGATGGATTTACATACTTTGTATATTCAGAATTTTTGGTTTAACGATTCTTTTACTTCAGAGCCTGCACTATATTTTGATACAAAAAAAACTCCACCTGATTGTGTCACTGTTGTTCTAATTATGTTGTCAGACATTGATATTTCTTTTCTAGATTTGAATTTCTGCTTTCATAGTTGCCAGATGATCATATTAGACAGTTTCTTTTATTTTTGCAGTAAACATCCCTTTTAATGCTAAAAATGTTTCCAGTTTAAAGCCTCATGAATGAGTTAGTGTCTGGTCGATGGTTTAAAATTTCCCACTTCATGGTTGCCAACTGTTCGTGCAGCTTAAGATAACAAGGTTGCTAGATTTACATACTTTGTATATTCATAATTTTTGGTTTAACGATTCTTTTACTTCAGAGCCTGCACTATATTTTGATACAAAAAAACTCCCCCTGATTGTGTCACTGTTGTTCTAATTATGTTGTCAGACATTGATATTTCTTTTCTAGATTTGAATTTCTGCTTTCATAGTTGCCAGATGATCATATTAGACAATTTCTTTTATTTTGCATTAAAACATCCCTTTTTAATGCTAAAAATGTTTCCGGTTTAAAGCCTCATGAATGAGTTAGTGTCTGGTCGATGGTTTAAAATTTGCCGCTTCATAGTTGCCAACTGTTCGTGCAGCCTAAGATAACAGGGTTGATGGATTTACATACTTTGTATATTCATAATTTTTGGTTCAACGATTCTTTTACTTCAGAGCCTGCACTATATTTTGATAAAAAAAAAACTCCACCTGATTGTGTCACTGTTGTTCTAGTTATGTTGTCAGACATTCATATTTCTCTTCTACATTTGAATTTCTGCTTTCATAGTTGCCAGATGATCATATTAGACAGTTTCTTTTATTTTTGCATTAAAACATCCCTTTTTAATGCTAAAATGTTTCCAGTTTAAAGCCTCATGAATGAGTTAGTGTCTGGTCAGTGGTTTAAAATTTGCCGCTTCGATATGGCGCCGGAAGATGAGCCCCCCAGGTTGGAAGGCGTCCCACATGTTACTGGGGATGAACAAAGGGCGATTCCTAGTAGCTCCAGGACGAATGAAGCGGCTGGGCTAAAGCCAAAAGGACGCTCAGTTGTGGATGTGTCGGGAAGCGACCGGAAAGTCCGATGTTGCAAGGAGATATATCACATAGCAACATGGAATGTAAGATCTATGACGCAAGGTAAACTGGATATCGTCAAGCGAGAAATGGACAGATTGAACATTGATTATCTTGGGTATCAGCGAGCTCAAGTGGACCGGAATGGGAGAATTTAACTCCGGCGACCATTATGTCTTTTATTGTGGGCACGAATCCAAGAGAAGGAATGGGGTCGCTCTCCTAGTAAACAGAAGAATGGGCGAAGCAGTGCTAGGGTACTACCCCAAAAACGACCGAATGATTTCACTTCGGATCCAAGGTCACCCTTTCAACATAACAGTTATCCAAGTCTATGCACCGACCACTGCTACTGAAGAAGCTGACGTTGAGAGATTTTATGCGGACCTACAATGCCTTTTAGACCGCACCCCATCATCAGACGTCGTTTTTCTCATAGGAGACTGGAATGCTAAGGTCGGGAGTGAAGAAATATCCGGAATTACAGGCAAGTTCGGTCTTGGTGAGCCAAATGAAGCTGGGCAGAGGCTAGTAGAGTTCTGTCAAGAAAACAACCTGACCATAGCGAATACTCATTTTCAACAGCACAAGAGGCGCCTGTACACATGGATTTCACCGGACGGTCTGTACAGGAATCAGATCGATTATAATATTTGCCGGCAGAGATGGAGAAGCGCTATACAAGCAGTAAAAACAAGGCCTGGGGCCGATTGTGGCACCGATCATCAGCTTCTTGTTGCCAAAATTAAGCTTCGATTGAGGAAAACGCAGAAAACTAGAAGGCCTTTCAGGTATGATCTGGATCAGATTCCATTAGAATATGCTGTGGAAGTGAGGAATCGATTTCATGAATTAGATCTAGGAGACAAAGAGCCCGAAGAGATGTGGACTGATGTTCGTGATATAATACAAGAAGTTGCTACTAAGGTAGTTCCAAAGCAAAAGAAATGCAAAAAAGCAAACTGGTTATCTGAAGAGGCTTTGCAAATAGCTGAGGAAAGGAGGATGGCAAAAGGTATGGGGGAAAGAGAAAGATACAAGGTTCTCAATGCGGATTTTCAGAAAATAGCAAGGAGAGATAAGAATGCCTTCCTGGACATACAGTGTCAAGCAGTTGAGGACAACAGCCAATTAAGGAACACAAGAGCTCTGTATAAGACAATCAAAGATATCAAAGGAAGCTTCTGTGCTAAGCTGGGCGTGATAAAGGACAAACGAGGCAAGGACCTCACTGAAGCCTCAGAGATAAAGAAGAGGTGGCAGGAATACACAGAAGAACTGTACAAGAAGGACCCGGATGTGCAAACCCAACATAGGACGGTTGTGATTACTGATCTCGAGCCGGGCATCCTGAAGAGTGAAGTTGAATGGGCCTTAGCCAGCCTTGCTAAGAACAAAGCTAGCGGAATTGATGGTATTCCAGCTGAGTTGCTTCACAACCTCAACCACGACGCTGTAAACACACTGCATACATTATGTCAAAAGATTTGGACAACCCTGCAGTGGCCACAGGATTGGAGGAGGTCAGTTTACATCCCCATTCCAAAGAAAGGCAGTGCCAAAGATTGTTCCAACTACCGCACGATCGCGCTTATTTCGCATGCTAGCAAGGTGATGTTAAAAATCCTGCAAGGTAGGCTGCAGCAGTATGTGGATCGGGAGCTTCCGGACGTGCAAGCTGGGTTTCACAAGGGCAGAGGAACTAGAGACCAAATTGCCAACCTTCGCTGGATCATGGAAAAAGCAAGAGAGTTCCAGAAACCCATTTACTTCTGCTTTATTGATTATGCGAAAGCGTTTGACTGCGTAGATCACAGCAGATTGTGGCAAGCTCTCCAAGAGATGGGAGTTCCAATTCACCTCATCTGTCTCCTCAGGAACCTATATGAAGGGCAAGAGGCCACAGTCAGAACTGGGCATGGTCTTACTGATTGGTTTCCGATTGAGAAAGGGGTTAGGCAAGGCTGCATACTGTCGCCCTGCCTATTTAACCTATATGCAGAGTGCATCATGAGGAAGGCCGATCTTGACGAGTCTTCAGCTGGATTGAAGATTGCTGGAAAACGTATCAACAACCTTAGATATGCGGATGATACCACTTTAATGGCAGAAAGTGAAGTGGAACTCAAGAGACTTCTGATGCGCGTACAAGAAGAGAGTGAGAAGTTTGGGCTTAAACTGAACATTAAAAAGACGAAGATCATGGTGTCTTGCCCTATCAAGTCCTGGAGCATCAATGGACAAGAAGTGGAAGCAGTGACAGATTTTCTGTTCTTGGGCGCCAAGATTACCTCGGAAGGAGACTGCAGCCATGAAATTAGGAGACGCCTGCTTCTGGGAAAGAGAGCAATGGTTAGCCTTGACCGCCTAGTAAAGAGCAGAGACATTAGTCTGCCAACCAGATCCGTATAACCCGTGCTATGGTCTTTCCAGTTGTGTTGTATGGATGCGAGAGTTGGACTGTGAAAAAGGCTGACCGTCCAAGAATTGACGCGTTTGAATTGTGGTGCTGGCGAAGACTCTTAAGAGTTCCTTGGACTGCCAGAAGATCAAATCAGTCGATATTGTCGACCATAAACCATGACTGCTCATTGGAGGGTCAAATTCTAAAGTTAAAGCTCAGATCTGATGAGAAGAGAGGAGTCGCTGGAGAAAGATTTGATGTTGGGAAAGGTTGAGGGTCGCCGGAGAAGGGGTAGGCAGCGAACGCGATGGTTAGATGGCATTCTCGAGGCATTGCAGATGAAGCTATGTGATGTTAAGAAGATAGTGAGAGACCGGAAAGCGTGGCGTGACATGGTCCATAGGGTCACGAAGAGTCGGACACGACTGAACGCCTGAACTGAACTGTGTTGCCAACTGTTCGTGCAGCCTAAGATAACAAGGCCGATGGATTTAAATACTTTGTATATTCAGAATTTTTGGTTTAACGATTCTTTTACTTCAGAGCCTGCACTATATTTTGATACAAAAAAAACTCCACCTGATTGTGTCACTGTTGTTCTAATTATGTTGTCAGACATTGATATTTCTTTTCTAGATTTGAATTTCTGCTTTCATAGTTGCCAGATGATCATATTAGACAGTTTCTTTTATTTTTGCAGTAAACATCCCTTTTAATGCTAAAAATGTTTCCAGTTTAAAGCCTCATGAATGAGTTAGTGTCTGGTCGATGGTTTAAAATTTCCAACTTCATGGTTGCCAACTGTTCGTGCAGCTTAAGATAACAAGGTTGCTAGATTTACATACTTTGTATATTCATAATTTTTGGTTTAACGATTCTTTTACTTCAGAGCCTGCACTATATTTTGATACAAAAAAAACTCCCCCTGATTGTGTCACTGTTGTTCTAATTATGTTGTCAGACATTGATATTTCTTTTCTAGATTTGAATTTCTGCTTTCATAGTTGCCAGATGATCATATTAGACAATTTCTTTTATTTTGCATTAAAACATCCCTTTTTAATGCTAAAAATGTTTCCGGTTTAAAGCCTCATGAATGAGTTAGTGTCTGGTCGATGGTTTAAAATTTGCCGCTTCATAGTTTCCAACTGTTCTTGCAGCCTAAGATAACAAGGTTGATAGATGTACATACTTTGTATATTCATAATTTTGAGAAGCGGGCATTGTGGGTGAACAGAGTGGCAGCCAGGCAACACTGCAGACACCTAACCACCATGGAGGCCGTGATCCGTTTGAGGACATTCTCATTCCGGTTACATGGATGCGGATACCTTTCGTGGATGACAGACTAGCTTATGCTTAAGACCCAATAACTTTGAAAAGATGAAGGTTGACCTTGCATTCCAACTTTTTGGAGATGTTATTAAAGGACGTTTTTTTGCACCGGCGGCATGTGGAGACTATATACACTCGGGTGCAACCAACAGAAGACTTCGTCAAGCTAATCAATCGCCTGATACGAGTAATGACCTCCAGGAAAACCAAGCATGCACTTAAGCCGGGTAGAACAGACATGCGTTTCTTGGAAGACTTTTTAGGATATCTGGACAAGTGGGAAGAACATGCCAGCATTGGCTTCCACTCGCATTGTCACCTTTGAGTAAACATGCTGCCTTCGTTCTATTAAACCGAATCTGTGTTTCGTGACTTGTATTCTTTGAGTTTGAATTCCTCCAAACGCGAAAGCTCTCATGTGCATTTACCGGGTTAGCGTGTGGCTCACGTACCGATTGAGCTTTCAAGTTCGAGCAATCTGCACAAAGCAATTCGATATTAACATTAGCATGTTAAAACGTTATATCAATCCTAAGCTCCTGAAAGAGCACTAAAACAAAGTATTAAACGTGAGCCAAAGCAACGCGCAGCTCCCTTTCCAACTCTCAGCACCGCGGCGCAATGTGCGCGAGAAACCGGCTCGCACCCTCTCGCACCACAGCGCCGCTATGCGGCCGCCGGCGGCTTTCATTGCTATTCGAGCCATCCCAGCCGGCGCGCTCGACACACTAGTCAGTATATTCTAGGCACTATAATTTGAATTTCTGCTTTCATAGTTGCCAGATGATCATATTAGACAGTTTCTTTTATTTTTGCATTAAAACATCCCTTTTTAATGCTAAAAATGTTTCCGGTTTAAAGCCTCATGAATGAGTTAGTGTCTGGTCGATGGTTTAAAATTTGCCGCTTCATAGTTTCCAACTGTTCCTGCAGCCTAAAATAACAAGGTTGATAGTTTTACATACTTTGTATATTCATAATTTTTGATTTAACGATTCTTTTACTTCAGATCCTGTACTATATTTTGATACAAAAAAAAAACTCCACCTGATTGTGTCACTGTCGTTCTAGTTATGTTGTCAGACATTGATATTTCTTTTCTAGATTTGAATTTCTGCTTTCATAGTTGCCAGATGATCATATTAGACAGTTTCTTTTATTTTTGCATTAAAACATCCCTTTTTAATGCTAAAAATGTTTCCGGTTTAAAGCCTCATGAATGAGTTAGTGTCTGGTCAATGGTTTAAAATTTGCTGCTTCATAGTTTTCAACTGTTCCTGCAGCCTAAGATGACAAGGTTGATAGATTTATATACTTTGTATATTCATAATTTTTGATTTAACGATTCTTTTACTTCAGATCCTGTACTATATTTTGATACAAAAAAAAAACTCCACCTGATTGTGTCACTGTTGTTCTAATTATGTTGTCAGACATTGATATTTCTTTTCTAGATTTGAATTTCTGCTTTCATAGTTGCCAGATGATCATATTAGACAGTTTCGTTTATTTTTGCATTAAAACATCCCTTTTTAATGCTAAAAAATGTTTCCGGTTTAAAGCCTCATGAATGAGTTAGTGTCTGGTCGATGGTTTAAAATTTCCCGCTTCATGGTTGCCAACTGTTCGTGCAGCTTAAGATAACAAGGTTGCTAGATTTACATACTTTGTATATTCATAATTTTTGGTTTAACGATTCTTTTACTTCAGAGCCTGCACTATATTTTGATAAAAAAAACTCCACCTGATTGTGTCACTGTTGTTCTAGTTATGTTGTCAGACATGGATATTTCTGTTCTAGATTTGAATTTCTGCTTTCATAGTTGTCAGATGATCATATTAGACAGTTTCTTTTATTTTTGCAGTAAACATCCCTTTTTAATGCTAAAAATGTTTCCAGTTTAAAGCCTCATGAATGAGTTAGTGTCTGGTTGGTGGTTGAAAATTTGCTGCTTCATAGTTTCCAACTGTTCGTGCAGCGTAAGATAACAAGGTTGATAGATTTACATACTTTGTATATTCATAATTTTTGATTTAACGATTCTTTTACTTCAGAGCCTGTACTATATTTGATACAAAAAAACTCCACCTGATTGTGTCACTGTTGTTCTAATTATGTTGTCAGACATTGATATTTCTTTTCTAGATTTGAATTTCTGCTTTCATAGTTGCCAGATGATCATATTAGACAGTTTCTTCTATTTTTGCATTAAAACATCCCTTTTTAATGCAAAAATGTTTCCGGTTTAAAGCCTCATGAATGAGTTAGTGTCTGGTCTATGGTTTAAAATTTCCCGCTTCATAGTTGCCAACTGTTCGTGCAGCCTAAGATAACAAGGTTGATAGATTTACATACTTTGTATATTCATAATTTTTGGTTCAACGATTCTTTTACTTCAGAGCCTACACTATATTTTGATACAAAAAAAACTCCACCTGATTGTGTCACTGTTGTTCTAGTTATGTTGTCAGACATTCATATTTCTGTTCTAGATTTGAATTTCTGCTTTCATAGTTGCCAGATGATCATATTAGACAGTTTCTTTTATTTTTGCATTAAAACATCCCTTTTTAATGCTAAAAATGTTTCCAGTTTAAAGCCTCATGAATGAGTTAGTGTCTGGTCAGTGGTTTAAAATTTGCCGCTTCATGGTAGCCAACTGTTCGTGCAGCCTAAGATAACAAGGTTGATGGATTTACATACTTTGTATATACAGAATTTTTGGTTTAACGATTCTTTTACTTCAGAGCCTGCACTATATTTTGATACAAAAAAAACTCCACCTGATTGTGTCACTGTTGTTCTAATTATGTTGTCAGACATTGATATTTCTTTTCTAGATTTGAATTTCTGCTTTCATAGTTGCCAGATGATCATATTAGACAGTTTCTTCTATTTTTGCATTAGAACATCCTTTTTTAATGCTAGAAATGTTTCCAGTTTAAAGCCTCATGAATGAGTTAGTGTCTGGTCAGTGGTTTAAAATTTGCCGCTTCATAGTTGCCAACTGTTCGTGCAGCCTAAGATAACAGGGTTGATGGATTTACATACTTTGTATATTCATAATTTTTGGTTCAACGATTCTTTTACTTCAGAGCCTGCACTATATTTTGATACAAAAAAAACTCCACCTGATTGTGTCACTGTTGTTCTAGTTATGTTGTCAGACATTCATATTTCTGTTCTAGATTTGAATTTCTGCTTTCATAGTTGCCAGATGATCATATTAGACAGTTTCTTTTATTTTTGCATTAAAACATCCCTTTTTAATGCTAAAATGTTTCCAGTTTAAAGCCTCATGAATGAGTTAGTGTCTGGTCAGTGGTTTAAAATTTGCCGCTTCGATATGGCGCCGGAAGATGAGCCCCCCAGGTTGGAAGGCGTCCCACATGTTACTGGGGATGAACAAAGGGCGATTCCTAGTAGCTCCAGGACGAATGAAGCGGCTGGGCTAAAGCCAAAAGGACGCTCAGTTGTGGATGTGTCGGGAAGCGACCGGAAAGTCCGATGTTGCAAGGAGATATATCACATAGCAACATGGAATGTAAGATCTATGACGCAAGGTAAACAGGATATCGTCAAGCGAGAAATGGACAGATTGAACATTAATTATCTTGGGTATCAGCGAGCTCAAGTGGACCGGAATGGGAGAATTTAACTCCGGCGACCATTATGTCTTTTATTGTGGGCACGAATCCAAGAGAAGGAATGGGGTCGCTCTCCTAGTAAACAGAAGAATGGGCGAAGCAGTGCTAGGGTACTACCCCAAAAACGACCGAATGATTTCATTTCGGATCCAAGGTCACCCTTTCAACATAACAGTTATCCAAGTCTATGCACCGACCACTGCTGCTGAAGAAGCTGACGTTGAGAGATTTTATGCGGACCTACAATGCCTTTTAGACCGCACCCCATCATCAGACGTCGTTTTTCTCATAGGAGACTAGAATGCTAAGGTCGGGAGTGAAGAAATATCCGGAATTACAGGCAAGTTCGGTCTTGGTGAGCCAAATGAAGCTGGGCAGAGGCTAGTAGAGTTCTGTCAAGAAAACAACCTGACCATAGCGAATACTCATTTTCAACAGCACAAGAGGCACCTGTACACATGGATTTCACCGGACGGTCTGTACAGGAATCAGATCGATTATATTATTTGCCGGCAGAGATGGAGAAGCGCTATACAAGCAGTAAAAACAAGGCCTGGGGCCGATTGTGGCACCGATCATCAGCTTCTTGTTGCCAAAATTAAGCTTCGATTGAGGAAAACGCAGAAAACTAGAAGGCCTTTCAGGTATGATCTGGATCAGATTCCATTAGAATATGCTGTGGAAGTGAGGAATCGATTTCATAAATTAGATCTAGAAGACAAAGAGCCCGAAGAGATGTGGACTGATGTTCGTGATATAATACAAGAAGTTGCTACTAAGGTAGTTCCAAAGCAAAAGAAATGCAAAAAAGCAAACTGGTTATCTGAAGAGGCTTTGCAAATAGCTGAGGAAAGGAGGATGGCAAAAGGTATGGGGGAAAGAGAAAGATACAAGGTTCTCAATGCGGATTTTCAGAAAATAGCAAGGAGAGATAAGAATGCCTTCCTGGACATACAGTGTCAAGCAGTTGAGGACAACAGCCAATTAAGGAACACAAGAGCTCTGTATAAGAAAATCAAAGATATCAAAGGAAGCTTCTGTGCTAAGCTGGGCGTGATAAAGGACAAACGAGGCAAGGACCTCACTGAAGCCTCAGAGATAAAGAAGAGGTGGCAGGAATACACAGAAGAACTGTACAAGAAGGACCCGGATGAGCAAACCCAACATAGGACGGTTGTGATTACTGATCTCGAGCCGGGCATCCTGAAGAGTGAAGTTGAATGGGCCTTAGCCAGCCTTGCTAAGAAGAAAGCTAGCGGAATTGATGGTATTCCAGCTGAGTTGCTTCAAAACCTCAACCACGACGCTGTAAACACACTGCATACATTATGTCAAAAGATTTGGACAACCCTGCAGTGGCCACAGGATTGGAGGAGGTCAGTTTACATCCCCATTCCAAAGAAAGGCAGTGCCAAAGATTGTTCCAACTACCGCACGATCGCGCTTATTTCGCATGCTAGCAAGGTGATGTTAAAAATCCTGCAAGGTAGGCTGGAGCAGTATGTGGATCGGGAGCTTCCGGACGTGCAAGCTGGGTTTCGCAAGGGCAGAGGAACTAGAGACCAAATTGCCAACCTTCGCTGGATCATGGAAAAAGCAAGAGAGTTCCAGAAACCCATTTACTTCTGCTTTATTGATTATGCGAAAGCGTTTGACTGCGTAGATCACAGCAGATTGTGGCAAGCTCTCCAAGAGATGGGAGTTCCAATTCACCTCATCTGTCTCCTCAGGAACCTTTATGAAGGGCAAGAGGCCACAGTCAGAACTGGGCATGGTCTTACTGATTGGTTTCCGATTGAGAAAGGGGTTAGGCAAGGCTGCATACTGTCGCCCTGCCTATTTAACCTATATGCAGAGTGCATCAAGAGGAAGGCCGGTCTTGACGAGTCTTCAGCTAGATTGAAGATTGCTGGAAAATGTATCAACAACCTCAGATATGCGGATGATACCACTTTAATGGCAGAAAGTGAAGTGGAACTCAAGAGACTTCTGATGCGCGTACAAGAAGAGAGTGAGAAGTTTGGGCTTAAACTGAACATTAAAAAGACGAAGATCATGGCGTCTTGCCCTATCAAGTCCTGGAGCATCAATGGACAAGAAGTGGAAGCTGTGACAGATTTTCTGTTCTTGGGCGCCAAGATTACCTCGGAAGGAGACTGCAGCCATGAAATTAGGAGACGCCTGCTTCTGGGAAAGAGAGCAATGGTTAGCCTTGACTGCCTAGTAAAGAGTAGAGACATTAGTCTGCCAACCAAGATCCGTATAACCCGTGCTATGGTCTTTCCAGTTGTGATGTATGGATGCGAGAGTTGGACTGTGAAAAAGGCTGACCGTCGAAGAATTGACGCGTTTGAATTGTGGTGCTGGCGAAGACTCTTAAGAGTTCCTCGGACTGCCAGAAGATCAAATCAGTCGATATTGTCGACCATAAACCCTGACTGCTCATTGGAGGGTCAAATTCTAAAGTTAAAGCTCAGATCTGATGAGAAGAGAGGAGTCGCTGGAGAAAGATTTGATGTTGGGAAAGGTTGAGGGTCGCCGGAGAAGGGGTAGGCAGCGAACACGATGGTTAGATGGCATTCTCGAGGCATTGCAGATGAAGCTATGTGATGTTAAGAAGATAGTGAGAGACCGGAAAGCGTGGCGTGACATGGTCCATAGGGTCACGAAGAGTCGGACACGACTGAACGCCTGAACTGAACTGAGTTGCCAACTGTTCGTGCAGCCTAAGATAACAAGGTCGATGGATTTACATACTTTGTATATTCATAATTTTTGGTTTAACTATTCTTTTACTTCAGAGCCTGCACTATATTTTGATACAAAAAAAAACTCCACCTGATTGTGTCACTGTTGTTCTAATTATGTTGTTAGACGTTGATATTTCTTTTCTAGATTTGAATTTCTGCTTTCATAGTTGCCAGATGATCATATTAGACAGTTTCTTTTATTTTTGCATTAAAACATCCCTTTTTAATGCTAAAAATGTTTCCAGTTTAAAGCCTCATGAATGAGTTAGTGTCTGGTCGATGGTTTAAAATTTCCCGCTTCATGGTTGCCAACTGTTCGTGCAGCTTAAGATAACAAGGTTGCTAGATTTACATACTTTGTATATTCATAATTTTTGGTTTAACGATTCTTTTACTTCAGAGCCTGCACTATATTTTGATACAAAAAAACTCCACCTGATTGTGTCACTGTTGTTCTAATTATGTTGTCAGACATTGATATTTCTTTTCTAGATTTGAATTTCTGCTTTCATAGTTGCCAGATGATCATATTAGACAGTTTCTTTTATTTTTGCATTAAAACATCCCATTTTAATGCTAAAAATGTTTCCGGTTTAAAGCCTCATGAATGAGTTAGTGTCTGGTCGATGGTTTAAAATTTGCCGCTTCATAGTTTCCAACTGTTCCTGCAGCCTAAGATAACATGGTTGATAGATGTACATACTTTGTATATTCATAATTTTGAGAAGCGGGCATTGTGGGTGAACAGAGTGGCAGCCAGGCAACACTGCAGACACCTAACCACCATGGAGGCCGTGATCCGTTTGAGGACATTCTCATTCCGGTTACATGGATGCGGATACCTTTCGTGGATGACAGACTAGCTTATGCTTAAGACCAAATAACTTTGAAAAGATGAAGGTTGACCTTGCATTCCAACTTTATGGAGATGTTATTAAAGGACGTTTTTTTGCACCGGCGGCATGTGGAGACTATATACACTCGGGTGCAACCAACAGAAGACTTCGTCAAGCTAATCAATCGCCTGATACGAGTAATGACCTCCAGGAAAACCAAGCGTGCACTTAAGCCGGGTAGCCCAGACATGCGTTTCTTGGAAGACTTTTTAGGATATCTGGACAAGTGGGAAGAACATGCCAGCATTGCCTTCCACTCGCATTGTCACCTTTGATTAAACATGCTGCCTTCGTTCTATTAAACCGAATCTGTGTTTCGTGACTTGTATTCTTTGAGTTTGAATTCCTCCAAACGCGAAAGCTCTCATGTGCATTTACCCGGTTAGCGTGTGGCTCACGTACCGATTGAGCTTTCAAGTTCGAGCAATCTGCACAAAGCAATTCGATATTAACATTAGCATGTTAAAACGTTATATCAATCCTAAGCTCCTGAAAGAGCACTAAAACAAAGTATTAAACGTGAGCCAAAGCAACGCGCAGCTCCCTTTCCAACTCTCAGCACCGCGGCGCAATGTGCGCGAGAAACCGGCTCGCACCCTCTCGCACCACAGCGCCGCTATGCGGCCGCCGGCGGCTTTCATTGCTATTCGAGCCATCCCAGCCGGCACGCTCGACACACTAGTCAGTATATTCTAGGCACTATAATTTGAATTTCTGCTTTCATAGTTGCCAGATGATCATATTAGACAGTTTCTTTTATTTTTGCAGTAAAACATCCCTGTTTAATGCTAAAAATGTTTCCAGTTTAAAGCCTCATGAATGAGTTAGTGTCTGGTCGATGGTTTAAAATTTCCCGCTTCACCGTTGCCAACTGTTCGTGCAGCTTAAGATAACAAGGTTGCTAGATTTACATACTTTGTATATTCATAATTTTTGGTTTAACGATTCTTTTACTTCAGAGCCTGCACTATATTTTGATACAAAAAAAACTCCACCTGATTGTGTCACTGTTGTTCTAATTATGTTGTCAGACATTGATATTTCTTTTCTAGATTTGAATTTCTGCTTTCGTAGTTGCCAGATGATCATATTAGACAGTTTCTTTTATTTTTGATTAAAACATCCCTTTTTAATGCTAAAAATGTTTCCGGTTTAAAGCCTCATGAATGAGTTAGTGTCTGGTTATAGTGCCTAGAATATACTGACTAGTGTGTCGAGCGCGCCGGCTGGGATGGCTCGCATAGCAATGAAAGCCGCCGGCGGCCGCATAGCGGCGCTGTGGTGCGAGAGGGTGCGAGCCGGTTCTCCGCGCACATTGCGCCGCGCTGCTGAGAGTTGGAAAGGGAGCTGCGCGTTGCTTTGGCTCACGTTTAATACTTTGTTTTAGAGCTCTTTCAGGAGCTTAGGACTGATATAACGTTTTAACTTGCTAATGTTAATATCGAATTGCTTTGTGCAGATTGCTCGAACTTGAAAGCTCAATCGGTACGTGAGCCACACGCTAACCCGGTAAACGCACATGAGAGCTTTCGCGTTTGGAGAAATTCAAACTCAAAGAATACAAGTCACGAAACACAGATTCGGTTTAATAGAACGAAGGCAGCATGTTTATTCAAAGGGGACAATGCGAGTGGAAGGCAATGCTGGCATGTTCTTCCCACTTGTCCAGATATACTAAAAAGTCTTCCAAGAAACGGATGTCTGGGCTACCCGGCTTAAGTGCACGCTTGGTTATCCTGGAGGTCATTACTCGTATCAGGCGATTGATTAGCTTGACGAAGTCTTCTGTTGGTTGCACCCGAGTGTATATAGTCTCCACATGCCGCCGGCGCAAAAAAAGTCCTTTAATAACCTCATCTCCAAAAAGTTGGAATGCAAGGTCAACCTTCATCTTTTCAAAGTTATTGGGTCTTAAGCATTAGCTAGGCTGTCATCCACAGAAGGTATCCGCATCCATGTAACCGGAATGAGAATGTCCTCAAACGGATGACGGCCTCCGTGGTGGTTAGGTGTCTGCAGTGTAGCCTGGCTGCCACTCTGTTCACCCACAATGCCCGCTTCACTGGAGCCGAAAGAGTCGTTGCAGTCTTGAAAGCCAGCTTCGAGAAAACAGGCGCCCTCGTTGATTTCCGAGCCCGAATTGCCGGGTCCAGTCCCTGCGTCCCGCTTATGGCGTTTACGAGCTGGTTGCTGCTCGCATATGCTTCTTTCCTTCCTTTTTGGTGCCGTCTTGGGCACCAGGTGTGGAGGGTATAATGTTAACGTTTTGAAAATAGCGATTTTAAAATAACCATCTTCTACATGCTTCTGTTTCGCACCCCAGTTATGTAACCCCCTCACATAATAACTCCAATCGGAGCCCGTGAGGTATTTGAATAAAAAAAAAATAAAAAAAAAACAGCAGAACACAAACGAGGAACCTTTACTTACAGCGGCTAATTAAAGTACATCGCGGCCTGCGATTGCACAAGGTTTTGCCGAAGTCACCATCTTTTGAATAAAGAAGCTGACGAAGGTTTTTTTTTTCTCAGATACACAATATGCACCAGACGTGGCCGGTTAATCGCGATGAAGCTCATTGGTAATGCCGCGCTTACGGTGAAACATGCGCCTAATATATAACTGCATCCATATGACATATGTGTAGCGCAAAAGGACAATCCAGGGACACAGAAAAGGTACACCGACTCGCCCAGGTTTGCATCCTTGTGAATATAACTGCATGCTCTAAAAATGTTTCTCGCCATCAAAAGCAGTTGCCGTTTACCTTCCGTCATTTCTATCGATGCTTCGTTCCCATTGTACAGAATGCGTACTTACGTAGCATCAGATAGCGCAGTAATACGTACGCTCCTTGTTCTAGCGGTAGCCCCGTTTGCCAAAAAAGCAAGTCTTCTCTGTGCACCACCGCTTTCTCTTTGGCATTTTTCTCTGAAGTCTAGTGAGAGGCACTGGGGAAACAACAATCGGGAACCGCGCTTCACCACTGGCGACACAGTATAAAAAGAAGGGATACAGGCGAGCACAGAACGCGCGCACAAAACGAGAAAAAAAAAACGATGCAATCGTCGCCGAGCAGGTAGAAGTGCGGAACGACTCGCATGAGGAAACACCTACACCGTAAATAAACAACTGCACCTTCGTGAAAGCAAAAGACGCGCAGAAGCAGGTTTAACACGCACGCACAACACCAACAGATTGCCATATTCTGAAGAGAGAAAACTGCGTCGTCTGCTCAGGTGGCACCCTCCCGACAAGCACCGCCCTCTGCCGCTAACGATTGGCTTTCATTGCAAAGAGCGCCATCCTCGCCCATAGGGAAGCGCGGGCGCTCATCACACTAGCCAGTATATTCTAGGCACTATAGTCTGGTCGATGGTTTAAAATTTGGCGCTTCATAGTTGCCAACTGTTCATGCAGCCTAAGATAACAAGGTTGATAGATTTACATACTTTGTATATTCATAATTTTTGATTTAACAATTCTTTTACTTCAGATTCTGTACTATATTTTGATACAAAAAAAAAAAACTCCACCTGATTGTGTCACTGTTGTTCCAATTATGTTGTCAGAAATTGATATTTCTGTTCTAGATTTGAATTTCTGCTTTCGTAGTTGCCAGATGATCATATTAGACAGTTTCTTTTATTTTTGCATTAAAACATCCCTTTTTAATGCAAAAATGTTTCCGGTTTAAAGCCTCATGAATGAGTTAGTGTCTGGTCGATGGTTTAAAATTTCCCGCTTCATGGTTGCCAACTGTTCGTGCAGCTTAAGATAACAAGGTGGCTAGATTTACACACTTTGTATATTCATAATTTTTGGTTTAACGATTCTTTTACTTCAGAGCCTGCACTATATTTTGATAAAAAAACTCCACCTGATTGTGTCACTGTTGTTCTAGTTATGTTGTCAGACATGGATATTTCTGTTCTAGATTTGAATTTCTGCTTTCATAGTTGTCAGATGACCATATTAGACAGTTTCTTTTATTTTTGCAGTAAACCATCCCTTTTTAATGCTAAAAATGTTTCCAGTTTAAAGCCTCATGAATGAGTTAGTGTCTGGTCGGTGGTTGAAAATTTGCCACTTCATAGTTTTCAATTGTTTGTGCAGCCTAAGATAAAAAGCTTGATAGATTTACATACTTTGTATATTCATATTTTTTGATTTAACGATTCTTTTACTTCAGAGCCTGTACTATATTTTGATAGAAAAAAAACTCCACCTGATTGTGTCACTGTTGTTCTAATTATGTTGTCAGACATTGATATTTCTGTTCTAGATTTGAATTTCTGCTTTCATAGTTGCCAGATGATAATATTAGACAGTTTCTTTTATTTTTGCATTAAAACATCCCTTTTTAATGCAAAAATGTTTCCGGTTTAGAGACTCATGAATGAGTTAGTGTCAGGTCGATGGTTTAAAATTTCCCGCTTCATAGTTGCCAACTGTTCGTGCAGCCTAAGATAACAAGGTTGATAGATTTACATACTTTGTATATTCATAATTTTTGGTTCGACGATTCTTTTACTTCAGAGCCTACACTATATTTTGATACAAAAAAACTCCACCTGATTGTGTCACTGTTGTTCTAGTTATGTTGTCAGACATTCATATTTCTGTTCTAGATTTGAATTTCTGCTTTCATAGTTGCCAGATGATCATATTAGACAGTTTCTTTTATTTTTGCATTAAAACATCCCTTTTTAATGCTAAAAATGTTTCCAGTTTAAAGCCTCATGAATGAGTTAGTGTCTGGTTAGTGGTTTAAAATTTGCCGCTTCATGGTTGCCAACTGTTCGTGCAGCCTAAGATAACAAGGTTGATGGATTTACATACTTTGTATATACAGAATTTTTGGTTTAACGATTCTTTTACTTCAGAGCCTGCACTATATTTTGATACAAAAAAAAACTCCACCTGTTTGTGTCACTGTTGTTCTAATTATGTTGTCAGACATTGATATTTCTTTTCTAGATTTGAATTTCTGCTTTCATAGTTGCCAGATGATCATATTAGACAGTTTCTTCTATTTTTGCATTAGAACATCCCTTTTTAATGCTAAAAATGTTTCCAGTTTAAAGCCTCATGAATGAGTTAGTGTCTGGTCAGTGGTTTAAAATTTGCCGCTTCATAGTTGCCAACTGTTCGTGCAGCCTAAGATAACAGGGTTGATGGATTTACATACTTTGTATATTCATAATTTTTGGTTTAATGATTCTTTTACTTCAGAGCCTGCACTATATTTTGATAAAAAAAACTCCACCTGATTGTGTCACTGTTGTTCTAGTTATGTTGTCAGACATTCATATTTCTGTTCTAGATTTGAATTTCTGCTTTCATAGTTGCCAGATGATCATATTAGACAGTTTCTTTTATTTTTGCATTAAAACATCCCTTTTAATGCTAAAATGTTTCCAGTTTAAAGCCTCATGAATGAGTTAGTGTCTGGTCAGTGGTTTAAAATTTGCCGCTTCGATATGGCGCCGGAAGATGAGCCCCCAGGTTGGAAGGCGTCCCACATGTTACTGGGGATGAACAAAGGGCGATTCCTAGTAGCTCCAGGACGAATGAAGCGGCTGGGCTAAAGCCAAAAGGACGCTCAGTTGTGGATGTGTCGGGAAGCGACCGGAAAGTCCGATGTTGCAAGGAGATATATCACATAGCAACATGGAATGTAAGATCTATGACGCAAGGTAAACTGGATATCGTCAAGCGAGAAATGGACAGATTGAACATTGATTATCTTGGGTATCAGCGAGCTCAAGTGGACCGGAATGGGAGAATTTAACTCCGGCGACCATTATGTCTTTTATTGTGGGCACGAATCCAAGAGAAGGAATGGGGTCGCTCTCCTAGTAAACAGAAGAATGGCCGAAGCAGTGCTAGGGTACTACCCCAAAAACGACCGAATGATTTCACTTCGGATCCAAGGTCACGCTTTCAACATAACAGTTATCCAAGTCTATGCACCGACCACTGCTGCTGAAGAAGCTGACGTTGAGAGATTTTATGCGGACCTACAATGCCTTTTAGACCGCACCCCATCATCAGACGTCGTTTTTCTCATAGGAGACTGGAATGCTAAGGTCGGGAGTGAAGAAATATCCGGAATTACAGGCAAGTTCGGTCTTGGTGAGCCAAATGAAGCTGGGCAGAGGCTAGTAGAGTTCTGTCAAGAAAACAACCTGACCATAGCGAATACTCATTTTCAACAGCACAAGAGGCGCCTGTACACATGGATTTCACCGGACGGTCTGTACAGGAATCAGATCGATTATATTATTTGCCGGCAGAGATGGAGAAGCGCTATACAAGCAGTAAAAACAAGGCCTGGGGCCGATTGTGGCACCGATCATCAGCTTCTTGTTGCCAAAATTAAGCTTCGATTGAGGAAAACGCAGAAAACTAGAAGGCCTTTCAGGTATGATCTGGATCAGATTCCATTAGAATATGCTGTGGAAGTGAGGAATCGATTTCATGAATTAGATCTAGAAGACAAAGAGCCCGAAGAGATGTGGACTGATGTTCGTGATATAATACAAGAAGTTGCTACTAAGGTAGTTCCAAAGCAAAAGAAATGCAAAAAAGCAAACTGGTTATCTGAAGAGGGTTTGCAAATAGCTGAGGAAAGGAGGATGGCAAAAGGTATGGGGGAAAGAGAAAGATACAAGGTTCTCAATGCGGATTTTCAGAAAATAGCAAGGAGAGATAAGAATGCCTTCCTGGACATACAGTGTCAAGCAGTTGAGGACAACAGCCAATTAAGGAACACAAGAGCTCTGTATAAGACAATCAAAGATATCAAAGGAAGCTTCTGTGCTAAGCTGGGCGTGATAAAGGACAAACGAGGCAAGGACCTCACTGAAGCCTCAGAGATAAAGAAGAGGTGGCAGGAATACACAGAAGAACTGTACAAGAAGGACTCGGATGTGCAAACCCAACATAGGACGGTTGTGATTACTGATCTCGAGCCGGGCATCCTGAAGAGTGAAGTTGAATGGGCCTTAGCCAGCCTTGCTAAGAACAAAGCTAGCGGAATTGATGGTATTCCAGCTGAGTTGCTTCAAAACCTCAACCACGACGCTGTAAACACACTGCATACATTATGTCAAAAGATTTGGACAACCCTGCAGTGGCCACAGGATTGGAGGAGGTCAGTTTACATCCCCATTCCAAAGAAAGGCAGTGCCAAAGATTGTTCCAACTACCGCACGATCGCGCTTATTTCGCATGCTAGCAAGGTGATGTTAAAAATCCTGCAAGGTAGGCTGCAGCAGTATGTGGATCGGGAGCTTCCGGACGTGCAAGCTGGGTTTCGCAAGGGCAGAGGAACTAGAGACCAAATTGCCAACCTTCGCTGGATCATGGAAAAAGCAAGAGAGTTCCAGAAACCCATTTACTTCTGCTTTATTGATTATGCGAAAACGTTTGACTGCGTAGATCACAGCAGATTGTGGCAAGCTCTCCAAGAGATGGGAGTTCCAATTCACCTCATCTGTCTCCTCAGGAACCTTTATGAAGGGCAAGAGGCCACAGTCAGAACTGGGCATGGTCTTACTGATTGGTTTCCGATTGAGAAAGGGGTCAGGCAAGGCTGCATACTGTCGCCCTGCCTATTTAACCTATATGCAGAGTGCATCAAGAGGAAGGCCGGTCTTGACGAGTCTTCAGCTGGATTGAAGATTGCTGGAAAACGTATCAACAACCTTAGATATGCGGATGATACCACTTTAATGGCAGAAAGTGAAGTGGCACTCAAGAGACTTCTGATGCGCGTACAAGAAGAGAGTGAGAAGTTTGGGCTTAAACTGAACATTAAAAAGACGAAGATCATGGCGTCTTGCCCTATCAAGTCCTGGAGCATCAATGGACAAGAAGTGGAAGCTGGGACAGATTTTCTGTTCTTGGGCGCCAAGATTACCTCGGAAAGAGACTGCAGCCATGAAATTAGGAGACGCCTGCTTCTGGGAAAGAGAGCAATGGTTAGCCTTGACCGCCTAGTAAAGAGCAGAGACATTAGTCTGCCAACCAAGATCCGTATAACCCGTGCTATGGTCTTTCCAGTTGTGATGTATGGATGCGAGAGTTGGACTGTGAAAAAAGCTGACCGTCGAAGAATTGACGCGTTTGAATTGTGGTGCTGGCGAAGACTCTTAAGAGTTCCTTGGACTGCCAGAAGATCAAATCAGTCGATATTGTCGACCATAAACCCTGACTGCTCATTGGAGGGTCAAATTCTAAAGTTGAAGCTCAGATCTGATGAGAAGAGAGGAGTCGCTGGAGAAAGATTTGATGTTGGGAAAGGTTGAGGGTCGCCGGAGAAGGGGTAGGCAGCGAACACGATGGTTAGATGGCATTCTCGAGGCATTGCAGATGAAGCTATGTGATGTTAAGAAGATAGTGAGAGACCGGAAAGCGTGTCGTGACATGGTCCATAGGGTCACGAAGAGTCGGACACGACTGAACGCCTGAACTGAACTGAGTTGCCAACTGTTCGTGCAGCCTAAGATAACAAGGTCGATGGATTTACATACTTTGTATATTCAGAATTTTTGGTTTAACGATTCTTTTACTTCAGAGCCTGCACTATATTTTGATACAAAAAAAACTCCACCTGATTGTGTCACTGTTGTTCTAATTATGTTGTCAGACATTGATATTTCTTTTCTAGATTTGAATTTCTGCTTTCATAGTTGCCAGATGATCATATTAGACAGTTTCTTTTATTTTTGCATTAAAACATCCCTTTTTAATGCTAAAAATGTTTCCAGTTTAAAGCCTCATGAATGAGTTAGTGTCTGGTCGATGGTTTAAAATTTCCCGCTTCATGGTTGCCAACTGTTCGTGCAGCTTAAGATAACAAGGTTGCTAGATTTACATACTTTGTATATTCATAAGTTTTGGTTTAACGAATCTTTTACTTCAGAGCATGCACTATATTTTGATACAAAAAAAACTCCACCTGATTGTGTCACTGTTGTTCTAATTATGTTGTCAGACATTGATATTTCTTTTCTAGATTTGAATTTCTGCTTTCATAGTTGCCAGATGATCATATTAGACAGTTTCTTTTATTGTTGCATTAAAACATCCCATTTTAATGCTAAAAATGTTTCCGGTTTAAAGCCTCATGAATGAGTTAGTGTCTGGTCGATGGTTTAAAATTTGCCGCTTCATAGTTTCCAACTGTTCCTGCAGCCTAAGATAACATGGTTGATAGATGTACATACTTTGTATATTCATAATTTTGAGAAGCGGGCATTGTGGGTGAACAGAGTGGCAGCCAGGCAACAATGCAGACACCTAACCACCATGGAGGCCGTGATCCGTTTGAGGACATTCTCATTCCGGTTACATGGATGCGGATACCTTTCGTGGATGACAGACTAGCTTATGCTTAAGACCAAATAACTTTGAAAAGATGAAGGTTGACCTTGCATTCCAACTTTTTGGAGATGTTATTAAAGGACGTTTTTTTTGCACCGGCGGGATGGGGAGACTATATACACTCGGGTGCAACCAACAGAAGACTTCGTCAAGCTAATCAATCGCCTGATACGAGTAATGACCTCCAGGAAAACCAAGCGTGCACTTAAGCCGGGTAGCCCAGACATGCGTTTCTTGGAAGACTTTTTAGGATATCTGGACAAGTGGGAAAAACATGCCAGCATTGCCTTCCACTCGCATTGTCACCTTTGATTAAACATGCTGCCTTCGTTCTATTAAACCGAATCTGTGTTTCGTGACTTGTATTCTTTGAGTTTGAATTCCTCCAAACGCGAAAGCTCTCATGTGCATTTACCGGGTTAGCGTGTGGCTCACGTACCGATTGAGCTTTCAAGTTCGAGCAATCTGCACAAAGCAATTCGATATTAACATTAGCATGTTAAAACGTTATATCAATCCTAAGCTCCTGAAAGAGCACTAAAACAAAGTATTAAACGTGAGCCAAAGCAAAGCGCAGCTCCCTTTCCAACTCTCAGCACCGCGGCGCAATGTGCGCGAGTAACCGGCTCGCACCCTCTCGCACCACAGCGCCGCTATGCGGCCGCCGGCGGCTTTCATTGCTATTCGAGCCATCCCAGCCGGCGCGCTCGACACACTAGTCAGTATATTCTAGGCACTATAATTTGAATTTCTGCTTTCATAGTTGCCAGATGATCATATTAGACAGTTTCTTTTATTTTTGCAGTAAAACATCCCTGTTTAATGCTAAAAATGTTTCCAGTTTAAAGCCTCATGAATGAGTTAGTGTCTGGTCGAGGGTTTAAAATTTCCCGCTTCACCGTTGCCAACTGTTCGTGCGGCTTAAGATAACAAGGTTGCTAGATTTACATACTTTGTATATTCATAATTTTTGGTTTAACGATTCTTTTACTTCAGAGCCTGCACTATATTTTGATACAAAAAAAACTCCACCTGATTGTGTCACTGTTGTTCTAATTATGTTGTCAGACATTGATATTTCTTTTCTAGATTTGAATTTCTGCTTTCGTAGTTGCCAGATGATCATATTAGACAGTTTCTTTTATTTTTGCATTAAAACATCCCTTTTTAATGCTAAAAATGTTTCCGGTTTAAAGCCTCATGATGAGTTAGTGTCTGGTTATAGTGCCAAGAATATACTGACTAGTGTGTCGAGCGCACCGGCTGGGATGGCTCGCATAGCAATGAAAGCCGCCGGCGGCCGCATAGCGGCGCTGTGGTGCGAGAGGGTGCGAGCCGGTTCTCCGCGCACATTGCGCCGCGCTGCTGAGAGTTGGAAAGGGAGCTGCGCGTTGCTTTGGCTCATGTTTAATACTTTGTTTTAGAGCTCTTTCAGGAGCTTAGGACTGATATAACGTTTTAACATGCTAATGTTAATATCGAATTGCTTTGTGCAGATTGCTCGAACTTGAAAGCTCAATCGGTACGTGAGCCAGACGCTAACCCGGTAAACGCACATGAGAGCTTTCGCGTTTGGAGGAATTCAAACTCAAAGAATACAAGTCACGAAACACAGATTCGGTTTAATAGAACGAAGGCAGCATGTTTATTCAAAGGTGACAATGCGAGTGGAAGGCAATGCTGGCATGTTCTTCCCACTTGTCCAGATATACGAAAAAGTCTTCCAAGAAACGGATGTCTGGGCTACCCGGCTTAAGTGCACGCTTGGTTATCCTGGAGGTCATTACTCGTATCAGGCGATTGATTAGCTTGACGAAGTCTTCTGTTGGTTGCACCCGAGTGTATATAGTCTCCACATGACGCCGGCGCAAAAAAAGTCCTTTAATAACCTCATCTCCAAAAAGTTGGAATGCAAGGTCAACCTTCATCTTTTCAAAGTTATTGGGTCTTAAGCATAAGCTAGGCTGTCATCCACAGAAGGTATCCGCATCCATGTAACCGGAATGAGAATGTCCTCAAACGGATGACGGCCTCCGTGGTGCTTAGGTGTCTGCAGTGTAGCCTGGCTGCCACTCTGTTCACCCACAATGCCCGCTTCACTGGAGCCGAAAGAGTCGTTGCAGTTTTGAAAGCCAGCTTCGAGAAAACAGGCGCCCTCGTTGATTTCCGAGCCCGAATTGCCGGGTCCAGTCCCTGCGTCCCGCTTATGGCGTTTACGAGCTGGTTGCTGCTCGCATATGCTTCTTTCCTTCCTTTTTGGTGCCGTCTTGGGCACCAGGTGTGGAGGGTATAATGTTAACGTTTTGAAAATAGCGATTTTAAAATAACCATCTTCTACATGCTTCTGTTTCACACCCCAGTTATGTAACCCCCCTCACATAATAACTCCAATCGGAGCCCGTGAGGTATTTGAATAAAAAAAAAATAAAAAAAAACAGCAGAACACAAACGAGGAACCTTTACTTACAGCGGCTAATTAAAGTACATCGCGGCCTGCGATTGCACAAGGTTTTGCCGAAGTCACCATCTTTTGAATAAAGAAGCTGACGAAGGTTTTTTTTTTTCTCAGATACACAATATGCACCAGACGTGGCCGGTTAATCGCGATGAAGCTCATTGGTAATGCCGCGCTTACGGTGAAACATGCGCCTAATATATAACTGCATCCATATGACATATGTGCAGCGCAAAAGGACAATCCAGGGACACAGAAAAGGTACACCGACTCGCCCAGGTTTGCATCCTTGTGAATATAACTGCATGCTCTAAAAATGTTTCTCGCCATCAAAAGCAGTTGCCGTTTACCTTCCGTCATTTCTATCGATGCTTCGTTCCCATTGTACAGAATGCGTACTTACGTAGCATCAGATAGCGCAGTAATACGTACGCTCCTTGTTCTAGCGGTAGCCCCGTTTGCCAAAAAAGCAAGTCTTCTCTGTGCACCACCGCTTTCTCTTTGGCATTTTTCTCTGAAGTCTAGTGAGAGGCACTGGGGAAACAACAATCGGGAGCCGCGCTTCACCACTGGCGACACAGTAAAAAAAGAAGGGATACAGGCGAGCACAGAACGCGCGCACAAAACGAGAAAAAAAAACGATGCAATCGTCGCCGAGCAGGTAGAAGTGCGGAACGACTCGCATGAGGAAACACCTACACCGTAAATACACAACTGCACCTTCGTGAAAGCAAAAGACGCGCAGAAGCAGGTTTAACACGCACGCACAACACCAACAGATTGCCGTATTCTGAAGAGAGAAAACTGCGTCGTCTGCTCAGGTGGCACCCTCCCGACAAGCACCGCCCTCTGCCGCTAACGATTGGCTTTCATTGCAAAGAGCGCCATCCTCGCCCATAGGGAAGCGCGGGCGCTCGTCACACTAGCCAGTATATTCTAGGCACTATATTCTGGTCGATGGTTTAAAATTTGGCGCTTCATAGTTGCCAACTGTTCATGCAGCCTAAGATAACAAGGTTGATAGATTTACATACTTTGTATATTCATAATTTTTGATTTAACGATTCTTTTACTTCAGATCCTGTACTATATTTTGATACAAAAAAAAAACTCCACCTGATTGTGTCACTGTTGTTCCAATTATGTTGTCAGACATTGATATTTCTGTTATAGATTTGAATTTCTGCTTTCGTAGTTGCCAGATGACCATATTAGACAGTTTCTTTTATTTTTGCAGTAAAACATCCCTTTTAATGCTAAAAATGTTTCCAGTTTAAAGCCTCATGAATGAGTTAGTGTCTGGTCGGTGGTTGAAAATTTGCCACTTCATAGTTTTGAATTGTTCATGCAGCCTAAGATAAAAAGCTTGATAGATTTACATACTTTGTATATTCATATTTTTTGATTTAACGATTCTTTTACTTCAGAGCCTGTACTATATTTTGATACAAAAAAAACTCCACCTGATTGTGTCACTGTTGTTCTAATTATGTTGTCAGACATTGATATTTCTGTTCTAGATTTGAATTCCTGCTTTCATAGTTGCCAGATGATAATATTAGACAGTTTCTTTTATTTTTGCATTAAAACATCCCTTTTTAATGCAAAAATGTTTCCGGTTTAAAGACTCATGAATGAGTTAGTGTCACGTCGATGGTTTAAAATTTCCCGCTTCATAGTTGCCAACTGTTCGTGCAGCCTAAGATAACAAGGTTGATAGATTTACATACTTTGTATATTCATAATTTTTGGTTCGACGATTCTTTTACTTCAGAGCCTACACTATATTTTGATACAAAAAAACTCCACCTGATTGTGTCACTGTTGTTCTAGTTATGTTGTCAGACATTCATATTTCTGTTCTAGATTTGAATTTCTGCTTTCATAGTTGCCAGATGATCATATTAGACAGTTTCTTTTATTTTTGCATTAAAACATCCCTTTTTAATGCTAAAAATGTTTCCAGTTTAAAACCTCATGAATGAGTTAGTGTCTGGTCAGTGGTTTAAAATTTGCCGCTTCATGGTGTCCAACTGTTCGTGCAGCCTAAGATAACAAGGTTGATGGATTTACATACTTTGTATATACAGAATTTTTGGTTTAACGATTCTTTTACTTCAGAGCCTGCACTATATTTTGATACAAAAAAAAAACTCCACCTGATTGTGTCACTGTTGTTCTAATTATGTTGTCAGACATTGATATTTCTTTTCTAGATTTGAATGTCTGCTTTCATAGTTGCCAGATGATCATATTAGACAGTTTCTTCTATTTTTGCATTAGAACATCCCTTTTTAATGCTAAAAATGTTTCCAGTTTAAAGCCTCATGAATGAGTTAGTGTCTGGTCAGTGGTTTAAAATTTGCCGCTTCATAGTTGCCAACTGTTCGTGCAGCCTAAGATAACAGGGTTGATGGATTTACATACTTTGTATATTCATAATTTTTGGTTTAATGATTCTTTTACTTCAGAGCCTGCACTATATTTTGATAAAAAAAAACTCCACCTGATTGTGTCACTGTTGTTCTAGTTATGTTGTCAGACATGGATATTTCTGTTCTAGATCTGAATTTCTGCTTTCATAGTTGTCAGATGATCATATTAGACAGTTTCTTTTATTTTTGCAGTAAAACATCCCTTTTTAATGCTAAAAATGTTTCCAGTTTAAAGCCTCATGTATGAGTTAGTGTCTGGTCAGTGGTTTAAAATTTGCCGCTTCATAGTTGCCAACTGTTCGTGCAGCCTAAGATAACAAGCTTGATGGATTTACATACTTTGTATATTCATAATTTTTGGTTCAACGATTCTTTTACTTCAGAGCCTGCACTATATTTTGATACAAAAAAACTCCACCTGATTGTGTCACTGTTGTTCTAGTTATGTTGTCAGACATTCATATTTCTGTTCTAGATTTGAATTTCTGCTTTCATAGTTGCCAGATGATCATATTAGACAGTTTCTTTTATTTTTGCATTAAAACATCCCTTTTTAATGCTAAAATGTTTCCAGTTTAAAGCCTCATGAATGAGTTAGTGTCTGGTCAGTGGTTTAAAATTTGCCGCTTCGATATGGCGCCGGAAGATGAGCCCCCCAGGTTGGAAGGCGTCCCACATGTTACTGGGGATGAACAAAGGGCGATTCCTAGTAGCTCCAGGACGAATGAAGCGGCTGGGCTAAAGCCAAAAGGACGCTCAGTTGTGGATGTGTCGGGAAGCGACCGGAAAGTCCGATGTTGCAAGGAGATATATCACATAGCAACATGGAATGTAAGATCTATGACGCAAGGTAAACTGGATATCGTCAAGCGAGAAATGGACAGATTGAACATTGATTATCTTGGGTATCAGCGAGCTCAAGTGGACCGGAATGGGAGAATTTAACTCCGGCGACCATTATGTCTTTTATTGTGGGCACGAACCCAAGAGAAGGAATGGGGTCGCTCTCCTAGTAAACAGAAGAATGGGCGAAGCAGTGCTAGGGTACTACCCCAAAAACGACCGAATGATTTCACTTCGGATCCAAGGTCACCCTTTCAACATAACAGTTATCCAAGTCTATGCACCGACCACTGCTGCTGAAGAAGCTGACGTTGAGAGATTTTATGCGGACCTACAATGCCTTTTAGACCGCACCCCATCATCAGACGTCGTTTTTCTCATAGGAGACTGGAATGCTAAGGTCGGGAGTGAAGAAATATCCGGAATTACAGGCAAGTTCGGTCTTGGTGAGCCAAATGAAGCTGGGCAGAGGCTAGTAGAGTTCTGTCAAGAAAACAACCTGACCATAGCGAATACTCATTTTCAACAGCACAAGAGGCGCCTGTACACATGGATTTCACCGGACGGTCTGTACAGGAATCAGATCGATTATATTATTTGCCGGCAGAGATGGAGGAGCGCTATACAAGCAGTAAAAACAAGGCCTGGGGCCGATTGTGGCACCGATCATCAGCTTCTTGTTGCCAAAATTAAGCTTCGATTGAGGAAAACGCAGAAAACTAGAAGGCCTTTCAGGTATGATCTGGATCAGATTCCATTAGAATATGCTGTGGAAGTGAGGAATCGATTTCATGAATTAGATCTAGAAGACAAAGAGCCCGAATAGATGTGGACTGATGTTCGTGATATAATACAAGAAGTTGCTACTAAGGTAGTTCCAAAGCAAAAGAAATGCAAAAAAGCAAACTGGTTATCTGAAGAGGCTTTGCAAATAGCTGAGGAAAGGAGGATGGCAAAAGGTATGGGGGAAAGAGAAAGATACAAGGTTCTCAATGCGGATTTTCAGAAAATAGCAAGGAGAGATAAGAATGCCTTCCTGGACATACAGTGTCAAGCAGTTGAGGACAACAGCCAATTAAGGAACACAAGAGCTCTGTATAAGACAATCAAAGATATCAAAGGAAGCTTCTGTGCTAAGCTGGGCGTGATAAAGGACAAACGAGGCAAGGACCTCACTGAAGCCTCAGAGATAAAGAAGAGGTGGCAGGAATACACAGAAGAACTGTACAAGAAGGACCCGGATGTGCAAACCCAACATAGGACGGTTGTGATTACTGATCTCGAGCCGGGCATCCTGAAGAGTGAAGTTGAATGGGCCTTAGCCAGCCTTGCTAAGAACAACGCTAGCAGAATTGATGGTATTCCAGCTGAGTTGCTTCAAAACCTCAACCACGACGCTGTAAACACACTGCATACATTATGTCAAAAGATTTAGACAACCCTGTAGTGGCCACAGGATTGGAGGAGGTCAGTTTACATCCCCATTCCAAAGAAAGGCAGTGCCAAAGATTGTTCCAACTACCGCACGATCGCGCTTATTTCGCATGCTAGCAAGGTGATGTTAAAAATCCTGCAAGGTAGGCTGCAGCAGTATGTGGATCGGGAGCTTCCGGACGTGCAAGCTGGGTTTCGCAAGGGCAGAGGAACTAGAGACCAAATTGCCAACCTTCGCTGGATCATGGAAAAAGCAAGAGAGTTCCAGAAACCCATTTACTTCTGCTTTATTGATTATGCGAAAGCGTTTGACTGCGTAGATCACAGCAGATTGTGGCAAGCTCTCCAAGAGATGGGAGTTCCAATTCACCTCATCTGTCTCCTCAGGAACCTTTATGAAGTTCAAGAGGCCACAGTCAGAACTGGGCATGGTCTTACTGATTGGTTTCCGATTGAGAAAGGGGTTAGGCAAGGCTGCATACTGTCGCCCTGCCTATTTAACCTATATGCAGAGTGCATCACGAGGAAGGCCGGTCTTGACGAGTCTTCAGCTGGATTGAAGATTGCTGGAAAACGTATCAACAACCTTAGATATGCGGATGATACCACTTTAATGGCAGAAAGTGAAGTGGAACTCAAGAGACTTCTGATGCGCGTACAAGAAGAGAGTGAGAAGTTTGGGCTTAAACTGAACATTAAAAAGACGAAGATCATGGCGTCTTGCCCTATCAAGTCCTGGAGCATCAATGGACAAGAAGTGGAAGCTGTGACAGATTTTCTGTTCTTGGGCGCCAAGATTACCTCGGAAGGAGACTGCAGCCATGAAATTAGGAGACACCTGCTTCTGGGAAAGAGAGCAATGGTTAGCCTTGACCGCCTAGTAAAGAGCAGAGACATTAGTCTGCCAACCAAGATCCGTATAACCCGTGCTATGGTCTTTCCAGTTGTGATGTATGGATGCGAGAGTTGGACTGTGAAAAAGGCTGACCGTCGAAGAATTGACGCGTTTGAATTGTGGTGCTGGCGAAGACTCTTAAGAGTTCCTTTGACTGCCAGAAGATCAAATCAGTCGATATTGTCGACCATAAACCCTGACTGCTCATTGGAGGGTCAAATTCTAAAGTTAAAGCTCAGATCTGATGAGAAGAGAGGAGTCGCTGGAGAAAGATTTGATGTTGGGAAAGGTTGAGGGTCGCCGGAGAAGGGGTAGGCAGCGAACACGATGGTTAGATGGCATTCTCGAGGCATTGCAGATGAAGCTATGTGATGTTAAGAAGATAGTGAGAGACCGGAAAGCGTGGCGTGACATGGTCCATAGGGTCACGAAGAGTCGGACACGACTGAACGCCTGAACTGAACTGAGTTGCCAACTGTTCGTGCAGCCTAAGATAACAAGGTCGATGGATTTACATACTTTGTATATTCAGAATTTTTGGTTTAACGATTCTTTTACTTCAGAGCCTGCACTATATTTTGATACAAAAAAAACTCCACCTGATTGTGTCACTGTTGTTCTAATTATGTTGTCAGACATTGATATTTCTTTTCTAGATTTGAATTTCTGCTTTCATAGTTGCCAGATGATCATATTAGACAGTTTCTTTTATTTTTGCATTAAAACATCCCTTTTTAATGCTAAAAATGTTTCCAGTTTAAAGCCTCATGAATGAGTTAGTGTCTGGTCGATGGTTTAAAATTTCCCGCTTCATGGTTGCCAACTGTTCGTGCAGCTTAAGATAACAAGGTTACTAGATTTACATACTTTGTATATTCATAATTTTTGGTTTAACGATTGTTTTACTTCAGAGCCTGCACTATATTTTGATACAAAAAAAACTCCACCTGATTGTGTCACTGTTGTTCTAATTATGTTGTCAGACATTGATATTTCTTTTCTAGATTTGAATTTCTGCTTTCATAGTTGCCAGATGATCATATTAGACAGTTTCTTTTATTTTTGCATTAAAACATCCCTTTTTAATGCTAAAAATGTTTCCGGTTTAAAGCCTCATGAATGAGTTAGTGTCTGGTCGATGGTTTAAAATTTGCCGCTTCATAGTTTCCAACTGTTCCTGCAGCCTAAGATAACATGGTTGATAGATGTACATACTTTGTATATTCATAATTTTGAGAAGCGGGCATTGTGGGTGAACAGAGTGGCAGCCAGGCAACACTGCAGACACCTAACCACCATGGAGGCCGTGATCCGTTTGAGGACATTCTCATTCCGGTTACATGGATGCGGATACCTTTCGTGGATGACAGACTAGCTTATGCTTAAGACCAAATAACTTTGAAAAGATGAAGGTTGACCTTGCATTCCAACTTTTTGGAGATGTTATTAAAGGACGTTTTTTTTGCACCGGCGGCATGTGGAGACTATATACACTCGGGTGCAACCAACAGAAGACTTCGTCAAGCTAATCAATCGCCTGATACGAGTAATGACCTCCAGGAAAACCAAGCGTGCACTTAAGCCGGGTAGCCCAGACATGCGTTTCTTGGAAGACTTTTTAGGATATCTGGACAAGTGGGAAGAACATGCCAGCATTGCCTTCCACTCGCATTGTCCCCTTTGATTAAACATGCTGCCTTCGTTCTATTAAACCGAATCTGTGTTTCGTGACTTGTATTCTTTGAGTTTGAATTCCTCCAAACGCGAAAGCTCTCATGTGCATTTACCGGGTTAGCGTGTGGCTCACGTACCGATTGAGCTTTCAAGTTCGAGCAATCTGCACAAAGCAATTCGATATTAACATTAGCATGTTAAAACGTTATATCAATCCTAAGCTCCTGAAAGAGCACTAAAACAAAGTATTAAACGTGAGCCAAAGCAACGCGCAGCTCCCTTTCCAACTCTCAGCACCGCGGCGCAATGTGCGCGAGAAACCGGCTCGCACCCTCTCGCACCACAGCGCCGCTATGCGGCCGCCGGCGGCTTTCATTGCTATTCGAGCCATCCCAGCCGGCGCGCTCGACACACTAGTCAGTATATTCTAGGCACTATAATTTGAATTTCTGCTTTCATAGTTGCCAGATGATCATATTAGACAGTTTCTTTTATTTTTGCAGTAAAACATCCCTGTTTAATGCTAAAAATGTTTCCAGTTTAAAGCCTCATGAATGAGTTAGTGTCTGGTCGATGGTTTAAAATTTCCCGCTTCACCGTTGCCAACTGTTCGTGCAGCTTAAGATAACAAGGTTGCTAGATTTACATACTTTGTATATTCATAATTTTTGGTTTAACGATTCTTTTACTTCAGAGCCTGCACTATATTTTGATACAAAAAAAAACTCCACCTGATTGTGTCACTGTTGTTCTAATTATGTTGTCAGACATTGATATTTCTTTTCTAGATTTGAATTTCTGCTTTCGTAGTTGCCAGATGATCATATTAGACAGTTTCTTTTATTTTTGCATTAAAACATCCCTTTTTAATGCTAAAAATGTTTCCGGTTTAAAGCCTCATGAATGAGTTAGTGTCTGGTTATAGTGCCTAGAATATACTGACTAGTGTGTCGAGCGCGCCGGCTGGGATGGCTCGCATAGCAATGAAAGCCGCCGGCGGCCGCATAGCGGCGCTGTGGTGCGAGAGGGTGCGAGCCGGTTCTCCGCGCACATTGCGCCGCGCTGCTGAGAGTTGGAAAGGAAGCTGCGCGTTGCTTTGGCTCACGTTTAATACTTTGTTTTAGAGCTCTTTCAGGAGCTTAGGACTGATATAACGTTTTAACATGCTAATGTTAATATCGAATTGCTTTGTGCAGATTGCTCGAACTTGAAAGCTCAATCGGTACGTGAGCCACACGCTAACCCGGTAAACGCACATGAGAGCTTTTGCGTTTGGAGGAATTCAAACTCAAAGAATACAAGTCACGAAACACAGATTCGGTTCAATAGAACGAAGGCAGCATGTTTATTCAAAGGTGACAATGCGAGTGGAAGGCAATGCTGGCATGTTCTTCCCACTTGTCCAGATATACTAAAAAGTCTTCCAAGAAACGAATGTCTGGGCTACCCGGCTTAAGTGCACGCTTGGTTATCCTGGAGGTCATTACTCGTATCAGGCAATTGATTAGCTTGACGAAGTCTTCTGTTGGTTGCACCCGAGTGTATATAGTCTCCACATGCCGCCGGCGCAAAAAAAGTCCTTTAATAACCTCATCTCCAAAAAGTTGGAATGCAAGGTCAACCTTCATCTTTTCAAAGTTATTGGGTCTTAAGCATAAGCTAGGCTGTCATCCACAGAAGGTATCCGCATCCATGTAACCGGAATGAGAATGTCCTCAAACGGATGACGGCCTCCGTGGTGGTTAGGTGTCTGCAGTGTAGCCTGGCTGCCACTCTGTTCACCCACAATGCCCGCTTCACTGGAGCCGAAAGAGTCGTTGCAGTCTTGAAAGCCAGCTTCGAGAAAACAGGCGCCCTCGTTGATTTCCGAGCCCGAATTGCCGGGTCCAGTCCCTGCGTCCCGCTTATGGCGTTTACGAGCTGGTTGCTGCTCGCATATGCTTCTTTCCTTCCTTTTTGGTGCCGTCTTGGGCACCAGGTGTGGAGGGTATAATGTTAACGTTTTGAAAATAGCGATTTTAAAATAACCATCTTCTACATGCTTCTGTTTCGCACCCCAGTTATGTAACCCCCCTCACATAATAACTCCAATCGGAGCCCGTGAGGTATTTGAATAAAAAAAAAAATAAAAAAAAACAGCAGAACACAAACGAGGAACCTTTACTTACAGCGGCTAATTAAAGTACATCGCGGCCTGCGATTGCACAAGGTTTTGCCGAAGTCACCATCTTTTGAATAAAGAAGCTGACGAAGGTTTTTTTTTTTCTCAGATACACAATATGCACCAGACGTGGCCGGTTAATCGCGATGAAGCTCATTGGCAATGCCGCGCTTACGGTGAAACATGCGCCTAATATATAACTGCATCCATATGACATATGTGTAGCGCAAAAGGACAATCCAGGGACACAGAAAAGGTACACCGACTCGCCCAGGTTTGCATCCTTGTGAATATAACTGCATGCTCTAAAAATGTTTCTCGCCATCAAAAGCAGTTGCCGTTTACCTTCCGTCATTTCTATCGATGCTTCGTTCCCATTGTACAGAATGCGTACTTACGTAGCATCAGATAGCGCAGTAATACGTACGCTCCTTGTTCTAGCTGTAGCCCCGTTCGCCAAAAAAGCAAGTCTTCTCTGTGAACCACCGCTTTCTCTTTGGCATTTTTCTCTGAAGTCTAGTGAGAGGCACTGGGGAAACAACAATCGGGAACCGCGCTTCACCACTGGCGACACAGTAAAAAAAGAAGGGATACAGGCGAGCACAGAACGCGCGCACAAAACGAGAAAAAAAAACGATGCAATCGTCGCCGAGCAGGTAGAAGTGCGGAACGACTCGCATGAGGAAACACCTACACCGTAAATAAACAACTGCAGCTTCGTGAAAGCAAAAGACGCGCAGAAGCAGGTTTAACACGCACGCACAACACCAACAGATTGCCGTATTCTGAAGAGAGAAAACTGCGTCGTCTGCTCAGGTGGCACCCTCCCGACAAGCACCGCCCTCTGCCGCTAACGATTGGCTTTCATTGCAAAGAGCGCCACCCTCGCCCATAGGGAAGCGCGGGCACTCGTCACACTAGCCAGTATATTCTAGGCACTATAGTCTGGTCGATGGTTTAAAATTTGGCGCTTCATAGTTGCCAACTGTTCATGCAGCCTAAGATAACAAATTTGATAGATTTACATACTTTGTATATTCATAATTTTTGATTTAACGATTCTTTTACTTCAGATCCTGTACTATATTTTGATACAAAAAAAACTCCACCTGATTGTGTCACTGTTGTTCTAATTATGTTGTCAGACATTGATATTTCTGTTCTAGATTTGAATTTCTGCTTTCGTAGTTGCCAGATGATCATATTAGACAGTTTCTTTTATTTTTGCATTAAAACATCCCTTTTTAATGCAAAAATGTTTCCGGTTTAAAGCCTCATGAATGAGTTAGTGTCTGGTCGATGGTTTAAAATTTCCCGCTTCATGGTTGCCAACTGTTCGTGCAGCTTAAGATAACAAGGTGGCTAGATTTACATACTTTGTATATTCATAATTTTTGGTTTAACGATTCTTTTACTTCAGAGCCTGCACTATATTTTGATAAAAAAACTCCACCTGATTGTGTCACTGTTGTTCTAGTTATGTTGTCAGACATGGATATTTCTGTTCTAGATTTGAATTTCTGCTTTCATAGTTGTCAGATGACCATATTAGACAGTTTCTTTTATTTTTGCAGTAAAACATCCCTTTTTAATGCTAAAAATGTTTCCAGTTTAAAGCCTCATGAATGAGTTAGTGTCTGGTCGGTGGTTGAAAATTTGCCACTTCATAGTTTTCAATTGTTCGTGCAGCCTAAGATAAAAAGCTTGATAGATTTACATACTTTGTATATTCATATTTTTTGATTTAACGATTCTTTTACTTCAGAGCCTGTACTATATTTTGATACAAAAAAAACTCCACCTGATTGTGTCACTGTTGTTCTAATTATGTTGTCAGACATTGATATTTCTGTTCTAGATTTGAATTTCTGCTTTCATAGTTGCCAGATGATAATATTAGACAGTTTCTTTTATTTTTGCATTAAAACATCCCTTTTTAATGCAAAAATGTTTCCGGTTTAAAGACTCATGAATGAGTTAGTGTCAGGTCGATGGTTTAAAATTTCCAGCTTCATAGTTGCCAACTGTTCGTGCAGCCTAAGATAACAAGGTTGATAGATTTACATACTTTGTATATTCATAATTTTTGGTTCGACGATTATTTTACTTCAGAGCCTACACTATATTTTGATACAAAAAAACTCCACCTGATTGTGTCACTGTTGTTCTAGTTATGTTGTCAGACATTCATATTTCTGTTCTAGATTTGAATTTCTGCTTTCATAGTTGCCAGATGATCATATTAGACAGTTTCTTTTATTTTTGCATTAAAACATCCCTTTTTAATGCTAAAAATGTTTCCAGTTTAAAGCCTCATGAATGAGTTAGTGTCTGGTCAGTGGTTTAAAATTTGCCGCTTCTTCGTTGCCAACTGTTCGTGCAGCCTAAGATAACAAGGTTGATGGATTTACATACTTTGTATATACAGAATTTTTGGTTTAACGATTCTTTTACTTCAGAGCCTGCACTATATTTTGATACAAAAAAAACTCCACCTGATTGTGTCACTGTTGTTCTAATTATGTTGTCAGACATTGATATTTCTTTTCTAGATTTGAATTTCTGCTTTCATAGTTGCCAGATGATCATATTAGACAGTTTCTTCTATTTTTGCATTAGAACATCCCTTTTTAATGCTAAAAATGTTTCCAGTTTAAATCCTCATGAATGAGTTAGTGTCTGGTCAGTGGTTTAAAATTTGCCGCTTCATAGTTGCCAACTGTTCGTGCAGCCTAAGATAACAGGGTTGATGGATTTACATACTTTGTATATTCATAATTTTTGGTTTAATGATTCTTTTACTTCAGAGCCTGCACTATATTTTGATAAAAAAAAACTCCACCTGATTGTGTCACTGTTGTTCTAGTTATGTTGTCAGACATGGATATTTCTGTTCTAGATTTGAATTTCTGCTTTCATAGTTGTCAGATGATCATATTAGACAGTTTCTTTTATTTTTGCAGTAAAACATCCCTTTTTAATGCTAAAAATGTTTCCAGTTTAAAGCCTCATGTATGAGTTAGTGTCTGGTCAGTGGTTTAAAATTTGCCGCTTCATAGTTGCCAACTGTTCGTGCAGCCTAAGATAACAAACTTGATGGATTTACATACTTTTTATATTCATAATTTTTGGTTCAACGATTCTTTTACTTCAGAGCCTGCACTATATTTTGATACAAAAAAAACTCCTCCTGATTGTGTCACTGTTGTTCGAGTTATGTTGTCAGACATTCATATTTCTGTTCTAGATTTGAATTTCTGCTTTCATAGTTGCCAGATGATCATATTAGACAGTTTCTTTTATTTTTGCATTAAAACATCCCTTTTTAATGCTAAAATGTTTCCAGTTTAAAGCCTCATGAATGAGTTAGTGTCTGGTCAGTGGTTTAAAATTTGCCGCTTCGATATGGCGCCGGAAGATGAGCCCCCCAGGTTGGAAGGCGTCCCACATGTTACTGGGGATGAACAAAGGGCGATTCCTAGTAGCTCCAGGACGAATGAAGCGGCTGGGCTAAAGCCAAAAGGACGCTCAGTTGTGGATGTGTCGGGAAGCGACCGGAAAGTCCGATGTTGCAAGGAGATATATCACATAGCAACATGGAATGTAAGATCTATGACGCAAGGTAAACTGGATATCGTCAAGCGAGAAATGGACAGATTGAACATTGATTATCTTGGGTATCAGCGAGCTCAAGTGGACCGGAATGGGAGAATTTAACTCCGGCGACCATTATGTCTTTTATTGTGGGCACGAATCCAAGAGAAGGAATGAGGTCGCTCTCCTAGTAAACAGAAGAATGGGCGAAGCAGTGCTAGGGTACTACCCCAAAAACGACCGAATGATTTCACTTCGGATCCAAGGTCACCCTTTCAACATAACAGTTATCCAAGTCTATGCACCGACCACTGCTGCTGAAGAAGCTGACGTTGAGAGATTTTATGCGGACCTACAATGCCTTTTAGACCGCACCCCATCATCAGACGTCGTTTTTCTCATAGGAGACTGGAATGCTAAGGTCGGGAGTGAAGAAATATCCGGAATTACAGGCAAGTTCGGTCTTGGTGAGCCAAATGAAGCTGGGCAGAGGCTAGTAGAGTTCTGTCAAGAAAACAACCTGACCATAGCGAATACTCATTTTCAACAGCACAAGAGGCGCCTGTACACATGGATTTCACCGGACGGTCTGTACAGGAATCAGATCGATTATATTATTTGCCGGCAGAGATGGAGAAGCGCTATACAAGCAGTAAAAACAAGGCCTGGGGCCGATTGTGGCACCGATCATCAGCTTCTTGTTGCCAAAATTAAGCTTCGATTGAGGAAAACGCAGAAAACTAGAAGGCCTTTCAGGTATGATCTGGATCAGATTCCATTAGAATATGCTGTGGAAGTGAGGAATCGATTTCAGGAATTAGATCTAGAAGACAAAGAGCCCGAAGAGATGTGGACTGATGTTCGTGATATAATACAAGAAGTTGCTACTAAGGTAGTTCCAAAGCAAAAGAAATGCAAAAAAGCAAACTGGTTATCTGAAGAGGCTTTGCAAATAGCTGAGGAAAGGAGGATGGCAAAAGGTATGGGGGAAAGAGAAAGATACAAGGTTCTCAATGCGGATTTTCAGAAAATAGCAAGGAGAGATAAGAATGCCTTCCTGGACATACAGTGTCAAGCAGTTGAGGACAACAGCCAATTAAGGAACACAAGAGCTCTGTATAAGACAATCAAAGATATCAAAGGAAGCTTCTGTGCTAAGCTGGGCGTGATAAAGGACAAACCAGGCAAGGACCTCACTGAAGCCTCAGAGATAAAGAAGAGGTGGCAGGAATACACAGAAGAACTGTACAAGAAGGACCCGGATGTGCAAACCCAACATAGGACGGTTGTGATTACTGATCTCGAGCCGGGCATCCTGAAGAGTGAAGTTGAATGGGCCTTAGCCAGCCTTGCTAAGAACAAAGCTAGCGGAATTGATGGTATTCCAGCTGAGTTGCTTCAAAACCTCAACCACGACGCTGTAAACACACTGCATACATTATGTCAAAAGATTTGGACAACCCTGCAGTGGCCACAGGATTGGAGGAGGTCAGTTTACATCCCCATTCCAAAGAAAGGCAGTGCCAAAGATTGGTCCAACTACCGCACGATCGCGCTTATTTCGCATGCTAGCAAGGTGATGTTAAAAATCCTGCAAGGTAGGCTGCAGCAGTATGTGGATCGGGAGCTTCCGGACGTGCAAGCTGGGTTTCGCAAGGGCAGAGGAACTAGAGACCAAATTGCCAACCTTCGCTGGATCATGGAAAAAGCAAGAGAGTTCCAGAAACCCATTTACTTCTGCTTTATTGATTATGCGAAAGCGTTTGACTGCGTAGATCACAGCAGGTTGTGGCAAGCTCTCCAAGAGATGGGAGTTCCAATTCACCTCATCTGTCTCCTCAGGAACCTTTATGAAGGGCAAGAGGCCACAGTCAGAACTGGGCATGGTCTTACTGATTGGTTTCCGATTGAGAAAGGGGTCAGGCAAGGCTGCATACTGTCGCCCTGCCTATTTAACCTATATGCAGAGTGCATCAAGAGGAAGGCCGGTCTTGACGAGTCTTCAGCTGGATTGAAGATTGCTGGAAAACGTATCAACAACCTTAGATATGCGGATGATACCACTTTAATGGCAGAAAGTGAAGTGGCACTCAAGAGACTTCTGATGCGCGTACAAGAAGAGAGTGAGAAGTTTGGGCTTAAACTGAACATTAAAAAGACGAAGATCATGGCGTCTTGCCCTATCAAGTCCTGGAGCATCAATGGACAAGAAGTGGAAGCTGTGACAGATTTTCTGTTCTTGGGCGCCAAGATTACCTCGGAAGGAGACTGCAGCCATGAAATTAGGAGACGCCTGCTTCTGGGAAAGAGAGCAATGGTTAGCCTTGACCGCCTAGTAAAGAGCAGAGACATTAGTCTGCCAACCAAGATCCGTATAACCCGTGCTATGGTCTTTCCAGTTGTGATGTATGGATTGCAGAGTTGGACTGTGAAAAAGGCTGACCGTCGAAGAATTGACGCGTTTGAATTGTGGTGCTGGCGAAGACTCTTAAGAGTTCCTTGGACTACCAGAAGATCAAATCAGTCGATATTGTCGACCATAAACCCTGACTGCTCATTGGAGGGTCAAATTCTAAAGTTAAAGCTCAGATCTGATGAGAAGAGAGGAGTCGCTGGAGAAAGATTTGATGTTGGGAAAGGTTGAGGGTCGCCGGAGAAGGGGTAGGCAGCGAACACGATGGTTAGATGGCATTCTCGAGGCATTGCAGATGAAGCTATGTGATGTTAAGAAGATAGTGAGAGACCGGAAAGCGTGGCGTGACATGGTCCATAGGGTCACGAAGAGTCGGACACGACTGAACGCCTGAACTGAACTGAGTTGCCAACTGTTCGTGCAGCCTAAGATAACAAGGTCGATGGATTTACATACTTTGTATATTCAGAATTTTTGGTTTAACAATTCTTTTACTTCAGAGCCTGCACTATATTTTGATACAAAAAAAAAACTCCACCTGATTGTGTCACTGTTGTTCTAATTATGTTGTCAGACATTGATATTTCTTTTCTAGATTTGAATTTCTGCTTTCATAGTTGCCAGATGATCATATTAGACAGTTTCTTTTATTTTTGCATTAAAACATCCCTTTTTAATGCTAAAAATGTTTCCAGTTTAAAGCCTCATGAATGAGTTAGTGTCTGGTCGATGGTTTAAAATTTCCCGCTTCATGGTTGCCAACTGTTCGTGCAGCTTAAGATAACAAGGTTGCTAGATTTACATACTTTGTATATTCATAATTTTTGGTTTAACGATTCTTTTACTTCAGAGCCTGCACTATATTTTGATACAAAAAAAACTCCACCTGATTGTGTCACTGTTGTTCTAATTATGTTGTCAGACATTGATATTTCTTTTCTAGATTTGAATTTCTGCTTTCATAGTTGCCAGATGATCATATTAGACAGTTTCTTTTATTGTTGCATTAAAACATCCCATTTTAATGCTAAAAATGTTTCCGGTTTAAAGCCTCATGAATGAGTTAGTGTCTGGTCGATGGTTTAAAATTTGCCGCTTCATAGTTTCCAACTGTTCCTGCAGCCTAAGATAACATGGTTGATAGATGTACATACTTTGTATATTCATAATTTTGAGAAGCGGGCATTGTGGGTGAACAGAGTGGCAGCCAGGCAACACTGCAGACACCTAACCACCATGGAGGCCGTGATCCGTTTGAGGACATTCTCATTCCGGTTACATGGATGCGGATACCTTTCGTGGATGACAGACTAGCTTATGCTTAAGACCAAATAACTTTGAAAAGATGAAGGTCGACCTTGCATTCCAACTTTTTGGAGATGTTATTAAAGGACGTTTTTTTTGTACCGGCGGCATGTGGAGACTATATACACTCGGGTGCAACCAACAGAAGACTTCGTCAAGCTAATCAATCGCCTGATACGAGTAATGACCTCCAGGAAAACCAAGCGTGCACTTAAGCCGGGTAGCCCAGACATGCGTTTCTTGGAAGACTTTTTAGGATATCTGGACAAGTGGGAAGAACATGCCAGCATTGCCTTCCACTCGCATTGTCACCTTTGATTAAACATGCTGCCTTCGTTCTATTAAACCGAATCTGTGTTTCGTGACTTGTATTCTTTGAGTTTGAATTCCTCCAAACGCGAAAGCTCTCATGTGCATTTACTGGGTTAGCGTGTGGCTCACGTACCGATTGAGCTTTCAAGTTCGAGCAATCTGCACAAAGCAATTCGATATTAACATTAGCATGTTAAAACGTTATATCAATCCTAAGCTCCTGAAAGAGCACTAAAACAAAGTATTAAACGTGAGCCAAAGCAACGCGCAGCTCCCTTTCCAACTCTCAGCACCGCGGCGCAATGTGCGCGAGAAACCGGCTCGCACCCTCTCGCACCACAGCGCCGCTATGCGGCCGCCGGCGGCTTTCATTGCTATTCGAGCCATCCCAGCCGGCGCGCTCGACACACTAGTCAGTATATTCTAGGCACTATAATTTGAATTTCTGCTTTCATAGTTGCCAGATGATCATATTAGACAGTTTCTTTTATTTTTGCAGTAAAACATCCCTGTTTAATGCTAAAAATGTTTCCAGTTTAAAGCCTCATGAATGAGTTAGTGTCTGGTCGATGGTTTAAAATTTCCCGCTTCACCGTTGCCAACTGTTCGTGCGGCTTAAGATAACAAGGTTGCTAGATTTACATACTTTGTATATTCATAATTTTTGGTTTAACGATTCTTTTACTTCAGAGCCTGCACTATATTTTGATACAAAAAAAAACTCCACCTGATTGTGTCACTGTTGTTCTAATTATGTTGTCAGACATTGATATTTCTTTTCTAGATTTGAATTTCTGCTTTCGTAGTTGCCAGATGATCATATTAGACAGTTTCTTTTATTTTTGCATTAAAACATCCCTTTTTAATGCTAAAAATGTTTCCGGTTTAAAGCCTCATGAATGAGTTAGTGTCTGGTCGATGGTTTAAAATTTGCCGCTTCATAGTTTCCAACTGTTCCTGCAGCCTAAGATAACATGGTTGATAGATGTACATACTTTGTATATTCATAATTTTGAGAAGCGGGCATCGTGGGTGAACAGAGTGGCAGCCAGGCAACACTGCAGACACCTAACCACCATGGAGGCCGTGATCCGTTTGAGGACATTCTCATTCCGGTTACATGGATGCGGATACCTTTCGTGGATGACAGACTAGCTTATGCTTAAGATTAAATAACTTTGAAAAGATGAAGGTTGACCTTGCATTCCAACTTTTTGGAGATGTTATTAAAGGACGTTTTTTTTGCACCGGCGGCATGTGGAGACTATATACACTCGGGTGCAACCAACAGAAGACTTCGTCAAGCTAATCAATCGCCTGATACGAGTAATGACCTCCAGGAAAACCAAGCGTGCACTTAAGCCGGGTAGCCCAGACATGCGTTTCTTGGAAGACTTTTTAGGATATCTGGACAAGTGGGAAGAACATGCCAGCATTGCCTTCCACTCGCATTGTCACCTTTGATTAAACATGCTGCCTTCGTTCTATTAAACCGAATCTCTGTTTCCTGACTTGTATTTTTTGAGTTTGAATTCCTCCAAACGCGAAAGCTCTCATGTGCATTTACTGGGTTAGCGTGTGGCTCACGTACCGATTGAGCTTTCAAGTTCGAGCAATCTGCACAAAGCAATTCGATATTAACATTAGCATGTTAAAACGTTATATCAATCCTAAGCTCCTGAAAGAGCACTAAAACAAAGTATTAAACGTGAGCCAAAGCAACGCGCAGCTCCCTTTCCAACTCTCAGCACCGCGGCGCAATGTGCGCGAGAAACCGGCTCGCACCCTCTCGCACCACAGCGCCGCTATGCGGCCGCCGGCGGCTTTCATTGCTATTCGAGCCATCCCAGCCGGCGCGCTCGACACACTAGTCAGTATATTCTAGGCACTATAATTTGAATTTCTGCTTTCATAGTTGCCAGATGATCATATTAGACAGTTTCTTTTATTTTTGCAGTAAAACATCCCTTTTTAATGCAAAAATGTTTCCGGTTTAAAGACTCATGAATGAGTTAGTGTCAGGTCGATGGTTTAAAATTTCCCGCTTCATAGTTGCCAACTGTTCGTGCAGCCTAAGATAACAAGGTTGATAGATTTACATACTTTGTATATTCATAATTTTTGGTTCGACGATTATTTTACTTCAGAGCCTACACTATATTTTGATACAAAAAAACTCCACCTGATTGTGTCACTGTTGTTCTAGTTATGTTGTCAGACATTCATATTTCTGTTCTAGATTTGAATTTCTGCTTTCATAGTTGCCAGATGATCATATTAGACAGTTTCTTTTATTTTTGCATTAAAACATCCCTTTTTAATGCTAAAAATGTTTCCAGTTTAAAGCCTCATGAATGAGTTAGTGTCTGGTCAGTGGTTTAAAATTTGCCGCTTCTTGGTTGCCAACTGTTCGTGCAGCCTAAGATAACAAGGTTGATGGATTTACATACTTTGTATATACAGAATTTTTGGTTTAACGATTCTTTTACTTCAGAGCCTGCACTATATTTTGATACAAAAAAAAACTCCACCTGATTGTGTCACTGTTGTTCTAATTATGTTGTCAGACATTGATATTTCTTTTCTAGATTTGAATTTCTGCTTTCATAGTTGCCAGATGATCATATTAGACAGTTTCTTCTATTTTTGCATTAGAACATCCCTTTTTAATGCTAAAAATGTTTCCAGTTTAAATCCTCATGAATGAGTTAGTGTCTGGTCAGTGGTTTAAAATTTGCCGCTTCATAGTTGCCAACTGTTCGTGCAGCCTAAGATAACAGGGTTGATGGATTTACATACTTTGTATATTCATAATTTTTGGTTTAATGATTCTTTTACTTCAGAGCCTGCACTATAATTTGATAAAAAAAAAACTCCACCTGATTGTGTCACTGTTGTTCTAGTTATGTTGTCAGACATGGATATTTCTGTTCTAGATTTGAATTTCTGCTTTCATAGTTGTCAGATGATCATATTAGACAGTTTCTTTTATTTTTGCATTAAAACATCCCTTTTTAATGCTAAAATGTTTCCAGTTTAAAGCCTCATGAATGAGTTAGTGTCTGGTCAGTGGTTTAAAATTTGCCGCTTCGATATGGCGCCGGAAGATGAGCCCCCCAGGTTGGAAGGCGTCCCACATGTTACTGGGGATGAACAAAGGGCGATTCCTAGTAGCTCCAGGACGAATGAAGCGGCTGGGCTAAAGCCAAAAGGACGCTCAGTTGTGGATGTGTCGGGAAGCGACCGGAAAGTCCGATGTTGCAAGGAGATATATCACATAGCAACATGGAATGTAAGATCTATGACGCAAGGTAAACTGGATATCGTCAAGCGAGAAATGGACAGATTGAACATTGATTATCTTGGGTATCAGCGAGCTCAAGTGGACCGGAATGGGAGAATTTAACTCCGGCGACCATTATGTCTTTTATTGTGGGCACGAATCCAAGAGAAGGAATGGGGTCGCTCTCCTAGTAAACAGAAGAATGGGCGAAGCAGTGCTAGGGTACTACCCCAAAAACGACCGAATGATTTCACTTCGGATCCAAGGTCACCCTTTCAACATAACAGTTATCCAAGTCTATGCACCGACCACTGCTGCTGAAGAAGCTGACGTTGAGAGATTTTATGCGGACCTACAATGCCTTTTAGACCGCACCCCATCATCAGACGTCGTTTTTCTCATAGGAGACTGGAATGCTAAGGTCGGGAGTGAAGAAATATCCGGAATTACAGGCAAGTTCGGTCTTGGTGAGCCAAATGAAGCTGGGCAGAGGCTAGTAGAGTTCTGTCAAGAAAACAACCTGACCATAGCGAATACTCATTTTCAACAGCACAAGAGGCGCCTGTACACATGGATTTCACCGGACGGTCTGTACAGGAATCAGATCGATTATATTATTTGCCGGCAGAGATGGAGAAGCGCTATACAAGCAGTAAAAACAAGGCCTGGGGCCGATTGTGGCACCGATCATCAGCTTCTTGTTGCCAAAATTAAGCTTCGATTGAGGAAAACGCAGAAAACTAGAAGGCCTTTCAGGTATGATCTGGATCAGATTCCATTAGAATATGCTGTGGAAGTGCGGAATCGATTTCATGAATTAGATCTAGAAGACAAAGAGCCCGAAGAGATGTGGACTGATGTTCGTGATATAATACAAGAAGTTGCTACTAAGGTAGTTCCAAAGCAAAAGAAATGCAAAAAAGCAAACTGGTTATCTGAAGAGGCTTTGCAAATAGCTGAGGACAGGAGGATGGCAAAAGGTATGGGGGAAAGAGAAAGATACAAGGTTCTCAATGCGGATTTTCAGAAAATAGCAAGGAGAGATAAGAATGCCTTCCTGGACATACAGTGTCAAGCAGTTGAGGACAACAGCCAATTAAGGAACACAAGAGCTCTGTATAAGACAATCAAAGATATCAAAGGAAGCTTCTGTGCTAAGCTGGGCGTGATAAAGGACAAACGAGGCAAGGACCTCACTGAAGCCTCAGAGATAAAGAAGAGGTGGCAGGAATACACAGAAGAACTGTACAAGAAGGACCCGGATGTGCAAACCCAACATAGGACGGTTGTGATTACTGATCTCGAGCCGGGCATCCTGAAGAGTGAAGTTGAATGGGCCTTAGCCAGCCTTGCTAAGAACAAAGCTAGCGGAATTGATGGTATTCCAGCTGAGTTGCTTCAAAACCTCAACCACGACGCTGTAAACACACTGCATACATTATGTCAAAAGATTTGGACAACCCTGCAGTGGCCACAGGATTGGAGGAGGTCAGTTTACATCCCCATTCCAAAGAAAGGCAGTGCCAAAGATTGTTCCAACTACCGCACGATCGCGCTTATTTCGCATGCTAGCAAGGTGATGTTAAAAATCCTGCAAGGTAGGCTGCAGCAGTATGTGGATCGGGAGCTTCCGGACGTGCAAGCTGGGTTTCGCAAGGGCAGAGGAACTAGAGACCAAATTGCCAACCTTCGCTGGATCATGGAAAAAGCAAGAGAGTTCCAGAAACCCATTTACTTCTGCTTTATTGATTATGCGAAAGCGTTTGACTGCGTAGATCACAGCAGATTGTGGCAAGCTCTCCAAGAGATGGGAGTTCCAATTCACCTCATCTGTCTCCTCAGGAACCTTTATGAAGGGCAAGAGGCCACAGTCAGAACTGGGCATGGTCTTACTGATTGGTTTCCGATTGAGAAAGGGGTCAGGCAAGGCTGCATACTGTCGCCCTGCCTATTTAACCTATATGCAGAGTGCATCAAGAGGAAGGCCGGTCTTGACGAGTCTTCAGCTGGATTGAAGATTGCTGGAAAACGTATCAACAACCTTAGATATGCGGATGATACCACTTTAATGGCAGAAAGTGAAGTGGCACTCAAGAGACTTCTGATGCGCGTACAAGAAGAGAGTGAGAAGTTTGGGCTTAAACTGAACATTAAAAAGACGAAGATCATGGCGTCTTGCCCTATAAAGTCCTGGAGCATCAATGGACAAGAAGTGGAAGCTGTGACAGATTTTCTGTTCTTGGGCGCCAAGATTACCTCGGAAGGAGACTGCAGCCATGAAATTAGGAGACGCCTGCTTCTGGGAAAGAGAGCAATGGTTAGCCTTGACCGCCTAGTAAAGAGCAGAGACATTAGTCTGCCAACCAAGATCCGTATAACCCGTGCTATGGTCTTTCCAGTTGTGATGTATGGATGCGAGAGTTGGACTGTGAAAAAGGCTGACCGTCGAAGAATTGACGCGTTTGAATTGTGGTGCTGGCGAAGACTCTTAAGAGTTCCTTGGACTACCAGAAGATCAAATCAGTCGATATTGTCGACCATAAACCCTGACTGCTCATTGGAGGGTCAAATTCTAAAGTTAAAGCTCAGATCTGATGAGAAGAGAGGAGTCGCTGGAGAAAGATTTGATGTTGGGAAAGGTTGAGGGTCGCCGGAGAAGGGGTAGGCAGCGAACACGATGGTTAGATGGCATTCTCGAGGCATTGCAGATGAAGCTATGTGATGTTAAGAAGATAGTGAGAGACCGGAAAGCGTGGCGTGACATGGTCCATAGGGTCACGAAGAGTCGGACACGACTGAACGCCTGAACTGAACTGAGTTGCCAACTGTTCGTGCAGCCTAAGATAACAAGGTCGATGGATTTACATACTTTGTATATTCAGAATTTTTGGTTTAACAATTCTTTTACTTCAGAGCCTGCACTATATTTTGATACAAAAAAAAACTCCACCTGATTGTGTCACTGTTGTTCTAATTATGTTGTCAGACATTGATATTTCTTTTCTAGATTTGAATTTCTGCTTTCATAGTTGCCAGATGATCATATTAGACAGTTTCTTTTATTTTTGCATTAAAACATCCCTTTTTAATGCTAAAAATGTTTCCAGTTTAAAGCCTCATGAATGAGTTAGTGTCTGGTCGATGGTTTAAAATTTCCCGCTTCATGGTTGCCAACTGTTCGTGCAGCTTAAGATAACAAGGTTGCTAGATTTACATACTTTGTATATTCATAATTTTTGGTTTAACGATTCTTTTACTTCAGAGCCTGCACTATATTTTGATACAAAAAAAACTCCACCTGATTGTGTCACTGTTGTTCTAATTATGTTGTCAGACATTGATATTTCTTTTCTAGATTTGAATTTCTGCTTTCATAGTTGCCAGATGATCATATTAGACAGTTTCTTTTATTGTTGCATTAAAACATCCCATTTTAATGCTAAAAATGTTTCCGGTTTAAAGCCTCATGAATGAGTTAGTGTCTGGTCGATGGTTTAAAATTTGCCGCTTCATAGTTTCCAACTGTTCCTGCAGCCTAAGATAACATGGTTGATAGATGTACATACTTTGTATATTCATAATTTTGAGAAGCGGGCATTGTGGGTGAACAGAGTGGCAGCCAGGCAACACTGCAGACACCTAACCACCATGGAGGCCGTGATCCGTTTGAGGACATTCTCATTCCGGTTACATGGATGCGGATACCTTTCGTGGATGACAGACTAGCTTATGCTTAAGACCAAATAACTTTGAAAAGATGAAGGTTGACCTTGCATTCCAACTTTTTGGAGATGTTATTAAAGGACGTTTTTTTTGCACCGGCGGCATGTGGAGACTATATACACTCGGGTGCAACCAACAGAAGACTTCGTCAAGCTAATCAATCGCCTGATACGAGCAATGACCTCCAGGAAAACCAAGCGTGCACTTAAGCCGGGTAGCCCAGACATGCGTTTCTTGGAAGACTTTTTAGGATATCTGGACAAGTGGGAAGAACATGCCAGCATTGCCTTCCACTCGCATTGTCACCTTTGATTAAACATGCTGCCTTCGTTCTATTAAACCGAATCTGTGTTTCGTGACTTGTATTCTTTGAGTTTGAATTCCTCCAAACGCGAAAGCTCTCATGTGCATTTACTGGGTTAGCGTGTGGCTCACGTACCGATTGAGCTTTCAAGTTCGAGCAATCTGCACAAAGCAATTCGATATTAACATTAGCATGTTAAAACGTTATATCAATCCTAAGCTCCTGAAAGAGCACTAAAACAAACTATTAAACGTGAGCCAAAGCAACGCGCAGCTCCCTTTCCAACTCTCAGCACCGCGGCGCAATGTGCGCGAGAAACCGGCTCGCACCCTCTCGCACCACAGCGCCGCTATGCGGCCGCCGGCGGCTTTCATTGCTATTCGAGCCATCCCAGCCGGCGCGCTCAACACACTAGTCAGTATATTCTAGGCACTATAATTTGAATTTCTGCTTTCATAGTTGCCAGATGATCATATTAGACAGTTTCTTTTATTTTTGCAGTAAAACATCCCTGTTTAATGCTAAAAATGTTTCCAGTTTAAAGCCTCATGAATGAGTTAGTGTCTGGTCGATGGTTTAAAATTTTCCGCTTCACCGTTGCCAACTGTTCGTGCGGCTTAAGATAACAAGGTTGCTAGATTTACATACTTTGTATATTCATAATTTTTGGTTTAACGATTCTTTTACTTCAGAGCCTGCACTATATTTTGATACAAAAAAAAACTCCACCTGATTGTGTCACTGTTGTTCTAATTATGTTGTCAGACATTGATATTTCTTTTCTAGATTTGAATTTCTGCTTTCGTAGTTGCCAGATGATCATATTAGACAGTTTCTTTTATTTTTGCATTAAAACATCCCTTTTTAATGCTAAAAATGTTTCCGGTTTAAAGCCTCATGAATGAGTTAGTGTCAGGCACTATAGTCTGGTCGATGGTTTAAAATTTGGCGCTTCATAGTTGCCAACTGTTCATGCAGCCTAAGATAACAAGGTTGATAGATTTACATACTTTGTATATTCATAATTTTTCATTTAACGATTCTTTTACTTCAGATCCTGTACTATATTTTGATAAAAAAAAAACTCCACCTGATTGTGTCACTGTTGTTCCAATTATGTTGTCAGACATTGATATTTCTGTTCTAGATTTCAATTTCTGCTTTCGTAGTAGCCAGATGACCATATTAGACAGTTTCTTTTATTTTTGCAGTAAAACATCCCTTTTTAATGCAAAAATGTTAACGGTTTAAAGACTCATGAATGAGTTAGTGTCAGGTCGATGGTTTAAAATTTCCCGCTTCATAGTTGCCAACTGTTCGTGCAGCCTAAGATAACAAGGTTGATAGATTTACATACTTTGTATATTCATAATTTTTGGTTCGACGATTATTTTACTTCAGAGCCTACACTATATTTTGATACAAAAAAACTCCACCTGATTGTGTCACTGTTGTTCTAGTTATGTTGTCAGACATTCATATTTCTGTTCTAGATTTGAATTTCTGCTTTCATAGTTGCCAGATGATCATATTAGACAGTTTCTTTTATTTTTGCATTAAAACATCCCTTTTTAATGCTAAAAATGTTTCCAGTTTAAAGCCTCATGAATGAGTTAGTGTCTGGTCAGTGGTTTAAAATTTGCCGCTTCTTGGTTGCCAACTGTTCGTGCAGCCTAAGATAACAAGGTTGATGGATTTACATACTTTGTATATACAGAATTTTTGGTTTAACGATTCTTTTACTTCAGAGCCTGCACTATATTTTGATACAAAAAAAACTCCACCTGATTGTGTCACTGTTGTTCTAATTATGTTGTCAGACATTGATATTTCTTTTCTAGATTTGAATTTCTGCTTTCATAGTTGCCAGATGATCATATTAGACAGTTTCTTCTATTTTTGCATTAGAACATCCCTTTTTAATGCTAAAAATGTTTCCAGTTTAAATCCTCATGAATGAGTTAGTGTCTGGTCAGTGGTTTAAAATTTGCCGCTTCATAGTTGCCAACTGTTCGTGCAGCCTAAGATAACAGGGTTGATGGATTTACATACTTTGTATATTCATAATTTTTGGTTTAATGATTCTTTTACTTCAGAGCCTGCACTATATTTTGATAAAAAAAAACTCCACCTGATTGTGTCACTGTTGTTCTAGTTATGTTGTCAGACATGGATATTTCTGTTCTAGATTTGAATTTCTGCTTTCATAGTTGTCAGATGATCATATTAGACAGTTTCTTTTATTTTTGCAGTAAAACATCCCTTTTTAATGCTAAAAATGTTTCCAGTTTAAAGCCTCATGTATGAGTTAGTGTCTGGTCAGTGGTTTAAAATTTGCCGCTTCATAGTTGCCAACTGTTCGTGCAGCCTAAGATAACAAGCTTGATGGATTTACATACTTTGTATATTCATAATTTTTGGTTCAACGATTCTTTTACTTCAGAGCCTGCACTATATTTTGATACAAAAAAAACTCCTCCTGATTGTGTCACTGTTGTTCTAGTTATGTTGTCAGACATTCATATTTCTGTTCTAGATTTGAATTTCTGCTTTCATAGTTGCCAGAGTATCATATTAGACAGTTTCTTTTATTTTTGCATTAAAACATCCCTTTTTAATGCTAAAATGTTTCCAGTTTAAAGCCTCATGAATGAGTTAGTGTCTGGTCAGTGGTTTAAAATTTGCCGCTTCGATATGGCGCCGGAAGATGAGCCCCCCAGGTTGGAAGGCGTCCCACATGTTACTGGGGATGAACAAAGGGCGATTCCTAGTAGCTCCAGGACGAATGAAGCGGCTGGGCTAAAGCCAAAAGGACGCTCAGTTGTGGATGTGTCGGGAAGCGACCGGAAAGTCCGATGTTGCAAGGAGATATATCACATAGCAACATGGAATGTAAGATCTATGACGCAAGGTAAACTGGATATCGTCAAGCGAGAAATGGACAGATTGAACATTGATTATCTTGGGTATCAGCGAGCTCAAGTGGACCGGAATGGGAGAATTTAACTCCGGCGACCATTATGTCTTTTATTGTGGGCACGAATCCAAGAGAAGGAATGGGGTCGCTCTCCTAGTAAACAGAAGAATGGGCGAAGCAGTGCTAGGGTACTACCCCAAAAACGACCGAATGATTTCACTTCGGATCCAAGGTCACCCTTTCAACATAACAGTTATCCAAGTCTATGCACCGACCACTGCTGCTGAAGAAGCTGACGTTGAGAGATTTTATGCGGACCTACAATGCCTTTTAGACCGCACCCCATCATCAGACGTCGTTTTTCTCATAGGAGACTGGAATGCTAAGGTCGGGAGTGAAGAAATATCCGGAATTACAGGCAAGTTCGGTCTTGGTGAGCCAAATGAAGCTGGGCAGAGGCTAGTAGAGTTCTGTCAAGAAAACAACCTGACCATAGCGAATACTCATTTTCAACAGCACAAGAGGCGCCTGTACACATGGATTTCACCGGACGGTCTGTACAGGAATCAGATCGATTATATTATTTGCCGGCAGAGATGGAGAAGCGCTATACAAGCAGTAAAAACAAGGCCTGGGGCCGATTGTGGCACCGATCATCAGCTTCTTGTTGCCAAAATTAAGCTTCGATTGAGGAAAACGCAGAAAACTAGAAGGCCTTTCAGGTATGATCTGGATCAGATTCCATTAGAATATGCTGTGGAAGTGAGGAATCGATTTCATGAATTAGATCTAGAAGACAAGGAGCCCGAAGAGATGTGGACTGATGTTCGTGATATAATACAAGAAGTTGCTACTAAGGTAGTTCCAAAGCAAAAGAAATGCAAAAAAGCAAACTGGTCATCTGAAGAGGCTTTGCAAATAGCTGAGGAAAGGAGGATGGCAAAAGGTATGGGGGAAAGAGAAAGATACAAGGTTCTCAATGCGGATTTTCAGAAAATAGCAAGGAGAGATAAGAATGCCTTCCTGGACATACAGTGTCAAGCAGTTGAGGACAACAGCCAATTAAGGAACACAAGAGCTCTGTATAAGACAATCAAAGATATCAAAGGAAGCTTCTGTGCTAAGCTGGGCGTGATAAAGGACAAACGAGGCAAGGACCTCACTGAAGCCTCAGAGATAAAGAAGAGGTGGCAGGAATACACAGAAGAACTGTACAAGAAGGACCCGGATGTGCAAACCCAACATAGGACGGTTGTGATTACTGATCTCGAGCCGGGCATCCTGAAGAGTGAAGTTGAATGGGCCTTAGCCAGCCTTGCTAAGAACAAAGCTAGCGGAATTGATGGTATTCCAGCTGAGTTGCTTCAAAACCTCAACCACGACGCTGTAAACACACTGCATACATTATGTCAAAAGATTTGGACAACCCTGCAGTGGCCACAGGATTGGAGGAGGTCAGTTTACATCCCCATTCCAAAGAAAGGCAGTGCCAAAGATTGTTCCAACTACCGTACGATCGCGCTTATTTCGCATGCTAGCAAGGTGATGTTAAAAATCCTGCAAGGTAGGCTGCAGCAGTATGTGGATCGGGAGCTTCCGGACGTGCAAGCTGGGTTTCGCAAGGGCAGAGGAACTAGAGACCAAATTGCCAACCTTCGCTGGATCATGGAAAAAGCAAGAGAGTTCCAGAAACCCATTTACTTCTGCTTTATTGATTATGCGAAAGCGTTTGACTGCGTAGATCACAGCAGATTGTGGCAAGCTCTCCAAGAGATGGGAGTTCCAATTCACCTCATCTGTCTCCTCAGGAACCTTTATGAAGGGCAAGAGGCCACAGTCAGAACTGGGCATGGTCTTACTGATTGGTTTCCGATTGAGAAAGGGGTCAGGCAAGGCTGCATACTGTCGCCCTGCCTATTTAACCTATATGCAGAGTGCATCAAGAGGAAGGCCGGTCTTGACGAGTCTTCAGCTGGATTGAAGATTGCTGGAAAACGTATCAACAACCTTAGATATGCGGATGATACCACTTTAATGGCAGAAAGTGAAGTGGCACTCAAGAGACTTCTGATGCGCGTACAAGAAGAGAGTGAGAAGTTTGGGCTTAAACTGAACATTAAAAAGACGAAGATCATGGCGTCTTGCCCTATCAAGTCCTGGAGCATCAATGGACAAGAAGTGGAAGCTGTGACAGATTTTCTGTTCTTGGGCGCCAAGATTACCTCGGAAGGAGACTGCAGCCATGAAATTAGGAGACGCCTGCTTCTGGGAAAGAGAGCAATGGTTAGCCTTGACCGCCTAGTAAAGAGCAGAGACATTAGTCTGCCAACCAAGATCCGTATAACCCGTGCTATGGTCTTTCCAGTTGTGATGTATGGATGCGAGAGTTGGACTGTGAAAAAGGCTGACCGTCGAAGAATTGACACGTTTGAATTGTGGTGCTGGCGAAGACTCTTAAGAGTTCCTTGGACTACCAGAAGATCAAATCAGTCGATATTGTCGACCATAAACCCTGACTGCTCATTGGAGGGTCAAATTCTAAAGTTAAAGCTCAGATCTGATGAGAAGAGAGGAGTCGCTGGAGAAAGATTTGATGTTGGGAAAGGTTGAGGGTCGCCGGAGAAGAGGTAGGCAGCGAACACGATGGTTAGATGGCATTCTCGAGGCATTGCAGATGAAGCTATGTGATGTTAAGAAGATAGTGAGAGACCGGAAAGCGTGGCGTGACATGGTCCATAGGGTCACGAAGAGTCGGACACGACTGAACGCCTGAACTGAACTGAGTTGCCAACTGTTCGTGCAGCCTAAGATAACAAGGTCGATGAATTTACATACTTTGTATATTCAGAATTTTTGGTTTAACGATTCTTTTACTTCAGAGCCTGCACTATATTTTGATACAAAAAAAACTCCATCTGATTGTGTCACTGTTGTTCTAATTATGTTGTCAGACATTGATATTTCTTTTCTAGATTTGAATTTCTGCTTTCATAGTTGCCAGATGATCATATTAGACAGTTTCTTTTATTTTTGCATTAAAACATCCCTTTTTAATGCTAAAAATGTTTCCAGTTTAAAGCCTCATGAATGAGTTAGTGTCTGGTCGATGGTTTAAAATTTCCCGCTTCATGGTTGCCAACTGTTCGTGCAGCTTAAGATAACAAGGTTGCTAGATTTACATACTTTGTATATTCATAATTTTTGGTTTAACGATTCTTTTACTTCAGAGCCTGCACTATATTTTGATACAAAAAAAACTCCACCTGATTGTGTCACTGTTGTTCTAATTATGTTGTCAGACATTGATATTTCTTTTCTAGATTTGAATTTCTGCTTTCATAGTTGCCAGATGATCATATTAGACAGTTTCTTTTATTGTTGCATTAAAACATCCCATTTTAATGCTAAAAATGTTTCCGGTTTAAAGCCTCATGAATGAGTTAGTGTCTGGTCGATGGTTTAAAATTTGCCGCTTCATAGTTTCCAACTGTTCCTGCAGCCTAAGATAACATGGTTGATAGATGTACATACTTTGTATATTCATAATTTTGAGAAGCGGGCATTGTGGGTGAACAGAGTGGCAGCCAGGCAACACTGCAGACACCTAACCACCATGGAGGCCGTGATATGTTTGAGGACATTCTCATTCCGGTTACATGGATGCGGATACCTTTCGTGGATGACAGACTAGCTTATGCTTAAGACCAAATAACTTTGAAAAGATGAAGGTCGACCTTGCATTCCAACTTTTTGGAGATGTTATTAAAGGACGTTTTTTTTGCACCGGCGGCATGTGGAGACTATATACACTCGGGTGCAACCAACAGAAGACTTCGTCAAGCTAATCAATCGCCTGATACGAGTAATGACCTCCAGGAAAACCAAGCGTGCACTTAAGCCGGGTAGCCCAGACATGCGTTTCTTGGAAGACTTTTTAGGATATCTGGACAAGTGGGAAGAACATGCCAGCATTGCCTTCCACTCGCATTGTCACCTTTGATTAAACATGCTGCCTTCGTTCTATTAAACCGAATCTGTGTTTCGTGACTTGTATTCTTTGAGTTTGAATTCCTCCAAACGCGAAAGCTCTCATGTGCATTTAGCGGGTTAGCGTGTGGCTCACGTACCGATTGAGCTTTCAAGTTCGAGCAATCTGCACAAAGCAATTCGATATTAACATTAGCATGTTAAAACGTTATATCAATCCTAAGCTCCTGAAAGAGCACTAAAACAAAGTATTAAACGTGAGCCAAAGCAACGCGCAGCTCTCTTTCCAACTCTCAGCACCGCGGCGCAATGTGCGCGAGAAACCGGCTCGCACCCTCTCGCACCACAGCGCCGCTATGCGGCCGCCGGCGGCTTTCATTGCTATTCGAGCCATCCCAGCCGGCGCGCTCGACACACTAGTCAGTATATTCTAAGCACTATAATTTGAATTTCTGCTTTCATAGTTGCCAGATGATCATATTAGACAGTTTCTTTTATTTTTGCAGTAAAACATCCCTGTTTAATGCTAAAAATGTTTCCAGTTTAAAGCCTCATGAATGAGTTAGTGTCTGGTCGATGGTTTAAAATTTCCCGCTTCACCGTTGCCAACTGTTCGTGCGGCTTAAGATAACAAGGTTGCTAGATTTACATACTTTGTATATTCATAATTTTTGGTTTAACGATTCTTTTACTTCAGAGCCTGCACTATATTTTGATACAAAAAAAACTCCACCTGATTGTGTCACTGTTGTTCTAATTATGTTGTCAGACATTGATATTTCTTTTCTAGATTTGAATTTCTGCTTTCGTAGTTGCCAGATGATCATATTAGACAGTTTCTTTTATTTTTGCATTAAAACATCCCTTTTTAATGCTAAAAATGTTTCCGGTTTAAAGCCTCATGAATGAGTTAGTGTCAGGCACTATAGTCTGGTCGATGGTTTAAAATTTGGCGCTTCATAGTTGCCAACTGTTCATGCAGCCTAAGATAACAAGGTTGATAGATTTACATACTTTGTATATTCATAATTTTTGATTTAACGATTCTTTTACTTCAGATCCTGTACTATATTTTGATACAAAAAAAAACTCCACCTGATTGTGTCACTGTTGTTCCAATTATGTTGTCAGACATTGATATTTCTGTTCTAGATTTGAATTTCTGCTTTCGTAGTTGCCAGATGACCATATTAGACAGTTTCTTTTATTTTTGCAGTAAAACATCCCTTTTTAATGCTAAAAATGTTTCCAGTTTAAAGCCTCATGAATGGGTTAGTGTCTGGTCGGTGGTTGAAAATTTGCCACTTCATAGTTTTGAATTGTTCGTGCAGCCTAAGATAAAAAGCTTGATAGATTTACATACTTTGTATATTCATATTTATTGATTTAACGATTCTTTTACTTCAGAGCCTGTACTATATTTTGATACAAAAAAAACTCCACCTGATTGTGTCACTGTTGTTCTAATTATGTTGTCAGACATTGATATTTCTGTTCTAGATTTGAATTCCTGCTTTCATAGTTGCCAGATGATAATATTAGACAGTTCCTTTTATTATTGCATTAAAACATCCCTTTTTAATGCAAAAATGTTTCCGGTTTAAAGACTCATGAATGAGTTAGTGTCAGGTCGATGGTTTAAAATTTCCCGCTTCATAGTTGCCAACTGTTCGTGCAGCCTAAGATAACAAGGTTGATAGATTTACATACTTTGTATATTCATAATTTTTGGTTCGACGATTATTTTACTTCAAAGCCTACACTATATTTTGATACAAAAAAACTCCACCTGATTATGTCACTGTTGTTCTAGTTATGTTGTCAGACATTCATATTTCTGTTCTAGATTTGAATTTCTGCTTTCATAGTTGCCAGATGATCATATTAGACAGTTTCTTTTATTTTTGCATTAAAACATCCCTTTTTAATGCTAAAAATGTTTCCAGTTTAAAGCCTCATGAATGAGTTAGTGTCTGGTCAGTGGTTTAAAATTTGCCGCGTCTTGGTTGCCAACTGTTCGTGCAGCCTAAGATAACAAGGTTGATGGATTTACATACTTTGTATATACAGAATTTTTGGTTTAACGATTCTTTTACTTCAGAGCCTGCACTATATTTTGATACAAAAAAAACTCCACCTGATTGTGTCACTGTTGTTCTAATTATGTTGTCAGACATTGATATTTCTTTTCTAGATTTGAATTTCTGCTTTCATAGTTGCCAGATGATCATATTAGACAGTTTCTTCTATTTTTGCATTAGAACATCCCTTTTTAATGCTAAAAATGTTTCCAGTTTAAAGCCTCATGAATGAGTTAGTGTCTGGTCAGTGGTTTAAAATTTGCCGCTTCATAGTTGCCAACTGTTCGTGCAGCCTAAGATAACAGGGTTGATGGATTTACATACTTTGTATATTCATAATTTTTGGTTTAATGATTCTTTTACTTCAGAGCCTGCACTATATTTTGATAAAAAAAACTCCACCTGATTGTGTCTCTGTTGTTCTAGTTATGTTGTCAGACATGGATATTTCTGTTCTAGATTTGAATTTCTGCTTTCATAGTTGTCAGATGATCATATTAGACAGTTTCTTTTATTTTTGCAGTAAAACATCCCTTTTTAATGCTAAAAATGTTTCCAGTTTAAAGCCTCATGTATGAGTTAGTGTCTGGTCAGTGGTTTAAAATTTGCCGCTTCATAGATGCCAACTGTTCGTGCAGCCTAAGATAACAAGCTTGATGGATTTACATACTTTGTATATTCATAATTTTTGGTTCAACGATTCTTTTACTTCAGAGCCTGCACTATATTTTGATACAAAAAAACTCCACCTGATTGTGTCACTGTTGTTCTAGTTATGTTGTCAGACATTCATATTTCTGTTCTAGATTTGAATTTCTGCTTTCATAGTTGCCAGATGATCATATTAGACAGTTTCTTTTATTTTTGCATTAAAACATCCCTTTTTAATGCTAAAATGTTTCCAGTTTAAAGCCTCATGAATGAGTTAGTGTCTGGTCAGTGGTTTAAAATTTGCCGCTTCGATATGGCGCCGGAAGATGAGCCCCCCAGGTTGGAAGGCGTCCCACATGTTACTGGGGATGAAGAAAGGGCGATTCCTAGTAGCTCCAGGACGAATGAAGCGGCTGGGCTAAAGCCAAAAGGACGCTCAGTTGTGGATGTGTCGGGAAGCGACCGGAAAGTCCGATGTTGCAAGGAGATATATCACATAGCAACATGGAATGTAAGATCTATGACGCAAGGTAAACTGGATATCGTCAAGCGAGAAATGGACAGATTGAACATTGATTATCTTGGGTATCAGCGAGCTCAAGTGGACCGGAATGGGAGAATTTAACTCCGGCGACCATTATGTCTTTTATTGTGGGCACGAATCCAAGAGAAGGAATGGGGTCGCTCTCCTAGTAAACAGAAGAATGGGCGAAGCAGTGCTAGGGTACTACCCCAAAAACGACCGAATGATTTCACTTCGGATCCAAGGTCACCCTTTCAACATAACAGTTATCCAAGTCTATGCACCGACCACTGCTGCTGAAGAAGCTGACGTTGAGAGATTTTATGCGGACCTACAATGCCTTTTAGACCGCACCCCATCATCAGACGTCGTTTTTCTCATAGGAGACTGGAATGCTAAGGTCGGGAGTGAAGAAATATCCGGAATTACAGGCAAGTTCGGTCTTGGTGAGCCAAATGAAGCTGGGCAGAGGCTAGTAGAGTTCTGTCAAGAAAACAACCTGACCATAGCGAATACTCATTTTCAACAGCACAAGAGGCGCCTGTACACATGGATTTCACCGGACGGTCTGTACAGGAATCAGATCGATTATATTATTTGCCGGCAGAGATGGAGAAGCGCTATACAAGCAGTAAAAACAAGGCCTGGGGCCGATTGTGGCACCGATCATCAGCTTCTTGTTGCCAAAATTAAGCTTCGATTGAGGAAAACGCAGAAAACTAGAAGGCCTTTCAGGTATGATCTGGATCAGATTCCATTAGAATATGCTGTGGAAGTGAGGAATCGATTTCATGAATTAGATCTAGAAGACAAAGAGCCCGAAGAGATGTGGACTGATGTTCGTGATATAATACAAGAAGTTGCTACTAAGGTAGTTCCAAAGCAAAAGAAATGCAAAAAAGCAAACTGGTTATCTGAAGAGGCTTTGCAAATAGCTGAGGAAAGGAGGATGGCAAAAGGTATGGGGGAAAGAGAAAGATACAAGGTTCTCAATGCGGATTTTCAGAAAATAGCAAGGAGAGATAAGAATGCCTTCCTGGACATACAGTGTCAAGCAGTTGAGGACAACAGCCAATTAAGGAACACAAGAGCTCTGTATAAGACAATCAAAGATATCAAAGGAAGCTTCTGTGCTAAGCTGGGCGTGATAAAGGACAAACGAGGCAAGGACCTCACTGAAGCCTCAGAGATAAAGAAGAGGTGGCAGGAATACACAGAACTGTACAAGAAGGACCCGGATGTGCAAACCCAACATAGGACGGTTGTGATTACTGATCTCGAGCCGGGCATCCTGAAGAGTGAAGTTGAATGGGCCTTAGCCAGCCTTGCTAAGAACAAAGCTAGCGGAATTGATGGTATTCCAGCTGAGTTGCTTCAAAACCTCAACCACGACGCTGTAAACACACTGCATACATTATGTCAAAAGATTTGGACAACCCTGCAGTGGCCACAGGATTGGAGGAGGTCAGTTTACATCCCCATTCCAAAGAAAGGCAGTGCCAAAGATTGTTCCAACTACCGCACGATCGCGCTTATTTCGCATGCTAGCAAGGTGATGTTAAAAATCCTGCAAGGTAGGCTGCAGCAGTATGTGGATCGGGAGCTTCCGGACGTGCAAGCTGGGTTTCGCAAGGGCAGAGGAACTAGAGACCAAATTGCCAACCTTCGCTGGATCATGGAAAAAGCAAGAGAGTTCCAGAAACCCATTTACTTCTGCTTTATTGATTATGCGAAAGCGTTTGACTGCGTAGATCACAGCAGATTGTGGCAAGCTCTCCAAGAGATGGGAGTTCCAATTCACCTCATCTGTCTCCTCAGGAACCTTTATGAAGGGCAAGAGGCCACAGTCAGAACTGGGCATGGTCTTACTGATTGGTTTCCGATTGAGAAAGGGGTCAGGCAAGGCTGCATACTGTCGCCCTGCCTATTTAACCTATATGCAGAGTGCATCAAGAGGAAGGCCGGTCTTGACGAGTCTTCAGCTGGATTGAAGATTGCTGGAAAACGTATCAACAACCTTAGATATGCGGATGATACCACTTTAATGGCAGAAAGTGAAGTGGCACTCAAGAGACTTCTGATGCGCGTACAAGAAGAGAGTGAGAAGTTTGGGCTTAAACTGAACATTAAAAAGACGAAGATCATGGCGTCTTGCCCTATCAAGTCCTGGAGCATCAATGGACAAGAAGTGGAAGCTGTGACAGATTTTCTGTTCTTGGGCGCCAAGATTACCTCGGAAGGAGACTGCAGCCATGAAATTAGGAGACGCCTGCTTCTGGGAAAGAGAGCAATGGTTAGCCTTGACCGCCTAGTAAAGAGCAGAGACATTAGTCTGCCAACCAAGATCCGTATAACCCGTGCTATGGTCTTTCCAGTTGTGATGTATGGATGCGAGAGTTGGACTGTGAAAAAGGCTGTCCGTCGAAGAATTGACGCGTTTGAATTGTGGTGCTGGCGAAGACTCTTAAGAGTTCCTTGGACTACTAGAAGATCAAATCAGTCGATATTGTCGACCATAAACCCTGACTGCTCATTGGAGGGTCAAATTCTAAAGTTAAAGCTCAGATCTGATGAGAAGAGAGGAGTCGCTGGAGAAAGATTTGATGTTGGGAAAGGTTGAGGGTCGCCGGAGAAGGGGTAGGCAGCGAACACGATGGTTAGATGGCATTCTCGAGGCATTGCAGATGAAGCTATGTGATGTTAAGAAGATAGTGAGAGACCGGAAAGCGTGGCGTGACATGGTATATAGGGTCACGAAGAGTCGGACACGACTGAACGCCTGAACTGAACTGAGTTGCCAACTGTTCGTGCAGCCTAAGATAACAAGGTCGATGGATTTACATACTTTGTATATTCAGAATTTTTGGTTTAACGATTCTTTTACTTCAGAGCCTGCACTATATTTTGATACAAAAAAAACTCCACCTGATTGTGTCACTGTTGTTCTAATTATGTTGTCAGACATTGATATTTCTTTTCTAGATTTGAATTTCTGCTTTCATAGTTGCCAGATGATCATATTAGACAGTTTCTTTTATTTTTGCATTAAAACATCCCTTTTTAATGCTAAAAATGTTTCCAGTTTAAAGCCTCATAAATGAGTTAGTGTCTGGTCGATGGTTTAAAATTTCCCGCTTCATGGTTGCCAACTGTTCGTGCAGCTTAAGATAACAAGGTTGCTAGATTTACATACTTTGTATATTCATAATTTTTGGTTTAACGATTCTTTTACTTCAGAGCCTGCACTATATTTTGATACAAAAAAAACTCCACCTGATTGTGTCACTGTTGTTCTAATTATGTTGTCAGACATTGATATTTCTTTTCTAGATTTGAATTTCTGCTTTCATAGTTGCCAGATGATCATATTAGACAGTTTCTTTTATTGTTGCATTAAAACATCCCATTTTAATGCTAAAAATGTTTCCGGTTTAAAGCCTCATGAATGAGTTAGTGTCTGGTCGATGGTTTAAAATTTGCCGCTTCATAGTTTCCAACTGTTCCTGCAGCCTAAGATAACATGGTTGATAGATGTACATACTTTGTATATTCATAATTTTGAGAAGCGGGCATTGTGGGTGAACAGAGTGGCAGCCAGGCAACACTGCAGACACCTAACCACCATGGAGGCCGTGATCCGTTTGAGGACATTCTCATTCCGGTTACATGGATGCGGATACCTTTCGTGGATGACAGACTAGCTTATGCTTAAGACCAAATAACTTTGAAAAGATGAAGGTTGACCTTGCATTCCAACTTTTTGGAGATGTTATTAAAGGACGTTTTTTTTGCACCGGCGGCATGTGGAGACTATATACACTCGGGTGCAACCAACAGAAGACTTCGTCAAGCTAATCAATCGCCTGATACGAGTAATGACCTCCAGGAAAACCAAGCGTGCACTTAAGCCGGGTAGCCCAGACATGCGTTTCTTGGAAGACTTTTTAGGATATCTGGACAAGTGGGAAGAACATGCCAGCATTGCCTTCCACTCGCATTGTCACCTTTGATTAAACATGCTGCCTTCGTTCTATTAAACCGAATCTGTGTTTCGTGACTTGTATTCTTTGAGTTTGAATTCCTCCAAACGCGAAAGCTCTCATGTGCATTTACCGGGTTGGCGTGTGGCTCACGTACCGATTGAGCTTTCAAGTTCGAGCAATCTGCACAAAGCAATTCGATATTAACATTAGCATGTTAAAACGTTATATCAATCCTAAGCTCCTGAAAGAGCACTAAAACAAAGTATTAAACGTGAGCCAAAGCAACGCGCAGCTCCCTTTCCAACTCTCAGCACCGCGGCGCAATGTGCGCGAGAAACCGGCTCGCACCCTCTCGCACCACAGCGCCGCTATGCGGCCGCCGGCGGCTTTCATTGCTATTCGAGCCATCCCAGCCGGCGCGCTCGACACACTAGTCAGTATATTCTAGGCACTATAATTTGAATTTCTGCTTTCATAGTTGCCAGATGATCATATTAGACAGTTTCTTTTATTTTTGCAGTAAAACATCCCTGTTTAATGCTAAAAATGTTTCCAGTTTAAAGCCTCATGAATGAGTTAGTGTCTGGTCGATGGTTTAAAATTTCCCGCTTCACCGTTGCCAACTGTTCATGCGGCTTAAGATAACAAGGTTGCTAGATTTACATACTTTGTATATTCATAATTTTTGGTTTAACGATTCTTTTACTTCAGAGCCTGCACTATATTTTGATACAAAAAAAAACTCCACCTGATTGTGTCACTGTTGTTCTAATTATGTTGTCAGACATTGATATTTCTTTTCTAGATTTGAATTTCTGCTTTCGTAGTTGCCAGATGATCATATTAGACAGTTTCTTTTATTTTTGCATTAAAACATCCCTTTTTAATGCTAAAAATGTTTCCGGTTTAAATCCTCATGAATGAGTTAGTGTCAGGCACTATAGTCTGGTCGATGGTTTAAAATTTGGCGCTTCATAGTTGCCAACTGTTCATGCAGCCTAAGATAACAAGGTTGATAGATTTACATACTTTGTATATTCATAATTTTTGATTTAACGATTCTTTTACTTCAGATACTGTACTATATTTTGATACAAATAAAAATTCCACCTGATTGTGTCACTGTTGTTCCAATTATGTTGTCAGACATTGATATTTCTGTTCTAGATTTGAATTTCTGCTTTCGTAGTTGCCAGATGACCATATTAGACAGTTTCTTTTATTTTTGCAGTAAAACATCCCTTTTTAATGCTAAAAATGTTTCCAGTTTAAAGCCTCATGAATGAGTTAGTGTCTGGTCGGTGGTTGAAAATTTGCCACTTCATAGTTTTGAATTGTTCGTGCAGCCTAAGATAAAAAGCTTGATAGATTTACATACTTTGTATATTCATAATTTTTGGTTCGACGATTATTTTACTTCAGAGCCTACACTATATTTTGATACAAAAAAACTCCACCTGATTGTGTCACTGTTGTTCTAGTTATGTTGTCAGACATTCATATTTCTGTTCTAGATTTGAATTTCTGCTTTCATAGTTGCCAGATGATCATATTAGACAGTTTCTTTTATTTTTGCATTAAAACATCCCTTTTTAATGCTAAAAATGTTTCCAGTTTAAAGCCTCATGAATGAGTTAGTGTCTGGTCAGTGGTTTAAAATTTGCCGCTTCTTGGTTGCCAACTGTTCGTGCAGCCTAAGATAACAAGGTTGATGGATTTACATACTTTGTATATACAGAATTTTTGGTTTAACGATTCTTTTACTTCAGAGCCTGCACTATATTTTGATACAAAAAAAACTCCACCTGATTGTGTCACTGTTGTTCTAATTATGTTGTCAGACATTGATATTTCTTTTCTAGATTTGAATTTCTGCTTTCATCGTTGCCAGATGATCATATTAGACAGTTTCTTCTATTTTTGCATTAGAACATCCCTTTTTAATGCTAAAAATGTTTCCAGTTTAAAGCCTCATGAATGAGTTAGTGTCTGGTCAGTGGTTTAAAATTTGCCGCTTCATAGTTGCCAACTGTTCGTGCAGCCTAAGATAACAGGGTTGATGGATTTACATACTTTGTATATTCATAATTTTTGGTTTAATGATTCTTTTACTTCAGAGCCTGCACTATATTTTGATAAAAAAAAACTCCACCTGATTGTGTCACTGTTGTTCTAGTTATGTTGTCAGACATGGATATTTCTGTTCTAGATTTGAATTTCTGCTTTCATAGTTGTCAGATGATCATATTAGACAGTTTCTTTTATTTTTGCAGTAAAACATTCCTTTTTAATGCTAAAAATGTTTCCAGTTTAAAGCCTCATGTATGAGTTAGTGTCTGGTCAGTGGTTTAAAATGTGCCGCTTCATAGTTGCCAACTGTTCGTGCAGCCTAAGATAACAAGCTTGATGGATTTACATACTTTGTATATTCATAATTTTTGGTTCAACGATTCTTTTACTTCAGAGCCTGCACTATATTTTGATACAAAAAAAACTCCACCTGATTGTGTCACTGTTGTTCTAGTTATGTTGTCATACATTCATATTTCTGTTCTAGATTTGAATTTCTGCTTTCATAGTTGCCAGATGATCATATTAGACAGTTTCTTTTATTTTTGCATTAAAACATCCCTTTTTAATGCTAAAATGTTTCCAGTTTAAAGCCTCATGAATGAGTTAGTGTCTGGTCAGTGGTTTAAAATTTGCCGCTTCGATATGGCGCCGGAAGATGAGCCCCCCAGGTTGGAAGGCGTCCCACATGTTACTGGGGATGAACAAAGGGCGATTCCTAGTAGCTCCAGGACGAATGAAGCGGCTGGGCTAAAGCCAAAAGGACGCTCAGTTGTGGATGTGTCGGGAAGCGACCGGAAAGTCCGATGTTGCAAGGAGATATATCACATAGCAACATGGAATGTAAGATCTATGACGCAAGGTAAACTGGATATCGTCAAGCGAGAAATGGACAGATTGAACATTGATTATCTTGGGTATCAGCGAGCTCAAGTGGACCGGAATGGGAGAATTTAACTCCGGCGACCATTATGTCTTTTATTGTGGGCACGAATCCAAGAGAAGGAATGGGGTCGCTCTCCTAGTAAACAGAAGAATGGGCGAAGCAGTGCTAGGGTACTACCCCAAAAACGACCGAATGATTTCACTTCGGATCCAAGGTCACCCTTTCAACATAACAGTTATCCAAGTCTATGCACCGACCACTGCTGCTGAAGAAGCTGACGTTGAGAGATTTTATGCGGACCTACAATGCCTTTTAGACCGCACCCCATCATCAGACGTCGTTTTTCTCATAGGAGACTGGAATGCTAAGGTCGGGAGTGAAGAAATATCCGGAATTACAGGCAAGTTCGGTCTTGGTGAGCCAAATGAAGCTGGGCAGAGGCTAGTAGAGTTCTGTCAAGAAAACAACCTGACCATAGCGAATACTCATTTTCAACAGCACAAGAGGCGCCTGTACACATGGATTTCACCGGACGGTCTGTACAGGAATCAGATCGATTATATTATTTGCCGGCAGAGATGGAGAAGCGCTATACAAGCAGTAAAAACAAGGCCTGGGGCCGATTGTGGCACCGATCATCAGCTTCTTGTTGCCAAAATTAAGCTTCGATTGAGGAAAACGCAGAAAACTAGAAGGCCTTTCAGGTATGATCTGGATCAGATTCCATTAGAATATGCTGTGGAAGTGAGGAATCGATTTCATGAATTAGATCTAGAAGACAAAGAGCCCGAAGAGATGTGGACTGATGTTCGTGATATAATACAAGAAGTTGCTACTAAGGTAGTTCCAAAGCAAAAGAAATGCAAAAAAGCAAACTGGTTATCTGAAGAGGCTTTGCAAATAGCTGAGGAAAGGAGGATGGCAAAAGGTATGGGGGAAAGAGAAAGATACAAGGTTCTCAATGCGGATTTTCAGAAAATAGCAAGGAGAGATAAGAATGCCTTCCTGGACATACAGTGTCAAGCAGTTGAGGACAACAGCCAATTAAGGAACACAAGAGCTCTGTATAAGACAATCAAAGATATCAAAGGAAGCTTCTGTGCTAAGCTGGGCGTGATAAAGGACAAACGAGGCAAGGACCTCACTGAAGCCTCAGAGATAAAGAAGAGGTGGCAGGAATACACAGAAGAACTGTACATGAAGGACCCGGATGTGCAAACCCAACATAGGACGGTTGTGATTACTGATCTCGAGCCGGGCATCCTGAAGAGTGAAGTTGAATGGGCCTTAGCCAGCCTTGCTAAGAACAAAGCTAGAGGAATTGATGGTATTCCAGCTGAGTTGCTTCAAAACCTCAACCACGACGCTGTAAACACACTGCATACATTATGTCAAAAGATTTGGACAACCCTGCAGTGGCCACAGGATTGGAGGAGGTCAGTTTACATCCCCATTCCAAAGAAAGGCAGTGCCAAAGATTGTTCCAACTACCGCACGATCGCGCTTATTTCGCATGCTAGCAAGGTGATGTTAAAAATCCTGCAAGGTAGGCTGCAGCAGTATGTGGATCGGGAGCTTCCGGACGTGCAAGCTGGGTTTCGCAAGGGCAGAGGAACTAGAGACCAAATTGCCAACCTTCGCTGGATCATGGAAAAAGCAAGAGAGTTCCAGAAACCCATTTACTTCTGCTTTATTGATTATGCGAAAGCGTTTGACTGCGTAGATCACAGCAGATTGTGGCAAGCTCTCCAAGAGATGGGAGTTCCAATTCACCTCATCTGTCTCCTCAGGAACCTTTATGAAGGGCAAGAGGCCACAGTCAGAACTGGGCATGGTCTTACTGATTGGTTTCCGATTGAGAAAGGGGTCAGGCAAGGCTGCATACTGTCGCCCTGCCTATTTAACCTATATGCAGAGTGCATCAAGAGGAAGGCCGGTCTTGACGAGTCTTCAGCTGGATTGAAGATTGCTGGAAAACGTATCAACAACCTTAGATATGCGGATGATACCACTTTAATGGCAGAAAGTGAAGTGGCACTCAAGAGACTTCTGATGCGCGTACAAGAAGAGAGTGAGAAGTTTGGGCTTAAACTGAACATTAAAAAGACGAAGATCATGGCATCTTGCCCTATCAAGTCCTGGAGCATCAATGGACAAGAAGTGGAAGCTGTGACAGATTTTCTGTTCTTGGGCGCCAAGATTACCTCGGAAGGAGACTGCAGCCATGAAATTAGGAGACGCCTGCTTCTGGGAAAGAGAGCAATGGTTAGCCTTGACCGCCTAGTAAAGAGCAGAGACATTAGTCTGCCAACCAAGATCCGTATAACCCGTGCTATGGTATTTCCAGTTGTGATGTATGGATGCGAGAGTTGGACTGTGAAAAAGGCTGACCGTCGAAGAATTGACGCGTTTGAATTGTGGTGCTGGCGAAGACTCTTAAGAGTTCCTTGGACTGCCAGAAGATCAAATCAGTCGATATTGTCGACCATAAACCCTGACTGCGCATTGGAGGGTCAAATTCTAAAGTTAAAGCTCAGATCTGATGAGAAGAGAGGAGTCGCTGGAGAAAGATTTGATGTTGGAAAAGGTTGAGGGTCGCCGGAGAAGGAGTAGGCAGCGAACACGATGGTTAGATGGCATTCTCGAGGCATTGCAGATGAAGCTATGTGATGTTAAGAAGATAGTGAGAGACCGGAAAGCGTGGCGTGATATGGTCCATAGGGTCACGAAGAGTCGGACACGACTGAAAGCCTGAACTGAACTGAGTTGCCAACTGTTCGTGCAGCCTAAGATAACAAGGTCGATGGATTTACATACTTTGTATATTCAGGATTTTTGGTTTAACGATTCTTTTACTTCAGAGCCTGCACTATATTTTGATACAAAAAAAACTCCACCTGATTGTGTCACTGTTGTTCTAATTATGTTGTCAGACATTAATATTTCTTTTCTAGATTTGAATTTCTGCTTTCATAGTTGCCAGATGATCATATTAGACAGTTTCTTTTATTTTTGCATTAAAACATCCCTTTTTAATGCTAAAAATGTTTCCAGTTTAAAGCCTCATGAATGAGTTAGTGTCTGGTCGATGGTTTAAAATTTCCCGCTTCATGGTTGCCAACTGTTCGTGCAGCTTAAGATAACAAGGTTGCTAGATTTACATACTTTGTATATTCATAATTTTTGGTTCAACGATTCTTTTACTTCAGAGCCTGCACTATATTTTGATACAAAAAAAACTCCACCTGATTGTGTCACTGTTGTTCTAATTATGTTGTCAGACATTGATATTTCTTTTCTAGATTTGAATTTCTGCTTTCATAGTTGCCAGATGATCATATTAGACAGTTTCTTTTATTGTTGCATTAAAACATCCCATTTTAATGCTAAAAATGTTTCCGGTTTAAAGCCTCATGAATGAGTTAGTGTCTGGTCGATGGTTTAAAATTTGCCGCTTCATAGTTTCCAACTGTTCCTGCAGCCTAAGATAACATGGTTGATAGATGTACATACTTTGTATATTCATAATTTTGAGAAGCGGGCATTGTGGGTGAACAGAGTGGCAGCCAGGCAACACTGCAGACACCGAACCACCATGGAGGCCGTGATCCGTTTGAGGACATTCTCATTCCGGTTACATGGATGCGGATACCTTTCGTGGATGACAGACTAGCTTATGCTTAAGACCAAATAACTTTGAAAAGATGAAGGTTGACCTTGCATTCCAACTTTTTGGAGATGTTATTAAAGGACGTTTTTTTTGCACCGGCCTCATGTGGAGACTATATACACTCGGGTGCAACCAACAGAAGACTTCGTCAAGCTAATCAATCGCCTGATACGAGTAATGACCTCCAGGAAAACCAAGCGTGCACTTAAGCCGGGTAGCCCAGACATGCGTTTCTTGGAAGACTTTTTAGGATATCTGGACATGTGGGAAGAACATGCCAGCATTGCCTTTCACTCGCATTGTCACCTTTGATTAAACATGCTGCCTTCGTTCTATTAAACCGAATCTGTGTTTCGTGACTTGTATTCTTTGAGTTTGAATTCCTCCAAACGCGAAAGCTCTCATGTGCATTTACCGGGTTAGCGTGTGGCTCACGTACCGATTGAGCTTTCAAGTTCGAGCAATCTGCACAAAGCAATTCGATATTAACATTAGCATGTTAAAACGTTATATCAATCCTAAGCTCCTGAAAGAGCACTAAAACAAAGTATTAAACGTGAGCCAAAGCAACGCGCAGCTCCCTTTCCAACTCTCAGCACCGCGGCGCAATGTGCGCGAGAAACCGGCTCGCACCCTCTCGCACCACAGCGCCGCTATGCGGCCGCCGGCGGCTTTCATTGCTATTCGAGCCATCCCAGCCGGCGCGCTCGACACACTAGTCAGTATATTCTAGGCACTATAATTTGAATTTCTGCTTTCATAGTTGCCAGATGATCATATTAGACAGTTTCTTTTATTTTTGCAGTAAAACATCCCTGTTTAATGCTAAAAATGTTTCCAGTTTAAAGCCTCATGAATGAGTTAGTGTCTGGTCGATGGTTTAAAATTTCCCGCTTCACCGTTGCCAACTGTTCGTGCGGCTTAAGATAACAAGGTTGCTAGATTTACATACTTTGTATATTCATAATTTTTGGTTTAACGATTCTTTTACTTCAGAGCCTGCACTATATTTTGATACAAAAAAAAACTCCACCTGATTGTGTCACTGTTGTTCTAATTATGTTGTCAGACATTGATATTTCTTTTCTAGATTTGAATTTCTGCTTTCGTAGTTGCCAGATGATCATATTAGACAGTTTCTTTTATTTTTGCATTAAAACATCCCTTTTTAATGCTAAAAATGTTTCCGGTTTAAAGCCTCATGAATGAGTTAGTGTCAGGCACTATAGTCTGGTCGATGGTTTAAAATTTGGCGCTTCATAGTTGCCAACTGTTCATGCAGCCTAAGATAACAAGGTTGATAGATTTACATACTTTGTATATTCATAATTTTTGGTTTAACGATTCTTTTACTTCAGAGCCTGCACTATATTTTGATACAAAAAAAACTCCACCTGATTGTGTCACTGTTGTTCCAATTATGTTGTCAGACATTGATATTTCTTTTCTAGATTTGACTTTCTGCTTTCATAGTTGCCAGATGATCATATTAGACAGTTTCTTTTATTGTTGCATTAAAACATCCCATTTTAATGCTAAAAATGTTTCCGGTTTAAAGCCTCATGAATGAGTTAGTGTCTGGTCGATGGTTTAAAATTTGCCGCTTCATAGTTTCCAACTGTTCCTGCAGCCTAAGATAACATGGTTGATAGATGTACATACTTTGTATATTCATAATTTTGAGAAGCGGGCATTGTGGGTGAACAGAGTGGCAGCCAGGCAACACTGCAGACACCTAACCACCATGGAGGCCATGATCCGTTTGAGGACATTCTCATTCCGGTTACATGGATGCGGATACCTTTCGTGGATGACAGACTAGCTTATGCTTAAGACCAAATAACTTTGAAAAGATGAAGGCTGACCTTGCATTCCAACTTTTTGGAGATGTTATTAAAGGACGTTTTTTTTGCACCGGCGGCATGTGGAGACTATATACACTCGGGTGCAACCAACAGAAGACTTCGTCAAGCTAATCAATCGCCTGATACGAGTAATGACCTCCAGGAAAACCAAGCGTGCACTTAAGCCGGGTAGCCCAGACATGCGTTTCTTGGAAGACTTTTTAGGATATCTGGACAAGTGGGAAGAACATGCCAGCATTGCCTTCCACTCGCATTGTCACCTTTGATTAAACATGCTGCCTTCGTTCTATTAAACCAAATCTGTGTTTCGTGACTTGTATTCTTTGAGTTTGAATTCCTCCAAACGCGAAAGCTCTCATGTGCATTTAGCGGGTTAGCGTGTGGCTCACGTACCGATTGAGCTTTCAAGTTCGAGCAATCAGCACAAAGCAATTCGATATTAACATTAGCATGTTAAAACGTTATATCAATCCTAAGCTCCTGAAAGAGCACTAAAACAAAGTATTAAACGTGAGCCAAAGCAATGCGCAGCTCCCTTTCCAACTCTCAGCACCGCGGCGCAATGTGCGCGAGAAACCGGCTCGCACCCTCTCGCACCACAGCGCCGCTATGCGGCCGCCGGCGGCTTTCATTGCTATTCGAGCCATCCCAGCCGGCGCGCTCGACACACTAGTCAGTATATTCTAGGCACTATAATTTGAATTTCTGCTTTCATAGTTGCCAGATGATCATATTAGACAGTTTCTTTTATTTTTGCAGTAAAACATCCCTGTTTAATGCTAAAAATGTTTCCAGTTTAAAGCCTCATGAATGAGTTAGTGTCTGGTCGATGGTTTAAAATTTCCCGCTTCACCGTTGCCAACTGTTCGTGCGGCTTAAGATAACAAGGTTGCTAGATTTACATACTTTGTATATTCATAATTTTTGGTTTAACGATTCTTTTCCTTCAGAGCCTGCACTATATTTTGATACAAAAAAAAAACTCCACCTGATTGTGTCACTGTTGTTCTAATTATGTTGTCAGACATTGATATTTCTTTTCTAGATTTGAATTTCTGCTTTCGTAGTTGCCAGATGATCATATTAGACAGTTTCTTTTATTTTTGCATTAAAACATCCCTTTTTAATGCTAAAAATGTTTCCGGTTTAAAGCCTCATGAATGAGTTAGTGTCAGGTCGATGGTTTAAAATTTCCCGCTTCATAGTTGCCAACTGTTCGTGCAGCCTAAGATAACAAGGTTGATAGATTTACATACTTTGTATATTCATAATTTTTGGTTCGACGATTCTTTTACTTCAGAGCCTACACTATATTTTGATACAAAAAAACTCCACCTGATTGTGTCACTGTTGTTCTAGTTATGTTGTCAGACATTCATATTTCTGTTCTAGATTTGAATTTCTGCTTTCATAGTTGCCAGATGATCATATTAGACAGTTTCTTTTATTTTTGCATTAAAACATCCCTTTTTAATGCTAAAATGTTTCCAGTTTAAAGCCTCATGAATGAGTTAGTGTCTGGTCAGTGGTTTAAAATTTGCCGCTTCATGGTTGCCAACTGTTCGTGCAGCCTAAGATAACAAGGTTGATGGATTTACATACTTTGTATATACAGAATTTTTGGTTTAACGATTCTTTTACTTCAGAGCCTGCACTATATTTTGATACAAAAAAAAACTCCACCTGATTGTGTCACTGTTGTTCTAATTATGTTGTCAGACATTGATATTTCTTTTCTAGATTTGAATTTCTGCTTTCATAGTTGCCAGATGATCATATTAGACAGTTTCTTCTATTTTTGCATTAGAACATCCCTTTTTAATGCTAAAAATGTTTCCAGTTTAAAGCCTCATGAATGAGTTAGTGTCTGGTCAGTGGTTTAAAATTTGCCGCTTCATAGTTGCCAACTGTTCGTGCAGCCTAAGATAACAGGGTTGATGGATTTACATACTTTGTATATTCATAATTTTTGGTTTAATGATTCTTTTACTTCAGAGCCTGCACTATATTTTGATAAAAAAAACTCCACCTGCTTGTGTCACTGTTGTTCTAGTTATGTTGTCAGACATGGATATTTCTGTTCTAGATTTGAATTTCTGCTTTCATAGTTGTCAGATGATCATATTAGACAGTTTCTTTTATTTTTGCAGTAAAACATCCCTTTTTAATGCTAAAAATGTTTCCAGTTTAAAGCCTCATGTATGAGTTAGTGTCTGGTCAGTGGTTTAAAATTTGCCGCTTCATAGTTGCCAACTGTTCGTGCAGCCTAAGATAACAAGCTTGATGGATTTACATACTTTGTATATTCATAATTTTTGGTTCAACGATTCTTTTACTTCAGAGCCTGCACTATATTTTGATTCAAAAAAAACTCCACCTGATTGTGTCACTGTTGTTCTAGTTATGTTGTCAGACATTCATATTTCTGTTCTAGATTTGAATTTCTTCTTTCATAGTTGCCAGATGATCATATTAGACAGTTTCTTTTATTTTTGCATTAAAACATCCCTTTTTAATGCTAAAATGTTTCCAGTTTAAAGCCTCTTGAATGAGTTAGTGTCTGGTCAGTGGTTTAAAATTTGCCGCTTCGATATGGCGCCGGAAGATGAGCCCCCCAGGTTGGAAGGCGTCCCACATGTTACTGGGCGTTGAGGTGCCGGCTAGTTGGTAATACATTTTGGAATAACAGCGCGAAGGACGAGGACGAAGATAGAAGGACACAAACACAGCGCTGACTGACAACTGATTTAATTCCAGAAGTTAGCAAGCATATATACATGCCTTGATGCGCGACAGAAAAACAGATAAAACAGATGCAATGCGCATGCCGAAACCAAAGCCAATTATCACTTTTTACTCATTGCCAGGAACGCAAGCTCTTTGTCTGATAACGCAAGGGAAGGAGTGCTAATGCATCGGTCCCCATGCTCCAAAATTCTTTCGGCTTCAATAATTTCTCTTGTGGTGCGGTCTTTATTTTTCTGATAAGATTTGCATTTATCGAAAAGGGGTTTACATTCTGTTTTTCGTTGCTTAGTGCATGTGAGGCAGTGAAGAGGCAGGTTACGGTCCTTGGAATTTTCCACATCCTTTTTATGTTCTCTTAATCTATCATTAATGCATCGCCCCGTTTGCCATACCTAAACTTTCCCACATGACAGAGGAATCTCGTAAACTAGTTCCTCAGTACATTCAACAAATCTGTTCTTATGTTTAGTTTTGCAAGCACCATTTGGCTCGGTCACAGGATGACTGACGCGACTGAGCATTGACAGCTTACATGGAGCTGAGAAGGCTACTCGTACCTGAGACCGTTGTGCTATCTTTTTTAGATTATGCGACAGGGTATGAATGTAAGGGATTACAACTGTCTTTTTCTGCTTATACAGTTACCTGCTTATACAGTTTCAGTTTCTGCTTATACAGTTATACAGTTACCTGGAACCAGCAACCGCAAAGCGTCGACTACGAGAGTTCATGCTCACCGCGGACCGCACAGCGGAATTTTTGTGGCAACAGACCTTGACGTACCTGAGGACACGCCAACCGCAAAAGACTAGTATTGCGAGTGGGCAGGTCCACAACCCTGAAAACCTGCCGCTTCCTAAGGACGTCGCTGAGGTTCTGGCCCTTGGTCCAAAATTCGCTGTTCAGCCTAAGAAAACAGCGCCGGAGCTCCTGTCACTTGTTAGACAGGTTTCAAGTAAAGTTCCGGAAGAAGAAAAGGAGCGGTGTATATCTCAAGGCGTCGACGTTGCGGCCAAGTGCAAGCCTGGTATGTCACGACCCCCTGTTCGACGTGTCGTGGACTTTCTCAAGGAACATTCCTTATGTGTTATGCCCGCTGACAAAGAGGGTGGGTTCACTGTTTTATCTTTTGGTTTGTTTAACTCCAAAGCGGATGAAGCCATTTCGAAAGTTTTCCAACTCCATGATGATATTAACTTGTCCAAGCTTAAAGCTAGAGCAAAGAAACTATGTGACAGATTGAACCTCCAACCACTGGTAAGGTCTATTGACAATAGTAGCAAAAGCCATTTAGATTTGTTCTTCTCCGCTAAAACTCACAAGCTTGAATGCCCTTTGCGTGTTATCATCTCAGAGAATGGATCCTGGCAGAAATCAATAGCCCAATTTTTGCAAGCTAAACTGGCTCTTTTGCGGATAAATGACCCTTTCCTGGTGAAGAAGTCCGAAGATGTTGTTAACTTTCTGAACGCCTGTCATAAGAACCGTCTCAGTGCAATGTCAATTGACATCAAGGATTTGTACTACTCTCTGCCTCAAGATAAGCTGTTAGAATGTGTGGAGGAATGTATCGACGAACTTGGAGTGGTGGCCTTTCAAAATTCCGCAGGAATAAACGCAAGTGGATTTTTAGAACTTTTAACTTTTTATCTTAATTCTACTTTTGCTAAATGGAAAGACAGTTTTTACCTTCAAAAAGAGGGCATATGTATTGGCTCATGCATAGCTCCAATTCTTAGTGACTTACTATTAGCTAAATATGACCGGCTACTGCAAGACAGTCTAGAGGGATCAAGTGTTTTTAAAGTTTTTAGATTTGTCGACGACTTTTTACTGATTTTAGACATCAGCTCTGGATTTTACGAGCATGATGTTTTTAATACACTCACTATTTTTAGTAAGTGTCTTAATCCATTAACTTTGACTCACGAACTTCCAGAAGGTGGGGCAATTCGGTTTTTAGACTTAAAAATTATATTTTCCGATAATCATGTGTGTTGGGCGTATGAACCCCGTTCTAAGAAGCCACTACTGCAGGTTCATTCGGCTCATTCTAAGCTGGTAAAAAGAGCCGTAGTTACCTCTTGTTTTAAGAATGCCCTAAAAAAATCCTGTGAGCACCTCACTGACTTTAGTTTCGCCCAGCATTCATCTAGATTAGCGGCCGTTGGCTACCCGATCCATATGCTGGTTTCCGTTGCTGAAGGCTTGCTAAGGCAGGAACGGAAAAACAAGAATGATCAACAACCTGATGACTTTAACAAGCAGAAAAAGACAGTTGTAATCCCTTACATTCATACCCTGTCGCATAATCTAAAAAAGATAGCACAACGGTCTCAGGTACGAGCAGCCTTCTCAGCTCCGTGTAAGCTGTCAATGCTCAGTCGCGTCAGTCATCCTGTGACCGAGCCAAATGGTGCTTGCAAAACTAAACATAAGAACAGATTTGTTGAATGTACTGAGGAACTAGTTTACGAGATTCCTCTGTCATGTGGGAAAGTTTATGTAGGGCAAACGGGGCGATGCATTAATGATAGATTAAGAGAACACAAAAAGGATGTGGAAAATTCCAAGGACCGTAACCTGCCTCTTCACTGCCTCACATGCACTAAGCAACGAAAAACAGAATGTAAACCCCTTTTCGATAAATGCAAATCTTATCAGAAAAATAAAGACCGCACCACAAGAGAAATTATTGAAGCCGAAAGAATTTTGGAGCATGGGGACCGATGCATTAGCACTCCTTCCCTTGCGTTATCAGACAAAGAGCTTGCGTTCCTGGCAATGAGTAAAAAGTGATAATTGGCTTTGGTTTCGGCATGCGCATTGCATCTGTTTTATCTGTTTTTCTGTCGCGCATCAAGGCATGTATATATGCTTGCTAACTTCTGGAATTAAATCAGTTGTCAGTCAGCGCTGTGTTTGCGTCCTTCTATCTTCGTCCTCGTCCTTCGCGCTGTTATTCCAAAATGTTACTGGGGATGAACAAAGGGCGATTCCTAGTAGCTCCAGGACGAATGAAGCGGCTGGGCTAAAGCCAAAAGGACGCTCAGTTGTGGATGGGTCGGGAAGCGACCGGAAAGTCCGATGTTGCAAGGAGATATATCACATAGCATCATGGAATGTAAGATCTATGACGCAAGGTAAACTGGATATCGTCAAGCGAGAAATGGACAGATTGAACATTGATTATCTTGGGTATCAGCGAGCTCAAGTAGACCGGAATGGGAGAATTTAACTCCGGCGACCATTATGTCTTTTATTGTGGGCACGAATCCAAGAGAACGAATGGGGTCACTCTCCTAGTAAACAGAAGAATGGGCGAAGCAGTGCTAGGGTACTACCCCAAAAATGACCGAATGATTTCACTTCGGATCCAAGGTCACCCTTTCAACATAACAGTTATCCAAGTCTATGCACCGACCACTGCTGCTGAAGAAGCTGACGTTGAGAGATTTTATGCGGACCTACAATGCCTTTTAGACCGCACCCCATCATCAGACGTCGTTTTTCTCATAGGAGACTGGAATGCTAAGGTCGGGAGTGAAGAAATATCCGGAATTACAGGCAAGTTCGGTCTTGGTGAGCCAAATGAAGCTGGGCAGAGGCTAGTAGAGTTCTGTCAAGAAAACAACCTGACCATAGCGAATACTCATTTTCAACAGCACAAGAGGCGCCTGTACACATGGATTTCACCGGACGGTCTGTACAGGAATCAGATCGATTATATTATTTGCCGGCAGAGATGGAGAAGCGCTATACAAGCAGTAAAAACAAGGCTTGGGGCCGATTGTGGCACCGATCATCAGCTTCTTGTTGCCAAAATTAAGCTTCGATTGAGGAAAACGCAGAAAACTAGAAGGCCTTTCAGGTATGATCTGGATCAGATTCCATTAGAATATGCTGTGGAAGTGAGGAATCGATTTCATGAATTAGATCTAGAAGACAAAGAGCCCGAAGAGATGTGAACTGATTTTCGTGATATAATACAAGAAGTTGCTACTAAGGTAGTTCCAAAGCAAAAGAAATGCAAAAAAGCAAACTGGTTATCTGAAGAGGCTTTGCAAATAGCTGAGGAAAGGAGGATGGCAAAAGGTATGGGAGAAAGAGAAAGATACAAGGTTCTCAATGCGGATTTTCAGAAAATAGCAAGGAGAGATAAGAATGCCTTCCTGGACATACAGTGTCAAGCAGTTGAGGACAACAGCCAATTAAGGAACACAAGAGCTCTGTATAAGACAATCAAAGATATCAAAGGAAGCTTCTGTGCTAAGCTGGGCGTGATAAAGGACAAACGAGGCAAGGACCTCACTGAAGCCTCAGAGATAAAGAAGAGGTGGCAGGAATACACAGAAGAACTGTACAAGAAGGACCCGGATGTGCAAACCCAACATAGGACGGTTGTGATTACTGATCTCGAGCCGGGCATCCTGAAGAGTGAAGTTGAATGGGCCTTAGCCAGCCTTGCTAAGAACAAAGCTAGCGGAATTGATGGTATTCCAGCTGAGTTGCTTCAAAACCTCAACCACGACGCTGTAAACACACTGCATACATTATGTCAAAAGATTTGGACAACCCTGCAGTGGCCACAGGATTGGAGGAGGTCAGTTTACATCCCCATTCCAAAGAAAGGCAGTGCCAAAGATTGTTCCAACTACCGCACGATCGCGCTTATTTCGCATGCTAGCAAGGTGATGTTAAAAATCCTGCAAGGTAGGCTGCAGCAGTATGTGGATCGGGAGCTTCCGGACGTGCAAGCTGGGTTTCGCAAGGGCAGAGGAACTAGAGACCAAATTGCCAACCTTCGCTGGATCATGGAAAAAGCAAGAGAGTTCCAGAAACCCATTTACTTCTGCTTTATTGATTATGCGAAAGCGTTTGACTGCGTAGATCACAGCAGATTGTGGCAAGCTCTCCAAGAGATGGGAGTTCCAATTCACCTCATCTGTCTCCTCAGGAACCTTTATGAAGGGCAAGAGGCCACAGTCAGAACTGGGCATGGTCTTACTGATTGGTTTCCGATTGAGAAAGGGGTTAGGCAAGGCTGCATACTGTCGCCCTGCCTATTTAACCTATATGCAGAGTGCATCAAGAGGAAGTCCGGTCTTGACGAGTCTTCAGCTGGATTGAAGATTGCTGGAAAACGTATCAACAACCTTAGATATGCGGATGATACCACTTTAATGGCAGAAAGTGAAGTGGAACTCAAGAGACTTCTGATGCGCGTACAAGAAGAGAGTGAGAAGTTTGGGCTTAAACTGAACATTAAAAAGACGAAGATCATGGCGTCTTGCCCTATCAAGTCCTGGAGCATCAATGGACAAGAAGTGGAAGCTGTGACAGATTTTCTGTTCTTGGGCGCCATGATTATCTCGGAAGGAGACTGCAGCCATGAAATTAGGAGACGCCTGCTTCTGGGAAAGAGAGCAATGGTTAGCCTTGACCGCCTAGTAAAGAGCAGAGACATTAGTCTGCCAACCAAGATCCGTATAACCCGTGCTATGGTCTTTCCAGTTGTGATGTATGGATGCGAGAGTTGGACTGTGAAAAAGGCTGACCGTCGAAGAATTGACGCGTTTGAATTGTGGTGCTGGCGAAGACTCTTAAGAGTTCCTTGGACTGCCAGAAGATCAAATCAGTCGATATTGTCGACCATAAACCCTGACTGCTCATTGGAGGGTCAAATTCTAAAGTTAAAGCTCAGATCTGATGAGAAGAGAGGAGTCGCTGGAGAAAGATTTGATGTTGGGAAAGGTTGAGGGTCGCCGGAGAAGGGGTAGGCAGCGAACACGATGGTTAGATGGCATTCTCGAGGCATTGCAGATGAAGCTATGTGATGTTAAGAAGATAGTGAGAGACCGGAAAGCGTGGCGTGACATGGTCCATAGGGTCACGAAGAGTCGGACACGACTGAACGCCTGAACTGAACTGAGTTGCCAACTGTTCGTGCAGCCTAAGATAACAAGGTCGATGGATTTACATACTTTGTATATTCAGAATTTTTGGTTTAACGATTCTTTTACTTCAGAGCCTGCACTATATTTTGATACAAAAAAAAACTCCACCTGATTGTGTCACTGTTGTTCTAATTATGTTGTCAGACATTGATATTTCTTTTCTAGATTTGAATTTCTGCTTTCATAGTTGCCAGATGATCATATTAGACAGTTTCTTTTATTTTTGCATTAAAACATCCCTTTTTAATGCTAAAAATGTTTCCAGTTTAAAGCCTCATGAATGAGTTAGTGTCTGGTCGATGGTTTAAAATTTCCCGCTTCATGGTTGCCAACTGTTCGTGCAGCTTAAGATAACAAGGTTGCTAGATTTACATACTTTGTATATTCATAATTTTTGGTTTAACGATTCTTTTACTTCAGAGCCTGCACTATATTTTGATACAAAAAAAAACTCCACCTGATTGTGTCACTGTTGTTCTAATTATGTTGTCAGACATTGATATTTCTTTTCTAGATTTGAATTTCTGCTTTCATAGTTGCCAGATGATCATATTAGACAGTTTCTTTTATTTTTGCATTAAAACATCCCTTTTTAATGCTAAAAATGTTTCCGGTTTAAAGCCTCATGAATGAGTTAGTGTCTGGTCGATGGTTTAAAATTTGCCGCTTCATAGTTTCCAACTGTTCCTGCAGCCTAAGATAACATGGTTGATAGATGTACATACTTTGTATATTCATAATTTTGAGAAGCGGGCATTGTGGGTGAACAGAGTGGCAGCCAGGCAACACTGCAGACACCTAACCACCATGGAGGCCGTGATCCGTTTGAGGACATTCTCATTCCGGTTACATGGATGCGGATACCTTTCGTGGATGACAGACTAGCTTATGCTTAAGACCAAATAACTATGAAAAGATGAAGGTTGACCTTGCATTCCAACTTTTTGGAGATGTTATTAAAGGACGTTTTTTTGCACCGGCGGCATGTGGAGACTATATACACTCGGGTGCAACCAACAGAAGACTTCGTCAAGCTAATCAATCGCCTGATACGAGTAATGACCTCCAGGAAAACCAAGCGTGCACTTAAGCCGGGTAGCCCAGACATGCGTTTCTTGGAAGACTTTTTAGGATATCTGGACAAGTGGGAAGAACATGCCAGCATTGCCTTCCACTCGCATTGTCACCTTTGATTAAACATGCTGCCTTCGTTCTATTAAACCGAATCTGTGTTTCGTGACTTGTATTCTTTGAGTTTGAATTCCTCCAAACGCGAAAGCTCTCATGTGCATTTACCGGGTTAGCGTGTGGCTCACGTACCGATTGAGCTTTCAAGTTCGAGCAATCTGCACAAAGCAATTCGATATTAACATTAGCATGTTAAAACGTTATATCAATCCTAAGCTCCTGAAAGAGCACTAAAACAAAGTATTAAACGTGAGCCAAAGCAACGCGCAGCTCCCTTTCCAACTCTCAGCACCGCGGCGCAATGTGCGCGAGAAACCGGCTCGCACCCTCTCGCACCACAGCGCCGCTATGCGGCCGCCGGCGGCTTTCATTGCTATTCGAGCCATCCCAGCCTGCGCGCTCGACACACTAGTCAGTATATTCTAGGCACTATAATTTGAATTTCTGCTTTCATGTTTGCCAGATGATCATATTAGACAGTTTCTTTTATTTTTGCAGTAAAACATCCCTGTTTAATGCTAAAAATGTTTCCAGTTTAAAGCCTAATGAATGAGTTAGTGTCTGGTCGATGGTTTAAAATTTCCCGCTTCACCATTGCCAACTGTTCGTGCAGCTTAAGATAACAAGGTTGCTAGATTTACATACTTTGTATATTCATAATTTTTGGTTTAACGATTCTTTTACTTCAGAGCCTGCACTATATTTTGATACAAAAAAAACTCCACCTGATTGTGTCACTGTTGTTCTAATTATGTTGTCAGACATTGATATTTCTTTTCTAGATATGAATTTGTGCTTTCGTAGTTGCCAGATGATCATATTAGACAGTTTCTTTTATTTTTGCATTAAAACATCCCTTTTTAATGCTAAAAATGTTTCCGGTTTAAAGCCTCATGAATGAGTTAGTGTCTGGTTATAGTGCCTAAAATATACTGACTAGTGTGTCGATGGATGGATGGATGGAAAAACTTTATTTTCGTCAGAGAGCATGTATGGATGGTTCCGTGTTAGATGGCCATCAACCCATGGCTGACGGCGACCTGGGTGGCCCACTCCACGGCCCTGGTCTGGACGACCGGGTCTGAGCTGGCCAACACGGCCTCCCACTGCTCGAGGGAAGGATCACGCATAATATCCGCCGGTGGCGGTGCTATGCTACAGCTCCATAATATGTGGTCATAGGTTGCCAATTCCTGACACCATTTGCACTCCGGCTGAATGTCCGGGTAGATTTTGCTCAACACGTATGGGTTTAAGAAACATCTAGTCTGCAATCGTCGCCAGACGCATTCCTGCGCCTTCACCAATTGCTTGTCCGGGGGTGGGTAAATCCTCCGCTCAAGTTTGAAATGATTAGTAATGTCATGAAAGGATACCAGCCCATCTCTCGTGGACCTTCCCGGAACGTCCGGCTCACCTACTCGGCTGACGAAACCTCGAGCATTCATGTGAGCCGTCTCGTTCCCAGGATTCCCAGAGTGTGCTGGTACCCAGACAATTTCCGCCTCCGTAGTCCCTCGCCCCGTGGCCCGATTCAGCAATCGCGCCGCTGTGACAGATATTCTGCCCCTCGCCAAATTTCGGATGGCTGTTTTGGAATCGCTGAAGATCAAGTCAGCATTACTACTAGTAATAGCTAGTGCTATCGCCGCTTCCTCTGCAGTTTCTGGGGAGCGGGTTTTGACTGATCCGGAGGCGATCAAGCGTCCCCGCCCGTCCACCACCGCAATTGCAAATGCGTCCTTGTCCCTATACTCGGCGACATCTACATAGACTGCCCCGTTGTACTTCCCGTACTTAACATGTAAAGCTTTGGCTCTTGCCTTCCTGCGGTCCTCGTGATGTATTGGATGCATGTTCTTGGGCAAAGGTTTTATGTACAAGCCCTTGTGCATTTCCCGCCTAATCTGAATTTTAGTGTCACCAGCTGGAGCATCAACTCCAATGCCGATCCTTTCCAATATGTCCCTTCCTGCTTTTGTTTTTGAAAGCCTACCGAGCTGCATCACCAAGTGCGCCTCCCGTAGTTCTTCTAGGGTGTTGTGCACCCCTAATCCCAGCAGCCTTTCGGTAGACGCATTGTGAGGCAACCCAAGGGCCGCTTTATATGCCTGCCTAATCATAGCCTCCACCTTGCCTTTTTCCGTCGCGTCCAACTTCAAATAAGGCGTCGCATACACTATTCTACTGAGCACAAACGCCTGCACCAGCTTACACAAGTCCTTTTCCTTAACACCTCTCTTACGATTAGCGATTCTCCTGATTAACCTCACGGTAGCATTGACCGTATTTTTAAGCCTTTTCAAGGACTCGCTATTTTTCCTGTTAGTCTGCAGATACATACCCAGGATCCTGATCGTTTGAACCTCAGCGACCGGTACGCCCCCCACTTTGACCTCTAAAGGCGGTGGCGGCACATAGTGTCTCGCATGTATCCCTCTTGGCTTGTCCCTCAGCACAAAAAGCTCGGACTTGGGCTGAGAGCACGAGAGTCCTGCTTCCCCTGCTAGCTCCTCAACAATATCCACCGCGTGCTGTAGAGTTTCTTGCAAATGTGCGTCACTGCCTCTTGTTACCCAAAGAGTAATGTCATCCGCATAAAATGTATGTTTAAGTCCCGATATCCCTTGCAGCCTGGGTGGTATCTTGATCAATGCTAGATTAAATAGGAACGGCGATAATACCGACCCTTGCGGTGTCCCTCTGCCCCCCAATGGGAAGGGATCCGATTTCATTTCTCCGACTATAATCTCCGCAGTCCTACCCTCCAGAAACGATCTGATGTACCGGAAGGTTCTACCCCCCGGTCTTATGTCCGATAGGTTCCTCAATATTGCCTCATGGGTAACATTGTCAAAGGCCTTAGTTAGGTCGAGCCCCAAGATAGCCTTGGTGCCCGTGCCGTACCCAGGATCAACAACGTCTTTTTTTAGTTGTATCATGACGTCCTGCGTTGATAAATTAGCCCTGAAACCAATCATTGTTTCAGGTATCAACTCCTTGTCCTCTACATAACCCTGAAGCCTGTTCAGGACCACATGCTCCATCAATTTGGCTAAACACGACGTTAGCGAGATGGGACGCAGATTCTCAATGCAGAGCTTCTTCCCTGCTTTAGGAATAAATGTAATCCTAGCATGCTTCCACTCTGGCGGAATCTCCCCGGCCACCCAAAATTTATTCATCAAATTCGTGAGTGCCCCTACTGACTTGAAATCCAGGTTCCTCAGCATCTTATTAGTAACCCCGTCCGGACCCGCTGCGGACGTGGTACGAAGCTGACCCATTGCAAACTCCACCTCCGCCACCGTAAAGTCTGCATCTAATTCAAGGTTTTCCTCTCCCGAGTAATCCGGCAAGCAACCGCCCGCCTCTGTGTTTATGTAACGTCTTCGGAGTTCATGTATAAACTCCCCAGTCGTGCCTTGATACCGATGCACTAACCTAGCCATTTGCCCCTTCTGCGCAGATTTGGTTGCCGTCGGGTCTAAAAGGTGCCTCAACAACTGCCATGTTTTTTTGCATCCGAATTGCCCATTCATCCGGTCACAAATCTGCCCCCACTGTTTGCACTGCAACTCCAATGTGTACGTTTCGATTTCTCGTTCTAACTTGGCCATCTTTCTACGGAGCACACCATTATGCCTTTGTTTCTTCCACCTCCGAAGGAGACTCGCATGTGCTTCCCACATGTGTAGCAATCTGGAATCAGCCGTAGAGCCCTCCTCCTCCGCTGGAACCTCTTTTGTGGTACTCTTCACGGCCTGCTTGAGTGCCTCAACCCAGGCTCCTAAGTCCTCGATTTCCCCGGTCACTGTATCATTCCTGACTTCCCGAAATCGGTCCCAGTCCGTCACTCGAGTTCCTTTCACCTTGTCTTTGTGCTTAGCAGCACTAAATATCGTTGAAAGGATATAGTGATCACTTCCCAGTGGCTGTCCCGTGTTTACCCACTTTGCATCCCTGATACCATTCACAAATGTGAGGTCTGGAGAGGTGTCTATGCTCACGCTGTTGCCTATCCTTGTATGATCTAGCGGGTTGTTCAAGATCGTCCATCGCAGGTCCTGGGCAACCTGCCAAAGTTTATTTCCCTTCGGGCTGGCTCGGATGTAGCCGCACTCCGGATGAGGCGCATTGAAATCCCCCACCACGATGAGTTGAGACCTAGCCGCTAGCCGTTGCGTCTTTATCAGGAGGTCTGGCAAGCCCACCCCCTTATCTTTTGGAGAAGAGTATACATTAAGAGCAAAGAGACTCTTATCGCCTTTTCTTTTGGGTAAAATCTCCAGCAGGACGTAGTCCTCCCTGCTGCTATCTATGGTATGCTGAATCACTGTGGTGTTACGATGGACTAGCATGGCCGTAAAGACGCTCGATACGCCCCCTCGATCAATTTCTGGTGGTGTAAATGTCTTAAATCCCGGTAATTTAACCGAGCCGCTAGCATCCTGCAAAGCTATAATGTCCGGCTTACTATCTAGATTTTCTATGTGCAACTGCAGGTTCCCCCGCTTGCGACGGAAGCCCCTGCAGTTCCACTGCCAAACCTCAATTTGCTGGCGAGGGGCCATGGTGAGGCACTAAGTTCACTAACATCGGCTCCTGGCCGACTACGGGAGGCAATCTAGCCTCTAGCATAGCATTTAGGTGTTTAAACATACCCATTACTTGGGTCTGGAAACCCCTTAAGTCATTGGTGAAGGCGTCAAGACGCTCCTCAATCTTGCCTAGTCTGGCTTCGATCTTGTCGACCCGACCTTCCAACCTATCCTGTCTTTCTTCCAGTTTTCCTACTCTCTCTGCAAGGGTAAGCATGTCCCTCCTAAGACTAGTGACTTTAACTACTGGCTGCGGCGTGTCCGCCGCCGAAGTTTCTGCTATTCTCTTCGCATGAGCTCCCTCATCTGCCGGCGGCGGCCTTTTGACCGTCCCCCGATTCTCCACTTCCATAGCTGTACAGTTATCGTCCACGCTAGAAGCGTTCGCCTGCGCCGCTTTCTGTGGGGCGTCCACGCTAGAAGCGTTCGCCTGCGCCGCTTTTTGTGGGGCCTGGGCCAGCGGCGTCTGTACCCTTTCTACTCTGCCGGTTTTAAGCGCGCGTTCCATCTCTGCCATCCTAGCTTCCATCTTTTTGATAGTTTCGGCTTGCTGCAACACCTGCCTTTGTAGCTCCTTCTCTCGAGCAGTCTCATTTTGGGAGCCCGCGTTTGGCCAGCTCACCTTTTTCCTTGTGGCACTGGGACTTCTTCCATGACCGGAACCTTGCCCTCCTCCTTTGCCAGGCTCGGGTCCGGGCAGTGACGGGAAGGAAGCTGACCGGTCCCTTCTCTTGCTATCGCCTCTCGCACCGCTAGATGACCGCTTCCTGGGCCTCGAACGCCGCTCTTCCTTGCCAGTTTGGCTCTTGTCCTTGTTGCTGTGCTGCGAACGCCGCTCTTCCTTGCCAGTTTGGCTCTTGTCCTCGTTGCTGTGCTGCAGACCCGTCGGCTGCTGACGGGCTAGACGAAACTTGCAGTTGCGGCTTCCCGTGCTGTGCGCCCCATGGCACACGATGCAGTCCGGCGTGCAGGTCAGCGACTCTCCGTCCGGTGGTGCAGGATGTTCCTTCCCGCAACGGCGACACAAATTAGTCTTCGGACGATAGCAAACGTCCGCCCGATGTCCCACTCGTCTGCAGTTATAGCAGGTCTCGACTAACTCTCTATACGGGATCACAGCGTACAGACAGTTCCAATAAATAACTTGCCGGGGAACGCGCTTCCCGCCGAAAGTGATCTGAATCGCCTTTGACTTGCCCAAAGGTCTGGCATCCAAAATGTCCATGTCTTCGTTCTTCTTCAAGAATCCTGCGCGAACTTCTGCCAATGGGCATCCGTTGTACGCATTGTAAATTACTCCGCGCACAGAGTTCTCCGGCGCCGCCACGTACGCCGAAACCTCAAGGTCACGACCGCCCAGCTTGAGCGTCTTTACATTCGCATATGCCCCACTACGATTCATACACGGCGTGCTCACCGTCATCGTGTTGTTTGTCTCATTGACCCGCACCAGGTCTTCTTCCACCGCAGTCGCGTTCGTCAGCTCTGCTGCCGCTCTCAAGGCACATCCGAGCTCCCTCGGCGTCACTATACTCAAGTCCCAATTCTTGGGCCGGCACACAACCTTGAAATCCATGGCTGGCATCTTCAGAAACGGGGACCGTTTCTTCCACACCGGCGCTTTCCCCCGCTTGACTTGGGCTGCTCCGTGCGTCTGGCGCCCGTCGCTGCCCGCCTGTTTCTCGGTAGGCCTACTCTCGGAGTGATCCCCGTACACAGACTTCTTGAATCGATCTTGCGCCTTCAAAACCCAGGTCCATTCTCCCGCCTCGAACTCTTCGGGCGATATAGATTCTCCCTCAACAGAGTACTCCATTGTATTCAGCCTCGCAAAGGCCCACAACCACAAGTCACAGCCCCGGAGCCCGGTGCCGCAGGCGTCGGCTCGGCCTAATGATTAGGCCTGATTTGCCGCGCCGTGGTCGAGTACAAATCGTGAAAAAACCCCTAAAAGGGGGGAACACTTGCCAAAATATGGTGTCCACAGGTACAGGGCAACTGCCTGCAGACGAGTCCACAAAAAGCAAGTCCAAGGCACAGCGCGTTCCGCCGAAAATCGGTCTCAAGGCGGGAGCTCATGCGGAACACGTCCGCACAGCGTCCGCTCTACAACCCTTCTCGCCCCGAACAGACGTTTTACCTATCCAACAATCACAAGAAGAGAAAGAAGAGCCATGAGCTCAGCGCCGCTCGCCCGTAATTCTCTAGAACTTCCAGCAAGTGTCGACTAGTGTGTCGAGCGCGCCGGCTGGGATGGCTCGCATAGCAATGAAAGCCGCCGGCGGCCGCATAGCGGCGCTGTGGTGCGAGAGGGTGCGAGCCGGTTCTCCGCGCACATTGCGCCGCGCTGCTGAGAGTTGGAAAGAGAGCTGCGCGTTGCTTTGGCTCACGTTTAATACTTTGTTTTAGAGCTCTTTCAGGAGCTTAGGACTGATATAACGTTTTAACATGCTAATGTTAATATCGAATTGCTTTGTGCAGATTGCTCGAACTTGAAAGCTCAATCGGTACGTGAGCCGCACGCTAACCCGGTAAACGCACATGAGAGCTTTCGCGTTTGGAGGAATTCAAACTCAAAGAATACAAGTCACGAAACACAGATTCGGTTTAATAGAACGAAGGCAGCATGTTTATTCAAAGGTGACAATGCGAGTGGAAGGCAATGCTGGCATGTTCTTCCCACTTGTCCAGATATACTAAAAAGTCTTCCAAGAAACGGATGTCTGGGCTACCCGGCTTAAGTGCACGCTTGGTTATCCTGGAGGTCATTACTCGTATCAGGCGATTGATTAGCTTGACGAAGTCTTCTGTTGGTTGCACCCGAGTGTATATAGTCTCCACATGCCGCCGGCGCAAAAAAAGTCCTTTAATAACCTCATCTCCAAAAAGTTGGAATGCAAGGTCAACCTTCATCTTTTCAAAGTTATTGGGTCTTAAGCATAAGCTAGGCTGTCATCCACAGAAGGTATCCGCATCCATGTAACCGGAATGAGAATGTCCTCAAACGGATGACGGCCTCCGTGGTGGTTAGGTGTCTGCAGTGTAGCCTGGCTTCCACTCTGTTCACCCACAATGCCCGCTTCACTGGAGCCGAAAGAGTCGTTGCAGTCTTGAAAGCCAGCTTCGAGAAAACAGGCGCCCTCGTTGATTTCCGAGCCCGAGTTGCCGGGTCCAGTCCCTGCGTCCCGCTTATGGCGTTTACGAGCTGGTTGCTGCTCGCATATGCTTCTTTCCTTCCTTTTTGGTGCCGTCTTGGGCACCAGGTGTGGAGGGTATAATGTTAACGTTTTGAAAATAGCGATTTTAAAATAACCATCTTCTACATGCTTCTGTTTCGCACGCCAGTTATGTAACCCCCCTCACATAATAACTCCAATCGGAGCCCGTGAGGTATTTGAATAAAAAAAAAAAATAAGAAAAAACAGCAGAACACAAACGAGGAACCTTTACTTACAGCGGCTAAATAAAGTACATCGCGGCCTGCGATTGCACAAGGTTTTGCCGAAGTCACCATCTTTTGAATAAAGAAGCTGACAAAGGTTTTTTTTTTTCTCAGATACACAATATGCACCAGGCGTGGCTGGTTAATCGCGATGAAGCTCATTGGTAATGCCGCGCTTACGGTGAAACATGCGCCTAATATATAACTGCATCCATATGACATATGTGTAGCGCAAAAGGACAATCCAGGGACACAGAAAAGGTACACCGACTCGCCCAGGTTTGCATCCTTGTGAATATAACTGCATGCTCTAAAAATGTTTCTCGCCAACAAAAGCAGTTGCCGTTTACCTTCCGTCATTTCTATCGATGCTTCGTTCCCATTGTACAGAATGCGTACTTACGTAGCATCAGATAGCGCAGTAATACGTACGCTCCTTGTTCTAGCGGTAGCCCCGTTTGCCAAAAAAGCAAGTCTTCTCTGTGCACCACAGCTTTCTCTTTGGCATTTTTCTCTGAAGTCTAGTGAGAGGCACTGGGGAAACAACAATCGGGAACCGCGCTTCACCACTGGCGACACAGTAAAAAAAGAAGGGATACAGGCGAGCACAGAACGCGCGCACAAAACGAGAAAAAAAAAACGATGCAATCGTCGCCGAGCAGGTAGAAGTGCGGAACGACTCGCATGAGGAAACACCTACACCGTAAATAAACAACTGCACCTTCGTGAAAGCAAAAGACGCGCAGAAGCAGGTTTAACACGCACGCACAACACCAACAGATTGCCGTATTCTGAAGAGAGAAAACTGCGTCGTCTGCTCAGGTGGCACCCTCCCGACAAGCACCGCCCTCTGCCGCTAACGATTGGCTTTCATTGCAAAGAGCGCCATCCTCGCCCATAGGGAAGCGCGGGCGCTCGTCACACTAGCCAGTATATTCTAGGCACTATAGTCTGGTCGATGGTTTAAAATTTGGCGCTTCATAGTTGCCAACTGTTCATGCAGCCTAAGATAACAAGGTTGATAGATTTACATACTTTGTATATTCATAATTTTTGATTTAACGATTCTTTTACTTCAGATCCTGTACTATATTTTGATACAAAAAAAAAAACTCCACCTGATTGTGTCACTGTTGTTCCAATTATGTTGTCAGACATTGATATTTCTGTTCTAGATTTGAATTTCTGCTTTCGTAGTTGCCAGATGATCATATTAGACAGTTTCTTTTATTTTTGCATTAAAACATCCCTTTTTAATGCAAAAATATTTCCGGTTTAAAGCCTCATGAATGAGTTAGTGTCTGGTCGATGATTTAAAATTTCCCGCTTCATGGTTGCCAACTGTTCGTGCAGCTTAAGATAACAAGGTGGCTAGATTTACATACTTTGTATATTCATAATTTTTGGTTTAACGATTCTTTTACTTCAGAGCCTGCACTATATTTTGATAAAAAAAAACTCCACCTGATTGTGTCACTGTTGTTCTAGTTATGTTGTCAGACATGAATATTTCTGTTCTAGATTTGAATTTCTGCTTTCATAGTTGTCAGCTGACTATATTAGACAGTTTCTTTTATTTTTGCATTAAAACATCCCTTTTTAATGCAAAAATGTTTCCGGTTTAAAGACTCATGAATGAGTTAGTGTCAGGTCGATGGTTTAAAATTTCCCGCTTCATAGTTGCCAACTGTTCGTGCAGCCTAAGATAACAAGGTTGATAGATTTACATACTTTGTATATTCATAATTTTTGGTTCGACGATTCTTTTATTTCAGAGCCTGCACTATATTTTGATACAAAAAAAACTCCACCTGATCGTGTCACTGTTGTTCTAGTTATGTTGTCAGACATTCATATTTCTGTTCTAGATTTGAATTTCTGCTTTCATAGTTGCCAGATGATCATATTAGACAGTTTCTTTTATTTTTGCATTAAAACATCCCTTTTTAATGCTAAAAATGTTTAAAATTTGCCGCTTCATAGTTGCCAACTGTTCGTGCAGCCTGATAACAAGGTTGATTGATTTACGTACTTTGTATATTCATAATTTTTGGTTTAACGATTCTTTTACTTCAGAGCCTGCACTATATTTTGATACAAAAAAAACTCCACCTGATTGTGTCACTGTTCTAATCATGTTGTCAGACATTCATATTTCTGTTCTAGATTTGAATTTCTGCTTTCATAGTTGCCCGATGATCATATTAGACAGTTTCTTTTATTTTTGCATTAAAACATCCCTTTTTAATGCTAAAAATTTTTCCAGTTTAAAGCCTCATGAATGAGTTAGTGTCTGGTCAGTGGTTTAATATTTGCTGCTTCATAGTTGCCAACTGTTCGTGCAGCCTAAGATAACAAGGTTGATGGATTTTCATACTTTGTATATTCAGAATTTTTGGTTTAACGATTCTTTTACTTCAGAGCCTGCACTATATTTTGATAAAAAAAAAAACTCCACCTGATTGTGTCACTGTTGTTCTAGTTATGTTGTCAGACATTCATATTTCTGTTCTAGATTTGAATTTCTGCTTTCATAGTTGCCAGATGATCATATTAGACAGTTTCTTTTATTTTTGCATTAAAACATCCCTTTTTAATGCTATAAATGTTTCCAGTTTAAAGCCTCATGAATGAGTTAGTGTCTGGTCGGTGGTTGAAAATTTGCCACTTCATAGTTTCCAACTGTTCGTGCAGCCTAAGATAAAAAGCTTGATAGATTTACATACTTTGTATATTCATATTTTTTGATTTAACGATTCTTTTACTTCAGAGCCTGCACTATATTTTGATAAAAAAACTCCACCTGATTGTGTCACTGTTGTTCTAGTTATGTTGTCAGACATGGATATTTCTGTTCTAGATTTGAATTTCTGCTTTCATAGTTGTCAGATGATCATATTAGACAGTTTCTTTTATTTTTGCAGTAAAACATCCCTTTTTAATGCTATAAATGTTTCCAGTTTAAAGCCTCATGAATGAGTTAGTGTCTGGTCGGTGGTTGAAAATTTGCCACTTCATAGTTTCCAACTGTTCGTGCAGCCTAAGATAAAAAGCTTGATAGATTTACATACTTTGTATATTCATATTTTTTGATTTAACGATTCTTTTACTTCAGAGCCTGTACTATATTTTGATACAAAAAAAACTCCACCTGATTGTGTCACTGTTGTTCTAATTATGTTGTCAGACATTGATATTTCTGTTCTAGATTTGAATTTCTGCTTTCATAGTTGCCAGATGATCATATTAGACAGTTTCTTTTATTTTTGCATTAAAACATCCCTTTTTAATGCTAAAAATGTTTCCAGTTTGAAGCCTCAAGAAAGAGTCAGTGTCTGGTCAGTGGTTTAAAATTTGTCGCTTTATAGTTGCCAACTGTTCGTGCAGCCTAAGATAACAAGGTTGATGGATTTACATACTTTGTATATTCAGAATTTTTGGTTTAACGATTCTTTTACTTCAGAGCCTGCACTATATTTTGATAAAAAAAAAACTCCACCTGATTGTGTCACTGTTGTTCTCGTTATGTTGTCAGACATGGATATTTCTGTTCTAGATTTTAATTTCTGCTTTCATAGTTGTCAGATGATCATATTAGACAGTTTCTTTTATTTTTCAGTAAAACATCCCTGTTTAATGCTAAAAATGTTTCCAGTTTAAAGCTTCATGAATGAGTTAGTGTCTGGTCGATGGTTTAAAATTTCCCGCTTCACCGTTGCCAACTGTTCGTGCAGCTTAAGATAACAAGGTTGCTAGATTTACATACTTTGTATATTCATAATTTTTGGTTTAACGATTCTTTTACTTCAGAGCCTGCACTATATTTTGATACAAAAAAAACTCCACCTGATTGTGTCACTGTTGTTCTAATTATGTTGTCAGACATTGATATTTCTTTTCTAGATTTGAATTTCTGCTTTCGTAGTTGCCAGATGATCATATTAGACAGTTTCTTTTATTTTTGCATTAAAACATCCCTTTTTAATGCTAAAAATGTTTCCGGTTTAAAGCCTCATGAATGAGTTAGTGTCTGGTTATTCTAGGCACTATAGTCTGGTCGATGGTTTAAAATTTGCCGCTTCATAGTTTCCAACTGTTCATGCAGCCTAAGATAACAAGGTTGATAGATTTACATACTTTGTATATTCATAATTTTTGATTTAACGATTCTTTTACTTCAGATCCTGTACTATATTTTGATACAAAAAAAACTCCACCTGATTGTGTATCTGTTGTTCTAATTATGTTGTCAGACATTGATATTTCTGTTCTAGATCTGAATTTCTGCTTTCATAGTTGCCAGATGATCACATTAGACAGTTTCTTTTATTTTTGCATTAAAACATCCCTTTTTAATGCAAAAATGTTTCCGGTTTAAAGCCTCATGAATGAGTTAGTGTCTGGTCGATGGTTTAAAATTTCCCGCTTCATGGTTTCCAACTGTTCGTGCAGCTTAAGATAACAAGGTGGCTAGATTTACATACTTTGTACATTCATAATTTTTGGTTTAACGATTCTTTTACTTCAGAGCCTGCACTATATTTTGATAAAAAAAACTCCACCTGATTGTGTCACTGTTGTTCTAGTTATGTTGTCAGACATGGATATTTCTGTTCTAGATTTGAATTTCTGCTTTCATAGTTGTCAGATGATCATATTAGACAGTTTCTTTTATTTTTGCAGTAAACATCCCTTTTTAATGCTAAAAATGTTTCCAGTTTAAAGCCTCATGAATGAGTTAGTGTCTGGTCGGTGGTTGAAAATTTGCCACTTCATAGTTTCCAACTGTTCGTGCAGCCTAAGATAAAAAGCTTGATAGATTTACATACTTTGTATAATCATATTTTTTGATTTAACGATTCTTTTACTTCAGAGCCTGTACTATATTTTGATACAAAAAAAACTCCACCTGATTGTGTCACTGTTGTTCTAATTATGTTGTCAGACATTGATATTTCTGTTCTAGATTTGAATTTCTGCTTTCATAGTTGCCAGATGATAATATTAGACAGTTTCTTTTATTTTTGCATTAAAACATCCCTTTTTAATGCAAAAATGTTTCCGGTTTAAAGACTCATGAATGAGTTAGTGTCTGGTCAGTGGTTTAAAATTTGCCGCTTCATAGTTGCCAACTGTTCGTGCAGCCTAAGATAACAAGGTTGATGGATTTACATACTTTGTATATTCAGAATTTTTGGTTTAACGATTCTTTTACTTCAGAGCCTGCACTATATTTTGATAAAAAAAAAACTCCACCTGATTGTGTCACTGTTCTCGTTATGTTGTCAGACATGGATATTTCTGTTCTAGATTTTAATTTCTGCTTTCATAGTTGTCAGATAATCATATTAGACAGTTTCTTTTATTTTTGCATTAAAACATCCCTTTTTAATGCTAAAATGTTTCCAGTTTAAAGCCTCATGAATGAGTTAGTGTCTGGTCAGTGGTTTAAAATTTGCCGCTTCGATATGGCGCCGGAAGATGAGCCCCCCAGGTTGGAAGGCGTCCCACATGTTACTGGGGATGAACAAAGGGCGATTCCTAGTAGCTCCAGGACGAATGAAGCGGCTGGGCTAAAGCCAAAAGGACGCTCAGTTGTGGATGTGTCGGGAAGCGACCGGAAAGTCCGATGTTGCAAGGAGATATATCACATAGCAACATGGAATGTAAGATCTATGACGCAAGGTAAACTGGATATCGTCAAGCGAGAAATGGACAGATTGAACATTGATTATCTTGGGTATCAGCGAGCTCAAGTGGACCGGAATGGGAGAATTTAACTCCGGCGACCATTATGTCTTTTATTGTGGGCACGAATCCAAGAGAAGGAATGGGGTCGCTCTCCTAGTAAACAGAAGAATGGGCGAAGCAGTGCTAGGGTACTACCCCAAAAACGACCGAATGATTTCACTTCGGATCCAAGGTCACCCTTTCAACATAACAGTTATCCAAGTCTATGCACCGACCACTGCTGCTGAAGAAGCTGACGTTGAGAGATTTTATGCGGACCTACAATGCCTTTTAGACCGCACCCCATCATCAGACGTCGTTTTTCTCATAGGAGACTGGAATGCTAAGGTCGGGAGTGAAGAAATATCCGGAATTACAGGCAAGTTCGGTCTTGGTGAGCCAAATGAAGCTGGGCAGAGGCTAGTAGAGTTCTGTCAAGAAAACAACCTGACCATAGCGAATACTCATTTTCAACAGCACAAGAGGCGCCTGTACACATGGATTTCACCGGACGGTCTGTACAGGAATCAGATCGATTATATTATTTGCCGGCAGAGATGGAGAAGCGCTATACAAGCAGTAAAAACAAGGCCTGGGGCCGATTGTGGCACCGATCATCAGCTTCTTGTTGCCAAAATTAAGCTTCGATTGAGGAAAACGCAGAAAACTAGAAGGCCTTTCAGGTATGATCTGGATCAGATTCCATTAGAATATGCTGTGGAAGTGAGGAATCGATTTCATGAATTAGATCTAGAAGACAAAGAGCCCGAAGAGATGTGGACTGATGTTCGTGATATAATACAAGAAGTTGCTACTAAGGTAGTTCCAAAGCAAAAGAAATGCAAAAAAGCAAACTGGTTATCTGAAGAGGCTTTGCAAATAGCTGAGGAAAGGAGGATGGCAAAAGGTATGGGGGAAAGAGAAAGATACAAGGTTCTCAATGCGGATTTTCAGAAAATAGCAAGGAGAGATAAGAATGCCTTCCTGGACATACAGTGTCAAGCAGTTGAGGACAACAGCCAATTAAGGAACACAAGAGCTCTGTATAAGACAATCAAAGATATCAAAGGAAGCTTCTGTGCTAAGCTGGGCGTGATAAAGGACAAACGAGGCAAGGACCTCACTGAAGCCTCAGAGATAAAGAAGAGGTGGCAGGAATACACAGAAGAACTGTACAAGAAGGACCCGGATGTGCAAACCCAACATAGGACGGTTGTGATTACTGATCTCGAGCCGGGCATCCTGAAGAGTGAAGTTGAATGGGCCTTAGCCAGCCTTGCTAAGAACAAAGCTAGCGGAATTGATGGTATTCCAGCTGAGTTGCTTCAAAACCTCAACCACGACGCTGTAAACACACTGCATACATTATGTCAAAAGATTTGGACAACCCTGCAGTGGCCACAGGATTGGAGGAGGTCAGTTTACATCCCCATTCCAAAGAAAGGCAGTGCCAAAGATTGTTCCAACTACCGCACGATCGCGCTTATTTCGCATGCTAGCAAGGTGATGTTAAAAATCCTGCAAGGTAGGCTGCAGCAGTATGTGGATCGGGAGCTTCCGGACGTGCAAGCTGGGTTTCGCAAGGGCAGAGGAACTAGAGACCAAATTGCCAACCTTCGCTGGATCATGGAAAAAGCAAGAGAGTTCCAGAAACCCATTTACTTCTGCTTTATTGATTATGCGAAAGCGTTTGACTGCGTAGATCACAGCAGATTGTGGCAAGCTCTCCAAGAGATGGGAGTTCCAATTCACCTCATCTGTCTCCTCAGGAACCTTTATGAAGGGCAAGAGGCCACAGTCAGAACTGGGCATGGTCTTACTGATTGGTTTCCGATTGAGAAAGGGGTCAGGCAAGGCTGCATACTGTCGCCCTGCCTATTTAACCTATATGCAGAGTGCATCAAGAGGAAGGCCGGTCTTGACGAGTCTTCAGCTGGATTGAAGATTGCTGGAAAACGTATCAACAACCTTAGATATGCGGATGATACCACTTTAATGGCAGAAAGTGAAGTGGCACTCAAGAGACTTCTGATGCGCGTACAAGAAGAGAGTGAGAAGTTTGGGCTTAAACTGAACATTAAAAAGACGAAGATCATGGCATCTTGCCCTATCAAGTCCTGGAGCATCAATGGACAAGAAGTGGAAGCTGTGACAGATTTTCTGTTCTTGGGCGCCAAGATTACCTCGGAAGGAGACTGCAGCCATGAAATTAGGAGACGCCTGCTTCTGGGAAAGAGAGCAATGGTTAGCCTTGACCGCCTAGTAAAGAGCAGAGACATTAGTCTGCCAACCAAGATCCGTATAACCCGTGCTATGGTCTTTCCAGTTGTGATGTATGGATGCGAGAGTTGGACTGTGAAAAAGGCTGACCGTCGAAGAATTGACGCGTTTGAATTGTGGTGCTGGCGAAGACTCTTAAGAGTTCCTTGGACTGCCAGAAGATCAAATCAGTCGATATTGTCGACCATAAACCCTGACTGCTCATTGGAGGGTCAAATTCTAAAGTTAAAGCTCAGATCTGATGAGAAGAGAGGAGTCGCTGGAGAAAGATTTGATGTTGGGAAAGGTTGAGGGTCGCCGGAGAAGGAGTAGGCAGCGAACACGATGGTTAGATGGCATTCTCGAGGCATTGCAGATGAAGCTATGTGATGTTAAGAAGATAGTGAGAGACCGGAAAGCGTGGCGTGACATGGTCCATAGGGTCACGAAGAGTCGGACACGACTGAACGCCTGAACTGAACTGAGTTGCCAACTGTTCGTGCAGCCTAAGATAACAAGGTCGATGGATTTACATACTTTGTATATTCAGAATTTTTGGTTTAACGATTCTTTTACTTCAGAGCCTGCACTATATTTTGATACAAAAAAAACTCCACCTGATTGTGTCACTGTTGTTCTAATTATGTTGTCAGACATTAATATTTCTTTTCTAGATTTGAATTTCTGCTTTCATAGTTGCCAGATGATCATATTAGACAGTTTCTTTTATTTTTGCATTAAAACATCCCTTTTTAATGCTAAAAATGTTTCCAGTTTAAAGCCTCATGAATGAGTTAGTGTCTGGTCGATGGTTTAAAATTTCCCGCTTCATGGTTGCCAACTGTTCGTGCAGCTTAAGATAACAAGGTTGCTAGATTTACATACTTTGTATATTCATAATTTTTGGTTTAACGATTCTTTTACTTCAGAGCCTGCACTATATTTTGATACAAAAAAAACTCCACCTGATTGTGTCACTGTTGTTCTAATTATGTTGTCAGACATTGATATTTCTTTTCTAGATTTGAATTTCTGCTTTCATAGTTGCCAGATGATCATATTAGACAGTTTCTTTTATTGTTGCATTAAAACATCCCATTTTAATGCTAAAAATGTTTCCGGTTTAAAGCCTCATGAATGAGTTAGTGTCTGGTCGATGGTTTAAAATTTGCCGCTTCATAGTTTCCAACTGTTCCTGCAGCCTAAGATAACATGGTTGATAGATGTACATACTTTGTATATTCATAATTTTGAGAAGCGGGCATTGTGGGTGAACAGAGTGGCAGCCAGGCAACACTGCAGACACCGAACCACCATGGAGGCCGTGATCCGTTTGAGGACATTCTCATTCCGGTTACATGGATGCGGATACCTTTCGTGGATGACAGACTAGCTTATGCTTAAGACCAAATAACTTTGAAAAGATGAAGGTTGACCTTGCATTCCAACTTTTTGGAGATGTTATTAAAGGACGTTTTTTTTTGCACCGGCGGCATGTGGAGACTATATACACTCGGGTGCAACCAACAGAAGACTTCGTCAAGCTAATCAATCGCCTGATACGAGTAATGACCTCCAGGAAAACCAAGCGTGCACTTAAGCCGGGTAGCCCAGACATGCGTTTCTTGGAAGACTTTTTAGGATATCTGGACATGTGGGAAGAACATGCCAGCATTGCCTTCCACTCGCATTGTCACCTTTGATTAAACATGCTGCCTTCGTTCTATTAAACCGAATCTGTGTTTCGTGACTTGTATTCTTTGAGTTTGAATTCCTCCAAACGCGAAAGCTCTCATGTGCATTTACCGGGTTAGCGTGTGGCTCACGTACCGATTGAGCTTTCAAGTTCGAGCAATCTGCACAAAGCAATTCGATATTAACATTAGCATGTTAAAACGTTATATCAATCCTAAGCTCCTGAAAGAGCACTAAAACAAAGTATTAAACGTGAGCCAAAGCAACGCGCAGCTCCCTTTCCAACTCTCAGCACCGCGGCGCAATGTGCGCGAGAAACCGGCTCGCACCCTCTCGCACCACAGCGCCGCTATGCGGCCGCCGGCGGCTTTCATTGCTATTCGAGCCATCCCAGCCGGCGCGCTCGACACACTAGTCAGTATATTCTAGGCACTATAATTTGAATTTCTGCTTTCATAGTTGCCAGATGATCATATTAGACAGTTTCTTTTATTTTTGCAGTAAAACCTCCCTGTTTAATGCTAAAAATGTTTCCAGTTTAAAGCCTCATGAATGAGTTAGTGTCTGGTCGATGGTTTAAAATTTCCCGCTTCACCGTTGCCAACTGTTCGTGCGGCTTAAGATAACAAGGTTGCTAGATTTACATACTTTGTATATTCATAATTTTTGGTTTAACGATTCTTTTACTTCAGAGCCTGCACTATATTTTGATACAAAAAAAAACTCCACCTGATTGTGTCACTGTTGTTCTAATTATGTTGTCAGACATTAATATTTCTTTTCTAGATTTGAAATTCTGCTTTCGTAGTTGCCAGATGATCATATTAGACAGTTTCTTTTATTTTTGCATTAAAACATCCCTTTTTAATGCTAAAAATGTTTCCGGTTTAAAGCCTCATGAATGAGTTAGTGTCAGGCACTATAGTCTGGTCGATGGTTTAAAATTTGGCGCTTCATAGTTGCCAACTGTTCATGCAGCCTAAGATAACAAGGTTGATAGATTTACATACTTTGTATATTCATAATTTTTGGTTTAACGATTCTTTTACTTCAGAGCCTGCACTATATTTTGATACAAAAAAAAACTCCACCTGATTGTGTCACTGTTGTTCCAATTATGTTGTCAGACATTGATATTTCTTTTCTAGATTTGACTTTCTGCTTTCATAGTTGCCAGATGATCATATTAGACAGTTTCTTTTATTGTTGCATTAAAACATCCCATTTTAATGCTAAAAATGTTTCCGGTTTAAAGCCTCATGAATGAGTTAGTGTCTGGTCGATGGTTTAAAATTTGCCGCTTCATAGTTTCCAACTGTTCCTGCAGCCTAAGATAACATGGTTGATAGATGTACATACTTTGTATATTCATAATTTTGAGAAGCGGGCATTGTGGGTGAACAGAGTGGCAGCCAGGCAACACTGCAGACACCTAACCACCATGGAGGCCATGATCCGTTTGAGGACATTCTCATTCCGGTTACATGGATGCGGATACCTTTCGTGGATGACAGACTAGCTTATGCTTAAGACCAAATAACTTTGAAAAGATGAAGGTTGACCTTGCATTCCAACTTTTTGGAGATGTTATTAAAGGACGTTTTTTTTTGCACCGGCGGCATGTGGAGACTATATACACTCGGGTGCAACCAACAGAAGACTTCGTCAAGCTAATCAATCGCCTGATACGAGTAATGACCTCCAGGAAAACCAAGCGTGCACTTAAGCCGGGTAGCCCAGACATGCGTTTCTTGGAAGACTTTTTAGGATATCTGGACAAGTGGGAAGAACATGCCAGCATTGCCTTCCACTCGCATTGTCACCTTTGATTAAACATGCTGCCTTCGTTCTATTAAACCGAATCTGTGTTTCGTGACTTGTATTCTTTGAGTCTGAATTCCTCCAAACGCGAAAGCTCTCATGTGCATTTAGCGGGTTAGCGTGTGGCTCACGTACCGATTGAGCTTTCAAGTTCGAGCAATCTGCACAAAGCAATTCGATATTAACATTAGCATGTTAAAACGTTATATCAATCCTAAGCTCCTGAAAGAGCACTAAAACAAAGTATTAAACGTGAGCCAAAGCAACGCGCAGCTCCCTTTCCAACTCTCAGCACCGCGGCGCAATGTGCGCGAGAAACCGGCTCGCACCCTCTCGCACCACAGCGCCGCTATGCGGCCGCCGGCGGCTTTCATTGCTATTCGAGCCATCCCAGCCGGCGCGCTCGACACACTAGTCAGTATATTCTAGGCACTATAATTTGAATTTCTGCTTTCATAGTTGCCAGATGATCATATTAGACAGTTTCTTTTATTTTTGCAGTAAAACATCCCTGTTTAATGCTAAAAATGTTTCCAGTTTAAAGCCTCATGAATGAGTTAGTGTCTGGTCGATGGTTTAAAATTTCCCGCTTCACCGTTGCCAACTGTTCGTGCGGCTTAAGATAACAAGGTTGCTAGATTTACATACTTTGTATATTCATAATTTTTGGTTTAACGATTCTTTTACTTCAGAGCCTGCACTATATTTTGATACAAAAAAAAACTCCACCTGATTGTGTCACTGTTGTTCTAATTATGTTGTCAGACATTGATATTTCTTTTCTAGATTTGAATTTCTGCTTTCGTAGTTGCCAGATGATCATATTAGACAGTTTCTTTTATTTTTGCATTAAAACATCCCTTTTTAATGCTAAAAATGTTTCCGGTTTAAAGCCTCATGAATGAGTTAGTGTCAGGTCGATGGTTTAAAATTTCCCGCTTCATAGTTGCCAACTGTTCGTGCAGCCTAAGATAACAAGGTTGATAGATTTACATACTTTGTATATTCATAATTTTTGGTTCGACGATTCTTTTACTTCAGAGCCTACACTATATTTTGATACAAAAAAACTCCACCTGATTGTGTCACTGTTGTTCTAGTTATGTTGTCAGACATTCATATTTCTGTTCTAGATTTGAATTTCTGCTTTCATAGTTGCCAGATGATCATATTAGACAGTTTCTTTTATTTTTGCATTAAAACATCCCTTTTTAATGCTAAAATGTTTCCAGTTTAAAGCCTCATGAATGAGTTAGTGTCTGGTCAGTGGTTTAAAATTTGCCGCTTCATGGTTGCCAACTGTTCGTGCAGCCTAAGATAACAAGGTTGATGGATTTACATACTTTGTATATACAGAATTTTTGGTTTAACGATTCTTTTACTTCAGAGCCTGCACTATATTTTGATACAAAAAAAAAAAACTCCACCTGATTGTGTCACTGTTGTTCTAGTTATGTTGTCAGACATGGATATTTCTGTTCTAGATTTGAATTTCTGCTTTCATAGTTGTCAGATGATCATATTAGACAGTTTCTTTTATTTTTGCAGTAAAACATCCCTTTTTAATGCTAAAAATGTTTCCAGTTTAAAGCCTCATGAATGAGTTAGTGTCTGGTCGGTGGTTGAAAATTTGCCACTTCATAGTTTCCAACTGTTCGTGCAGCCTAAGATAAAAAGCTTGATAGATTTACATACTTTGTATAATCATATTTTTTGATTTAACGATTCTTTTACTTCAGAGCCTGTACTATATTTTGATACAAAAAAAACTCCACCTGATTGTGTCACTGTTGTTCTAATTATGTTGTCAGACATTGATATTTCTGTTCTAGATTTGAATTTCTGCTTTCATAGTTGCCAGATGATAATATTAGACAGTTTCTTTTATTTTTGCATTAAAACATCCCTTTTTAATGCAAAAATGTTTCCGGTTTAAAGACTCATGAATGAGTTAGTGTCTGGTCAGTGGTTTAAAATTTGCCGCTTCATAGTTGCCAACTGTTCGTGCAGCCTAAGATAACAAGGTTGATGGATTTACATACTTTGTATATTCAGAATTTTTGGTTTAACGATTCTTTTACTTCAGAGCCTGCACTATATTTTGATAAAAAAAAAACTCCACCTGATTGTGTCACTGTTCTCGTTATGTTGTCAGACATGGATATTTCTGTTCTAGATTTTAATTTCTGCTTTCATAGTTGTCAGATGATCATATTAGACAGTTTCTTTTATTTTTGCATTAAAACATCCCTTTTTAATGCTAAAATGTTTCCAGTTTAAAGCCTCATGAATGAGTTAGTGTCTGGTCAGTGGTTTAAAATTTGCCGCTTCGATATGGCGCCGGAAGATGAGCCCCCCAGGTTGGAAGGCGTCCCACATGTTACTGGGGATGAACAAAGGGCGATTCCTAGTAGCTCCAGGACGAATGAAGCGGCTGGGCTAAAGCCAAAAGGACGCTCAGTTGTGGATGTGTCGGGAAGCGACCGGAAAGTCCGATGTTGCAAGGAGATATATCACATAGCAACATGGAATGTAAGATCTATGACGCAAGGTAAACTGGATATCGTCAAGCGAGAAATGGACAGATTGAACATTGATTATCTTGGGTATCAGCGAGCTCAAGTGGACCGGAATGGGAGAATTTAACTCCGGCGACCATTATGTCTTTTATTGTGGGCACGAATCCAAGAGAAGGAATGGGGTCGCTCTCCTAGTAAACAGAAGAATGGGCGAAGCAGTGCTAGGGTACTACCCCAAAAACGACCGAATGATTTCACTTCGGATCCAAGGTCACCCTTTCAACATAACAGTTATCCAAGTCTATGCACCGACCACTGCTGCTGAAGAAGCTGACGTTGAGAGATTTTATGCGGACCTACAATGCCTTTTAGACCGCACCCCATCATCAGACGTCGTTTTTCTCATAGGAGACTGGAATGCTAAGGTCGGGAGTGAAGAAATATCCGGAATTACAGGCAAGTTCGGTCTTGGTGAGCCAAATGAAGCTGGGCAGAGGCTAGTAGAGTTCTGTCAAGAAAACAACCTGACCATAGCGAATACTCATTTTCAACAGCACAAGAGGCGCCTGTACACATGGATTTCACCGGACGGTCTGTACAGGAATCAGATCGATTATATTATTTGCCGGCAGAGATGGAGAAGCGCTATACAAGCAGTAAAAACAAGGCCTGGGGCCGATTGTGGCACCGATCATCAGCTTCTTGTTGCCAAAATTAAGCTTCGATTGAGGAAAACGCAGAAAACTAGAAGGCCTTTCAGGTATGATCTGGATCAGATTCCATTAGAATATGCTGTGGAAGTGAGGAATCGATTTCATGAATTAGATCTAGAAGACAAAGAGCCCGAAGAGATGTGGACTGATGTTCGTGATATAATACAAGAAGTTGCTACTAAGGTAGTTCCAAAGCAAAAGAAATGCAAAAAAGCAAACTGGTTATCTGAAGAGGCTTTGCAAATAGCTGAGGAAAGGAGGATGGCAAAAGGTATGGGGGAAAGAGAAAGATACAAGGTTCTCAATGCGGATTTTCAGAAAATAGCAAGGAGAGATAAGAATGCCTTCCTGGACATACAGTGTCAAGCAGTTGAGGACAACAGCCAATTAAGGAACACAAGAGCTCTGTATAAGACAATCAAAGATATCAAAGGAAGCTTCTGTGCTAAGCTGGGCGTGATAAAGGACAAACGAGGCAAGGACCTCACTGAAGCCTCAGAGATAAAGAAGAGGTGGCAGGAATACACAGAAGAACTGTACAAGAAGGACCCGGATGTGCAAACCCAACATAGGACGGTTGTGATTACTGATCTCGAGCCGGGCATCCTGAAGAGTGAAGTTGAATGGGCCTTAGCCAGCCTTGCTAAGAACAAAGCTAGCGGAATTGATGGTATTCCAGCTGAGTTGCTTCAAAACCTCAACCACGACGCTGTAAACACACTGCATACATTATGTCATAAGATTTGGACAACCCTGCAGTGGCCACAGGATTGGAGGAGGTCAGTTTACATCCCCATTCCAAAGAAAGGCAGTGCCAAAGATTGTTCCAACTACCGCACGATCGCGCTTATTTCGCATGCTAGCAAGGTGATGTTAAAAATCCTGCAAGGTAGGCTGCAGCAGTATGTGGATCGGGAGCTTCCGGACGTGCAAGCTGGGTTTCGCAAGGGCAGAGGAACTAGAGACCAAATTGCCAACCTTCGCTGGATCATGGAAAAAGCAAGAGAGTTCCAGAAACCCATTTACTTCTGCTTTATTGATTATGCGAAAGCGTTTGACTGCGTAGATCACAGCAGATTGTGGCAAGCTCTCCAAGAGATGGGAGTTCCAATTCACCTCATCTGTCTCCTCAGGAACCTTTATGAAGGGCAAGAGGCCACAGTCAGAACTGGGCATGGTCTTACTGATTGGTTTCCGATTGAGAAAGGGGTCAGGCAAGGCTGCATACTGTCGCCCTGCCTATTTAACCTATATGCAGAGTGCATCAAGAGGAAGGCCGGTCTTGACGAGTCTTCAGCTGGATTGAAGATTGCTGGAAAACGTATCAACAACCTTAGATATGCGGATGATACCACTTTAATGGCAGAAAGTGAAGTGGCACTCAAGAGACTTCTGATGCGCGTACAAGAAGAGAGTGAGAAGTTTGGGCTTAAACTGAACATTAAAAAGACGAAGATCATGGCATCTTGCCCTATCAAGTCCTGGAGCATCAATGGACAAGAAGTGGAAGCTGTGACAGATTTTCTGTTCTTGGGCGCCAAGATTACCTCGGAAGGAGACTGCAGCCATGAAATTAGGAGACGCCTGCTTCTGGGAAAGAGAGCAATGGTTAGCCTTGACCGCCTAGTAAAGAGCAGAGACATTAGTCTGCCAACCAAGATCCGTATAACCCGTGCTATGGTCTTTCCAGTTGTGATGTATGGATGCGAGAGTTGGACTGTGAAAAAGGCTGACCGTCGAAGAATTGACGCGTTTGAATTGTGGTGCTGGCGAAGACTCTTAAGAGTTCCTTGGACTGCCAGAAGATCAAATCAGTCGATATTGTCGACCATAAACCCTGACTGCTCATTGGAGGGTCAAATTCTAAAGTTAAAGCTCAGATCTGATGAGAAGAGAGGAGTCGCTGGAGAAAGATTTGATGTTGGGAAAGGTTGAGGGTCGCCGGAGAAGGAGTAGGCAGCGAACACGATGGTTAGATGGCATTCTCGAGGCATTGCAGATGAAGCTATGTGATGTTAAGAAGATAGTGAGAGACCGGAAAGCGTGGCGTGACATGGTCCATAGGGTCACGAAGAGTCGGACACGACTGAACGCCTGAACTGAACTGAGTTGCCAACTGTTCGTGCAGCCTAAGATAACAAGGTCGATGGATTTACATACTTTGTATATTCAGAATTTTTGGTTTAACGATTCTTTTACTTCAGAGCCTGCACTATATTTTGATACAAAAAAAACTCCACCTGATTGTGTCACTGTTGTTCTAATTATGTTGTCAGACATTGATATTTCTTTTTTAGATTTGAATTTCTGCTTTCATAGTTGCCAGATGATCATATTAGACAGTTTCTTTTATTTTTGCATTAAAACATCCCTTTTTAATGCTAAAAATGTTTCCAGTTTAAAGCCTCATGAATGAGTTAGTGTCTGGTCGATGGTTTAAAATTTCCCGCTTCATGGTTGCCAACTGTTCGTGCAGCTTAAGATAACAAGGTTGCTAGATTTACATACTTTGTATATTCATAATTTTTGGTTTAACGATTCTTTTACTTCAGAGCCTGCACTATATTTTGATACAAAAAAAACTCCACCTGATTGTGTCACTGTTGTTCTAATTATGTTGTCAGACATTGATATTTCTTTTCTAGATTTGAATTTCTGCTTTCATAGTTGCCAGATGATCATATTAGACAGTTTCTTTTATTGTTGCATTAAAACATCCCATTTTAATGCTAAAAATGTTTCCGGTTTAAAGCCTCATGAATGAGTTAGTGTCTGGTCGATGGTTTAAAATTTGCCGCTTCATAGTTTCCAACTGTTCCTGCAGCCTAAGATAACATGGTTGATAGATGTACATACTTTGTATATTCATAATTTTGAGAAGCGGGCATTGTGGGTGAACAGAGTGGCAGCCAGGCAACACTGCAGACACCGAACCACCATGGAGGCCGTGATCCGTTTGAGGACATTCTCATTCCGGTTACATGGATGCGGATACCTTTCGTGGATGACAGACTAGCTTATGCTTAAGACCAAATAACTTTGAAAAGATGAAGGTTGACCTTGCATTCCAACTTTTTGGAGATGTTATTAAAGGAGGTTTTTTTTGCACCGGCGGCATGTGGAGACTATATACACTCGGGTGCAACCAACAGAAGACTTCGTCAAGCTAATCAATCGCCTGATACGAGTAATGACCTCCAGGAAAACCAAGCGTGCACTTAAGCCGGGTAGCCCAGACATGCGTTTCTTGGAAGACTTTTTAGGATATCTGGACAAGTGGGAAGAACATGCCAGCATTGCCTTCCACTCGCATTGTCACCTTTGATTAAACATGCTGCCTTCGTTCTATTAAACCGAATCTGTGTTTCGTGACTTGTATTCTTTGAGTCTGAATTCCTCCAAACGCGAAAGCTCTCATGTGCATTTAGCGGGTTAGCGTGTGGCTCACGTACCGATTGAGCTTTCAAGTTCGAGCAATCTGCACAAAGCAATTCGATATTAACATTAGCATGTTAAAACGTTATATCAATCCTAAGCTCCTGAAAGAGCACTAAAACAAAGTATTAAACGTGAGCCAAAGCAACGCGCAGCTCCCTTTCCAACTCTCAGCACCGCGGCGCAATGTGCGCGAGAAACCGGCTCGCACCCTCTCGCACCACAGCGCCGCTATGCGGCCGCCGGCGGCTTTCATTGCTATTCGAGCCATCCCAGCCGGCGCGCTCGACACACTAGTCAGTATATTCTAGGCACTATAATTTGAATTTCTGCTTTCATAGTTGCCAGATGATCATATTAGACAGTTTCTTTTATTTTTGCAGTAAAACATCCCTGTTTAATGCTAAAAATGTTTCCAGTTTAAAGCCTCATGAATGAGTTAGTGTCTGGTCGATGGTTTAAAATTTCCCGCTTCACCGTTGCCAACTGTTCGTGCGGCTTAAGATAACAAGGTTGCTAGATTTACATACTTTGTATATTCATAATTTTTGGTTTAACGATTCTTTTACTTCAGAGCCTGCACTATATTTTGATACAAAAAAAAACTCCACCTGATTGTGTCACTGTTGTTCTAATTATGTTGTCAGACATTGATATTTCTTTTCTAGATTTGAATTTCTGCTTTCGTAGTTGCCAGATGATCATATTAGACAGTTTCTTTTATTTTTGCATTAAAACATCCCTTTTTAATGCTAAAAATGTTTCCGGTTTAAAGCCTCATGAATGAGTTAGTGTCAGGTCGATGGTTTAAAATTTCCCGCTTCATAGTTGCCAACTGTTCGTGCAGCCTAAGATAACAAGGTTGATAGATTTACATACTTTGTATATTCATAATTTTTGGTTCGACGATTCTTTTACTTCAGAGCCTACACTATATTTTGATACAAAAAAACTCCACCTGATTGTGTCACTGTTGTTCTAGTTATGTTGTCAGACATTCATATTTCTGTTCTAGATTTGAATTTCTGCTTTCATAGTTGCCAGATGATCATATTAGACAGTTTCTTTTATTTTTGCATTAAAACATCCCTTTTTAATGCTAAAATGTTTCCAGTTTAAAGCCTCATGAATGAGTTAGTGTCTGGTCAGTGGTTTAAAATTTGCCGCTTCATGGTTGCCAACTGTTCGTGCAGCCTAAGATAACAAGGTTGATGGATTTACATACTTTGTATATACAGAATTTTTGGTTTAACGATTCTTTTACTTCAGAGCCTGCACTATATTTTGATACAAAAAAAAAACTCCACCTGATTGTGTCACTGTTGTTCTAATTATGTTGTCAGACATTGATATTTCTTTTCTAGATTTGAATTTCTGCTTTCATAGTTGCCAGATGATCATATTAGACAGTTTCTTCTATTTTTGCATTAGAACATCCCTTTTTAATGCTAAAAATGTTTCCAGTTTAAAGCCTCATGAATGAGTTAGTGTCTGGTCAGTGGTTTAAAATTTGCCGCTTCATAGTTGCCAACTGTTCGTGCAGCCTAAGATAACAGGGTTGATGGATTTACATACTTTGTATATTCATAATTTTTGGTTTAATGATTCTTTTACTTCAGAGCCTGCACTATATTTTGATAAAAAAAAACTCCACCTGCTTGTGTCACTGTTGTTCTAGTTATGTTGTCAGACATGGATATTTCTGTTCTAGATTTGAATTTCTGCTTTCATAGTTGTCAGATGATCATATTAGACAGTTTCTTTTATTTTTGAAGTAAAACATCCCTTTTTAATGCTAAAAATGTTTCCAGTTTAAAGCCTCATGTATGAGTTAGTGTCTGGTCAGTGGTTTAAAATTTGCCGCTTCATAGTTGCCAACTGTTCGTGCAGCCTAAGATAACAAGCTTGATGGATTTACATACTTTGTATATTCATATTTTTGGTTCAACGATTCTTTTACTTCAGAGCCTGCACTATATTTTGATTAAAAAAAACTACATGATTGTGTCACTGTTGTTCTAGTTATGTTGTCAGACATTCATATTTCTGTTCTAGATTTGAATTTCTTCTTTCATAGTTGCCAGATGATCATATTAGACAGTTTCTTTTATTTTTGCATTAAAACATCCCTTTTTAATGCTAAAATGTTTCCAGTTTAAAGCCTCTTGAATGAGTTAGTGTCTGGTCAGTGGTTTAAAATTTGCCGCTTCGATATGGCGCCGGAAGATGAGCCCCCCAGGTTGGAAGGCGTCCCACATGTTACTGGGCGTTGAGGTGCCGGCTAGTTGGTAATACATTTTGGAATAACAGCGCGAAGGACGAGGACGAAGATAGAAGGACACAAACACAGCGCTGACTGACAACTGATTTAATTCCAGAAGTTAGCAAGCATATATACATGCCTTGATGCGCGACAGAAAAACAGATAAAACAGATGCAATGCGCATGCCGAAACCAAAGCCAATTATCACTTTTTACTCATTGCCAGGAACGCAAGCTCTTTGTCTGATAACGCAAGGGAAGGAGTGCTAATGCATCGGTCCCCATGCTCCAAAATTCTTTCGGCTTCAATAATTTCTCTTGTGGTGCGGTCTTTATTTTTCTGATAAGATTTGCATTTATCGAAAAGGGGTTTACATTCTGTTTTTCGTTGCTTAGTGCATGTGAGGCAGTGAAGAGGCAGGTTACGGTCCTTGGAATTTTCCACATCCTTTTTATGTTCTCTTAATCTATCATTAATGCATCGCCCCGTTTGCCCTACCTAAACTTTCCCACATGACAGAGGAATCTCGTAAACTAGTTCCTCAGTACATTCAACAAATCTGTTCTTATGTTTAGTTTTGCAAGCACCATTTGGCTCGGTCACAGGATGACTGACGCGACTGAGCATTGACAGCTTACATGGAGCTGAGAAGGCTACTCGTACCTGAGACCGTTGTGCTATCTTTTTTAGATTATGCGACAGGGTATGAATGTAAGGGATTACAACTGTCTTTTTCTGCTTATACAGTTACCTGCTTATACAGTTTCAGTTTCTGCTTATACAGTTATACAGTTACCTGGAACCAGCAACCGCAAAGCGTCGACTACGAGAGTTCATGCTCACCGCAGACCGCACAGCGGAATTTTTGTGGCAACAGACCTTGACGTACCTGAGGACACGCCAACCGCAAAAGACTAGTATTGCGAGTGGGCAGGTCCACAACCCTGAAAACCTGCCGCTTCCTAAGGACGTCGCTGAGGTTCTGGCCCTTGGTCCAAAATTCGCTGTTCAGCCTAAGAAAACAGCGCCGGAGCTCCTGTCACTTGTTAGACAGGTTTCAAGTAAAGTTCCGGAAGAAGAAAAGGAGCGGTGTATATCTCAAGGCGTCGACGTTGCGGCCAAGTGCAAGCCTGGTATGTCACGACCCCCTGTTCGACGTGTCGTGGACTTTCTCAAGGAACATTCCTTATGTGTTATGCCCGCTGACAAAGAGGGTGGGTTCACTGTTTTATCTTTTGGTTTGTTTAACTCCAAAGCGGATGAAGCCATTTCGAAAGTTTTCCAACTCCATGATGATATTAACTTGTCCAAGCTTAAAGCTAGAGCAAAGAAACTATGTGACAGATTGAACCTCCAACCACTGGTAAGGTCTATTGACAATAGTAGCAAAAGCCATTTAGATTTGTTCTTCTCCGCTAAAACTCACAAGCTTGAATGCCCTTTGCGTGTTATCATCTCAGAGAATGGATCCTGGCAGAAATCAATAGCCCAATTTTTGCAAGCTAAACTGGCTCTTTTGCGGATAAATGACCCTTTCCTGGTGAAGAAGTCCGAAGATGTTGTTAACTTTCTGAACGCCTGTCATAAGAACCGTCTCAGTGCAATGTCAATTGACATCAAGGATTTGTACTACTCTCTGCCTCAAGATAAGCTGTTAGAATGTGTGGAGGAATGTATCGACGAACTTGGAGTGGTGGCCTTTCAAAATTCCGCAGGAATAAACGCAAGTGGATTTTTAGAACTTTTAACTTTTTATCTTAATTCTACTTTTGCTAAATGGAAAGACAGTTTTTACCTTCAAAAAGAGGGCATATGTATTGGCTCATGCATAGCTCCAATTCTTAGTGACTTACTATTAGCTAAATATGACCGGCTACTGCAAGACAGTCTAGAGGGATCAAGTGTTTTTAAAGTTTTTAGATTTGTCGACGACTTTTTACTGATTTTAGACATCAGCTCTGGATTTTACGAGCATGATGTTTTTAATACACTCACTATTTTTAGTAAGTGTCTTAATCCATTAACTTTGACTCACGAACTTCCAGAAGGTGGGGCAATTCGGTTTTTAGACTTAAAAATTATATTTTCCGATAATCATGTGTGTTGGGCGTATGAACCCCGTTCTAAGAAGCCACTACTGCAGGTTCATTCGGCTCATTCTAAGCTGGTAAAAAGAGCCGTAGTTACCTCTTGTTTTAAGAATGCCCTAAAAAAATCCTGTGAGCACCTCACTGACTTTAGTTTCGCCCAGCATTCATCTAGATTAGCGGCCGTTGGCTACCCGATCCATATGCTGGTTTCCGTTGCTGAAGGCTTGCTAAGGCAGGAACGGAAAAACAAGAATGATCAACAACCTGATGACTTTAACAAGCAGAAAAAGACAGTTGTAATCCCTTACATTCATACCCTGTCGCATAATCTAAAAAAGATAGCACAACGGTCTCAGGTACGAGTAGCCTTCTCAGCTCCGTGTAAGCTGTCAATGCTCAGTCGCGTCAGTCATCCTGTGACCGAGCCAAATGGTGCTTGCAAAACTAAACATAAGAACAGATTTGTTGAATGTACTGAGGAACTAGTTTACGAGATTCCTCTGTCATGTGGGAAAGTTTATGTAGGGCAAACGGGGCGATGCATTAATGATAGATTAAGAGAACACAAAAAGGATGTGGAAAATTCCAAGGACCGTAACCTGCCTCTTCACTGCCTCACATGCACTAAGCAACGAAAAACAGAATGTAAACCCCTTTTCGATAAATGCAAATCTTATCAGAAAAATAAAGACCGCACCCCAAGAGAAATTATTGAAGCCGAAAGAATTTTGGAGCATGGGGACCGATGCATTAGCACTCCTTCCCTTGCGTTATCAGACAAAGAGCTTGCGTTCCTGGCAATGAGTAAAAAGTGATAATTGGCTTTGGTTTCGGCATGCGCATTGCATCTGTTTTATCTGTTTTTCTGTCGCGCATCAAGGCATGTATATATGCTTGCTAACTTCTGGAATTAAATCAGTTGTCAGTAAGCGCTGTGTTTGCGTCCTTCTATCTTCGTCCTCGTCCTTCGCGCTGTTATTCCAAAATGTTACTGGGGATGAACAAAGGGCGATTCCTAGTAGCTCCAGGACGAATGAAGCGGCTGGGCTAAAGCCAAAAAGACGCTCAGTTGTGGATGTGTCGGGAAGCGACCGGAAAGTCCGATGTTGCAAGGAGATATATCACATAGCATCATGGAATGTAAGATCTATGACGCAAGGTAAACTGGATATCGTCAAGCGAGAAATGGACAGATTGAACATTGATTATCTTGGGTATCAGCGAGCTCAAGTGGACCGGAATGGGAGAATTTAACTCCGGCGACCATTATGTCTTTTATTGTGGGCACGAATCCAAGAGAACGAATGGGGTCACTCTCCTAGTAAACAGAAGAATGGGCGAAGCAGTGCTAGGGTACTACCCCAAAAATGACCGAATGATTTCACTTCGGATCCAAGGTCACCCTTTCAACATAACAGTTATCCAAGTCTATGCACCGACCACTGCTGCTGAAGAAGCTGACGTTGAGAGATTTTATGCGGACCTACAATGCCTTTTAGACCGCACCCCATCATCAGACGTCGTTTTTCTCATAGGAGACTGGAATGCTAAGGTCGGGAGTGAAGAAATATCCGGAATTACAGGCAAGTTCGGTCTTGGTGAGCCAAATGAAGCTGGGCAGAGGCTAGTAGAGTTCTGTCAAGAAAACAACCTGACCATAGCGAATACTCATTTTCAACAGCACAAGAGGCGCCTGTACACATGGATTTCACCGGACGGTCTGTACAGGAATCAGATCGATTATATTATTTGCCGGCAGAGATGGAGAAGCGCTATACAAGCAGTAAAAACAAGGCCTGGGGCCGATTGTGGCACCGATCATCAGCTTCTTGTTGCCAAAATTAAGCTTCGATTGAGGAAAACGCAGAAAACTAGAAGGCCTTTCAGGTATGATCTGGATCAGATTCCATTAGAATATGCTGTGGAAGTGAGGAATCGATTTCATGAATTAGATCTAGAAGACAAAGAGCCCGAAGAGATGTGGACTGATGTTCGTGATATAATACAAGAAGTTGCTACTAAGGTAGTTCCAAAGCAAAAGAAATGCAAAAAAGCAAACTGGTTATCTGAAGAGGCTTTGCAAATAGTTGAGGAAAGGAGGATGGCAAAAGGTATGGGGGAAAGAGAAAGATACAAGGTTCTCAATGCGGATTTTCAGAAAATAGCAAGGAGAGATAAGAATGCCTTCCTGGACATACAGTGTCAAGCAGTTGAGGACAACAGCCAATTAAGGAACACAAGAGCTCTGTATAAGACAATCAAAGATATCAAAGGAAGCTTCTGTGCTAAGCTGGGCGTGATAAAGGACAAACGAGGCAAGGACCTCACTGAAGCCTCAGAGATAAAGAAGAGGTGGCAGGAATACACAGAACTGTACAAGAAGGACCCGGATGTGCAAACCCAACATAGGACGGTTGTGATTACTGATCTCGAGCCGGGCATCCTGAAGAGTGAAGTTGAATGGGCCTTAGCCAGCCTTGCTAAGAACAAAGCTAGCGGAATTGATGGTATTCCAGCTGAGTTGCTTCAAAACCTCAACCACGACGCTGTAAACACACTGCATACATTATGTCAAAAGATTTGGACAACCTGCAGTGGCCACAGGATTGGAGGAGGTCAGTTTACATCCCCATTCCAAAGAAAGGCAGTGCCAAAGATTGTTGCAACTACCGCACGATAGCGCTTATTTCGCATGCTAGCAAGGTGATGTTAAAAATCCTGCAAGGTAGGCTGCAGCAGTATGTGGATCGGGAGCTTCCGGACGTGCAAGCTGGGTTTCGCAAGGGCAGAGGAACTAGAGACCAAATTGCCAACCTTCGCTGGATCATGGAAAAAGCAAGAGAGTTCCAGAAACCCATTTACTTCTGCTTTATTGATTATGCGAAAGCGTTTGACTGCGTAGATCACAGCAGATTGTGGCAAGCTCTCCAAGAGATGGGAGTTCCAATTCACCTCATCTGTCTCCTCAGGAACCTTTATGAAGGGCAAGAGGCCACAGTCAGAACTGGGCATGGTCTTACTGATTGGTTTCCGATTGAGAAAGGGGTTAGGCAAGGCTGCATACTGTCGCCCTGCCTATTTAACCTATATGCAGAGTGCATCAAGAGGAAGTCCGGTCTTGACGAGTCTTCAGCTGGATTGAAGATTGCTGGAAAACGTATCAACAACCTTAGATATGCGGATGATACCACTTTAATGGCAGAAAGTGAAGTGGAACTCAAGAGACTTCTGATGCGCGTACAAGAAGAGAGTGAGAAGTTTGGGCTTAAACTGAACATTAAAAAGACGAAGATCATGGCGTCTTGCCCTATCAAGTCCTGGAGCATCAATGGACAAGAAGTGGAAGCTGTGACAGATTTTCTGTTCTTGGGCGCCATGATTACCTCGGAAGGAGACTGCAGCCATGAAATTAGGAGACGCCTGCTTCTGGGAAAGAGAGCAATGGTTAGCCTTGACCGCCTAGTAAAGAGCAGAGACATTAGTCTGCCAACCAAGATCCGTATAACCCGTGCTATGGTCTTTCCAGTTGTGATGTATGGATGCGAGAGTTGGACTGTGAAAAAGGCTGACCGTCGAAGAATTGACGCGTTTGAATTGTGGTGCTGGCGAAGACTCTTAAGAGTTCCTTGGACTGCCAGAAGATCAAATCAGTCGATATTGTCGACCATAAACCCTGACTGCTCATTGGAGGGTCAAATTCTAAAGTTAAAGCTCAGATCTGATGAGAAGAGAGGAGTCGCTGGAGAAAGATTTGATGTTGGGAAAGGTTGAGGGTCGCCGGAGAAGGGGTAGGCAGCGAACACGATGGTTAGATGGCATTCTCGAGGCATTGCAGATGAAGCTATGTGATGTTAAGAAGATAGTGAGAGACCGGAAAGCGTGGCGTGACATGGTCCATAGGGTCACGAAGAGTCGGACACGACTGAACGCCTGAACTGAACTGAGTTGCCAACTGTTCGTGCAGCCTAAGATAACAAGGTCGATGGATTTACATACTTTGTATATTCAGAATTTTTGGTTTAACGATTCTTTTACTTCAGAGCCTGCACTATATTTTGATACAAAAAAAAACTCCACCTGATTGTGTCACTGTTGTTCTAATTATGTTGTCAGACATTGATATTTCTTTTCTAGATTTGAATTTCTGCTTTCATAGTTGCCAGATGATCATATTAGACAGTTTCTTTTATTTTTGCATTAAAACATCCCTTTTTAATGCTAAAAATGTTTCCAGTTTAAAGCCTCATGAATGAGTTAGTGTCTGGTCGATGGTTTAAAATTTCCCGCTTCATGGTTGCCAACTGTTCGTGCAGCTTAAGATAACAAGGTTGCTAGATTTACATACTTTGTATATTCATAATTTTTGGTTTAACGATTCTTTTACTTCAGAGCCTGCACTATATTTTGATACAAAAAAAACTCCACCTGATTGTGTCACTGTTGTTCTAATTATGTTGTCAGACATTGATATTTCTTTTCTAGATTTGAATTTCTGCTTTCATAGTTGCCAGATGATCATATTAGACAGTTTCTTTTATTTTTGCATTAAAACATCCCTTTTTAATGCTAAAAATGTTTCCGGTTTAAAGCCTCATGAATGAGTTAGTGTCTGGTCGATGGTTTAAAATTTGCCGCTTCATAGTTTCCAACTGTTCCTGCAGCCTAAGATAACATGGTTGATAGATGTACATACTTTGTATATTCATAATTTTGAGAAGCGGGCATTGTGGGTGAACAGAGTGGCAGCCAGGCAACACTGCAGACACCTAACCACCATGGAGGCTGTGATCCGTTTGAGGACATTCTCATTCCGGTTACATGGATGCGGATACCTTTCGTGGATGACAGACTAGCTTATGCTTAAGACCAAATAACTATGAAAAGATGAAGGTTGACCTTGCATTCCAACTTTTTGGAGATGTTATTAAAGGACGTTTTTTTGCACCGGCGGCATGTGGAGACTATATACACTCGGGTGCAACCAACAGAAGACTTCGTCAAGCTAATCAATCGCCTGATACGAGTAATGACCTCCAGGAAAACCAAGCGTGCACTTAAGCCGGGTAGCCCAGACATGCGTTTCTTGGAAGACTTTTTAGGATATCTGGACAAGTGGGAAGAACATGCCAGCATTGCCTTCCACTCGCATTGTCACCTTTGATTAAACATGCTGCCTTCGTTCTATTAAACCGAATCTGTGTTTCGTGACTTGTATTCTTTGAGTTTGAATTCCTCCAAACGCGAAAGCTCTCATGTGCATTTACCGGGTTAGCGTGTGGCTCACGTACCGATTGAGCTTTCAAGTTCGAGCAATCTGCACAAAGCAATTCGATATTAACATTAGCATGTTAAAACGTTATATCAATCCTAAGCTCCTGAAAGAGCACTAAAACAAAGTATTAAACGTGAGCCAAAGCAACGCGCAGCTCCCTTTCCAACTCTCAGCACCGCGGCGCAATGTGCGCGAGAAACCGGCTCGCACCCTCTCGCACCACAGCGCCGCTATGCGGCCGCCGGCGGCTTTCATTGCTATTCGAGCCATCCCAGCCTGCGCGCTCGACACACTAGTCAGTATATTCTAGGCACTATAATTTGAATTTCTGCTTTCATGTTTGCCAGATGATCATATTAGACAGTTTCTTTTATTTTTGCAGTAAAACATCCCTGTTTAATGCTAAAAATGTTTCCAGTTTAAAGCCTAATGAATGAGTTAGTGTCTGGTCGATGGTTTAAAATTTCCCGCTTCACCATTGCCAACTGTTCGTGCAGCTTAAGATAACAAGGTTGCTAGATTTACATACTTTGTATATTCATAATTTTTGGTTTAACGATTCTTTTACTTCAGAGCCAGCACTATATTTTGATACAAAAAAAACTCCACCTGATTGTGTCACTGTTGTTCTAATTATGTTGTCAGACATTGATATTTCTTTTCTAGATATGAATTTGTGCTTTCGTAGTTGCCAGATGATCATATTAGACAGTTTCTTTTATTTTTGCATTAAAACATCCCTTTTTAATGCTAAAAATGTTTCCGGTTTAAAGCCTCATGAATGAGTTAGTGTCTGGTTATAGTGCCTAAAATATACTGACTAGTGTGTCGAGCGCGCCGGCTGGGATGGCTCGCATAGCAATGAAAGCCGCCGGCGGCCGCATAGCGGCGCTGTGGTGCGAGAGGGTGCGAGCCGGTTCTCCGCGCACATTGCGCCGCGCTGCTGAGAGTTGGAAAGAGAGCTGCGCGTTGCTTTGGCTCACGTTTAATACTTTGTTTTAGAGCTCTTTCAGGAGCTTAGGACTGATATAACGTTTTAACATGCTAATGTTAATATCGAATTGCTTTGTGCAGATTGCTCGAACTTGAAAACTCAATCGGTACGTGAGCCGCACGCTAACCCGGTAAACGCAAATGAGAGCTTTCGCGTTTGGAGGAATTCAAACTCAAAGAATACAAGTCACGAAACACAGATTCGGTTTAATAGAACGAAGGCAGCATGTTTATTCAAAGGTGACAATGCGAGTGGAAGGCAATGCTGGCATGTTCTTCCCACTTGTCCAGATATACTAAAAAGTCTTCCAAGAAACGGATGTCTGGGCTACCCGGCTTAAGTGCACGCTTGGTTATCCTGGAGGTCATTACTCGTATCAGGCGATTGATTAGCTTGACGAAGTCTTCTGTTGGTTGCACCCGAGTGTATATAGTCTCCACATGCCGCCGGCGCAAAAAAAGTCCTTTAATAACCTCATCTCCAAAAAGTTGGAATGCAAGGTCAACCTTCATCTTTTCAAAGTTATTGGGTCTTAAGCATAAGCTAGGCTGTCATCCACAGAAGGTATCCGCATCCATGTAACCGGAATGAGAATGTCCTCAAACGGATGACGGCCTCCGTGGTGGTTAGGTGTCTGCAGTGTAGCCTGGCTGCCACTCTGTTCACCCACAATGCCCGCTTCACTGGAGCCGAAAGAGTCGTTGCAGTCTTGAAAGCCAGCTTCGAGAAAACAGGCGCCCTCGTTGATTTCCGAGCCCGAATTGCCGGGTCCAGTCCCTGCGTCCCGCTTATGGCGTTTACGAGCTGGTTGCTGCTCGCATATGCTTCTTTCCTTCCTTTTTGGTGCCGTCTTGGGCACCAGGTGTGGAGGGTATAATGTTAACGTTTTGAAAATAGCGATTTTAAAATAACCATCTTCTACATGCTTCTGTTTCGCACGCCAGTTATGTAACCCCCCTCACATAATAACTCCAATCGGAGCCCGTGAGGTATTTGAATAAAAAAAAATAAAAAAAACAGCAGAACACAAACGAGGAACCTTTACTTACAGCGGCTAAATAAAGTACATCGCGGCCTGCGATTGCACAAGGTTTTGCCGAAGTCACCATCTTTTGAATAAAGAAGCTGACAAAGGTTGTTTTTTTCTCAGATACACAATATGCACCAGGCGTGGCTGGTTAATCGCGATGAAGCTCATTGGTAATGCCGCGCTTACGGTGAAACATGCGCCTAATATATAACTGCATCCATATGACATATGTGTAGCGCAAAAGGACAATCCAGGGACACAGAAAAGGTACACCGACTCGCCCAGGTTTGCATCCTTGTGAATATAACTGCATGCTCTAAAAATGTTTCTCGCCAACAAAAGCAGTTGCCGTTTACCTTCCGTCATTTCTATCGATGCTTCGTTCCCATTGTACAGAATGCGTGCTTACGTAGCATCAGATAGCGCAGTATTACGTACGCTCCTTGTTCTAGCGGTAGCCCCGTTTGCCAAAAAAGCAAGTCTTCTCTGTGCACCACCGCTTTCTCTTTGGCATTTTTCTCTGAAGTCTAGTGAGAGGCACTGGGGAAACAACAATCGGGAACCGCGCTTCACCACTGGCGACACAGTAAAAAAAGAAGGGATACAGGCGAGCACAGAACGCGCGCACAAAACGAGAAAAAAAAACGATGCAATCGTCGCCGAGCAGGTAGAAGTGCGGAACGACTCGCATGAGGAAACACCTACACCGTAAATAAACAACTGCACCTTCGTGAAAGCAAAAGACGCGCAGAAGCAGGTTTAACACGCACGCACAACACCAACAGATTGCCGTATTCTGAAGAGAGAAAACTGCGTCGTCTGCTCAGGTGGCACCCTCCCGACAAGCACCGCCCTCTGCCGCTAACGATTGGCTTTCATTGCAAAGAGCGCCATCCTCGCCCATAGGGAAGCGCGGGCGCTCGTCACACTAGCCAGTATATTCTAGGCACTATAGTCTGGTCGATGGTTTAAAATCTGGCGCTTCATAGTTGCCAACTGTTCATGCAGCCTAAGATAACAAGGTTGATAGATTTACATACTTTGTATATTCATAATTTTTGATTTAACGATTCTTTTACTTCAGATCCTGTACTATATTTTGATACAAAAAAAAACTCCACCTGATTGTGTCACTGTTGTTCCAATTATGTTGTCAGACATTGATATTTCTGTTCTAGATTTGAATTTCTGCTTTCGTAGTTGCCAGATGATCATATTAGACAGTTTCTTTTATTTTTGCATTAAAACATCCCTTTTTAATGCAAAAATATTTCCGGTTTAAAGCCTCATGAATGAGTTAGTGTCTGGTCGATGGTTTAAAATTTCCCGCTTCATGGTTGCCAACTGTTCGTGCAGCTTAAGATAACAAGGTGGCTAGATTTACATACTTTGTATATTCATAATTTTTGGTTTAACGATTCTTTTACTTCAGAGCCTGCACTATATTTTGATAAAAAAAACTCCACCTGATTGTGTCACTGTTGTTCTAGTTATGTTGTCAGACATGGATATTTCTGTTCTAGATTTGAATTTCTGCTTTCATAGTTGTCAGCTGACTATATTAGACAGTTTCTTTTATTTTTGCAGTAAAACATCCCTTTTTAATGCTAAAAATGTTTCCAGTTAAAGCCTCATGAATGAGTTAGTGTCTGGTCGGTGGTTTAAAATTTGCCACTTCATAGTTTCCAACTGTTCGTGCAGCCTAAGATAAAAAGCTTGCTAGATTTACATACTTTGTATATTCATATTTTTTGATTTAACGATTTTTTTACTTCAGAGCCTGTACTATATTTTGATACAAAAAAAACTCCACCTGATTGTGTCACTGTTGTTCTAATTACGTTGTCAGACATTGATATTTCTGTTCTAGATTTGAATTTCTGCTTTCATAGTTGCCAGATGATAATATTAGACAGTTTCTTTTATTTTTGCATTAAAACATCCCTTTTTAATGCAAAAATGTTTCCGGTTTAAAGACTCATGAATGAGTTAGTGTCAGGTCGATGGTTTAAAATTTCCCGCTTCATAGTTGCCAACTGTTCGTGCAGCCTAAGATAACAAGGCTGATAGATTTACATACTTTGTATATTCATAATTTTTGGTTCGACGATTCTTTTATTTCAGAGCCTGCACTATATTTTGATACAAAAAAAACTCCACCTGATTGTGTCACTGTTGTTCTAGTTATGTTGTCAGACATTCATATTTCTGTTCTAGATTTGAATTTCTGCTTTCATAGTTGCCAGATGATCATATTAGACAGTTTCTTTTATTTTTGCATTAAAACATCCCTTTTTAATGCTAAAAATGTTTAAAATTTGCCGCTTCATAGTTGCCAACTGTTCGTGCAGCCTGATAACAAGGTTGATTGATTTACGTACTTTGTATATTCATAATTTTTGGTTTAACGATTCTTTTACTTCAGAGCCTGCACTATATTTTGATACAAAAAAAACTCCACCTGATTGTGTCACTGTTCTAATCATGTTGTCAGACATTCATATTTCTGTTCTAGATTTGAATTTCTGCTTTCATAGTTGCCCGATGATCATATTAGACAGTTTCTTTTATTTTTGCATTAAAACATCCCTTTTTAATGCTAAAAATTTTTCCAGTTTAAAGCCTCATGAATGAGTTAGTGTCTGGTCAGTGGTTTAATATTTGCTGCTTCATAGTTGCCAACTGTTCGTGCAGCCTAAGATAACAAGGTTGATGGATTTTCATACTTTGTATATTCAGAATTTTTGGTTTAACGATTCTTTTACTTCAGAGCCTGCACTATATTTTGATAAAAAAAAAACTCCACCTGATTGTGTCACTGTTGTTCTAGTTATGTTGTCAGACATTCATATTTCTGTTCTAGATTTGAATTTCTGCTTTCATAGTTGCCAGATGATCATATTAGACAGTTTCTTTTATTTTTGCATTAAAACATCCCTTTTTAATGCTAAAAATGTTTCCAGTTTAAAGCCTCAAGAAAGAGTCAGTGTCTGGTCAGTGGTTTAAAATTTGTCGCTTTATAGTTGCCAACTGTTCGTGCAGCCTAAGATAACAAGGTTGATGGATTTACATACTTTGTATATTCAGAATTTTTGGTTTAACGATTCTTTTACTTCAGAGCCTGCACTATATTTTGATAAAAAAAAAAACACCTGATTGTGTCACTGTTGTTCTCGTTATGTTGTCAGACATGGATATTTCTGTTCTAGATTTTAATTTCTGCTTTCATAGTTGTCAGATGATCATATTAGACAGTTTCTTTTATTTTTCAGTAAAACATCCCTGTTTAATGCTAAAAATATTTCCAGTTTAAAGCCTCATGAATGAGTTAGTGTCTGGTCGATGGTTTAAAATTTCCCGCTTCACCGTTGCCAACTGTTCGTGCAGCTTAAGATAACAAGGTTGCTAGATTTACATACTTTGTATATTCATAATTTTTGGTTTAACGATTCTTTTACTTCAGAGCCTGCACTATATTTTGATCCAAAAAAAACTCCACCTGATTGTGTCACTGTTGTTCTAATTATGTTGTCAGACATTGATATTTCTTTTCTAGATTTGAATTTCTGCTTTCGTAGTTGCCAGATGATCATATTAGACAGTTTCTTTTATTTTTGCATTAAAACATCCCTTTTTAATGCTAAAAATGTTTCCGGTTTAAAGCCTCATGAATGAGTTAGTGTCTGGTTATTCTAGGCACTATAGTCTGGTCGATGGTTTAAAATTTGCCGCTTCATAGTTTCCAACTGTTCATGCAGCCTAAGATAACAAGGTTGATAGATTTACATACTTTGTATATTCATAATTTTTGATTTAACGATTCTTTTACTTCAGATCCTGTACTATATTTTGATACAAAAAAACTCCACCTGATTGTGTATCTGTTGTTCTAATTATGTTGTCAGACACTGATATTTCTGATCTAGATCTGAATTTCTGCTTTCATAGTTGCCAGATGATCATATTAGACAGTTTCTTTTATTTTTGCATTAAAACATCCCTTTTTAATGCAAAAATGTTTCCGGTTTAAAGCCTCATGAATGAGTTAGTGTCTGGTCGATGGTTTAAAATTTCCCGCTTCATGGTTTCCAACTGTTCGTGCAGCTTAAGATAACAAGGTGGCTAGATTTACATACTTTGTATATTCATAATTTTTGGTTTAACGATTCTTTTACTTCAGAGCCTGCACTATATTTTGATAAAAAAACTCCACCTGATTGTGTCACTGTTGTTCTAGTTATGTTGTCAGACATGGATATTTCTGTTCTAGATTTGAATTTCTGCTTTCATAGTTGTCAGATGATCATATTAGACAGTTTCTTTTATTTTTGCATTAAAACATCCCTTTTTAATGCAAAAATGTTTCCGGTTTAAAGACTCATGAATGAGTTAGTGTCAGGTCGATGGTTTAAAATTTCCCGCTTCATAGTTGCCAACTGTTCGTGCAGCCTAAGATAACAAGGTTGATAGATTTACATACTTTGTATATTCATAATTTTAGGTTCGACGATTCTTTTATTTCAGAGCCTGCACTATATTTTGATACAAAGAAAACTCCACCTGATTGTGTCACTGCTGTTCTAGTTATGTTGTCAGACATTCATATTTCTGTTCTAGATTTGAATTTCTGCTTTCATAGTTGCCAGATGATCATATTAGACAGTTTCTTTTATTTTTGCATTAAAACATCCCTTTTTAATGCTAAAAATGTTTAAAATTTGCCGCTTCATAGTTGCCAACGGTTCGTGCAGCCTGATAACAAGGTTGATTGATTTACATACTTTGTATATTCATAATTTTTGGTTCAACGATTCTTTTACTTCAGAGCCTGTACTGTATTTTGATACAAAAAAAACTCCACCTGATTGTGTCACTGTTGTTCTAGTTATGTTGTCAGACATTCATATTTCTGTTCTAGATTTGAATTTCTGCTTTCATAGTTGCCAGATGATCATATTAGACAGTTTCTTTTATTTTTGCATTAAAACATCCCTTTTTAATGCTAAAAATGTTTCCAGTTTAAAGCCTCAAGAAAGAGTCAGTGTCTGGTCAGTGGTTTAAAATTTGTCGCTTTATAGCTGCCAACTGTTCGTGCAGCCTAAGATAACAAGGTTGATGGATTTACATACTTTGTATATTCAGAATTTTTGGTTTAACGATTCTTTTACTTCAGAGCCTGCACTATATTTTGATAAAAAAAAAACTCCACCTGATTGTGTCACTGTTGTTCTCGTTATGTTGTCAGACATGGATATTTCTGTTCTAGATTTTAATTTCTGCTTTCATAGTTGTCAGATGATCATATTAGACAGTTTCTTTTATTTTTCAGTAAAACATCCCTGTTTAATGCTAAAAATGTTTCCAGTTTAAAGCCTCATGAATGAGTTAGTGTCTGGTCGATGGTTTAAAATTTCCCGCTTCACCGTTGCCAACTGTTCGTGCAGCTTAAGATAACAAGGTTGCTAGATTTACATACTTTGTATATTCATAATTTTTGGTTTAATGATTCTTTTACTTCAGAGCCTGCACTATATTTTGATACAAAAAAAAACTCCACCTGATTGTGTCACTGTTGTTCTAATTATGTTGTCAGACATTGATATTTCTTTTCTAGATTTGAATTTCTGCTTTCGTAGTTGCCAGATGATCATATTAGACAGTTTCTTTTATTTTTGCATTAAAACATCCCTTTTTAATGCTAAAAATGTTTCCGGTTTAAAGCCTCATGAATGAGTTAGTGTCTGGTCGGTGGTTGAAAATTTGCCACTTCATAGTTTCCAACTGTTCGTGCAGCCTAAGATAAAAAGCTTGATAGATTTACATACTTTGTATATTCATATTTTTTGATTTAACGATTTTTTTACTTCAGAGCCTGTACTATATTTTGATACAAAAAAAACTCCACCTGATTGTGTCACTGTTGTTCTAATTATGTTGTCAGACATTGATATTTCTGTTCTAGATTTGAATTTCTGCTTTCATAGTTGCCAGATGATAATATTAGACAGTTTCTTTTATTTTGGCATTAAAACATCCCTTTTTAATGCAAAAATGTTTCCGGTTTAAAGACTCATGAATGAGTTAGTGTCAGGTCGATGGTTTAAAATTTCCCGCTTCATAGTTGCCAACTGTTCGTGCAGCCTAAGATAACAAGGTTGATAGATTTACATACTTTGTATATTCATAATTTTTGGTTCGACGATTCTTTTATTTCAGAGCCTGCACTATATTTTGATACAAAAAAAACTCCACCTGATTGTGTCACTGTTGTTCTAGTTATGTTGTCAGACATTCATATTTCTGTTCTAGATTTGAATTTCTGCTTTCATAGTTGCCAGATGATCATATTAGACAGTTTCTTTTATTTTTGCATTAAAACATCCCTTTTTAATGCTAAAAATGTTTAAAATTTGCCGCTTCATAGTTGCCAACTGTTCGTGCAGCCTGATAACAAGGTTGATTGATTTACATACTTTGTATATTCATAATTTTTGGTTTAACGATTCTTTTACTTCAGAGCCTGCACTATATTTTGATACAAAAAAAACTCCACCTGATTGTGTCACTGTTGTTCTAATTATGTTGTCAGACATTCATATTTCTGTTCTAGATTTGAATTTCTGCTTTCATAGTTGCCCGATGATCATATTAGACAGTTTCTTTTATTTTTGCATTAAAACATCCCTTTTTAATGCTAAAAATGTTTCCAGTTTAAAGCCTCATGAATGAGTTAGTGTCTGGTCAGTGGTTTAATATTTGCTGCTTCATAGTTGCCAACTGTTCGTGCAGCCTAAGATAACAAGGTTGATGGATTTTCATACTTTGTATATTCAGAATTTTTGGTTTAACGATTCTTTTACTTCAGAGCCTGCACTATATTTTGATAAAAAAAAACTCCACCTGATTGTGTCACTGTTGTTCTAGTTATGTTGTCAGACATTCATATTTCTGTTCTAGATTTGAATTTCTGCTTTCATAGTTGCCAGATGATCATATTAGACAGTTTCTTTTATTTTTGCATTAAAACATCCCTTTTTAATGCTAAAATGTTTCCAGTTTAAAGCCTCATGAATGAGTTAGTGTCTGGTCAGTGGTTTAAAATTTGCCGCTTCATAGTTGCCAACTGTTCGTGCAGCCTAAGATAACAAGGTCTATGGATTTACATACTTTGTATATTCATAATTTTTGGTTTAACGATTCTTTTACTTCAGAGCCTGCACTATATTTTGATAAAAAAAACTCCACCTGATTGTGTCACTGTTGTTCTAGTTATGTTGTCAGACATGGATATTTCTGTTCTAGATTTGAATTTCTGCTTTCATAGTTGTCAGATGATCATATTAGACAGTTTCTTTTATTTTTGAAGTAAAACATCCCTTTTTAATGCTATAAATGTTTCCAGTTTAAAGCCTCATGAATGAGTTAGTGTCTGGTCGGTGGTTGAAAATTTGCCACTTCATAGTTTCCAACTGTTCGTGCAGCCTAAGATAAAAAGCTTGATAGATTTACATACTTTGTATATTCATATTTTTTGATTTAACGATTCTTTTACTTCAGAGCCTGTACTATATTTTGATACAAAAAAAAAACTCCACCTGATTGTGTCACTGTTGTTCTAATTATGTTGTCAGACATTGATATTTCTGTTCTAGATTTGAATTTCTGCTTTCATAGTTGCCAGATGATCATATTAGACAGTTTCTTTTATTTTTGCATTAAAACATCCCTTTTTATTGCTAAAAATGTTTCCAGTTTAAAGCCTCAAGAAAGAGTCAGTGTCTGGTCAGTGGTTTAAAATTTGTCGCTTTATAGTTGCCAACTGTTCGTGCAGCCTAAGATAACAATGTTGATGGATTTACATACTTTGTATATTCAGAATTTTTGGTTTAACGATTCTTTTACTTCAGAGCCTGCACAATATTTTGATAAAAAAAAAACTCCACCTGATTGTGTCACTGTTGTTCTCGTTATGTTGTCAGACATGGATATTTCTGTTCTAGATTTTAATTTCTGCTTTCATAGTTGTCAGATGATCATATTAGACAGTTTCTTTTATTTTTCAGTAAAACATCCCTGTTTAATGCTAAAAATGTTTCCAGTTTAAAGCCTCATGAATGAGTTAGTGTCTGGTCGATGGTTTAAAATTTCCCGCTTCACCGTTGCCAACTGTTCGTGCAGCTTAAGATAACAAGGTTGCTAGATTTACATACTTTGTATATTCATAATTTTTGGTTTAACGATTCTTTTACTTCAGAGCCTGCACTATATTTTGATACAAAAAAAACTCCACCTGATTGTGTCACTGTTGTTCTAATTATGTTGTCAGACATTGATATTTCTTTTCTAGATTTGAATTTCTGCTTTCGTAGTTGCCAGATGATCATATTAGACAGTTTCTTTTATTTTTGCATTAAAACATCCCTTTTTAATGCTAAAAATGTTTCCGGTTTAAAGCCTCATGAATGAGTTAGTGTCTGGTTATTCTAGGCACTATAGTCTGGTCGATGGTTTAAAATTTGCCGCTTCATAGTTTCCAACTGTTCATGCAGCCTAAGATAACAAGGTTGATAGATTTACATACTTTGTATATTCATAATTTTTGATTTAACGATTCTTTTACTTCAGATCCTGTACTATATTTTGATACAAAAAAAACTCCACCTGATTGTGTATCTGTTGTTCTAATTATGTTGTCAGACATTGATATTTCTGTTCTAGATCTGAATTTCTGCTTTCATAGTTGCCAGATGATCATATTAGACAGTTTCTTTTATTTTTGCATTAAAACATCCTTTTTAATGCTAAAAATGTTTCCGGTTTAAAGCCTCATGAATGAGTTAGTGTCTGGTTATTCTAGGCACTATAGTCTGGTCGATGGTTTAAAATTTGCCGCTTCATAGTTGCCAACTGTTCGTGCAGCCTAAGATAACAGGGTTGATGGATTTACATACTTTGTATATTCATAATTTTTGGTTGAATGATTCTTTTACTTCAGAGCCTGCACTATATTTTGATAAAAAAAACTCCACCTGCTTGTGTCACTGTTGTTCTAGTTATGTTGTCAGACATGGATATTTCTGTTCTAGATTTGAATTTCTGCTTTCATAGTTGTCAGATGATCATATTAGACAGTTTCTTTTATTTTTGCAGTAAAACATCCCTTTTTAATGCTAAAAATGTTTCCAGTTTAAAGCCTCATGTATGAGTTAGTGTCTGGTCAGTGGTTTAAAATTTGCCGCTTCATAGTTGCCAACTGTTCGTGCAGCCTAAGATAACAAGCTTGATGGATTTACATACTTTGTATATTCATAATTTTTGGTTCAACGATTCTTTTACTTCAGAGCCTGCACTATATTTTGATTAAAAAAAAACTCCACCTGATTGTGTCACTGTTGTTCTAGTTATGTTGTCAGACATTCATATTTCTGTTCTAGATTTGAATTTCTTCTTTCATAGTTGCCAGATGATCATATTAGACAGTTTCTTTTATTTTTGCATTAAAACATCCCTTTTTAATGCTAAAATGTTTCCAGTTTAAAGCCTCTTGAATGAGTTAGTGTCTGGTCAGTGGTTTAAAATTTGCCGCTTCGATATGGCGCCGGAAGATGAGCCCCCCAGGTTGGAAGGCGTCCCACATGTTACTGGGCGTTGAGGTGCCGGCTAGTTGGTAATACATTTTGGAATAACAGCGCGAAGGACGAGGACGAAGATAGAAGGACACAAACACAGCGCTGACTGACAACTGATTTAATTCCAGAAGTTAGCAAGCATATATACATGCCTTGATGCGCGACAGAAAAACAGATAAAACAGATGCAATGCGCATGCCGAAACCAAAGCCAATTATCACTTTTTACTCATTGCCAGGAACGCAAGCTCTTTGTCTGATAACGCAAGGGAAGGAGTGCTAATGCATCGGTCCCCATGCTCCAAAATTCTTTCGGCTTCAATAATTTCTCTTGTGGTGCGGTCTTTATTTTTCTGATAAGATTTGCATTTATCGAAAAGGGGTTTACATTCTGTTTTTCGTTGCTTAGTGCATGTGAGGCAGTGAAGAGGCAGGTTACGGTCCTTGGAATTTTCCACATCCTTTTTATGTTCTCTTAATCTATCATTAATGCATCGCCCCGTTTGCCCTACCTAAACTTTCCCACATGACAGAGGAATCTCGTAAACTAGTTCCTCAGTACATTCAACAAATCTGTTCTTATGTTTAGTTTTGCAAGCACCATTTGGCTCGGTCACAGGATGACTGACGCGACTGAGCATTGACAGCTTACATGGAGCTGAGAAGGCTACTCGTACCTGAGACCGTTGTGCTATCTTTTTTAGATTATGCGACAGGGTATGAATGTAAGGGATTACAACTGTCTTTTTCTGCTTATACAGTTACCTGCTTATACAGTTTCAGTTTATGCTTATACAGTTATACAGTTACCTGGAACCAGCAACCGCAAAGCGTCGACTACGAGAGTTCATGCTCACCGCGGACCGCACAGCGGAATTTTTGTGGCAACAGACCTTGACGTACCTGAGGACACGCCAACCGCAAAAGACTAGTATTGCGAGTGGGCAGGTCCACAACCCTGAAAACCTGCCGCTTCCTAAGGACGTCGCTGAGGTTCTGGCCCTTGGTCCAAAATTCGCTGTTCAGCCTAAGAAAACAGCGCCGGAGCTCCTGTCACTTGTTAGACAGGTTTCAAGTAAAGTTCCGGAAGAAGAAAAGGAGCGGTGTATATCTCAAGGCGTCGACGTTGCGGCCAAGTGCAAGCCTGGTATGTCACGACCCCCTGTTCGACGTGTCGTGGACTTTCTCAAGGAACATTCCTTATGTGTTATGCCCGCTGACAAAGAGGGTGGGTTCACTGTTTTATCTTTTGGTTTGTTTAACTCCAAAGCGGATGAAGCCATTTCGAAAGTTTTCCAACTCCATGATGATATTAACTTGTCCAAGCTTAAAGCTAGAGCAAAGAAACTATGTGACAGATTGAACCTCCAACCACTGGTAAGGTCTATTGACAATAGTAGCAAAAGCCATTTAGATTTGTTCTTCTCCGCTAAAACTCACAAGCTTGAATGCCCTTTGCGTGTTATCATCTCAGAGAATGGATCCTGGCAGAAATCAATAGCCCAATTTTTGCAAGCTAAACTGGCTCTTTTGCGGATAAATGACCCTTTCCTGGTGAAGAAGTCCGAAGATGTTGTTAACTTTCTGAACGCCTGTCATAAGAACCGTCTCAGTGCAATGTCAATTGACATCAAGGATTTGTACTACTCTCTGCCTCAAGATAAGCTGTTAGAATGTGTGGAGGAATGTATCGACGAACTTGGAGTGGTGGCCTTTCAAAATTTCGCAGGAATAAACGCAAGTGGATTTTTAGAACTTTTAACTTTTTATCTTAATTCTACTTTTGCTAAATGGAAAGACAGTTTTTACCTTCAAAAAGAGGGCATATGTATTGGCTCATGCATAGCTCCAATTCTTAGTGACTTACTATTAGCTAAATATGACCGGCTACTGCAAGACAGTCTAGAGGGATCAAGTGTTTTTAAAGTTTTTAGATTTGTCGACGACTTTTTACTGATTTTAGACATCAGCTCTGGATTTTACGAGCATGATGTTTTTAATACACTCACTATTTTTAGTAAGTGTCTTAATCCATTAACTTTGACTCACGAACTTCCAGAAGGTGGGGCAATTCGGTTTTTAGACTTAAAAATTATATTTTCCGATAATCATGTGTGTTGGGCGTATGAACCCCGTTCTAAGAAGCCACTACTGCAGGTTCATTCGGCTCATTCTAAGCTGGTAAAAAGAGCCGTAGTTACCTCTTGTTTTAAGAATGCCCCAAAAAAATCCTGTGAGCACCTCACTGACTTTAGTTTCGCCCAGCATTCATCTAGATTAGCGGCCGTTGGCTACCCGATCCATATGCTGGTTTCCGTTGCTGAAGGCTTGCTAAGGCAGGAACGGAAAAACAAGAATGATCAACAACCTGATGACTTTAACAAGCAGAAAAAGACAGTTGTAATCCCTTACATTCATACCCTGTCGCATAATCTAAAAAAGATAGCACAACGGTCTCAGGTACGAGTAGCCTTCTCAGCTCCGTGTAAGCTGTCAATGCTCAGTCGCGTCAGTCATCCTGTGACCGAGCCAAATGGTGCTTGCAAAACTAAACATAAGAACAGATTTGTTGAATGTACTGAGGAACTAGTTTACGAGATTCCTCTGTCATGTGGGAAAGTTTATGTAGGGCAAACGGGGCGATGCATTAATGATAGATTAAGAGAACACAAAAAGGATGTGGAAAATTCCAAGGACCGTAACCTGCCTCTTCACTGCCTCACATGCACTAAGCAACGAAAAACAGAATGTAAACCCCTTTTCGATAAATGCAAATCTTATCAGAAAAATAAAGACCGCACCACAAGAGAAATTATTGAAGCCGAAAGAATTTTGGAGCATGGGGACCGATGCATTAGCACTCCTTCCCTTGCGTTATCAGACAAAGAGCTTGCGTTCCTGGCAATGAGTAAAAAGTGATAATTGGCTTTGGTTTCGGCATGCGCATTGCATCTGTTTTATCTGTTTTTCTGTCGCGCATCAAGGCATGTATATATGCTTGCTAACTTCTGGAATTAAATCAGTTGTCAGTCAGCGCTGTGTTTGCGTCCTTCTATCTTCGTCCTCGTCCTTCGCGCTGTTATTCCAAAATGTTACTGGGGATGAACAAAGGGCGATTCCTAGTAGCTCCAGGACGAATGAAGCGGCTGGGCTAAAGCCAAAAGGACGCTCAGTTGTGGATGTGTCGGGAAGCGACCGGAAAGTCCGATGTTGCAAGGAGATATATCACATAGCATCATGGAATGTAAGATCTATGACGCAAGGTAAACTGGATATCGTCAAGCGAGAAATGGACAGATTGAACATTGATTATCTTGGGTATCAGCGAGCTCAAGTGGACCGGAATGGGAGAATTTAACTCCGGCGACCATTATGTCTTTTATTGTGGGCACGAATCCAAGAGAACGAATGGGGTCACTCTCCTAGTAAACAGAAGAATGGGCGAAGCAGTGCTAGGGTACTACCCCAAAAAATGACCGAATGATTTCACTTCGGATCCAAGGTCACCCTTTCAACATAACAGTTATCCAAGTCTATGCACCGACCACTGCTGCTGAAGAAGCTGACGTTGAGAGATTTTATGCGGACCTACAATGCCTTTTAGACCGCACCCCATCATCAGACGTCGTTTTTCTCATAGGAGACTGGAATGCTAAGGTCGGGAGTGAAGAAATATCCGGAATTACAGGCAAGTTCGGTCTTGGTGAGCCAAATGAAGCTGGGCAGAGGCTAGTAGAGTTCTGTCAAGAAAACAACCTGACCATAGCGAATACTCATTTTCAACAGCACAAGAGGCGCCTGTACACATGGATTTCACCGGACGGTCTGTACAGGAATCAGATCGATTATATTATTTGCCGGCAGAGATGGAGAAGCGCTATACAAGCAGTAAAAACAAGGCCTGGGGCCGATTGTGGCACCGATCATCAGCTTCTTGTTGCCAAAATTAAGCTTCGATTGAGGAAAACGCAGAAAACTAGAAGGCCTTTCAGGTATGATCTGGATCAGATTCCATTAGAATATGCTGTGGAAGTGAGGAATCGATTTCATGAATTAGATCTAGAAGACAAAGAGCCCGAAGAGATGTGGACTGATGTTCGTGATATAATACAAGAAGTTGCTACTAAGGTTGTTCCAAAGCAAAAGAAATGCAAAAAAGCAAACTGGTTATCTGAAGAGGCTTTGCAAATAGCTGAGGAAAGGAGGATGGCAAAAGGTATGGGGGAAAGAGAAAGATACAAGGTTCTCAATGCGGATTTTCAGAAAATAGCAAGGAGAGATAAGAATGCCTTCCTGGACATACAGTGTCAAGCAGTTGAGGACAACAGCCAATTAAGGAACACAAGAGCTCTGTATAAGACAATCAAAGATATCAAAGGAAGCTTCTGTGCTAAGCTGGGTGTGATAAAGGACAAACGAGGCAAGGACCTCACTGAAGCCTCAGAGATAAAGAAGAGGTGGCAGGAATACACAGAAGAACTGTACAAGAAGGACCCGGATGTGCAAACCCAACATAGGACGGTTGTGATTACTGATCTCGAGCCGGGCATCCTGAAGAGTGAAGTTGAATGGGCCTTAGCCAGCCTTGCTAAGAACAAAGCTAGCGGAATTGATGGTATTCCAGCTGAGTTGCTTCAAAACCTCAACCACGACGCTGTAAACACACTGCATACATTATGTCAAAAGATTTGGACAACCCTGCAGTGGCCACAGGATTGGAGGAGGTCAGTTTACATCCCCATTCCAAAGAAAGGCAGTGCCAAAGATTGTTCCAACTACCGCACGATCGCGCTTATTTCGCATGCTAGCAAGGTGATGTTAAAAATCCTGCAAGGTAGGCTGCAGCAGTATGTGGATCGGGAGCTTCCGGACGTGCAAGCTGGGTTTCGCAAGGGCAGAGGAACTAGAGACCAAATTGCCAACCTTCGCTGGATCATGGAAAAAGCAAGAGAGTTCCAGAAACCCATTTACTTCTGCTTTATTGATTATGCGAAAGCGTTTGACTGCATAGATCACAGCAGATTGTGGCAAGCTCTCCAAGAGATGGGAGTTCCAATTCACCTCATCTGTCTCCTCAGGAACCTTTATGAAGGGCAAGAGGCCACAGTCAGAACTGGGCATGGTCTTACTGATTGGTTTCCGATTGAGAAAGGGGTCAGGCAAGGCTGCATACTGTCGCCCTGCCTATTTAACCTATATGCAGAGTGCATCAAGAGGAAGGCCGGTCTTGACGAGTCTTCAGCTGGATTGAAGATTGCTGGAAAACGTATCAACAACCTTAGATATGCGGATGATACCACTTTAATGGCAGAAAGTGAAGTGGCACTCAAGAGACTTCTGATGCGCGTACAAGAAGAGAGTGAGAAGTTTGGGCTTAAACTGAACATTAAAAAGACGAAGATCATGGCGTCTTGCCCTATCAAGTCCTGGAGCATCAATGGACAAGAAGTGGAAGCTGTGACAGATTTTCTGTTCTTGGGCGCCAAGATTACCTCGGAAGGAGACTGCAGCCATGAAATTAGGAGACGCCTGCTTCTGGGAAAGAGAGCAATGGTTAGCCTTGACCGCCTAGTAAAGAGCAGAGACATTAGTCTGCCAACCAAGATCCGTATAACCCGTGCTATGGTCTTTCCAGTTGTGATGTATGGATGCGAGAGTTGGACTGTGAAAAAGGCTGACCGTCGAAGAATTGACGCGTTTGAATTGTGGTGCTGGCGAAGACTCTTAAGAGTTCCTTGGACTACCAGAAGATCAAATCAGTCGATATTGTCGACCATAAACCCTGACTGCTCATTGGAGGGTCAAATTCTAAAGTTAAAGCTCAGATCTGATGAGAAGAGAGGAGTCGCTGGAGAAAGATTTGATGTTGGGAAAGGTTGAGGGTCGCCGGAGAAGGGGTAGGCAGCGAACACGATGGTTAGATGGCATTCTCGAGGCATTGCAGATGAAGCTATGTGATGTTAAGAAGATAGTGAGAGACCGGAAAGCGTGGCGTGACATGGTCCATAGGGTCACGAAGAGTCGGACACGACTGAACGCCTGAACTGAACTGAGTTGCCAACTGTTCGTGCAGCCTAAGATAACAAGGTCGATGGATTTACATACTTTGTATATTCAGAATTTTTGGTTTAACAATTCTTTTACTTCAGAGCCTGCACTATATTTTGATACAAAAAAAAACTCCACCTGATTGTGTCACTGTTGTTCTAATTATGTTGTCAGACATTGATATTTCTTTTCTAGATTTGAATTTCTGCTTTCATAGTTGCCAGATGATCATATTAGACAGTTTCTTTTATTTTTGCATTAAAACATCCCTTTTTAATGCTAAAAATGTTTCCAGTTTAAAGCCTCATGAATGAGTTAGTGTCTGGTCGATGGTTTAAAATTTCCCGCTTCATGGTTGCCAACTGTTCGTGCAGCTTAAGATAACAAGGTTGCTAGATTTACATACTTTGTATATTCACAATTTTTGGTTTAACGATTCTTTTACTTCAGAGCCTGCACTATATTTTGATACAAAAAAAAACTCCACCTGATTGTGTCACTGTTGTTCTAATTATGTTGTCAGACATTGATATTTCTTTTCTAGATTTGAATTTCTGCTTTCATAGTTGCCAGATGATCATATTAGACAGTTTCTTTTATTTTTGCATTAAAACATCCCTTTTTAATGCTAAAAATGTTTCCGGTTTAAAGCCTCATGAATGAGTTAGTGTCTGGTCGATGGTTTAAAATTTGCCGCTTCATAGTTTCCAACTGTTCCTGCAGCCTAAGATAACATGGTTGATAGATGTACATACTTTGTATATTCATAATTTTGAGAAGCGGGCATTGTGGGTGAACAGAGTGGCAGCCAGGCAACACTGCAGACACCTAACCACCATGGAGGCCGTGATCCGTTTGAGGACATTCTCATTCCGGTTACATGGATGCGGATACCTTTCGTGGATGACAGACTAGCTTATGCTTAAGACCAAATAACTATGAAAAGATGAAGGTTGACCTTGCATTCCAACTTTTTGGAGATGTTATTAAAGGACGTTTTTTTGCACCGGCGGCATGTGGAGACTATATACACTCGGGTGCAACCAACAGAAGACTTCGTCAAGCTAATCAATCGCCTGATACGAGTAATGACCTCCAGGAAAACCAAGCGTGCACTTAAGCCGGGTAGCCCAGACATGCGTTTCTTGGAAGACTTTTTAGGATATCTGGACAAGTGGGAAGAACATGCCAGCATTGCCTTCCACTCGCATTGTCACCTTTGATTAAACATGCTGCCTTCGTTCTATTAAACCAAATCTGTGTTTCGTGACTTGTATTCTTTGAGTTTGAATTCCTCCAAACGCGAAAGCTCTCATGTGCATTTACCGGGTTAGCGTGTGGCTCACGTACCGATTGAGCTTTCAAGTTCGAGCAATCTGCACAAAGCAATTCGATATTAACATTAGCATGTTAAAACGTTATATCAATCCTAAGCTCCTGAAAGAGCACTAAAACAAAGTATTAAACGTGAGCCAAAGCAACGCGCAGCTCCCTTTCCAACTCTCAGCACCGCGGCGCAATGTGCGCGAGAAACCGGCTCGCACCCTCTCGCACCACAGCGCCGCTATGCGGCCGCCGGCGGCTTTCATTGCTATTCGAGCCATCCCAGCCTGCGCGCTCGACACACTAGTCAGTATATTCTAGGCACTATAATTTGAATTTCTGCTTTCATGTTTGCCAGATGATCATATTAGACAGTTTCTTTTATTTTTGCAGTAAAACATCCCTGTTTAATGCTAAAAATGTTTCCAGTTTAAAGCCTAATGAATGAGTTAGTGTCTGGTCGATGGTTTAAAATTTCCCGCTTCACCATTGCCAACTGTTCGTGCAGCTTAAGATAACAAGGTTGCTAGATTTACATACTTTGTATATTCATAATTTTTGGTTTAACGATTCTTTTACTTCAGAGCCTGCACTATATTTTGATACAAAAAAAACTCCACCTGATTGTGTCACTGTTGTTCTAATTATGTTGTCAGACATTGATATTTCTTTTCTAGATTTGAATTTGTGCTTTCGTAGTTGCCAGATGATCATATTAGACAGTTTCTTTTATTTTTGCATTAAAACATCCCTTTTTAATGCTAAAAATGTTTCCGGTTTAAAGCCTCATGAATGAGTTAGTGTCTGGTTATAGTGCCTAAAATATACTGACTAGTGTGTCAAGCGCGCCGGCTGGGATGGCTCGCATAGCAATGAAAGCCGCCGGCGGCCGCATAGCGGCGCTGTGGTGCGAGAGGGTGCGAGCCGGTTCTCCGCGCACATTGCGCCGCGCTGCTGAGAGTTGGAAAGAGAGCTGCGCGTTGCTTTGGCTCACGTTTAATACTTTGTTTTAGAGCTCTTTCAGGAGCTTAGGACTGATATAACGTTTTAACATGCTAATGTTAATATCGAATTGCTTTGTGCAGATTGCTCGAACTTGAAAGCTCAATCGGTACGTGAGCCGCACGCTAACCCGGTAAACGCACATGAGAGCTTTCGCGTTTGGAGGAATTCAAACTCAAAGAATACAAGTCACGAAACACAGATTCGGTTTAATAGAACGAAGGCAGCATGTTTATTCAAAGGTGACAATGCGAGTGGAAGGCAATGCTGGCATGTTCTTCCCACTTGTCCAGATATACTAAAAAGTCTTCCAAGAAACGGATGTCTGGGCTACCCGGCTTAAGTGCACGCTTGGTTATCCTGGAGGTCATTACTCGTATCAGGCGATTGATTAGCTTGACGAAGTCTTCTGTTGGTTGCACCCGAGTGTATATAGTCTCCACATGCCGCCGGCGCAAAAAAAGTCCTTTAATAACCTCATCTCCAAAAAGTTGGAATGCAAGGTCAACCTTCATCTTTTCAAAGTTATTGGGTCTTAAGCATAAGCTAGGCTGTCATCCACAGAAGGTATCCGCATCCATGTAACCGGAATGAGAATGTCCTCAAACGGATGACGGCCTCCGTGGTGGTTAGGTGTCTGCAGTGTAGCCTGGCTGCCACTCTGTTCACCCACAATGCCCGCTTCACTGGAGCCGAAAGAGTCGTTGCAGTCTTGAAAGCCAGCTTCGAGAAAACAGGCGCCCTCGTTGATTTCCGAGCCCGAATTGCCGGGTCCAGTCCCTGCGTCCCGCTTATGGCGTTTACGAGCTGGTTGCTGCTCGCATATGCTTCTTTCCTTCCTTTTTGGTGCCGTCTTGGGCACCAGGTGTGGAGGGTATAATGTTAACGTTTTGAAAATAGCGATTTTAAAATAACCATCTTCTACATGCTTCTGTTTCGCACGCCAGTTATGTAACCCCCCTCACATAATAACTCCAATCGGAGCCCGTGAGGTATTTGAATAAAAAAAAATAAAAAAAAACAGCAGAACACAAACGGGGAACCTTTACTTACAGCGGCTAAATAAAGTACATCGCGGCCTGCGATTGCACAAGGTTTTGCCGAAGTCACCATCTTTTGAATAAAGAAGCTGACAAAGGTTTTTTTTTTCTCAGATACACAATATGCACCAGGCGTGGCTGGTTAATCGCGATGAAGCTCATTGGTAATGCCGCGCTTACGGTGAAACATGCGCCTAATATATAACTGCATCCATATGACATATGTGTAGCGCAAAAGGACAATCCAGGGACACAGAAAAGGTACACCGACTCGCCCAGGTTTGCATCCTTGTGAATATAACTGCATGCTCTAAAAATGTTTCTCGCCAACAAAAGCAGTTGCCGTTTACCTTCCGTCATTTCTATCGATGCTTCGTTCCCATTGTACAGAATGCGTACTTACGTAGCATCAGATAGCGCAGTAATACGTACGCTCCTTGTTCTAGCGGTAGCCCCGTTTGCCAAAAAAGCAAGTCTTCTCTGTGCACCACCGCTTTCTCTTTGGCATTTTTCTCTGAAGTCTAGTGAGAGGCACTGGGGAAACAACAATCGGGAACCGCGCTTCACCACTGGCGACACAGTAAAAAAAGAAGGGATACAGGCGAGCACAGAACGCGCGCACAAAACGAGAAAAAAAAACGATGCAATCGTCGCCGAGCAGGTAGAAGTGCGGAACGACTCGCATGAGGAAACACCTACACCGTAAATAAACAACTGCACCTTCGTGAAAGCAAAAGACGCGCAGAAGCAGGTTTAACACGCACGCACAACACCAACAGATTGCCGTATTCTGAAGAGAGAAAACTGCGTCGTCTGCTCAGGTGGCACCCTCCCGACAAGCACCGCCCTCTGCCGCTAACGATTGGCTTTCATTGCAAAGAGCGCCATCCTCGCCCATAGAGAAGCGCGGGCGCTCGTCACACTAGCCAGTATATTCTAGGCACTATAGTCTGGTCGATGGTTTAAAATTTGGCGCTTCATAGTTGCCAACTGTTCATGCAGCCTAAGATAACAAGGTTGATAGATTTACATACTTTGTATATTCATAATTTTTGATTTAACGATTCTTTTACTTCAGATCCTGTACTATATTTTGATACAAAAAAAACTCCACCTGATTGTGTCACTGTTGTTCCAATTATGTTGTCAGACATTGATATTTCTGTTCTAGATTTGAATTTCTGCTTTCGTAGTTGCCAGATGATCATATTAGACAGTTTCTTTTATTTTTGCATTAAAACATCCCTTTTTAATGCAAAAATATTTCCGGTTTAAAGCCTCATGAATGAGTTAGTGTCTGGTCGATGGTTTAAAATTTCCCGCTTCATGGTTGCCAACTGTTCGTGCAGCTTAAGATAACAAGGTGGCTAGATTTACATACTTTGTATATTCATAATTTTTGGTTTAACGATTCTTTTACTTCAGAGCCTGCACTATATTTTGATAAAAAAAAACTCCACCTGATTGTGTCACTGTTGTTCTAGTTATGTTGTCAGACATGGATATTTCTGTTCTAGATTTGAATTTCTGCTTTCATAGTTGTCAGCTGACTATATTAGACAGTTTCTTTTATTTTTGCAGTAAAACATCCCTTTTTAATGCTAAAAATGTTTCCAGTTAAAGCCTCATGAATGAGTTAGTGTCTGGTCGGTGGTTTAAAATTTGCCACTTCATAGTTTCCAACTGTTCGTGCAGCCTAAGATAAAAAGCTTGATAGATTTACATACTTTGTATATTCATATTTTTTGATTTAACGATTTTTTTACTTCAGAGCCTGTACTATATTTTGATACAAAAAAAACTCCACCTGATTGTGTCACTGTTGTTCTAATTACGTTGTCAGACATTGATATTTCTGTTCTAGATTTGAATTTCTGCTTTCATAGTTGCCAGATGATAATATTAGACAGTTTCTTTTATTTTTGCATTAAAACATCCCTTTTTAATGCAAAAATGTTTCCGGTTTAAAGACTCATGAATGAGTTAGTGTCAGGTCGATGGTTCAAAATTTCCCGCTTCATAGTTGCCAACTGTTCGTGCAGCCTAAGATAACAAGGTTGATAGATTTACATACTTTGTATATTCATAATTTTTGGTTCGACGATTCTTTTATTTCAGAGCCTGCACTATATTTTGATACAAAAAAAACTCCACCTGATTGTGTCACTGTTGTTCTAGTTATGTTGTCAGACATTCATATTTCTGTTCTAGATTTGAATTTCTGCTTTCATAGTTGCCAGATGATCATATTAGACAGTTTCTTTTATTTTTGCATTAAAACATCCCTTTTTAATGCTAAAAATGTTTAAAATTTGCCGCTTCATAGTTGCCAACTGTTCGTGCAGCCTGATAACAAGGTTGATTGATTTACGTACTTTGTATATTCATAATTTTTGGTTTAACGATTCTTTTACTTCAGAGCCTGCACTATATTTTGATACAAAAAAAACTCCACCTGATTGTGTCACTGTTCTAATCATGTTGTCAGACATTCATATTTCTGTTCTAGATTTGAATTTCTGCTTTCATAGTTGCCCGATGATCATATTAGACAGTTTCTTTTATTTTTGCATTAAAACATCCCTTTTTAATGCTAAAAATTTTTCCAGTTTAAAGCCTCATGAATGAGTTAGTGTCTGGTCAGTGGTTTAATATTTGCTGCTTCATAGTTGCCAACTGTTCGTGCAGCCTAAGATAACAAGCTTGATGGATTTTCATACTTTGTATATTCAGAATTTTTGGTTTAACGATTCTTTTACTTCAGAGCCTGCACTATATTTTGATAAAAAAAAAACTCCACCTGATTGTGTCACTGTTGTTCTAGTTATGTCGTCAGACATTCATATTTCTGTTCTAGATTTGAATTTCTGCTTTCATAGTTGCCAGATGATCATATTAGACAGTTTCTTTTATTTTTGCATTAAAACATCCCTTTTTAATGCTATAAATGTTTCTAGTTTAAAGCCTCATGAATGAGTTAGTGTCTGGTCGGTGGTTGAAAATTTGCCACTTCATAGTTTCCAACTGTTCGTGCAGCCTAAGATAAAAAGCTTGATAGATTTACATACTTTGTATATTCATATTTTTTGATTTAACAATTCTTTTACTTCAGAGCCTGCACTATATTTTGATAAAAAAACTCCACCTGATTGTGTCACTGTCGTTCTAGTTATGTTGTCAGACATGGATATTTCTGTTCTAGATTTGAATTTCTGCTTTCATAGTTGTCAGATGATCATATTAGACAGTTTCTTTTATTTTTGCAGTAAAACATCCCTTTTTAATGCTATAAATGTTTCCAGTTTAAAGCCTCATGAATGAGTTAGTGTCTGGTCGGTGGTTGAAAATTTGCCACTTCATAGTTTCCAACTGTTCGTGCAGCCTAAGATAAAAAGCTTGATAGATTTACATACTTTGTATATTAATATTTTTTGATTTAACGATTCTTTTACTTCAGAGCCTGTACTATATTTTGATACAAAAAAAAACTCCACCTGATTGTGTCACTGTTGTTCTAATTATGTTGTCAGACATTGATATTTCTGTTCTAGATTTGAATTTCTGCTTTCATAGTTGCCAGATGATCATATTAGACAGTTTCTTTTATTTTTGCATTAAAACATCCCTTTTTAATGCTAAAAATGTTTCCAGTTTAAAGCCTCATGAATGAGTTAGTGTCTGGTCGATGGTTTAAAATTTCCCGCTTCACCGTTGCCAACTGTTCGTGCAGCTTAAGATAACAAGGTTGCTAGATTTACATACTTTGTATATTCATAATTTTTGGTTTAACGATTCTTTTACTTCAGAGCCTGCACTATATTTTGATACAAAAAAAACTCCACCTGATTGTGTCACTGTTGTTCTAATTATGTTGTCAGACATTGATATTTCTTTTCTAGATTTGAATTTCTGCTTTCGTAGTTGCCAGATGATCATATTAGACAGTTTCTTTTATTTTTGCATTAAAACATCCCTTTTTAATGCTAAAAATGTTTCCGGTTTAAAGCCTCATGAATGAGTTAGTGTCTGGTTATTCTAGGCACTATAGTCTGGTCGATGGTTTAAAATTTGCCGCTTCATAGTTTCCAACTGTTCATGCAGCCTAAGATAACAAGGTTGATAGATTTACATACTTTGTATATTCATAATTTTTGATTTAACGATTCTTTTACTTCAGATCCTGTACTATATTTTGATACAAAAAAAACTCCACCTGATTGTGTATCTGTTGTTCTAATTATGTTGTCAGACATTGATATTTCTGTTCTAGATCTGAATTTCTGCTTTCATAGTTGCCAGATGATCATATTAGACAGTTTCTTTTATTTTTGCATTAAAACATCCCTTTTTAATGCAAAAATGTTTCCGGTTTAAAGCCTCATGAATGAGTTAGTGTCTGGTCGATGGTTTAAAATTTCCCGCTTCATGGTTTCCAACTGTTCGTGCAGCTTAAGATAACAAGGTGGCTAGATTTACATACTTTGTATATTCATAATTTTTGGTTTAACGATTCTTTTACTTCAGAGCCTGCACTATATTTTGATAAAAAAAACTCCACCTGATTGTGTCACTGTTGTTCTAGTTATGTTGTCAGACATGGATATTTCTGTTCTAGATTTGAATTTCTGCTTTCATAGTTGTCAGATGAACATATTAGACAGTTTCTTTTATTTTTGCAGTAAAACATCCCTTTTTAATGCTAAAAATGTTTCCAGTTTAAAGCCTCATGAATGAGTTAGTGTCTGGTCGGTGGTTGAAAATTTGCCACTTCATAGTTTCCAACTGTTCGTGCAGCCTAAGATAAAAAGCTTGATAGATTTACATACTTTGTATATTCATATTTTTTGATTTAACGATTCTTTTACTTCAGAGCCTGTACTATATTTTGATACAAAAAAAACTCCACCTGATTGTGTCACTGTTGTTCTAATTATGTTGTCAGACATTGATATTTCTGTTCTAGATTTGAATTTCTGCTTTCATAGTTGCCAGATGATAATATTAGACAGTTTCTTTTATTTTTGCATTAAAACATCCCTTTTTAATGCAAAAATGTTTCCGGTTTAAAGACTCATGAATGAGTTAGTGTCAGGTCGATGGTTTAAAATTTCCCGCTTCATAGTTGCCAACTGTTCGTGCAGCCTAAGATAACAAGGTTGATAGATTTACATACTTTGTATATTCATAATTTTTTGGTTCGACGATTCTTTTATTTCAGAGCCTGCACTATATTTTGATACAAAGAAAACTCCACCTGATTGTGTCACTGCTGTTCTAGTTATGTTGTCAGACATTCATATTTCTGTTCTAGATTTGAATTTCTGCTTTCATAGTTGCCAGATGATCATATTAGACAGTTTCTTTTATTTTTGCATTAAAACATCCCTTTTTAATGCTAAAAATGTTTAAAATTTGCCGCTTCATAGTTGCCAACGGTTCGTGCAGCCTGATAACAAGGTTGATTGATTTACACACTTTGTATATTCATAATTTTTGGTTCAACGATTCTTTTACTTCAGAGCCTGTACTGTATTTTGATACAAAAAAAACTCCACCTGATTGTGTCACTGTTGTTCTAGTTATGTTGTCAGACATTCATATTTCTGTTCTAGATTTGAATTTCTGCTTTCATAGTTGCCAGATGATCATATTAGACAGTTTCTTTTATTTTTGCATTAAAACATCCCTTTTTAATGCTAAAAATGTTTCCAGTTTAAAGCCTCAAGAAAGAGTCAGTGTCTGGTCAGTGGTTTAAAATTTGTCGCTTTATAGCTGCCAACTGTTCGTGCAGCCTGAGATAACAAGGTTGATGGATTTACATACTTTGTATATTCAGAATTTTTGGTTTAACGATTCTTTTACTTCAGAGCCTGCACTATATTTTGATAAAAAAAAAACTCCACCTGATTGTGTCACTGTTGTTCTCGTTATGTTGTCAGACATGGATATTTCTGTTCTAGATTTTAATTTCTGCTTTCATAGTTGTCAGATGATCATATTAGACAGTTTCTTTTATTTTTCAGTAAAACATCCCTGTTTAATGCTAAAAATGTTTCCAGTTTAAAGCCTCATGAATGAGTTAGTGTCTGGTCGATGGTTTAAAATTTCCCGCTTCACCGTTGCCAACTGTTCGTGCAGCTTAAGATAACAAGGTTGCTAGATTTACATACTTTGTATATTCATAATTTTTGGTTTAACGATTCTTTTACTTCAGAGCCTGCACTATATTTTGATACAAAAAAAACTCCACCTGATTGTGTCACTGTTGTTCTAATTATGTTGTCAGACATTGATATTTCTTTTCTAGATTTGAATTTCTGCTTTCGTAGTTGCCAGATGATCATATTAGACAGTTTCTTTTATTTTTGCATTAAAACATCCCTTTTTAATGCTAAAAATGTTTCCGGTTTAAAGCCTCATGAATGAGTTAGTGTCTGGTCGGTGGTTGAAAATTTGCCACTTCATAGTTTCCAACTGTTCGTGCAGCCTAAGATAAAAAGCTTGATAGATTTACATACTTTGTATATTCATATTTTTTGATTTAACGATTTTTTTACTTCAGAGCCTGTACTATATTTTGATACAAAAAAACTCCACCTGATTGTGTCACTGTTGTTCTAATTATGTTGTCAGACATTGATATTTCTGTTCTAGATTTGAATTTCTGCTTTCATAGTTGCCAGATGATAATATTAGACAGTTTCTTTTATTTTGGCATTAAAACATCCCTTTTTAATGCAAAAATGTTTCCGGTTTAAAGACTCATGAATGAGTTAGTGTCAGGTCGATGGTTTAAAATTTCCCGCTTCATAGTTGCCAACTGTTCGTGCAGCCTAAGATAACAAGGTTGATAGATTTACATACTTTGTATATTCATAATTTTTGGTTCGACGATTCTTTTATTTCAGAGCCTGCACTATATTTTGATACAAAAAAAAACTCCACCTGATTGTGTCACTGTTGTTCTAGTTATGTTGTCAGACATTCATATTTCTGTTCTAGATTTGAATTTCTGCTTTCATAGTTGCCAGATGATCATATTAGACAGTTTCTTTTATTTTTGCAATAAAACATCCCTTTTTAATGCTAAAAATGTTTAAAATTTGCCGCTTCATAGTTGCCAACTGTTCGTGCAGCCTGATAACAAGGTTGATTGATTTACATACTTTGTATATTCATAATTTTTGGTTTAACGATTCTTTTACTTCAGAGCCTGCACTATATTTTGATACAAAAAAAACTCCACCTGATTGTGTCACTGTTGTTCTAATTATGTTGTCAGACATTCATATTTCTGTTCTAGATTTGAATTTCTGCTTTCATAGTTGCCCGATGATCATATTAGACAGTTTCTTTTATTTTTGCATTAAAACATCCCTTTTTAATGCTAAAAATGTTTCCAGTTTAAAGCCTCATGAATGAGTTAGTGTCTGGTCAGTGGTTTAATATTTGCTGCTTCATAGTTGCCAACTGTTCGTGCAGCCTAAGATAACAAGGTTGATGGATTTTCATACTTTGTATATTCAGAATTTTTGGTTTAACGATTCTTTTACTTCAGAGCCTGCACTATATTTTGATAAAAAAAAAACTCCACCTGATTGTGTCACTGTTGTTCTAGTTATGTTGTCAGACATTCATATTTCTGTTCTAGATTTGAATTTCTGCTTTCATAGTTGCCAGATGATCATATTAGACAGTTTCTTTTATTTTTGCATTAAAACATCCCTTTTTAATGCTAAAATGTTTCCAGTTTAAAGCCTCATGAATGAGTTAGTGTCTGGTCAGTGGTTTAAAATTTGCCGCTTCATAGTTGCCAACTGTTCGTGCAGCCTAAGATAACAAGGTCTATGGATTTACATACTTTGTATATTCATAATTTTTGGTTTAACGATTCTTTTACTTCAGAGCCTGCACTATATTTTGATAAAAAAAACTCCACCTGATTGTGTCACTGTTGTTCTAGTTATGTTGTCAGACATGGATATTTCTGTTCTAGATTTGAATTTCTGCTTTCATAGTTGTCAGATGATCATATTAGACAGTTTCTTTTATTTTTGCAGTAAAACATCCCTTTTTAATGCTATAAATGTTTCCAGTTTAAAGCCTCATGAATGAGTTAGTGTCTGGTCGGTGGTTGAAAATTTGCCACTTCATAGTTTCCAACTGTTCGTGCAGCCTAAGATAAAAAGCTTGATAGATTTACATACTTTGTATATTCATATTTTTTGATTTAACGATTCTTTTACTTCAGAGCCTGTACTATATTTTGATACAAAAAAAAACTCCACCTGATTGTGTCACTGTTGTTCTAATTATGTTGTCAGACATTGATATTTCTGTTCTAGATTTGAATTTCTGCTTTCATAGTTGCCAGATGATCATATTAGACAGTTTCTTTTATTTTTGCATTAAAACATCCCTTTTTAATGCTAAAAATGTTTCCAGTATAAAGCCTCAAGAAAGAGTCAGTGTCTGGTCAGTGGTTTAAAATTTGTCGCTTTATAGTTGCCAACTGTTCGTGCAGCCTAAGATAACAAGGTTGATGGATTTACATACTTTGTATATTCAGAAATTTTGGTTTAACGATTCTTTTACTTCAGAGCCTGCACAATATTTTGATAAAAAAAAAACTCCACCTGATTGTGTCACTGTTGTTCTCGTTATGTTGTCAGACATGGATATTTCTGTTCTAGATTTTAATTTCTGCTTTCATAGCTGTCAGATGATCATATTAGACAGTTTCTTTTATTTTTCAGTAAAACATCCCTGTTTAATGCTAAAAATGTTTCCAGTTTAAAGCCTCATGAATGAGTTAGTGTCTGGTCGATGGTTTAAAATTTCCCGCTTCACCGTTGCCAACTGTTCGTGCAGCTTAAGATAACAAGGTTGCTAGATTTACATACTTTGTATATTCATAATTTTTGGTTTAACGATTCTTTTACTTCAGAGCCTGCACTATATTTTGATACAAAAAAAACTCCACCTGATTGTGTCACTGTTGTTCTAATTATGTTGTCAGACATTGATATTTCTTTTCTAGATTTGAATTTCTGCTTTCGTAGTTGCCAGATGATCATATTAGACAGTTTCTTTTATTTTTGCATTAAAACATCCCTTTTTAATGCTAAAAATGTTTCCGGTTTAAAGCCTCATGAATGAGTTAGTGTCTGGTTATTCTAGGCACTATAGTCTGGTCGATGGTTTAAAATTTGCCGCTTCATAGTTTCCAGCTGTTCATGCAGCCTAAGATAACAAGGTTGATAGATTTACATACTTTGTATATTCATAATTTTTGATTTAACGATTCTTTTACTTCAGATCCTGTACTATATTTTGATACAAAAAAAACTCCACCTGATTGTGTATCTGTTGTTCTAATTATGTTGTCAGACATTGATATTTCTGTTCTAGATCTGAATTTCTGCTTTCATAGTTGCCAGATGATCATATAGACAGTTTCTTTTATTTTTGCATTAAAACATCCCTTTTTAATGCAAAAATGTTTCCGGTTTAAAGCCTCATGAATGAGTTAGTGTCTGGTCGATGGTTTAAAATTTCCCGCTTCATGGTTGCCAACTGTTCGTGCAGCTTAAGATAACAAGGTGGCTAGATTTACATACTTTGTATATTCATAATTTTTGGTTTAACGATTCTTTTAGTTCAGAGCCTGCACTATATTTTGATAAAAAAAACTCCACCTGATTGTGTCACTGTTGTTCTAGTTATGTTGTCAGACATGGATATTTCTGTTCTAGATTTGAATTTCTGCTTTCATAGTTGTCAGATGATCATATTAGACAGTTTCTTTTATTTTTGCAGTAAAACATCCCTTTTTAATGCTAAAAATGTTTCCAGTTTAAAGCCTCATGAATGAGTTAGTGTCTGGTCGGTGGTTGAAAATTTGCCACTTCATAGTTTCCAACTGTTCGTGCAGCCTAAGATAAAAAGCTTGATAGATTTACATACTTTGTATATTCATATTTTTTGATTTAACGATTCTTTTACTTCAGAGCCTGTACTATATTTTGATACAAAAAAAACTCCACCTGATTGTGTCACTGTTGTTCTAATTATGTTGTCAGACATTGATATTTCTGTTCTAGATTTGAATTTCTGCTTTCATAGTTGCCAGATGATAATATTAGACAGTTTCTTTTATTTTTGCATTAAAACATCCCTTTTTAATGCAAAAATGTTTCCGGTTTAAAGACTCATGAATGAGTTAGTGTCAGGTCGATGGTTTAAAATTTCCCGCTTCATAGTTGCCAACTGTTCGTGCAGCCTAAGATAACAAGGTTGATAGATTTACATACTTTGTATATTCATAATTTTTGGTTCAACGATTCTTTTATTTCAGAGCCTGCACTATATTTTGATACAAAGAAAACTCCACCTGATTGTGTCACTGCTGTTCTAGTTATGTTGTCAGACATTCATATTTCTGTTCTAGATTTGAATTTCTGCTTTCATAGTTGCCAGCTGATCATATTAGACAGTTTCTTTTATTTTTGCATTAAAACATCCCTTTTTAATGCTAAAAATGTTTAAAATTTGCCGCTTCATAGTTGCCAACGGTTCGTGCAGCCTGATAACAAGGTTGATTGATTTACATACTTTGTATATTCAGAATTTTTGGTTTAACGATTCTTTTACTTCAGAGCCTGCACTATATTTTGATACAAAAAAAAACTCCACCTGATTGTGTCACTGTTGTTCTAATTATGTTGTCAGACATTCATATTTCTGTTCTAGATTTGAATTTCTGCTTTCATAGTTGCCAGATGATCATATTAGACAGTTTCTTTTATTTTTGCATTAAAACATCCCTTTTTAATGCTAAAAATGTTTCCAGTTTAAAGCCTCATGAATGAGTTAGTTTCTGGTCAGTGGTTTAAAAATTTGCTGCTTCATAGTTGCCAACTGTTCGTGCAGCCTAAGATAACAAGGTTGATGGATTTACATACTTTGTATATTCAGAATTTTTGGTTTAACGATTCTTTTACTTCAGAGCCTGCACTATATTTTGATACAAAAAAAACTCCACCTGATTGTGTCACTGTTGTTCTAGTTATGTTGTCAGACATTCATATTTCTGTTCTAGATTTGAATTTCTGCTTTCATAGTTGCCAGATGATCATATTAGACAGTTTCTTTTATTTTTGCATTAAAACATCCCTTTTTAATGCTATAAATGTTTCCAGTTTAAAGCCTCATGAATGAGTTAGTGTCTGGTCGGTGGTTGAAAATTTGCCACTTCATAGTTTCCAACTGTTCGTGCAGCCTAAGATAAAAAGCTTGATAGATTTACATACTTTGTATATTCATACTTTTTGATTTAACGATTCTTTTACTTCAGAGCCTGCACTATATTTTGATAAAAAAACTCCACCTGATTGTGTCACTGTTGTTCTAGTTATGTTGTCAGACATGGATATTTCTGTTCTAGATTTGAATTTCTGCTTTCATAGTTGTCAGATGATCATATTAGACAGTTTCTTTTATTTTTGCAGTAAAACATCCCTTTTTAATGCTATAAATGTTTCCAGTTTAAAGCCTCAATGATGAGTTAGTGTCTGGTCGGTGGTTGAAAATTTGCCACTTCATAGTTTCCAACTGTTCGTGCAGCCTAAGATAAAAAGCTTGATAGATTTACATACTTTGTATATTCATATTTTTTGATTTAACGATTCTTTTACTTCAGAGCCTGTACTATATTTTGATACAAAAAAAACTCCACCTGATTGTGTCACTGGTGTTCTAATTATGTTGTCAGACATTGATATTTCTGTTCTAGATTTGAATTTCTGCTTTCATAGTTGCCAGACGATCATATTAGACAGTTTCTTTTATTTTTGCATTAAAACATCCCTTTTTAATGCTAAAAATGTTTCCAGTTTAAAGCCTCAAGAAAGAGTCAGTGTCTGGTCAGTGGTTTAAAATTTGTCGCTTTATAGTTGCCAACTGTTCGTGCAGCCTAAGATAACAAGGTTGATGGATTTACATACTTTGTATATTCAGAATTTTTGGTTTAACGATTCTTTTACTTCAGAGCCTGCACTATATTTTGATAAAAAAAAACTCCACCTGATTGTGTCACTGTTGTTCTAATTATGTTGTCAGACATTGATATTTCTGTTCTAGATTTGAATTTCTGCTTTCATAGTTGCCAGATGATAATATTAGACAGTTTCTTTTATTTTTGCATTAAAACATCCCTTTTTAATGCAAAAATGTTTCCGGTTTAAAGACTCATGAATGAGTTAGTGTCAGGTCGATGGTTTAAAATTTCCCGCTTCATAGTTGCCAACTGTTCGTGCAGCCTAAGATAACAAGGTTGATAGATTTACATACTTTGTATATTCATATTTTTTGGTTCGACGATTCTTTTATTTCAGAGCCTGCACTATATTTTGATACAAAGAAAACTCCACCTGATTGTGTCACTGCTGTTCTAGTTATGTTGTCAGACATTCATATTTCTGTTCTAGATTTGAATTTCTGCTTTCATAGTTGCCAGATGATCATATTAGACAGTTTCTTTTATTTTTGCATTAAAACATCCCTTTTTAATGCTAAAAATGTTTAAAATTTGCCGCTTCATAGTTGCCAACGGTTCGTGCAGCCTGATAACAAGGTTGATTGATTTACACACTTTGTATATTCATAATTTTTGGTTCAACGATTCTTTTACTTCAGAGCCTGTACTGTATTTTGATACAAAAAAAACTCCACCTGATTGTGTCACTGTTGTTCTAGTTATGTTGTCAGACATTCATATTTCTGTTCTAGATTTGAATTTCTGCTTTCATAGTTGCCAGATGATCATATTAGACAGTTTCTTTTATTTTTGCATTAAAACATCCCTTTTTAATGCTAAAAATGTTTCCAGTTTAAAGCCTCAAGAAAGAGTCAGTGTCTGGTCAGTGGTTTAAAATTTGTCGCTTTATAGCTGCCAACTGTTTGTGCAGCCTAAGATAACAAGGTTGATGGATTTACATACTTTGTATATTCAGAATTTTTGGTTTAACGATTCTTTTACTTCAGAGCCTGCACTATATTTTGATAAAAAAAAACTCCACCTGATTGTGTCACTGTTGTTCTCGTTATGTTGTCAGACATGGATATTTCTGTTCTAGATTTTAATTTCTGCTTTCATAGTTGTCAGATGATCATATTAGACAGTTTCTTTTATTTTTCAGTAAAACATCCCTGTTTAATGCTAAAAATGTTTCCAGTTTAAAGCCTCATGAATGAGTTAGTGTCTGGTCGATGGTTTAAAATTTCCCGCTTCACCGTTGCCAACTGTTCGTGCAGCTTAAGATAACAAGGTTGCTAGATTTACATACTTTGTATATTCATAATTTTTGGTTTAACGATTCTTTTACTTCAGAGCCTGCACTATATTTTGATACAAAAAAAACTCCACCTGATTGTGTCACTGTTGTTCTAATTATGTTGTCAGACATTGATATTTCTTTTCTAGATTTGAATTTCTGCTTTCGTAGTTGCCAGATGATCATATTAGACAGTTTCTTTTATTTTTGCATTAAAACATCCCTTTTTAATGCTAAAAATGTTTCCGGTTTAAAGCCTCATGAATGAGTTAGTGTCTGGTCGGTGGTTGAAAATTTGCCACTTCATAGTTTCCAACTGTTCGTGCAGCCTAAGATAAAAAGCTTGATAGATTTACATACTTTGTATATTCATATTTTTTGATTTAACGATTTTTTTACTTCAGAGCCTGTACTATATTTTGATACAAAAAAAACTCCACCTGATTGTGTCACTGTTGTTCTAATTATGTTGTCAGACATTGATATTTCTGTTCTAGATTTGAATTTCTGCTTTCATAGTTGCCAGATGATAATATTAGACAGTTTCTTTTATTTTGGCAATAAAACATCCCTTTTTAATGCAAAAATGTTTCCGGTTTAAAGACTCATGAATGAGTTAGTGTCAGGTCGATGGTTTAAAATTTCCCGCTTCATAGTTGCCAACTGTTCGTGCAGCCTAAGATAACAAGGTTGATAGATTTACATACTTTGTATATTCATTATTTTTGGTTCGACGATTCTTTTATTTCAGAGCCTGCACTATATTTTGATACAAAAAAAAACTCCACCTGATTGTGTCACTGTTGTTCTAGTTATGTTGTCAGACATTCATATTTCTGTTCTAGATTTGAATTTCTGCTTTCATAGTTGCCAGATGATCATATTAGACAGTTTCTTTTATTTTTGCAATAAAACATCCCTTTTTAATGCTAAAAATGTTTAAAATTTGCCGCTTCATAGTTGCCAACTGTTCGTGCAGCCTGATAACAAGGTTGATTGATTTACATACTTTGTATATTCATAATTTTTGGTTTAACGATTCTTTTACTTCAGAGCCTGCACTATATTTTGATACAAAAAAAAACTTCACCTGATTGTGTCACTGTTGTTCTAATTATGTTGTCAGACATTCATATTTCTGTTCTAGATTTGAATTTCTGCTTTCATAGTTGCCCGATGATCATATTAGACAGTTTCTTTTATTTTTGCATTAAAACATCCCTTTTTAATGCTAAAATGTTTCCAGTTTAAAGCCTCATGAATGAGTTAGTGTCTGGTCAGTGGTTTAATATTTGCTGCTTCATAGTTGCCAACTGTTCGTGCAGCCTAAGATAACAAGGTTGATGGATTTTCATACTTTGTATATTCAGAATTTTTGGTTTAACGATTCTTTTACTTCAGAGCCTGCACTATATTTTGATAAAAAAAAAACTCCACCTGATTGTGTCACTGTTGTTCTAGTTATGTTGTCAGACATTCATATTTCTGTTCTAGATTTGAATTTCTGCTTTCATAGTTGCCAGATGATCATATTAGACAGTTTCTTTTATTTTTGCATTAAAACATCCCTTTTTAATGCTAAAATGTTTCCAGTTTAAAGCCTCATGAATGAGTTAGTGTCTGGTCAGTGGTTTAAAATTTGCCGCTTCATAGTTGCCAACTGTTCGTGCAGCCTAAGATAACAAGGTCTATGGATTTACATACTTTGTATATTCATAATTTTTGGTTTAACGATTCTTTTACTTCAGAGCCTGCACTATATTTTGATAAAAAAAAACTCCACCTGATTGTGTCACTGTTGTTCTAGTTATGTTGTCAGACATGGATATTTCTGTTCTAGATTTGAATTTCTGCTTTCATAGTTGTCAGATGATCATATTAGACAGTTTCTTTTATTTTTGCAGTAAAACATCCCTTTTTAATGCTATAAATGTTTCCAGTTTAAAGCCTCATGAATGAGTTAGTGTCTGGTCGGTGGTTGAAAATTTGCCACTTCATAGTTTCCAACTGTTCGTGCCGCCTAAGATAAAAAGCTTGATAGATTTACATACTTTGTATATTGATATTTTTTGATTTAACGATTCTTTTACTTCAGAGCCTGCACAATATTTTGATAAAAAAAAAACTCCACCTGATTGTGTCACTGTTGTTCTCGTTATGTTGTCAGACATGGATATTTCTGTTCTAGATTTTAATTTCTGCTTTCATAGTTGTCAGATGATCATATTAGACAGTTTCTTTTATTTTTCAGTAAAACATCCCTGTTTAATGCTAAAAATGTTTCCAGTTTAAAGCCTCATGAATGAGTTAGTGTCTGGTCGATGGTTTAAAATTTCCCGCTTCACCGTTGCCAACTGTTCGTGCAGCTTAAGATAACAAGGTTGCTAGATTTACATACTTTGTATATTCATAATTTTTGGTTTAACGATTCTTTTACTTCAGAGCCTGCACTATATTTTGATACAAAAAAAACTCCACCTGATTGTGTCACTGTTGTTCTAATTATGTTGTCAGACATTGATATTTCTTTTCTAGATTTGAATTTCTGCTTTCGTAGTTGCCAGATGATCATATTAGACAGTTTCTTTTATTTTTGCATTAAAACATCCCTTTTTAATGCTAAAAATGTTTCCGGTTTAAAGCCTCATGAATGAGTTAGTGTCTGGTTATTCTAGGCACTATAGTCTGGTCGATGGTTTAAAATTTGCCGCTTCATAGTTTCCAACTGTTCATGCAGCCTAAGATAACAAGGTTGATAGATTTACATACTTTGTATATTCATAATTTTTGATTTAACGATTCTTTTACTTCAGATCCTGTACTATATTTTGATACAAAAAAAACTCCACCTGATTGTGTATCTGTTGTTCTAATTATGTTGTCAGACATTGATATTTCTGTTCTAGATCTGAATTTCTGCTTTCATAGTTGCCAGATGATCATATTAGACAGTTTCTTTTATTTTTGCATTAAAACATCCCTTTTTAATGCAAAAATGTTTCCGGTTTAAAGCCTCATGAATGAGTTAGTGTCTGGTCTATGGTTTAAAATTTCCCGCTTCATGGTTTCCAACTGTTCGTGCAGCTTAAGATAACAAGGTGGCTAGATTTACATACTTTGTATATTCATAATTTTTGGTTTAACGATTCTTTTACTTCAGAGCCTGCACTATATTTTGATAAAAAAAAACTCCACCTGATTGTGTCACTGTTGTTCTAGTTATGTTGTCAGACATGGATATTTCTGTTCTAGATTTGAATTTCTGCTTTCATAGTTGTCAGATGATCATATTAGACAGTTTCTTTTATTTTTGCAGTAAAACATCCCTTTTTAATGCTAAAAATGTTTCCAGTTTAAAGCCTCATGAATGAGTTAGTGTCTGGTCGGTGGTTGAAAATTTGCCACTTCATAGTTTCCAACTGTTCGTGCAGCCTAAGATAAAAAGCTTGATAGATTTACATACTTTGTATATTCATATTTTTTGATTTAACAATTCTTTTACTTCAGAGCCTGTACTATATTTTGATACAAAAAAAACTCCACCTGATTGTGTCACTGTTGTTCTAATTATGTTGTCAGACATTGATATTTCTGTTCTAGATTTGAATTTCTGCTTTCATAGTTGCCAGATGATAATATTAGACAGTTTCTTTTATTTTTGCATTAAAACATCCCTTTTTAATGCAAAAATGTTTCCGGTTTAAAGACTCATGAATGAGTTAGTGTCAGGTCGATGGTTTAAAATTTCCCGCTTCATAGTTGCCAACTGTTCGTGCAGCCTAAGATAACAAGGTTGATAGATTTACATACTTTGTATATTCATAATTTTTGGTTCGACGATTCTTTTATTTCAGAGCCTGCACTATATTTTGATACAAAGAAAACTCCACCTGATTGTGTCACTGCTGTTCTAGTTATGTTGTCAGACATTCATATTTCTGTTCTAGATTTGAATTTCTGCTTTCATAGTTGCCAGATGATCATATTAGACAGTTTCTTTTATTTTTGCATTAAAACATTCCTTTTTAATGCTAAAAATGTTTAAAATTTGTCACTTTATAGCTGCCAAATGTTCGTGCAGCCTAAGATAACAAGGTTGATGGATTTACATACTTTGTATATTCAGAATTTTTGGTTTAACGATTCTTTTACTTCAGAGCCTGCACTATATTTTGATAAAAAAAAAACTCCACCTGATTGTGTCACTGTTGTTCTCGTTATGTTGTCAGACATGGATATTTCTGTTCTAGATTTTAATTTCTGCTTTCATAGTTGTCAGATGATCATATTAGAAAGTTTCTTTTATTTTTGCATTAAAACATCCCTTTTTAATGCTAAAAATGTTTCCGGTTTAAAGCCTCATGAATGAGTTAGTGTCTGGTCGGTGGTTGAAAATTTGCCACTTCATAGTTTCCAACTGTTCGTGCAGCCTAAGATAAAAAGCTTGATAGATTTACATACTTTGTATATTCATATTTTTTGATTTAACGATTTTTTTACTTCAGAGCCTGTACTATATTTTGATACAAAAAAAACTCCACCTGATTGTGTCACTGTTGTTCTAATTATGTTGTCAGACATTGATATTTCTGTTCTAGATTTGAATTTCTGCTTTCATAGTTGCCAGATGATAATATTAGACAGTTTCTTTTATTTTGGCATTAAAACATCCCTTTTTAATGCAAAAATGTTTCCGGTTTAAAGACTCATGAATGAGTTAGTGTCAGGTCGATGGTTTAAAATTTCCCGCTTCATAGTTGCCAACTGTTCGTGCAGCCTAAGATAACAAGGTTGATAGATTTACATACTTTGTATATTCATAATTTTTGGTTCGACGATTCTTTTATTTCAGAGCCTGCACTATATTTTGATACAAAAAAAAACTCCACCTGATTGTGTCACTGTTGTTCTAGTTATGTTGTCAGACATTCATATTTCTGTTCTAGATTTGAATTTCTGCTTTCATAGTTGCCAGATGATCATATTAGACAGTTTCTTTTATTTTTGCATTAAAACATCCCTTTTTAATGCTAAAAATGTTTAAAATTTGCCGCTTCATAGTTGCCAACTGTTCGTGCAGCCTGATAACAAGGTTGATAGATTTACATACTTTGTATATTCATAATTTTTGGTTTAACGATTCTTTTACTTCAGAGCCTGCACTATATTTTGATACAAAAAAAACTCCACCTGATTGTGTCACTGTTGTTCTAATTATGTTGTCAGACATTCATATTTCTGTTCTAGATTTGAATTTCTGCTTTCATAGTTGCCCGATGATCATATTAGACAGTTTCTTTTATTTTTGCATTAAAACATCCCTTTTTAATGCTAAAAATGTTTCCAGTTTAAAGCCTCATGAATGAGTTAGTGTCTGGTCAGTGGTTTAATATTTGCTGCTTCATAGTTGCCAACTGTTCGTGCAGCCTAAGATAACAAGGTTGATGGATTTTCATACTTTGTATATTCAGAATTTTTGGTTTAACGATTCTTTTACTTCAGAGCCTGCACTATATTTTGATAAAAAAAAAACTCCACCTGATTGTGTCACTGTTGTTCTAGTTATGTTGTCAGACATTCATATTTCTGTTCTAGATTTGAATTTCTGCTTTCATAGTTGCCAGATGATCATATTAGACAGTTTCTTTTATTTTTGCATTAAAACATCCCTTTTTAATGCTAAAATGTTTCCAGTTTAAAGCCTCATGAATGAGTTAGTGTCTGGTCAGTGGTTTAAAATTTGCCGCTTCATAGTTGCCAACTGTTCGTGCAGCCTAAGATAACAAGGTCTATGGATTTACATACTTTGTATATTCATAATTTTTGGTTTAACGATTCTTTTACTTCATGCCTGCACTATATTTTGATAAAAAAAACTCCACCTGATTGTGTCACTGTTGTTCTAGTTATGTTGTCAGACATGGATATTTCTGTTCTAGATTTGAATTTCTGCTTTCATAGTTGTCAGATGATCATATTAGACAGTTTCTTTTATTTTTGCAGTAAAACATCCCTTTTTAATGCTATAAATGTTTCCAGTTTAAAGCCTCATGAATGAGTTAGTGTCTGGTCGGTGGTTGAAAATTTGCCACTTCATAGTTTCCAACTGTTCGTGCAGCCTAAGATAAAAAGCTTGATAGATTTACATACTTTGTATATTCATATTTTTTGATTTAACGATTCTTTTACTTCAGAGCCTGTACTATATTTTGATACAAAAAAAAACTCCACCTGATTGTGTCACTGTTGTTCTAATTATGTTGTCAGACATTGATATTTCTGTTCTAGATTTGAATTTCTGCTTTCATAGTTGCCAGATGATCATATTAGACAGTTTCTTTTATTTTTGCATTAAAACATCCCTTTTTAATGCTAAAAATGTTTCCAGTTTAAAGCCTCAAGAAAGAGTCAGTGTCTGGTCAGTGGTTTAAAATTTGTCGCTTTATAGTTGCCAACTGTTCGTGCAGCCTAAGATAACAAGGTTGATGGATTTACATACTTTGTATATTCAGAATTTTTGGTTTAACGATTCTTTTACTTCAGAGCCTGCACAATATTTTGATAAAAAAAAAACTCCACCTGATTGTGTCACTGTTGTTCTCGTTATGTTGTCAGACATGGATATTTCTGTTCTAGATTTTAATTTCTGCTTTCATAGTTGTCAGATGATCATATTAGACAGTTTCTTTTATTTTTCAGTAAAACATCCCTGTTTAATGCTAAAAATGTTTCCAGTTTAAAGCCTCATGAATGAGTTAGTGTCTGGTCGATGGTTTAAAATTTCCCGCTTCACCGTTGCCAACTGTTCGTGCAGCTTAAGATAACAAGGTTGCTAGATTTACATACTTTGTATATTCATAATTTTTGGTTTAACGATTCTTTTACTTCAGAGCCTGCACTATATTTTGATACAAAAAAAACTCCACCTGATTGTGTCACTGTTGTTCTAATTATGTTGTCAGACATTGATATTTCTTTTCTAGATTTGAATTTCTGCTTTCGTAGTTGCCAGATGATCATATTAGACAGTTTCTTTTATTTTTGCAATAAAACATCCCTTTTTAATGCTAAAAATGTTTCCGGTTTAAAGCCTCATGAATGAGTTAGTGTCTGGTTATTCTAGGCACTATAGTCTGGTCGATGGTTTAAAATTTGCCGCTTCATAGTTTCCAACTGTTCATGCAGCCTAAGATAACAAGGTTGATAGATTTACATACTTTGTATATTCATAATTTTTGATTTAACGATTCTTTTCCTTCAGATCCTGTACTATATTTTGATACAAAAAAAACTCCACCTGATTGTGTATCTGTTGTTCTAATTATGTTGTCAGACATTGATATTTCTGTTCTAGATCTGAATTTCTGCTTTCATAGTTGCCAGATGATCATATTAGACAGTTTCTTTTATTTTTGCATTAAAACATCCCTTTTTAATGCAAAAATGTTTCCGGTTTAAAGCCTCATGAATGAGTTAGTGTCTGGTCGATGGTTTAAAATTTCCCGCTTCATGGTTGCCAACTGTTCGTGCAGCTTAAGATAACAAGGTGGCTAGATTTACATACTTTGTATATTCATAATTTTTGGTTTAACGATTCTTTTACTTCAGAGCCTGCACTATATTTTGATAAAAAAAACTCCACCTGATTGTGTCACTGTTGTTCTAGTTATGTTGTCAGACATGGATATTTCTGTTCTAGATTTGAATTTCTGCTTTCATAGTTGTCAGATGATCATATTAGACAGTTTCTTTTATTTTTGCAGTAAAACATCCCTTTTTAATGCTAAAAATGTTTCCAGTTTAAAGCCTCATGAATGAGTTAGTGTCTGGTCGGTGGTTGAAAATTTGCCACTTCATAGTTTCCAACTGTTCGTGCAGCCTAAGATAAAAAGCTTGATAGATTTACATACTTTGTATATTCATATTTTTTGATTTAACGATTCTTTTACTTCAGAGCCTGTACTATATTTTGATACAAAAAAAACTCCACCTGATTGTGTCACTGTTGTTCTAATTATGTTGTCAGACATTGATATTTCTGTTCTAGATTTGAATTTCTGCTTTCATAGTTGCCAGATGATAATATTAGACAGTTTCTTTTATTTTTGCATTAAAACATCCCTTTTTAATGCAAAAATGTTTCCGGTTTAAAGACTCATGAATGAGTTAGTGTCAGGTCGATGGTTTAAAATTTCCCGCTTCATAGTTGCCAACTGTTCGTGCAGCCTAAGATAATAAGGTTGATAGATTTACATACTTTGTATATTCATAATTTTTGGTTCAACGATTCTTTTATTTCAGAGCCTGCACTATATTTTGATACAAAGAAAACTCCACCTGATTGTGTCACTGCTGTTCTAGTTATGTTGTCAGACATTCATATTTCTGTTCTAGATTTGAATTTCTGCTTTCATAGTTGCCAGATGATCATATTAGACAGTTTCTTTTATTTTTGCATTAAAACATCCCTTTTTAATGCTAAAAATGTTTAAAATTTGCCGCTTCATAGTTGCCAACGGTTCGTGCAGCCTGATAACAAGGTTGATTGATTTACATACTTTGTATATTCAGAATTTTTGGTTTAACGATTCTTTTACTTCAGAGCCTGCACTATATTTTGATACAAAAAAAAACTCCACCTGATTGTGTCACTGTTGTTCTAATTATGTTGTCAGACATTCATATTTCTGTTCTAGATTTGAATTTCTGCTTTCATAGTTGCCAGATGATCATATTAGACAGTTTCTTTTATTTTTGCATTAAAACATCCCTTTTTAATGCTAAAAATGTTTCCAGTTTAAAGCCTCATGGATGAGTTAGTTTCTGGTCAGTGGTTTAAAAATTTGCTGCTTCATAGTTGCCAACTGTTCGTGCAGCCTAAGATAACAAGGTTGATGGATTTACATACTTTGTATATTCAGAATTTTTGGTTTAACGATTCTTTTACTTCAGAGCCTGCACTATATTTTGATACAAAAAAAACTCCACCTGATTGTGTCACTGTTGTTCTAATTATGTTGTCAGACATTGATATTTCTTTTCTAGATTTGAATTTCTGCTTTCGTAGTTGCCAGATGATCATATTAGACAGTTTCTTTTATTTTTGCATTAAAACATCCCTTTTTAATGCTAAAAATGTTTCCGGTTTAAAGCGTCATGAATGAGTTAGTGTCTGGTTATAGTGCCTAGAATATACTGAATAGTGTGTCGAGCGCGCCGGCTGGGATGGCTCGCATAGCAATGAAAGCCGCCGGCGGCCGCATAGCGGCGCTGTGGTGCGAGAGGGTGCGAGCCGGTTCTCCGCGCACATTGTGCCGCGCTGCTGAGAGTTGGAAAGGGAGCTGCGCGTTGCTTTGGCTCACGTTTAATACTTTGTTTTAGAGCTCTTTCAGGAGCTTAGGACTGATATAACGTTTTAACATGCGAATGTTAATATCGAATTGCTTTGTGCAGATTGCTCGAACTTGAAAGCTGAATAGGTACGTGAGCCACACGCTAACCCGGTAAACGCACATGAGAGCTTTCGCATTTGGAGGAATTCAAACTCAAAGAATACAAGTCACGAAACACAGATTCGGTTTAATAGAACGAAGGCAGCATGTTTATTCAAAGGTGACAATGCGAGTGGAAGGCAATGCTGGCATGTTCTTCCCACTTGTCCAGATATCCTAAAAAGTCTTCCAAGAAACGCATGTCTGGGCTACCCGGCTTAAGTGCATGCTTGGTTATCCTGGAGGTCATTACTCGTATCAGGCGATTGATTAGCTTGATGATTGTTGTTGTGTTGTGTTTTATGGCGCATAAGCAACTCAGGCTATCATGCGCCAAGCACAAGGTATATTATGGTTTTTTTTTAGAAGGAATGAAGTGTTAAGATATCATAGCTTGTTCAGGAAGGATGTTTCTTCTAAGAAACTAAAAACACATGAAATGTCTACAATTGCATTCTCTCCTAGGAGAAGTGATGGATGGAATGGTATCTGTTTGGTGTAAAATAGAGTGAAATGCTTTTTCCGTAGCTTTTCGAGTTTTTTACATGAAATTAAAATGTGGTTTATCGTCAGTCCATGTCCACAGTCTTCACATATGGGTTCATCTTCTTTTTTGAGAATGTAACTATGAGTAAGATGCGTGTGTCCTATTCGAAGGCGACATAATATTACCTCCATGAAGCGTTTCTGGTGACTGCATGACTTCCATTCTTCGACAACTGGTTTCACGACGTGTAGTTTGTTGTTTATTTCATTTTTCCATGAGGCTTGCCATTTTTCCCTGAGCTTTTTTTGTATGAATTTCAAAACATCTTTGCGTGGTACATTTACTTTTTCTATTTTTGCTTTTCGGGCAGCTGCTGCACATTCGTCAGCTGTCTCGTTACCTACGATTCCGACATGGCTAGGTACCCAGCAGAATTTAATTTTGTAACCTCGTGTTTCGGCTGATGTTATACAATGTATTATTTTTCCCACTACAGGTTCTGTTGCATTTTTAGAGTGTAATGCTGTGATTAAGCTGAGGGAGTCAGTGTAGATTATACTCTTTTCAATATTGCATTTTATTATTTTTTCCACAGCTATGGATATGGCATAACTTTCTGCAGTGAACACTGATGCACAATTGGGCAACCTAACTGTTTTCTGGCGATTGTTTTCTACGACACCACTACCAACATATGAGGTAGTTTTAGAACCGTCGGTATAAAATGTATTGTGGTCTTTGTATTTTTCCTCTAATGTCAGGAATTCTTGTAATATGTGTTCGTGTGGAGTTTGTTGTTTGTCAAACTGTGTTAAAGTAAGGTCGCATACACAGGGAAATTTATACCAAGGGGGTAATGGATCAGGGCATTGTGCAATGTCGGGGAGTGTATCGAGTATTTTTATTTCTTCGCACATCTGTTCGAAGCGGAGGAGGAGGGGTCTGACTGCTTGCGGTTTGTTGTTGAACAGGGTTCTGGACGGGCACTTTGTTACTATGGGGTAGCAGAGGTGTGTTGGTAGCGAACGGATCTTAAGAATGTATGAACAAGTTAGCATGGTTCTTCTGTCCTCAAGAGATGGTTCGTTCGTTTCTACATACAGACTTCGCACAGGCGACGTCCTGTATGCCCCGGTCGAAAGACGCAGACCTAGGTTGTGGACTGGGTCTAGTCGTTTTAGGTATGAGGGTCTTGCGGAACCGTAGACTATGCAACCGTAGTCCAAGCTCGAACGTACAACTGAACGATAAATCTGCAGAAGGCATGTCCTGTCGGCTCCCCAGCGTTTACGTGACAGCACTTTGAGTATATTTAAAGATTGGGAGGCTTTCTTTTTAAGGGTGTTTATGTGGGGGAGGAAAGTAAGCTTTCTGTCGAAAGTAATGCCTAGAAAATTATGTTCGTGTTTTACTGGGAGAGCAATGTCATTGAGGTAAACTGTAGGGTCCACTTGCAAACCTCGTCTAAGTGAGAATAAAACGGCTATTGATTTCTGTGCAGAGAACCTGAAACCATTTCTATCTGCCCATGTCGCTAGTTTATTCACTGTTAATTGAATTTGTCTCTCACACGTTGATACATTAGAGGATGTACATGCTATTTGTAGGTCATCGACATAGACTGAATGCATGATGGTCGTTGGGATTATTTTTACTATGGAGTTCATTTTTACTATAAACAGCGTGGTACTCAAGATGCACCCCTGAGGGACACCATTCTCCTGAGTGAAACGTTTTGACAGAGTAGCACCGAGACGAACTTGGAAAGAACGATCGGACAAAAACTCTTTCAAGCATTTTAACATTCTGCCGCGGATGCCAAGGTCTCCCAGGTCACGTAGGATTCCATACCTCCACGTCGTGTCATAAGCTTTTTCTAAATCAAAAAATACGGCAAGGCAGTGTTGTCTGCGTATAAATGCTTTTCGTACCGTATTTTCCAAGCGCACAAGATGATCAGTTGACGAACATCCTTTTCTAAATCCACATTGGCGGGTGTCGAGAAGTTTGCGAGATTCAAGTGTAAACATGAGCCTGATATTTAGAACACTTTCAAACGATTTAGCGATACAACTCGTTAGTGCTATGGGCCTATAACTGCTTGGGGATGTTGGTGGCTTTCCATGTTTCAGTAACGGAACAATAATGGCTTTCTTCCAGGCCTGCGGCATTTCTCCTGACATCCATACCTTGTTAAAAAATTTTAAGAGTGCTTCAACTGAGGATTCAGAAAGATGGGCTAGCATTTGATAGTGTATTTCATCTGGGCCTGGTGCTGTACGTTTGCCGGAAGAGAGAACTGTGTTTATTTCTTGTAGTGTAAGGGGACTGTTGTATGATTCGTGAACGCTGCCAGTAGTAGGTAATTTCTGTCTTTCTGCTTGGCTTTTATACTTTAAAAATGATTCTGAATAATGTGATGAGCTAGATACCATGAAAAAATGTTCACCTAAAATGTCCGCTTGCTCTTGAATGCTTGTCTGGGTATTTGGGTCTGTAAGGAGAGGAACTGTAAACGGGGAGTACTTGCCATTTAATTTATTTACTTGTGCCCACATATCCTTGGATGTTATATGACTGTTTATAGAAGAGATGTAATGCTGCCATGAAGCTTTTTCAGCAGTACGACGCACATAGCGGGCTTTAGCTCTAGCCTTTTTGAAAATTAGGAGATTTTCTTGTGTGGGGTACCTGCGAAATATACTCCACGCCTTATTTTGTTTTTTCTTTGCCTCCCTGCAGTCTTTTGTCCACCACACTTTACAGTTCTGTCTCACAACTCCAGATGATTGAGGGATGGCTTGGCGTGCGGCGGCTAAAATACAAGAGGTAAATCTTTCATTTAACTCGTCGACATTAAAATCTTCGGCAAATAGTTTTCTCAAGTCGGCTTTCTCTTTAAAAAGCTTCCAGTCTGCTAAATGCAGCTTCCAACATCTTGGTTTGGTTTGAATTATAGATGGTGATGATGTTAGACTGATTGTTGTAGGTAGGTGATCACTTTCATGCGGATTATCTAAGACATCCCATTTAAAATCGCTAAGAACCGATGATGAGCAGAAAGATAAATCAATAAAACTCATTTTACCGGAGCTCGGGGAGCAGTAAGTGGGTTTTGTGGTGTTAAGTAAGCAGATATTATTGCACAGAATAAAGTCTGCTAAAATTTGGCCCCTCGTGTCAGTTTTTTCACTGCCCCAGAAAGAAGAGTGGGCGTTAAAATCGCCAACTACTACGCATGGATCTGGCAGTTGGCTGAAAAGGTCTTCGATATCATGGAGTGTTATTTTTAAGTGTGGCTCTATATAAATACTGCAAATTGTGATTGTTTTATACGTGATAAGTGTGGCAGCTACTGCTTCTAGCCGAGTTTTGAGCCTATGTTCACGAGCTGCAATATTGTTTTTAACTATGATGGCAACACCGCCCGAGAGCCTGCATGCCTGCTCTCGATCACGGCGGAAGACTTTGTATTTTTTAAGAATATTCACATGTAGAGGACTCAGGTTTGTTTCCTGCAGACATAAGGCCACAGGTGAATATGTTGCTAAAATGTCTTTTATGTCGCTTAAGTTATTAAGCAGTCCCCTGCAATTCCAGTTTATTACAAAAGCCATCTTAAGCTATATGAGTAAAATAGAGACTACGTTGTTTTTGGCCCCGTGATTCGGGGCTTGTCCTTTTTTGCACGCTCTAAGGAGTCCCGCCGTCTTGACGGCACAGGACTACCCTGTGTTGTCGTGTCCATCGCGTCTTCAGACACGCTGGATGACCGCGGACAACACACCGGAACGCTTGAAGTAGGCCTCCCCGTGTGAGAAGAGGCCTTGGGCCCCGCAGACCTGGAAGGTCGCGAAGCCTGCTTTGGGGGTGGTGGAGCAGCGCCAGCTGCAGCCACCGTGGGCGCGGATGGCTCCACACCCGGGTCACTACCCGTGACCTGGGCGGGTGCTGAAGCACGCTGTGACGCTGCGCCCTGTTGCGTCACAACGGAGTAAGTTGGGCTTTGGACCAATGAAAGCCGCTTTCTCGCCTCTCCGAATGTAATGTTCTCAGTGACTTTTAGGGTTACAATTTCTTTTTCTTTCTTCCATGTTGGGCAGGATCTTGAGTATGCTGGGTGGTTGCCCTCACAGTTTACGCAAAGGTTTGGTTCAGTTTGGCAGTTGTCAGTGGCATGTTCATTTGAAGCACATTTTGCGCAGGTGAGTCGGCCTCGGCAGCTCTGGGAGCTGTGGCCATATCTCTGGCAGTTATAACAGCGACGTGGGTTAGGTATGTACAGTCTGAGTTGCAGCTTTGTGTATCCTACTTCAACGGAGTCTGGAAGGGTGCTCAGCGCAAATGTCAAGACGATGTGCTTAGTTTGAATCTCTTTGTTGTCTCGCCTGATCTTGATTCGGTAAACGTTGATGACATTTTGGTCCTTGAGTCCTTCGAGCAATTCTTCTTCGGTCAGAAACTTAAGGTCATTATCTGAAATGACCCCACGAACTGTATTGAGTGAGCGGTGTGGTGAGATTGTGACAGGGACATCACCGAATGATGTAACAGCTGCTAGCTTTTCGCACTGGTGGTTGTACAGCACTTCTAAGAGGAGGTCACCATTTGGTAGCTTTTTGACTTTGTAGCCTGGACCTATTGTGTCTGTGAGAGTCTTTGTCACAAGGAACGGTGAGACTTGACGGGCAGTTTTTTCTGCTTGTTCAGAGTGAATGACATGAAAGCGGGGGAAGCTGTTTACATTTTTAGTGAAAAACTTGTTCGTCACATCGGTGCGCCCTCTCTTGGCGGGAGGGCGATCAGTTGCGGAAAGGGAAGAAGCCATAAAATTTATTTTATTGTTCGGTTATGGTACCAGCCACCCACCATGGAGTCCAACAAGGGGACGGGACAGGTGCCTAAAAAAAGCCCTGCCCACGCCAGCTGTATACCTTAACTATAACCTAATATGGCTCAACTCAGGGTAGTCAGCCACACAAGGTTAACCCTCGCCGCCGGGAAGTAAGGAAAAAACCAAGAAGAGAGTAGAGGACAGGAGAGTTGTAGGATAGATGACAGGAAAGTGAAAGATGGAGAGATTAGCTTGATGAAGTCTTCTGTTGGTTGCACCCGAGTGTATATAGTCTCCACATGCCGCCGGTGCAAAAAAAGTCCTTTAGTAACCTCATCTCCAAAAAGTTGGAATGCAAGGTCAACCTTAATCTTTTCAAAGTTATTGGGTCTTAAGCATAAGCTAGGCTGTCATCCACAGAAGGTATCCGCATCCATGTAACCGGAATGAGAATGTCCTCAAACGGATGACGGCCTCCGTGGTGGTTAGGTGTCTGCAGTGTAGCCTGGCTGCCACTCTGATCACCCACAATGCCCGCTTCACTGGAGCGGAAAGAGTCGTTGCAGTCTTGAAAGCCAGCTTCGAGAAAACAGGCGCCCTCGTTGATTTCCGAGCCCGAATTGCCGGGTCCAGTCCCTGCGTCCCGCTTATGGCGTTTACGAGCTGGTTGCTGCACGCATATGCTTCTTTCCTTCCTTTTTGGTGCCGTCTTGGGCACCAGGTGTGGAGGGTATAATGTTAACGTTTTGAAAATAGCGATTTTAAAATAACCATCTTCTACATGCTTCTGTTTCGCACCCCAGTTATGTAACCCCCCTCACATAATAACTCCAATCGGAGCCCGTGAGGTATTTGAATAAAAAAAAATAAAAAAAACCAGCAGAACACAAACGAGGAACCTTTACTTACAGCGGCTAAATAAAGTACATTGCGGCCTGCGATTGCACAAGGTTTTGCCGAAGTCACCATCTTTTGAATAAAGAAGCTGACGAAGGTTTTTTTTTTTTCTCAGATACACAATATGCACCAGGCGTGGCTGGTTAATCGCGATGAAGCTCATTGGTAATGCCGCGCTTATGGTGAAACATGCGCCTAATATATAACTGCATCCATATGACATATGTGTAGCGCAAAAGGACAATCCAGGGACACAGAAAAGGTACACCGACTAGCCCAGGTTTGCATCCTTGTGAATATAACTGCATGCTCTAAAATGTTTCTCGCCAACAAAAGCAGTTGCCGTTTACCTTCCGTCATTTCTATCGATGCTTCGTTCCCATTGTACAGAATGCGTACTTACGTAGCATCAGATAGCGCAGTAATACGTACGCTCCTTGTTCTAGCAGTAGCCCCGTTTGCCAAAAAAGCAAGTCTTCTCTGTGCACCACCGCTTTCTCTTTGGCATTTTTCTCTGAAGTCTAGTGAGAGGCACTGGGGAAACAACAATCGGGAACCGCGCTTCACCACTGGCGACACAGTAAAAAAAGAAGGGATACAGGCGAGCACAGAACGCGCGCACAAAACGAGAAAAAAAACGATGCAATCGTCGCCGAGCAGGTAGAAGTGCGGAACGACTCGCATGAGGAAACACCTACACCGTAAATAAACTACTGCACCTTCGTGAAAGCAAAAGACGCGCAGAAGCAGGTTTAACACGCACGCACAACACCAACAGATTGCCGTATTCTGAAGAGAGAAAACTGCGTCGTCTGCTCAGGTGGCACCCTCCCGACAAGCAGCGCCCTCTGCCGCTAACGATTGGCTTTCATTGCAAAGAGCGCCATCCTCGCCCATAGGGAAGCGCGGGCGCTCGTCACACTAGCCAGTATATTCTAGGCACTATAGTCTGGTCGATGGTTTAAAATTTGCCGCTTCATAGTTTCCAACTGTTCATGCAGCCTAAGATAACAAGGTTGATACATTTACATACTTTGTATATTCATAATTTTTGATTTAACGATTCTTTTACTTCAGATCCTGTACTATATTTTGATACAAAAAAAACTCCACCTGATTGTGTCACTGTTGTTCTAATTATGTTGTCAGACATTGATATTTCTGTTCTAGATTTGAATTTCTGCTTTCATAGTTGCCAGATGATCATATTAGACAGTTTCTTTTATTTTTGCATTAAAACATCCCTTTTTAATGCAAAAATGTTTCCGGTTTAAAGCCTCATGAATGAGTTAGTGTCTGGTCGATGGTTTAAAATTTCCCGCTTCATGGTTGCCAACTGTTCGTGCAGCTTAAGATAACAAGGTGGCTAGATTTACATACTTTGTATATTCATATTTTTTGATTTAACGATACTTTTACTTCAGAGCCTGTACTATATTTTGATACAAAAAAACTCCACCTGATTGTGTCACTGTTGTTCTAATTATGTTGTCAGACATTGATATTTCTGTTCTAGATTTGAATTTCTGCTTTCATAGTTGCCAGATGATAATATTAGACAGTTTCTTTTATTTTTGCATTAAAACATCCCTTTTTAATGCAAAAATGTTTCCGGTTTAAAGACTCATGAATGAGTTAGTGTCAGATCGATGGTTTAAAATTTCCCGCTTCATAGTTGCCAACTGTTCGTGCAGCCTAAGATAACAGGGTTGATAGATTTACATACTTTGTATATTCATAATTTTTGGTTCGACGATTCTTTTATTTCAGAGCCTGCACTATATTTTGATACAAAGAAAACTCCACTTGATTGTGTCACTGTTGTTCTAGTTATGTTGTCAGACATTCATATTTCTGTTCTAGATTTGAATTTCTGCTTTCATAGTTGCCAGATGATCATATTAGACAGTTTCTTTTATTTTTGCATTAAAACATCCCTTTTTAATGCTAAAAATGTTTAAAATTTGCCGCTTCATAGTTGCCAACTGTTCGTGCAGCCTGGTAACAAGGTTGATTGATTTACATACTTTGTATATTCAGAATTTTTGGTTTAACGATTCTTTTACTTCAGAGCCTGCACTATATTTTGATACAAAAAAAACTCCATCTGATTGTGTCACTGTTGTTCTAATTATGTTGTCAGACATTCATATTTCTGTTCTAGATTTGAATTTCTGCTTTCATAGTTGCCAGATGATCATATTAGACAGTTTCTTTTATTTTTGCATTAAAACATCCCTTTTTAATGCTAAAAATGTTTCCAGTTTAAAGCCTCATGAATGAGTTAGTGTCTGGTCAGTGGTTTAAAATTTGCTGCTTCATAGTTGCCAACTGTTCGTGCAGCCTAAGATAACAAGGTTGATGGATTTTGATACTTTGTATATTCAGAATTTTTGGTTTAACGATTCTTTTACTCAGAGCCTGCACTATATTTTGATAAAAAAAACTCCACCTGATTGTGTCACTGTTGTTCTAGTTATGTTGTCAGACATGGATATTTCTGTTCTAGATTTGAATTTCTGCTTTCATAGTTGTCAGATGATCATATTATACAGTTTCTTTTATTTTTGCAGTAAAACATCCCTTTTTAATGCTAAAAATGTTTCCAGTTTAAAGCCTCATGAATGAGTTAGTGTCTGGTCAGTGGTTTAAAATTTGCCGCTTCATAGCTGCCAACTGTTCGTGCAGCCGAAGATAACAAGCTTGATGGATTTACATACTTTGTATATTCATAATTTTTGGTTCGATTCTTTTACTTCAGAGCCTGCACTATATTTTGATACAAAAAAAACTCCACCTGATTGTGTCACTGTTCTAGTTATGTTGTCAGACATTCATATTTCTGTTCTAGATTTGAATTTCTGCTTTCATAGTTGCCAGATGATCATATTAGACAGTTTCTTTTATTTTTTGCATTAAAACATCCCTTTTTAATGCTAAAAATGTTTGCAGTTTAAAGCCTCATGAATGAGTTAGTGTCTGGTCAGTGGTTTAAAATTTGCCGCTTCATAGTTGCCAACTGTTCGTGCAGCCTAAGATAACAAGGTCGATGGATTTACACACTTTGTATATTCAGAATTTTTGGTTTAACGATTCTTTCACTTCAGAGCCTGCACTATATTTTGATTAAAAAAAACTCCACCTGATTGTGTCACTGTTGTTCTAGTTATGTTGTCAGACATGGATATTTCTGTTCTAGATTTGAATTTCTGCTTTCATTTGTCAGATGATCATATTAGACAGTTTCTTTTATTTTTGCAGTAAAACATCCCTTTTTAATGCTAAAAATGTTTCCAGTTTAAAACCTCATGAATGAGCTAGTTTATAGTCGGTGGTTGAAAATTTGCCGCTTCATAGTTTCCAACTGTTCGTGCAGCCTAAGATAACAAGGTTGATAGATTTACATACTTTGTATATCCATTATTTTTGGTTTGACGATTCTTTTACTTCAGAGCCTGCACTATATTTGGTACAAAAAAAAACTCTGCCTGATTTTGTCACTTTTTCTAGCTATCTTGTCAGACATCGATATTTCCATTCTAGATTGAAATTTGTGCTTACATAGTTGCCAGATGATGATACTGGACAGTTTATTTTTGCAGTGAAACATTTCATTTTATAGCGAAAAATGGTTCCAGAATAAAGGTCCCAATGAGTTATTCTCTGGTTAATGGTTGAATGTTTGCAGCTCCATTGTTGCTGAATGCTCATGCAGCTTAAAATAACAAGGTTGATAGATTTATATAATTTGTATATTCTAAACATTTGTGCTTGATGTTTATTTTATATTAGAGCCTGCTTTATTATGATACAAACTATAGTCGACGATGAAGCAGAGGCAATCAGTGGCTAATTGATGTAGACCATGAAGTGGTTGCTGGTTGGCATAGATGACAAAGTTGGTTGCCTGGAACCACGCTCAGACTGCTTCTCGGACAGCTCTCGGACTTTGGCAGTCTTCTATGCTCAATGCATTGCCCAGATGCTTGGCGCAATACCCGTTACAATATTTTGATAAAAAAAGGCTCCACCTGATTTTGTCACTCTTTTTCTATTTATGTTGTCAGCCATCGATATTTCCATCCTAGATTTGAATTTCAGCTTTTATAGTTGACAGATGATAATATTGGAGTGTTTCTTTTATTTTTATAGTGAAACGCCCATTTTTAATAAAACAAGCTTTCCAATTTAAAGGTCTGAGTGAGTTATTGTCTGGTTTTTGTTTGAAAGTTTGCAGTTCCATTGTTGCCAACTGTTCATGCAGATTAACATAACAAGGTTGATAGATTTACATATTTTGTATATTCTAAATTTTTTGTTTGATGTTTATTTTTTATTGAAGCCTGCATTATATTCTGATACAATAAAAAACACAGCTGATTGTCATTATCTATTTATGTTGTGAGACATCAATATTACCTTTTCAAATTTCAATTTTTCCTTTCATAGTTGCCAGATGATGATATTGCACAGTTTCATTTATTTTTCCAAAATGTTTCCAGTTTCAAGGTCTGAATTAGTCATTGTCTGGTTAATGGTTGAAAGTTTGCAGTTCCGTTGTTCTCGATTGTTCTTGCTGCTTAATATAACAAGGTTGACAGATATTTCTTTATATTTTAAATTTTTTGTTTTATGTATATTTTATATTAGAGCCTGCACTATATTGCAATACAATAAAATGCAGCCTGTTTTGGTCACTTGTTCTAGTTATGTTGTCAAACATTGATATCTCCATTCTATATTTGAATTTCTGCTTTCAGAGTTGCCAGATGATGGTATTCGAAGACTTCTTTCATTTTTCCAGTAAAACATCCCTTTTTAATGCCAAAAACGTTTCCAGTTTAAAGCCTCATGAATGAGTTAGTGTCTGGTCAGTGGTTTAAAATTTGCCGCTTCATAGTTGCCAACTGTTCGTGCAGCCTAAGATAACAAGCTTGATGGATTTACACACTTTGTATATTCATAATTTTGGTTCAACGATTCTTTTACTTCAGAGCCTGCACTATATTTTGATACAAAAAAACTCCACCTGATTGTGTCACTGTTGTTCTAATTATGTTGTCAGACATTGATATTTCTGTTCTAGATTTGAATTTCTGCTTTCATAGTTGCCAGATGATAATATTAGACAGTTTCTTTTATTTTTGCATTAAAACATCCCTTTTTAATGCAAAAATGTTTCCGGTTTAAAGACTCATGAATGAGTTAGTGTCAGATCGATGGTTTAAAATTTCCCGCTTCATAGTTGCCAACTGTTCGTGCAGCCTAAGATAACAGGGTTGATAGATTTACATACTTTGTATATTCATAATTTTTGGTTCGACGATTCTTTTATTTCAGAGCCTGCACTATATTTTGATACAAAGAAAACTCCACTTGATTGTGTCACTGTTGTTCTAGTTATGTTGTCAGACATTCATATTTCTGTTCTAGATTTGAATTTCTGCTTTCATAGTTGCCAGATGATCATATTAGACAGTTTCTTTTATTTTTGCATTAAAACATCCCTTTTTAATGCTAAAAATGTTTAAAATTTGCCGCTTCATAGTTGCCAACTGTTCGTGCAGCCTGGTAACAAGGTTGATTGATTTACATACTTTGTATATTCAGAATTTTTGGTTTAACGATTCTTTTACTTCAGAGCCTGCACTATATTTTGATACAAAAAAAACTCCATCTGATTGTGTCACTGTTGTTCTAATTATGTTGTCAGACATTCATATTTCTGTTCTAGATTTGAATTTCTGCTTTCATAGTTGCCAGATGATCATATTAGACAGTTTCTTTTATTTTTGCATTAAAACATCCCTTTTTAATGCTAAAAATGTTTCCAGTTTAAAGCCTCATGAATGAGTTAGTGTCTGGTCAGTGGTTTAAAATTTGCTGCTTCATAGTTGCCAACTGTTCGTGCAGCCTAAGATAACAAGGTTGATGGATTTTGATACTTTGTATATTCAGAATTTTTGGTTTAACGATTCTTTTACTCAGAGCCTGCACTATATTTTGATAAAAAAAACTCCACCTGATTGTGTCACTGTTGTTCTAGTTATGTTGTCAGACATGGATATTTCTGTTCTAGATTTGAATTTCTGCTTTCATAGTTGTCAGATGATCATATTATACAGTTTCTTTTATTTTTGCAGTAAAACATCCCTTTTTAATGCTAAAAATGTTTCCAGTTTAAAGCCTCATGAATGAGTTAGTGTCTGGTCAGTGGTTTAAAATTTGCCGCTTCATAGCTGCCAACTGTTCGTGCAGCCGAAGATAACAAGCTTGATGGATTTACATACTTTGTATATTCATAATTTTTGGTTCGATTCTTTTACTTCAGAGCCTGCACTATATTTTGATACAAAAAAAACTCCACCTGATTGTGTCACTGTTCTAGTTATGTTGTCAGACATTCATATTTCTGTTCTAGATTTGAATTTCTGCTTTCATAGTTGCCAGATGATCATATTAGACAGTTTCTTTTATTTTTTGCATTAAAACATCCCTTTTTAATGCTAAAAATGTTTGCAGTTTAAAGCCTCATGAATGAGTTAGTGTCTGGTCAGTGGTTTAAAATTTGCCGCTTCATAGTTGCCAACTGTTCGTGCAGCCTAAGATAACAAGGTCGATGGATTTACACACTTTGTATATTCAGAATTTTTGGTTTAACGATTCTTTCACTTCAGAGCCTGCACTATATTTTGATTAAAAAAAACTCCACCTGATTGTGTCACTGTTGTTCTAGTTATGTTGTCAGACATGGATATTTCTGTTCTAGATTTGAATTTCTGCTTTCATTTGTCAGATGATCATATTAGACAGTTTCTTTTATTTTTGCAGTAAAACATCCCTTTTTAATGCTAAAAATGTTTCCAGTTTAAAACCTCATGAATGAGCTAGTTTATAGTCGGTGGTTGAAAATTTGCCGCTTCATAGTTTCCAACTGTTCGTGCAGCCTAAGATAACAAGGTTGATAGATTTACATACTTTGTATATCCATTATTTTTGGTTTGACGATTCTTTTACTTCAGAGCCTGCACTATATTTGGTACAAAAGAAACTCTGCCTGATTTTGTCACTTTTTCTAGCTATCTTGTCAGACATCGATATTTCCATTCTAGATTGAAATTTGTGCTTACATAGTTGCCAGATGATGATACTGGACAGTTTATTTTTGCAGTGAAACATTTCATTTTATAGCGAAAAATGGTTCCAGAATAAAGGTCCCAATGAGTTATTCTCTGGTTAATGGTTGAATGTTTGCAGCTCCATTGTTGCTGAATGCTCATGCAGCTTAAAATAACAAGGTTGATAGATTTATATAATTTGTATATTCTAAACATTTGTGCTTGATGTTTATTTTATATTAGAGCCTGCTTTATTATGATACAAACTATAGTCGACGATGAAGCAGAGGCAATCAGTGGCTAATTGATGTAGACCATGAAGTGGTTGCTGGTTGGCATAGATGACAAAGTTGGTTGCCTGGAACCACGCTCAGACTGCTTCTCGGACAGCTCTCGGACTTTGGCAGTCTTCTATGCTCAATGCATTGCCCAGATGCTTGGCGCAATACCCGTTACAATATTTTGATAAAAAAAGGCTCCACCTGATTTTGTCACTCTTTTTCTATTTATGTTGTCAGCCATCGATATTTCCATCCTAGATTTGAATTTCAGCTTTTATAGTTGACAGATGATAATATTGGAGTGTTTCTTTTATTTTTATAGTGAAACGCCCATTTTTAATAAAACAAGCTTTCCAATTTAAAGGTCTGAGTGAGTTATTGTCTGGTTTTTGTTTGAAAGTTTGCAGTTCCATTGTTGCCAACTGTTCATGCAGATTAACATAACAAGGTTGATAGATTTACATATTTTGTATATTCTAAATTTTTTGTTTGATGTTTATTTTTTATTGAAGCCTGCATTATATTCTGATACAATAAAAAACACAGCTGATTGTCATTATCTATTTATGTTGTGAGACATCAATATTACCTTTTCAAATTTCAATTTTTCCTTTCATAGTTGCCAGATGATGATATTGCACAGTTTCATTTATTTTTCCAAAATGTTTCCAGTTTCAAGGTCTGAATTAGTCATTGTCTGGTTAATGGTTGAAAGTTTGCAGTTCCGTTGTTCTCGATTGTTCTTGCTGCTTAATATAACAAGGTTGACAGATATTTCTTTATATTTTAAATTTTTTGTTTTATGTATATTTTATATTAGAGCCTGCACTATATTGCAATACAATAAAATGCAGCCTGTTTTGGTCACTTGTTCTAGTTATGTTGTCAAACATTGATATCTCCATTCTATATTTGAATTTCTGCTTTCAGAGTTGCCAGATGATGGTATTCGAAGACTTCTTTCATTTTTCCAGTAAAACATCCCTTTTTAATGCCAAAAACGTTTCCAGTTTAAAGCCTCATGAATGAGTTAGTGTCTGGTCAGTGGTTTAAAATTTGCCGCTTCATAGTTGCCAACTGTTCGTGCAGCCTAAGATAACAAGCTTGATGGATTTACACACTTTGTATATTCATAATTTTGGTTCAACGATTCTTTTACTTCAGAGCCTGCACTATATTTTGATACAAAAAAACTACACCTGATTGTGTCACTGTTGTTCTAGTTATGTTGTCAGACATTCATATTTCTGTTCTAGATTTGAATTTCTGCTTTCATAGTTGCCAGATGATCATACTAGACAGTTTCTTTTATTTTTTCAATAAAACATCCCTTTTTAATGCTAAAAATGTTTCCAGTTTAAAGCATCATGAATGAGTTAGTGTCTGGTCAGTGGTTTAAAATTTGCCGCTTCATAGTTGCCAACTGTTCGTGCAGGCTAAGATAGCAAGGTCGATGGATTTACATACTTTGTATATTCAGAATTTTTGGTTTGATGATTATTTTGCTTCAGAGCCTGCACTATATTTTGATAAAAAAAAAAACTCCACCTGATTGTTTCACTGTTGTTCTAATTATGTTGTCAGACATTGATATTTCTTTTCTAGATTTGAATTTCTGCTTTCATGGTTGCCAGATGATCATATTAGACAGTTTCTTTTATTTTTGCATTAAAACATCCCTTTTTAATGCTAAAAATGTTTCCAGTTTAAAGCCTCATGAATGAGTTAGTGTCTGGTCAGTGGTTTAAAATTTGCCGCTTCATAGTTGCCAACTGTTCGTGCAGCCTAAAATAACAAGGTTGATGGATTTACATACTTTGTATATTCATAATTTTTGGTTTCACGATTCTTTTACTTCAGAGCCTGCACTATATTTTGATTAAAAAAAACTCCACCTGATTGTGTCACTGTTGTTCTAGTTATGTTGTCAGACATGGATATTTCTGTTCTAGATTTGAATTTCTGCTTTCATTTGTCACATGATCATATTAGACAGTTTCTTTTATTTTTGCAGTAAAACATCCCTTTTTAATGCTAAAAATGTTTCCAGTTTAAAGCCTCATTAATGAGTTAGTGTCTGGTCGGTGGTTGAAAATTTGCTGCTTCATAGTTTCCAACTGTTCGTGCAGCCTAAGATAACAAGGTTGATAGATTTACATACTTTGTATATTCATAATTTTTGATTTAACGATTCTTTTACTTCAAAGCCTGTACTATATTTTGATACAAAAAAAACTCCACCTGATTTTGTCACTGTTGTTCTAGTTATGTTGTCAGACATTGATATTTCTGTTCTAGATTTGAATTTCTGCTTTCATAGTTGTCAGATGATCATATTAGACAGTTTCTTTTATTTTTGCAGTAAAACATCCCTTTTTAATGCTAGAAATGTTTGCAGTTTAAAGCCTCATGAATGAGTTAGTGCCTGGTCGGTGGTTGAAAATTTTCCGCTTCATAGTTGCCAACTGTTCATGCAGCCTAAGATAACAACGTTGATAGATTTACATACTTTGTATATCCATTATTTTTGGTTTGATGATTCGTTTACTTCAGAGCCTGCACTATATTTTGATACAAAAATAAACTCCACCTGATTGTGTCACTGTTGTTCTAATTATCTTGTCAGACATCGATATTTCCATTCTAGATTGAAATTTGTGCTTACATAGTTGCCAGATGATCATATTAGACAGTTTCTTTTATTTTTGCATTAAAACATCCCTTTTTAATGCTAAAAATGTTTCCAGTTTAAAGCCTCATGAATGAGTTAGTGTCTGGTCAGTGGTTTAAAATTTGCCGCTTCATAGTTGCCAACTGTTCGTGCAGCCTAAAATAACAAGGTTGATGGATTTACATACTTTGTATATTCATAATTTTTGGTTTCACGATTCTTTTACTTCAGAGCCTGCACTATATTTTGATTAAAAAAAACTCCACCTGATTGTGTCACTGTTGTTCTAGTTATGTTGTCAGACATGGATATTTCTGTTCTAGATTTGAATTTCTGCTTTCATTTGTCACACGATCATATTAGACAGTTTCTTTTATTTTTGCAGTAAAACATCCCTTTTTAATGCTAAAAATGTTTCCAGTTTAAAGCCTCATTAATGAGTTAGTGTCTGGTCGGTGGTTGAAAATTTGCTGCTTCATAGTTTCCAACTGTTCGTGCAGCCTAAGATAACAAGGTTGATAGATTTACATACTTTGTATATTCATAATTTTTGATTTAACGATTCTTTTACTTCAAAGCCTGTACTATATTTTGATACAAAAAAAACTCCACCTGATTTTGTCACTGTTGTTCTAGTTATGTTGTAAGACATTGATATTTCTGTTCTAGATTTGAATTTCTGCTTTCATAGTTGTCAGATGATCATATTAGACAGTTTCTTTTATTTTTGCAGTAAAACATCCCTTTTTAATGCTAGAAATGTTTGCAGTTTAAAGCCTCATGAATGAGTTAGTGCCTGGTCGGTGGTTGAAAATTTTCCGCTTCATAGTTGCCAACTGTTCATGCAGCCTAAGATAACAACGTTGATAGATTTACATACTTTGTATATCCATTATTTTTGGTTTGATGATTCGTTTACTTCAGAGCCTGCACTATATTTTGATACAAAAATAAACTCCACCTGATTGTGTCACTGTTGTTCTAATTATCTTGTCAGACATCGATATTTCCATTCTAGATTGAAATTTGTGCTTACATAGTTGCCAGATGATGATACTGGACAGTTTATTTTTGCAGTGAAACATTTCATTTTATAGCGAAAAATGGTTCCAGAATAAAGGTCCCAATGAGTTATTCTCTGGTTAATGGTTGAATGTTTGCAGCTCCATTGTTGCTGAATGCCCATGCAGCTTAAAATAACAAGGTTGATAGATTTATATAATTTGTATATTCTAAACGTTTGTGCTTGATGTTTATTTTATATTAGAGCCTGCTCTATTATGATACAAACTATAGTCGACGATGAAGCAGAGGCAATCAGTGGCTAATTGATGTAGACCATGAAGTGGTTGCTGGTTGGCATAGATGACAAAGTTGGTTGCCTGGAACCACGCTCAGACCGCTTCTCGGACAGCTCTCGGACTTTGGCAGTCTTCTATGCTCAATGCATTGCCCAGATGCTTGGCGCAATACCCGTTACAATATTTAGATAAAAAAAGACTCCACCTTATTTTGTCACTCTTTTTCTAGTTATGTTGTCAGACATCGATATTTCCATTCTAGATTTGAATTTCAGCTTTTATAGTTGCCAGATGATAGTATTGGAGAGTTTCTTTTATTTTTGCAGTAATACGTCCATTTTAAATGAAAAAATCTTTCCAATATAAAGGTCTCAGTGAGTTATTGTCTGGTTTTTGGTAGAAAGTTTGCAGTTCTATTGTTGCCAACTGTTCATGCAGCTTCACATAACAAGGTTGATAGATTTACATATTTTGTATGTTCTAAATTTTTTGTTTGATATTTATTTTATATTAGAGCCTGCATTATATTGTGATACAATAAAACTTAGCCTGATTTAGTCACTGTTGTTCTAGTTATGTTGTCAAACATTGATATTTCCATTCTAGATTAGAATTTGTCCATTCATAGTTGCCAGATGATGATATTGGATGACTTCTTTCATTTTTCCAGTAAAACATCCCTTTTTAATGCACAAAATGTTTCCAGTTTTAAGGTTTAAATGAGTTATTGTCTGGTCGGTGGCTGAAAATTTGCAGTTTCATAGTTGCCAACTGTTCGTGCAGCTTTTGATAACAGGGTTGATAGATTTATATATTTTGTATATTCTTAATTTTTGGTTTGATGATAATTTTACTTCAGAGCCTGCGCTATATTTTGATACAAAAAAAATCTCCACCTGATTTTGTCACTGTTGTTCTAATTATGTTGTCACACATTGATATTTCTGTTCTAGATTTGAATTTCTGCTTTCATAGTTGCCAGATGATCATATTAGACAGTTTCTTTTATTTTTGCATTAAAACATCCCTTTTTAATGCTAAATATGTTTCCAGTTTAAAGCCTCATGAATGAGTTAGTGTCTGGTCGGTGGTTGAAAATTTGCTGCTTCATAGTTTCCAACTGTTCGTGCAGCCTAAGATAACAAGGTTGATAGATTTACATACTTTGTATATTCATAATTTTTGATTTAACGATTCTTTTACTTCAAAGCCTGTACTATATTTTGATACAAAAAAAACTCCACCTGATTTTGTCACTGTTGTTCTAGTTATGTTGTCAGACATTGATATTTCTGTTCTAGATTTGAATTTCTGCTTTCATAGTTGTCAGATGATCATATTAGACAGTTTCTTTTATTTTTGCAGTAAAACATCCCTTTTTAATGCTAGAAATGTTTGCAGTTTAAAGCCTCATGAATGAGTTAGTGCCTGGTCGGTGGTTGAAAATTTTCCGCTTCATAGTTGCCAACTGTTCATGCAGCCTAAGATAACAACGTTGATAGATTTACATACTTTGTATATCCATTATTTTTGGTTTGATGATTCGTTTACTTCAGAGCCTGCACTATATTTTGATACAAAAATAAACTCCACCTGATTGTGTCACTGTTGTTCTAATTATCTTGTCAGACATCGATATTTCCATTCTAGATTGAAATTTGTGCTTACATAGTTGCCAGATGATCATATTAGACAGTTTCTTTTATTTTTGCATTAAAACATCCCTTTTTAATGCTAAAAATGTTTCCAGTTTAAAGCCTCATGAATGAGTTAGTGTCTGGTCAGTGGTTTAAAATTTGCCGCTTCATAGTTGCCAACTGTTCGTGCAGCCTAAAATAACAAGGTTGATGGATTTACATACTTTGTATATTCATAATTTTTGGTTTCACGATTCTTTTACTTCAGAGCCTGCACTATATTTTGATTAAAAAAAACTCCACCTGATTGTGTCACTGTTGTTCTAGTTATGTTGTCAGACATGGATATTTCTGTTCTAGATTTGAATTTCTGCTTTCATTTGTCACACGATCATATTAGACAGTTTCTTTTATTTTTGCAGTAAAACATCCCTTTTTAATGCTAAAAATGTTTCCAGTTTAAAGCCTCATTAATGAGTTAGTGTCTGGTCGGTGGTTGAAAATTTGCTGCTTCATAGTTTCCAACTGTTCGTGCAGCCTAAGATAACAAGGTTGATAGATTTACATACTTTGTATATTCATAATTTTTGATTTAACGATTCTTTTACTTCAAAGCCTGTACTATATTTTGATACAAAAAAAACTCCACCTGATTTTGTCACTGTTGTTCTAGTTATGTTGTAAGACATTGATATTTCTGTTCTAGATTTGAATTTCTGCTTTCATAGTTGTCAGATGATCATATTAGACAGTTTCTTTTATTTTTGCAGTAAAACATCCCTTTTTAATGCTAGAAATGTTTGCAGTTTAAAGCCTCATGAATGAGTTAGTGCCTGGTCGGTGGTTGAAAATTTTCCGCTTCATAGTTGCCAACTGTTCATGCAGCCTAAGATAACAACGTTGATAGATTTACATACTTTGTATATCCATTATTTTTGGTTTGATGATTCGTTTACTTCAGAGCCTGCACTATATTTTGATACAAAAATAAACTCCACCTGATTGTGTCACTGTTGTTCTAATTATCTTGTCAGACATCGATATTTCCATTCTAGATTGAAATTTGTGCTTACATAGTTGCCAGATGATGATACTGGACAGTTTATTTTTGCAGTGAAACATTTCATTTTATAGCGAAAAATGGTTCCAGAATAAAGGTCCCAATGAGTTATTCTCTGGTTAATGGTTGAATGTTTGCAGCTCCATTGTTGCTGAATGCCCATGCAGCTTAAAATAACAAGGTTGATAGATTTATATAATTTGTATATTCTAAACGTTTGTGCTTGATGTTTATTTTATATTAGAGCCTGCTCTATTATGATACAAACTATAGTCGACGATGAAGCAGAGGCAATCAGTGGCTAATTGATGTAGACCATGAAGTGGTTGCTGGTTGGCATAGATGACAAAGTTGGTTGCCTGGAACCACGCTCAGACCGCTTCTCGGACAGCTCTCGGACTTTGGCAGTCTTCTATGCTCAATGCATTGCCCAGATGCTTGGCGCAATACCCGTTACAATATTTAGATAAAAAAAGACTCCACCTTATTTTGTCACTCTTTTTCTAGTTATGTTGTCAGACATCGATATTTCCATTCTAGATTTGAATTTCAGCTTTTATAGTTGCCAGATGATAGTATTGGAGAGTTTCTTTTATTTTTGCAGTAATACGTCCATTTTAAATGAAAAAATCTTTCCAATATAAAGGTCTCAGTGAGTTATTGTCTGGTTTTTGGTAGAAAGTTTGCAGTTCTATTGTTGCCAACTGTTCATGCAGCTTCACATAACAAGGTTGATAGATTTACATATTTTGTATGTTCTAAATTTTTTGTTTGATATTTATTTTATATTAGAGCCTGCATTATATTGTGATACAATAAAACTTAGCCTGATTTAGTCACTGTTGTTCTAGTTATGTTGTCAAACATTGATATTTCCATTCTAGATTAGAATTTGTCCATTCATAGTTGCCAGATGATGATATTGGATGACTTCTTTCATTTTTCCAGTAAAACATCCCTTTTTAATGCACAAAATGTTTCCAGTTTTAAGGTTTAAATGAGTTATTGTCTGGTCGGTGGCTGAAAATTTGCAGTTTCATAGTTGCCAACTGTTCGTGCAGCTTTTGATAACAGGGTTGATAGATTTATATATTTTGTATATTCTTAATTTTTGGTTTGATGATAATTTTACTTCAGAGCCTGCGCTATATTTTGATACAAAAAAAATCTCCACCTGATTTTGTCACTGTTGTTCTAATTATGTTGTCACACATTGATATTTCTGTTCTAGATTTGAATTTCTGCTTTCATAGTTGCCAGATGATCATATTAGACAGTTTCTTTTATTTTTGCATTAAAACATCCCTTTTTAATGCTAAATATGTTTCCAGTTTAAAGCCTCATGAATGAGTTAGTGTCTGGTCGGTGGTTGAAAATTTGCTGCTTCATAGTTTCCAACTGTTCGTGCAGCCTAAGATAACAAGGTTGATAGATTTACATACTTTGTATATTCATAATTTTTGATTTAACGATTCTTTTACTTCAAAGCCTGTACTATATTTTGATACAAAAAAAACTCCACCTGATTTTGTCACTGTTGTTCTAGTTATGTTGTCAGACATTGATATTTCTGTTCTAGATTTGAATTTCTGCTTTCATAGTTGTCAGATGATCATATTAGACAGTTTCTTTTATTTTTGCAGTAAAACATCCCTTTTTAATGCTAGAAATGTTTGCAGTTTAAAGCCTCATGAATGAGTTAGTGCCTGGTCGGTGGTTGAAAATTTTCCGCTTCATAGTTGCCAACTGTTCATGCAGCCTAAGATAACAACGTTGATAGATTTACATACTTTGTATATCCATTATTTTTGGTTTGATGATTCGTTTACTTCAGAGCCTGCACTATATTTTGATACAAAAATAAACTCCACCTGATTGTGTCACTGTTGTTCTAATTATCTTGTCAGACATCGATATTTCCATTCTAGATTGAAATTTGTGCTTACATAGTTGCCAGATGATCATATTAGACAGTTTCTTTTATTTTTGCATTAAAACATCCCTTTTTAATGCTAAAAATGTTTCCAGTTTAAAGCCTCATGAATGAGTTAGTGTCTGGTCAGTGGTTTAAAATTTGCCGCTTCATAGTTGCCAACTGTTCGTGCAGCCTAAAATAACAAGGTTGATGGATTTACATACTTTGTATATTCATAATTTTTGGTTTCACGATTCTTTTACTTCAGAGCCTGCACTATATTTTGATTAAAAAAAACTCCACCTGATTGTGTCACTGTTGTTCTAGTTATGTTGTCAGACATGGATATTTCTGTTCTAGATTTGAATTTCTGCTTTCATTTGTCACACGATCATATTAGACAGTTTCTTTTATTTTTGCAGTAAAACATCCCTTTTTAATGCTAAAAATGTTTCCAGTTTAAAGCCTCATTAATGAGTTAGTGTCTGGTCGGTGGTTGAAAATTTGCTGCTTCATAGTTTCCAACTGTTCGTGCAGCCTAAGATAACAAGGTTGATAGATTTACATACTTTGTATATTCATAATTTTTGATTTAACGATTCTTTTACTTCAAAGCCTGTACTATATTTTGATACAAAAAAAACTCCACCTGATTTTGTCACTGTTGTTCTAGTTATGTTGTAAGACATTGATATTTCTGTTCTAGATTTGAATTTCTGCTTTCATAGTTGTCAGATGATCATATTAGACAGTTTCTTTTATTTTTGCAGTAAAACATCCCTTTTTAATGCTAGAAATGTTTGCAGTTTAAAGCCTCATGAATGAGTTAGTGCCTGGTCGGTGGTTGAAAATTTTCCGCTTCATAGTTGCCAACTGTTCATGCAGCCTAAGATAACAACGTTGATAGATTTACATACTTTGTATATCCATTATTTTTGGTTTGATGATTCGTTTACTTCAGAGCCTGCACTATATTTTGATACAAAAATAAACTCCACCTGATTGTGTCACTGTTGTTCTAATTATCTTGTCAGACATCGATATTTCCATTCTAGATTGAAATTTGTGCTTACATAGTTGCCAGATGATGATACTGGACAGTTTATTTTTGCAGTGAAACATTTCATTTTATAGCGAAAAATGGTTCCAGAATAAAGGTCCCAATGAGTTATTCTCTGGTTAATGGTTGAATGTTTGCAGCTCCATTGTTGCTGAATGCCCATGCAGCTTAAAATAACAAGGTTGATAGATTTATATAATTTGTATATTCTAAACGTTTGTGCTTGATGTTTATTTTATATTAGAGCCTGCTCTATTATGATACAAACTATAGTCGACGATGAAGCAGAGGCAATCAGTGGCTAATTGATGTAGACCATGAAGTGGTTGCTGGTTGGCATAGATGACAAAGTTGGTTGCCTGGAACCACGCTCAGACCGCTTCTCGGACAGCTCTCGGACTTTGGCAGTCTTCTATGCTCAATGCATTGCCCAGATGCTTGGCGCAATACCCGTTACAATATTTAGATAAAAAAAGACTCCACCTTATTTTGTCACTCTTTTTCTAGTTATGTTGTCAGACATCGATATTTCCATTCTAGATTTGAATTTCAGCTTTTATAGTTGCCAGATGATAGTATTGGAGAGTTTCTTTTATTTTTGCAGTAATACGTCCATTTTAAATGAAAAAATCTTTCCAATATAAAGGTCTCAGTGAGTTATTGTCTGGTTTTTGGTAGAAAGTTTGCAGTTCTATTGTTGCCAACTGTTCATGCAGCTTCACATAACAAGGTTGATAGATTTACATATTTTGTATGTTCTAAATTTTTTGTTTGATATTTATTTTATATTAGAGCCTGCATTATATTGTGATACAATAAAACTTAGCCTGATTTAGTCACTGTTGTTCTAGTTATGTTGTCAAACATTGATATTTCCATTCTAGATTAGAATTTGTCCATTCATAGTTGCCAGATGATGATATTGGATGACTTCTTTCATTTTTCCAGTAAAACATCCCTTTTTAATGCACAAAATGTTTCCAGTTTTAAGGTTTAAATGAGTTATTGTCTGGTCGGTGGCTGAAAATTTGCAGTTTCATAGTTGCCAACTGTTCGTGCAGCTTTTGATAACAGGGTTGATAGATTTATATATTTTGTATATTCTTAATTTTTGGTTTGATGATAATTTTACTTCAGAGCCTGCGCTATATTTTGATACAAAAAAAATCTCCACCTGATTTTGTCACTGTTGTTCTAATTATGTTGTCACACATTGATATTTCTGTTCTAGATTTGAATTTCTGCTTTCATAGTTGCCAGATGATCATATTAGACAGTTTCTTTTATTTTTGCATTAAAACATCCCTTTTTAATGCTAAATATGTTTCCAGTTTAAAGCCTCATGAATGAGTTAGTGTCTGGTCGGTGGTTTAAAATTTGCCGCTTCATAGTTGCCAACTGTTCGTGCAGCCTAAGATAACAAGTTTGATAGATTTCCATACTTTGTATATTCATAATTTTTGTTTTAACGATTCTTTTACTTCAGAGCCTGCACTATATTTTGATACAAAAAAAACTCCACCTGATTGTGTCACTGTTGTTCTAGTTATGTTGTCAGACATTGATATTTCTATTCTAGATTTGTATTTCTGCTTTCATAGTTGTCAGATGATCATATTAGAGTTTCTTTTATTTTTGCAGTAAAACATTCCTTTTTAATGTGAAAAATGTTTCCAGTTTAAAGCCTCATGATGAGTTAGTGTCTCATCGGTGGTTGAAAATTTGCAGTTTCATGGTTGCCAACTGTTCGTGCAGCCTAAGATAACAATGTTGATAGATTTACATATTTTCCATAGTCTAAATTTTTGGTTTGATGATTATTTTGCTTCAGAGCCTGCACTATATTTTGATACAAAAAAAGCTCCACCTGATTTGTCACTGTTTTTCTAGTTATGTTGTCAGACATCGACATTTCCATTCCAGATTGGAAATTGTGCTTTCATAGTTGCCAGATGATGATACTGGTGTTTCTTTATATTTGCAGTAAATTGTTCCTTTTTATAGCAAAAAATGGTTCCAGTATAAAGGTCCCAATGAGTTATTCTCTGGTTAATGGTTGAATGTTTCCAGTTCCATTGTTGATGACTGCTCATGCAGCTTAAAATAACAAGGTTGATAGACATATATAACTTGTATATTCTAAACGGTTGTGCTTGATGTTTATTTTATAATAGAGCCTGCTCTATTATGATACAAACTATAGTCAACGACAATGCAGAGGCAATCAGTGGCTAGTTGACGTAGATGATGAAGTGGTTGCTGGTTGGCATAGATGACAAAGTTGGTTGCCTGAAACCGCGCTCGGACTGCTCTCGGACTTCGGCAGTCTTCTAGGCTCAATGCATTGCCCAGACGCTTGGCGCAATACCCGTTACAATATTTTGATAAAAAAAGGCCCAACCTGATATTGTCAGTCTTTTTCTAGTTATGTTGTCAGCCATCTATATTTCCATTCTAGATTTGAATTTCAGCTTTTATAGTTGACAGATGATAATATTGGAGTGTTTCTTTTATTTTTGCAGTGAAACGTCCATTTTTAATAAAACAAGCTTTCCAATTTAAATGTCTGAGTGAGTTATTGTCTGGTTTTTGTTTGAAAGTTTGCAGTTCCATTGTTGCCAACTGTTCATGCAGATTAACATAACAAGGTTGATAGATTTACATATTTTGCATATTCTAAATTTTTTGTTTGATGTTTATTTTTTATTGAAGCCTGCATTATATTCTGATACAATAAAAAAACACAGCTGATTAGTGACTATCTATTTATGTTGTGAGACATCAATATTTCCTTTTCAGATTTCAATTTTTCCTTTCATAGTTGCCAGATGATGATATTGCACAGTTTCATTTATTTTTCCAAAATGTTTCCAGTTTCAAGGTCTGAATGAGTCATTGTCTGGTTAATGGTTGAAAGTTTGCAGTTCCGTTGTTCTCGACTGTTCTTGCAGCTTAATATAACAAGGTTGACAGATATTTCTTTATATTTTAAATTTTTGTTTGATGTATATTTTATATTAGAGCATGCATTATATTGCAATACAATAAAACGCAGCCTGTTTTGGTCACTTGTTCTAGTTATGTTGTCAAACATTGATATCTCCATTCTAGAATTGAATTTCTGCTTTCAGAGTTGCCAGATGATGGTATTCGAAGACTTCTTTCATTTTTCCAGTAAAACATCCCTTTTTAATGCCAAAAATGTTTCCAGTTTAAAGCCTCATGAATGAGTTAGTGTCTGGTCTGTGGTTTAAAATTTGCCACTTCATAGTTGCCAACTGTTCGTGCAGCCTAAGATAACAATGTTGATAGATTTACATACTTTGTATATTCATAATTTTTGGTTTAACGATTCTTTTACTTCAGAGCCTACACTATATTTTGATAAAAAAAACTCCACCTGATTGTGTCACTGTTGTTCTAGTTATGTTGTCAGTCATGGATATTTCTGTTCTAGATTTGAACTTCTGCTTTCATAGTTGTCAGATGATCATATTAGACAGTTTCTTTTATTTTTGCAGTAAAACATCCCTTTTTAATGCTAAAAATATTTCCGGTTTAAAGCCTCATGAATGAGTTAGTGTCTGGTCGGTGGTTGAAAATTTGCCGCTACATAGTTGCCAACTGTTCGTGCAGCCTAAGATAACAAGGTTGATAGATTTACATACTTTGTATATTCATAATTTTTGGTTTAACGATTATTATACTTCTGAGCCTGCACTATATTTTGATACAAAAAGAAAACTCCACCTGATTTTGTCACTGTTGTTCTAGTTATGTTGTCAGACGTCGATATTTCCATTCTAGATTGAAATTTGTGCTTTCATAGTTGCCAGATGATGATACTGGACAGTTTATTTTTGCAGTAAAACATTTCATTTTATAGCGAAAAATGGTTCCAGTTTAAAGGTCCCAATGAGTTATTCTCTGGTTAATGGTTGAATGTTTGCTGTTCCATTGTTGCTGAATGCTCATGCAGCTTAAAATAACAAGGTTGATTGATTTATATAATTTGTATTTTCTAAACGTTTGTGCTTGATGTTTATTTTATATTAGAGCCTGCTCTATTATGATACAAACTATAGTCGATGACGAAGCAGAGGCAATCAGTGGCTAATTGATGTAGACCATGAAGTGGTTGCTGGTTGGCATAGATGACAAAGTTGGTTGCCTGGAACCACGCTCAGACCGCTTCTCGGACAGCTCTCGGACTTCGGCAGTCTTCTATGCTCAATGCATTGCCCAGACGCTTGGCGCAATACCCGTTACAATATTTTGATAAAAAAAGGCCCATTTTGATTTTGTCACTCTTTTTCTAGTTATTGTCAGCCATCTATATTTCCATTCTAGATTTGAATTTCAGCTTTTATAGTTGACAGATGATAATATTGGAGTGTTTCTTTTATTTGTACTGTGAAACGCCCATTTTTAATAAAACAAGCTTTCCAATTTAAAGGTCTGAGTGAGTTATTGTCTGGTTGTTGGTTAAAAGTTTGCAGTTCCATTGTTGCCAACTGTTCATGCAGATTAACATAACAAGGTTGATAGATTTACATATTTTGTTTATTCTAAATTTTTTGTTTGAGGTTTATTTTATATTGAAGCCTGCATTATATTCTGATACAATAAAAAACACAGCTGATTAGTCACTGATCTATTTATGTTGTGAGACATCAATATTTCCTTGTTAGATTTCAATTTGTCCTTTCATAGTTGCCAGATGACGATATTGCACAGTTTCTTTTATTTTTCCAGTAAAACATCCCTTTTTAATGCACAAAATGTTCCCAGTTTCAAGGTCTGAATGAGTCATTGTCTGGGTAATGGCTGAAAGTTTGCAGTTCCGTTGTTCTCGACTGTTCTTGCAGCTTAATTAACAAGGTTGATAGATATACATATTTGTTTATATTTTAAATTTTTTGTTTGATGTATATTTTATATTAGAGCCTGCATTATATTGCGATACAATAAAACACAGCCTGTTTTGGTCACTGTTGTTCTAGTTATGTTGTCAAACATTGATATCTCCATTCTAGATTTGAATTTCTGCTTTCAGAGTTGCCGGATGATGGTATTTCGAAGACTTCTTTCATTTTTCCAGTAAAACATCCCTTTTTAATGCTAAAAATGTTTCTAGTTTAAAGCCTCATGAATGAGTTAGTGTCTGGTCGGTGCTTGAAAATTTGTCGCTTCATAGTTGCCAACTGTTCGTGCAGCCTAAAATAACAAGGTCGATAGATTTACATAATTTTAAAATTCATAATTTTTGGTTTGACGATTCTTTTACTTCAGAGCCTGCACCATATTTTGATACAAAAAAACTCCACCTGATTTTGTCACTGTTCTTCTAGTTATGTTGTCAGACATGGATATTTCTGTTCTAGATTTGAATTTCTCCTTTCATAGTTGTCAGATGATCATATTAGACAGTTTCTTTTATTTTTGCAGTAAAACATCCCTTTTTAATGGTAAAAATGTTTCCAGTTTAAAGCCTCATGAATGAGTTAGTGTCTGGTCGGTGGTTGAAAATTTGCAGTTTCATAGTTGCCAACTGTTCGTGCAGCTTTTGATAACAGGGTTGATAGATTTATATATTTTGTATATTCTTAATTTTTGGTTTGATGATTATTTTACTTCAGAGCCTGCGCTATATTTTGATACAAAAAAAGCTCCACCTGATTGTGTCACTATTGTTCTAATTATGTTGTCACACATTGATATTTCTGTTCTAGATTTGAATTTCTGCTTTCATAGTTGCCAGATGATCATATTAGACAGTTTCTTTTATTTTTGCATTAAAACATCCCTTTTTAATGCTAAAAATGTTTCCAGTTTAAAGCCTCATGAATGAGTTAGTGTCTGGTCGGTGGTTTAAAATTTGCCGCTTCATAGTTGCCAACTGTTCGTGCAGCCTAAGATAACAAGTTTGATAGATTTCCATACTTTGTATATTCATAATTTTTGTTTTAACGATTCTTTTACTTCAGAGCCTGCACTATATTTTTATACAAAAAAACTCCACCTGATTGTGTCACTGTTGTTCTAGTTTTGTTGTCGGACATTGATATTTCTGTTCTAGATTTGTATTTCTGCTTTCATAGTTGTCAGATGATCATATTAGAGAGTTTCTTTTATTTTTGCAGTAAAACATTCCTTTTTAATGTGAAAAATGTTTAAAGTTTAAAGCCTCATGATGAGTTAGTGTCTCATCGGTGGTTGAAAATTTGCAGTTTCATGGTTGCCAACTGTTCGTGCAACCTAAGATAACAATGTTGATAGATTTACCTATTTTCCATAGTCTTAATTTTTGGTTTGATGATTATTTTGCTTCAGAGCCTGCACTATATTTTGATACAAAAAAAAGCTCCACCTGATTTTGTCACTGTTTTTCTAGTTATGTTGTCAGACATCGACATTTCCATTCCAGATTGGAAATTGTGCTTTCAAAGTTGCCAGATGATGATACTGGTGTTTCTTTATATTTGCTGTAAATTGTTCCTTTTTATAGCAAAAAATGGTTGCAGTATAAAGGTCCCAATGAGTTATTCTCTGATTAATGGTTGAATGTTTCCAGTTCCATTGTTGATGACTGCTCATGCAGCTTAAAATAACAAGGTTGATAGACATATATAACTTGTATATTCTAAACGGTTGTGCTTGGTGTTTATTTTATAATAGAGCCTGCTCTATTATGATACAAACTATAGTCAACGACAATGCAGAGGCAGTCAGTGGCTGGTTGACGTAGATGATGAAGTGGTTGCTGGTTGGCATAGATGACAAAGTTGGTTGCCTGAAACCGCGCTCGGACTGCACTCGGACTTCGGCAGTCTTCTAGGCTCAATGCATTGCCCAGACGCTTGGCGCAATACCCGATACAATATTTTGATAAAAAAAGGCCCAACCTGATATTGTCAGTCTTTTTCTAGTTATGTTGTCAGCCATCTATATTTCCATTCTAGATTTGAATTTCAGCTTTTATAGTTGACAGATGATAATATTGGAGTGTTTCTTTTATTTTTGCAGTGAAACGTCCATTTTTAATAAAACAAGCTTTCCTATTTAAAGGTCTGAGTGAGTTATTGTCTGGATTTTGTTAGAAAGTTTGCAGTTCCATTGTTGCCAACTGTTCATGCAGATTAACATAACAAGGTTGATAGATTTACATATTTTGTATATTCTAAATTTTTTGTTTGATGTTTATTTTTTATTGAAGCCTGCATTATATTCTGATACAATAAAAAAACACAGCTGATTAGTCACTATCTATTTATGTTGTGAGACATCAATATTTCCTTTTCAGATTTCAATTTTTCCTTTCATAGTTGCCAGATGATGGTATTGCACAGTTTCATTTATTTTTGCAAAATTTTTCCAGTTTCAAGGTCTGAATGAGTCATTGTCTGGTTAATGGTTGAAAGTTTGCAGTTCCGTTGTTCTGGACTGTTCTTGCAGCTTAATATAACAAGGTTGACAGATATTTCTTTATATTTTAAATCTTTTGTTTGATGTATATTTTATATTAGAGCCTGCATTATATTGCAATACAATAAAACGCAGCCTGTTTTGGTCACTTGTTCTAGTTATGTTGTCAAACATTGATATCTCCATTCTAGATTTGAATTTCTGCTTTCAGAGTTGCCAGATGATGGTATTCGAAGACTTCTTACATTTTTCCAGTAAAACATCCCTTTTTAATGCCAAAAATGTTTCCAGTTTAAAGCCTCATGAATGAGTTAGTGTCTGGTCAGTGGTTTAAAATTTGCCACTTCATAGTTGCCAACTGTTCGTGCAGCCTAAGATAACAATGTTGATAGATTTACATACTTTGTATATTCATAATTTTTGGTTTAACCATTCTTTTACTTCAGAGCCTGCACTATATTTTGATAAAAAAAACTCCACCTGATTGTGTCACTGTTGTTCTAGTTATGTTGTCAGTCATGGATATTTCTGTTCTAGATTTGAACTTCTGCTTTCATAGTTGTCAGATGATCATATTAGACAGTTTCTTTTATTTTTGCAGTAAAACATCCCTTTTTAATGCTAAAAATATTTCCGGTTTAAAGCCTCATGAATGAGTTAGTGTCTGGTCGGTGGTTGAAAATTTGCCGCTACATAGTTGCCAACTGTTCGTGCAGCCTAAGATAACAAGGTTGATAGATTTACATACCTCGTATATTCATAATTTTTGGTTTGACTATTCTTTTACTTCAAAGCCTCCACTATATTTTGATACAAAAAAAGCTCCACCTGATTTTGTGACTGTTGTTCTAGTTATGTTGTCAGACATCAACATTTCCATTCTAGATTGAAATTTGTGCTTTCATAGTTGCCAGATGATGATACTGGACAGTTTATTTTTGCAGTAAAACATTTCTTTTTATAGTGAAAAATGGTTCCAGTTTAAAGGTCCCAATGAGTTATTCTCTAGTTAATGATTGAATGTTTGCAGTTCCATTGTTGCTGACTGCTCATGCAGCTTAAAATAACAAGGTTGATAGATTTATATAATTTGTATATTCTAAACGTTTGTGCTTGATGTTTATTTTATATTAGAGCCTGCTCTATTATGATACAAACTATAGTCGACGATGAAGCAGAGGCAATCAGTGGCTAATTGATGTAGACCATGAAGTGGTTGCTGGTTGGCATAGATGACAAAGTTGGTTGCCTGGAACCACGCTCAGACCGCTTCTCGGACAGCTCTCGGACTTTGGCAGTCTTCTATGCTCAATGCATTGCCCAGATGCTTGGCGCAATACCCGTTACAATATTTAGAGAAAAAAAGACTCCACCTTATTTTGTCACTCTTTTTCTAGTTATGTTGTCAGACATCGATATTTCCATTCTAGATTTGAATTTCAGCTTTTGTAGTTGACAGATGATAATATTGGAGTGTTTCTTTTATTTTTGCAGTGAAACGTCCATTTTTAATAAAACAAGCTTTCCTATTTAAAGGTCTGAGTGAGTTATTGTCTGGTTTTTGGTAGAAAGTTTGCAGTTCCATTGTTGCCAACTGTTCATGCAGCTTCACATAACAAGGTTGATAGATTTACATATTTTGTATGTTCTAAATTTTTTGTTTGATATTTATTTCATATTAAAGCCTGCACTATATTCTGATACAATAAAAAACACAGCTGATTAGTCACTGCTCTATTTATGTTGTCAGACATCAATATTTCCATTCTAGATTTCAATTTGTCCTTTCATAGTTGCCAGATGATGATATTTCCCAGTTTCTCTTATTTTTTCCACTAAAACATTGCCTTTCAATGCACAAAATGTTTCCAGTTTCAAGGTCTGAATGAGGCATTGTCTGGTTAATGGTTCAAAATTTGCAGTTGCATTGTTATCGACTGTTCGTGCAGCTTAATATAACAATGTTGATAGATAAACATATTTCTTTATCTTTTAAATTTTTTGTTTGATGTTTATTTTATATTAGAGCCTGCATTATATTGTGATACAATAAACCGCAGCCTTATTTAGTCACTGTTGTTCTAGTTATGTTGTCAAACGTTGATATTTCATTCTAGATTAGAATTTCTGCTTTCATAGTTGCCAGATGATCATATTAGACAGTTTCTTTTATTTTTGCAGTAAAACATCCCTTTTTAATGCTAAAAATGTTTCCAGTGTAAAGCCTCATGAATGAGTTATTGTCTGGTCGTTGGTTGAAAATTTGCAGCTTCATAGTTGCCAACTGTTCATGCAGCCTAAGATAACAAGGTTGATAGATTTACACTTTGTATATTCATAATTTTTGGTTTGATGATTATTGTACTTCAGAGCCTGCACTATATACTGATACAAAAAAAGCTCCACCTGATTTTGTCACTGTTTTTATAGTTATGTTGTCAGACATCATTATTTCCGTTCTAGATTTGAATTTCTGCTTTCATAGTTGCCAGATGATCATATTAGACAGTTTCTTTTATTTTTGCAGCAAAACATCCCTTTTTAATGCGAAACATGTTTCCAGTTTAAAGCCTGATGAATGAGTTAGTGTCTGGTCGGTGGTTGAAAATTTGCCGCTACATAGTTGCCAACTGTTCGTGCAGCCTAAGATAACAAGGTTGATAGATTTACATACCTCGTATATTCATAATTTTTGGTTTGACTATTCTTTTACTTCAAAGCCTCCACTATATTTTGATACAAAAAAAGCTCCACCTGATTTTGTGACTGTTGTTCTAGTTATGTTGTCAGACATCAACATTTCCATTCTAGATTGAAATTTGTGCTTTCATAGTTGCCAGATGATGATACTGGACAGTTTATTTTTGCAGTAAAACATTTCTTTTTATAGTGAAAAATGGTTCCAGTTTAAAGGTCCCAATGAGTTATTCTCTAGTTAATGATTGAATGTTTGCAGTTCCATTGTTGCTGACTGCTCATGCAGCTTAAAATAACAAGGTTGATAGATTTATATAATTTGTATATTCTAAACATGTGTGCTTGATGTTTATTTTATATTAGAGCCTGCTCTATTATGATACAAACTATAGTCGACGACGAAGCAGAGGCAATCAGTGGCTAATTGATGTAGACCATGAAGTGGTTGCTGGTTGGCATAGATGACAAAGTTGGTTGCCTGGAACCACGCTCAGACCGCTTCTCGGACAGCTCTCGGACTTCGGCAGTCTTCTATGCTCAATGCATTGCCCAGATGCTTGGCGCAATACCCGTTACAATATTTTGATAAAAAAAGCCTCCACCTGATTTTGTCACTCTTTTTCTAGTTATGTTGTCAGACATCGATATTTCCATTCTAGATTTGAATTTCAGCTTTTATAGTTGCCAGATGATAGTATTGGAGAGTTTCTTTTATTTTTGCAGTAATACGTCCATTTTTAATGCGAAAAATGTTTCCAGTTTAAAGCCTCATGAATGAGTTAGCGTCTTATCGGTGGTTGAAAATTTGCAGTTTCATGGCTGCCAACTGTTCGTGCAGCCTAAGATAACAATGTTGATAGATTTACATATTTTCCATAGTCTTAATTTTTGGTTTGATGATTATTTTGCTTCAGAGCCTGCACTATATTTTGATACAAAAAAAGCTCCACCTGATTTTGTCACTGTTTTTCTAGTTATGTTGTCAGACATCGATATTTCCATTCCAGATTGGAAATTGTGCTTTCATAGTTGCCAGATGATGATACTGGTGTTTCTTTATTTTTGCATTAAATTCCTTTTTATAGCAAAAAATGGTTCCAGTATAAAGGTCCCAATGAGTTATTCTCTGGTTAATGGTTGAATGTTTCCAGTTCCATTGTTGATGACTGCACATGCAGCTTAAAATAACAAGGTTGATAGATATATATAACTTGTATATTCTAAACGGTTGTGCTTGATGTATATTTTATATTAGAGCCTGCTCTATTATGATACAAATTATAGTCGACGACGAAGCAGAGGCAATCAGTGGCTAATTGATGTAGACCATGAAGTGGTTGCTGGTTGGCATAGATGACAAAGTTGGTTGCCTGGAACCACGCTCAGACCGCTTCTCGGACAGCTCTCGGACTTCGGCAGTCTTCTAGGCTCAATGCATTGCCCAGACGCTTGGCGCAGTACCCGTTACAATATTTTGATAAAAAAAGGCCCAACCTGATTTTGTCACTCTTTTTCTAGTTATTGTCAGCCATCTATATTTCCATTCTAGATTTGAATTTCAGCTTTTATAGTTGACAGATGATAATATTGGAGTGTTTCTTTTATTTGTACAGTGAAACGCCCATTTTTAATAAAACAAGCTTTCCAATTTAAAGGTCTGAGTGAGTTATTGTCTGGTTGTTGGTTAAAAGTTTGCAGTTCCATTGTTGCCAACTGTTCATGCAGATTAACATAACAAGGTTGATAGATTTACATATTTTGTTTATTCTAAATTTTTTGTTTGAGGTTTATTTTATATTGAAGCCTGCATTATATTCTGATACAATAAAAAACACAGCTGATTAGTCACTGATCTATTTATGTTGTGAGACATCAATATTTCCTTTTTAGATTTCAATTTGTCCTTTCATAGTTGCCAGATGACGATATTGCACAGTTTCTTTTATTTTTCCAGTAAAACATCCCTTTTTAATGCACAAAATGTTTCCAGTTTCAAGGTCTGAATGAGTCATTGTCTGGGTAATGGCTGAAAGTTTGCAGTTCCGTTGTTCTCGACTGTTCTTGCAGCTTAATATAACAAGGTTGATAGATATACATATTTGTTTATATTTTAAATTTTTTGTTTGATGTATATTTTATATTAGAGCCTGCATTATATTGCGATACAATAAAACGCAGCCTGTTTTGGTCACTGTTGTTCTAGTTATGTTGTCAAACATTGATATCTCCATTCTAGATTTGAATTTCTGCTTTCAGAGTTGCCGGATGATGGTATTTCGAAGACTTCTTTCATTTTTCCAGTAAAACATCCCTTTTTAATGCTAAAAATGTTTCTAGTTTAAAGCCTCATGAATGAGTTAGTGTCTGGTCGGTGCTTGAAAATTTGTCGCTTCATAGTTGCCAACTGTTCGTGCAGCCTAAAATAACAAGGTCGATAGATTTACATAATTTTAAAATTCATAATTTTTGGTTCAACGATTCTTTTACTTCAGAGCCTGCACTATATTTTGATACAAAAAGAAACTCCACCTGATTTTGTCACTGTTGTTCTAGTTATGTTGTCAGACATTGATATTTCTGTTCTAGATTTGAAGTTCTGCTTTCATAGTTGTCAGATGATCATATTAGACAGTTTCTTTTATTTTTGCGGTAAAACATCCCTTTTTAATGGTAAAAATGTTTCCAGTTTAAAGCCTCATGAATGAGTTAGTGTCTGGTCGGTGGTTGAAAATTTGCCGCTTCATAGTTTCCAACTGTTCGTGCAGCCTAAGATAACAAGGTTGATAGATTTACATACTTTGTATATTCATTATTTTTGATTTAACGATTCTTTTACTTCAGAGCCTGCACTATATTTTGATACAAAAAACTCCACCTGATTGTGTCACTGTTGTTCTAATTAGGTTGTCAGACATTGATATTTCTGTTCTAGATTTGAATTTCTGCTTTCACAGTTGCCAGATGATCATATTAGACAGTTTCTTTTATTTTTGGATTAAAACATCCCTATTTAATGCTAAAAATGTTTCCGGTTTAAAGCCTCATGAATGAGTTAGTGTCTGGTCGATGGTTTAAAATTTCCCGCTTCATAGTTGTCAACTGTTCGTGCAGCCTAAGATAACAAGGTTGATAGATTTACATACCTTGTATATTCATAATTTTTAGTTCAACGATTCTTTTACTTCAGAGCCTGCACTATATTTTGATACAAAAAGAAACTCCACCTGATTTTGTCACTGTTGTTCTAGTTATGTTGTCAGACATTGATATTTCTGTTCTAGATTTGAATTTCTGCTTTCATAGTTGTCAGATGATCATATTAGACAGTTTCTTTTATTTTTGCGGTAAAACATCCCTTTTTAATGCTAAAAATGTTTGCAGTTTAAAGCCTCATGAATGAGTTAGTGTCTGGTCGGTGGTTGAAAATTTGCCGCTTCATAGTTTCCAACTGTTTGTGCAGCCTAAGATAACAAGGTTGATAGATTTACATACTTTGTATATTCATATTTTTTGATTTAACGATTCTTTTACTTCAGAGCCTGCACTATATTTTGATAAAAAAAAAAACTCCACCTGACTGTGTCACTGTTGTTCTAATTATGTTGTCAGGCATTGATATTTCCTTTCTAGATTTCAATTTCTGCTTTCATAGTTGTCATATGATCATATTAGACAGTTTCTTTTAATTTTGCTGCAAAACATCCCTTTTTAATGCTAAAAATGTTTCCAGATTAAAGCCTCATGAATGAGTTAGTGTCTGGTCGGTGGTCGAATTTTGCCGCTTCATGTTGCCAACTGTTCGTGCAGCCTAAGATAACAAGGTTGATAGATTTACATACTTTGTATATTCATAATTTTTGGTTTAACGATTCTTTTACTTCAGAGCCTGCACTATATTTTGGTACAAAAAAAACTCCACCTGATTATGTCACTGTTGTTCTAGTTAAGTTGTCAGACATTCATATTTCTGTTCTAGATTTGAATTTCTGCTTTCATAGTTGCCGGATGATCATATTAGGTAGTTTCTTTTATTTTTGCAGTAAAACATCCCTTTTTAATGCTAAAAATGTTTCCAGTGCAAAGCCTCATGAATGAGTTATTGTCTGGTCGTTGGTTGAAAATTTGCAGCTTCATAGTTGCCAACTGTTCATGCAGCCTAAGATAACAAGGTTGATAGATTTACATATTTTGTATATTCATAATTTTTGGTTTGATGATTATTGTACTTCAGAGCCTGCACTATATATTGCTACAAAAAAAGCTGTACCTGATTTTGTCACTGTTTTTATAGTTATGTTGTCAGACATCGTTATTTCCGTTCTAGATTTGAATTTCTTCTTTCATAGTTACCAGATGATCATATTAGACAGTTTCTTTTATTTTTGCAGCAAAACATCCCTTTTTAATGCGAAACATGTTCCCAGTTTAAAGCCTGATGAATGAGTTAGTGTCTGGTCGGTGGTTGAAAATTTGCCGCTACATAGTTGCCAACTGTTCGTGCAGCCTAAGATAACAAGGTTGATAGATTTACATACTTTGTATATTCATAATTTTTGGTTTAACGGGTCGCCCAGCCCCGCCGTGGTGGCTCAGTGGTTACGGCGCTCGACAACTGTTCCCAAGGACGCGGGATCGAATCTCGGCCTCGGCGGCCGCGTTTCTATGCAGGCGAAAAGCAAGGTGCCCGTGTGGTGTGCAATGTCAGTGCGCGTGAAAGAACCCCACCCCAGGTGGTTGAAATTTCCGGCGTCCTCCCCTACGGCGTCTGTCATAGCCCGAGTCGCTTTGGGACGTTAAACCCCGCAAACCAATCAACCAATAGAGCTCGCCTAGTCCGAATATTTTACGGGCGATATTATGCCTAGCGTCACTAGCCGATTCAACTGTTTTGCCACTCTGTCACGGAGCGCGTACGGAAGCGGTCTAGCACCGTTCTTCATCGCCAAGCTGGCTGGTGGTCCCTTCATCAGGCCCAATTCCTCCGAGAAGATATTCTCGTAGTTACTGCGTAAGGTATTGATGTGGCTGATGGATTTTCCCGCCACCGGCACTTCTCTTTAACCGACTTGCAATACCGGAACTCCAGCCCGATCCAGCAAGGTTAACAGATCTCGCCGGCACAGGCTTGGTCCAGTGCAGTCTAGTACTATGAGTGTGCATTCAACTGACACACCTTGGTGTGGAACAGCTAGCTAAAGCTCGCCTAACACAGGCAGCCTTCTAGCGTAGCACGAATGTTTCAGATGTGAAGGCTTCAATTCCGGCCAGTGCTTGCAATGCTTATCGAAAACCTGTCGCGCTATGACACGTACTGGTGATCCTGTGTCTACTTCCATTGCCAGTTCTGTACCGGCCCAATTGAATGTGCTGCGAATTGGCGGCTCTAGACACTTTGTTCGTGCCGACAGCAAAGTCCAGATATGTGCATTTTGATAGAAATCTTCCGATGTGGTTTCTTGCACTGTTAATGTTTGGCCGTGAGGCGCAGCTGCAGCAGCGCCGTGTTGCTTGTCGTGGCAACTGGGACATATTTTTGCGACATGTCCACGTTGACCACAGTGATAACAGCCTGACTTGGCCCAGCTGCAGATGTTAGCGTCATGTTTCAAGCTTGCATTTCTGCCACATCACTGAGCTGCTGCATTTTCGGCGCTTTCTCTCGGTATTGGCCGGCGTCGTGCTTGTATTATCAATAGTGGTGTTTCTTCTGGCGAAATTGCTTGCGCATCGTTTGCCGCGCCTTCAGCAGCTATTGCTATCGCTTCGACTTCCTCTAGATTCAGCTCTTTCTTTGCCAGGAGTTGTTTCCGTACTGCACTTGAGCGTACACCGCACACAGTTCTGTCTCGGATCATCCTGTCAAGAGAACTGCCGAAGTTGCAGTTGTCTCCTATGCAACGGATCTCAACAAGGAAAGCCTGAATAGATTCTCCTTCCAGTTGGCAACGACTGAAGAATTTGTACCTCTCCGAAATTTCGTTCCTTTTAGGGTCTTAGTATTGCCACCAGGTGTCCCCATGTTCTTGCTGCGCCTGGAAGAAGAGGACACTGAAGTTGACTCGCATGCTGTGCGCCGAACTTTGCCTGCTGGTACAGCTTCGTCCCGTCGTCTTAGTCACGTCTAGCCCTGTTGTCCGTGACATATTTTGGTGGAGGTGCTGGGTAGATGGGCTTATCAGGAAGCCTCAGGTTCCGCCTTCAGAGGATCCTCAGTGTTCGTAGTGGGACTTCTCCTCGCTGAGGTCCGCGTTGTAGTCATGCCGATCTTCCCCTTCTGCGTAGGGAACTATGAACGCATGAAAAACCACCTCCGGCCACTTGGACTTTGCACGCACAGTTGCCGAGTTTCTTTCGGAGGCAGTCACGATGGAAAGGATGCTCCAGCAGCGGTCTACGACCTACGACAGGCCGGTACTCGCCGCTTCGCTCACGGAGCCGCATTTGGCCTTCGGGGCTAGTCCAGATCTTCTTCGCGACATCATCCGCTCCATTGTGCGTGAAGAGCTCCAGACGCTTTTCGGTGCTCCCCAGCCGACGGTCGACTCTATCGCTAGTATTGTCCGAGAGGAGCTCCAACAAACATTTCGGCCTTCGGTACCATCTGCTAACCCGCCATCCTTTTCCACCGAATCCTGTCGGCCAACGTATGCGGACATCTTGCGACGTCCCCCAACTGATTCCACACAATTACCGCCACCCGACCAAGGCTCGCTGTATTCAGCACACCCCGAGCCGTACATCGACAACAGCCGACCACCCCAGCGAAAGGCAGACCTGTGGCGTGCCCCACATCGGCAGCGCCTGTGCTTCCACTGCGGAGAACCTGACCCCCTGTATCGACAGTGCCCATATCGACAACTGGGACTGAAGGGTTTCCCCATCGACATGCGTAGCCCTCCTTTAGGCCGACGACCCCGGGATATTGAGGACTACGTAGCCCAGCAGCGCATGGCGCCAACTTCTAGACGATAGTCACGATCTCCGTCTCCACGCCGACCATCCTCGCAGCCCAGCACCTCCTGGATGGCGCAGTGACGGCCGTCTAGTCCGAGCCGGGAAAACTAAAGACAGCGACATCTGGGGGCGAGGCCGCTTCAAATCGACGCGACGAAGACCCCCCGACAACGCCACCTGTGAGCGACCGCGACTTGACGGCCCCGACGACAGTTCGTACACATGAAGAGAGACTCTCGCTGGATATACCCGTGGTCCTCGACGGCTATAAGGATAGCGCATTGGTAGACACTGGTGCTGATTTTTCGATTTTAAGCGGGAAGCTAGCGGCGCTTCTAAAAAAAGTGATGACGTCATGGTCTGGCATGCTGATTCGAACCGCTGGCGGGCATGTCGTAACTCCGAGCGGTCAGTGCACGGCGAGAGTCCAAATTCGCAACTCCACGTTTGTTGTCAGCTGCCTTGTAATACCTGACTTCTCCCGCGACTGCATCCTTGGTGTCGATTTTCTTCGGGAGTATGGGGCCATTATCGATCTCCGGAAGCGTAGCGTGACCTTTTCGACCGAGGAAGCTGATGATACTGACACCGCAGACCGCCAAAGCCTCGCCCCTCTTCGAATTTCCGCCGAGAGCGTTTCTAATCCGCCAAGTTCCAGTGTTTTTGTGGCTCAACTGCGTGACGGAACGGCGGTCGCTAAGGGCAACCAGTCCCTTTTGCTTACCCACTGCATCACCTCGGCGCAGAGTCTCATCCATCTGATCTGAGCTCCTGGAGACTAACTTCACGAACGAGCCCCGCCATCTTTTCCGCGCTACCGCAATCGCATTCGCCGACGCCTTAGCGGACGTTTCTGAATGTTTTACGTTCGGAAAAGTTGAAAATGTGCACCCATCCCTTGATCGTCTGGATATTAGTACAGATCTCTCGGAAACACTGAAGCACGACCTGCGTTCTCTCCTTCTAAAATACAGTGCTTGTTTCGCGACATCATCGAAAATTCGGCAGACGCCTCTTGTGAAGCAACGTATAATTACTCCCGACGATGCCCGCCCTATACGCCAGCAGCCGTACCGCATCTCAACGACGGAACGTGAAGCGATTCACACACAGGTTCAGGAGATGCTTCGTGATGGTGTCATCCAACCCTCCAACAGTCTGTGGTCGTCCCCTATCGTGCTTGTGAAAAGAAAAGGATGGCACCCTTCGCTTCTGTGTTGATTATGGAAAGTTGAACGACATCACAAAAAAAGACGTCTTCCCGCTGCCCCGTATCGACGATTCGCTCGACAAGCTTTGTCGCGCCCAGTACTTCTTCTCCATTGACTTGAAGAGCGGGTACTTGCAGATTGAGGTAGATGAGCGGGACCGCGAAAAAACAACTTTTGTTACCCCAGATGGACTGTATGAGTTTAAAGTGCTGCCATTCGGCCTATGTTCAGCGCCGGCTACTTTTCAGCGCATGATGAACACTGTTCTCGCCGGCCTCAAATGGCAAATCTGTTTAGTTTATCTCGACTACGTTGTCGTGTTCTCTGAAACCTTTGGAGAACACCTCGAACGCCTTCGAGCAGTATTAGATGCCTTCCGGTCTGCTGACTTGACGCTCAAGCCCGAGATGTGCCACTTTGGCTACAAAGAGTTGAAGTTTCTTGGTCATCTTGTTAGTGCCGCAAGCGTTAGGTCAGACCCCGATAAAACTGCCGCTGTCGCCAAATTTCCCGTTCCTGCCACGAAGAGGAGTTTAAAACGTTTCCTGGGTTTGTGTGCGTACAACCGCCGCTTCATCGCCGACCTTTCCAAGATAGCCGCACCCCTCATCCGCCTCACGCGGGATGATACACAGTTCGTGTGGGCCGCCGAGCAAGAAGAGGCTTTTGCGGAGCTAGGCAGACGACTGCAAACTACCCCTGTTCTTGCGCACTTTGATGAAGACGCTGCCACCGAAGTCCACACCGACGCCAGCAACATCGGCCTTGGCGCTGTACTCGTTCAACACCAAGCTGGCATGGGAAGGGTGATTGCGTATGCCAGCCGCACGCTCTCCCGCGCTGAAACAAATTATTCCACTACGGAAAAGGAATGCCTCGCAGTTGTGTGGGCAACTATAAAATTTAGGCCTTACCTCTATGGCCGCGCGTTTAAAGTCGTTACTGGCCACCATTCTTTGTGCTGGCTGGCCAATCTCCGTGACCCATCGGGGCGCCTAGCACGATGGAGCCTTCGCCTTCAAGAATTTGATTACTCCATTGTGTACAAATCTGGTCAGAAGCACGAAGATGCTGACGCGCTCTCGCGGGCACCCGTCGGATTTTTCGATAACGTCACGGATGACAGAGGTTTTCTTGGACTACTGAAAGCCTCAGACATAATGACCCGACAGCGAGCTGACCCAGACCTTCGAACTGTCATTGACCATCTGGAGGGTCGCGCTGCTGACGTCCCCCGCCAGTTTGGAAGGCACCTGTCTGCATTCTGTCTTCGGAATGGCGTTTTATTCAAGAAAAACTCCAGCACTGTTGATCGAGCGCACCTCCCTGTCGTGCCGGCCGACCTTCGCGACTTTATCCTTTTTGCTTGCCACGATGAGCCCACCTCCGGCCACTTGGGCTTTGCACGCACACTCGCTCGAGTTCGTCAAGCCTATTATTGGCCTAAACTTTTTGACGCCGTCCATCGCTACGTCAGAGGCTGCCGCGAGTGTCAACGTCGAAAGGTACCTCCTCTCAAACCCGCGGGTTTGCTCCAACCTATTATTCCACCTCGGACGCCGTTTGACCAAGTCGGCATCGACCTACTGGGCCCATTTCCGCTCTCATCGATGGGTAACAAATGGATTATAGTCGCGACCGACTATCTCACACGTTATGCGGAAACCAAGGCAGTGCAGCGGGGCACATCAATTGAGATCGCTCAATTCTTTGTGCAGCAAATTGTGTTGCGTCATGGCGCACCGTCCCTAGTCGTAACCAATCGAGGCACCGCGTTTACGGCACAGCTCATGCACGACGGGCTCGAGCTTAGTCATACCAGCCACCGAAAAACTACTGGATATCACCCGCAGACGAATGGCCTCACGGAGAGCCTCAACAAAACCATCGCCGACATGATCGCAATGTACATAGACTCGCAGCACAAAAACTGGGATGAAATTCTACCCTACATCACATATGCCTACAACACGGCCACCCAAGAAACGACGCGTTTTACACCATTTCGCCTAGTCTACGGACGTGACGTTCAGACGATGTTGGATGCTATGCTTCCGAGCTGCACAGATGATCATCCACTCACGCCAGACGCCGAACAGTTTGCTCAGCGCGCTGAGCAAGGACGTCAACTTGCCCACATTCACATTCAGCAAAAGCAGGACACGGATGCACGCCGCTACAACCTCCGTCATCGACACGTCGCCTACCATCCCGGAGAGAAAGTTTGGGTGTGGACCCCGGTGCGTCGGCCCGGCTTGTGTGATAAACTGATTTCCCGTTACTTCGGACCTTACGAAGTTCTGCGCCGAGTCACGGAAGTAACATACGAAGTTCTTCCAGTGGGTACTGAGCAGCCCTCGCGTCGGCAACCACGCTCCGAGGTCGTGCACGTTGTCCGCATGAAGCCCTATTTCACGCGGTAGTGCGCTTTGCGCTTGTTTCGTTGTCGCGTAGGGCACCTTACCTCGCGCTCCATCCCTTATTTCTTCTTTTTTAAGACGGAGAGTAATGCCACCTGGTGTCCCCATGTTCTTACTGCGCCTGGAAGAAGAGGACACTGAAGTTGACTCGCGTGCTGTGCGCCGAACTTTGCCTGCTGGTAAAGCTTCGTCCCGCCGTCTTAGTCACGTCTAGCCCGGTTGTCCGTGACAGTATTCATTCAGGGTATCGATAATTCGTCATAACTCAAACAGTTTGGCGCCCGGGGAGCCACCCTTCCGGCAAGGATTTGAATAGTGTGCGTGCTCAGTTCCGCCACAAGAAGTGCCCTCTTCTTACTTGACTCAGCGATGCCATTTGCTTTGAAATACGCCTCCCCTTTAATTAAGCACGGCGTCCACTTATCTGTGCTTTCGTCGAAGTTCGGGAGCATCTCGTAGGCCATGGAAGTCGCTGGTAGGGCTGTCTTCAGGGCCAGAGCGTCTGGGTCAGCCCTGACGGCGTGAGTGTCATTTTGGCTTGTCGCCCCATACAGAAACCGTATCAAGAGCTCAAACGTGTCCGTTGGAGAGTCATTTTCCAGGTAAATGTCCTTTAGCTGCAGTTTCAAGCCGCTAAATGAATTCGCGATAGAGCAAAAGATTGGCCAATAAGATCCATAAAACTGAATTTCCAAGAGTTGTGGAGTAAATGTGCGCCTGACGGAGCACTCTAATTCTCTGGGAGCGAAGGTGAGTTCTGATCTGGCGCTGCATGTGCAATCTCGAGAGTGTAAGTCGGAGCGTGACCCGTCGCTTTGTGCGCCTGATTTCAGTAATACGGGTGTAGTTTACAGCAATGGTAAACAATTCTGTCAAGAGTTGGTTGAAGCTTATTACATTGCTAAGGGTGAGGACAAGTGTGTGGCTAAGGCATCGTTTAGCCTTCATTGTAAGGAATTCGCTCTATTAGAAAAGTCGTTAGTTAGGCCTGGATTTTGAATTGGCTTTGAATGTTCTTTTTCATCTTCTTCTGCCATTGCACCGATTGGGTTGTGCGCGTGCTTTTCGGGAGGAGTCTTCGTTGTTTTCTTCCGTTCAATAAACATTCAGTTGCTAGTCCAGCCTTTTCCTTTCCTCTTCTTCCCTGTGTCTCGTCCTTTGGCTGGTTAAATATGAACCCTTACCAACTTGTCCAGTCGTCAACCTAGTTAAATTAGGAAATCTTGTCACAGGGTTCGTAATCTGTTTTAGTATCCACATTGTATCGTACAATGTGGGAATCTAGAAACGAGTACTTCTTGAGTATTCTTTGCAACAAGTCCCGAAAGCAAATCGCGTCCTTGGATATCGTGGAACAGTGTTCAGTTGTCAAAGGTACATCGCCGAGATGGCCGTTAAGATAAAATACAAATAGGGTTTTTCTATCTAGCCATGGGTTAACAGGGAAAGCTCCGCTGTGTAGTCGACGGGAAACGTATGGGTGCAATGGTAATTAATTAGGCATTCTATGCACCCGTAGCAGTAAATTTCATCCCTTGAGCCCAAAGTTGAAAATAAAGCGGAATAATGAAAGCGGAAAGAGACCACATTTTACGGGCTATATAACAGGTAGCCCTTACGAAATTCGCATTGTCTTTATATATCTGATATCACGCTAGTTTTTTGAACATCACCCAGTAGATACGCAAACAACACAGCTGGCATTAGGCGTAGGTGATAGTCCTTTGGGATGTTTTCATTAAGGATCCGGAGAGCTAGGCTGAATGTACAGCCCTTGTTGGACCCCGTGCGCTTCAGATATTTCGAAACCCTGCAATTCATAAATACGCAGCAAACACAGACAGGATAACTACTAACATTCACAGGATTAAGAGAATGCAATTATTATAGAATAATAAAAAATTAATGCTACCATAGAGGAATTTTAGGGAAGGCTTGAAAGCGCCCATACAAAACGCCGCGTCCTCAGTACACGCTGCCGTAAGCATGACAGGCAGCGGGACTTCTATAGTTATTTATAAACTTCACATCGGGGGTCTTTACATATTTGGTCGCAATGAAGACGTAAGGAGTGTGATGAACGTTTTTTTCCAGCCTTGCCTCCTCGGGTGCTCCGTGCGTAGAAGCCGAGTGACACCGCGCCTCTTACAATTTTTGAAGGTAAATAGACGTCTTGAAAAAAAAAAATGTTCGCTCCGTACGCACGCTTTCGCTCCCACTCCCTTCCTTTCTTTCTCGGACATCGGGCATGGGCGGCCTCACATCTGTACTGCAAGACGCTTGCATGCATCTTTTGCGACAGCGTGGACTTGCAGGATTAGCGTGTGGTGCCTTTGGAAGGTTTTTGCGAGCTCGAACTCGCGCTCAAAACTTCAACCTGCCCACTCTTGGCCCAGCTACGTGAGTTGGCCAGGCACATACTTTCGATAAACTGTTTGCAAACGCGACAAGCTGGGTGAGCTCCTATTGTTGCTTGCATTTACTTTCACAAAATTTGAGACATGCCTTCCAGCAACTTGTGAACGAGGATGAAACAAGTTTATTTGTGCTAAAAAGCTTCCTGCGAATTTCTCCGGTTGTTAAAACATTATTCATCCCGTTTTCCATGTCACGCGCAGTTGTGAAGGCATCCGACGAGTTGCTCAAATAGGCTTGCAATTTATGTTCAAAGGTATTCTTCTCTGCAGTGCGTACTTGCTCCGTATTTTTGCATCAAGCAAATTCACCAGCACTATTAGCTGTGATGGAATGCTTTACGTTACATTTACTTACAAGGAAGAAACCTTGAAATGCGCTGCAGTGCGAGGAATTATAAGTTAGAATACCTGGCGTTTCCTTAGCCAACAACACAACATACGTACATCATAACCTTCTCGGGATTTTTGCCATCTGAAAATTCGTGCTTCAAAAAATATGAGAGATATGGCTATGCAGCCTATGGAGGTACCTCGTCGAGCAAGGAGGCCGTAATGTATGTTTTAAAAAACAATAATTTGAAAACTGCTTACTGAAGAGGAGGTACTCAGGTACTGAGTCTACTATATTGTGCGCATTAATGTTATCCAAAATAAAATCAACAATGTAGGTGACTCCACTTCTAAATTTGGTAATCGCTAAATGCCGTATTCGAAACGTGCAGGTTTGAGCGTCCGTTTACCGGGCATTTCTACACAGCATAACTTCAAATTGTTGTTTTGAGTTGTATTTCCAACAAAATCATATCGTCATCTGCATCATCAGTTAACAAACCGCGTCTGATATTCTATAGACTCCAAACAGTGTATATTTCAGTGTATATTATGCATTATAAATATTGCAGCATTTTTAACGGGTACAATGCTGGAATGGGCTACTCGGCGATCTTTCGAATGCTTTTGTTTACCCCCATTAATGAACAAGGAAGGATGGGTCGAACTGAAGGGCGTCCTCTTTGGAACGGGGTGATGGCAATTGCAATATGCTCGCATCAGTTTTCTACTTTTTATCAATATCATATATCCTCGCTATTTATGGATAACGTTCAGTGAATTTTTATACCTAAATTGTTAACATTATACAGCCTTTCTGTTTTCCAACCACCAATCGTTGATGCTCTTTTCGCTAATTATTATCATTTATAAACCCTATAGCCTCAGAAATTGATGTACTTCCATCGACGTCCGGAAGGACATCATCACATTCGAGTATTACATGTTCAGTTATTTGTACAAATTTACCGCACAGTGCACATGCATCATATTTGTTCTTTATTTAGCTGCGAATCCTAAGGCACCTCATCTATCTTTAAAGGTATATGTTAGTCGTACAGCATCTCTCTGAATTATGCGTAGTCTCCTCGATACTTGAGCCTTTAATCACCAAAACGCATTGCTGAAAGTACGGCCTGAATCCCGACCCCCTAGGCTGCATTTCGATGAAGGTGAAACGGAGAGGCATCCGTGTGCTGAACGATGTCAGGACACAGTAAACGTGGTCAAAATCATTCCGTAGCCCTCCACTACGGCTCCCTTTTCTCTCTTTCTCCTTTCACTTCCACCTTCTCCCGGTGCGGTTTTGGTGTCCACGGAAGAAATGAGACAGATACTGCGCTTTTCCTTTCCTTTGAACCAATTCTTATTATTATATTATTATTATTATTATTATTATTATTATTATTATTATTATTATTATTATTATTATTATTATTATTATTATTATTATTATTATTAATATTAGGTCCTGACCCAATCGTTCCTTTCGAAATATCTCTCGATAGCTAATACCCCTGTATTCCTACAATTTCTTCCTATTAAATATCCTGGCACCATCACTGTACCGGCATAGAGCGCCGCCTGGCGCTGGTTTCGTATAACGGACAGAGGTGACACAAATCACTTCAATCTTTCAGGCCGCAGAAAAAAAATAAAAAAAGCTTTCAGCCCGTCACTTTCAAGTGGTTAGCCGCAGGGGATGACGATAACAAAATGGCGCCGCTTGTGTAATTTGCGCTGTATTTCTACCAGAATCACCCCACAGGCGTCACTGTTCATGGCAGTCCTAGAATTCTGGAGGAATATGACCGCGGGAAAAGATTGCTCGTGCCGCTTTATCAAATATCTGTGCAGTGCAACTCTATAGGAGGGGTGTACCGTATTAACAAGAAAAATTGAGAAACTTACTGGTTTTATCTGTCATTGACATTAACACGCGGAATTCGGCTTGGGTGTGAATATTTCTCACAAATACGCACCACATGAAGAAGCGTTTGTAAACAAGTGTGAAGCAGGAATTTTCCTTTTTCGTCCACCTTAAGAGCGAGCGAGTGTGTGGTTTTGTCAGGAAGTATTTTGTAGCGAAAGCTACACTGCGCTAACTTTTCAAGCCGTCTGCGTGGTACCGTATTCCACAGAAGAACAAAACGACGAAGAAGAAGAAGACAGAAGAACGGAGTGCCGAGCGATTGGAAAAGTGGCGACGGCAAGACGCGGAAAGACAGGCTCGACTAGCTTATATGACAGGACACGAGGCGTGGAGTGCTGCTGCCCAGGCCGAAGCCACTGCGGCAGAGCGGAAAGAAAACAGGAGGAGAATAAAACATGTGTGCTCCACTATAAGCTGAACCTTAGCGTAGTCAGGGGTCCGCAGCTTTCGCTACAACATTAGGCTTAACCGTAGTTAAACCACAGAATTTGTTTCTGCCGAAGATGTGTCGCGCCAAAAGCCACTGCTTGTTTCGTGCACCTAGTACCAGAATAGTTTAGCGTCGTGAAGGAAAATGTCTTGCGCAGTGTGTTCACGACATAGTTATGAAACGGAAGCGAACAAGGTCAACCTGTAACAGTCACTCAAAGTCTTCTGGGGAGAGGGTAGTCAACATGGATGGGTGGATGGAATATAGGAGCATCCCGTTTGAAACGGGCTGGTAGCAGTAGATATCATGCTAATTTTTCTGAATATATCATAATATTGTTTTTGATTGGTTACTATACCTTCATAATATTTATTGAATTTTTCTTTCTACATTACTAAAATTATGTCACTTCTCTGCTTTTAAGCCACCAATCTTCCAGTCGTTTTTTGCTCGCTTCCACCGCCGTCTTATTCACCTGGCTACTATTATCTCTAAACCCCAGAGCATCAGGAACAGTGACTGCGCCTGCATCGACTTCCCGATGGATACCATTACATGGTCAATTGTTTCACGGGAGTTACCATATACAGCACATGCGTCATCTTCATTGTTAAATTTTTTTTTGCTGTGTGTTCTAAGGCACCCTGATCTAGCTTCAAAACGTACGGCGCTGCCTCTTGAGTAATCAAATTAAGCGTCCTTCCTGATCTGCTTTTCCACTTTCGGTATAATTCCACACTCTGTTTCTTTTCCATGGAATTTATCCAATTTTTACCATTTGTGTTTTTCACCTGTTGCTTAACGCTCTTTATTCATTCGTCCTTGTAACCGGCGTACTTGCTGGCTAGTTTCCTAGTTATTTTCCTCCATTGCGAGTGAACGCTTTTTATTTATAGGTATTTAAATACTCTAGCTGCCCATCTGTTACTGTCCAATTTCCTCGGGCGTTCCTCATATAATATTTTATTCTGAGCTTCCCGTACTTCGAAAGATGCCCAGCCCATATCTCCCTGCACCTCCTCATTTGTGGTTTTGCCGTGGAAACCTAGTGCTAATCGTCCGACGGCTCTCTGATTTATTTCTAATGTCGACTGTACCTCTGATTTTAGGCACAAAACCGAATTTCCGAAAGTAAGCCCGGACACCATAATTCCTTTCCAAATACCCCTCAAAACCTCCTACCTCTTGTATCCCCAGAATGCCCTATGCTTCATTATCCCGGCATTTGTTCGCCCTTTGGCCTTAAGTGATTGCTCATGCTTTCCAATGTATGCTACTCCTTCGTTTGCCCATACCCCGAGATATTTATATTCTGCTACTCCGGGTATTTTATGGCCTTGTATTTTGAGACCCTGATAAGTTGAGCCGTTGAAAATCATCAGACCCGACTTAACTGCGCTAAACCTGAAGCCTAGAGCGTCCCATTCGTCTCCGAAATACTTAACTAGAGTTTGCAATTCTTCCAGACTCTAAGCTAGCAGCACAATATCGTCTGCATGCATCAAACCGGGGAGGCGGTGCTCTACCGCCTTTCCACCTGATCTGTATGACCGGGTAAAACCTAGGCTACTTTCTTGTATCCTCTGTTCCAGGTTTATCATATAAAGCATGAACAGCCGCGGTGATAGAGGACAACCTTGTCTTAATACTTTGCATACATTGACAGATTTCGTACTTCTTATCTCTTCCCATGAAATTTCTACTTTGTATCCCGGTATATTTCCTGTAGGAACTCTATTATCTCATAACCGATACCTTCTTCTTCTAATATGTTCCACAGGAGTTCCCTGCTTACGTTGTCGTACGCCCCGTTTAGGTCCAGGAAGGCCAAATACAAAGGTCTTTTTTCCACTCTAGATATTTCGATGCATTGGGTAAGCACGAACAGGCTAGCATCTAAGCGCCTACCATTTCTAGAACAATACTATCACAGCAGCGCCTCTGGCGTTAACTAAGCAAACCATGCTCATCGAGCCTTCTGTCGAAGTCTTTGGTAACTAAAGGCACCCTGTTCAGCGCTGTTGCACTTCGTCTTTGTCTCTCTCTCAGTGTGTGTACCGCAGCAGGCCGAGCAGCTGGCCCGCCAACACACACCGGTGCGAGCCTACAAGTGGCTCGCCATGAAAGGTGACAGAGAGCAGGGCGCCTCCTCCACGTGGCTCCTATTGTAGCTACCTGTGACGTTGTTTCACAATCCGTTTTATTTCGGGTGCCACATGATACGCACGAGGGCTACGGCGGCGAGATCACGCTCTCGCTGTTAAATCATCAGCGAAATGGCGCTGTAAAACCACAGTACGCCACGGGAGGGCACAGAGGCCCACGCACGCTGTGGGCATTGAGTACGCACAGAAACAATGCCAGAGAGGTTTATTACTCTTGGTCTCAGCTTCACCTCTTCGAATGCACGCTCTTCTTCCTCCTGGTGACGTGAGCGGTAGCTTGGATTCGAATGTTATGGCCGCTGGCTTTGCGCTCCACGGGGCAGCTCACAGTCCCCTCGCCTTGAATGGCCGGGCTTTTGGTTATATTGGTGGTAGAGACTCCGCCAGGAATGGAGGCACGCCGTGATGACGCTGTTGGAAGGTCCCCCTCAGGGGTGGTATGCGATGACGCTTCTTGCGGGAGCGCGGCTGGGACAGGAGCAGTTTCACGTTTCTTGAATAGGCCTCTTGGAGCTCGGTTTACCTGCATCGCTTATTACTTAGGTAAAAAGTGTCTTCAAAAAATGGACCTCGTCGATTCAGTACTCTATGGGAACACGCCATTGTCTTCGATCTGGCTGCCTCTGGGTCCGCGCTGCGTGCGTGGCGGTGAGCGTGGTGGAGCACGAGGGCGAAGGCGCGTGGGAGCTGCTGGAGCGCCGCCAAAAGCCGGCAAAGAATTAAAGTTACCGACCACTGTGGGTAACGGGTCTACGAGAAACATGAGGATCTCAAGGCATCCCTCAAAGAGCCTCCCCTCTTGAACATAAATATATAAAATCGGTTTAGAAAGTCGGTATGAAAAACTCAGCTGTTGGCGGCGTCATATAAGGTGACACTGTATTAGTCGAAGGTTTTAGTTTCAGAGAAAAAAAGAAGAAGTTGAAAATTTCAGAGCTATGAGCTAAAATGGACATATCAAAGTTTGAGGGTACGGAAGCTGCACTTGTGTGTCACGCACCTGCATCAATGACTGCAAACGTTCGGCTCACCTTGCAGATCTTTCGCATATACTTTGCTACTCGCTTGATCAATGAACTCTTATTCAGTGCCTCTGTTATCTGGTTGATCTCATTAGCGCACGCACATGAGATACGACGTCGCATCAAAGGCAACGCAATAGAGATTTAATGACCCGGTTCAGCCAAGCCGCACGTCAGGTTTCCATGCTTTGTTGCGTGTGTGCGGAGTGTGACTATATTAATTGTAGCAACGCATCTAGCCCTAGGTCAGGCCCCTAAAAATATCTATCTTGGTATTGGGTACGCTTTGTGCCCAATAATGTAACAAATCGCTTGAGTGCGATCTTCGTTGCATAACATTTATATCCCGTATCCCTCAGTACGCGGTGAATGCGTCCAGCCAACGTTCGTCAAGAGCTCGGACACCATGCGTCGTTGTCGATCAGCGGAGCAACCAGACACCGTGCCATCGTCGACGCATACCAAACGACGGGCGGTCGAGCTGAAACAAGGAGGGCGATGGCACGAGAGACCTCGGGGCCAGTTGGGGGAGAAATTCAGATTTCTAGTAAAACATTAAAGAACGCACTCCTGTTTGTAAACAGACATGACAAAAGTAATCACTACCTATGGATATTGTTTATGTGCCTTATACTCCATTGCGCCATTTCTGTACCGAATTCTACATTTATATATTAGCGACTATATAAGCAAATGTCCCAGACAAAGGTGCGTTTTTAAGAATATTTTTTTCTGCTTTGGGAAATTTCCCATCATGTGAATAATGCGAAGTGGAATGCGCTGTAGCGACATTAGAATTTTTTTTTATCCGAAGGTATCCTGATGTCATGCGATCATAATAACCTTGTCGCCAGCGCGCTGCCACCTCTTTATTTATGTATCGTGATCTATTGAGGATATGAGGTTTAGAAATGGGGTGCGATTCCTCCGCACATTTAGCCCGTCAAGTCTTCTGCCGATGTGGTTGTGTTACGCAGACTTCTGGACTACGTCACCATCAAATTCAGATGGTTGCAGGCCCTCGGTATGCATGAGTTATCTTACTCTGCCATGGTGTTAGAGATTCTTGTAAAAGTAATACCGAGTGAAGTCGTGATAGACTACTACAAGCGGTGAAGCATCCGAACAAGATACACTGAACAGCAGTCGGCAGAAGCGGAGCTTCGACGGTTGCTGGATCACCTACGTATCGAAGTGGAAGCTCTAGAACAAGCTGGATACATTGGGTGACCGAACTGTCGAGAGGTGGATCATAGCTCACCAGGCGTGACCACACGCACTGCTAATGACGAAACACGCGGCTCGCGTCGGAACTCCTTGCCGGCTTCTCTGCTACACACCGCCACGTCTGGTCAAAGCGGTGAGTGCTTATTGTGCCGTTCGACGTCGTACGCAACGCAATCTTGTACTTTCAACATGAGTCCACCAGAGCGGAAAAGCCTCTTAGCCAGATCCGGTCGTTGTTTTAGATGCACGAATCCAGGGCATAGGTCGACAGACTGTCGTCGTAAGATTCGTAAGGGAGGCATGCGACTTCAATGTGCAAGTATACTGATACTTCACGGCAAACAGCTACCACTGAAAACGACGTCAACTTGCATACCGCGGCTAATGATGCAACAAGTTACGTACAGACACGAGTACGGCTGCAAACGTTTAGAGCATGGCTGCTCACAGACAGCCACTCCATGTACATCAGAAGAACTTTTGATAACGGCAGCCAACGGACTTTTATGAGAAGCGACGTGTCACGGAAATTAGGACTAGAGCCTGTGAAGACTATCAATTGGGCGATAAAAACTTCCGGGACAGCTACGGAATCACCAACACGTAAGCTCAATTTGGTGCGCCTACATCTGCGAAGCCAATATGACAACGTCAAACACGAAATCGAGGCCGTAGAAGTTCCGTATATTTGCGACGCACTGGCTGAAGTTTCTAGTGCACACGTTCTTGTTAAACAGTTGGTTGGTGCGAAGAAGTATTTTGCTGACACGATTGGCTTTCCTGGTCTGAATGGCAGCAAAGATATCGATTTACTTATCGGGGCAGACCAACTTTTTAAGTTTGTCTTAAATGAAGTCTGTTCCCATTACCAGACAAATAGCCTCGCAGCGTTTAACACAAGGCTCGGTTGGACGTTGAGGCATTGACAGTTGACATCAAGTTGGGACATTGACAGTCGTAGGTACATCCGGGATTAAACGCAGTGTAGAGGCGTCCTCGTGTCCACCCTGCTTCTTCTGTACAATTACCTCGTTTTTGTTTTCTATCCACTCATCACCATTCCGTATGGAAGCAGCTGTTTGAGTTGCCAGCTCCTTCTAACCCCACCATGACATCCGCATGACAGGATGCCATGGCCGGATACGATGACAGGTTTACCAAACCCGGGGATCAATTTTACGTCCAAAAGACTTTTAGGGGAGCTAAACGAAACGAGCACAGGCACATCAGTTCACCTATGATCGATCATGATCATTTAGTCGAGGCTGCCTGGCTGCAAACAGCGGACGCCGACGACACAAGAATTTTGCTCTGACATGGGTGACCAGCGCTCCGCATAAACAGCCTACCATATTTATGCTCGTAATATTGCAGAGCTACTAGGCTGCAAACGGTCGAAAGACAATTTAAACACGATGCCATAAGAATTGTCTGATGAACGGGGCGGGGCGTTGCTCACGAAACATCAGCTGCATGGTACTGGAAGGTAGCAGCCAGCAGATGACATGACCGGGCACTGCTTGGACATCGGGTTTTTTGACGCCATGAGAAGACATGGCATAAGCGAGTTGGCAGGCTCTGACATGAGCATCTGCTTTGAGCCAGCAGGGTGAGAATCTTACCTCCAGAACCCTTGGATCCGGATTTAGACTTAGTGTCTCTGGACCAATTAGGCCCGAGCGACCTGCACGATTAAATCGGGGATCTATACCTATGGCAGGTGATATGTCATGCAAAGATGACAGGTTGGTGTCATATAAAAGGTTGAAGACACTGTCCGTATGCTACGTCCATACGGCAAGGTTAAACCGGCCTTTATATCTGCGACCGGAAATCTTTCGTGTAGTTTGGTACACTGCGTGTGATAATAAAGAAATTAAGTGATTGTTATTACTGAAATGGAAAGTGTGTGCACACGAGAGACGGTCCTCAAGTAAAGGCGCGTACAGGAGCAGTTGACGCTTTCGCGTCATACTTGTATGCAGAATTTACGCGTTCCTCCTTCGCCCAAGTTTGGCAACATCGGGTGCTACCGCGCTCGTTTTAAAAGTCGCGGTAGTTATCACGAGTTGAATGAAGTTTCGTGCTGAGGCAATTTTTACTTGCACGCCAGCCTTTTCAAACAAGCTAAACTGAAACATTTGTTTAGGGAGTGAATGTCACAATAGTATAGCTTCCGGAGGCCAGACATATGACGTCACATTTCAGCCTTGCACTTTGAGTGTGGTTATTTAAGGTAAGGGCTATAAGTGGAGACCGCTTGCTAAGCATCCAGCTAATAGCGTCGCTGCAGAACCTCTAGAGAAAATACATCATAACAAAAAGGGGGAAAGGATAGACACCGCAACAGTTTTAGCATTGAGATCCAACGCGCCGATTTAGCAGGGCATGTGGTGTCTACTTAGGAAAGCTTGTCACAGGGTTCGTAACCAGTACCTGCAACCACAATGCATCATACACTTGCGAATGTAGAAAATATTATTTTCTTGAGTATTGTTTGCGACACGTCCAGAAACAAATCGCGTCCTTCCAGATTGTGCAACAGCGTTCAATTGGAAAAAGGTACGTCGTCGAGATGGGAGTTAGGAGAAAAGAAGAATACGATTTGATCCCGCGCTGTTTTTTATCCCCATTCTTCATGCACCAACTAGCCACCCAAAATGCTCTCTTTGGTTGTTCCTGCCCAGCCATGTGTTAACAAGGAAAACGTTGAATGAATGCAAGTGCAAATAAGCGTTATGGGCACCCCGGACCAAAATCGCAGCCATTGACGTCAATGTTAAAAAACAAAATACCGGAATAATAGCGCTGGGAAGAGTACAATTTTTACGCGATTTATATGAACCCCTGACAAAAATCCGCCTTGTCTTTATGTACCTCATGTCACGGCGTGAAAGAGCACTCAACAAGGTTTCCAAAATTGGATACTACTAAGGGAATGAAATCGTTGCAGGGGGCGGTGGGTAGTAAGTTAGGTGGACAAACTAGGTATATGGTGTTCGCATGTTTCAAGTCGATGACCCTAGCAGAGGACCGGCTTAATGAAGGAATAAGGAAGATGCCTTCGTCCTGAAGTGGGTATAGTCCAGCTGATGGTGACGATGATGACGATGAGCACCCAACATCCTCTTCGCTCCTGGCCCTCCCTCGTGAGTTGCCCGGGCCAACCCGCTTGTTAAAGATTTTGCCAACGCAACAAGCTTGTGTGAGCAAGCTGTAGCTGCCTGCATTGACGTTGAAGAGGTTATTTCACGGTTTATGGTTTATCTGTTATTGTGTTAGGGTTCCAAAGTGGCTCAGGTTGAGAGATGTTGTAGTGGAGGGCTTCTGAAATTTAGACCATCCGGAGTTCTTAAAGGGCACTGACATCGCAAAGTACATCGGCGTTTTTTTTTTCACCTCTTTCGAAAAGCCGCCACTACAAACGGGAATTGATTCAGCATCCTTAGGCACAGCAGATGAGCTCCTTAACCATTGCCCCACTATGGCGAGGAGAGATTATTTCAGAAATGCCTTTGCAACAATATAGGAATGCATCTGAATCAAATGTAACTGTTATGGTAGTCCTCGTGTGGGTTTCTATGGATGCTGAAACATTATTTTTGTCTATTTTCTGCATGAGCGTAGATGCGAACGCAGCTTAGTGTTTCTCAGACAGCTTCTATGACAATTTGAAAGCGCGCGTTCTAGTGTGCGCACTTCGTGACTATGCTTTTGTGAACCGACCTCGCCAGCACTCGGAGCTACGTTTATTTTCAAGGAAGAAATTTCGAAAGTCGCCCTAACGCGATGAATTATAATCAAAATCCTAGGCATTTCCTCCACCAAAACGTTAATATACGAACACATTGGAAGAATAACCCCGGTGGGGTTGCGCTGTGGTTACGGAGCTCGACTATTGTTGCGGGATCGAAGGATGCAGGATCGAATCCCGGCCTCGGCGGCCGCTTTTCGGTGGACACGAACAGCAAGGCGGCCGTGTGCTGTGCGATGTCAGTCTACGTTAAAGAACCCCAGGTGGTTGAAACTTCCAGAGTCTTCTAATACAACGTCTCTCATAGCCTGAGCTGCTTTGGGAAGTTGAAAGCCACAAACAAAACCAAACGAAAGCAAACCATTGGAAGAATATCGGGATATTTTGGGCATCTATAGTTTCGTATTTCAAAACATGCGAGAGGTACGTATGGGCAATCTTTGCATTTCGGGAGCCGAGAAAAGCGAACATCTTGTATCTCGTGCAAAATTGTGTTAAGATTATTGAATCAAAAATAAGCAATCTATTTTTCTTTTTCGACTTGAAGGCGCAATAGTATGTAAAATTGAAGACCATCATAGGGGAAAATAATCCCCATTTCAAACTTGATTTAGGGGCATGCAGTGCAGTTAAAAATAGCGAACACGAAATTTGCGCATTCGAAATTTTACTGGGCTTTACCACACTCGATAATTTTAAATTGTCACTGTGCGCTGTGTTTTCCCCAACGTGACATCATCTTCATCTGCGTAATTATTTACACAAAGCGCGTCTGGATTTTAATAATTACAAATTCTGCACTGTTTCCTAAATATGAAACGCCCGAATGGTGTACTCGGCGAGGATTGAAATGTTTTCAACCGACAATATCGACGATGGATGGAATCGCGAAATATAAGATGCTCCCCTTTGAAACGGGTTGGTGGCAGTTAGCGGGCTGCTCGACGTTTATTTTTATCATATTTCTATATCCGCGTTATAAATCGGTCACCTATTTCATCGTTTCCTTTTGTACATTTTTATTTCTACACTTGTAACCTGATGCCCCCTTTTTTTCCAGCCACCAATCTTCCATCCGCTTTAAAACTTCCGCACCGGGTTCATTCACCCTATCGCTGGTGTATCTAAACCCTAGGGTCTCAGGGAAAGTTACTGTACCAGTGTCGACGTCGGGATGAATGCCATCGCATTTAGGTTTAAGAGGTGAAAGTAATTGCCTTTACGGATTTGCGACACACTCCAGGTGCGCCATCTTCCAGGTTATGTTTCTTTTTGAAGCTGTGGGTTCTTACGCACCCCGATCTACCTTAAAAACGTAGGGCGCTTGCACTTCCGCCATCAAAGCATGATTACTTCCTCAACTGCCTTTTTTTTTCGATTTTCATGCAGTTCTACATGCTGCTTGTATTCCATATGATTGATCAAACGTTTACATTCTGTCATTTCAAATAATATTTAACGTTGCTGATTTGTCTGTTCTTGCGCCCCGCGTATTTACTGGCTAGGTTCCTACTCCCTTTGCCCTATTTTGAGTTAACGCTTTGTCGTTATAGTTATTTAAATATCTGTTCTTCGTACCTGCCACTGTCCAACCTCATCACTCGTTGCTCATGTATATTTTACTTTGAGCTTCCCGTGTTTCGAAAGACCCCACTCATTTCTCCTTGCTCCGCTTCCTTTGTTGTTTCGACGTGAGCACTTAGTGCTAATTCCTAAATCGCTCTCTGACTTATTTGCAATCTCGATATTACCTAAACCAGTGGGCGAAAACCGTACTCCCGATAGTAAGCTCTGGCACTATTATTCCATTGCGAACAACCTGTAACAACCTGATGCCCGCTGTATACTTACAATGTCGTATACGTGGTTATCCCGGCATCTCGGCGTAGAGCGCCGTCGGACGCTGGCTTTGTTGCTCGATCGGCAGTTACATAACAGCATTTTAACCTGCACTGTTCCCGTTTAGCCGCAGAGGACGGCGATTACGACGCGGTGTCCCATGTGTAACCTGCACCGTCCGCCCAACCGTTTCATGTTACAACTGTTCATGTCTATGGTGGTCCTGTCATGCAGGATGAATCTGAGCACGGCAAAATGTTGCTGGCGCCCTGAATGAATCTTACGAATGCAGCTCCGATGAAGAGGACCGTAAAATTAAATCCGCGGCAAGGAGACAATACCTGTCATTTCCACTGTTTTAATTTTACAAATTCCCACAAACCGGTCTACAGCTATACTCTTTGAAATGAAGGGCTTCTTCCGGCATCGATACGAATACCCGCGAAGAGACTTTAGTGTGAAAATCGTTCCCAATTAAGCATTGCACAAAATCTCTTACGAGGAAAAAACTCACGTAGAACAAGAAAAAAAAGATGTGTGGAATGAAGTCCCAAATGAAGTTAAGGAAAAATAACTTTTCGGCATCTTTAAAACACTATCTAATTTTCACGGAACTGTCGGAATAAATTGATTGTGTGTGTTACTTTTGAAGTTTTTCTGTACAAGGTCTGCAGAACATTGTACTTGTTTTTCATTTGGACAGATTACTAGCCGTAAAGGCTATGAGTCTAACCAACTGTTCGTGTATACTTTTGTAGCCCAAATACAAAAAATAAAGGCGAAAAAAAAAGCAGGAAAGATCAAATTCTAGCGAACTCCCAAATTCTTCTCGAACGAAGGCAACTATTAAGAACATCACAGCAGAGCCTTTGACAGCATTTCACCGTACCGTGTTTTTTCGAAATGAGGACAGTACGCATAGCGCTGCGGTTCCTGCATTTTTTTCCCGCTGTAGAATGCAGCGCAGCAGCTCGGCCAGCCAGTGCGCGATGGTGTGAGCCTGCGCGTGCCCTCGCCACGAAAGGCGGGAGCACGAAGGGAACATCATGTGCGTGCCTCCTATAGGGGAGAAAACCTGGTCCAGGGGGCGCTGCGCCGCTCTGTGCATCAGCGCCCTCCATGGAGATCCCGTCAAAACCTCCGCGCAGAGCGGCCACATCGTCTGCTCTCCGGCGCATAGAAAAGCATGCGTCTGCTTCGCGCTGCTTTCTAGCACGTGTTTGCGCGCGCGCGCTCGGTTCTGTCTCTCCTCCTCCGGCCGCGTTCTGGCCGCAGTCACGCTCCAAAAAACGGGGCAAAAAAAAAAGAACTGGAATGAAAAAGTGATGGTGCGCTTTTTCGCAAAACTCGTGTTGAAACGGTAACAGGATGGTTGTCGGCTTTTTTCTTTGTTAGGTATCTCGTACCGCTCGTATCTCGCACCTCTGTTTGTAACTGGCGGTGCCGCAGCAGCCATCGCGAAACAAAGTCGACCTCAACAAACAGATATATGTCATTAATGCCATCACTTGGCGTTTATGAAGGAAAAACACATACGTCAATCTTTCTATCCTCATACGCGATCCTGCTTCGAGAGCTCAAAACTGCGCATTCGCTAGAGGAGATAACTGAAGGAATTGCACACCCTAGCTGTGGAATTAAGAAGACAAAGGTTTACTTGCAGAGATGTCCCCGCCTGCATGGAAGGTCGTCAGGCATTTCCTCGCTCTTTGTCTCGTGGAGAGAGGAAACTGCCGCAAAAAATGGCATGCCGCGGCTTTTCGTCAATGACCCAGGTCGTTAAGAAACCCAACCCTCACCGTTAAAGGCATATAGGTCATTGATTTCGGACGACAGCGCCGCAGCAGCGAAATCGCCCTGACCACTGTCAGCAGGAACCAAAGGGTAAGGCGGCATGCTTTGTGCCTTTGTAGGGAACGCGTCCTAAACGCGTCCTAAACGCATCCTAAACGCGCCGAAAACAGGCCCCACGGCGCCGGTAGCATCGCCTAAAACATCTGTCCCCAAAGAGTTGAATAGGCCCCTTTCAAGTGCGCAGTCACAAATAGAAAGGAAGCTCCCCAACCAGCGCCCGGAGCACTCGTCGCTGTGTACACGCGTATCAGTTCTCAACGAGAAGGCTGGAGCCTTCATTCTCTGAACAACATAGACAGAGACATCAAGAGGTGCCGCCTCAAGTCCTTCAAAATACCTGTCGCTTGCCTCTGGCTTCGAGTAGCGAATTCGCGTTCATGTTTTTTTTAATGTCTGAGCCTGCCACCAAGCCTTCTTTGAAAACAATGTCCGTGGCGATCAATTAATAATAATTTCTCACTTTCGAAAGCACCGATCAAAAACGTGCCTCCAGCCAGCCTCTATGTCAGCCGGGGCACAGAAAAAAGCGAAAATGAGAAACCCCATTGGCAATGAGCGTCGGCTTTGCGCGCACAGACGCACGACCATCCCCCTTCGTCCTCACTCTCCTTCTCCCGCTCCGCGTGCCCGTGCGGCTGCCTGTAGCACGCGCTCCCGAGCGAGCGGGCTGCGCAGACTCCGGAGACAGCCGGGCGTAGCGCGGGCGCAGATGCGCGTAGGTTTTGTAGTTCCTCTCCGCTCCGCTAGAAACCGAGCGCTGGCGTCGCGGAGCAAACTCCAGCTTTGGGTCCCTATTGCCCGTTGTTCGTGTTCCGAGTTTTTTTTTTTCATTAATCCCTGCTCGACCTTGGGCAGGCAACTCAACCCTTCTGTTGCACTTATGCACTATACTCGGACCAGTCTTCGTAGCCTCAGTCAGCATCGCATGCAGGTGGCCACACCAGACCCACCTTTTACGAGAAAAGCCCACCTCACCCGAAGTCAAGAAGTCTTTTTGAACAAGCTCATTGCCCATACGGCATACACGCCACGTATTATGGCCCACTGGCGTCAGTATACAGAGAAAGTGATTACGTGCCCCCACTGTACGACTCTAACTCGCGGCGGCATATCTCATCTACTCTGGGATTGCCCTGCTTTTTCTACTGGACGCTCCGAGATCAAACCCTATCGCCTGAACTACAGTTCCCTTCTAGAAACTGATGCTAACACACAGATAATATTTGCCAAGAATGGCTCGCTTAGTGGCCTGATTAGAGCAATGTGATTTGAGTGACGACCTAAACAATGAAGATTCTGTCTACTCCCATTTATCCTTATCCATGGCCATGAGCCTTCCCATTCAATAAAGGACATTCAATCAATCAATCAATCAATCAATCAATCAATCAATCAATCAATCAATCAATCAATCAATCAAAGCAGCAGGGCACTCACGCGGGCTATTGCAGGACCAAGCTGCAGAGGGCTGTCGCATAAGGAAAATGATGCTTTTAGACAATAGCACGCCTCCGGCTTGGATATGGGCAGACGCACGTGGTGGGCCTCGAAAACACACAAACACAGAAGGACAGTGAGAGGCGTTTATTCAGATACGTGATCGCCTCTACAAAAAGCGCTTCACTGTGTTCCTGAGGAGTCGTTAGAAGCCAGTGGGTGAATTTTATGTCCACTCGCTGTGCGTTTCCCGCGACGTATGGCGTTTTCCTCTGGCACGGCAGCCGATGGTTCGGTCACCTTTGTGGTCGAGATGGCGGAGGTAGAGGACATCGGATGCTCTGCCTCTGGAAAATTCCGATTCACTGTTTCCTTCGAAGAGGATTCTCGCAAAGATGCAGCCTGGGGCAACGCCGCCTCACTTTCCTGGCATTGACCGATTAGCAGTTCGTTGGCTTCCATCGCTGTAGCCTGCTGAAAAAGGCTTTGGCAAATCGACAACGCCGTAGATTTCGCACTCGGTCAAGACGGTACGGAAGTTTTCTAAAGCTTGCGTAGAACATTGTATACGGTACGCTCGTGGCGGGGCGCGTAACATGGTTCGAGGACGAAGGCGCGTGGCACCTACTAGTGCGCCACCGAAACCTGGAAAAGAAATTAAATTACCTGCCTACTAAGTAACACGCCTACAAGAAACAAGCTCTAGATCTTCGAAGAGAAAATCTCCCTGTAGAAACGTTTTTACAAAAGATATACTCGTGGTTTACTGAAACCTCTGAAAAATTGGACTGATACGTCGAAATCATAGAACTGATGTATTGAAAAAAAAATTCGAAAACGTTCACATCGATAAAAAAAAAAACACGGACACGTCAAAGTTTCAGAGCACTGAAACGGCACCTAAAAGAGTGTGACATGGTAACAATAATGGCAGCGATCTGTGGACTCCCCTTGCAGATTATTCGCGTACTTTGGTGCACGTTTAACCAGTGAACCTGTTATTAGGGCATCGGTTATCTGATATATCACATTTGCGTACGCTCGTAAGCAACCAAATTACAAGATAGGTTATCGGTGCAGTGCATACAACGAGGCCGAGAGGAGACACAGCGCACACAGGACGAGTCTCCTGTCGTTCTCGTCGCATGTGCTGCAGCGATCATGTCAAACCAATACGCCTAAGCGTCTACCTTGTCGATAAGAAAGATTGCCTGAAATCGATGCTACACCCCGCTTGGCACAAGGCGAACTAGTGGCCTGCTTGCTATGTTAGTGCATGCTGACTATCAATAAACTAGTGTAAAAAAGTAGTTTTACCTTTTATGAACGTCGCACATATTCACACCTCAAGAATGAGACGATTGCAAGATTCCTCAAAAATGGACGAAGCGCTAGCAACACATTCACATGAAAGAAGACACGGACAAGCGCTTGTCGGTGTCTTCTTTCATGTGAATGTGCTGCTAGCGCTTCGGCCATTTTTGAAAAATGCTGCACCAACTAGCCCAACAAAAAGTCCTTCACGATTGCAAGAGGTTGGACTAAGTGCCACAAGAGAGAAAGACGAATTAGTGGCAAACGGATGACGATTAGAAGCTGGCCATGCTTCGGTTTTTGACGAAAACAGCCTACACCTATTTAAAACACGTCTCTAAATGTCTATCGCAATGTTGAATATTCATTGTATCCAGTAATGCAAGAGAAGGAATAGCTTGTTTTGTTGGTTTTACAAAATATATACGTTCCATTAGTGCGCTACAGAAAGCTTCCAACCAACGTTTGTTCACAGTTCGAAAGCCATGCGGCGTCCGCAATCGTCGTAGCGACCAAACACAGTGCCATCATCGGCGCATAGGAAACGGCGGGCGAACGAGCTTACACAAAGAGGGCGATGGCACGAGTGACCTCGTGGCTACGTCTGGCGAAATTCGGATTCCTAGCGGAATATTTGGAGCAAACGCACCTGTTTCTAAAATGTCGTGATGTCCAAAAATTCGCAGACTTTGAATAATGTCAATGCGGCATATAAGTGTCTACGTAATTTCTGCACTGAATTCTACGTGATTATATATTAGCTCCTATACAAACAAATCACCCAGACAGCGATGCTAGCTTCCGCATTATTTACTCTGCTGTGGGAGTTTCCGATCATGTGATTAATGCCTCACGGGATGTCCAGGAGACATGGAAGTTTTTTTCATGCGAATATTTCGTGATATCATTGCGATCATAATAACCTTGCGCCAGCGCGCTGCTGCCTGCCTAAGTAGTACTTGCGTGCGGGCTAGTTGGTTAGATGACTGACGATCTCTGGCGCTGCATAGTTACACAAAAACACAATACTCTTGATGGGAAAGAGTGTCAACGTGTAGATTGAGAGGTTGAAAAGAAGGGGATCGCCGTGGAGCATCTTGATATCTGTGGCTGAAAGCTGTTTGAAGAATATGCGACCGCGAACAAGAGAGCATAAAGAGAGTGAAAAGAGGAGACAGGTTGTTGTCTTGTCCGCCGTATATGGCATCTCAAATTGTCTTAAAGGGACACTAAAGACAGCCAAAGATGGTATGAAAATCTAATAAACTACATTTGGTGACACTGTCGCCGCATATCTGGCAGTAAAAAATCGAATAATTGCTGAGATATTGCGATAAGAAGTTGAGGTTTTTTCTTGTTCCCGCCGGTCGAATTCAAACTGTGCCCTCCAACTACGTAGTTGGAGTTGAGTGACGCACACTATGACGTAAGTGGAGACTCCGTGATAGCTAGCGAGCCGGCGCGGCCCGCGGCGTCGCATCCCTCAAGGGCCAACATGGCAACAGCGTACTCGCAATGACGGCCTCAGCCGAAATAAATAAAACGATGAAGAGAGTAATTTACCGAGCGATGGGCCCATAAAGGAAGAAAAAAAAAAACATAGAGCGCTTGTAATGCACAATACTTTACATGTTTCTCAAGCTTTTGCGCTCCTTCTTGCACTGTGTATAAACAAACCGAGCCCTCGGTCATCGCAACGCTTCCTGACATGTTTACATACAAATAAGATTTAGTTACCAGCAAAATACTGTCCTCGCTACTGCGCTTGTCAGTTTTGGAGCTTCGTCGCACATTTTTCCTTCAAGGTTTGTGCTACAGCTCCGTGTTCAGCGAAAATTATGTCCACGGTAGCAGAACATGACCGAAGTGCCGGCGCCACTACATATGCCAGCGCTGTGAAATTCCACATGTTAAAATGGATTCAGTGCACAATATAGTGCGCATAGGCATCCAGAACATTAGTTGCAAGACGTGAGAGCAGGCAGCATGCGCCGATGATCAAGAAGTCGTAATTTTTAGACCGGCAGCAGAAACACTTTATTGTAAATGGGGCCATGACATAAAAACTAGAAATATTTTCAAGGTTCCTGTGGAGCGGCGTAGCCGAGCGGTTAGCGCCGAACGTTAAGGAGCAAGCAGGAGTCTTACCGCTACTGCCGGATTTTTTTTTACCTTTTGTAATGTATTTCTGGTGCTTCGTTATCTTTACTTTTTACTTTTTACCCGAGGCCCTTTTTTTCGCCGGGCGACGAGCGCAATATATCGACGCTCTCCTTGGTATGAGCGGCTAGTATGCCCCTTTTGTTTACGACGCCTGCAAATAGCACGTTGAAGGTCTTGTTGACGCACTATATGTTGGTCAGATGTGCCATGATTTAGTGAACGATTGAATGATAATGCGTTTTTCCTTCGGTACTTAGCATATCTATGCTTTTCGTGGCGTACGTAGCTGCAGTCAAGCGGTCAGGTCGAAGTCGAAGCGGCAACGGCGGCGATATGTTGGCGCAGAAGTGTGAACGAAGGAGCGTGTCGGCGGTAGCGGATTTCGCTCGTTCGTGCCTCCGAATGCTCAAATGGGAACCCTCAAGGCGCATCTGCTGCTCCAAGCTCGTAATTCAGGCGCTGTAGGTTAGAACAAACTATCCGAGTGCGCACGAAATGCCTGAGCCGAAACATAACCAAAACTGAAGTGGGCGTCTGTGGCGCCTCCAAGTATATTTTTGTATTTGCCTTGCAACGTTTACGTTGTCTTTTCGCCGTCGTTTACGTATGATAAAAGCGTGTTATCATGTTTGAGAAAAAACGTACTACCGCTTTCAAACATGCAACGTAATTCACATTTGTCAGCCTCCGGGATCCCTAGCGCGTCACGTGATTTGTAGTTGCGAGCCTCGGCCGTTTGGCTGTGGTGGCGATACCTGTATTTCTGTTATTCTTCTTTACTGCCTTATAACAGCTCTGTTTTCAGTAAGAGTGGTCTTTTTGTAATCAGGAACTGGCATTCTATCGATGCAAACCCACTTCCTTTGTCTCTTTAGTGTCCCTTTAAGAAGATCGCCGAGCCGATTTGAAATTAGGGTCGCGCTATTTGCACCGCACAAGTTAAAGCGTATGTGCACTAAGGTGAACGGAACGAGTGAGACCAAGGAACGATGCGGAGCGCTGCGCAGGGAACGCTTTTTCAACTGCCGCAAAGGTGTTGTGTACAAGGTTCCCTTGACATGTGGGAAGATCTATGTGGGACAGAGAGGCCGATGCCTTAAATAGAGGCTAAGGGAACACAGAAATTCATGTGCCGCATTGTCGGCTCCGGGAAACCTGGCGACCTATTGCTCTCGTTGTCGAACGGAAGACGCTCAACAGGACTCGAAGGGTAACCATTGTGTAGCAAGGTTCATCGAAACCAAGGTGCTGGCTCACGCAGAAGACACCTTTAAAAGACCGATCATCGAAGCACAAGATGATTTCGGCTGAAGAAGGGCAATGCGTGAGTGTTCCATCTGTGGCGCTCAACAGAAAGCAAGAGATACTGCTTCGTTCGGACAAGATCACAAGAAGACATGCAATTTCCATTATTTTCGTTTTATTTTTGTGCTTCGCAATGTTTCTTCACATTATTTCTCAATCTTCCGTTTTCTTTTTTTCATTGTACCCTTACGTCTTTTTGTGATGCTTTCTTCTTCTTCGTATCACAAATAACAGCCAGTTGGTAGCGAGCGCATCATCGGTGTGAACGTCTTGCTGTAATCTCTTGTGTGTGGGTTGTGTTTGTGTATACTATGCAGTACCAGAGATCTTCAGAGTCAGATCCTTCCTAAGGACTTCTCGCGATTTATTTAGGACGGGAGGTTTGAAACGACGGCTGAAAAGATCTGTTTGTTCGGTCCTCTTATCGCCATTTCGTATGGAAGTACCTGCTCGAATTGCCAGCTCCAGGGGCGGCAAGGATAGACACGGTATCAAGAGCGCAAACCTGTCCTTTGGAGAGTCATTTTCCAGGCAAATATCCTTCAGCCTGAACTTCAAGCCGCTAAAAAAATTCTCGATGGAGCAAAAGGTTCACCAATGAGATTCAACACGCGGGTTTTCCGAGGGCTGAGGAGTCTAATTATTAAACCTTGTCACAGGGTTCGTAATCTGTTTTAGTACCGTATTGTATCGTACACACTGGGAATCTAGAAACGAGTACTTCTTGAGGGTTCTTTGCAACACGTCCCGAAACCAAATCGCGTCTTTGCAGATTGTGGAACAGTGTTAAGTTGTAAAATGTGGAGCGCCGAGATGGCTGTTAAGAAAAATTACAATGGGATTTTGCTACCTTACAATGGGTTAACAGGGAAAGCTTCGTAATGTAGGGATGCAATGGCAAATAGGCACTTTACGCACCCGCAGCCATAAACGGTATCCCTTAAGGCCAAAGCTAAAAAAAAAGTGGATTAATGATTGCGGAAAGAGCCCACATTTCACGGGCTATATAGTACGGGTAGCCCAATCGGAAATCCGCATTGTCTTTATATATATATCATATCACGTCAGTTTTCCGAACATCAGCCAGAAGATACGCAAACAACACAGCTGGCATTAGGTGTAAGTGATTGCCTTTGGGATATCTCCGTTAATGATCCCGACAGCAGCCCTCGTTGAACCCCATGCGCTTTAGACATTTCAAAGCTTTGCGATTAACAAATATGCAGTGAAAACAGATTGGATGCCTTCTAGCATGCACAGTCGTAACAGAATGTAATTGTGACAGAATAATGTAAAATTAATGTTAGCCTAGAGGAATGTTAGGGTCAGCGATGATAGAGCTTGAAAGCGCCAATACAAAAAGCCCCGTCCGCAGTACGCGCTGCCGTAAGCAAGACAGGAGGCCTCACTTTTGCAGTTATTGCTAAAAGCCACATCGGGTCTTCACATATTTGGTCACAATGGAGACGCAAGGAGTGTGTTGAAAATTTTTTCCCAGCCTTCCGCCTCGGATACTGCCTGCGTAGAGGCCGACTGACACCGCCCCTCTTGCTATTTTTGAAGTTAAAGGGACGTCTTGAGAAAAAAATTTTTTCTTCATACACACGCTTTCGCTCATCCCCTTCTTTCTTTTCTCGAACTTCGGGCATGGGCGGCCACACATCTGTCCTGCCAGACGCTTGAACACTTTTTTTACGACTGCGTGGACTCGCAGGGTTAGCGTGGAGTGCCATTGGAAGGTTTTTTCGAGCTCGAAATCCAGCATCTCCTGCACACTCTTGACCCGGCTGCGTGAGTTGGCCAGGCAGATAATTTCTATAAACCTTTTGCAAACACGACAAGCTTGCGTAAGCTCCTATTGTTGCTTCCCCTTACTTTGAAGAAAGTGGATGTAGGCCTTCCAGCAACATGTGAACGCGCATAAAACAAGTTTAATTGCGCTAAAAAGCTTCCTGCGAATTTCTCTGGTTGTTAAAACATTATTTTTCCCGGTTTGCATATCGCGCGTTGTTGTGAAGGCATCCGTCGAGTTGCTCAAATAGGCTTGCATTTTATGTTCAAAGCTATTCTTTTCTATGGTGCGTACTTGATCCGTATCTTTGCATCTAGCAAATTCGCCAGCACTATTAGCTATGACGCCATGGTTTATATTTCATTTATTTGCGCTGTAGTCCGAGGAATTATAAGTTACAGTCACGTGCGTTTTCTCAGCCACCAACAGAACATACGTGCCTTTTAACCTTCTCGGGATGTTTACTATCTAATGATTCGCACTTCAAAAAATATCCGAGACACGACTATGCATTATGTGCAGTTTGCTAATCGAGCAAGGCGGCCATGACGTATGTAGTAAAAAACAATAATTTTAAAACTTCTGACTCAAGAGAAGGCACTCTAGTATAGAGTTTTTAATATTATGCACATTATTATGAATCAAAAATGAATTAACAAATTCGGCGACTCCTTTTTCAAACTTTGTAATCGCTAAATGCTGTACCCGAAAATTGCGCATTTGAGAGTTCGTTGACTGCGCCTTTCTGCACTTCATATCTTTAAATTGTGTTTGCGAGTTTTATAGCACACAAAATAGTATCATATCCATTTGCAAGATCAGTTGCACAAAGCGTGTGTTGTATTTTATGAAATACAAACTGTGTATTTTAAACATTTTAAATGTTGGAACATTTTTTTTTACACATGTAATGCTGGAATGGTTCACTCGGTGATCTTTCGAATGCTTTTGTTTAGCCACATTGCTGAATATGGATGAGTGGTTTGGTTTGTGGTTTGTGGGGCTTAACGTCTCAAAGCGACACAGACTATGAGAGACACCGTAGTGGAGGACACCGGAAATTTCACCCACCTGTAGTTCTTTAACGCGCACTGACAATGCACAGCACACGGGCGCCTGGCTTATCCCCTCGAGGGAAAAGTGGCCGCCAAGGCCGGGATTCAATCCCACATTCTTGGGAATAGTAGTCGAGCACCCTCACCACTGGACCACCCCGGCGGAGTGAATGTGGATGTATGGATCGAACTCAAGGTCATTCCTTTTAAAATGGGGTGGTTATTATCGCCACTATGATCGCATTTTTTTAGTACATTTCTTCATTGTTATAAATTTTAACTAGCTCAGCATTATGTTTAGTAAATTTTTATTCCTAAATTTGTAACCCTATACTATGTCGCGCTTCTCAACCGCCAATTGTCCATTCGCTTTTCGGAAACGTCCACAGCAGATTCGTTTACCTGATTGCTGACATTTTTAGACCCTATGGCCTCAGCTAAAGTGAATGTTCTTGCGTCGACGTCCGGATGAGCACCATCACATTCGAGTATTAGATGTTCAGTTGCTTCTACTGATTTACCGCTCACTGCACATGCGTCATTCTCTTTGGTTACGTTAGCAGCTTCACTTAATAAGGTACATCATATAGCTTCAAATAGTAAGGAAATGTCTCCTGAGTTAACAAAAAAAAAATTCTGCCTTATCTCCCTTTTCTCATTTCAGCACAGCTCCACATATTGCTTTTTTTTTTCATACATTTTGTCCACATTTTCCTACTGTGTTTAACTTACGGGTTCACGCTTTTTATTTCTCCTTTCTAGTGTCCTGCGTACTCAGTGGCTAGTTTAATAGTTCTTTTACTCCACAGTGTGGCAACGCTATTGTCGGTATAGTTATTTCTTACTTCATTCCTCATTTAGTATTTTTCAGCTTCCCGCGTTTCGACAGATGCTGAGCCCATATCTCTCTGATCCACCTCGTTCTTGGTTTTGGGGTCGGAACCTAGAGCTAATCGTCCAGCATTTCTCTTAATTATGTGTAATTGTGACGATACTTGAGCCTTAGGCCTCAAAACGCATTTGTGAAAGTACGCGCTAGATGCCGACCGTTGGCGGCTGCATTTTGATGAAGCCGGAACAGAGAGGCGTACGTGGGTCAGGCGATGTCAGTGGAAGGTAAAGATCCGCAGGTGCTAGAAATATCTTCGTAGCCTTCCACTACGGCTTCCTTTTCTATTTTTCCACTTTACCTCTCACCTTGCCTCCTTCCCTTAAGGCGAGGTTCTGCTGCCTACGGAACAAGTGTGACAGATATTGCGCCTTTCCCTTCCTGTGAACCAATTAATATTATCATTATTATGCCTAGAACTAATATTCCTTTCCAAATACACCTCAATACATAATATTTATTGTATTCCCCCAATTTCCTTCTTGTGATCATTCTGGTACCTTCACTGTACCGGCTTAAAGCGCCTCCTGACGCTGGTTTCCTATAAAGGACAGATATAACATAACTCGAAGCTGCACTCCAGTCTTGCAGCACGCAGCAAGAAAAAGAAAGATAAAAGCTGCCAGCGTGTAATTTCTAGAGGTTAGCCGCAGATGATAACGCTAACAAAATGGTGCCGCTAGTGCAATTTGAGCTGTATTCCCACCAGAATCATCCTACAGGCGTCAGTGTTCATGGTTGTCCTGGAATTCAGGAGAATTATGACCACGGCAAAAGATTGCTCACTACGCTTGATCAAATATTTGTCCAGTGCAACTCTATAGGAGGCGCGTACCGCATTATCAAAAAGAAAAATTGAGAAAATTGAACGGCTTGGTCTGGCGTTGACATTGGCTACGCTACAGAAGAAGGGCGACACTGCGCTAGCTTTTAAAGCTGTCGGCGCGGCACCGTATGGCACAGAAGAACAAACAGAAGAAGCGCTACACTGCGCTAGGTTTTCAAGCCGTCGGCGCGGCACCGTATGCCACAGAAGAACAAAAAGAAGGGCTACACTGCGCTATGCTTTCAAGCCTTCGGCGCGGCGCCGTATGCCACAGAAGAACAAAAAGAAGAAGGGCTGCACTGCGCTAGGTTTTCAAGCCGTCGGCGTGGCACCCAGTGCCACAGAGGAACAAAAAGAGAACAAGAAGGGCTACAGTGCACTAGGTTTTCATGCCGTTGGCGTGGCACCATGGCACCGCGTGCCAGAGAAGAACAAAAAGAAGAAGCGCTAAACTGGGCTAGGTTTTCAAGCCGTCGGCGTGCACCGTGGCACTGTGTGCCACCGAAGAACAACAGGAATAAGCGCTACACTGCGCTAGGTTTTCAAGCCGTCGGCGTGGCACCGTGTGCCACAGAAGAACGAAGAGAAGCGCTACACTGCGCTAGGTTTTCAAGCCGTCGGCGTGGCATCGTGGCACAGTGTGCCACAGAGGAACAAAAAGAAGGGCTACACTGCACTAGGTTTTCAAGCCGTCGGCGTGGCACCGTGTGCCACAGAGGAACAAAAAGAAGGGCTACACTGCACTAGGTTTTCAAGCCGTCGGCGTGGCACCGTGGCACCGTGTGCCACAGAGGAACAAAAAGAAGGGCTACACTGCACTAGGTTTTCAAGCCGTCGGCGTGGCACCGGGGCACCGTGTGCCACAGAGGAACAAAAAGAAGGGCTACACTGCACTAGGTTTTCAAGCCGTCGGCGTGGCACCGTGGCACCGTGTGCCACAGAGGAACAAAAAGAAGGGCTACACTGCACTAGGTTTTCAAGCCGTCGGCGTGGCACCGTGTGCCACAGAGGAACAAAAAGAAGGGCTACACTGCACTAGGTTTTCAAGCCGTCGGCGTGGCATCGTGGCACCGTGTGCCACAGAAGAACCAAAAGAAGGGCTACACTGCACTAGGTTTTCAAGGCGTCGGCGTGGCACCATGGCACCGTGTTTTACAGAAGAATAAAAAGAAGAAGCGCTGGACTGCGCTAGGTTTTCAAGCCTTCGGCGTGGCACCGTATGCCATGGAAGAACGAAAAGAAGAAGGGCTACACAGCGCTAGGTTTTCAAGCGTTGGCGCGGCACAGTATGCCACAGAAGAACAAAGACAAAACGAAGCGCTACACTGGGCTAGGTTAACAAGCCGTCGGCGTGGCACCGTGGCACCGTGTGCCAAAGAAAAACAAAAATGAAGAAGAAGAAGAAGCGCTACACTGCGCCAGGTATTCAAGCCTTCCGAGTGCCACAAAGGAACAAAAAGAGCAAGAGGATGAAGAAGTAGAAGCGATGCATAGCGGTAGATTTTCAAGCCGCCGATGTGGTACCATGTGCCACAGAAAACAAAGGAAGATAGAACAGCGTGCCGAGCGATTAGAAAAGCGGTGTCGGAAAGACGCGGAAAGACAGTTCCGACCGGATACCAGGCGTGGAGTGCAGCTGCCTAGTCCGAAGTCACGGCGGCACAGCGGAAAGAAAACAAGAGAAGCGAAAAACCTGTGGGCTCCACTATAAACTGAACCTCAAGGCCGTCAGGGGACCGTAGCTTTCGCTGAGCCATAAGGCTTTTTTTCCGCTTTTTCCGGCTGAAAGTGTGTCGCGCCAAAAGCTAGTGCTTGTTTTGTACGCATAGTATCAGAATAGCTTACCGTCGTAAAGGAAATGTGGTGCGCAGTGTCTTCACGGCATCATTATGAAACGGAAGCCAACAAGGTTAACCGGTAGCGGACACCCAAAGTCGTCTGGAGCGAGGGCAATCAACGAGAATATCATAGCAGCGCCTGTGGCGGTAACTAAGCATACCGTGTTCGTTGAGGCTTCTGTCGAAGGTTTTCGTAACTAAACGCCCCTGCACAGCGCCGCTGCATTCGTTTTGTCACTCGCTAAAGGAATGTAGTGCAGCAGGCCGAGCAGATGGCCTGCCAACACACGCTTGGGCGAGCCTGCACGTGGCCCGCCATGAAAGGTGGGGGCGAGGAGGACGCCTCATTCACGTGAGTTCTATCGCAGCTGCGTGTGAGTTTTGTTCACGATCTGTTTTATTTCCGATGCCACATGATACGTACGCTGGCTACGGTGACGAGATCATGCTCCTGCTGTTGAATTATTTCAAAATTGCGCTGCAAAAACCAGAGCATGCCACGGGAGGGCAAAGGGGCTCATGCACGCGGTGGGCATCTAGAACATGCAGAAAGAATGCCAGGGATGTTTATTGCTATTGGCCTCAGTTTCACCTCTTCTAAAGCACGCTCTTCTGCCTCCTCTCGACGTCGGCGGTAGCTCGGATGCGAATGCCGAGGCATTCGCATCCGTTACGTTGAGGTGCGTTGAGGCTGCTGCAGCGCCGCCAAAAGCCGGCAAATAATTAGAGTTGTTACCTGCCACAGTGGGTGAAGGGTCTACAAGAAATTATATGGTCTCAACGTTTCCCACAAAGAGCCTCCCCTGTTTAAAACAAAGTTGTAAATGCAGTTTAGAAAGTCGGTATGAAAACGTCTGCTGTTGGTGGCATCATATAAGATAACATTATTACTTGGGAGTTTTAGTTTGAAGGTACCCAAGCTGCACTTGTGTGCCACACATCAGTATGAATGGGTGCAAACCTTTGGCTCACCTTGCACATTTACTTTCGGGTACTTTGCTACTCGCTTGATCACTGAACTTTATTTAATGTCTCTGTTATCTAATTCCATGATCTCATTAGCATACAGACGTAAGATACCACTTTGCATCAAAAGCAATCCGATTGAGATTTAATGACGCTTCCGTGGTTGGCGTGTACTGACTGTCACTAAATGCGCCTTTTGCGGGAGGATGTGGCACCATCATGCGGGAGCGGTGGGAACCACATTGAACGGCACTGTAGCAAACGACACGAAAGCGCACCATGCGAAATGACCATGCCAGCGCAGGTAGAAAGCGAAAGCTTCCCCCCTTTTTTGCTTTGCTTTCGGTGCTGCAAGTAGTGACAGTGATTGCAGTATCATGTTCACGCAGTGTGGGAAAATGCTTCAACTTTTACACAATCCTCTCTTAACGCATGCATATACTGTCTTCGTAATGTAAGTGCGTATAGCGCGGGCTGCGTTCGACGTGGCAGAATGAGACGCTCTCGGCGTGCAGATTCACGATAGGCTTAAAACTTTATTGTATAAGAATCGAAACTAGAGCGCAGAGTCGAGTCAGAGAGAGAGAAAGGGATTTCAAGGGACAAAGCAGCCAGGGAATTTTTGATGCTGCCGAGCTCGGTGGAATCGTCTCCTGTGACTGAAGAGCAGCGCATATGCGCGAGGCGTCTTGAGTTACCGAGCACAATGCGCCCACCGCGGTGCCGGCATGGTGCTGTGGGCGCCGCTTTTTCCTCGCGTCATCTATAAGCGTGCAGATATAGGATTTTTTCTAGGAAGCTTGGCAGAGAGACACTTATCCACACCCCCTGAACAGGCCATTGTCCCGGTCGGACTGCACAATAGAAGCCTGCAGAAAACTAGCGACATTTTCATCGCTATGGGTGATTCAGCACTGTAGCCTGTGTAGTTGCTTGGCTCCAGATGTGGAATTTTTCGCTCAAAAATACGAGGTGCTTATGATGGGGGATTTTAATGCTCACCTGGTGGATCTGGATGGTCGCACAGATGCAAGTGGGTGGTTCTTGCAGGAGCTGGCACGACAGGGTCACTTTATCATAGTGAACCTCTCACAGTTGGTATGAGGGTATGGTAACATGGGCAGTACGGGAGCGGCAGTCATCTATAGACTATTTTCTCATGGCAGAGGGCCTGTATGCCGAATTAGAAAAAATGATCATTGAGGAGGATGGCTCAGGGAACCTTGCGAGGGACCACAATCGGCTGCAGTTGGTCCTTGGCCAGGGCAAGAAGCGAAGGACCATATGGCAGAGTAGCACAAGACGGCCCAGTGATCAAGAACTGCAGGAGCTCACGGATGATTTGGAGAATAAAGTGCATCTCATGGGATCTTACACTGAATTCGTAGAGGAGTGCATGGGGATACTCAAAAAGTACCCAGGTAAGAGAAGAAAGCACAATGCAAAGCCATGTTGGGACGTAAAAGTGTCAGCCATTAGACGCAGTCGGGGGGTATGCAGGCTTCACAGGCAGATCATCAAGGATGGGGAGATGAAAATGTGGCACAGGCTTGGGAGACATATCTGAACTTGAAGCAAGAAGCTGCGAAACAGGTCTAACAGAAGATGCGCAGGATCAATGCCCATTTCATGCGAATGTTGAAAGAGGCTGGTCAGCAGGCTCCTCAACGGTTTTGGCAGCATGTCCAAAGGGTCCGCACGAACACTACCCAGCTGACACTGCGGAGAGCCCAGGATGGAGAGGAACTGCGTGGTGGCGACTGCATTCTTTTGTTGGAGGAATGGCTACATATCCCCCTACAGGCACAGGGTATGACAGCTCCTACTGAACACGATCAGAGTCGTCTGTTCAAGGACACACTGGCAGACACAGAAGAAGAGGCTGGGCTCCGTCAGACCCCAAATGATAAGAAGGAGCGGGCCATGAAGAAGGTAGATGCGGGAACAGCCCGAGAATATGACGGGGTGCCCATGAGCATAGTGAGGGCTTTGGGACCTCTGGTCCAGGCTCGCTTGTGGGATCTGCTGGTACTGGTGCTGATAGAAGCAGACATTTCAGATGACTGCAAGATCATGAAGCTGAAAGCGCGGTACAAGGGTGCGGGGGACAGGAGGGATCAGGCTAACTACAGACCCATCGCTCTCACCCCAGTACTGTAGACAGTGGCAATGCAGGTCATCAAGGCCAGGCTCCAGAGGTTGGTCGAAAACAAGGAGTCCTGGGTGAACTGCAAATGGGGTTCCGCACCTGCCGCCAGATAGAGGACAATCTATTCGTCCTTACACAGTGTATAGAAATGGCTACGAGGTACATCACCCATTTATGTGGTATTTCTGGACATAGCAAATGAGTATGACTGTGTAACATGGGACCTTCTGTGGATCATGCTGCAGGAAACGGGGCTGGCGGTGAAAGATATCGAACTCCTCGAGGCGATTTATGCAGCTTCATCAGCAGTGGTGAAGTGGAACAGTGTGGTGACGGCGCCTATGGGGATGCAACAAGGCCTGCGGCAAGGATGCCCCCTCACACCACTACTATTCATGCTGTATGTGAGTGGGGTGACACAGAGGCTGGCAGAGTCGGGATGTGGCTGCACCGTGGAGCACAGCGATTAAACAGCACAGGTAGCTCATCGGATCCCAGCTTTAGTATACGCCGATGATTTCGCACTGTTGGCAAGATACCCCGAGGTGTTGCAGCGGTTGCTGGACATATGCGGTGTGGCAATGAGATGGCTTGGTGTGCGCTTTAGCTCAACCAAGTGTGTGGCTATGGTGTGGTGGCCTCACAGCCATCAACCAGATCGAATGTGGGACCGCCAGGGCAGCGCAGTGTCACACATCAGCATGACCAAGTACCTTGGCGTCCGACTGAGTGCGGTGCGGGAGCTGATTATTTAACGGCACATGAGAGGTTCCTCAGAGCAAAGGCCGCTCGCACGAGAGGCATGTTAGGTCAACGGGCCTCGTGGACCTATTACCGTTACGAGGTCACAAGGGCACTCTAGGAGATGGTAGCGGTCCCGGGCCTGACCTACGCCAAAGCCATGCTCTGTCTCTCGACGGGTCCGAGATAATTTTTGGAGAGGCGCCAGAGGGAGGCCGGCCGAATGGCACTCGGGATACCCATACACGTCTCTATCGAAATCATTCAGGGCGACATGGGTTGGCCGTCATTCAGAGCCCGGGAAGCAGTGGCGAAAGTGGGGTTCGAGAACCGCTTGTTCCGTCTCCCCGAGTCGAATGTTTCCCGTCAGACACTTATTCACACTATATTCGCCAGCCGAACGACGAGGTGAACACGCCGAACACGAAGCATTCGTCAGAGATTCCGGCTCTAGACGGTATCGTTGGCCACAAAAGCATCGGAGCTGGACTACACAGCACAGCAGAAGATCCGAAACCAGGTACAGCTGGTCGAGACGGAGGAATGGAAGAAGACTTCCAAGAAAAAGTGTCATTGGACCTATACCGGGCGGAGAAGGACACCATCCGAAAGGAGCTGTGGTGTGATAACTCGCGCGGCAGTGGTTTTCTGGCAAAGGCACGCTCTGGAGCGTTACTTACACGCAGGTGGAGAGCGAGAGAGAGAGACAGGTATTTTAATGGCAACAGGAGATGTCTGCCTGGTGGTAAGCCTAGCATGCTACTCCTGATGAGGGTTGCGGGATGAGGGTGACAGAGTGTGGGAGGGGAAGGGGAAATAAATGAGAAAAAAAGAGAATCGGTGTCGCACACTTTCACACGCACATAAGCACACACTGATGAGTTTTAAAGGGTATTGATCAACCCTGTGTCCTTAAGAAAAGTTAACTTTCACACGCACACACACAGATGAGTTTTAAAGGGTATTAATCAACCCTGTGTCCTTCAGAAAAGTTAGTAAGGCCTTGGTAGCTCGCGCAGCAGACGATCCGTCGCACCAAGGACCCAGGACATGTTCAAGGCGCAAGGTTGTGTCTTTAGGTAAGCTTAAATTATTGCGCAGTGTCCTGCGATGTGCAGTAAACCGTTGACAGGAGGTTACCAAATGTTAAAAAATTTTCACACACATCACATGTAGAGATTTACGACTGCCTCACGACTGTATGCGCCCTCTGCGGGGTTGTAGAAGAGTCAACAAACCACGTGGGACTGGAGTGTCCACCTATCTCTCCACCTGCCCGCACGATGTCACCACCTATAGCACTCGGCTTTAGGCTTGCAAGTGGAGAGGCAGCCTCGGTGGATGAGATCGAGGCTACGAAGAGACGGTTGGAGTTTTGGTGGCGAGCAGCAGGGAGCAGCATCCCTGTGATGCGGTCGCCACTACAGTGATTTTTGTGTGCCTTTGTGTTGTTGGCCAGGCCGTTAGCTTTGTGAAGTTAAACCGGCGAACCGCTATAAAGGTCCACCATCACCATCATCTCGATCACCGGTTTCTGCCCCCAGAATGCATGTGGTCGCAGTAGTGAAAAGATTCTCGATACACACAGAATGGGCATTCTGTTGTGAAAGGATCCACAACTTTTCTGCCTCTGCAGCGATTTCTGCGGAATCAATGACTTATTAACACATGCGCATCTCCTATACATATCGGATGCGCATGTCGGTCACGAACCAACGCTGTTTACGTCCAGAGCGCTCCACTCCGCAAGTGAACGAGCATGAACCCTGCAGGAGACTCATTTGTTCCCGGCGGTTTCCTTGCCGTTGCACACGGTTAGACGAAGACGACAATTTTCAAGCTCTCTAACGAAGTGCAGCTGATTGCGTGCACCGAAGGAACAAAATAAGAATGCTTTGGCGAGAATTAAGGCGAGCCAGTAAGATAAAAACAAACAAACACTGCGTCGTGCAAGAGTGTCAAGTCCGTCATATGCTACAAGCCGCATATATATACTACAGGTGTGTATGCATCTGAAGGAAATATGCATGGTGAAAAGTATTTAATGGAGTTTTCAGCCCACTTGTAAAGCACCAGTGGTAGTTGCAATGAGGATTTGTTCGGTACGTGCTTGCTTTATGTGCGACGGGGCCTGATGGCGATGCATTTTGTCGTTTGTTTTGTTTATGGGCGAAAGAACCAGGTAGCGCTGATATCACAGGCGGCTATATATATATGTGCACTAGACCGTAATATTTAGCATTTTTTATCGTGACTGCCGCCTCACTAGCAAGACAAAAAAATGGAGGACACTTCGGTGACGAATGATGAAAGGCGAAAGCATGAGGGCTGCATTCTGCTACGCGACTGTTGTGCATGTAGCGATGAATGTTGCAACGAGTAAAGCGAGCGACTACTCTTTCACATTCCACGAGTGCATTTATTCAGTGAATTCTACTTGACAACGAAGAGATCGCGCTCCTTGCGTCTTTGCAGTTGTTCTACGTTTACTGTTGTCTGATTGATTTAACTGGGTGCGCGGCAATAATTAGTAATTGTTTAAGTAATTGCACAGCAGTAACTTTTTAATGGTTATAATTATTTACTCATTATATTATTACCTCTTAGTTATGCGTGGTGTTCATTATTATTTGAGTAGTTATGCACTTGCCTGTCACTAATTAGCACTTATTGATTTATTAGGCGATAGGTAAATATTTATTACACATAATATTAATTGATCAATAATTGGCGTATGGCCATATAAGGCACGCATTCGCGCATACTGTGGTGGAGATCTGTGTTTCGTCAAGACCTCCTGACGTCATCTCGTCTCAACCAATCATTGCCGCCGCAAAAGCGTGACACTTATGCTGTCGATAACCATGAGGCAATAAAGGCTTTCGCCTTAAAAATACGGCGTTTGTTGCGAGGCACCACCGTTCCCAAGCCTCATGACCAGCTCAACCATTCGGCTCGCGAACGGCGGTGCATAACAACAAATGCCGTATTTTTTTTTGTTAGTCAGCGGCAGCCGTGATAAAACATGCTAATTATTACCGCCTTGAGCTAACCGGCCCCTTCGCACATACAGAAAACAAACGACAAATACATCGCGATCAGGCCCCGTCGCACATAAACCAAACACGTACCGAAGAAATCCTCATTGCGGCTGTCACTGGTGGGTTACAGGCTTGGTGCTAACTCCAGTAGGTACTTTTCATCATGCACATTTCCTTAAGATACATGCATACCTGTAACGCAATGTTTTGAGCAGAGTTGAGAGTACGCAGTCGGTTGCTGAGGTCGCCCATTCACATATTGACGCTTGGTAGCCCTAATTCAAGCTTCACAATGTTGTTCGTCGCAGCTCGCCAAAGGGAACCTGAAAAACTAGGAGTTCAATGCTGCTGAACCAATATTGAGCGAAAGCATTAGCTGCAGGTGACCGAGCGTTCTTCTCTTTTGGAGCGCAGCTCTTAGGCGCCCGTTCCTGCGTTTCGCGTCGGCGTCGGCGTCGCAGTCGTCGGCGGTGCAGTCGTCTTTGTCCGCCTCGTAACCAGCTTCGCTCTCCTTTCAGCCCCCAAGCTCAGGCCCCTTCATCCTCCTTGGCGGCGACCGCGCGTGTTTCTGATTCCTGCGCGCGTTTCAGCCACCCCCATTTGCCGTTGTGTATACCCTCCCCCCTCATTTTGCGTTGCGGCGAGGATGTTCTCCGGTTGCCGAAGCGCCGGCTCGCTATCAGCGGATCACGGTGCGTGCATCCGAAGCCGAAAAGCAGAGCCAGGTTCTCTTCACTCGCTAGCGGCGTGAACGGCATCAGTCAGTCGCTGCTATCTCTTCGCCGCGCAACGTTACTAGAGGCCCACGCGCTGCTTCCCGCAACCTCCCGATAACATAATTGCTCTCTTCATTTCTCCGACCATATAGCTTCCTTCGTGACAGTCAAGAACTGTTGAGTGCTTCTTCAAGAAATACGTGTGAAAAATAAAAAAAGTCTGTAATTATACATACATGTCTCGAAATCTTTGCCTCAACCTATCGAAAAGGTGAAACAGCTCAAGAGCTGCGCTCAAATTTTGCATTGGAAAGTAACGTAATCGTCGGCAATTTTTTTTCTTCTTCCTCAGCCTACACATAAAGCACCGTTTTAACCAAACCGTATGAACGTGGCTTAGTGGCCTATACGGGTTACGTGAATTTCAGGGTACTAGCAGGTTGATTCCGACATAACCGTCCCATGTGAAAGGAGAGACCCAAGTTGGCAGCTCCTGCCAAATGCCGCGGCTCCGACCGCGCCACGCCGACAGCTTGAGTTGGGAGCCCATCGTTCGCTTTTGTGCCACGTGGGGTGTGACGTAACAGCGTCACGTGGGTAAGACGTGGCTACCACAGCGCTACGCCGACCGCTTGAGTTGGGAGCCCAGCTCTCACCCTATTGTCACTTCGGGTGCGACGTCACAGCGTCACGTGGGTAAGACGTGGCTACCGCCGCGCTATGCTGCAGGCTAGAAACCTAGAGCAGTATTGCTTCCGCAATAAAAACCGCGTCTTGCATCCTGGCACGCCTCAAGAATTGCAACCGTACGCGGCAGATGTGGTTGGCACTGCATTGCCAAACCTGTGAAGGTCACCATGCCGCCAGTCCCCGTGGACTGGCGGCGACGAAAAACGCTGTCGACGCTGTCCAATGTGCTTTCATCAGTCGCCGCTAGGACACCGCGCATGCGCATAAACCTCGAGCCAAAGGCGGAGTAACCCATCACCATTGCGTATGGAAGCAGCTGCTAGAGTTGCCAGCTACTTCCAACACAGCTATGTCATCCGGCCATGGATGTCATGAACGGATGTCATGATAGGCTCACAAAAAACGGGGATCAATTTTACGTCTGACGAAACTCTCAGGAGCGAAACGAGCTCAGGCACATCAACTTACCTATAATCAAGCATCGTTAGATACGTCGAGGCTGCCTGACTGCAAACAGCGGACGCAGACGACACAAGAAATTTGCTCTGGCATGGGAGAATAGCGTTCCACATTAACAGCCTACCATATTTATACGCGTCATTTTGAAGAGCTAGTAGGGTGCAAACTGTTGAAGGACAATTTAAACACGAAGACGTAAGAATTTTCTGGTAAGCGGGGCGTTGCGGGCCAATCATCAGCGGCATGGCAGTGGAAGGTAGCAGCTAGCAGATGACATGACCGGGCACTTATTGAACATCGGATTTTTTGACGCCATGAGAAGACGCGACATAAGCGAGTTGGCAGGCGCTGATATCTCCTTTGAGCCCGCAGAGGGATAATCTCACGTCCAGGACCCTTGGACTCGGATTAAGACTTGCTGTCCTAGACCACACTGACACGACCGAACTGCACGATTAAAGCACTGCACGTGCACGATGACAGGTGATATGTCATTTGAAAGATGAGAGTTTGTTGTCATGAAAAATGGAAGGCGCTGTTCGTATGCTGAGTCCATACGGCAAGGTGAAACCGGAAATGCATATCTCTGACGAGCTAATCTTTCGTATATTTCGGAAATTTGCGACTGTTTATGCTAAAAGGTACGTGTGAGATAATAAAGAAATTAAGTGATTGTTATTACTTAGTTGGAAAGTGTGTGTAGACGAAAAACGGCCCGCAAGGAAAGTCGTGTACAGGAGCAGTTGACGCTTTCGCGTCATACCTACATGCAGAATATGCGCGTTCCTCCTCCGCCCAAATTTGCCAACATCGGGTGCCACAGCGCTCGTTTTAAAATTCGCGGTACAGATGACGAGACGTGTGAAGTCTTGTGTGGAGTCAATTTTTGCTAGCTGTCAGCGTTTTAAGTAAGCTAAACTGAAACGTTTCTTTAGGGGAGTGAATGTCACAATAGTATAGTTCATGGAGACTGAACGTCCGACGTCACGTTTCTACCTGGCATTTTGAGTGCGGTTATTTACAGTAGATGCTATATATGGAGGCTGCTTACAAAGCCCCCAGATAATAGCGTCGCTGCAGGAGCTTGAGAGAACATACATGATAACAAAAAAAGGGGCAAGGATAGACACCGCATCAAGAGCGCAAACCAGACCTTTGGGGAGTCACTTTTAGGTAAATGTCCTTTAGCTGATGCTTTATGAGGCCAAACTGAATTGTAGCTGGAGCAACAGGTTCACCATTGAGATCCGACACACATAGTCTGCAGAGGAGGTCGAGTCTACATAGGAAAGCTTGTCACAGCGTTCGTAAACAATTTCTGTGATCACAATGTATCGTACAAGGGGTGAATGTAGAATAGAATATCTTCTTGAGTATTGTTTGCGACACGTCCCGAAACAAATTCGCTTACTTGCAGATTTTGGAACAGCGTTCAGTTGGAACAGGTACACCGCAGGGAGGGCAGTTAAGAAAAAAAAAGGTTTTTGTGTTGTATTATCACGTCCTTGCTCCCGCGCTGTTTTTTATCCCCATTCTTCGTGCACCAGCTAGCCATTCAAAATGCTCTTTTTGTCTTTTCCTCCCTAGCCATGTGTTAGCAGGGAAAGTTTTGAATGAATGCAAGTGCAAATAGGCGTTTTGGGCACCGCCGGACTGAAGTCGCAGCCAATCAGGCCAAAGTTAAAAACATTCGCGCGGTGGTCCGAAGCCCGTCACTACGGAATCTCTTTCTGTCTGTTTTCTCTCCCACCTTCGCGATGACGTAAGCTACCAGCCAACATATAAAATCCTGCTTTAACCAAGCCGTATGAATGTGACTGCGCGGCCTAGGGATAACGTGAATGCGAGGGTTTTGGCAGGCTGTTTGTGATATCACCCTCCATTATGAAAAGAGAGGCCCGAGTTGGCAGCTCCTGCCAAACGTAATTGAAACGTAATTTCAGGAAGCGTTAATGCCGAGAAGCGTTAGTGCTCGACCATGTCAGATAACATCTACCACCTCCCACAACTTCGTTTTTCATTCTCCGGACATGCACCGAAAGGTATCGGACAGGCAAGTGCAGGCACGGCAAAATGGCTATACTGTGGCCAATGTAGATCTCAATACAAAACAAAATAACGGAATAATGGCGGTGGGAAGAGCACACTTTTTACGCGCTCTATTATGTGAACCCCTGACGAAAATTCGCCTTGTCCTTGTATACCTCATATCACGGTATGAAAGTGAACTCAACAAGGGTACCAAATTGGATACTACTAAGGGAAGGAAAGCATTGCAGGGGGAGAGGGGGAGAGGGCTGAACGTAGGTGGACGTGTTAGGTTAAGGAGTTCGCATGGACCAAGTAGATGAACCTAGCACAGGACTGGCTTAATGGAGGAATAAGGGAGATGCCTTCGCCCTGAAGTGGGTATTGTCCAGTTGATGACAATGATGATGACTGCCGTGCAACAACTTGAAGGAGCATCCATCAGCCTCTTCGCTTCTGGCCCTTCGTCGTGAGTTGCCCGGACCCACACGCTCGTTGAAGGTTTTGCTAACGGAACAAGCTTGCGTGAGCTCAAAAAGTTAGCTGCATTGACGTTTGAGAGATTATTTCACAGTTTATGGTTTATCGTTTATGGTGTTAGCGTTGCAAAGTAGCCCAGGCTGAGAGACGCTATAGTGGAGGGCTCCGGACATTAAGACCATCCGGAATTCTTGAAGAGCACTGACATCTCAAAGCACATGGGCGTTTTCTTTTCGCCTCCTACGAAAAGCCGCCACTATGAACGGGAATAGATCCAGCATCCTTAGACACAGCAGATCAGTGCCTTAACCATTGCACCATTATGGCGAGGAGAGAATATTAGAGAAATGCCTTGCTGCAATTTAGAAATGCATCTAAAACAAATGTAACTGTTATGGCAGGCCTTGTGTGGGTTTCTATGGATGCTGAATCACTGTTCTTGTCTATTTTCTGGTTGACGATGGATGCGAACGCATCTAACCTGTTGCTCAGACAGCTTCTATGACAATTTGGAAGCGCGCGTTCTAGTGTGCGCAATTCGTGCGTATCCCTTTTTGAAGCAACCTCGCCAGCACTCGGAGCTAAGTGTATTTCGAAGGAAGAAATCTCGGAAGGCGCTGTAAAGCGAGGAATTATACTCAAAATCACAGGCAATAACTCCACTAAAATGCCCAGCAGGAGGGGTGCCGTTGTTAGGGCACTCGACTACTGTGCCCAAGGACGCGGGATCGAATCCCGGCCTCGGCGGCCGCTTTTCGATGGAGGCGAAAAGCTAGGCGCCCGTGTGCTGTGCGATGTCAGTGCACGTTAAAGAACTCCATGTGGCCGAAATTTCCGGTGTCCTCCACTACGGCGTCTCTCATAGCCTGAGTCGCTTTTGGACGTTAAACCCCAAAACCAAACCCATTCCACCAAAACGATAATATACGAGTACATTGGAAGAATATCGGGTTATTTTGGGCATCCATAGTTTCGCATTCTAAACATATGAGAGGGACGTATGTGCAGTCTGTGCATCTCGGCAGCCTAGCAAAGCGGAGATCGTGTATCTCTTAGAAAGTAATTTTAAGGCTATCGAATCACAAATAAGCGATCAATATTTTTTCGACTTCAAGGCGCAATAGTTATATGCAAAACTGAAGGCTATCAAAGGGGAGGATGATTAATATTTCAAAATTTCTTTAATGGCAGTGCAGTTAGAAATAGCGAACTCGAAATTTGCGCATTCGAAATTTTACTGGGCTTTACTACACTCAATACATTTAAATTGTCAATGTGCGGTATGTTTTCCCCAAAGTCACATCATCTTTATATGCGTAATTATTTACAAAAAGCACGTTTGGATTTTATTATATTACAAATTCTGCACCGTTTCTTAAATATGAAACGCCCGAATGGTCTATTCGGTGAGGATTGAAATGTTTTCGACCGACAATATCGACGATGGATGGAATCGCGAAATATAAGATGCTCCACTTTGAAACTGGTTGGTGGCAGTTAGCGCACTGCTCGACGTTTATTTTTATCATATTTCTATACCCTTGTTATAAATTAGTCACCTATTTCGTCATTTTCTGTTGTAAATTTTTGTTCCTACTCTTGTAACCTGATGCTCCCTTTTTCTTTTCAGACACCAGTCTTCCATTCGCTTTTAAAACTTCCGCACCGGGTTCATTCACCCGACCTCTGGGGTATTTAAACCCTAGGGTCCCAAGAAAAGTTACTGTACCGACGTCGACGTCGGGATGAATGCCATCACATTTAGGTATGAGGTTAAATTATTTGCCTTTACGGATTTACGACCCACTCCACATGCGCCATCTTCCAGGTTATATTTCTTTTTGTAGCTGTGGGTTCTTACGCACCCTGATCTACCTTAAAAACGCAGGGCGCGTGCTCTTCAGTCATCAAAGCATGATTCCTTCCTGAACTGCCTTTTTTCTTCGAATTCGATGCAGTTCTACTCTCTCTGGTTATTCAGTTCAGTTCAGTCGTGTCCGACTCTTCGTGACCCTATGGACCATATCACGCCAAGCTTTCCGGTCTCTCACTCTCTTTCTAACATCACATAACTTCATCTGCAACGCCTCGAGGATGCCATCTACCCATCGCGTTCGCTGCATACCCCTTCTCCGGTGACCTTCAACCTTTCCCAACATAAATTCTATCTCCAGCGACTCTTCTCTATTCATCATATATGACTAAAGAAGCTGAGCTTTAAATTTAGAATTTGACCTTCCAATGAGCAGTCAGGGTTTATTGTCGACAATATCGACTGATGTGTTCTAATGGCAGTCCAAGGAACTCTCAAGGGTCTCCGCCACCACCACAGTTCAACGCGTGAATTCTTCGGCGGTCAGCATTCTTCACAGACCAACTCTCGCATCCATACATCACAACTGGAAAGACCATTGCACGAGTTACACGGATCTTGGTTGGCAGACTAATGTCTCTACTCTTTACTAGCGGTCAACGCTAGCCATGGCTCTCTTTTTCAGAAGCAGGCGTCTCCTAATTTTATGGCTGCAGTCTCCTTCCGGAGTAATCTTAAAGCCCAAGAAGAGAAAATCTGTCACAGCTTCCACTTCTTGTCCCTTGATGCTCCAGAACTTGATAGGGCAAGACGCCGTGATCTTTGTCTTTTTAATGTTCAGTTTAAGCCCAAACTTCTCACTCTCTTCTTGTACACACATCAGAAGTCTCTTGAGTTCCTCTTCACTTTCTGCCCTTAAAGTGGTACCATCCGCATATCTAAGGTTGTTGATACGTTTTCCAGCAACCTTCACTCCCGCTGAGGACTCATCCAGACCGGCCTTCCTCATGATGCACTCAGATATAGGTAAAATAGGCAGGACGACAATATGCAGCTTTGACTCACTCCTTTCTCAATTGGAAACCAATCAGTAAGACCATGCCCAGTTCGGACAGTGGCCCCTTGCCCTACATATAGATTCCCGAGGAGACAGATGAGGTGAATTGGAACTCCCATCTCTTGGAGAGCTTGCCACAATCTGCGGTGATCTACGCAGTCAAACGCTTTTGCATAATCAATAAAGCAGAAGTAGACGGGTTTCGGGAACTCTCTTACTTTTTCCATGATCCAGCGGAGGTTGGCAATCTGGTCTCTAGTTCCTCTGCCCTTGCGAAACCCAGCTTGCACATCCGGAAGCTCCCGATCCACATGCTGCTGCAGCCTACCTTGAAGGAGTTTCAACATCACCTTGCTAGCATGCGAAATATAGCGCCATCGTGCGGTAGTTGGAACAATCTTTGGCACTGCCTTTCTTTGGAATGGGGATGTAAACTGACCTCCTCCAATCGTGTGGCCACTGCAGGGTTGTCTAAATTTGCTGACCTAATGTATACAGAACATTAACAGCGTCGTCATGGTTGAGGTTTTGTAGCAGCTCAGCTGGAATGCTATCAATTCCGCTGTCTTTGTTCTTGTCAAGGCTGGTTAAGGCCCATTCAACTTCACTCTTCAGGATGCCCGGCTCGAGATCAGTAATCACAACCGTCGTATGTTGGGTTTGCACATCCGGGTCCTTCTTGTAAGTTCTTCTGTGTATTCATGCCACCTCTACTTTATCTCTGAGGCTTCAGTGAGGTCCCTCCCTTGTTTGTCCTTTATCACGCCCAGCATAGCACAGAAGCTTCCTTTGATATCTTTGATTGTCTTATACAGAGCTCTTGTGTTCCTCAATCGGCTGTTGTCCTCAACTGCTTGGTACTATATTTTCAGGAAGGCATTCTTATCTCTCCTTACTATTTTCTGAAAATGCGCATTGAGAACCTTGTATCTTTTTCTTTCCCCGATAACTTTTGCCATTCTTCTTTCCTCAGCTGTGGTTATTATTCAAACGTTTACATTCTGTCATTTTAAATTATATTTAAGTTCTTTATTCCTCTGTCCTCGTGCACCGCGTATTTACTCGCTAGTTTTATACTTCTTTTCCCCCATTTTGAGTTAGGTTTTGTCGTTATAGTTATTTAAATGCCTATTCTTCATGCCTAAATTTGTCCAAAGCCCTCACGCGTTCCTCATGAACATATTACTTTGAATTTTCCGTGTTCCGAAAGGCCCCCACCCATTTCTTCTTTCTCCGCCTCCTTTGTTGTTTCGTCGTGATCTCACAGTGCTAATGCTCAAAACACTCCCTGATTAATTTGTAATCCCGATAGTATCTAAGCCTGTGGGCGCAAAACCGTACTCCCGAAAGTAAGCTCTGGCACTATTACTCCATTTCGAAAAACCTGTAATATCTGTAGCTACACTGCCATATACTTGATTATCCCGGTATCTCGGCGCAGAGGGCCGTCGGAAGCTGGTTTCGTATCTCGGTCGTCAGTTACATAACAGCACTTTAACCTGCACTGTTCCCGTTTAGCACGAAGCCAAAAGCCTTCAGCTCGTCACTTCCAACAGGATAGCCGCAGAGGACGGCGATAACGACGTTGTGCCTCATGTGTAACCTGCACCGTTCGCCCAAGCGTTTCATGTTGCAACTACCCATGTTTATGGTGGTTCTGCCATGCAGGATGAACCTGAGCACAGCGAAATGTTGTTGGCGCCCCAAAAGAATCTCACGAATGTAACTCCGATGAAGAGGCGTACCGTGTTATTATTAAGAAAATGAAGCGGATCGCGAAATTAAATCCGCGGTAAGACCAGGCCAAGGAGAGAATTCCTGTCGTTTGCACTGTTTTTTTTCCGCATTTTCGCCAACAGTTCTAGAGCCATACTCTTTGAAATGAAGGGCTTGGTCTGGTTCGAGGTGGATACCCGGAAAGAGACTTTAGCGTTAGAACCTTTCCCAATCAAGCATTAACGAAATCTTACATAAGAAAAAAAAACTCGCACTGGACAAGAAACGAAAGCAGGCAAGATCAAAGCGAACTCCCAAATTCTTCTCGAACGAAGGCTACTATTGAGAACATTACGGCAGAGCCTTTGACAGCATTTCATCGTACCGTGTTGGTCGGGGTATGGGCGGACTTGAGCGGCTGACACACGTGCGCGCCACCGCCGCCGGTCTAGTCCGACTGTGGCGAAACCTTCTATCGATGTGTTTGCGAACTCAGGACAGTGGGCATAGCGCCGCTGTTCCCGTATTTGTCTACCACTGAAGAATGCAGCTCAGCAGGCCGGCTAATCAACCTGCCAGCACGCGATGCGGCGAGCCTGCACGTGCCAAGGCACGAAAGGCGGCAGCACGAAGGACACATCATTATTGCCCGTTATTTGTGTTCCGCGTTTTTTTTTTCGAAGCTGCAGTGTACTCACTCGGGATACGACTGGGCCAAGCTCTAGGGAGCTGTCGCATTAGGAAACCGGTGCTTTTGGACAACAGTACGCCACCGACGGGGATAAGGGCCGACGCACGGGATGCGGATAAAACAAAAACGCTCACAGAAGGACAGTGCGAGGCATTTATTCAAATTAGCGTCTTGATCACCTCTACAAAAAGGGCTTCACTGTGTTGTGGAGACATCGGTTGGACCCCGTGTGCGAATTACATGTCCGCTTGCTGTCCGTGTCCCGCGACGTATGGCGTTTTCCTCTGGGACGGTAGCCGATGGCTTGGTCACCTTCGTCGTAGACAGGACGGGGGTGAAGGACCTCGGTGATCCTGGTTCCGGAAAATCCAGCCTTGTGTTCGACTTCGGAGATGATTTTTGCGGCGGTGCAGCTTGGGGCGACGAGGGCTCACTTCTATGAAGACGGCTTGGAGCATGGTTGACGTCCATCACAGCACCTTGTGGAATGACGTTTTGGAATCAAAAACCACGTAGAAGAGGCACTTGGTCAAGACGCAGCAGGCAACCTGTTCCAATGCGTACGTAGAACACCGTGCGCGCTGCACTCGTGGCGGTGCGCGTGGCAGGGCCCGTGGGTGTAGGCTCGTGCAGCCTACCAGAGCGCCACCAAAAGCCGGAAATAAATTGAAGTTACCTTCCTACTGAATGACACGTCTACTAGAAAGAAGCTCCGATGCTCTAGATACCGGAAGAGAAAATCCTTCCATTAGAAAATTTTTATGAAAGATATAACCTGGTTTAAAGAAACTCCTGAAAAATTGAACTGATGCATATGGAATATAGGATGCACCTCTTTAATTCAGCGACCTTTATTTCTTAGAGAGGAAAAAAAAAGTTGAAATCATTCACATCGATGAAAAATAGCACGAATACGTGAGTGTTTGAGAGCACTCAAACTGCACTTAAAAGGGTGCGACGTGGCAACTTTAATGGCAGCGATCTGTTCACTCCCCTTGTAGATTATTCGCGTACTTTGGTGTTCGCTCAACCAGTGAATCTGTTATTAGTGAATCTGTTATATCTAATCTGCGTACTGTCGTAAGCGACCAAATTACAAGAAATGTTATCGGTGCAGTGCATACAACGAGGGCGAGAGGAGACACAGCGCACACAGGACGAGTCTCCTTTCTTTCTCGTCGCATGCGCTGCAGCGATAAGGTCTAACCAATATGCCCTATCGTCTACCTTGTCTACAAGAAATATTACCTGAAATCGATGTTACACCCCGCTTGGCCCGAGGCGAACTGCAGGCCGGCTTGGTATGTTTGTGTATGCTGACTATGAATTAAATAGTCTAAAAAAGGATTAAAGTTTTTATGGTCGTCGCACATATTCACTCCTCAAGAATGAGATGAATGCAAGAGTTTGGAATAAGTTCCACAAGGCACAAAGACCTGAATTGGAGGCAAAAGTACGACGATTAGAACCTCGCCATGCTCCGGTTTTTGGAAGACAACAGCCCACACGTGTTCCAAACACATGTCAAAATGTCTATCTCTATGCTGAATGTTCATTGTATCCAGTAATGCAAGAGATGGAATAGCTTGTTTTCTTGGTTTCACGAAATATATACGTTGCATCAGGGCGTTACAGAAAGCTTGCTACCAATGTTCGCAGGTCGAAAGCCATGCGACATCCGTAGTCGCTGTAGCAACCAAACACGGTGCCATCGTCGATGCATATGAAACGACGGGTGAGAGAGCTCACACAAGGAGGGCAATGGCACGAGAGACCTGGTGGCCACGTTGGGCGAAATTTGGATGCCTCGCGGATCGCTGGGAGCAAGCGCACCTTTTTTTAAAAGGACACGAAATTATAAAAATTTCCAGACTATGAATAATATTCGTATGGCATATATGTGTATGCGTAATTTCCGGAATGAATTCTTCGTGATTATACGTTAGCTGCCGTCTGCTATAAAAACAAATCGCCCAGAGAGTGATGCTAGCCTCTGAATCATTTATTCCGCTGTGGGAGTATCCGATAATGTGACTAATGCCTCACGAGATGTCCAGTAGCCATGAAAGTTTTTCATGCGAATATTTCGTGATATCAGTGAGATCATAATAACCTAGCGCCAGCGCGCTGTTGCCTTCCTAAGGCCTTCTTGCGATTTATTTAAGACACGAGGATTGGAATGACCGCTGGAAGGACCTCGTTTGTTTGATCCTCTTATCATCATTTCGTATGGATGCATCTGCTAGAGTTGCCAGCTCCTTCCAACTCCACAATAGAATCCGGTCTCCCGACTTCACAGAACCCGGACGACTACCTTGACCGAACGAGATACGAACTGAGGCATGTCAGCTGATCTGTGATCAAGCATGTTCAGGTACGTCGAGGATGCGAGGCTGCAAACAGCCGACGCTGAGGACACAAGAAAATTTTTATCCACATTGTGCCCTAGCGCTTCTCATAAATAGTACGCCATTATCATACTCGTGACTTTATGTGACTATTCTGCTTCATATAAACGGTGGCTGTAGAATTCCGATGCGATGAAGTTAGGCCTCGTTTACCAGAAAATTCCTGTCGGCTCTGCGGCGGAATTGTGAGCTAAAAATCCGCGACATGGCACTGGCAGGTGGTACATGACATGGGCATGCATTCACTGGTCGTCGGATTGTGCGATTTCATGAGAAGACATACATGGCCTAGTTGGCAGGCGCTGCCAGCATGGGCACCGCCTTTGAGCCATGAGGCTGATAGAGGAATCCCACCCTCCAGAACCTTTCAATGCCGACAGAGGCATGAGGTCCCTAAACCGCACAGGCACGTTGGGAAGGCACGACAGAATCCGATATCTATACATACGTTGTGTAATCTTTCATATCAAAATGACTGACTATTTGCATATGCAAGGTTGAAGTTGCTTTTCCTTGCTACATTGATACGGCTCGGTTAAAGCGGGTTCAAGGATATTATTTCTCTTTTCTTGTGTCCTGCGCACTCACTGGCTAGTTTAATAGTTCTTTTACTCCACTGTGGGGTAACGCTTTGTCGATATAGTTCTGTCGTCCAATTTCTTCATTTATTCCTTCTTTAATAATTTTCAGCTTCCCGTGTTTCGACATATGTCGAGCCGATATATCCCTGACCCCCCTCGTTTTTGGTTTTGCTGTCGGAACCTGGTGCTTTTCGTCTAGCACCTTTCTGAATAATGTGTAATCTTGACGATACTTCAGCGTTTAGGCCCCAAAACGCATTCCTAAAGTATGCTCTGGATGCCGACCGCTGGCGACTGCGTTTCGGCTTCACAGAAACGGAGATGCATACGTAGGCCGTGCGTGGTCAGTGCACGGTAAAGTTTCGCAGGTGGTCAAAATTACTCCGTAGCCTTCCGCTGTGGCACTCCTCACTATCTTTTTACTTTCACTCCCACCTTTTCTCCTTCCCTAACGGCAAAGTTCAGGTGTCTACGGAACAAGTACGAGTGACATTGCTCCTTTCCGTTCCTATGAACCAATTAATATTATCATTTTTACGCCCTAGCACAATTATTCCTTTCCAAACGTCACTCAATACCCAATATTTGTTGTATTCCTCCAATTCCCTCCTCTTGATTATTCTGGTACCTTCATTGTACCGGCGGTCAGGTGTCACTTTCAAGAGGTTAGCCGCAGAGGATTGCAAAAACGAAATGGCCCTGTTTGTGCAATTAGCGCTGTACTTCTACCATCATCATCCGGCAGGCGGCAGTGTCCATGGTCTTCCTAGGATTCAGGAGGAATACGGCCGCGGCAAAAGATTGCTCGCGACGCTTGATAAAAAACTTGTCCAGTGCAACTCTATAGGAGCGGCGTACCGTATTATCAAGAAGAATTTTTGAGAAAACTGAATGGCTTGATCTGGAGTTGACATTGAGACGCGGGAATTAGCTTGAGTGTGAATATATCTCAAAAATACCGAACCTGAAGAAAAAGCTTTGTAAATGACTGTAACGCAGGAATTTCCTCTTTTTGCAGAGCTCAAGTGCGAGCGAGTGTATGGCTTTGTCAGGAAGAGTTGTTTGTAGAGATAGCTACACTGCGCTATGTTTTCAAGCCGTCGGCGAGGCACTATGACAGCATGTGTCACAGAAGAACAAAAAGAAGAAGAAACGCTACACTGAGCTAGGTTTTCAAGCCGTTGGCGAGGCACTATGACTGCATGTGTTACAGAAGAACAAAAAGAAGAAGAAAAGCTACACTGCGCTATGTTTTCAAGCCGTCGGCGAGGCACTATGGCACCATGTGTCCTGCTTGTTCGCTCTGTCCTCCAGCCGCGTATAATCTACCAGGCACAGTTTCAACGTCTCACCCGCAGACAATGGGAGTCCCTTGAGGCCATCAATCGTGAGGCTATGCGTGCAATAACTTATCTTCCCCGCCTAACACCCATACCAGTATTTCAGGAGTAGGCCCAGCTGAATACGCTCACTGAACTCGCTGCTCAGCGGATGGCAAACAGATCTCACAAACAATCTTTACAACTACATCATATAAAGACACTACCTCCATGGTCGTACTGCCAGCTCACGGACAATCGCCCCACTGCTTCCCCGTCGGTATCATCCGCACATCTGCCTGAAGGGTGCATATTATATAACGATGCATCACATACTGCAGAGCGAGGAGTTACTTCTGTGTATAGTCCCTCTCATCCGCGTCTCAACACTCACGTGACATATACCGCGGATACGTGCACCCCTCTGGCAGTGGAACTTTAAGCAATTTACAATACCATACATTCCCTCCCACCAGTTCCTACATTCAATGCAGTTCATCTTTACACAGACTCTCTCACTGCCCTTAAAGAGCTTAAGGCCGTCCGACGCACATTCCAAATAACACAGTCCATACATATTGCTCTGTTCAAAGTACCCATGTCCTGTGCGCATACACTAGATTCGCGGCCATGCTCGCGATCCACTTAATATTCAAGCGGATGCTATGACGCATATAAACACATCTGGCGATCCACCACCTTCCCCTCTTCTCCTAGATCCGTTCCTGTCCCACGTTTCCGATTCGCAAGTTCTGCGCCAGGGAACACGCGCTGTCATTGCTCCGTGTTCGCACCCTCTCTCCCGTAGTCTTACTCGGCAGGAGGAGGTGACAGTGCGCCGGATCCGGGCAGGGGCGGCTCTGACCCCATCTGATCGACATCGATGGCGGGAAAAAGATCTACCAGTGACTAACAAGTGCCCTCACTGTGACACTCTACCTGACGTTTGCGATGTGCGTCACTTGTTGCGGACGTGTCCATCAACGACTAATATTAGGCAACGGATAATCATGAAGTTGGGCCTGCGGTGGAATCGCGATAGTGATTATGAGAAATGGACAATGGACAATCGCTATACTGCCAACCTTCTCGAATACATAAGCGCAACTGGACTTCACACCTTCTTTTAACTTCCTATCTCCTGCATCCCATTCCCCCTTTCTCAACTTATGCCTTGTGGCAAACTCTTCGAAAAAAAAGAATAAAAAGAAGAAGAAAAGATACACTGCGCTATGTTTTCAAGCCGTCGGCGAGGCACTATGACACCATGTGTCACAGAAGAACAAAAAGAAGAAGAAAAGCTACACTGCGCTATGTTTTCAAGCCGTCGGCGAGGCACTATGACACCATGTGTCACAGAACAAAAAGAATAAAAAAAGCTACACTGCGCTATGTTTTCAAGCCATCCGCGAGGCACTATGCCACCATGTGTCACAGAAGAATAAAAAGAAGAAGAAAAGCTACACTGCGCTATGTTTTCAAGCCGTCGGCCAGGCACTATGACACCATGTGTCACAGAAGAAAAGCTACACTACGCTATGTTTTCAAGCCGTCGGCGAGGCACTATGACACCATGTGTCACAGAACAAAAAGAAGAAAAACAACTACACTGCGCTATGTTTTCAAGCCATCGGCGAAGCACTATGACACCATGTGACACAGAAGAACAAAAAGAAGAAGAAAAGCTACACTGCGCTAGGTTTTCAAGCCGTCGGCGAGGCACTATGACACCATGTGTCACAGAACAAAAAGAAGAAAACTACACTGCGCTATGTTTTCAAGCCATCGGCGAGGCACTATGACACCATGTGACACAGAAGAACAAAAAGAAGAAGAAAAGCTAAACTCCGCTAGGTTTTGAAGCCGTCGGCGAGGCACTATGACACCATGTGTCACTGAACAAAAAGAAGAAAAAAAGCTGCACTGCGCTATGTTTTCAAGCCGTCGGCGAAGCACTATGACACCATGCGTCACAGAAGAATAAAAAGAAGAAAAGCTACACTACGCTATGTTTTTAAGCCGTCGGCGGGGCACTATACACCATGTGTCACAGAAGAACAAAAAGAAGAAAAGAAGCTACACTGCGCTATGTTTTCAAGCCGTCGGCGAGGCACTATGAAACCATGTGTCACAGAAGAATAAAAAGAAGAAGAAAAGCTACACTGCGCTATGTTTTCAAGCCATCGGCGGGGCACTATGAAACCATGTGTCACAGAAGAACAAAAACAAGAAGAAAAGCTACACTGCGCTATGTTTTCAAGCCGTCGGCGAGGCACTATGACACCATGTGTCACAGAAGAATAAAAAGAAGAAGAAAAGCTACACTGCGCTATGTTTTCAAGCCGTCGGCGAGGCACTATGACACCATGCGTCACAGAACAAAAAGAAGAAAAAAAGCTACACTGCAATAGGTTTTCAAGCCGTCGGCGAGGCACTATGACACCATGTGTCACAGAAGAACAAAAATAAGAAGAAAAGCTACACTGGGCTATGTTTTCAAGCCGTCGGCGAGGCACTATGACACCATGCGTCACAGATCAAAAAGAAGAAAAAAAGCTACACTGCACTAGGTTTTCAAGCCGTCGGCGAGGCACTATGAAACCATGTGTCACAGAAGAACAAAAAGAAGAAGAAAAGCTACACTGCGCTATGTTTTCAAGCCGTCGGCGAGGCACTATGACACCATGCGTCACAGATCAAAAAGAAGAAAAAAAGCTACACTGCACTAGGTTTTCAAGCCGTCGGCGAGGCACGATGACACCATGTGTCACAGAAGAACAAAAAGAAGAAAAACTACACTGCGCTATGTTTTCAAGCCGTCGGCGAGGCACTATGACACCATGTGTCACAGAAGAACAAAAAGAAGAAAAACTACACTGCGCTATGTTTTCAAGCCGTCGGCGAGGCACTATGACACCATGTGTCAGAGAACAAACAGAAGAAAAAAAGCTACACTGCGCTATGTTTTCAAGCCGTCGGCGAGGCACTATGACACCATGTGTCACAGAGGAACAAAAAGAAGAAGAAAAGCTACACTGCGCTATGTTTTCCAGCCGTCGGCGAGGCACTATGACACCATGTGTCACAGAAGAATAAAAAGAAGAAAAAAAGCAACACTGCGCTATGTTTTCAAGCTGTCGGCGAGGCACTATGACACCATGTGTCACAGAAGAATTAAAAAAGAAGAAAAGCAACACTGAGCTATGTTTTCAAGCCGTCGGCGGGGCACTATACACCATGTGTCACAGAAGAACAAAAAGAAGAAAAAAAGCTACACTGCGCTATATTTTCAAGCCGTTGGCGAGGCACTATGACACCATGTGTCACAGATGAAAAAAAAAAGAAGAAAAGCTACACTGCGCTATGTTTTCCAGCCGTCGGCGAGGCACTACGACACCATGTGTCGCAGAAGAATAAAAAGAAGAAGAAAAGCAACACTGCGCTATGTTTTCAAGCCGTCGGCGGGGCACTATACACCATGTGTCACAGAAGAACAAAAAGAATAAAAGATACACTGGGCTGTTTTCAAGCCGTCGGCGAGGCACTATGACACCATGTGTCACCGAAGAATAAAAAGAAGAAAAGCTACACTGCGCTATGCTTTCAAGCCATCGGCGAGGCACTATGACACCATGTGTCACAGAAGAACAAAAATAAGAAGAAAAGCTACACTGGGCTATGTTTTCAAGCCGTCGGCGAGGCACTATGACACCATGCGTCACAGATCAAAAAGAAGAAAAAAAGCTACACTGCACTAGGTTTTCAAGCCGTCGGCGAGGCACTATGAAACCATGTGTCACAGAAGAACAAAAAGAAGAAGAAAAGCTACACTGCGCTATGTTTTCAAGCCGTCGGCGAGGCACTATGACACCATGCGTCACAGATCAAAAAGAAGAAAAAAAGCTACACTGCACTAGGTTTTCAAGCCGTCGGCGAGGCACGATGACACCATGTGTCACAGAAGAACAAAAAGAAGAAAAACTACACTGCGCTATGTTTTCAAGCCGTCGGCGAGGCACTATGACACCATGTGTCACAGAAGAACAAAAAGAAGAAAAACTACACTGCGCTATGTTTTCAAGCCGTCGGCGAGGCACTATGACACCATGTGTCACAGAAGAATAAAAAGAAGAAGAAAAGCTACACTGCGGTATGTTTTCAAGCCGTCTTCGAGGCACTATGACACCATGTGTCACAGAAGAACAAAAAGAAGAAGAAAAGCTACACTGCGCTATGTTTTCAAGCCGTCGGCGATGCACTATGACACCATGTGTCACAGATGAATAAAAAGAAGAAGAAAAGCTACACTGCGCTATGTTTTCAAGCCGTCGGCGAGGCACTATGACACCATGTGTCACAGAACAAAAAGAAGAAAAAAAAGCTACACTGCGCTGTTTTTTCAAGCCGTCGGCGAGGCACTTTGACACCATGTTTCACAGAACAAAAAGAAGAAAAGCTAGACTGCGCTTTGTTTTCAACCCGTCGGCGAGGCACTATGACACCATGTGTCACAGAACAAAAAGAAGAAAAAAAGCTACACTACGCTATTTTTTCAAGCCGTCGGCGAGGCACTTTGACACCATGTTTCACAGAAGAACAAAAAGAAGAAAAGGTACACTGCGCTATGTTTTCAAGCCGTCGGCGAGGCACTATGACACCACGTGTCGCAGAAGAACAAAACGAAGAAGAAAAGCTACGCTGCGCTATGTTTTCAAGCCGTGGGCGAGGCACTATGACACCATGTGTCGCAGAAGAACAAAACGAAGAAGAAAAGCTACACTTCGCTATGTTTTCAAGCCGTCGGCGAGGCACTATGACACCATGTGTCAGAGAACAAACAGAAGAAAAAAAGCTACACTGCGCTATGTTTTCAAGCCGTCGGCGAGGCACTATGACACCATGTGTCACAGAGGAACAAAAAGAAGAAGAAAAGCTACACTGCGCTATGTTTTCCAGCCGTCGGCGAGGCACTATGACACCATGTGTCACAGAAGAATAAAAAGAAGAAAAAAAGCAACACTGCGCTATGTTTTCAAGCTGTCGGCGAGGCACTATGACACCATGTGTCACAGAAGAATTAAAAAAGAAGAAAAGCAACACTGAGCTATGTTTTCAAGCCGTCGGCGGGGCACTATACACCATGTGTCACAGAAGAACAAAAAGAAGAAAAAAAGCTACACTGCGCTATATTTTCAAGCCGTTGGCGAGGCACTATGACACCATGTGTCACAGATGAAAAAAAAAAGAAGAAAAGCTACACTGCGCTATGTTTTCCAGCCGTCGGCGAGGCACTACGACACCATGTGTCGCAGAAGAATAAAAAGAAGAAGAAAAGCAACACTGCGCTATGTTTTCAAGCCGTCGGCGGGGCACTATACACCATGTGTCACAGAAGAACAAAAAGAATAAAAGATACACTGGGCTGTTTTCAAGCCGTCGGCGAGGCACTATGACACCATGTGTCACCGAAGAATAAAAAGAAGAAAAGCTACACTGCGCTATGCTTTCAAGCCATCGGCGAGGCACTATGACACTATGTGTCACAGAAGAAGAAAAGGAAGAAAAAAGCTACACTGCGCTATGTTTTCAAGCCGTCGGCGAGGCACTATGACACCATGTGTCACATAAGAACAAAAAGAAGAAAAGCTACACTGCGCTATGTTTTCAAGCCGTCGGCGAGGCACTAAAAAAAAGCCACTGACACCATGTGTCACAGAAGAACAAAAAGAAGAAGAAAAGGTAAACTGCGCTATGTTTTCAAGCCGTCGGCGAGGCACTATGACACCATGTGTCACAGAAGAATAAAAAGAAGAAGAAAAGCTACACTGCGGTATGTTTTCAAGCCGTCTTCGAGGCACTATGACACCATGTGTCACAGAAGAACAAAAAGAAGAAGAAAAGCTACACTGCGCTATGGTTTCAAGCCGTCGGCGATGCACTATGACACCATGTGTCACAGAAGAATAAAAAGAAGAAAAGCTACACTGCGCTATGTTTTCAAGCCGTCGGTGAGGCACTATGACACCATGTGTCACAGAACAAAAAGAAGAAAAAAAGCTACACTGCGCTATGTTTTCAAGCCGTCTGCGAGGCACTATGACACCATGTGTCACAGAAGAACAAAACGAAGAAAAGCTACACTGCGCTGTTTTCCGGCCGTCGGCGTGGCACTATGACACAAATTGTCACAGAAGAATAAAAAGAAGAAGAAAAGCAACACTGCGCTATGTTTTCAAGCCGTCGGCGGGGCACTACACACCATGTGTCACAGAAGAACAAAAAGAAGAAAAAAAGCTACACTACGCTATGTTTTCAAGCCGTCGGCGAGGCACTATGACACCATGTGTCACAGAAGAACAAAAACAAGAAGAAAAGCTACACTGCGCTAGGTTTTCAAGCCGTTGGCGAGGCACTATGACACCATGTGTCACAGAAGAATAAAAAGAAGAATAAAAGCTACACTGCGGTATGTTTTCAAGCCGTCTTCGAGGCACTATGACACCATGTGTCACAGAAGAACAAAAAGAAGAAAAGCTACACTGCGCTGTGTTTTCAAGCTGTCGGCGATGCACTATGACACCATGTGTCACAGATGAATAAAAAGAAGAAGAAAAGCTACACTGCGCTATGTTTTCAAGCCGTCGGCGAGGCACTATGACACCATGTGTCACAGAACAAAAAGAAGAAAAAAAAAGCTACACTGCGCTGTTTTTTCAAGCCGTCGGCGAGGCACTTTGACACCATGTTTCACAGAACAAAAAGAAGAAAAGCTAGACTGCGCTTTGTTTTCAACCCGTCGGCGAGGCACTATGACACCATGTGTCACAGAACAAAAAGAAGAAAAAAAGCTACACTACGCTATTTTTTCAAGCCGTCGGCGAGGCACTTTGACACCATGTTTCACAGAAGAACAAAAAGAAGAAAAGGTACACTGCGCTATGTTTTCAAGCCGTCGGCGAGGCACTATGACACCACGTGTCGCAGAAGAACAAAACGAAGAAGAAAAGCTACGCTGCGCTATGTTTTCAAGCCGTGGGCGAGGCACTATGACACCATGTGTCGCAGAAGAACAAAACGAAGAAGAAAAGCTACACTTCGCTATGTTTTCAAGCCGTCGGCGAGGCACTATGACACCATGTGTCAGAGAACAAACAGAAGAAAAAAAGCTACACTGCGCTATGTTTTCAAGCCGTCGGCGAGGCACTATGACACCATGTGTCACAGAGGAACAAAAAGAAGAAGAAAAGCTACACTGCGCTATGTTTTCCAGCCGTCGGCGAGGCACTATGACACCATGTGTCACAGAAGAATAAAAAGAAGAAAAAAAGCAACACTGCGCTATGTTTTCAAGCTGTCGGCGAGGCACTATGACACCATGTGTCACAGAAGAATTAAAAAAGAAGAAAAGCAACACTGAGCTATGTTTTCAAGCCGTCGGCGGGGCACTATACACCATGTGTCACAGAAGAACAAAAAGAAGAAAAAAGCTACACTGCACTAGGTTTTCAAGCCGTCGGCGAGGCACTATGACACCATGTGTCACAGAAGAACAAAAATAAGAAGAAAAGCTACACTGGGCTATGTTTTCAAGCCGTCGGCGAGGCACTATGACACCATGTGTCACAGAAGAACAAAAAGAAGAAAAACTACACTGCGCTATGTTTTCAAGCCGTCGGCGAGGCACTATGACACCATGTGTCACATAAGAACAAAAAGAAGAAAAGCTACACTGCGCTATGTTTTCAAGCCGTCGGCGAGGCACTAAAAAAAAGCCACTGACACCATGTGTCACAGAAGAACAAAAAGAAGAAGAAAAGGTAAACTGCGCTATGTTTTCAAGCCGTCGGCGAGGCACTATGACACCATGTGTCACAGAAGAATAAAAAGAAGAAGAAAAGCTACACTGCGGTATGTTTTCAAGCCGTCTTCGAGGCACTATGACACCATGTGTCACAGAAGAACAAAAAGAAGAAGAAAAGCTACACTGCGCTATGGTTTCAAGCCGTCGGCGATGCACTATGACACCATGTGTCACAGAAGAATAAAAAGAAGAAAAGCTACACTGCGCTATGTTTTCAAGCCGTCGGTGAGGCACTATGACACCATGTGTCACAGAACAAAAAGAAGAAAAAAAGCTACACTGCGCTATGTTTTCAAGCCGTCTGCGAGGCACTATGACACCATGTGTCACAGAAGAACAAAACGAAGAAAAGCTACACTGCGCTGTTTTCCGGCCGTCGGCGTGGCACTATGACACAAATTGTCACAGAAGAATAAAAAGAAGAAGAAAAGCAACACTGCGCTATGTTTTCAAGCCGTCGGCGGGGCACTACACACCATGTGTCACAGAAGAACAAAAAGAAGAAAAAAAGCTACACTACGCTATGTTTTCAAGCCGTCGGCGAGGCACTATGACACCATGTGTCACAGAAGAACAAAAACAAGAAGAAAAGCTACACTGCGCTAGGTTTTCAAGCCGTTGGCGAGGCACTATGACACCATGTGTCACAGAAGAATAAAAAGAAGAAGAAAAGCTACACTGCGGTATGTTTTCAAGCCGTCTTCGAGGCACTATGACACCATGTGTCACAGAAGAACAAAAAGAAGAAAAGCTACACTGCGCTGTGTTTTCAAGCCGTCGGCGATGCACTATGACACCATGTGTCACAGATGAATAAAAAGAAGAAGAAAAGCTACACTGCGCTATGTTTTCAAGCCGTCGGCGAGGCACTATGACACCATGTGTCACAGAACAAAAAGAAGAAAAAAAAAGCTACACTGCGCTGTTTTTTCAAGCCGTCGGCGAGGCACTTTGACACCATGTTTCACAGAACAAAAAGAAGAAAAGCTAGACTGCGCTTTGTTTTCAACCCGTCGGCGAGGCACTATGACACCATGTGTCACAGAACAAAAAGAAGAAAAAAAGCTACACTACGCTATTTTTTCAAGCCGTCGGCGAGGCACTTTGACACCATGTTTCACAGAAGAACAAAAAGAAGAAAAGGTACACTGCGCTATGTTTTCAAGCCGTCGGCGAGGCACTATGACACCACGTGTCGCAGAAGAACAAAACGAAGAAGAAAAGCTACGCTGCGCTATGTTTTCAAGCCGTGGGCGAGGCACTATGACACCATGTGTCGCAGAAGAACAAAACGAAGAAGAAAAGCTACACTTCGCTATGTTTTCAAGCCGTCGGCGAGGCACTATGACACCATGTGTCAGAGAACAAACAGAAGAAAAAAAGCTACACTGCGCTATGTTTTCAAGCCGTCGGCGAGGCACTATGACACCATGTGTCACAGAGGAACAAAAAGAAGAAGAAAAGCTACACTGCGCTATGTTTTCCAGCCGTCGGCGAGGCACTATGACACCATGTGTCACAGAAGAATAAAAAGAAGAAAAAAAGCAACACTGCGCTATGTTTTCAAGCTGTCGGCGAGGCACTATGACACCATGTGTCACAGAAGAATTAAAAAAGAAGAAAAGCAACACTGAGCTATGTTTTCAAGCCGTCGGCGGGGCACTATACACCATGTGTCACAGAAGAACAAAAAGAAGAAAAAAAGCTACACTGCGCTATATTTTCAAGCCGTTGGCGAGGCACTATGACACCATGTGTCGCAGAAGAACAAAACGAAGAAGAAAAGCTACACTTCGCTATGTTTTCAAGCCGTCGGCGAGGCACTATGACACCATGTGTCAGAAAACAAACAGAAGAAAAAAAGCTACACTGCGCTATGTTTTCAAGCCGTCGGCGAGGCACTATGACACCATGTGTCACAGATGAAAAAAAAAAGAAGAAAAGCTACACTGCGCTATGTTTTCCAGCCGTCGGCGAGGCACTACGACACCATGTGTCGCAGAAGAATAAAAAGAAGAAGAAAAGCAACACTGCGCTATGTTTTCAAGCCGTCGGCGGGGCACTATACACCATGTGTCACAGAAGAACAAAAAGAATAAAAGATACACTGGGCTGTTTTCAAGCCGTCGGCGAGGCACTATGACACCATGTGTCACCGAAGAATAAAAAGAAGAAAAGCTACACTGCGCTATGCTTTCAAGCCATCGGCGAGGCACTATGACACTATGTGTCACAGAAGAAGAAAAGGAAGAAGAAAAGCTACACTGCGCTATGTTTTCAAGCCGTCGGCGAGGCACTATGACACCATGCGTCACAGAACAAAAAGAAGAAAAAAGCTACACTGCACTAGGTTTTCAAGCCGTCGGCGAGGCACTATGACACCATGTGTCACAGAAGAACAAAAATAAGAAGAAAAGCTACACTGGGCTATGTTTTCAAGCCGTCGGCGAGGCACTATGACACCATGTGTCACAGAAGAACAAAAAGAAGAAAAACTACACTGCGCTATGTTTTCAAGCCGTCGGCGAGGCACTATGACACCATGTGTCACATAAGAACAAAAAGAAGAAAAGCTACACTGCGCTATGTTTTCAAGCCGTCGGCGAGGCACTAAAAAAAAGCCACTGACACCATGTGTCACAGAAGAACAAAAAGAAGAAGAAAAGGTAAACTGCGCTATGTTTTCAAGCCGTCGGCGAGGCACTATGACACCATGTGTCACAGAAGAATAAAAAGAAGAAGAAAAGCTACACTGCGGTATGTTTTCAAGCCGTCTTCGAGGCACTATGACACCATGTGTCACAGAATGACAAAAAGAAGAAGAAAAGCTACACTGCGCTATGGTTTCAAGCCGTCGGCGATGCACTATGACACCATGTGTCACAGAAGAATAAAAAGAAGAAAAGCTACACTGCGCTATGTTTTCAAGCCGTCGGTGAGGCACTATGACACCATGTGTCACAGAACAAAAAGAAGAAAAAAAGCTACACTGCGCTATGTTTTCAAGCCGTCTGCGAGGCACTATGACACCATGTGTCACAGAAGAACAAAACGAAGAAAAGCTACACTGCGCTGTTTTCCGGCCGTCGGCGTGGCACTATGACACAAATTGTCACAGAAGAATAAAAAGAAGAAGAAAAGCAACACTGCGCTATGTTTTCAAGCCGTCGGCGGGGCACTACACACCATGTGTCACAGAAGAACAAAAAGAAGAAAAAAAGCTACACTACGCTATGTTTTCAAGCCGTCGGCGAGGCACTATGACACCATGTGTCACAGAAGAACAAAAACAAGAAGAAAAGCTACACTGCGCTAGGTTTTCAAGCCGTTGGCGAGGCACTATGACACCATGTGTCACAGAAGAATAAAAAGAAGAAGAAAAGCTACACTGCGGTATGTTTTCAAGCCGTCTTCGAGGCACTATGACACCATGTGTCACAGAAGAACAAAAAGAAGAAAAGCTACACTGCGCTGTGTTTTCAAGCCGTCGGCGATGCACTATGACACCATGTGTCACAGAAGAATAAAAAGAAGAAGAAAAGCTACACTGCGCTATGTTTTCAAGCCGTCGGTGAGGCACTATGACACCATGTGTCACAGAAGAACAAAAAGAAGAAAAACTGCACTGCGCTATGTTTTCAAGCCTTCGGCGAGGCACTATGACACCATGTGTCACAGAAGAACAAAAAGAAGAAGAAAAGCTACACTGCGCTATGTTTTCAAGCCGTCTTCGAGGCACTATGACACCATATGTCACAGAAGAACAAAAAGAAGAAGAAAAGCTACACTGCTCTATGTTTTCAAGCTGTCGGCGATGGACTATGACACCATGTGTCACAGAAGAATAAAAAGAAGAAGAAAAGCTACACTGCGCTATGTTTTCAAGCCGTCGGCGAGGCACTATGACACCATGTGTCACAGAAGAACAAAAATAAGAAGAAAAGCTAAACTGCGCTATGTTTTCAAGCCGTCGGCGAGGCACTATGACATCATGTGTCACAGAAGAACAAAAAGAAGAAAAACTACACTGCGCTATGTTTTCAAGCCTTCGGCGAGGCACTATGACACCATGTGTCACAGAAGAACAAAAAGAAGAAAAGCTACACTGCGCTATGTTTTCAAGCCGTCTTCGAGGCACTATGACACCATATGTCACAGAAGAACAAAAAGAAGAAGAAAAGCTACACTGCGCTATGTTTTCAAGCCGTCGGCGAGGCACTATGACACCATGTGTCACAGAACAAAAAGAAGAAAAAAAAAGCTACACTGCGCTATTTTTTCAAGCCGTCGGCGAGGCACTTTGACACCATATTTCACAGAAGAATAAAAAGAAGAAGAAAAGCCACACTGCGGTATGTTTTCAAGCCGTCTTCGAGGCACTATGACACCATGTGTCACAGAAGAACAAAAAGAAGCAGAAAAGCTACACTGCGCTATGTTTTCAAGCTGTCGGCGATGCACTATGACACCATGTGTCACAGAAGAATAAAAAGAAGAAGAAAAGCTACACTGCGCTATGTTTTCGAGCCGTCGGCGAGGCACTATGACACCATGTGTCACAGAAGAATAAAAAGAAGAAGAAAAGCTACACTGCGGTATGTTTTCAAGCTGTCAGCGATGCACTATGACACCATGTTTCACAGAAGAACAAAAAGAAGAAAAGCTACACTGCGCTTTGTTTTTAACCTGTCGGCGAGGCACTATGACACCATGTGTCACAGAACAAAAAGAAGAAAAAAGCTACACTGCGCTATTTTTTCAAGCCGTCGGCGAGGCACTTTGACACCATGTTTCATTGAACAACAAAAAGAAGAAAAGGTACACTGCGCTATGTTTTCAAGCCGTCGGCAAGGCACTATGACAGCTTGTGTCACAGAAGAACAAAAAGAAGAAGAAAAGCTACACTGTGCTAGGTTTTCAAGCCGTCGGCGAGGCACTATGACACCATGTGTCACAGAACAAAAGGAAGAAAAAAAGCTACACTGCGCTATGTTTTCAAGCTGTGGGCGAACCACTATGACACCATGTGTCGCAGAAGAACAAAACGAAGAAGAAAAGCTACACTTCGCTATGTTTTCAAGCCGTCGGCGAGGCACTATGACACCATGTGTCACAGAACAAAAAGAAGAAAAAAAAGCTACACTGCGCTATGTTTTCAAGCCGTCGGCGAGGCACTATGACACCATGTGTCACAGAAGAACAAAAAGAAGAAGAAAAGCTACACTGCGCTAGGTTTTCAAGCCGTTGGCGAGGCACTATGACACCATGTGTCACAGAAGAACAAAAAGTAGAAGAAAAGCTACACTGCGCTATGTCTTCCAGCCGTCGGCGAGGCACTATGACACCATGTGTCACAGAAGAATAAAAAGAAGAAGAAAAGCAACACTGCGCTATGTTTTCAAGCCGTCGGCGAGGCACTATGACACCATGTGTCACAGAAGAATTAAAAAAGAAGAATAGCAACACTGCGCTATGTTTTCAAGCCGTCGGCGGGGCACTATACACCATGTGTCACAGAAGTACAAAAAGAAGAAAAAAAGCTACACTGTGCTATATTTTCAAGCCGTCGGCGAGGCACTATGACACCATGTGTCACAGAAGAACAAAAAGAAGAAAAGCTACACTGCGCTAGGTTTTAAAGCCGTTGGCGAGGCACTATGACACCATGTGTCACAGAAGAACAAAAAGAACAAAAACTACACTGCGCTATGTTTTCCAGCAGTCAGCGAGGCACTATGACACCATGCGTCACAGAACAAAAAGTAGAAAAAAAGCTACACTGCACTAGGTTTTCAAGCCGTCGGCGAGGCACTATGACACCATGTGTCACAGAAGAACAAAAATAAGAAGAAAAGCTACACTGCGCTATGTTTTCAAGCCGTCGGCGAGGCACTATGACACCATGTGTCACAGAAGAACAAAAAGAAGAAAAACTACACTGCGCTATGATTTCAAGCCGTCGGCGAGGCACTATTACACCATGTGTCACATAAGAACAAAAAGAAGAAGAAAAGCTACACTACGCTATGTTTTCAAGCCGTCGGCGAGGCACTAAAAAAAAAGCCACTGACACCATGTGTCACAGAAGAACAAAAAGAAGAAGAAAAGCTAAACTGCGCTATGTTTTCAAGCCGTCGGCGAGGCACTATGACACCATGTGTCACAGAAGAATAAAAAGAAGAAGAAAAGCTACACTGCGGTGTGTTTTCAAGCCGTCTTCGAGGCACTATGACACCATGTGTCACAGAAGAACAAAAAGAAGAAAAGCTACACTGCGCTGTGTTTTCAAGCCGTCGGCGATGCACTATGACACCATGTGTCACAGAAGAATAAAAAGAAGAAGAAAAGCTACACTGCGCTATGTTTTCAAGCCGTCGGCGAGGCACTTTGACACCATGTGTCACAGAACAAAAAGAAGAAAAAAAGCTACACTGCGCTATTATTTCAAGCCGTCGGCGAGGCACTATGACACCATGTGTCGCCGAAGATTAAAAAGAAGAAGAAAAGCTACACTGCGCTATGCTTTCAAGCCGTCGGCGAGGCACCATGACACTATGTGTCACAGAAGAAGAAAAGGAAGAAGAAAAGCTACACTGCGCTATGTTTTCAAGCCGTCAGCGAGGCACTATGACACCATGCGTCACAGAACAAAAAGAAGAAAAAAAGCTACACTGCACTAGGTTTTCAAGCCGTCGGCGAGGCACTATGGCACCATGTGTCACAGAAGAACAAAAATAAGAAGAAAAGCTACACTGCGCTATGTTTTCAAGCCGTCGGCGAGGCACTATGACACCATGTGTCACATAAGAACAAAAAGAAGAAAAGCTACACTGCGCTATGTTTTCAGGCCGTCGGCGAGGCACTAAAAAAAAAGCCACTGACACCATGTGTCACAGAAGAACAAAAAGAAGAAGAAAAGGTAAACTGCACTATGTTTTCAAGCCGTCGGCGAGGCACTATGACACCATGTGTCACAGAAGAATAAAAAGAAGAAGAAAAGCTACACTGCGGTATGTTTTCAAGCCGTCTTCGAGGCACTATGACACCATGTGTCACAGAAGAACAAAAAGAAGAAGAAAAGCTACACTGCGCTATGGTTTCAAGCCGTCGGCGATGCACTATGACACCATGTGTCACAGAAAAATAAAAAGAAGAAGAAAAGCTACACTGCGCTATGTTTTCAAGCCGTCGGTGAGGCACTATGACACCATGTGTCACAGAACAAAAAGAAGAAAAAAAGCTACACTGCGCTATGTTTTCAAGCCGTCAGCGAGGCACTATGACACCATGTGTCACAGAAGAACAAAAAGAAGAAAAGCTACACTGCGCTATGTTTTCCGGCCGTCGGCGTGGCACTATGACACCAATTGTCACAGAAGAATAAAAAGAAGAAGAAAAGCAACACTGCGCTTTGTTTTCAAGCCGTCGGCGGGGCACTATACACCATGTGTCACAGAAGAACAAAAAGAGGAAAAAAAAGCTGCACTACGTTATGTTTTCAAGCCGTCGGCGAGGCACTATGACACCATGTGTCACAGAAGAACAAAAACAAGAAGAAAAGCTACACTGCGCTAGGTTTTCAAGCCGTTGGCGAGGCACTATGACACCATGTGTCACAGAAGAATAAAAAGAAGAAGAAAAGCTACACTGCGGTATGTTTTCAAGCCGTCTTCGAGGCACTATGACGCCACGTTGTCACAGAAGAACAAAAAGAAGAAAAGCTACACTGCGCTGTGTTTTCAAGCCGTCGGCGATGCACTATGACACCATGTGTCACAGAAGAATAAAAAGAAGAAGAAAAGCTACACTGCGCTATGTTTTCAAGCCGTCGGCGAGGCACTATGACACCATGTGTCACAGAAGAACAAAAAGAAGAAAAACTACACTGCGCTATGTTTTCAAGCCTTCGGCGAGGCACTATGACACCATGTGTCACAGAAGAACAAAAAGAAGAAGAAAAGCTACACTGCGCTATGTTTTCAAGCCGTCTTCGAGGCACTATGACACCATATGTCACAGAAGAACAAAAAGAAGAAGAAAAGCTACACTGCTCTATGTTTTCAAGCTGTCGGCGATGCACTATGACACCATGTGTCACAGAAGAATAAAAAGAAGAAGAAAAGCTACACTGCGTTATGTTTTCAAGCCCTCGGCGAGGCACTATGACACCATGTGTCACAGAAGAACAAAAATAAGAAGAAAAGCTAAACTGCGCTATGTTTTCAAGCCGTCGGCGAGGCACTATGACATCATGTGTCACAGAAGAACAAAAAGAAGAAAAACTACACTGCGCTATGTTTTCAAGCCTTCGGCGAGGCACTATGACACCATGTGTCACAGAAGAACAAAAAGAAGAAGAAAAGCTACACTGCGCTATGTTTTCAAGCCGTCTTCGAGGCACTATGACACCATATGTCACAGAAGAACAAAAAGAAGAAGAAAAGCTACACTGCTCTATGTTTTCAAGCTGTCGGCGATGCACTATGACACCATGTGTCACATAAGAATAAAAAGAAGAAGAAAAGCTACACTGCGCTATGTTTTCAAGCCGTCGGCGAGGCGCTTTGACACCATATTTCACAGAAGAATAAAAAGAAGAAGAAAAGCTACACTGCGGTATGTTTTCAAGCCGTCTTCGAGGCACTATGACTCCATGTGTCACAGAAGAATAAAAAGAAGAAAAGCGACACTGCGGTATGTTTTCAAGCTGTCAGCGATGCACTATGACACCATGTGTCACAGAAGAATAAAAAGAAGAAGAAAAGCTACACTTTGCTATGTTTTCAAGCCGTCGGCGAGGCACTATGACACCATGTGTCACAGAACAAAAAGAAGAAAAAAAAAGCTACACTGCGCTATTTTTTCAAGCCGTCGGCGAGGCACTTTGACACCATGTTTCATAGAAGAACAAAAAGAAGAAAAGCTACACTGCGCTTTGTTTTTAACCTGTCGGCGAGGCACTATGACACCATGTGTCTTAGAACAAAAAGAAGAAAAAAAGCTACACTGCGCTATTTTTTCAAGCCGTCGGCGAGGCACTTTGACACCATGTTTCTTTGAACAACAAAAAGAAGAAAAGGTACACTGCGCTATGTTTTCAAGCCGTCGGCAAGGCACTATGACAGCTTGTGTCACAGAAGAACAAAAAGAAGAAGAAAAGCTACACTGTGCTAGGTTTTCAAGCCGTCGGCGAGGCACTATGACACCATGTGTCACAGAACAAAAGGAAGAAAAAAAGCTACACTGCGCTATGTTTTCAAGCTGTGGGCGAACCACTATGACACCATGTGTCGCAGAAGAACAAAACGAAGAAGAAAAGCTACACTTCGCTATGTTTTCAAGCCGTCGGCGAGGCACTATGACACCATGTGTCACAGAACAAAAAGAAGAAAAAAAAGCTACACTGCGCTATGTTTTCAAGCCGTCGGCGAGGCACTATGACACCATGTGTCACAGAAGAACAAAAAGAAGAAAAGCTACACTGCGCTAGGTTTTCAAGCCGTTGGCGAGGCACTATGACACCATGTGTCACAGAAGAACAAAAAGTAGAAGAAAAGCTACACTGCGCTATGTTTTCCAGCCGTCGGCGAGGCACTATGACACCATGTGTCACAGAAGAATAAAAAGAAGAAGAAAAGCAACACTGCGCTATGTTTTCAAGCCGTCGGCGAGGCACTATGACACCATGTGTCACAGAAGAATTAAAAAAGAAGAAAAGCAACACTGCGCTATGTTTTCAAGCCGTCGGCGGGGCACTATACACCATGTGTCACAGAAGTACAAAAAGAAGAAAAAAAGCTACACTGCGCTATATTTTCAAGCCGTCGGCGAGGCACTATGACACGATGTGTCACAGAAGAACAAAAAGAAGAAAAGCTACACTGCGCTAGGTTTTCAAGCCATTGGCGATGCACTATGACACCATGTGTCACAGAAGAACAAAAAGAAGAACAAAAACTACACTGCGCTATGTTTTCCAGCAGTCGGCGAGGCACTATGACACCATGCGTCACAGAACAAAAAGTAGAAAAAAAGCTACACTGCACTAGGTTTTCAAGCCGTCGGCGAGGCACTATGACACCATGTGTCACAGAAGAACAAAAATAAGAAGAAAAGCTACACTGCGCTATGTTTTCAAGCCGTCGGCGAGGCACTATGACACCATGTGTCACAGAAGAACAAAAAGAAGAAAAACTACACTGCGCTATGTTTTCAAGCCGTCGGCGAGGCACTATGACACCATGTGTCACAGAACAAAAAGAAGAAAAAAAAGCTACACTGCGCTATGTTTTCAAGCCGTCGGCGAGGCACTAAAAAAAAAGCCACTGACACCATGTGTCACAGAAGAACAAAAAGAAGAAGAAAAGCTAAACTGCGCTATGTTTTCAAGCCGTCGGCGAGGCACTATGACACCATGTGTCACAGAAGAATAAAAAGAAGAAGAAAAGCTACACGGCGGTATGTTTTCAAGCCGTCTTCGAGGCACTATGACACCATGTGTCACAGAAGAACAAAAAGAAGAAAAGCTACACTGCGCTGTGTTTTCAAGCCGTCGGCGATGCACTATGACACCATGTGTCACAGAAGAATAAAAAGAAGAAGAAAAGCTACACTGCGCTATGTTTTCAAGCCGTCGGCGAGGCACTATGACACCATGTGTCACAGAACAAAAAGAAGAAAAAAAAGCTACACTGCGCTATGTTTTCAAGCCGTCGGCGAGGCACTATGACACCATGTGTCACCGAATAATAAAAAGAAGAAGAAAAGCTACACTGCGCTATGCTTTCAAGCCGTCGGCGAGGCACCATGACACTATGTGTCACAGAAGAAGAAAAGGAAGAAGAAAAGCTACACTGCGCTATGTTTTCAAGCCGTCAGCGAGGCACTATGACACCATGCGTCACAGAACAAAAAGAAGAAAAAAAGCTACACTGCACTAGGTTTTCAAGCCGTCGGCGAGGCACTATGGCACCATGTGTCACAGAAGAACAAAAATAAGAAGAAAAGCTACACTGCGCTATGTTTTCAAGCCGTCGGCAAGGCACTATGACACCATGTGTCACAGAAGAACGAAACGAAGAAAAACTACACTGCGCTATGTTTTCAAGCCGTCGGCGAGGCACAATGACACCATGTGTCACAGAAGAACAAAAAGAAGAAAAGCTACACTGCGCTATGTTTTCAAGCCGTCGGCGAGGCACAAAAAAAGCCACTGACACCATTTGTCACAGAAGAACAAAAAGAAGAAAAGCTAAACTGCGCTATGTTTTCAAGCCGTCGGCGAGGCACTATGACACCATGTGTCACAGAAGAATAAAAAGAAGAAGAAAAGCTACACGGCGGTATGTTTTCAAGCCGTCTTCGAGGCACTATGACACCATGTGTCACAGAAGAACAAAAAGAAGAAAAGCTACACTGCGCTGTGTTTTCAAGCCGTCGGCGATGCACTATGACACCATGTGTCACAGAAGAATAAAAAGAAGAAGAAAAGCTACACTGCGCTATGTTTTCAAGCCGTCGGCGAGGCACTATGACACCATGTGTCACAGAACAAAAAGAAGAAAAAAAAGCTACACTGCGCTATGTTTTCAAGCCGTCGGCGAGGCACTATGACACCATGTGTCACCGAAGAATAAAAAGAAGAAGAAAAGCTACACTGCGCTATGCTTTCAAGCCGTCGGCGAGGCACCATGACACTATGTGTCACAGAAGAAGAAAAGGAAGAAGAAAAGCTACACTGCGCTATGTTTTCAAGCCGTCAGCGAGGCACTATGACACCATGCGTCACAGAACAAAAAGAAGAAAAAAAGCTACACTGCACTAGGTTTTCAAGCCGTCGGCGAGGCACTATGGCACCATGTGTCACAGAAGAACAAAAATAAGAAGAAAAGCTACACTGCGCTATGTTTTCAAGCCGTCGGCGAGGCACTATGACACCATGTGTCACAGAAGAACAAAACGAAGAAAAACTACACTGCGCTATGTTTTCAAGCCGTCGGCGAGGCACAATAACACCATGTGTCACAGAAGAACAAAAAGAAGAAGAAAAGCTACACTGCGCTACGTTTTCAAGCCGTCGGCGAGGCACAAAAAAAGCCACTGACACCATGTGTCACAGAAGAACAAAAAGAAGAAAAGCTAAACTGCGCTATGTTTTCAAGCCGTCGGCGAGGCACTATGACACCATGTGTCACAGAAGAATAAAAAGAAGAAGAAAAGCTACACTGCGGTATGTTTTCAAGCCGTCGGCGAGGCACTATGACACCATGTGTCACAGAAGAACAAAAAGTAGAAGAAAAGCTACACTGCGCTATGTTTTCCAGCCGTCGGCGAGGCACTATGACACCATGTGTCACAGAAGAATAAAAAGAAGAAGAAAAGCAACACTGCGCTATGTTTTCAAGCCGTCGGCGAGGCACTATGACACCATGTGTCACAGAAGAATTAAAAAAGAAGAAAAGCAACACTGCGCTATGTTTTCAAGCCGTCGGCGGGGCACTATACACCATGTGTCACAGAAGTACAAAAAGAAGAAAAAAAGCTACACTGCGCTATATTTTCAAGCCGTCGGCGAGGCACTATGACACGATGTGTCACAGAAGAACAAAAAGAAGAAAAGCTACACTGCGCTAGGTTTTCAAGCCGTTGGCGAGGCACTATGACACCATGTGTCACAGAAGAACAAAAAGAAGAACAAAAACTACACTGCGCTATGTTTTCCAGCAGTCGGCGAGGCACTATGACACCATGCGTCACAGAACAAAAAGTAGAAAAAAAGCTACACTGCACTAGGTTTTCAAGCCGTCGGCGAGGCACTATGACACCATGTGTCACAGAAGAACAAAAATAAGAAGAAAAGCTACACTGCGCTATGTTTTCAAGCCGTCGGCGAGGCACTATGACACCATGTGTCACAGAAGAACAAAAAGAAGAAAAACTACACTGCGCTATGTTTTCAAGCCGTCGGCGAGGCACTATTACACCATGTGTCACATAAGAACAAAAAGAAGAAGAAAAGCTACACTGCGCTATGTTTTCAAGCCGTCGGCGAGGCACTAAAAAAAAGCCACTGACACCATGTGTCACAGAAGAACAAAAAGAAGAAGAAAAGCTAAACTGCGCTATGTTTTCAAGCCGTCGGCGAGGCACTATGACACCATGTGTCACAGAAGAATAAAAAGAAGAAGAAAAGCTACACGGCGGTATGTTTTCAAGCCGTCTTCGAGGCACTATGACACCATGTGTCACAGAAGAACAAAAAGAAGAAAAGCTACACTGCGCTGTGTTTTCAAGCCGTCGGCGATGCACTATGACACCATGTGTCACAGAAGAATAAAAAGAAGAAGAAAAGCTACACTGCGCTATGTTTTCAAGCCGTCGGCGAGGCACTATGACACCATGTGTCACAGAACAAAAAGAAGAAAAAAAAGCTACACTGCGCTATGTTTTCAAGCCGTCGGCGAGGCACTATGACACCATGTGTCACCGAATAATAAAAAGAAGAAGAAAAGCTACACTGCGCTATGCTTTCAAGCCGTCGGCGAGGCACCATGACACTATGTGTCACAGAAGAAGAAAAGGAAGAAGAAAAGCTACACTGCGCTATGTTTTCAAGCCGTCAGCGAGGCACTATGACACCATGCGTCACAGAACAAAAAGAAGAAAAAAGCTACACTGCACTAGGTTTTCAAGCCGTCGGCGAGGCACTATGGCACCATGTGTCACAGAAGAACAAAAATAAGAAGAAAAGCTACACTGCGCTATGTTTTCAAGCCGTCGGCGAGGCACTATGACACCATGTGTCACAGAAGATCGAAACGAAGAAAAACTACACTGCGCTATGTTTTCAAGCCGTCGGCGAGGCACAATGACACCATGTGTCACAGAAGAACAAAAAGAAGAAAAGCTACACTGCGCTATGTTTTCAAGCCGTCGGCGAGGCACAAAAAAAGCCACTGACACCATTTGTCACAGAAGAACAAAAAGAAGAAAAGCTAAACTGCGCTATGTTTTCAAGCCGTCGGCGAGGCACTATGACACCATGTGTCACAGAAGAATAAAAAGAAGAAGAAAAGCTACACGGCGGTATGTTTTCAAGCCGTCTTCGAGGCACTATGACACCATGTGTCACAGAAGAACAAAAAGAAGAAAAGCTACACTGCGCTGTGTTTTCAAGCCGTCGGCGATGCACTATGACACCATGTGTCACAGAAGAATAAAAAGAAGAAGAAAAGCTACACTGCGCTATGTTTTCAAGCCGTCGGCGAGGCACTATGACACTATGTGTCACAGAACAAAAAGAAGAAAAAAAAGCTACACTGCGCTATGTTTTCAAGCCGTCGGCGAGGCACTATGACACCATGTGTCACCGAAGAATAAAAAGAAGAAGAAAAGCTACACTGCGCTATGCTTTCAAGCCGTCGGCGAGGCACCATGACACTATGTGTCACAGAAGAAGAAAAGGAAGAAGAAAAGCTACACTGCGCTATGTTTTCAAGCCGTCAGCGAGGCACTATGACACCATGCGTCACAGAACAAAAAGAAGAAAAAAAGCTACACTGCACTAGGTTTTCAAGCCGTCGGCGAGGCACTATGGCACCATGTGTCACAGAAGAACAAAAATAAGAAGAAAAGCTACACTGCGCTATGTTTTCAAGCCGTCGGCGAGGCACTATGACACCATGTGTCACAGAAGAACAAAACGAAGAAAAACTACACTGCGCTATGTTTTCAAGCCGTCGGCGAGGCACAATGACACCATGTGTCACAGAAGAACAAAAAGAAGAAGAAAAGCTACACTGCGCTACGTTTTCAAGCCGTCGGCGAGGCACAAAAAAAGCCACTGACACCATGTGTCACAGAAGAACAAAAAGAAGAAAAGCTAAACTGCGCTATGTTTTCAAGCCGTCGGCGAGGCACTATGACACCATGTGTCACAGAAGAATAAAAAGAAGAAGAAAAGCTACACTGCGGTATGTTTTCAAGCCGTCGGCGAGGCACTATGACACCATGTGTCACAGAAGAACAAAAAGAAGAAGAAAAGCTACACTGCGCTATGTTTTCAAGCCGTCGGCGAGGCACTATGACACCATGTGTCACAGAAGAATAAAAAGAAGAAGAAAAGCTACACTGCGGTATTTTTTCATGCCGTCGGGGAGGCACTTTGACACCATGTGTCACAGAAGAACAAAAAGAAGAAAAGCTACACTGCGCTATGTTTTCAAGCCGTGGGCGAGGCACTACGACACCATGTGTCGCAGAAGAACAAAACGAAGAAGAAAAGCTACACTTCGCTATGTTTTCAAGCCGTCGGCGAGGCACTATGACACCATGTGTCACAGAACAAAAAGAAGAAAAAAAGCTACACTGCGCTATGTTTTCAAGCCGTCGGCGAGGCACTATGACACCATGTGTCACAGAAGAACAAAAAGAAGAAGAAAAGCTACAGTGCGCTAGGTTTTCAAGCCTTTGGCGAGGCACTATGACACCATGTGTCACAGAAGAACAAAAAGAAGAAAAGCTACACTGCGCTATGTTTTCCAGCCGTCGGCGAGGCACTATGACACCATGTGTCACAGAAGAATAAAAAGAAGAAGAAAAGCAACACTGCGCTATGTTTTCAAGCCGTCGGCGGGGCACTATACACCATGTGTCACAGAAGAACAAAAAGAAGAAAAAAAGCTACACTGCGCTATGTTTTCAAGCCGTCGGCGAGGCACTATGACACCATGTGTCACAGAAGAACAAAAACAAGAAGAAAAGCTACACTGCGCTAGGTTTTCAAGCCGTTGGCGTGGCACTATGACACCATGTGTCACAGAAGAACAAAAAGAAGAAGAAAAGCTACACTGCGCTATGTTTTCAAGCCATCGGCGAGGCACTATGACAATATGTGTCACAGAAGAACAAAAAGAAGAAAAGCTACACTGCGCTATGTTTTCCAGCCGTCGGCGAGGCACTATGACACCATGTGTCACAGAAGAACAAAAAGAAGAAGAAAAGCTACACTGCGCTAGGTTTTCAAGCCGTTGGCGTGGCACTATGACACCATGTGTCACAGAAGAACAAAAAGAAGAAGAAAAGCTACACTGCGCTATGTTTTCAAGCCATCGGCGAGGCACTATGACAATATGTGTCACAGAAGAACAAAAAGAAGAAAAGCTACACTGCGCTATGTTTTCCAGCCGTCGGCGAGGCACTATGACACCATGTGTCACAGAAGAACAAAAAGAAGAAGAAAAGGTACACTGCGCTAGGTTTTCAAGCCATTGGCGAGGCACTATGACACCATGTGTCACAGAAGAACAAAAAGAAGAAGAAAAGCTACACTGCGCTATGTTTTCCAGCCGTCGGCGAGGCACTATGACACCATGTGTCACAGAAGAATAAAAAGAAGAAAAGCAGCAACACTGCGCTATGTTTTCAAGCCGTCGGCGGGGCACAATACACCATGTGTCACAGAAGAACAAAAAGAAGAAAAAAAGCTACACTGCGCTATGTTTTCAAGCCGTCGCCGAGGCACTATGACACCATGTGTCACAGAAGAACAAAAGCAAGAAGAAAAGCTACACTGCGCTAGGTTTTCAAGCCTTTTCGAGCCACTATGACACCATGTGTCACAGAAGAACAAAAAGAAGAAGAAAGCTACACTGCGCTATGTTTTCAAGCCGTCGGCGAGGCATTATGACACCATGTGTCACCGAAGAATAAAAAGAAGAAGAAAAGCTACACTGCGCTATGATTTCAAGCCGTCGGCGAGGCACTATGACAGTGTGTGTCACAGAAGAACAAAAGGAAGAAGAAAAGCTACACTGCGCTATGTTTTCAAGCCGTCGGTGAGGCGCTATGACACCATGCGTCACAGAACAAAAAGAAGAAAAAAAGCTACACTGCACTAGGTTTTCAAGCCGTCGGCAAGGCACTATGACACCATGTGTAACAGAAGAACAAAAAGAAGAAGAAAAGCTACACTGCGCTATGTTTTCAAGCCGTCGGCGAGGCACTATGACACCATGTGTCACAGAAGAACAAAAAGAAGAAGAAAAGCTACACTGCGCTATGTTTTCAAGCCGTCGGCGAGGCACTAAAAAAAAGCCACTGACACCATGTGTCACAGAAGAACAAAAAGAAGAGGAAAAGGTTAACTGCGCTATGTTTTCAAGCCGTCGGCGAGGCACTGTGACACCATGTGTCACAGAAGAATAAAAAGAAGAAGAAAAGCTACACTGCGGTATGTTTTCAAGCCGTCGGCGAGGCACTATGACACCATGTGTCACAGAAGAACAAAAAGAAGAAGAAAAGCTACACTGCGCTATGTTTTCAAGCCGTCGGCGAGGCACTATGACACCATGTGTCACAGAAGAATAAAAAGAAGAAGAAAAGCTACACTGCGCTATGTTTTCAAGCCGTCGGCGAGGCACTATGACACCATGTGTCACAGAACAAAAAGAAGAAAAAAAGCTACACTGCGCTATGTTTTCCAGCCGTCGGCGAGGCACTTTGACACCATGTGTCACAGAATCATTGCTATGTTAAATAGCATTGGAGAGATTATAGAACCCTGCGGTGTACCTTTGTTCGGCATGGGTACTTTTGGTGATCGGATCTCTCCAATTCCTATGGTGGCTGTGCGATCTGAGAGGAAAGCCTTCACGTATTTGAAGATTTCCTCCCCGCAGTTGATATTGTTTAATTCGTGCAATATGGTTTGGTGGCCAATGTTGTCGAATGCTCCTTTGAGATCTAGTGCCAGAATGAAATTTTCGCTTTTGCGGGGTATGGTGTTGATGACTCCTCCCTAATCCGGAGGAAAGCATCTTGCGTGCAGAGTCCCTTGCGGAAGACCAGCATGCAGGAAGGAAAGATGTTGTTTTCGTCGATGTAATTTTGGAGCCTGAGGTGGACTACTTTTTCATAGAGTTTTCCCAGGCAAGAAGTGAGGGAGCCACAGCCGATGTCTTTCCAGCTTTTGGTATGGTGATGATATCCGCGTGTCTCCAAGCTGATGGGACCTGTCCCTTCTCCCACAGTTCTTCGTTGATGTACTTCGTTAGGTCTTGCAGATGTTCGGTGCTTAAGTTCCTAATCATGGCGTAGGTGACTTTGTCTCCTCCAGGGGTAGTGTTTCTTGTAAATGTACGGGCGGCTGAGTAGACCTCCGCCAGTGTTATGGGGGAGTCAAGGGAGGGGTTTGGTTGACCAGCATGTGAAGTTTAGCAAGCCGGAGTAGTGTCTCCTATGTATTTCTTGTGCATGGCGGTGATCAACTCTGCATCTGTGCCCGGGTATTTATGGGCTATGGTGTGGAGGGTTCTTCTTGTGGCCGTTTTGGTTTTTGAGGTGTCTATCATGCTTCTTAATATTGACCATGCTTTAGCCGTGCTTGGGTACCTTTCAGCGAATTGCAGAAATCTGCCCAGTTTTGCTTGGCGAGCTTTATAGCATACTCTTGTGCTTCAGCCGTAACCTGTGCTATCCTCATTTTAAGTTTTCTATTTAATTTTTGCATTTTCCCCCGTTTTAATAGACTTTTTCGGGATTCCCATAAATGTAGGAGATGTCTGTCTACTTCTGGGGTTTTTGTCGTTGTGTTGATGGTCTGGGTCGTTTTTGCATGAGCATCCTTTAGGCATCGAACCCAATCTTCAATTGTGATGCCGTCGTGTGGCGGTCTAATTTGTCTGAACTTATCCCAGTCCGTTATTTTAGTAGAGCCAATGTTTCTTTTCATACGGGTTGTCATTAGGGATAAGCTAAGGATTTTGTGATCGCTGCCGAGTGTTTCTTCTAGATTGGTCCAGGTGCAATGTCCTATGTTTTTGGTGAAAGCTAGGTCTGGTCAGGTGTCTCTGCTTACACTCTTTCCTATTCTAGTGGGCGACATGGTGTCCGTCATAAGACAGAGATCCAGCTGCTCAGCCGCTTCCTACAACTTGGTTCCCTTCGGGGTGTCCTTGTGGTAGCCCCATGCCGTATGTACAGCGTTTCATCATCATCATCATCATCAGCCTGATTATACCCACTGCAGGGCGAAGGCCTCTCCCATATTTCTCCGCTAAACCGGTTCTGTGCTAGCTGCATCCACTTGACCCCTGCGAACTTCTTAATCTCATCCGCCCACCTAACTTTCTGCCGCCCCCTGCTACGCTTTCCTTCCCTTGGAATCCAGTTTGTTACCCTCAGCGACCATCGGTTATCCTCTCTTCGCACTACATGTCCTGCCCATGTCCATTTCTTCTTCTTAAATTCTACTAGAATGTCGGTAACTTGAGTTATTTCTCTGACCCACTCTGCACGCTTTCTATCTTTTAATGTTACCCCTACCATTTTTCGTTCCATAGCCCTCTGGGTTGTCCTCAACTTAAGTACAGCGTTTAGGTCCCCCATAATAATAAGGGGGTTCGTTCCCGCTATGCGTGTGCATTCCAGTAAAAGTGGCTTGAAATCTTCCTGCGTGTTGCTTGGAGGACTGTAAAGGTTTAGGACAAACACACTCTGCTTTCTTCTTTTTTTAGAGATGACCTCGATGAGAACTTGATTAATTTAACTGATGGGAAGGGCGTGCGGTATGACTGTTAGTGTGGGGGCCACTAGTGTAGCTATTTTAGGTGCCGTGTCATGGGTGTATGTGAGGTATCCTTTGAGGTATGTTGTGCATCCTGTTACTTGGAGACAGATGACGTCCGGAGGTATCGGTTGATTTTGAATAAACATCTGCAGGGAGCTGCGTTTCGTCTTGAAGGAGCGACAGTTCCACTGCCAGAGCTCTAGGTGGTTTGGTTGCCGGTTAGGGGAGGCAGCCATAAGCGTTGCTCGCCACTGACTCGCAGTCGCTGAGATCTGTCATGCCAGCGGACCTTCGGTGGGCTTTTAGTCGAGGTTCATCGGGGATTCCCGTCCGTTTTCGCACCCCCCGAGGTATTGTTTGGATTTTATTATTTGGAGTTATTATTTGGAGAGTTTCAAGCCGTCGGTGTTGAATCGTGGCCACAAAAGAACAAAAAAAATTAAGAACAAGAAGAAGAAGCGCTAGACTGCACTAGGTTTTCAAACCATCGGCGTGGAACCGTGGCACCGTGTGCCCCAGAAGACCACAAAGAAGAAGAAAAAGCGCTACACTGGCTAGGTTTTCAAGCCGTCGGCGTGGCACCGTGTGCCACAGAACAAAAAGAAAAGAAGAAGCGCTACACTGCGCTAGGTTTTCACGCCGTCAGCGTGACACCGTGGCACCGAGTGCCACAGAACAACATAAAAAAGAAGAAGAGCTACACTGCGGTAGGTATTCAAGCAGTCGGCTTGGCCCCGTGTGCAACAAAAGAACAATAAGAAGAGGAAGCGGAAGAAGAAGCGCTACACTGCGCCAGTTTTGCATACTGTCGGCATGGAACCGCGGCACCGTGTGCCACAGAAATACGAAAAGAAGAAACCGAGGAAGAAGAATCGCAACACTGCGCTAAGTTTCCATGCCATCGGTATGGCAATGTGTGCTACAGAAAAACAAAAAGAAGAAGAACAGCCTGGCGAGCGATTAGAAAAGCGGCGAGAAAAGACAGGCTCGATTAGCTTCTATGACAGGAGACGAGGCGTGCAGTGCTGCTATCCAGACCGAAGTCTGGGCAGCAGCTGGGGAGAAAACCTGTGTGTTCCGCCATAAGCTGAACCTTACAAAGTCAAGGGACCGTAGCTCCGGCTACAACGTTAGGAGTAACTGTAGTTATACCACAGATAATTTTTTCGTCGATGGTGCGTAGCGATAAAAAGCCACTGCCTGTTTCGTACGCCTATTATTATAATAGCTTAGCGTCGTGAAGGAAAATGGGGTGCGCAGTGTCTCCACGGCATCGCTTTGAAACAGAAGCGAACAAGGTCAACTTGTAGCGGAAATCCAACGTCTTGCGGAGCGTGGGCAGCCGAGAAGAATATCACAGCTGTGCCTCTGGTGGTAAATTAGCATACCCCGTTCGTCGGGCCTTCTGTAGATGTTTTCGGTAAATAAAGGCATCCTGCACAGCGCCGCTGCCTTCGTATTTATCACTGGCTGACAGAGTGTACTGAAACAGGCCGAGCAGCTGACCCGCCAACAAACACCGGCGTGGGCCTGCACGTAGCCCGCCATGAAAGGTGGCAGCGAGCAGGGTGCCTCCTGCTTCCTCTCATCTACGTGGCTCCTATCGTACCGTCCTGGAATGTTTGTTCACGACTCGTTTTATTTACGATGCCACATGATACCCACGAGGGCTATGGCGGCGAGATCACGGTCTCGCTGTTGTATCATTAGCAAAATGGCTCTGTAAAACTATAGCACGCCACGGGGAAGCACAGAGGCCCATGCACGCGGTGGGCATCGAGAACACACAGAAAGAATGCTAGAGATGTTTATTGCTATCTTCAGCTCTTCTAAAGCACGCTCGTCTGCCTCATTTCGACGCCGGTGGTAGCAATGATGCGAATGCCATGGCCCTGGCTGTGCACTCCACGCGATGGCTCACGGTCCCTTCTCCTCCGTTGATCGCGCTTTTGGTTGCATTGATGGTGGTGATTACGCCAAGAGTGGAGAAACGCCGCGATGGGGCCGCTGAAACATCCGCTTCATCTGTGGTATGTGATGACGACTCTTTCGGGACCGCGGCCGGGACAGGCGCCGGATTCTACCTGTCGAATAGGCCCCTTGGAGCCCTTCTTACTTGCATCGCTCTTCACTTTAGTACGCAAGTGTTTAAAAAAAATGAATCTCGTCGATTGAGCACTTTGCGGGAATAAGCCACCGTCTTCTTCGACCTGGATTTCTCTGAGTCCGCGCTGCGCGTGTGGCGGTGAGCGTGGTAGAACACGAGGGCGAAGGCACGTGGGAGCTGCTGGAGCGCCGCCAAAAGCCGGCAAAGAATTAAAGTTACCTACCACGGTGGGTGAAGGGTCTACACGAAATAATAGGGTGTCAACGTCTCCCGCAAAGAGCCTCCCATGCTGAAAAGAAAGTTACAAATGCTGTTCAGAAAGTTGGCAAGAAAAAGTCAGCTGTTGGCTGCGTCATTTAAGATGACACTACTACTCGGGGGCGTTAGTTTCAGAGCAGTGGAGGGGAAGTGGAAAATTTTAGAGCTATGAACTGAAATGTACACATGAAAGTTTGAGGGTACCCAAGCTGCCCTTGTGTTTTACGCACCAGCATGAATGCCTACAAAATTCCGGCTCACCTTGCAGATCTTCTTTTGCAATTTTTTCTACTCGCTTGATCAGTTCAGTTCAGTCGTTTAGTCGTGTCCCACTCTTCGTTACCCTATGAACCATGTCACGCCACGCTTTCTAGGCTCACTATCTTCCTAACATCACATAATTCCATCTGCAGCGCCTCGAGGATGCCATCTAAACATCGCGTTTGCTGCCTACCCCTTCTCCGGCGACCCTCAACCTTTCCCAACATCAAATCTTTCTCCAGCGACTCCTCTCTTCTCATCAGATGACCAAAGTAGCTGAGCTTTAACTTTAGAATTTGACCCTCCAATGAGCACTCAGGGTTTATGGTCGACAATATCGACTGATTTGATCTGACAGTCCAAGGAACTCTCAAGGGTCTCCGCCAGCCCCACAATTCAAACGCGTCAATTCTTCGGCGGTCAGCCTTCTTCACAACAACTCTCGCATCCATACGTCACAACTGGAAAGGCGATAGCACGAGTTATACGGATCTTGGTTGGCAGACTAATGTCTCTGCTCTTTATTAGGTGGTCAATACCAACCATGGCTCTTCACTGCCTTGTAGTGGCGGAGGGGCTTGCGAAACGCGAAGTCGTGAGCTTTGCTGTGTAGGGCCACCCAAGATAGACAGGTCACGGCAGGGAGTTCTGACAAAATGTGATTCACTGGAGAAGGTAATGGCAACCCACTCCAGTATTTCCTGCCAAGAAAACCCTATGGCCAGTTACTCACTTGATCACTGAACTCTTATTTAGTGCCTCTGTTAGCTGATTAATCTCATTAGCATACAGACGTCAGCTACTACTACCGCTCAATACACATGCGTCATCTTTTTTAGTTAATTTTGTAGCTTCGCGTAATAAAGTGCATTATATAGCTTCAAATAGCAAGGAAATCTATCTTGAGTTAACAAAGCCAGATTTCAGCCTTATGCCCATTTTCCCATTTCGATACAGCTCTACATATTGCTTCTTTTCCATACATTTCTCCAATATTTCTTTCTGTGTTTTCCTTGTTGGTTTGCGGTTTTATTTCACCTTTCTTGTGTCTAGAGTACTTAATGGTAAGTTTTATAATCCTTTTACTCCACTGCGGGCAACACTTTTGTCGGCATAGTTATCGAAATTCCTTTGCTTCCCAACTTCTCTCGTCCCATTTCTTCATTCATTCATCGTTTAATACTTTTTAGCTTCCCATGTTTCGACAGATGTCGAACACATATATCCCTGACACGCCTCATTTCTGTGTTTGCTGTGGGAGCCTAGAGCTAATCGTCTAGAATTTCTCTGAAGTATGTGTAATTTTACGATACATGAGACTTAGGCCCCAAAACGCATTTCTCAAAGTACGCTCTGGATGCCGATCGTTGGCGGCTGCGTTTCGATAAGATCTGCAGGTGGTCGAAATTACTCCGTAGCCTTCCACTACGGCTTCCCTCTCTATCTTTCCACTTTCACTGTCACCTTCCCTCTTTCCCTTACGGCGAGGTTCAGGTTCCTACGGAACAAGTGTGACAGATATTGCGCCTTTCCTTTCCTGTGAACCAATTATTATAATCATTATTACGCCATAGCACTGTTAGTACTTTACAAATACCACTCAATACCTAATATTAATTCTACCCACAATTCCTTCCTCTTTCTCATTCTGGCACCTTCATTTCACCGGCATAATGTGCCGCCTGACGCAGGTTTCGTATATAGGACAAAGGTAACATAACTAGCTCGAAGCTGGCTAGAATTTGCAGCACGCCAAAAAAAAAAAAAAAAAAAAACCTGTCAGCACGTCACTTCCAAGAGGTTAGCCGCAGAGGATGACGATGACAAAACGGTGCTGCTTGTGGAAGTTGCGCTGTATTTCTACGAGAATCATCCGACAGGCATCAGTGTTAATAGTCGTCCTAGAATTCAGGAGGAATATGACCGCGGCAAAAGATTGTTCGCGATGCTTGATCGAATATTTGTTCAGTGCAACTCTATAGAGGGGCGTACCGTATTATCAACAAGAAAATTTGAGAAAATTGAATGAAATGGTCTGGCGTTGACATTGACACGCAATCGGCTTGAGTGCGAATATTTCTCCCAAATACGCACATCATGAAAAAGCGTTTGTAAATAACTGTGACGCAGGAATTTCCTCTTGTTGGCCAGCTCAAGTGCGAGCGAGTCTCGTTTTGTCAGGAAGTGTTTTTTGTATACCGAAAGATACACTGCGCTAGGTTTTCAAGCCGATCGGCGTGGCAGCGTGACACAATGTACCACAGAAAAACAAAAAGAAGAAGAAACGCTACACTGCTCTATGCTTAAAAGCTATAAGCGTGGCATTGTGTGCCACAGAAGAAGAAGAGGAAGGAGAAGACGAAGAAGCGCTGAACTCCTTAGATATTCAAGCCATCAGCGTGGTATTGTGTGCCACAGACGAAGAAGAGGAAGAAGAATAAGAAGCGCTACACTGTACTTGGCTTTCAGGCCATCAGCGTGCCAAAGAAGAGGAAAAGAAGAAAAAGCGCTGCGCTGCTCTAGGGTTTCAAGCCATCAGCGTGGCATTGTGTGCCACAGAAGAAGAAAACGAAGAGGAAGAAGAAGAAGCGCTACACTGCTCTAGGTTTTCAAGCCCTCAGCGTTAGATTGTGGCCACAAAAGAAGAAGAAGCGTTACACTGCTGTAGGGTTTCAAGTGTAATAGGGCGTTTATTGAAGCTCAGATGGAGAGCTGTGAGGACAGGACCTTGCAACGGCGAGCCCAGCGTACTTCGTCTTCGTCGCACAACGCACAGGTGCATGTCGATGGCGATGACTATCACAGTACATTTTCCCCCCGGGTAAAAAAAGGAGCCATCCTGGCGACTTATGGCGCGGAAAGCACAGCGGGGTCATAGAATGGCTTCAATCGGTTCACGTGAACTGTTTCACGACCACGGCGACGCAAGTCCGCAGAGGGCGTGACGGGCTCAACTACGTAGTTGACTGCAGATGTTTGCTGGAGGACCCTATATGGCCCGTGGTAGCGAGCAAGAAACTTCTTTGAAAGGCCAGGGGTTGTGGAGGGCACCCAGAGCCACACCAGTGTGTCCGGGAGATATGGCGAAGATTCGCCGGTATCACGGAGGTATTTTTGTTGCCACTGATTTTCTGTTGTGAGAGAGCGGGCGAGCTGACGGCATTCTTCTGCGTACGTGACGGCATCGGATAGCGGGGAAGATTCGGAAACGTCAGGGCGGTAGGGAAAAAGTGTGTCCATAGTACAGGGTGGCTCGCGCCCGTAAAGGAGAAAGAATGGAGAGAATCCAGTAGTGGCCTGTGTCGCGGTGTTATATGCGTAAGTAACAAACGGTAGAACTTGGTCCCAATTGGAATGGTCGGTGTTCACGTACATAGCCAGCATGTCACCGAGAGTGCGGTTAAAACGTTCTGTCAGTCCATTCGTCTGAGGGTGGTACGAGGTAGCGGTGCGGTGTATGATGCGGCATTCTTTCAGGAGAGCCTCAAGAGCGTCTGATAAGAAAACGCGTCCGCGGTCACTGAGCAGTTCGCGAGGGGCACCATGGCGAAGAACCAGGTTTTTCAGAATAAAGGCAGCCACGTCGCGTGCGGAAGCAGAGGGCAATGATGATGTCTCAGTGTAGCGGGTTAGATGATCCACTGCCACGATAATCCAGCGGTTGCCAGCTGAAGTTGTAGGAAGGGGACCGTATAGATCTATGCCGACACGATCAAACGGACGGGCAGGACAGGGCAACGGCTGCAACGAAGCAGAGGACTTGAGAGGAGTTTTTCGGCGTTGGCAAGACTGGCAGGAGCGGACAAAATGGCGGACAAAGCGGTACATTCCACGCCAGAAGAAGCGTAGACGCAAGCGCGTGTAGGTTTTCAACACTCCGCCGTGGGCGCACTGGGGATCGGTATGGAAAGCAGCACAAATTTCGGCGCGGAGATGACGGGGGATGACTAAAAGCCACTTCCTTCCGTCGTGAAGATAATTGCGGCGATAGAGCAGCCCGTCACGAATTGAAAAATGGTGAGCTTGGCGGGCAAGCGCCCGAGACAGACGACCTGGAGAGTGACTTGAAAGAAAGTCCAGAAGTGTAGATATCCACGGGTCGCGCCGCTGTTCCGTGGCCATGTCAATAGTGGCAAGCGAAGACAAATCGTAGGCGCAGATCTCATCAGGCAACGAAGAGGGAGGCAGCGGTGAGCGCGAAAGAGCGTCCGCGTCAGTATGCTTGAGGCCTGAGCGATATATGACACGAATGTCATACTCTTGGAGGCGAAGAGCCCAGCGAGCAAGGCGGCCGGACGGGTCCTTGAGGGACGCCAGCCAGCACAGAGCGTGATGATCAGTGACCACATAAAATGGTCGGCCATAGACATACGGACGGAATTTGCCGATGGCCCAAATAATGGCCAAGCATTCTCTTTCCGTAACAGAATAATTGGACTCTGCCTTGGTCAAGGTGCGGCTTGCGTACGCCACCACATAGTCTCGGATACCAGGTTTGCGTTGGGTGAGAACGGCGCCTATCCCAATACCGCTAGCGTCAGTGTGAATCTCAGTTGGCGCATTCGGGTCGAAGTGGCGGAGGATGGGAGGCGAAACCAAAAGACGGCGTAAAGTGTTGAAGGCGTCATCACAAGCAGGTGTCCATGCGGAGAGGTCGGAGCTACCGGAGAGGAGCTGGATGAGAGGAGCAATAATAGAGGCGAAATTTAAGATGAAGCGGCGAAAGTAGGAGCATAGGCCAATGAAACTTCGTAGCTGCTTCAGTGATTTTGGGCGTGGGAATTCGGCAACTGCACGAAGTTTGCTGGGATCGGGAAGAATGCCATCCTTAGAAACGACATGACCTAGAATTGTTAGTCGGCGAGCAGCAAAGCGGCACTTCTTCAGATTCAGTTGGAGGCCGGCGGTAGCGAGACAAGTGAGAACGTCCTTCAGTCGGAGCAGGTGGGATTGAAAATCGGTAGAAAAGACTACGATATCATCGAGATAGCAAAGACAGGTTCGCCACTTGAATCCACGAAGCACAGTGTCCATGAGGCGTTCAAATGTGGCCGGGGCGTTGCAAAGCCCAAAGGGCATGACGTTGAATTCATATAATCCATCTGGTGTGATGAAGGCAGTTTTAGAGCGGTCAGCGTCAGCCATTGGCACCTGCCAGTAGCCAGATCGTAAATCCAACGAGGAGAAAAACTCGGCGCCCTGCAAGCAGTCTAGTGCGTCATCGATGCGTGGCAGAGGATAGACGTCCTTGCGCGTGATCTTGTTGAGCCGGCGGTAGTCGACACAAAACCGGAAGGAGCCATCTTTCTTAGGTACCAACACAACTGGAGACGCCCAGGGACTGTGGGATGGCCGAATGACACCCCGACGGAGCATGTCGTCCACATGATCAGCAATTACTTGGCGCTCCGAAGCCGACACGCGATAGGGGCGCTGGCGCAAAGGTGCAGTTTTACCGGTGTCGATGGTGTGCTCTACGACAGACGTGCGGCCCAAGTCAGTTTGAGGAAAGTCGAATGAAGAAGCGAAGTTCTGCAAGAGGGCGACAAGTTGATCACGTTGCGCAAGTGGAAGATCAGCATCAATAGCATGTTGGAAAACGTCGGAGGGCGTCGAAGCGGTCGCAACATCGCAAGAGCACAGACTAGCGTCGAAGGAGGGGGTTGAGTCAGCAAGAGTGGTGATATGACTGGGATCAAGCTCTTCAAGACGTCCAATGCATTCGCCACGGAGCAGGACTGCTGGGCAAGAAAATGGGTTCGAGGCGTAAAGTGCACTCTTGCCGTCTTGAATTTCGAGAACAGCGAACGGAAAAAGGAGGCAGGGATGACGGGAGGTGGCTTCGGAAGGTGTAAAAATCGCAGTCAAAGGAGTTACCCACTCACAAGACAGTGGTACGAGGGCAGCAGAGAACGGAGGAATGTCGGTGTCATGGGCGACGAGAAGTTTTGCAGTGCGGGGAGGGGTATCACAAAAGGGGGCATCACAGAGGGGGGCGAAGGCAATTTGTGCACGAGCACAGTCAATAACGGCTTGATGAGTCGATAGAAAATCGTATCCGAGGATGATATCATGCGAGCAGTTCGGCAGAACAATAAACTCGATGGGGTACAAGACGTCTTGAATGAGCACACGGGCTGTGCAAGATGCGGAGGGGTGAATGTGCTGTGATGAGGCGGTGCGGAGCGAAAAGTCGGAAATCGGAGTGGTCACTTTGCGAATTCGACGGCAGAGCGCTTCACTGATGACGGAGACGGCTGCACCGGTATCGACGAGAGCGAGAACTGTGGCGCCTTCTACAGAAACTTTGATAACATTAGCGGGACGGCATGGAGGACTTGAGGAATTCGAAACAAGCGCAGTTCTTGCCCCCGGAACTGCGACTGTTAGTTTCCCTCAACGGTGCTGGTAGAACGTCGCAGCATTGGAGAAAGCGATCGGCGCCGAGGAGAATGTGATCGACGAGTGGTATAGGTTTGGCGATCTTGTGGGACAAATTGAGAACCGGGCGGAATCATTTGCGAGCGTGAGTCGGTATCGTACGGGTAAAATCGAATGTCAGGCTGTGAAGGTTGGAGGCGCTGGCGACAAAGGCGCGCAACATGGCCCGGCCGACCGCAGGCATAGCAAATCGGAAGGTTGTCCGTAGTACGCCAAGGTTTCATAGGATGTGGGCGGAATCTTGAGGGTGGGGCTTGAAACGAAGGCTCAGCATGCGGCGGTGAACGGTAGGCAGGGACCTGCACATAGGAGCCAGACGTGGGCGAAGGTGGTGGCCTAGCCGTTACTTGGGCATACGTGAGAGGTGCCGTCACAGGCGGCACCACGGGGTTGGACGGCAAGGCATCAGCGACGTGTTCTTGCACGACACGGCGTATAGCAGGGGCCAAAGATGGAGCCAGTTCAGGAACGAGGCGGCCCGAGTCTTGAAAATGGGGAAGGAGTGAGATTTGACGTGCGACCTCTTCACGAATAAAATCTTTGATCTTTTGATTCAGCGGGCTCCCTTCAGAAATTGGCGAACCACCCAGGGCTAATGCGGATACGCCTTCGTCGCACACACTGGAGCGGCGCCTAGAAGCGCGCCGCTTGCGGAGCTCGTCGTAGCTCTGGCAAAGCTTCACGAGTTCACTAACGCTGGTGGGATCTTTCGCTACCAGCATCTGGAAGGCGTCCTCAGAAATGCCCTCGAGGATGTAGCGGATTTTGTTTGCTTCCGGCATGGCCGGGTCGACTCGTTTGCAGAGATCAACGACGTCTTCTATGTAGCTGGTAAAGGTCTCATCAGCGCGCTGAACACGATCGTGTAAACGTTGTTCGGCACGAAGCTTACGCACTGCCGGGCGGCCGAACACTTCCGCGAAATTCTTTTTAAATGTCGACCAAGATGACAGGTCAGCCTCATGGTTGCGAAACCAGAGGTTCGCCACGTCCGTCAGATAGAATATGACGTTACTGAGCTTGTATGAGTCATCCCACTTGTTGTAGGTGCTTACTCTTTCATAGGATGACAGCCAGTCGTCGACATCTTGATCGGCCGTGCCGCTGAACAGGCAAGGGTCACGCTGGCGCACGACGCCAGCACACATGATCGTGGGTGGAACGGCCGGCAGCGTCGAAGTGTCTTGCATGGCGGTCGTAGAGGGTAGTGTACGGCTTCGCAGTTCCAGTTTGGGTGGGATCGTTTCCGGCACCTCCGCCAATTGTAATAGGGCGTTTATTGAAGCTCAGATGGAGAGCTGTGAGGACAGGACCTTGCAACGGCGAGCCCAGCGTACTTCGTCTTCGTCGCACAACGCACAGGTGCATGTCGATGGCGATGACTATCACAGTACACAAGCCATATGCGAGGCATTGGGTGTCACAGAACGAGAAGAGGAAGAAGAAGTAGCGCTACACTGCTCTAGGTTCTCAACCCATCAGTGTGGCATTCGGAGCCACAGATAGATAGATAGATGGATTTATTGAAACGAAAGGGCAGAGAGGTTGGCCGGAATAATTCAAATCTGGCCTGCTACTCTGCACTGAGTAAGGGGAAGGAGAGAAGAAAGAAGATCGTTATGGGTGACGATGTGGGAGAAGGCATATGAAATACATATACAGACACAGTAGCTTGTTTTACAAGGGCAAATCAAGTCCGCTGGCGCACAAAAAAAGGCAAAGAGCACGCACTGCCTGAACACCCTTCCCCTTGTCCTGCCAAGCGCCCAGCAGCAGTTCCTCCGACAGAGTCCTCTTGTCTAAACGCGTCAAGGAAGCGGCTAGCACACTTCTTTCGGGCGCATACGCTGGGCACACCAATAATATATGGTCCACAGTCTCTGGGATGCCACATGTTGACCATTCCGGCGAGTCCATATGTCCAATTGAATGTAAGTACTTGTGCGTGAAAGCCACGTTTAAACGAAGCCTATGTAGTAAGCATGCCTGATGACTCGGAATATCACGCGGAACATAAAATTTTAATGTTTGATCCAGCCTTCTTAGACGAATGTGTCGGGCGTCTGGCTTGGCCCAGTAAGCTGCTGTAGCATTATTCATACAACTCGTAAGAGGGCACGTCGTGTCACCTCTTGAAAAAGGCACAGCTGATTGGAGGCCAATGATGAGTGCGCTTTTCGCTTCAACATCGGCCTGTTCATTCCCATGGAGCCCGCAGTGGGCAGGAATCCATTGAAACATTATCCCGTGGCCTTGCAGCTGGGCAGATGTGAGGAGCTCCACAATGTTTAGTGCCAGGGACTGATAGACAGTGTGGCGTAAGAAGCTTTCCAACATTTGTAATGCAGTCTTCGAGTCCGTGAATATACACATTTTTGAGGTGGTTCCTCACATATGTAGCGAATAGATTCCCGAATGGCTACAAGTTCAGCCGCGGTTGATGTAGAGGTATGTTCCAGAATGAAATGCAGAGTCGTTTTCTGAGTTGGTATGACCACAGCTGCAGCGGATGCCTGTGCTGACACAGATCCATCGGTGTATACGTGAATATAATTAGGATATTCTGACCAGATGTGCGCCAGAGTAAATTGTTTGAGTCCACTAAGTGGCACCATTGATTTCTTTAGTATTCCGGGAACACGAAGGTGCATTAGAGGTTTATCCATCATCCATGGTGGTTGGGCGGGACGATATGGGAGGGCATATCCTGTCGGTATTGTGCGACTGATGGCAGCGGAGTGCACTTGTAAAACTGCAGTCCGGCCTCTCATCCAGAATCTTGATGAGTGGGTGAAAACTGTATCTTGTAAGTGCTCGTAACTATACACGAAGTGGTTCGTGTGACAAGTATATGGATATTGGGCGAGCATGCGCCTCTTCAATTGTACCTTTGTTAGAGGTGCATCTAGGCAGTCCAAGGCATATTTTCAGTGCCTGCGATTGTACGCTCTCTAAAGTCCTCAAGCATGAAATGCTCATACTAGAGAGTACAGGAAGACTGTACCGGATGTAGTCAACAGAGTCTCGTAAAGCCGCATTAAGGAGCGCTCAGTAGACCCCATTTGATGCTAGCTGTGTAACGAAGTACAGGGAAAAATTAATTAGCCTTTTCTTCACCATAGTAACATGTTCCGACCAAGATAGTCGGTGATCAATAATTACTCCCAAGAATCTGTGCCTGGAGACGTATGAAGGGTAATCGGGTAGCGGCTGACACATTTCCTAAACGCAATCACTGCACACTTTTCTGCCGCCAAGAATAAACCTTGACGCCGTAAGTACATCGATGTCGATGACACAGCTCGTTGCAATCTCGCACGTAGTTGTGGGCGCGTCGAACCAGAGGCCCAGCCGCAGATGTCGTCAGCATATGCACTTATGTGGATGTTACTTGGCAGTTCACTCACCAGGCCAATTAGCGCAACGTTAAATAAAGTTGGGCTGAGGACTCCTCCCTGTGGAACTCCATGACCGACCTGAAAGCGGGTAGTATCTCCTTCAGGCGTAGTCATGTAAACAGAGCGGCCACTGAGATAGCTTACAATCCACAAGTACAGCCGGCCACCAACACCCACGTCGTCATGTGCATCAAGAATAGCATCATGTAAGATGTTGTCGTAAGCTCCCTTTATATCTAAAAAGACAGCAGCTACTAGTCGACGGTGGCGCTTTTCGTGTTCTACTGTCGCCAAAAGGGCGATGACTCTGTCAATGGAAGAGCGTCCGCTGCGAAATCCAGTCATCATATTCGGATAAAGATCATTACTCTCTAGATACCACTCAAGTCTTGTCAGCATCATTTGCTCCATAACTTTTCCAACACAGCTTGCTAGGGCAACTGGCCGGTATGAGGTAAGTTCGAGAAGAGGCTGTCCAGGCTTCAAAAGAGCAACCAGGCGGCTAATCTTCCAGTGTTCAGGAACAGTACTGGAAACCCATATATCATTGAAATAATTAAGTAGTGTAGTTCTGCCATCCTTGCCTAGGTTTGATAAGGTTGTATAAGTAATCCGTCAGGACCAGGTGCAGATGAATGCCGACAAGAAAGAAGAGCGGCGTATAATTCAGCTATTGTAAAGGGCACGTCGTATTGATCATTCGGGGAATGTGGCGCAAAAACCTCTGAAATTGGTAACTGTGCCTTGTTTGTGCCCACAACCAATTTACAAAAATCTTCAGCTACGTCAACTTCATTGCGGCGTTGATAAAGGGCCAGGGCACGAAAAGGGTGCCTTTCTCGCGGAGGTGTGCGCAAGTTTCTTGCAACATGCCAGATACGTGACAGGGGCTTACGGGGATTCAGTGATGAGCAGAACTGCCTCCAATGTTGTCGTCCTAATCTCTTCAGGTGGCGTAGGACATGCCGTTTAGCTTTGAGAGAAAGTGCGAAATCTTGCACGGATTTTGTTCTTCTGTACTTCCTTTCAGCTCGCCGATGGATCGCGGGAAGTCGCTCGAATTCCACGTCGACGCTGGACACTGAAATCGGCACGCAAACATAGCGAGTGTTCTCACTTACAGAGGAAGTAATGAGGCCCTCTATTTGAGATGGTGACTGGAGGTCCACGCTGGAAATCTCCACCGATGCCCTAAAGGCTGGCCAGTCTGTGTATTGCACACGAGGCGAAGTGGCAGGTGGAAACCCATATGATGCATACGTACGTTGGTGTGCGATCACTCCCATGTGTTTCCACATCACTACACCAAGAAACAGAGGGATGGAGCTTCTTGAAACAAACGCCACATCCAAGCAGCTGCTGTAGGTTGTTCCGCGTAGAAACGTCGGTGAGCTGTCGTTTATATTGACGAGATCTTGGGTATGCATAAAGTCTGCCAGGTTTATTCCTGTATTGCTCATTATGGCACTACGCCATTGAGGGTGGTGAGCAATAAAGTCCCCCACAATAATACGAGGAGTTGTACAACACTGGATTGTTGAAAATAGATATGACTTGTCCAAGCCATCTCTCAGTGGAATATAGGCGCCAATTACAGAACATACTCGTCCTTTCAGGGTTAATGTAAAGCAAATGTATGTGGGGCTGCAGAGCATGGCGGACGAGCGCAATGTCTTGGCGTACACACACCAGCACTTTGCTTGTTTCGTCTGCTTCTCGAGACCACAGCAGAACATATCCAGAAAGGCGGAAAGCAGCCGGCATGTTGGGCTCACAGATCACAATCACGGGAAAGCGGTACTTCTGTACCCGCTGTCCGAAGTCACTCAGCCGACCACGCAGGCCTCGGGCATTCCATTGCATCACTACACTGCGGCGCAAGGGCATCGTCACAGAGGTGGCGTTAGTTTGTTGCGCCATTGTGAATATTGCAATGCCGCCAAGAGTGCGTCAAATGCGTCAAAAAACTGAACAGCAAGCTTTGCTGTTTGCGTGTTGATGCTGGAGAGCAGCACCCGCATTGAACAAACCAGCTGTTTACACATTTCTTTCACCTGCTGGCTGTCGAGGTTGTCGGAATTTTCAGAACGTGTGGCAACCAAACTGGGATGAGGTCTGGCGATGGCCTTTGATGGTAGAGCAGGCCACTCAACATCAGAGGCGGCAGGTGATACAACAGCTTCTGTCTGATCCTTGGCCTGTGACATTGCCTGTGAGATTACAGCAAGAGTATTCTTAACGGGATTAGACTCAATCTGTTGTGACACCTGAGCTGACCTTAACTCTGAAGTGGACTTATCCAGGCTAGGCTTGCCTTCCGATTCCTTGTGTCGGCGTCGGGAACGGTGTTTGCTAGGACGAATAGACGCAGCCGCTTCCTGATGAGTCGAGTTGTCTCGCACCATCTTCTTTAGTATACGTCTTTCGTTCCTAATTTTAGGACAGTCCTTAGCCGTCGCTTCATGGGCACCCGAGCAGTTCGCACACTTTATAGTCTCCGTCTGGCATGCGTCATTAGGATGCGGACCGCTGCATCGACGGCGGGAAACCTCGTTTCGACAAACGGCACTCACATGTCCGATCTGGTGGCATTTGGGGAACTGAACAGGTCTTGGCACATACATCCGAACTGGGTGTCTCACATAGCCAACTTTAACGTAGGATGGTAGGGATTCAGTTTCAAAGATTTATTTAACGCACTTTGAGCGGCCGAAACGATGAACATCCACAATGCGCGCCGTAGATTTGATCAGCGTGCAGAGATCGCTTTCACTTATATCATGGTCAACGTCGGTGATTACACCCGCAGTAGTCTTTTTCCCATGCGCAAGACAGGAACAGACCGGAATGTTGCCAAGCGCACCAATTCCTTTCAGCTTGTCCACTGTAGCATGGGATTTGACATCCACGGTCAGGACATTCTTCCAGGGATTAATTTTGACTTCGTCAACTTCACCGGGAACCAGCTGGTCGAAAAACTTAGTCAGTGCTGTGTGTTTATAATATTCATATTCGGCGTTGCCGTTGTTGGTACAAAGGGCACGGAAAAGAACCCTCGCTTTTCAGCATTATTCTTTTGAGTCTCACTCATTATTGATGTTCGGCGCAGCTTCCTTTTCAGGCGGCGCGACTGTACACGCGTGTAGCTGCTGTCAGAATCCATCTCAGTCACTGTGGCGTCATCTGCCGAGTCTGGAAGCTCCACGTCCGCGACGCTGAGGTGAGCCGTCGAGTACGCCGCAGCATGTTTGATGGTGGCGGGTGGGCGCAGGGGTCGTGCGCCCGCCATCCCGAAGGATGACGAGATCACAAATTGCTCACAGCGATAGAAAAATCTTCTGAGCCACACAAGGCTTGAAACCCTAGAGCAATGTTCAGAGCCACAGAAGCGCTACATTGCTCTAAGTTTTCAAGCCAACAGCATGGCATTGTGCCCCACAGAAGAAGAACAGGAAGAAGAAGCGCTACACTGTTCTAGGTTTTCAAGCAATCAGCGTGGCACCGTGTGCCACAGAAGAAAAACGCTACACTGCTCTACGTTATCAAGCCATCAGCGACGCATTGTGTGCCACAGAAGAACAAAAAGATGAAGAAGAAGCGCTACACAGCTCTAGGTTTTCAAGTCACCAGCTTGGCATTGTGTGCCACAGAAAAAGAACAAATGAAGAAAAAACATTGCACTGCTCTAGGTTTTCAAGCCATCAGCGTGGCATTGTGTGCCATAGAAGAACAAAAAGAAGAAGAAGAAGCGCTACACTGCTCTTGGTTTTCAAGCCATCAGCGTGGCATTGTGTGCCACAGAAGAATAAAAAGAAGAAAAAACACTACACTGCTCAAGGTTTTCAAGCCATCAGCGTGGCACCATGTGCCACAAAAGAAGAAAAGGAAGAAGAAGAATAAAAAGTAGAAAAAGAAGTGCCATAGTAATCTAGCTTATCAACCCATCAGCACGGCACCATATGCCACAGAAGTAGAAGAAAAATTGCTGCACTGCGTTTGGTTTTCACGCCGTCGGCGTGGCACGATGGCACAATGTGCCACAGAAGAACAAAAAGGACAAAAAGAAGCGCTACAATGCGCTAGGTTTTCAAGCCGTTGGCGGGGAACCGTGGCACCATGTAACACAGAAGAACAAAAAGGACAAAAACAAGAAGAAGCGCTACACTTCGCTAGGTTTTCAAGCTGTCGGCGTGGTACCGAAGCACCGTGTGCCACAGAAGAACAAAAGGAAGATGAAGAAGCGCTGCACCGCGCTAGGTTTTCAAACTGTCGGCATGGTACTGAGGCACCGTTTGCCACAGAAGAACAAAAAGAAGAAGAAGAAGCGCTATTCTGCGTTAGGTTTTCAAGCTGTCGGCGTGGTACCGAGGCACCGTGTGCCACTGAAGAAGCGCTACACTGCGCTAGGTTTTCAGGTTGTCGGCGTGGTACCGAGGCACAGTGTGCCACAGAACAAAAAGAAGAAGTACTACTCTGCGTTAGGTTTTCAATTTCAAGCTGTCGGCGTAGTACCGAGGCACAATGTGCCACAGAAGAACAAGAAGAAGAAGAAGAAGCGCTACACTGCGCTAGGTTTTCAAGCTGTCAGCGTGGTACCGAGGCACCGTGTGTAACAGTAAGAACAAAAAGGAGATGAAGAAGCGCTACACTGCGCTAGGATTTCAAGCCGTCGGTGTGGCACCGTGGCACCATTTGCCACAGAAGAACAAAACGAACAAGAATGTGAAGAAGAAGAAGCGATGTACAGCGCTAGGTTTCTAAGCCTTCGGCGTGGCGTATTGCGGTTTCCCGAAAACTGCAGTTTTTTCGAGCAATAACCGCAGTGCAAAAACTGAAATGCAATATTGATAAATTGTTTTATGGACTAAGATGGTTTACTGTGAAGAGCGTAATACATCTGCGGCGTCCGTAGCGCAATCTTTGCGACGTTGAATAAGTTCATATGAAAAATAGGTGTGGCGTACGTAAATCCGTAAAAAAAGAACTTAAATCATGTTAAAAGGCGATTGTTGCTGAGAGCTGCCTTTAAACGCAACCGATAGGTAACATAGATTCACTGAAGACAGGAATTTGTTACAGTGAAGGCAATTGTATAGCATAACCGTTGTTATACTGTCACATCCTGGCTGCGTTCGCGGCTGGTTTTTCTGTTGTTAAGAACTAAAACATGTTATTATGCAACCTAAACGGGAACATACCCCGGTAAATATGGTCGTAATTTATTTGAATGTTCTGATTAAAAAAAAATAAAAGACTCTTCCTACAAGAATTGAACACATGTCTGACAGTCAGGTACGTGGTGTCAACCCATTGCGCCCCAGAAGCGAGGGCAAGTGGGATCTTTAAAAGCGATCTCGTTTGTTTTCATACAATGTACTCAACATGGCACGACGGACGCAACTGGCTTTATGAGATTGATTTATAGGAAGGGAAAGGCGCGGTAACTGTATCACTTGTTTTCTGTGGACACATCGACTGCGCCCCAAGGGAAGGGAGGAAGGTGGGAGTGAAAGTGGAAAGAGAGAAAGAGGAGCCGTAGTGGAGGGCTATGGAGTAATTTCGACCACCTGGGGATCTTTAACGTGCGCTGACAACGCACAGCACACGGACGCCTCTTCGTTTCGCCTCCATCGAAACGCAACCGCCGAGGTCGGGTTCGAACCCGGGTACTCCGGCACAGTAGTCGGGCGTCTTACCACTGCACCACCCCGGCGGGGCTGGCATTATGAGAGGATTACTGCAAGCAGTTTTAATCCAGCAATATATTATATTGCATATGCACTTTAGTTTATTCACTGTAATGCAATTAAAAAAATAAAACAAACATATAGCTTTATTGACTTCCTTTTTATTGTGTTTTATTTCTAGTGACGCCAGCTGGCACTTCCTTTGCTGCAGTTTTTCAAAGATTGGCAATACGCTTCAGCGTGGCACCGTGTGCCACAGAAGAACAAAAAGAAGTAGATTGAACAGCGTGCCGAGCGATTAGAAAAGCGGCGACGGTAAGACGCGGAAAGACAGGCCCGACTACCTTCTATGACTGCATGGAGAGACGAGGCGTGGAGTGCAGCTGCCCAGGCCGAAGAAACTGCGGCAGAGCGGAAAGAAAACAAAAGGAGAGAAAATTCTGTGTACTCCCCTATAACCTGAACCTTAGCGCAGTCAAGGGACCGTAGCTTTAGCTACACCATTAGGCTTTTTTTCTCTTTTTTTTTTTGTTGAAGCTGTATCGCGCCAAAAGCCAGTGCTTGTTTCGTACGCATAGTATCAGAACTGCTTAGCGTCGTGATGGAAAATGTGGTGCGCAGTATCTTCACGGCATCATTATGAAACGGAAGCCAACAAGGTCAACCGGTAGCGGACACCCGAAGTCGTCTGGAGCGAGGGCAGTCAATAAGAATATTATAGCAGCGCCTGTGGCGGTAACTAAGCATACCGTATTCGTCGAGCCTTCTGTCGAAATTTTCGGTAACTAAAGGCTCGCTGCACAGCGCTGCTGCCGTCGTTTTTGTCACTCCGAATGCAGTGCATCAGGCTGACCAGCTGGTGTGCCAACACATGCCGACGCGTGCCTGTACGTGGCCCGCCATAAAGGGGGGGGGGGCGTGGAGGGCGCCTCCTTCGCGTGGGTTGTATCGTTGCTGCCTGTGATGTTTGTTCACGTTCTATTTTATTTCCGATGCTACATGTTACGTGCGAGGCCTATGGTGACAAGATCCCGCTCTCGCTGTTGAATTATTCCAAAATGGCGCGTCAAAACCAGAGCGTGCCACGGGCGGGCACAGAGGCCCATGCACGCGGTGGGCATCGAGAACACACAGAAATAATGCCAGAGATGTTTATTGCTATTGGCCTCAGCTTCACCGCTTCTAAGGCACGCTCTTCTGCCTCCTTTCGACGTCGGCGGTAGCTCGGATGCGAATGCCACGGCCACTGGCTGTGCGCTCGTGGCTCAAGGTGTCATCTCCTACGAAGGCCGAGCTTTTAGTTACATTGGTGGTGGAGATTCCGCCAGGAATGGACAAACTTCGCGATGACGTCGTTATAACGTCCCCCTCATCGGTGGTATGTAATAATGATTCTTGCTGGAGCGCGGTTGGGACAAGCGGCAGTTCACGTTTCTCGAATAGGCCGCTTGGAGCTTTGCTTACATGCATCGCTTTACTTTGGTAACATGCTTTTATTTTTAAAAAGGACCTTGGTCGTTCCAGCACTCTGCGGGAACACGCCACTGCCGTCTTCAATCTGGCTTTCCTTAACGTGCGCTGAGCGCGTAGCGGTAAGCGTGGTAGAGTACGAGGCTGGGCGCGCGAAGGCTGTTGCAGCAATGCCAAAAGCCGGCAAAGAACTAGTTACCTACAACGGTGGGTGAAGGGTCTATAAGAAATAATATAGCCTCAACGTCACCCACAATGAGCCTCACCGGTTGAAAAGAAACTTATAAAAGTGGTTTAGAAAGTCGGTATGAAAAACTCAGGTGTTGGCGGCGTCATATAAGATGACACTATTAGTCGGGGGCTTGATTTCAGAGAAAAGAAGAAGTTGAAAATTTCAGAGCCATGGACTAACAGGACCCATGAAAGTTTGAGGGTACCCAAGCTGTACTTGCTTGCAAGCAGATGGCAAAATGCTCTCTCTCTCCCAAGCTGTACTTGTGTGCCACGCACCAGCATGATCGGGTGCCACCCTTCGGCACACCTTGCAGATCTACTTTCGCGTACTTTGCTACTCGCTAGGTCACTGAACTTTGATTTAGTGACTCTGTTATCTAATTGATCTCATAAGCATACAGACGCAAGCTACTACCTTGTATAAAAGGCAACCCGATAGAGATTTAATAAAGCGTTCCAGCAAAGCCGCATGTGAGGCTTCCATGGTTGGTGTATAGGGAGTGTCACTAAATCCGCCATTAGGGGGACGATGTGGCGCCATCATGCGAGAGCGGTGGGAAACACATTGGACGGCAGTGTAGCAGACGACAAGAAAGCGCACTATGCGAAATGGCCAAGCCAATGCAGGTGAAAAGCGAGATCTTCCCCTTTTGTTTTGGATTCCGTTCGAAAAGTAGGGAGAGTGATTGCAGTATGATTTTCATTCTGTATGGGGAAATGTTTCAGCGCTTTCACAATGCTCTCATAACGCATGCATATACTGTCTTCGTATTGTAAGAGCGTATAGCACGGGCATGGCGCGGGCTGCGTTCGACGTGACAGATTGAGACTCTCTCAGCGTGCAGATTCACGATAGATTTAAATTTATTAAAAAAAATCGTAAGTAGAGCGCGGAGGCAGAGATAGATGGATCGCAAAGGGCAAAGAAGCTAGCGATTTGTTGATGCTGCAGAGCTAGGTGGAATGGTCTGCTGTGACTCACGAGTGGCGCATATGCGCGGGACGTCTTGAGTTACAGAGCACAATGCGGCCACCGCGACGCCGGCATGGTGCAATGGGCATCGCTTCCTCCTCGCGTCATCTACAAGCGTGTAGCTATAGGATATTTTCTAGGAAGCTTGGCAGAGAGGCACTCATCCACACCCCCTGAACAGGGCATTGTCCTGGTCGGAATGAACAATAGAAGCCTGCAGCAAACTCCAGCATTTTTCTGGCAATGGGGGATTAAGCGCTGTAGCTGGTTTCTGCCCCCAGAATGGATGTGGTCGCAGTGCTGAAAAGGTTCTCGATGAAATAAGAATGGTCCTTTTGTTGTATAAGGTTCCACAACCTTTCTGCCTGCAAAGCGATTTCTGCGGAATCAACGACTTGGTGACACATGCGCATCTCCTATCTCTTCGCCTGCCCGTACGATGTCACTACCTATAGCATTTGGCTTCAGGCTTGCAAGTGGAGAGGCAGCCTCGGTGGGTGCGATAGAGACTACGAAGAGACAGTTGGAGTTTTGGTGGCGAGCAGCAGGGAGCAACATCCCTGTGACGCGGTCGCAACTACAGTGATTTTTTGTGTGCTTTTCTTTCTTTTTGGCCACACCTTTAGCTTTGTGAAGTTAGATCGGCGACCCGGTATAAAGTGTGGGCCACCATCATCATCACCATCAACGGTTTCTGCCCCCAGAACGGATGTGGTCGCAGTAGCTGAAAGGTTCTTGATGCACAGAGAATGGGCATTCTGTTGTGAAAGAATCCACATTTCTGCCTCCGCAGCTATTTCAACGACTTGGTAATACATGCGCTTCTACATGTCGGATGCGCATGTCGGTCAGAAACGAACGCTGTTCTACGTACAGAGCGCACCGCTCCGCAAGTGAACGATCATGAACCATCCAGGAGACTCATTTGTGCCCGGCGGTTTCCTTGCCGTTACAGGCGGTTGGACAAAGACGACGACTTTCAAGCAACCTAACGAAGTGCATCTGATTGCGTGCACCAAAGGAACAAAATCTGAATGCTTTGGCGAGACCGAAGGCGATCCTGTGAGGTAAAAAACAAATACTGCGCGTCTTGCAAGAGTGTCAAGTGCGTCATATGCTCCGAGCCGCAAAAATACATATATTACATGTATGTATGCATCTAAAGGAAATATGCATGATGAAAAGTACCTACTGGAGTTTACAGCCAGCCTGTAACGCACCAGTGATAGCTGCAATGAGGATTTGCTCGGTGCGGGCTTAATTTATGTGCGACGGGGCCTGATGGGGATGTATTTTGCAGTTTGTTTTGTTTATGGGCGAAAGGGCCAGGTAGCGCAGATATCACAGGGGGCTATGTGCACTTGGCGGTGATATTTAGCATGTTTTATCGTGACTGCCGCCTGACTAACAGGAAACAAAACTGGAGGACATTTATGTGACTAAAGTGATGAAAAGCGAAAGCCTGAGGGCTGCATTCTGCTACGCGAGTTTTGTCCATATAGCAACGAGTAAAGCGAGCGACTACTCTTTCACATTCTGCGAGTGCATTTATTCAGGGAATTGTGCAGATAGCAGCTAGCAGATGACAAGAGCGGGCACACATTGAACATCGGGATTTTTGACGCCATCGGAAGACACGACAATAAGCTAGTTAGCCGGCGCTAATATAAGCATCTCCTTTGAGCCAGGAGGGTGACAATATCACCTCCATGTACCTGGGACCCGGATTAGACTTGCTATCCTTGACCACACGACCAAACTGCGCAACTAAAGTGGGGATGTGTATCAATGACAGGTGATATGTTATTTGATAGATGAGAGATTGTTGAAATATGAGAGATGGAAGACGATGTCCGTATACTGCGTCCATACGGCAAGATTAAACCGGCAATTTTATCTATGACAGGTAATCTCTCGTATAGTTCGGTATACTGCGACTGTTTGTGCTATAAAGTGCGTGTGTGAAAATAAAAAGTTAAGTCATTGTTATTAATTAGTTCAAGTGTGTGTAAGCGAAAGATGGTCGGCAAGGAAAGTGGCGTACAGGAGCAGTTGGCACTTTCGCGTCAAACCTGTATGCACAGTTTGCCCAGTCTTCCTTCACCAAAATTTGCCAACATCGGGCGTCACCGCACTGGTTTTAAAATTCGCGGTAATGATGACCAGATATGTGAAGTCTCGTGTGGAGGCAATTTTGGTAGCATGTCAGCGTTTTCAAACAAGCTGAACTGAAACATTTGTTTAGGGCTTGAGCAGGCTGAACGTCCGACGTTACGTTTCTACCTGGCATTTTGAGTGGGGTTATTTACAGCAGGGTCTATATATGAAGACTACTTACAAAGCCCCCAGCTAATAGCGTCGCTGCAGAAGTTTGAGAGAACACACATGATAACAAAAAAGGGGCAAGGATAGACACCGCATCATGTGCGCAAACCAGCTCTTTGGGGAGTCACTTTTTAGGTAAATGTCCCTTAGCTGACGCTTTATGAGGCCAAACTGAATTGTAGCTGGAGCAACAGGTTCACCATTGAGATCCGACACGCCGATTTTGCAGAGGAGGTAGAGTCTACATAGGAAAGCTTGTCACAGCGTTGGTAATCAATTTCTGTAATCACAATGTGTCGTACAATGGGTGAATGCAGAATAGAATATCTTCTTTAGAATTGTTTGCAACAAGTCCCGAAAGAAATTCGCGTCATTGCAGATTTTATAACAGCGTTCCATTGGAAGATGTACGCCACAGGGATGATAGTTAAGAAAAAAAGGTTTTTTCTTCGCCTGTGTTGTATTGTCATGCCCTTGCTACCGCGATGTTTTTTATCCCCATTCTTCATGCACCAACTAGCCATCTAAAATTCTTTCTTTGTCTTTTCCTGCGTAGGCATGTGTTAACAGGGAAAGTTTTGAATGAATGCGAGTGCAAATAGGCGTTTTGGGCACCCCCGGACTGAAGTCGCCGCCCTTCATGCAAAAGGTAAAAAAATTCGCTATGGATTAGCTTGTGGTTAAACCTGGGGCTGCGCGAGAGTTATCTGCATGGAAACGCTTAGATTGCGCTTGAAAGTAAAGCCTTAACGTTTGCACATAGCAGTTTACTCCATGATTTCAGCTTTCTTCATGCAATAGGGGGCACTTTTGCGATAAAGCGAAAGTCTATCGCGAGATGGTCCGAAGCCCTCCACTACGGCACCTCTTTCTCCCTGATTTCTCTGCCACCTTTGCGATGACGCGACAGCGCAAGCTACCAGCCTACATATAAAGCTCCGCTTTAACCAAGGCGTACGAACGTGCCAGCGTTGCCTAGTGATAACGTGAATGCAAGGGTTTTGGCAGGCTTTTTGTGATATCACCTTCCCATATAAAATGTAAGGCCCGAGTTGGTAGCGCCTGCCAAACGTAATTTCAGGAAGGTTTAATGTCAAGAACCGTTAGTGCTCGACCATGTCAGCTACCACCTCCCACGATTTCCTCTTTCTTCGCTCTTCGGACAGGCACCGACGGGTACCGGACAGGCAAGTACAGGCGCGGTGAAATGGCGAGACCGTGGCGTCCCAATGTACATCTCGATAAAAAACAAAATAACGGAATAATGGCGGTGGAAAGCGTACACTTTTTACGCGCTCTAGTTTGTGGACCCCTGACGAAAATATGCCTTCTCCTTGTATACCTCATATCACGGCATGAAAGAGCGCTCAACAAGGTTACCAATTTGGATACTACTAAGGTAAGAAAAGCGTTGCAGGGGGCGGGGGGCTGAATGTTAGGTGGACGGATTAGGTTAAGGTGTTCGAATGGGTCAAGTAGATGGCCCTAGTACAGGACCGGCTTAATGAAGGAATGTGGGAGATGCCTTCGCCCTTAAGTGGGCATTGTTCGGCTGATGTTGACGACGAGAATGCCTGTTGTGCAACAACTTGAAGGAGCATCTGGCATCCTCTTCGCTCCTGGCCCTTCCTCGTGAGTTGCCCGGGCCCGTACGCTCATTAAAAATTTTGCCAACAAAACAAGCTTGCGCCAGCCCACATAGTTGCCTGCATTGACATTGAAGAGATTATTTCATGGTTTATGGTTTATCGATTCTGGGATTAGCGTTCCAAAGTGGTCCAAGCTGAAAGATGCTGTAGTTGAGGGCTCCGGAAATTTAGATCATCCGGAGTCTGTAAAGGGCACTGACATCGAAATGCACATGGACGCTTTTCTTTTAGTCTAATTCGAAACGCAGGCAATACAAACGGGATTCGATGCTTTCGCTTAATATTTAGTTCAGCAGCAATGAATCCTTGTCCCGGCGGGGTGGCGCAGTCGTTACGGCGCTCGACCACTGTTCCCAAGGATGCGGGATCGAATACCGGCCTCGGCGGCCGCTTTTCGTTGGAGGCGAAAAGCAAGCCGTTACACCGTTTCCTAAATCTACGCCGTTTCCTAAATATGCAACGCTCCAATTGTTTACTCAACGATATTTGAAATACTTTCGACCACCAATATCGACGATGGATGGAATCCCGAAATATAAGATGCTCAACTTTGAAACGGGTTGGTGGCAGTTAGCGCACTGCTCGACGTTTATTTTTATCATATTTCTATATCCGCGTTATAAATTAGTCACCTATTTCGTCATTTTCTTTTGTAAATATTTATTTCTACTCTTGTAACCTGATGCTCCCGTTTTCTTTTCAACCACCAATCTTACATTCGCTTTTAAAACTTCCGCACCGGGTTCATTCACCCTATCGCTGGTGTATCTAAACCACAGGGTCTCAGGGAAAGTTACTGTAGCAACGTCGACGTCGGTATGAATGCCATCGCACTTAGGTATAAGAGGATGAATTAATTGCCTTTATGGATTTGCGACACACCCCACATGCGCCATCTTCCAGGTTATGTTTCTTTTTGAAGCTGTGGGTTCTTACGCACTCTGATCTACCTTAAAAACGCAGGGCGCTTGCGCCTCAGTCATCAAAGTATGATTCCTTCCTGAACTGCCTTTTTTCTTCGTTTTTGATGCAGTTCTACTCTCTCTGGTTATTGCATATTGTTAATCATCTTTTAATCTTTTAATTAATCAATCTTTTACATTCCGTCATTTTAAATTATATTTAAGTTCTTTATTCCTCTGTCCTCGTGCACCGCGTATTTACTCGCTAGTTTCATACTTCCCTTCTCCTATTTTGATTTAGGCTTTGTCGTTATAGTTATTTAAATGCCTATTCTTCATACCTAAAATTGTCCAAACCCCTCACGCGTTCTTCATGTACATATTACTTTGAGTTCTCCGTGTTTCGATATGCCCCCACCCATTTCTCCTTTCTCCGCCCAATTTGTTGTTTCGTCGTGAGCACACAGTGCTAATGCTCAAAACACTCTCTGATTTATATGTAATCCCGATAGTATCTAAGCCTGTGGGCGCAAAACCGTACTCCCGAAAGTAAGCTCTGGCACTATTACTCCATTTCGAACAACCTGTAATACCTGTAGCTACAATGCCATAAACTTGATTATCCCGGTATCTGGGCACAGAGGGGCGTCGGAAGCTGGTTTCGTATCTCGGTCGTCAGTTACATAACAGCACTTTAACCTGCAATGTTCCCGGTTAGCACGAAGCCAAAAGGCTTCAGAACGTCAGTTCCAAGAGGACAGCTGCAGAGGACGGCGGTAACGGCGTGGTGCCCGATGTGTAACCTGCACCGTTCGCCCAACCATATCATGTAATAACTGGCCATTTTTATGGTGGTCCTGCCATGCAGGATGAATCTGAGCACGGGGAAGTGTTGTTGGCGCCCCATTTAACCCCACGAATAAAACTCCGATGAAGAGGCGTACCGTATTATTATTAAGAAAATGAAGCGGATCGCGAAATTAAAGCCGCGGTAAGACCAGGGCAAGGAGAGAATTCCTGCCGTTTGCACTGCTTTAATTTTACGCATTTTCGCCAACAGTTCTAGAGCCATAGTCTTTGAAATGAAGGGCTTGGTCTGGTTGATGCGGATACCCGGGAAGAGACTTTAGCGTTAAAACCTTTCCCAATCAAGCATTACACGAAATTTTACACAAGAAAAAAACAACTCGCACTGGACAAGAAACGAAAGCAGACAATGTCAAGGCGAACTTCTAAATTCTTCTCGAACGAAGGCTACCATTGAGAACATCACGGCAGAGCCTTTGACAGCATTTCATCGTACCGTGTTGGTCGGGGTATGGGCGGACTTGAGCGGCTGACACACGTGCGCGCCACCGCCGCCGGCTGAGTCCGACTGCGGCGAAACCTTCTATCGATGTGTTTGCGAACTCAGGACAGTGGGCATAGCGCCGCGGTTCCCGCATTTGTCTACCACTAAAGAATGCAGCTCAGCAGGCCGGCTAATCAACCTGCCAGCACGCGATGCGGCGAGCCTGCACGTGCCCCGGCACGAAAGGCGGCAGCACGAAGGACACATCATTATTTCCGTTATTTGTGCTCCGCGTTTATTTTTTCGAAGCTGCAGTGTACTTAAGCAGAATACGACTGGGCCAAGCTCTAGGGAGCTGTCGCATTAGGAAACCGGTGCTTTTAGACAACAGTACGCCACCGACGGGGATAAGGGCCGACGCACATGATGCGGATAAAACAAAAACACTCACAGAAGGAGAGTGCGAGGCATTTATTCAAATACGCGTCATGATCACCTCTGCAAAAAGGGCTTCACTGTGTTGTGGAGACATCGGTTGGACCCCGTGTGCGAATTACATGTCCGCTTGCTGTCCGCGTCCCGCGACGTGTGGCGTTTTCCTCTGGGACGGTAGCCGATGGCTTGGTCACCTTCGTCGTAGACAGGACGGGGGTGAAGGACCTCGGTGATCCTGGTTCCGGAAAATCCAGCCTTGTGTTTGACTTCGCTGATGATTTTTGCGGCGGTGCAGATTGGGGCGACGAGGGCTCACTTCTTTGAAGACGGCTTGGAGCATGGTTGACGTCCATCACAGCACCTTGTGGAATGACGTTTTGGAATAAAAAACCACGTAGAAGAGGCACTTGGTCAAGACGCAGCAGGCAACCTGTTCCAATGCGTACGTAGAACACCGTGCGCGCTACACTCGTGGCGGTGCGCGTGGCAGGGCCCGTGGATTTAGGCTCGTGGAGCCTACCAGAGCGCCACCAAAAGCCGGAAATAAATTGAAGTTACCTTCCTACTGAATGACACGTCTACTAGAAAGAAGCTCCGATGCTCTAGATCTCCGAATAGAAAATCCTTCTATTAGAAAATTTTTATGAAAGATATAACCTGGTTTACTGAAACTCCTGAAAAATTGAACTGATGCATATGGAATATAGGATGCACCTCTTTAATTCAGCGACCTTGATTTCTTAGAGAGGAAAAAAAAGTTGAAAGCATTCACATCGATGAAAAATAACACGAATACGTTAGTGTTTGAGGGCACTCAAACTGCACCTAAAAGGGTGCGACGTGGCAACTTTAATGGCAGCGATCTGTGCACTCCCCTTTTAGATTATTCGCGTACTTTGGTGCTCGCTCAACCAGTGAATCTGTTATTAGTGAATCTGTTATATCTAATCTGCGTCCTGTCGTAAGCGACCAAATTACAAGAAAGGTTATCGGTGCAGTGCATACAACGAGGGCGAGAGGAGACAGCGCACACAGGACGAGTCTCCTTTCGCTCTTGTCGCATGTGCTGCAGCGATAAGGTCTAACCAATATGCCCTATCGTCTACCTTGTCTACAAGAAAGATTACCTGAAATGAATGTTACACCCCGCTTGACCTAAGGCGAACTGCAGGCCGGCTTGGTATGTTTGTGTATGCTGACTAGCTATTAACTAGTGTAAAAAAGGAGTAAAGGTTTTATGGTCGTCGCACATATTCACTCCTCAAGAATGAGATGAATGCAAGAGTTTGGAATAAGTTCCACAAGGCACAAAGACCTGAATTGGAGGCAAAAGTACGAAGATTAGAACCTCGCCATGCTCCGGTTTTTGGAAGACAACAGCCCACACGAGTTCCAAACACATCTCAAAATGTCTATCTCTATGCTGAATGTTCATTGTATCCAGTAATGCAAGAGATGGAATAGCTTGTTTTCCTTTTTTCTCGAAATATATACGTTCCATCAGTGCGTTACAGAAAGCTTGCTACCGTTGTTCGCAGGTCGAAAGCCATGCGACATCGGTAATCGCCGTAGCATCAAACACGGTGCCATCGTCGATGCATGCGAAACGACAGGTGAGAGAGCTCACGCAAGCAGGGCAATGGCACGAGAGACCTGGTGGCCACGTCGGGCGAAATTTGGATGCCTGGCGGATCACTGGAAGCAAGCGCACCTGTTTTTAAGAGGACACGAAATTATAAAAACTTCCAGACTATGAATAATATTCGTGTGGCATATATGTGTCTGCGCAATTTCCGGAATGAATTTTACGTGATTATACGTAAGCTGCTGTCTGCTATAGAAACAAATCACCCAGAGAGCGATGCTAGCCTCTGAATCATTTATTCCGCTGTGGGAGTATCCGATAATATGACTAATGCCTCACGAGGTGCCCAGTAGCCACGAAAGTTTTTCATGCGAATATTTCGTGATATCAGTGCGATCATAATAACCTAGCGCCAGCGCGCTGCTGCCTTCCTAAGGCCTTCTCGCGATTTATTTAAGACACGAGGATTGGAACGACCGCTGGAAGGACCTCGTTTGTTCGATCCTCTTATCACCATTTCGTATGGATGCAGCTGCTAGAGTTTCCAGCTCCTTCCAATTCCACCATAGAATCCGGTCTCCCGACTTCACAGAACCCGGACGACTACCTTGACCGAACGAGATACGAACTGAGGCATGTCAGCTGATCTGTGATCAAGCATGTTCAGGTACGTCGAGGATGCGAGGCTGCAAACAGCCGACGCTGAGGACACAAGACAATTGTTGTCGACATTATGCCCTAGCGCTCCTCATAAATAGTACGCCATCATCATACTCGTGACTTTATGTGACTATTCGGCTTCATATAAACGGTGGCTGTAGAATTCCGATGCGATGAAGTTAGGCCTCGTTTACCAGAAAATTCCTGTTTGCTCTGCGGCGGAATTGTGAGCTAACAATGCGCGACATGGCACTGGCAGGTTGTACATGACATGGCCATGCATTCACTGGTCGTCGGATTGTGTGATTTCATGAAAAGACATACTTGGCCTAGTTGGCCGGCGCTGCCAGCATAGGCACCGCCTTTGAGCCGTGAGGCTGATACAGGAATCCCACCCTCCAGTACCTTTCAATGCAGACAGAGGCATGGGGTCCCTAAACCGCACAGGCACGTTGGGAAGGCACGACTGAATCCGATATCTATACATACGTTGTGTGATCTTTCATATTAAAACGACTGGCTATTTGCATATGCAAGGTTGAAGTTGCTTTTCCTTGCTACATTGATACGGCTCGGTTAAAGCGGGTTCAAGGTTATTATTTCTCTTTTCTTGTGTCCTGCGCACTCATTGGCTAGTTTAATAGTTCTTTTACTCCCCTGTGGGGCAACGCTTTGTCGATATAGTTCTGTCGTCCAATTTCTTTATTTATTCCTTCTTTAATAATTTTCAGCTTCCCGTGTTTCGACAGATGTCGAGCCGATATATCCCTGACCCCCCTCGTTTTTGGTTTTGCTGTCGGAACCTGGTGCTAATCGTCCAGCATCTTTATGAATAATGTGTAATCTTGACGATACTTCAGCGTTTAGGCCCCAAAACGCATTCCTAAAGTATGCTCTGGATGCCGACCGCTGGCGACTGCGTTTCGGCTTCACAGAAACGGAGAGGCATACGTAGGCCGTGTGTGGTCAGTGCACGGTAAAGTTTCGCAGGTGGTCAAAATTACTCCGTAGTCTTCCGCTGTGGCTCCCCTCACTATCTTTTTACTTTCACTCCCACCTTCTCTCCTTCCCTAACGGCAAAGTTCAGGTGTGTACGGAACAAGTACGAGTGATATTGCTCCTTTCCTTTCCTATGAACCAATTAATATTATCATTATTACGCCCTAGCACAACTATTCCTTTCCAAATACCACTCAATACCCAATATTTGTTGTATTCCTCCAATTCCCTCCTCTTGATTATTCTGGTACCTTCATTGTACCGGCGGTCAGCACGTCACTTTCAAGAGGTTAGCCGCAGAGGATTGCGAAAACAAAATGGCCCTGTTTGTGCAATTAGCGCTGTACTTCTACCATCATCATCCGGCAGGCGGCAGTGTCCATGGTCTTCCTAGAATTCAGGAGGAATACGGCCGCGGCAAAAGATTGTTCGCGACGCTTGATAAAGTACTTGTCCAGTGCAACTCTATAGGAGCGGCGTACCGTATTATCAAGAAGAAATTTTGAGAAAACTGAATGGCTTGATCTGGAGTTGACATTGAGACGCAGGAATCAGCTTGAGTGTGAATATATCTCAAAAATACCGAACCTGAAGAAAACACTTTGTAAATAACTGTAACACAGGAATTTCCTCTTTTTGCAGAGCTTAAGTGAGAGCGACTGTATGGCTTTGTCAGGAAGTGTTGTTTGTAGGGAAAGCTACACTGCACTATGTTTTCAAGCCGTCGGCGAGGCACTATGACATCATGTGTCACAGAAGAAGAAAAAGAAGAAGAAAAGCTACACTGCGCTATGTTTTCAAGCCGTCGGCGAGGAACTATGACGCCATGTGTCCTGCTTGTTTGCTCTGTCCTCCAGCCGCGTGTAATCTACCAGGCACAGTTTCAGCGTCTTAACCGCAGATAATGGGAGTCCCTTGAGGCCATCAATCGTGAGGCTATGCGTGCAATAACGTATCTTCCCCGCCTAACACCCATACCAGTACTTCAGGAGTATGCCCAGCTGAATATGCTCACTGAACTCGCTGATCAGCGGATGGCAAACAGATCTCGCAAACAATCTTTACAACTACATCATTTAAAGACACTACCTCCATGGTCGTACTGCCAGCTCACGGACAATCGCCCCACTGCTTCCCCGTCGGTATCATCCGCACATCTGCCTGAAGGGTGCATATTATATACCGATGCATCACATACTGCAGAGCGAGGAGTTACTTCTGTGTATAGTCCCTCTCATCCGCGTCTCAACACTCACGTGACATATACCGCGGATACGTGCACCCCTCTGGCACTGGAACTTCAAGCAATTTACAATGCCATACATTCCCTTCCACCAGATCCTACATTCAATGCAGTTCATCTTTACACAGACTCTCTCACTGCCCTTAAACAGCTTAAGGCCGTCCGACGCACTTTCCAAATAACACAGTCCATACATATGCTCTGTTCAAAGTACCCATGTCCTGTGCGCATACACTGGATTCGCGGCCATGCTCGCGATTCACATAATATTCAAGCGTATGCTATGACGCATATAAACACATCATGCGATCCACCACTTTCCCCTATTCTCTCAGATCCGTTCATGTCCAACGTTTCCGATTCGCAAGTTCTGCGCCAGCTAACACGCTCTGTCATTGCTCCGTGTTCGCACCCTCTCTCCCGTAGTCATACTCGGCAGGAGGAGTGGACAGTGCGCCGGATCCGGGCAGGGGCGGCTCTGACCCCAGCTGTTCGACATCGATGGCGGGAAAAAGATCTACCAGTGACTGACAGGTGCCCTCACTGTGACACTCCACCTGACGTCTGCGATGTGCGTCACTTGTTGTGGACGTGTCCATCAACGACTAATATTAGGCAACGGATAATCATGAAGTTGGGCCTGCGGTGGAATCGCGATAGTGATTATGGGAAATGGACAATGGACAATCGCTATACTGCCAACATTCTCGAATACATAAGCGCAACTGGACTTCACTCCTTCTTTTAACTTTCTATCTCCTGCATCCCATTCCCGCTTTCTCAACTTATGCCTTGTGGCAAACTCTTCGAAAAAAAAATAAAAAGAAGAAGGAAAGCTACACTGCGCTATGTTTTCAAGCCGTCGGCGCGGCACTATGACACCATGTGTCACAGAACAAAAAGAAGAAAAAGAGCTACACTGCGCTATGTTTTCAAGCCGTCGGCGAAGCACTATGACACCATGTGTCACAGAAGAATAAAAAAGAAGAAGAAAAGCTACACTGCGCTACGTTTTGAAGCCGTCGGCGCGGCACTATGACACCATGTGTCACAGAAGAACAAAAAGAAGAAAAGCTACACTGCGCTATGTTTTCAAGCCGTCGGCGAGGCACTATGACACCATGTGTCACAGAACAAAAAGAAGAAAAAAAGCTACACTGCGCTATGTTTTCAAGCCGTCGGCGAGGCACTATGACATCATGTGTCACAGAAGAACAAAAAGAAGAAGAAAAGCTACACTGCGCTAGGTTTTCACGCCGTCGGCGAGGCACTATGACACCATGTGTCACAGAAAAAAAGAAGAAAAAAAGCTACACTGCGCTATGTCTTCAAGCCGTCGGCGAGGCACTATGACACCATGTGTCACAGAAGAACAAAAAGAAGAAGAAAAGCTACACTGCGCTAGGTTTTCAAGCCGTTGGCGAGGCACTATGACACCATGTGTCACAGAAGAACAAAAAGAAGAAAAAAAGCTACACTGCGCTATGTTTTCCAGCCGTCGGCGAGGCACTATGACACCATGTGTCACAGAAGAATAAAAAGAAGAAGAAAAACTACACTGCGCTATGTTTTCAAGCCGTCGGCTGGGCACTATACACCATGTGTCACAGAAGAACAAAAAGAAGAAAAAAAGCTACGCTGCGCTGTTTTCAAGCCGTCGGCGAGGCACTATGACACCATGTGTCACAGAAGAACAAAAACAAGAAGAAAAGCTACACTGCGCTAGGTTTTCAAGCCGTTGGCGAGGCACTATGACACCATGTGTCACAGAAGAACAAAAAGAAGAAAAGCTACACTGCGCTAGGTTTTCAAGCCGTTGGCGAGGCACTATGACACCATGTGTCACAGAAGAACAAAAAGAAGAAGAAAAGCTACACTGCGCTAGGTTTTCAAGCCGTTGGCGAGGCACTATGACACCATGTGTCACAGAAGAACAAAAACAAGAAGAAAAGCTACACTGCGCTAGGTTTTCAAGCCGTTGGCGAGGCACTATGACACCATGTGTCACAGAAGAACAAAAACAAGAAGAAAAGCTACACTGCGCTAGGTTTTCAAGCCGTCGGCGAGGCACTATGACACCATGTGTCACAGAAGAACAAAAACAAGAAGAAAAGCTACACTGCGCTAGGTTTTCAAGCCGTCGGCGAGGCACTATGACACCATGTGTCACAGAAGAACAAAAACAAGAAGAAAAGCTACACTGCGCTAGGTTTTCAAGCCGTCGGCGAGGCACTATGACACCATGTGTCACAGAAGAACAAAAACAAGAAGAAAAGCTACACTGCGCTAGGTTTTCAAGCCGTTGGCGAGGCACTATGACACCATGTGTCACAGAAGAACAAAAACAAGAAGAAAAGCTACACTGCGCTAGGTTTTCAAGCCGTTGGCGAGGCACTATGACACCATGTGTCACAGAAGAACAAAAACAAGAAGAAAAGCTACACTGCGCTAGGTTTTCAAGCCGTTGGCGAGGCACTATGACACCATGTGTCACAGAAGAACAAAAACAAGAAGAAAAGCTACACTGCGCTAGGTTTTCAAGCCGTTGGCGAGGCACTATGACACCATGTGTCACAGAAGAACAAAAACAAGAAGAAAAGCTACACTGCGCTAGGTTTTCAAGCCGTCGGCGAGGCACTATGACACCATGTGTCACAGAAGAACAAAAACAAGAAGAAAAGCTACACTGCGCTAGGTTTTCAAGCCGTTGGCGAGGCACTATGACACCATGTGTCACAGAAGAACAAAAACAAGAAGAAAAGCTACACTGCGCTAGGTTTTCAAGCCGTCGGCGAGGCACTATGACACCATGTGTCACAGAAGAACAAAAACAAGAAGAAAAGCTACACTGCGCTAGGTTTTCAAGCCGTCGGCGAGGCACTATGACACCATGTGTCACAGAAGAACAAAAACAAGAAGAAAAGCTACACTGCGCTAGGTTTTCAAGCCGTTGGCGAGGCACTATGACACCATGTGTCACAGAAGAACAAAAACAAGAAGAAAAGCTACACTGCGCTAGGTTTTCAAGCCGTTGGCGAGGCACTATGACACCATGTGTCACAGAAGAACAAAAACAAGAAGAAAAGCTACACTGCGCTAGGTTTTCAAGCCGTTGGCGAGGCACTATGACACCATGTGTCACAGAAGAACAAAAACAAGAAGAAAAGCTACACTGCGCTAGGTTTTCAAGCCGTTGGCGAGGCACTATGACACCATGTGTCACAGAAGAACAAAAACAAGAAGAAAAGCTACACTGCGCTAGGTTTTCAAGCCGTCGGCGAGGCACTATGACACCATGTGTCACAGAAGAACAAAAACAAGAAGAAAAGCTACACTGCGCTAGGTTTTCAAGCCGTCGGCGAGGCACTATGACACCATGTGTCACAGAAGAACAAAAACAAGAAGAAAAGCTACACTGCGCTAGGTTTTCAAGCCGTTGGCGAGGCACTATGACACCATGTGTCACAGAAGAACAAAAACAAGAAGAAAAGCTACACTGCGCTAGGTTTTCAAGCCGTCGGCGAGGCACTATGACACCATGTGTCACAGAAGAACAAAAACAAGAAGAAAAGCTACACTGCGCTAGGTTTTCAAGCCGTCGGCGAGGCACTATGACACCATGTGTCACAGAAGAACAAAAACAAGAAGAAAAGCTACACTGCGCTATGTTTTCAAGCCATCGGCGAGGCACTATGACAACATGTGTCACAGAAGAACAAAAAGAAGAAGAAAAGCTACACTGTGCTAGGTTTTCAAGCCGTTGGCGAGCCACTATGACGCCATGTGTCACAGAAGAACAAAAAGGAGAACAAAACCTACACTGCGCTATGTTTTCAAGCCGTCGGCGAGGCACTATGACACCATGTGTCACAGAAGAACAAAAAGAAGAAGAAAAGCTACGCTGCGCTATGTTTCCAAGCCGTCGGCGAGGCACTATGACACCATGTGTCACAGAAGAAGAAAAGGAAGAAAAGCTACACTGCGCTATATTTTCAAGCCGTCGGCGAGGCACTATGACACCACGTTTCACAGAACAAAAAGAAGAAAAAAAGCTACACTGCGCTAGGTTTTCAAGCCGTCGTCGAGGCACTATGCAACCATGTGTCACAGAAGAACAAAAATAAGAAGAAAAGCTACACTGCGCTATGTTTTCAAGCTGTCGGCGAGGCACTATGACAAAATGTGTCACAGAAGAACAAAAAGAAGAAAAACTACACTGCGCTATGTTTTCAAGCCGTCGGCGAGGGACTATGACACCATGTGTCACAGAAGAACAAAAAGAAGAAGAAAAGCTACACTGCGCTATGTTTTCAAGCCGTCGGCGAGGCGGTAAAAAAAGGCACAGACACCATGTGTCACAGAAGAACAAAAAGAAGAAGAAATGCTAAACTGCGCTATGTTTTCAAGCCGTCGGCGAGGCACTATGACACCATGTGTCACAGAAGAATTAAAAGAAGAAGGAAAGCTATATTGCGGTATGTTTTAAAGCCGTCGGCGGGGCACTATGACACCATGTGTCACAGAAGAACAAAAAGAAGAAGAAAAGCTACACTGCGCTAGGTTTTCAAGCCATTGGCGAGGCACTATGACACCATGTGTCACAGAAGAACAAAAAGAAGAAGAAAAGCTACGCTGCGCTATGTTTCCAAGCCGTCGGCGAGGCACTATGACACCATGTGTCACAGAAGAACAAAAGGAAGAAGAAAAGCTACACTGCGCTATGTTTTCAAGCCGTCGGCGAGGCACTATGACCCCATGTGTCACAGAACAAAAAGAAGAAAAAAAGCTACACTGCGCTATGTTTTCAAGCCGTCGGCGAGGCACTTTGACACCATGTGTCACAGAAGAACAAAAAGAAGAAGAAAAGCTACACTGCGCAATGTTTTCAAGCCGTCGGCGAGGCACTATGACACCATGTGTCACAGAAGAATTAAAAGAAGAAGGAAAGCTATATTGCGGTATGTTTTAATGCCGTCGGCGGGGCACTATGACACCATGTGTCACAGAAGAACAAAAAGAAGAAGAAAAGCTACACTGCGCTAGGTTTTCAAGCCATTGGCGAGGCACTATGACACCATGTGCCACAGAAGAACAAAAAGAAGAAGAAAAGCTACGCTGCGCTATGTTTCCAAGCCGTCGGCGAGGCACTATGACACCATGTGTCACAGAAGAACAAAAGGAAGAAGAAAAGCTACACTGCGCTATGTTTTCAAGCCGTCGGCGAGGCACTATGACCCCATGTGTCACAGAACAAAAAGAAGAAAAAAAGGTACACTGCGCTATGTTTTCAAGCCGTCGGCGAGGCACTTTGACACCATGTGTCACAGAAGAACAAAAAGAAGAAGAAAAGCTACACTGCGCAATGTTTTCAAGCCGTCGGCGAGGCACTATGACACCATGTCTCACAGAAGAACAAAAAGAAGAAGAAAAGCTACACTGTGCTAGGTTTTCAACCCGTTGGCGAGGCACTATGACAGCATGTGTCACAGAAGAACAAAAAGAAGTAGAAAAGCTACACTGCGCTAGGTTTTCAAGCCGTCGGTGAGGCACTTTGGCACCATGTGTCACAGAAGAAGAAAAAGAAGAAGAAAAGCTAAACTGCGCTATGTTTTCAAGCCGTCGGCGAGGCACTATGACACCATGTGTCACAGAAGAATTAAAAGAAGAAGGAAAGCTACATTGCGGTATGTTTTAAAGCCGTCGGCGGGGCACTATGACACCATGTGTCACAGAAGAACAAAAAGAAGAAGAAATGCTACACTGCGCTAGGTTTTCAAGCCGTTGGCGAGGCACTATGACACCATGTGTCACAGAAGAACAAAAAGAAGAAGAAAAGCTACGCTGCGCTATGTTTCCAAGCCGTCGGCGAGGCACTATGACACCATGTGTCACAGAAGAACAAAAGGAAGAAGAAAAGCTACACTGCGCTATGTTTTCAAGCCGTCGGCGAGGCACTATGACCCCATGTGTCACAGAACAAAAAGAAGAAAAAAAGCTACACTGCGCTATCTTTTCAAGCCGTCGGCGAGGCACTTTGACACCATGTGTCACAGAAGAACAAAAAGAAGAAGAAAAGCTACACTGTGCTAGGTTTTCAACCCGTTGGCGAGGCACTATGACAGCATGTGTCACAGAAGAACAAAAAGAAGTAGAAAAGCTACACTGCGCTAGGTTTTCAAGCCGTCGGTGAGGCACTTTGGCACCATGTGTCACAGAAGAAGAAAAAGAAGAAGAAAAGCTAAACTGCGCTATGTTTTCAAGCCGTCGGCGAGGCACTATGACACCATGTGTCACAGAAGAATTAAAAGAAGAAGGAAAGCTACATTGCGGTATGTTTTAAAGCCGTCGGCGGGGCACTATGACACCATGTGTCACAGAAGAACAAAAAGAAGAAGAAAAGCTACACTGCGCTAGGTTTTAAAGCCGTCGGCGGGGCACTATGACACCATGTGTCACAGAAGAACAAAAAGAAGAAGAAAAGCTACACTGCGCTAGGTTTTCAAGCCGTTGGCGAGGCACTATGACACCATGTGTCACAGAAGAACAAAAAGAAGAAGAAAAGCTACGCTGCGCTATGTTTCCAAGCCGTCGGCGAGGCACTATGACACCATGTGTCACAGAAGAACAAAAGGAAGAAGAAAAGCTACACTGCGCTATGTTTTCAAGCCGTCGGCGAGGCACTATGACCCCATGTGTCACAGAACAAAAAGAAGAAAAAAAGCTACACTGCGCTATGTTTTCAAGCCGTCGGCGAGGCACTTGGACACCATGTGTCACAGAAGAACAAAAAGAAGAAGAAAAGCTACACTGTGCTAGGTTTTCAACCCGTTGGCGAGGCACTATGACAGCATGTGTCACAGAAGAACAAAAAGAAGTAGAAAAGCTACACTGCGCTAGGTTTTCAAGCCGTCGGTGAGGCACTTTGGCACCATGTGTCACAGAAGAAGAAAAAGAAGAAGAAAAGCTAAACTGCGCTATGTTTTCAAGCCGTCGGCGAGGCACTATGACACCATGTGTCACAGAAGAATTAAAAGAAGAAGGAAAGCTACATTGCGGTATGTTTTAAAGCCGTCGGTGGGGCACTATGACACCATGTGTCACAGAAGAAGAAAAAGAAGAAGAAAAGCTACACTGCGCTAGGTTTTCAAGCCGTTGGCGAGGCACTATGACACCATGTGTCACAGAAGAACAAAAAGAAGAAAAGCTACACTGCGCTATGTTTTCAAGCCATCGGCGAGGCACTATGACAACATGTGTCACAGAAGAACAAAAAGAAGAAGAAAAGCTACACTGTGCTAGGTTTTCAAGCCGTTGGCGAGCCACTATGACGCCATGTGTCACAGAAGAACAAAAAGGAGAAGAAAACCTACACTGCGCTATGTTTTCAAGCCGTCGGCGAGGCACTATGACACTATGTGTCACAGAAGAAGAAAAGGAAGAAAAGCTACACTGCGCTATATTTTCAAGCCGTCGGCGAGGCACTATGACACCACGTTTCACAGAACAAAAAGAAGAAAAAAAGCTACACTGCGCTAGGTTTTCAAGCCGTCGTCGAGGCACTATGCAACCATGTGTCCTAGAAGAACAAAAATAAGAAGAAAAGCTACACTGCGCTATGTTTTCAAGCTGTCGGCGAGGCACTATGACAAAATGTGTCACAGAAGAACAAAAAGAAGAAAAGCTACACTGCGCTAGGTTTTCAAGCCGTTGGCGAGGCACTATGACACCATGTGTCACAGAAGAACAAAAAGAAGAAGAAAAGCTACACTGCGCTAGGTTTTCAAGCCGTTGGCGAGGCACTATGACACCATGTGTCACAGAAGAACAAAAACAAGAAGAAAAGCTACACTGAGCTAGGTTTTCAAGCCGTTGGCGAGGCACTATGACACCATGTGTCACAGAAGAACAAAAAGAAGAAAAGCTACACTGCGCTAGGTTTTCAAGCCGTTGGCGAGGCACTATGACACCATGTGTCACAGAAGAACAAAAACAAGAAGAAAAGCTACACTGCGCTAGGTTTTCAAGCCGTCGGCGAGGCACTATGACACCATGTGTCACAGAAGAACAAAAACAAGAAGAAAAGCTACACTGCGCTAGGTTTTCAAGCCGTCGGCGAGGCACTATGACACCATGTGTCACAGAAGAACAAAAACAAGAAGAAAAGCTACACTGCGCTATGTTTTCAAGCCATCGGCGAGGCACTATGACAACATGTGTCACAGAAGAACAAAAAGAAGAAGAAAAGCTACACTGTGCTAGGTTTTCAAGCCGTTGGCGAGCCACTATGACGCCATGTGTCACAGAAGAACAAAAAGGAGAACAAAACCTACACTGCGCTATGTTTTCAAGCCGCCGGCGAGGCACTATGACACCATGTGTCACAGAAGAACAAAAAGAAGAAGAAAAGCTACACTGCGCTAGGTTTTCAAGCCGTCGTCGAGGCACTATGCAACCATGTGTCACAGAAGAACAAAAATAAGAAGAAAAGCTACACTGCGCTATGTTTTCAAGCTGTCGGCGAGGCACTATGACAAAATGTGTCACAGAAGAACAAAAAGAAGAAAAACTACACTGCGCTATGTTTTCAAGCCGTCGGCGAGGGACTATGACACCATGTGTCACAGAAGAACAAAAAGAAGAAGAAAAGCTACACTGCGCTATGTTTTCAAGCCGTCGGCGAGGCGCTAAAAAAAGGCACTGACACCATGTGTCACAGAAGAACAAAAAGAAGAAGAAATGCTAAACTGCGCTATGTTTTCAAGCCGTCGGCGAGGCACTATGACACCATGTGTCACAGAAGAATTAAAAGAAGAAGGAAAGCTATATTGCGGTATGTTTTAAAGCCGTCGGCGGGGCACTCTGACACCATGTGTCACAGAAGAACAAAAAGAAGAAGAAAAGCTACACTGCGCTAGGTTTTCAAGCCATTGGCGAGGCACTATGACACCATGTGTCACAGAAGAACAAAAAGAAGAAGAAAAGCTACGCTGCGCTATGTTTCCAAGCCGTCGGCGAGGCACTATGACACCATGTGTCACAGAAGAACAAAAGGAAGAAGAAAAGCTACACTGCGCTATGTTTTCAAGCCGTCGGCGAGGCACTATGACCCCATGTGTCACAGAACAAAAAGAAGAAAAAAAGCTACACTGCGCTATGTTTTCAAGCCGTCGGCGAGGCACTTTGACACCATGTGTCACAGAAGAACAAAAAGAAGAAGAAAAGCTACACTGCGCAATGTTTTCAAGCCGTCGGCGAGGCACTATGACACCATGTGTCACAGAAGAATTAAAAGAAGAAGGAAAGCTATATTGCGATATGTTTTAATGCCGTCGGCGGGGCACTATGACACCATGTGTCACAGAAGAACAAAAAGAAGAAGAAAAGCTACACTGCGCTAGGTTTTCAAGCCATTGGCGAGGCACTATGACACCATGTGTCACAGAAGAACAAAAAGAAGAAGAAAAGCTACGCTGCGCTATGTTTCCAAGCCGTCGGCGAGGCACTATGACACCATGTGTCACAGAAGAACAAAAGGAAGAAGAAAAGCTACACTGCGCTATGTTTTCAAGCCGTCGGCGAGGCACTATGACCCCATGTGTCACAGAACAAAAAGAAGAAAAAAAGGTACACTGCGCTATGTTTTCAAGCCGTCGGCGAGGCACTTTGACACCATGTGTCACAGAAGAACAAAAAGAAGAAGAAAAGCTACACTGCGCAATGTTTTCAAGCCGTCGGCGAGGCACTATGACACCATGTCTCACAGAAGAACAAAAAGAAGAAGAAAAGCTACACTGTGCTAGGTTTTCAACCCGTTGGCGAGGCACTATGACAGCATGTGTCACAGAAGAACAAAAAGAAGTAGAAAAGCTACACTGCGCTAGGTTTTCAAGCCGTCGGTGAGGCACTTTGGCACCATGTGTCACAGAAGAAGAAAAAGAAGAAGAAAAGCTACACTGCGGTATGTTTTCAAGCCGTCTTCGAGGCACTATGACACCATGTGTCACAGAAGAACAAAAAGAAGAAAAGCTACACTGCGCTGTGTTTTCAAGCCGTCGGCGATGCACTATGACACCATGTGTCACAGAAGAATAAAAAGAAGAAGAAAAGCTACACTGCGCTATGTTTTCAAGCCGTCGGTGAGGCACTATGACACCATGTGTCACAGAAGAACAAAAAGAAGAAAAACTACACTGCGCTATGTTTTCAAGCCTTCGGCGAGGCACTATGACACCATGTGTCACAGAAGAACAAAAAGAAGAAGAAAAGCTACACTGCGCTATGTTTTCAAGCCGTCTTCGAGGCACTATGACACCATATGTCACAGAAGAACAAAAAGAAGAAGAAAAGCTACACTGCTCTATGTTTTCAAGCTGTCGGCGATGGACTATGACACCATGTGTCACAGAAGAATAAAAAGAAGAAGAAAAGCTACACTGCGCTATGTTTTCAAGCCGTCGGCGAGGCACTATGACACCATGTGTCACAGAAGAACAAAAATAAGAAGAAAAGCTAAACTGCGCTATGTTTTCAAGCCGTCGGCGAGGCACTATGACATCATGTGTCACAGAAGAACAAAAAGAAGAAAAAAAGCTACACTGCGCTAGGTTTTCAAGCCGTCGTCGAGGCACTATGCAACCATGTGTCCTAGAAGAACAAAAATAAGAAGAAAAGCTACACTGCGCTATGTTTTCAAGCTGTCGGCGAGGCACTATGACAAAATGTGTCACAGAAGAACAAAAAGAAGAAAAGCTACACTGCGCTAGGTTTTCAAGCCGTTGGCGAGGCACTATGACACCATGTGTCACAGAAGAACAAAAAGAAGAAGAAAAGCTACACTGCGCTAGGTTTTCAAGCCGTTGGCGAGGCACTATGACACCATGTGTCACAGAAGAACAAAAACAAGAAGAAAAGCTACACTGAGCTAGGTTTTCAAGCCGTTGGCGAGGCACTATGACACCATGTGTCACAGAAGAACAAAAAGAAGAAAAGCTACACTGCGCTAGGTTTTCAAGCCGTTGGCGAGGCACTATGACACCATGTGTCACAGAAGAACAAAAACAAGAAGAAAAGCTACACTGCGCTAGGTTTTCAAGCCGTCGGCGAGGCACTATGACACCATGTGTCACAGAAGAACAAAAACAAGAAGAAAAGCTACACTGCGCTAGGTTTTCAAGCCGTCGGCGAGGCACTATGACACCATGTGTCACAGAAGAACAAAAACAAGAAGAAAAGCTACACTGCGCTATGTTTTCAAGCCATCGGCGAGGCACTATGACAACATGTGTCACAGAAGAACAAAAAGAAGAAGAAAAGCTACACTGTGCTAGGTTTTCAAGCCGTTGGCGAGCCACTATGACGCCATGTGTCACAGAAGAACAAAAAGGAGAACAAAACCTACACTGCGCTATGTTTTCAAGCCGCCGGCGAGGCACTATGACACCATGTGTCACAGAAGAACAAAAAGAAGAAGAAAAGCTACACTGCGCTAGGTTTTCAAGCCGTCGTCGAGGCACTATGCAACCATGTGTCACAGAAGAACAAAAATAAGAAGAAAAGCTACACTGCGCTATGTTTTCAAGCTGTCGGCGAGGCACTATGACAAAATGTGTCACAGAAGAACAAAAAGAAGAAAAACTACACTGCGCTATGTTTTCAAGCCGTCGGCGAGGGACTATGACACCATGTGTCACAGAAGAACAAAAAGAAGAAGAAAAGCTACACTGCGCTATGTTTTCAAGCCGTCGGCGAGGCGCTAAAAAAAGGCACTGACACCATGTGTCACAGAAGAACAAAAAGAAGAAGAAATGCTAAACTGCGCTATGTTTTCAAGCCGTCGGCGAGGCACTATGACACCATGTGTCACAGAAGAATTAAAAGAAGAAGGAAAGCTATATTGCGGTATGTTTTAAAGCCGTCGGCGGGGCACTCTGACACCATGTGTCACAGAAGAACAAAAAGAAGAAGAAAAGCTACACTGCGCTAGGTTTTCAAGCCATTGGCGAGGCACTATGACACCATGTGTCACAGAAGAACAAAAAGAAGAAGAAAAGCTACGCTGCGCTATGTTTCCAAGCCGTCGGCGAGGCACTATGACACCATGTGTCACAGAAGAACAAAAGGAAGAAGAAAAGCTACACTGCGCTATGTTTTCAAGCCGTCGGCGAGGCACTATGACCCCATGTGTCACAGAACAAAAAGAAGAAAAAAAGCTACACTGCGCTATGTTTTCAAGCCGTCGGCGAGGCACTTTGACACCATGTGTCACAGAAGAACAAAAAGAAGAAGAAAAGCTACACTGCGCAATGTTTTCAAGCCGTCGGCGAGGCACTATGACACCATGTGTCACAGAAGAATTAAAAGAAGAAGGAAAGCTATATTGCGATATGTTTTAATGCCGTCGGCGGGGCACTATGACACCATGTGTCACAGAAGAACAAAAAGAAGAAGAAAAGCTACACTGCGCTAGGTTTTCAAGCCATTGGCGAGGCACTATGACACCATGTGTCACAGAAGAACAAAAAGAAGAAGAAAAGCTACGCTGCGCTATGTTTCCAAGCCGTCGGCGAGGCACTATGACACCATGTGTCACAGAAGAACAAAAGGAAGAAGAAAAGCTACACTGCGCTATGTTTTCAAGCCGTCGGCGAGGCACTATGACCCCATGTGTCACAGAACAAAAAGAAGAAAAAAAGGTACACTGCGCTATGTTTTCAAGCCGTCGGCGAGGCACTTTGACACCATGTGTCACAGAAGAACAAAAAGAAGAAGAAAAGCTACACTGCGCAATGTTTTCAAGCCGTCGGCGAGGCACTATGACACCATGTCTCACAGAAGAACAAAAAGAAGAAGAAAAGCTACACTGTGCTAGGTTTTCAACCCGTTGGCGAGGCACTATGACAGCATGTGTCACAGAAGAACAAAAAGAAGTAGAAAAGCTACACTGCGCTAGGTTTTCAAGCCGTCGGTGAGGCACTTTGGCACCATGTGTCACAGAAGAAGAAAAAGAAGAAGAAAAGCTACACTGCGGTATGTTTTCAAGCCGTCTTCGAGGCACTATGACACCATGTGTCACAGAAGAACAAAAAGAAGAAAAGCTACACTGCGCTGTGTTTTCAAGCCGTCGGCGATGCACTATGACACCATGTGTCACAGAAGAATAAAAAGAAGAAGAAAAGCTACACTGCGCTATGTTTTCAAGCCGTCGGTGAGGCACTATGACACCATGTGTCACAGAAGAACAAAAAGAAGAAAAACTACACTGCGCTATGTTTTCAAGCCTTCGGCGAGGCACTATGACACCATGTGTCACAGAAGAACAAAAAGAAGAAGAAAAGCTACACTGCGCTATGTTTTCAAGCCGTCTTCGAGGCACTATGACACCATATGTCACAGAAGAACAAAAAGAAGAAGAAAAGCTACACTGCTCTATGTTTTCAAGCTGTCGGCGATGGACTATGACACCATGTGTCACAGAAGAATAAAAAGAAGAAGAAAAGCTACACTGCGCTATGTTTTCAAGCCGTCGGCGAGGCACTATGACACCATGTGTCACAGAAGAACAAAAATAAGAAGAAAAGCTAAACTGCGCTATGTTTTCAAGCCGTCGGCGAGGCACTATGACATCATGTGTCACAGAAGAACAAAAAGAAGAAAAACTACACTGCGCTATGTTTTCAAGCCTTCGGCGAGGCACTATGACACCATGTGTCACAGAAGAACAAAAAGAAGAAGAAAAGCTACACTGCGCTATGTTTTCAAGCCGTCGGCGAGGCACTATGACACCATGTGTCACAGAACAAAAAGAAGAAAAAAAAGCTACACTGCGCTATTTTTTCAAGCCGTCGGCGAGGCACTTTGACACCATATTTCACAGAAGAATAAAAAGAAGAAGAAAAGCCACACTGCGGTATGTTTTCAAGCCGTCTTCGAGGCACTATGACACCATGTGTCACAGAAGAACAAAAAGAAGCAGAAAAGCTACACTGCGCTATGTTTTCAAGCTGTCGGCGATGCACTATGACACCATGTGTCACAGAAGAATAAAAAGAAGAAGAAAAGCTACACTGCGCTATGTTTTCGAGCCGTCGGCGAGGCACTATGACACCATGTGTCACAGAAGAATAAAAAGAAGAAGAAAAGCTACACTGCGGTATGTTTTCAAGCTGTCAGCGATGCACTATGACACCATGTTTCACAGAAGAACAAAAAGAAGAAAAGCTACACTGCGCTTTGTTTTTAACCTGTCGGCGAGGCACTATGACACCATGTGTCACAGAACAAAAAGAAGAAAAAAGCTACACTGCGCTATTTTTTCAAGCCGTCGGCGAGGCACTTTGACACCATGTTTCATTGAACAACAAAAAGAAGAAAAGGTACACTGCGCTATGTTTTCAAGCCGTCGGCAAGGCACTATGACAGCTTGTGTCACAGAAGAACAAAAAGAAGAAGAAAAGCTACACTGTGCTAGGTTTTCAAGCCGTCGGCGAGGCACTATGACACCATGTGTCACAGAACAAAAGGAAGAAAAAAAGCTACACTGCGCTATGTTTTCAAGCTGTGGGCGAACCACTATGACACCATGTGTCGCAGAAGAACAAAACGAAGAAGAAAAGCTACACTTCGCTATGTTTTCAAGCCGTCGGCGAGGCACTATGACACCATGTGTCACAGAACAAAAAGAAGAAAAAAAAGCTACACTGCGCTATGTTTTCAAGCCGTCGGCGAGGCACTATGACACCATGTGTCACAGAAGAACAAAAAGAAGAAGAAAAGCTACACTGCGCTAGGTTTTCAAGCCGTTGGCGAGGCACTATGACACCATGTGTCACAGAAGAACAAAAAGTAGAAGAAAAGCTACACTGCGCTATGTCTTCCAGCCGTCGGCGAGGCACTATGACACCATGTGTCACAGAAGAATAAAAAGAAGAAGAAAAGCAACACTGCGCTATGTTTTCAAGCCGTCGGCGAGGCACTATGACACCATGTGTCACAGAAGAATTAAAAAAGAAGAATAGCAACACTGCGCTATGTTTTCAAGCCGTCGGCGGGGCACTATACACCATGTGTCACAGAAGTACAAAAAGAAGAAAAAAAGCTACACTGTGCTATATTTTCAAGCCGTCGGCGAGGCACTATGACACCATGTGTCACAGAAGAACAAAAAGAAGAAAAGCTACACTGCGCTAGGTTTTAAAGCCGTTGGCGAGGCACTATGACACCATGTGTCACAGAAGAACAAAAAGAACAAAAACTACACTGCGCTATGTTTTCCAGCAGTCAGCGAGGCACTATGACACCATGCGTCACAGAACAAAAAGTAGAAAGAAAGCTACACTGCACTAGGTTTTCAAGCCGTCGGCGAGGCACTATGACACCATGTGTCACAGAAGAACAAAAATAAGAAGAAAAGCTACACTGCGCTATGTTTTCAAGCCGTCGGCGAGGCACTATGACACCATGTGTCACAGAAGAACAAAAAGAAGAAAAACTACACTGCGCTATGATTTCAAGCCGTCGGCGAGGCACTATTACACCATGTGTCACATAAGAACAAAAAGAAGAAGAAAAGCTACACTACGCTATGTTTTCAAGCCGTCGGCGAGGCACTAAAAAAAAGCCACTGACACCATGTGTCACAGAAGAACAAAAAGAAGAAGAAAAGCTAAACTGCGCTATGTTTTCAAGCCGTCGGCGAGGCACTATGACACCATGTGTCACAGAAGAATAAAAAGAAGAAGAAAAGCTACACTGCGGTATGTTTTCAAGCCGTCTTCGAGGCACTATGACACCATGTGTCACAGAAGAACAAAAAGAAGAAAAGCTACACTGCGCTGTGTTTTCAAGCCGTCGGCGATGCACTATGACACCATGTGTCACAGAAGAATAAAAAGAAGAAGAAAAGCTACACTGCGCTATGTTTTCAAGCCGTCGGCGAGGCACTTTGACACCATGTGTCACAGAACAAAAAGAAGAAAAAAAGCTACACTGCGCTATTATTTCAAGCCGTCGGCGAGGCACTATGACACCATGTGTCGCCGAAGATTAAAAAGAAGAAGAAAAGCTACACTGCGCTATGCTTTCAAGCCGTCGGCGAGGCACCATGACACTATGTGTCACAGAAGAAGAAAAGGAAGAAGAAAAGCTACACTGCGCTATGTTTTCAAGCCGTCAGCGAGGCACTATGACACCATGCGTCACAGAACAAAAAGAAGAAAAAAAGCTACACTGCACTAGGTTTTCAAGCCGTCGGCGAGGCACTATGGCACCATGTGTCACAGAAGAACAAAAATAAGAAGAAAAGCTACACTGCGCTATGTTTTCAAGCCGTCGGCGAGGCACTATGACACCATGTGTCACATAAGAACAAAAAGAAGAAAAGCTACACTGCGCTATGTTTTCAGGCCGTCGGCGAGGCACTAAAAAAAAAGCCACTGACACCATGTGTCACAGAAGAACAAAAAGAAGAAGAAAAGGTAAACTGCACTATGTTTTCAAGCCGTCGGCGAGGCACTATGACACCATGTGTCACAGAAGAATAAAAAGAAGAAGAAAAGCTACACTGCGGTATGTTTTCAAGCCGTCTTCGAGGCACTATGACACCATGTGTCACAGAAGAACAAAAAGAAGAAGAAAAGCTACACTGCGCTATGGTTTCAAGCCGTCGGCGATGCACTATGACACCATGTGTCACAGAAAAATAAAAAGAAGAAGAAAAGCTACACTGCGCTATGTTTTCAAGCCGTCGGTGAGGCACTATGACACCATGTGTCACAGAACAAAAAGAAGAAAAAAAGCTACACTGCGCTATGTTTTCAAGCCGTCAGCGAGGCACTATGACACCATGTGTCACAGAAGAACAAAAAGAAGAAAAGCTACACTGCGCTATGTTTTCCGGCCGTCGGCGTGGCACTATGACACCAATTGTCACAGAAGAATAAAAAGAAGAAGAAAAGCAACACTGCGCTTTGTTTTCAAGCCGTCGGCGGGGCACTATACACCATGTGTCACAGAAGAACAAAAAGAGGAAAAAAAAGCTGCACTACGTTATGTTTTCAAGCCGTCGGCGAGGCACTATGACACCATGTGTCACAGAAGAACAAAAACAAGAAGAAAAGCTACACTGCGCTAGGTTTTCAAGCCGTTGGCGAGGCACTATGACACCATGTGTCACAGAAGAATAAAAAGAAGAAGAAAAGCTACACTGCGGTATGTTTTCAAGCCGTCTTCGAGGCACTATGACGCCACGTTGTCACAGAAGAACAAAAAGAAGAAAAGCTACACTGCGCTGTGTTTTCAAGCCGTCGGCGATGCACTATGACACCATGTGTCACAGAAGAATAAAAAGAAGAAGAAAAGCTACACTGCGCTATGTTTTCAAGCCGTCGGCGAGGCACTATGACACCATGTGTCACAGAAGAACAAAAAGAAGAAAAACTACACTGCGCTATGTTTTCAAGCCTTCGGCGAGGCACTATGACACCATGTGTCACAGAAGAACAAAAAGAAGAAGAAAAGCTACACTGCGCTATGTTTTCAAGCCGTCTTCGAGGCACTATGACACCATATGTCACAGAAGAACAAAAAGAAGAAGAAAAGCTACACTGCTCTATGTTTTCAAGCTGTCGGCGATGCACTATGACACCATGTGTCACAGAAGAATAAAAAGAAGAAGAAAAGCTACACTGCGTTATGTTTTCAAGCCCTCGGCGAGGCACTATGACACCATGTGTCACAGAAGAACAAAAATAAGAAGAAAAGCTAAACTGCGCTATGTTTTCAAGCCGTCGGCGAGGCACTATGACATCATGTGTCACAGAAGAACAAAAAGAAGAAAAACTACACTGCGCTATGTTTTCAAGCCTTCGGCGAGGCACTATGACACCATGTGTCACAGAAGAACAAAAAGAAGAAGAAAAGCTACACTGCGCTATGTTTTCAAGCCGTCTTCGAGGCACTATGACACCATATGTCACAGAAGAACAAAAAGAAGAAGAAAAGCTACACTGCTCTATGTTTTCAAGCTGTCGGCGATGCACTATGACACCATGTGTCACATAAGAATAAAAAGAAGAAGAAAAGCTACACTGCGCTATGTTTTCAAGCCGTCGGCGAGGCGCTTTGACACCATATTTCACAGAAGAATAAAAAGAAGAAGAAAAGCTACACTGCGGTATGTTTTCAAGCCGTCTTCGAGGCACTATGACACCATGTGTCACAGAAGAATAAAAAGAAGAAAAGCGACACTGCGGTATGTTTTCAAGCTGTCAGCGATGCACTATGACACCATGTGTCACAGAAGAATAAAAAGAAGAAGAAAAGCTACACTTTGCTATGTTTTCAAGCCGTCGGCGAGGCACTATGACACCATGTGTCACAGAACAAAAAGAAGAAAAAAAAGCTACACTGCGCTATTTTTTCAAGCCGTCGGCGAGGCACTTTGACACCATGTTTCATAGAAGAACAAAAAGAAGAAAAGCTACACTGCGCTTTGTTTTTAACCTGTCGGCGAGGCACTATGACACCATGTGTCTTAGAACAAAAAGAAGAAAAAAAGCTACACTGCGCTATTTTTTCAAGCCGTCGGCGAGGCACTTTGACACCATGTTTCATTGAACAACAAAAAGAAGAAAAGGTACACTGCGCTATGTTTTCAAGCCGTCGGCAAGGCACTATGACAGCTTGTGTCACAGAAGAACAAAAAGAAGAAGAAAAGCTACACTGTGCTAGGTTTTCAAGCCGTCGGCGAGGCACTATGACACCATGTGTCACAGAACAAAAGGAAGAAAAAAAGCTACACTGCGCTATGTTTTCAAGCTGTGGGCGAACCACTATGACACCATGTGTCGCAGAAGAACAAAACGAAGAAGAAAAGCTACACTTCGCTATGTTTTCAAGCCGTCGGCGAGGCACTATGACACCATGTGTCACAGAACAAAAAGAAGAAAAAAAAGCTACACTGCGCTATGTTTTCAAGCCGTCGGCGAGGCACTATGACACCATGTGTCACAGAAGAACAAAAAGAAGAAAAGCTACACTGCGCTAGGTTTTCAAGCCGTTGGCGAGGCACTATGACACCATGTGTCACAGAAGAACAAAAAGTAGAAGAAAAGCTACACTGCGCTATGTTTTCCAGCCGTCGGCGAGGCACTATGACACCATGTGTCACAGAAGAATAAAAAGAAGAAGAAAAGCAACACTGCGCTATGTTTTCAAGCCGTCGGCGAGGCACTATGACACCATGTGTCACAGAAGAATTAAAAAAGAAGAAAAGCAACACTGCGCTATGTTTTCAAGCCGTCGGCGGGGCACTATACACCATGTGTCACAGAAGTACAAAAAGAAGAAAAAAAGCTACACTGCGCTATATTTTCAAGCCGTCGGCGAGGCACTATGACACGATGTGTCACAGAAGAACAAAAAGAAGAAAAGCTACACTGCGCTAGGTTTTCAAGCCGTTGGCGAGGCACTATGACACCATGTGTCACAGAAGAACAAAAAGAAGAACAAAAACTACACTGCGCTATGTTTTCCAGCAGTCGGCGAGGCACTATGACACCATGCGTCACAGAACAAAAAGTAGAAAAAAAGCTACACTGCACTAGGTTTTCAAGCCGTCGGCGAGGCACTATGACACCATGTGTCACAGAAGAACAAAAATAAGAAGAAAAGCTACACTGCGCTATGTTTTCAAGCCGTCGGCGAGGCACTATGACACCATGTGTCACAGAAGAACAAAAAGAAGAAAAACTACACTGCGCTATGTTTTCAAGCCGTCGGCGAGGCACTATGACACCATGTGTCACAGAACAAAAAGAAGAAAAAAAAGCTACACTGCGCTATGTTTTCAAGCCGTCGGCGAGGCACTAAAAAAAAAGCCACTGACACCATGTGTCACAGAAGAACAAAAAGAAGAAAAGCTAAACTGCGCTATGTTTTCAAGCCGTCGGCGAGGCACTATGACACCATGTGTCACAGAAGAATAAAAAGAAGAAGAAAAGCTACACGGCGGTATGTTTTCAAGCCGTCTTCGAGGCACTATGACACCATGTGTCACAGAAGAACAAAAAGAAGAAAAGCTACACTGCGCTGTGTTTTCAAGCCGTCGGCGATGCACTATGACACCATGTGTCACAGAAGAATAAAAAGAAGAAGAAAAGCTACACTGCGCTATGTTTTCAAGCCGTCGGCGAGGCACTATGACACCATGTGTCACAGAACAAAAAGAAGAAAAAAAAGCTACACTGCGCTATGTTTTCAAGCCGTCGGCGAGGCACTATGACACCATGTGTCACCGAATAATAAAAAGAAGAAGAAAAGCTACACTGCGCTATGCTTTCAAGCCGTCGGCGAGGCACCATGACACTATGTGTCACAGAAGAAGAAAAGGAAGAAGAAAAGCTACACTGCGCTATGTTTTCAAGCCGTCAGCGAGGCACTATGACACCATGCGTCACAGAACAAAAAGAAGAAAAAAAGCTACACTGCACTAGGTTTTCAAGCCGTCGGCGAGGCACTATGGCACCATGTGTCACAGAAGAACAAAAATAAGAAGAAAAGCTACACTGCGCTATGTTTTCAAGCCGTCGGCGAGGCACTATGACACCATGTGTCAAAGAAGAACGAAACGAAGAAAAACTACACTGCGCTATGTTTTCAAGCCGTCGGCGAGGCACAATGACACCATGTGTCACAGAAGAACAAAAAGAAGAAAAGCTACACTGCGCTATGTTTTCAAGCCGTCGGCGAGGCACAAAAAAAGCCACTGACACCATTTGTCACAGAAGAACAAAAAGAAGAAAAGCTAAACTGCGCTATGTTTTCAAGCCGTCGGCGAGGCACTATGACACAATGTGTCACAGAAGAATAAAAAGAAGAAGAAAAGCTACACGGCGGTATGTTTTCAAGCCGTCTTCGAGGCACTATGACACCATGTGTCACAGAAGAACAAAAAGAAGAAAAGCTACACTGCGCTGTGTTTTCAAGCCGTCGGCGATGCACTATGACACCATGTGTCACAGAAGAATAAAAAGAAGAAGAAAAGCTACACTGCGCTATGTTTTCAAGCCGTCGGCGAGGCACTATGACACCATGTGTCACAGAACAAAAAGAAGAAAAAAAAGCTACACTGCGCTATGTTTTCAAGCCGTCGGCGAGGCACTATGACACCATGTGTCACCGAAGAATAAAAAGAAGAAGAAAAGCTACACTGCGCTATGCTTTCAAGCCGTCGGCGAGGCACCATGACACTATGTGTCACAGAAGAAGAAAAGGAAGAAGAAAAGCTACACTGCGCTATGTTTTCAAGCCGTCAGCGAGGCACTATGACACCATGCGTCACAGAACAAAAAGAAGAAAAAAAGCTACACTGCACTAGGTTTTCAAGCCGTCGGCGAGGCACTATGGCACCATGTGTCACAGAAGAACAAAAATAAGAAGAAAAGCTACACTGCGCTGTGTTTTCAAGCCGTCGGCGATGCACTATGACACCATGTGTCACAGAAGAATAAAAAGAAGAAGAAAAGCTACACTGCGCTATGTTTTCAAGCCGTCGGCGAGGCACTATGACACCATGTGTCACAGAAGAACAAAAAGAAGAAAAACTACACTGCGCTATGTTTTCAAGCCTTCGGCGAGGCACTATGACACCATGTGTCACAGAAGAACAAAAAGAAGAAGAAAAGCTACACTGCGCTATGTTTTCAAGCCGTCTTCGAGGCACTATGACACCATATGTCACAGAAGAACAAAAAGAAGAAGAAAAGCTACACTGCTCTATGTTTTCAAGCTGTCGGCGATGCACTATGACACCATGTGTCACAGAAGAATAAAAAGAAGAAGAAAAGCTACACTGCGTTATGTTTTCAAGCCCTCGGCGAGGCACTATGACACCATGTGTCACAGAAGAACAAAAATAAGAAGAAAAGCTAAACTGCGCTATGTTTTCAAGCCGTCGGCGAGGCACTATGACATCATGTGTCACAGAAGAACAAAAAGAAGAAAAACTACACTGCGCTATGTTTTCAAGCCGTCGGCGAGGCGCTTTGACACCATATTTCACAGAAGAATAAAAAGAAGAAGAAAAGCTACACTGCGGTATGTTTTCAAGCCGTCTTCGAGGCACTATGACACCATGTGTCACAGAAGAATAAAAAGAAGAAAAGCGACACTGCGGTATGTTTTCAAGCTGTCAGCGATGCACTATGACACCATGTGTCACAGAAGAATAAAAAGAAGAAGAAAAGCTACACTTTGCTATGTTTTCAAGCCGTCGGCGAGGCACTATGACACCATGTGTCACAGAACAAAAAGAAGAAAAAAAAGCTACACTGCGCTATTTTTTCAAGCCGTCGGCGAGGCACTTTGACACCATGTTTCATAGAAGAACAAAAAGAAGAAAAGCTACACTGCGCTTTGTTTTTAACCTGTCGGCGAGGCACTATGACACCATGTGTCTTAGAACAAAAAGAAGAAAAAAAGCTACACTGCGCTATTTTTTCAAGCCGTCGGCGAGGCACTTTGACACCATGTTTCATTGAACAACAAAAAGAAGAAAAGGTACACTGCGCTATGTTTTCAAGCCGTCGGCAAGGCACTATGACAGCTTGTGTCACAGAAGAACAAAAAGAAGAAGAAAAGCTACACTGTGCTAGGTTTTCAAGCCGTCGGCGAGGCACTATGACACCATGTGTCACAGAACAAAAGGAAGAAAAAAAGCTACACTGCGCTATGTTTTCAAGCTGTGGGCGAACCACTATGACACCATGTGTCGCAGAAGAACAAAACGAAGAAGAAAAGCTACACTTCGCTATGTTTTCAAGCCGTCGGCGAGGCACTATGACACCATGTGTCACAGAACAAAAAGAAGAAAAAAAAGCTACACTGCGCTATGTTTTCAAGCCGTCGGCGAGGCACTATGACACCATGTGTCACAGAAGAACAAAAAGAAGAAAAGCTACACTGCGCTAGGTTTTCAAGCCGTTGGCGAGGCACTATGACACCATGTGTCACAGAAGAACAAAAAGTAGAAGAAAAGCTACACTGCGCTATGTTTTCCAGCCGTCGGCGAGGCACTATGACACCATGTGTCACAGAAGAATAAAAAGAAGAAGAAAAGCAACACTGCGCTATGTTTTCAAGCCGTCGGCGAGGCACTATGACACCATGTGTCACAGAAGAATTAAAAAAGAAGAAAAGCAACACTGCGCTATGTTTTCAAGCCGTCGGCGGGGCACTATACACCATGTGTCACAGAAGTACAAAAAGAAGAAAAAAAGCTACACTGCGCTATATTTTCAAGCCGTCGGCGAGGCACTATGACACGATGTGTCACAGAAGAACAAAAAGAAGAAAAGCTACACTGCGCTAGGTTTTCAAGCCGTTGGCGAGGCACTATGACACCATGTGTCACAGAAGAACAAAAAGAAGAACAAAAACTACACTGCGCTATGTTTTCCAGCAGTCGGCGAGGCACTATGACACCATGCGTCACAGAACAAAAAGTAGAAAAAAAGCTACACTGCACTAGGTTTTCAAGCCGTCGGCGAGGCACTATGACACCATGTGTCACAGAAGAACAAAAATAAGAAGAAAAGCTACACTGCGCTATGTTTTCAAGCCGTCGGCGAGGCACTATGACACCATGTGTCACAGAAGAACAAAAAGAAGAAAAACTACACTGCGCTATGTTTTCAAGCCGTCGGCGAGGCACTATGACACCATGTGTCACAGAACAAAAAGAAGAAAAAAAAGCTACACTGCGCTATGTTTTCAAGCCGTCGGCGAGGCACTAAAAAAAAAGCCACTGACACCATGTGTCACAGAAGAACAAAAAGAAGAAGAAAAGCTAAACTGCGCTATGTTTTCAAGCCGTCGGCGAGGCACTATGACACCATGTGTCACAGAAGAATAAAAAGAAGAAGAAAAGCTACACGGCGGTATGTTTTCAAGCCGTCTTCGAGGCACTATGACACCATGTGTCACAGAAGAACAAAAAGAAGAAAAGCTACACTGCGCTGTGTTTTCAAGCCGTCGGCGATGCACTATGACACCATGTGTCACAGAAGAATAAAAAGAAGAAGAAAAGCTACACTGCGCTATGTTTTCAAGCCGTCGGCGAGGCACTATGACACCATGTGTCACAGAACAAAAAGAAGAAAAAAAAGCTACACTGCGCTATGTTTTCAAGCCCTCGGCGAGGCACTATGACACCATGTGTCACAGAAGAACAAAAATAAGAAGAAAAGCTAAACTGCGCTATGTTTTCAAGCCGTCGGCGAGGCACTATGACATCATGTGTCACAGAAGAACAAAAAGAAGAAAAACTACACTGCGCTATGTTTTCAAGCCTTCGGCGAGGCACTATGATACCATGTGTCACAGAAGAACAAAAAGAAGAAGAAAAGCTACACTGCGCTATGTTTTCAAGCCGTCTTCGAGGCACTATGACACCATATGTCACAGAAGAACAAAAAGAAGAAGAAAAGCTACACTGCTCTATGTTTTCAAGCTGTCGGCGATGCACTATGACACCATGTGTCACATAAGAATAAAAAGAAGAAGAAAAGCTACACTGCGCTATGTTTTCAAGCCGTCGGCGAGGCGCTTTGACACCATATTTCACAGAAGAATAAAAAGAAGAAGAAAAGCTACACTGCGGTATGTTTTCAAGCCGTCTTCGAGGCACTATGACACCATGTGTCACAGAAGAATAAAAAGAAGAAAAGCGACACTGCGGTATGTTTTCAAGCTGTCAGCGATGCACTATGACACCATGTGTCACAGAAGAATAAAAAGAAGAAGAAAAGCTACACTTTGCTATGTTTTCAAGCCGTCGGCGAGGCACTATGACACCATGTGTCACAGAACAAAAAGAAGAAAAAAAAGCTACACTGCGCTATTTTTTCAAGCCGTCGGCGAGGCACTTTGACACCATGTTTCATAGAAGAACAAAAAGAAGAAAAGCTACACTGCGCTTTGTTTTTAACCTGTCGGCGAGGCACTATGACACCATGTGTCTTAGAACAAAAAGAAGAAAAAAAGCTACACTGCGCTATTTTTTCAAGCCGTCGGCGAGGCACTTTGACACCATGTTTCATTGAACAACAAAAAGAAGAAAAGGTACACTGCGCTATGTTTTCAAGCCGTCGGCAAGGCACTATGACAGCTTGTGTCACAGAAGAACAAAAAGAAGAAGAAAAGCTACACTGTGCTAGGTTTTCAAGCCGTCGGCGAGGCACTATGACACCATGTGTCACAGAACAAAAGGAAGAAAAAAAACTACACTGCGCTATGTTTTCAAGCCGTCGGCGAGGCACTATGACACCATGTGTCACAGAAGAACAAAAAGAAGAAAAGCTACACTGCGCTAGGTTTTCAAGCCGTTGGCGAGGCACTATGACACCATGTGTCACAGAAGAACAAAAAGTAGAAGAAAAGCTACACTGCGCTATGTTTTCCAGCCGTCGGCGAGGCACTATGACACCATGTGTCACAGAAGAATAAAAAGAAGAAGAAAAGCAACACTGCGCTATGTTTTCAAGCCGTCGGCGAGGCACTATGACACCATGTGTCACAGAAGAATTAAAAAAGAAGAAAAGCAACACTGCGCTATGTTTTCAAGCCGTCGGCGGGGCACTATACACCATGTGTCACAGAAGTACAAAAAGAAGAAAAAAAGCTACACTGCGCTATATTTTCAAGCCGTCGGCGAGGCACTATGACACGATGTGTCACAGAAGAACAAAAAGAAGAAAAGCTACACTGCGCTAGGTTTTCAAGCCGTTGGCGAGGCACTATGACACCATGTGTCACAGAAGAACAAAAAGAAGAACAAAAACTACACTGCGCTATGTTTTCCAGCAGTCGGCGAGGCACTATGACACCATGCGTCACAGAACAAAAAGTAGAAAAAAAGCTACACTGCACTAGGTTTTCAAGCCGTCGGCGAGGCACTATGACACCATGTGTCACAGAAGAACAAAAATAAGAAGAAAAGCTACACTGCGCTATGTTTTCAAGCCGTCGGCGAGGCACTATGACACCATGTGTCACAGAAGAACAAAAAGAAGAAAAACTACACTGCGCTATGTTTTCAAGCCGTCGGCGAGGCACTATTACACCATGTGTCACAGAACAAAAAGAAGAAAAAAAAGCTACACTGCGCTATGTTTTCAAGCCGTCGGCGAGGCACTAAAAAAAAAGCCACTGACACCATGTGTCACAGAAGAACAATAAGAAGAAGAAAAGCTAAACTGCGCTATGTTTTCAAGCCGTCGGCGAGGCACTATGACACCATGTGTCACAGAAGAATAAAAAGAAGAAGAAAAGCTACACGGCGGTATGTTTTCAAGCCGTCTTCGAGGCACTATGACACCATGTGTCACAGAAGAACAAAAAGAAGAAAAGCTACACTGCGCTGTGTTTTCAAGCCGTCGGCGATGCACTATGACACCATGTGTCACAGAAGAATAAAAAGAAGAAGAAAAGCTACACTGCGCTATGTTTTCAAGCCGTCGGCGAGGCACTATGACACCATGTGTCACAGAACAAAAAGAAGAAAAAAAAGCTACACTGCGCTATGTTTTCAAGCCGTCGGCGAGGCACTATGACACCATGTGTCACCGAATAATAAAAAGAAGAAGAAAAGCTACACTGCGCTATGCTTTCAAGCCGTCGGCGAGGCACCATGACACTATGTGTCACAGAAGAAGAAAAGGAAGAAGAAAAGCTACACTGCGCTATGTTTTCAAGCCGTCAGCGAGGCACTATGACACCATGCGTCACAGAACAAAAAGAAGAAAAAAAGCTACACTGCACTAGGTTTTCAAGCCGTCGGCGAGGCACTATGGCACCATGTGTCACAGAAGAACAAAAATAAGAAGAAAAGCTACACTGCGCTATGTTTTCAAGCCGTCGGCGAGGCACTATGACACCATGTGTCAAAGAAGAACGAAACGAAGAAAAACTACACTGCGCTATGTTTTCAAGCCGTCGGCGAGGCACAATGACACCATGTGTCACAGAAGAACAAAAAGAAGAAAAGCTACACTGCGCTATGTTTTCAAGCCGTCGGCGAGGCACAAAAAAAGCCACTGACACCATTTGTCACAGAAGAACAAAAAGAAGAAAAGCTAAACTGCGCTATGTTTTCAAGCCGTCGGCGAGGCACTATGACACCATGTGTCACAGAAGAATAAAAAGAAGAAGAAAAGCTACACGGCGGTATGTTTTCAAGCCGTCTTCGAGGCACTATGACACCATGTGTCACAGAAGAACAAAAAGAAGAAAAGCTACACTGCGCTGTGTTTTCAAGCCGTCGGCGATGCACTATGACACCATGTGTCACAGAAGAATAAAAAGAAGAAGAAAAGCTACACTGCGCTATGTTTTCAAGCCGTCGGCGAGGCACTATGACACCATGTGTCACAGAACAAAAAGAAGAAAAAAAAGCTACACTGCGCTATGTTTTCAAGCCGTCGGCGAGGCACTATGACACCATGTGTCACCGAAGAATAAAAAGAAGAAGAAAACCTACACTGCGCTATGCTTTCAAGCCGTCGGCGAGGCACCATGACACTATGTGTCACAGAAGAAGAAAAGGAAGAAGAAAAGCTACACTGCGCTATGTTTTCAAGCCGTCAGCGAGGCACTATGACACCATGCGTCACAGAACAAAAAGAAGAAAAAAAGCTACACTGCACTAGGTTTTCAAGCCGTCGGCGAGGCACTATGGCACCATGTGTCACAGAAGAACAAAAATAAGAAGAAAAGCTACACTGCGCTATGTTTTCAAGCCGTCGGCGAGGCACTATGACACCATGTGTCACAGAAGAACAAAACGAAGAAAAACTACACTGCGCTATGTTTTCAAGCCGTCGGCGAGGCACAATGACACCATGTGTCACAGAAGAACAAAAAGAAGAAGAAAAGCTACACTGCGCTACGTTTTCAAGCCGTCGGCGAGGCACAAAAAAAGCCACTGACACCATGTGTCACAGAAGAACAAAAAGAAGAAAAGCTAAACTGCGCTATGTTTTCAAGCCGTCGGCGAGGCACTATGACACCATGTGTCACAGAAGAATAAAAAGAAGAAGAAAAGCTACACTGCGGTATGTTTTCAAGCCGTCGGCGAGGCACTGTGACACCATGTGTCACAGAAGAACAAAAAGAAGAAGAAAAGCTACACTGCGCTATGTTTTCAAGCCGTCGGCGAGGCACTATGACACCATGTGTCACAGAAGAATAAAAAGAAGAAGAAAAGCTACACTGCGGTATTTTTTCATGCCGTCGGGGAGGCACTTTGACACCATGTGTCACAGAAGAACAAAAAGAAGAAAAGCTACACTGCGCTATGTTTTCAAGCCGTGGGCGAGGCACTACGACACCATGTGTCGCAGAAGAACAAAACGAAGAAGAAAAGCTACACTTCGCTATGTTTTCAAGCCGTCGGCGAGGCACTATGACACCATGTGTCACAGAACAAAAAGAAGAAAAAAAGCTACACTGCGCTATGTTTTCAAGCCGTCGGCGAGGCACTATGACACCATGTGTCACAGAAGAACAAAAAGAAGAAGAAAAGCTACAGTGCGCTAGGTTTTCAAGCCTTTGGCGAGGCACTATGACACCATGTGTCACAGAAGAACAAAAAGAAGAAAAGCTACACTGCGCTATGTTTTCCAGCCGTCGGCGAGGCACTATGACACCATGTGTCACAGAAGAATAAAAAGAAGAAGAAAAGCAACACTGCGCTATGTTTTCAAGCCGTCGGCGGGGCACTATACACCATGTGTCACAGAAGAACAAAAAGAAGAAAAAAAGCTACACTGCGCTATGTTTTCAAGCCGTCGGCGAGGCACTATGACACCATGTGTCACAGAAGAACAAAAACAAGAAGAAAAGCTACACTGCGCTAGGTTTTCAAGCCGTTGGCGTGGCACTATGACACCATGTGTCACAGAAGAACAAAAAGAAGAAGAAAAGCTACACTGCGCTATGTTTTCAAGCCATCGGCGAGGCACTATGACAATATGTGTCACAGAAGAACAAAAAGAAGAAAAGCTACACTGCGCTATGTTTTCCAGCCGTCGGCGAGGCACTATGACACCATGTGTCACAGAAGAACAAAAAGAAGAAGAAAAGGTACACTGCGCTAGGTTTTCAAGCCATTGGCGAGGCACTATGACACCATGTGTCACAGAAGAACAAAAATAAGAAGAAAAGCTACACTGCGCTATGTTTTCCAGCCGTCGGCGAGGCACTATGACACCATGTGTCACAGAAGAATAAAAAGAAGAAAAGCAGCAACACTGCGCTATGTTTTCAAGCCGTCGGCGGGGCACAATACACCATGTGTCACAGAAGAACAAAAAGAAGAAAAAAAGCTACACTGCGCTATGTTTTCAAGCCGTCGCCGAGGCACTATGACACCATGTGTCACAGAAGAACAAAAGCAAGAAGAAAAGCTACACTGCGCTAGGTTTTCAAGCCTTTTCGAGCCACTATGACACCATGTGTCACAGAAGAACAAAAAGAAGAAGAAAGCTACACTGCGCTATGTTTTCAAGCCGTCGGCGAGGCATTATGACACCATGTGTCACCGAAGAATAAAAAGAAGAAGAAAAGCTACACTGCGCTATGATTTCAAGCCGTCGGCGAGGCACTATGACAGTGTGTGTCACAGAAGAACAAAAGGAAGAAGAAAAGCTACACTGCGCTATGTTTTCAAGCCGTCGGTGAGGCGCTATGACACCATGCGTCACAGAACAAAAAGAAGAAAAAAAGCTACACTGCACTAGGTTTTCAAGCCGTCGGCAAGGCACTATGACACCATGTGTAACAGAAGAACAAAAAGAAGAAGAAAAGCTACACTGCGCTATGTTTTCAAGCCGTCGGCGAGGCACTATGACACCATGTGTCACAGAAGAACAAAAAGAAGAAGAAAAGCTACACTGCGCTATGTTTTCAAGCCGTCGGCGAGGCACTAAAAAAAAGCCACTGACACCATGTGTCACAGAAGAACAAAAAGAAGAGGAAAAGGTTAACTGCGCTATGTTTTCAAGCCGTCGGCGAGGCACTGTGACACCATGTGTCACAGAAGAATAAAAAGAAGAAGAAAAGCTACACTGCGGTATGTTTTCAAGCCGTCGGCGAGGCACTATGACACCATGTGTCACAGAAGAACAAAAAGAAGAAGAAAAGCTACACTGCGCTATGTTTTCAAGCCGTCGGCGAGGCACTATGACACCATGTGTCACAGAAGAATAAAAAGAAGAAGAAAAGCTACACTGCGCTATGTTTTCAAGCCGTCGGCGAGGCACTATGACACCATGTGTCACAGAACAAAAAGAAGAAAAAAAGCTACACTGCGCTATGTTTTCCAGCCGTCGGCGAGGCACTTTGACACCATGTGTCACAGAATCATTGCTATGTTAAATAGCATTGGAGAGATTATAGAACCCTGCGGTGTACCTTTGTTCGGCATGGGTACTTTTGGTGATCGGATCTCTCCAATTCCTATGGTGGCTGTGCGATCTGAGAGGAAAGCCTTCACGTATTTGAAGATTTCCTCCCCGCAGTTGATATTGTTTAATTCGTGCAATATGGTTTGGTGGCCAATGTTGTCGAATGCTCCTTTGAGATCTAGTGCCAGAATGAAATTTTCGCTTTTGCGGGGTATGGTGTTGATGACTCCTCCCTAATCCGGAGGAAAGCATCTTCCGTGCAGAGTCCCTTGCGGAAGACCAGCATGCAGGAAGGAAAGATGTTGTTTTCGTCGATGTAATTTTGGAGCCTGAGGTGGACTACTTTTTCATAGAGTTTTCCCAGGCAAGAAGTGAGGGAGCCACAGCCGATGTCTTTCCAGCTTTTGGTATGGTGATGATATCCGCGTGTCTCCAAGCTGATGGGACCTGTCCCTTCTCCCACAGTTCTTCGTTGATGTACTTCGTTAGGTCTTGCAGATGTTCGGTGCTTAAGTTCCTAATCATGGCGTAGGTGACTTTGTCTCCTCCAGGGGTAGTGTTTCTTGTAAATGTACGGGCGGCTGAGTAGACCTCCGCCAGTGTTATGGGGGAGTCAAGGGAGGGGTTTGGTTGACCAGCATGTGAAGTTTAGCAAGCCGGAGTAGTGTCTCCTATGTATTTCTTGTGCATGGCGGTGATCAACTCTGCATCTGTGCCCGGGTATTTATGGGCTATGGTGTGGAGGGTTCTTCTTGTGGCCGTTTTGGTTTTTGAGGTGTCTATCATGCTTCTTAATATTGACCATGCTTTAGCCGTGCTTGGGTACCTTTCAGCGAATTGCAGAAATCTGCCCAGTTTTGCTTGGCGAGCTTTATAGCATACTCTTGTGCTTCAGCCGTAACCTGTGCTATCCTCATTTTAAGTTTTCTATTTAATTTTTGCATTTTCCCCCGTTTTAATAGACTTTTTCGGGATTCCCATAAATGTAGGAGATGTCTGTCTACTTCTGGGGTTTTTGTCGTTGTGTTGATGGTCTGGGTCGTTTTTGCATGAGCATCCTTTAGGCATCGAACCCAATCTTCAATTGTGATGCCGTCGTGTGGCGGTCTAATTTGTCTGAACTTATCCCAGTCCGTTATTTTAGTAGAGCCAATGTTTCTTTTCATACGGGTTGTCATTAGGGATAAGCTAAGGATTTTGTGATCGCTGCCGAGTGTTTCTTCTAGATTGGTCCAGGTGCAATGTCCTATGTTTTTGGTGAAAGCTAGGTCTGGTCAGGTGTCTCTGCTTACACTCTTTCCTATTCTAGTGGGCGACATGGTGTCCGTCATAAGACAGAGATCCAGCTGCTCAGCCGCTTCCTACAACTTGGTTCCCTTCGGGGTGTCCTTGTGGTAGCCCCATGCCGTATGTACAGCGTTTCATCATCATCATCATCATCAGCCTGATTATACCCACTGCAGGGCGAAGGCCTCTCCCATATTTCTCCGCTAAACCGGTTCTGTGCTAGCTGCATCCACTTGACCCCTGCGAACTTCTTAATCTCATCCGCCCACCTAACTTTCTGCCGCCCCCTGCTACGCTTTCCTTCCCTTGGAATCCAGTTTGTTACCCTCAGCGACCATCGGTTATCCTCTCTTCGCACTACATGTCCTGCCCATGTCCATTTCTTCTTCTTAAATTCTACTAGAATGTCGGTAACTTGAGTTATTTCTCTGACCCACTCTGCACGCTTTCTATCTTTTAATGTTACCCCTACCATTTTTCGTTCCATAGCCCTCTGGGTTGTCCTCAACTTAAGTACAGCGTTTAGGTCCCCCATAATAATAAGGGGGTTCGTTCCCGCTATGCGTGTGCATTCCAGTAAAAGTGGCTTGAAATCTTCCTGCGTGTTGCTTGGAGGACTGTAAAGGTTTAGGACAAACACACTCTGCTTTCTTCTTTTTTTAGAGATGACCTCGATGAGAACTTGATTAATTTAACTGATGGGAAGGGCGTGCGGTATGACTGTTAGTGTGGGGGCCACTAGTGTAGCTATTTTAGGTGCCGTGTCATGGGTGTATGTGAGGTATCCTTTGAGGTATGTTGTGCATCCTGTTACTTGGAGACAGATGACGTCCGGAGGTATCGGTTGATTTTGAATAAACATCTGCAGGGAGCTGCGTTTCGTCTTGAAGGAGCGACAGTTCCACTGCCAGAGCTCTAGGTGGTTTGGTTGCCGGTTAGGGGAGGCAGCCATAAGCGTTGCTCGCCACTGACTCGCAGTCGCTGAGATCTGTCATGCCAGCGGACCTTCGGTGGGCTTTTAGTCGAGGTTCATCGGGGATTCCCGTCCGTTTTCGCACCCCCCGAGGTATTGTTTGGATTTTATTATTTGGAGTTATTATTTGGAGAGTTTCAAGCCGTCGGTGTTGAATCGTGGCCACAAAAGAACAAAAAAAATTAAGAACAAGAAGAAGAAGCGCTAGACTGCACTAGGTTTTCAAACCATCGGCGTGGAACCGTGGCACCGTGTGCCCCAGAAGACCACAAAGAAGAAGAAAAAGCGCTACACTGGCTAGGTTTTCAAGCCGTCGGCGTGGCACCGTGTGCCACAGAACAAAAAGAAAAGAAGAAGCGCTACACTGCGCTAGGTTTTCACGCCGTCAGCGTGACACCGTGGCACCGAGTGCCACAGAACAACATAAAAAAGAAGAAGAGCTACACTGCGGTAGGTATTCAAGCAGTCGGCTTGGCCCCGTGTGCAACAAAAGAACAATAAGAAGAGGAAGCGGAAGAAGAAGCGCTACACTGCGCCAGTTTTGCATACTGTCGGCATGGAACCGCGGCACCGTGTGCCACAGAAATACGAAAAGAAGAAACCGAGGAAGAAGAATCGCAACACTGCGCTAAGTTTCCATGCCATCGGTATGGCAATGTGTGCTACAGAAAAACAAAAAGAAGAAGAACAGCCTGGCGAGCGATTAGAAAAGCGGCGAGAAAAGACAGGCTCGATTAGCTTCTATGACAGGAGACGAGGCGTGCAGTGCTGCTATCCAGACCGAAGTCTGGGCAGCAGCTGGGGAGAAAACCTGTGTGTTCCGCCATAAGCTGAACCTTACAAAGTCAAGGGACCGTAGCTCCGGCTACAACGTTAGGAGTAACTGTAGTTATACCACAGATAATTTTTTCGTCGATGGTGCGTAGCGATAAAAAGCCACTGCCTGTTTCGTACGCCTATTATTATAATAGCTTAGCGTCGTGAAGGAAAATGGGGTGCGCAGTGTCTCCACGGCATCGCTTTGAAACAGAAGCGAACAAGGTCAACTTGTAGCGGAAATCCAACGTCTTGCGGAGCGTGGGCAGCCGAGAAGAATATCACAGCTGTGCCTCTGGTGGTAAATTAGCATACCCCGTTCGTCGGGCCTTCTGTAGATGTTTTCGGTAAATAAAGGCATCCTGCACACCGCCGCTGCCTTCGTATTTATCACTGGCTGACAGAGTGTACTGAAACAGGCCGAGCAGCTGACCCGCCAACAAACACCGGCGTGGGCCTGCACGTAGCCCGCCATGAAAGGTGGCAGCGAGCAGGGTGCCTCCTGCTTCCTCTCATCTACGTGGCTCCTATCGTACCGTCCTGGAATGTTTGTTCACGACTCGTTTTATTTACGATGCCACATGATACCCACGAGGGCTATGGCGGCGAGATCACGGTCTCGCTGTTGTATCATTAGCAAAATGGCTCTGTAAAACTATAGCACGCCACGGGGAAGCACAGAGGCCCATGCACGCGGTGGGCATCGAGAACACACAGAAAGAATGCTAGAGATGTTTATTGCTATCTTCAGCTCTTCTAAAGCACGCTCGTCTGCCTCATTTCGACGCCGGTGGTAGCAATGATGCGAATGCCATGGCCCTGGCTGTGCACTCCACGCGATGGCTCACGGTCCCTTCTCCTCCGTTGATCGCGCTTTTGGTTGCATTGATGGTGGTGATTACGCCAAGAGTGGAGAAACGCCGCGATGGGGCCGCTGAAACATCCGCTTCATCTGTGGTATGTGATGACGACTCTTTCGGGACCGCGGCCGGGACAGGCGCCGGATTCTACTTGTCGAATAGGCCCCTTGGAGCCCTTCTTACTTGCATCGCTCTTCACTTTAGTACGCAAGTGTTTAAAAAAAATGAATCTCGTCGATTGAGCACTTTGCGGGAATAAGCCACCGTCTTCTTCGACCTGGATTTCTCTGAGTCCGCGCTGCGCGTGTGGCGGTGAGCGTGGTAGAACACGAGGGCGAAGGCACGTGGGAGCTGCTGGAGCGCCGCCAAAAGCCGGCAAAGAATTAAAGTTACCTACCACGGTGGGTGAAGGGTCTACACGAAATAATAGGGTGTCAACGTCTCCCGCAAAGAGCCTCCCATGCTGAAAAGAAAGTTACAAATGCTGTTCAGAAAGTTGGCAAGAAAAAGTCAGCTGTTGGCTGCGTCATTTAAGATGACACTACTACTCGGGGGCGTTAGTTTCAGAGCAGTGGAGGGGAAGTGGAAAATTTTAGAGCTATGAACTGAAATGTACACATGAAAGTTTGAGGGTACCCAAGCTGCCCTTGTGTTTTACGCACCAGCATGAATGCCTACAAAATTCCGGCTCACCTTGCAGATCTTCTTTTGCAATTTTTTCTACTCGCTTGATCAGTTCAGTTCAGTCGTTCAGTCGTGTCCCACTCTTCGTTACCCTATGAACCATGTCACGCCACGCTTTCTAGGCTCACTATCTTCCTAACATCACATAATTCCATCTGCAGCGCCTCGAGGATGCCATCTAAACATCGCGTTTGCTGCCTACCCCTGCTCCGGCGACCCTCAACCTTTCCCAACATCAAATCTTTCTCCAGCGACTCCTCTCTTCTCATCAGATGACCAAAGTAGCTGAGCTTTAACTTTAGAATTTGACCCTCCAATGAGCACTCAGGGTTTATGGTCGACAATATCGACTGATTTGATCTGACAGTCCAAGGAACTCTCAAGGGTCTCCGCCAGCCCCACAATTCAAACGCGTCAATTCTTCGGCGGTCAGCCTTCTTCACAACAACTCTCGCATCCATACGTCACAACTGGAAAGGCGATAGCACGAGTTATACGGATCTTGGTTGGCAGACTAATGTCTCTGCTCTTTATTAGGTGGTCAATACCAACCATGGCTCTTCACTGCCTTGTAGTGGCGGAGGGGCTTGCGAAACGCGAAGTCGTGAGCTTTGCTGTGTAGGGCCACCCAAGATAGACAGGTCACGGCAGGGAGTTCTGACAAAATGTGATTCACTGGAGAAGGTAATGGCAACCCACTCCAGTATTTCCTGCCAAGAAAACCCTATGGCCAGTTACTCACTTGATCACTGAACTCTTATTTAGTGCCTCTGTTAGCTGATTAATCTCATTAGCATACAGACGTCAGCTACTACTACCGCTCAATACACATGCGTCATCTTTGTTAGTTAATTTTGTAGCTTCGCGTAATAAAGTGCATTATATAGCTTCAAATAGCAAGGAAATCTATCTTGAGTTAACAAAGCCAGATTTCAGCCTTATGCCCATTTTCCCATTTCGATACAGCTCTACATATTGCTTCTTTTCCATACATTTCTCCAATATTTCTTTCTGTGTTTTCCTTGTTGGTTTGCGGTTTTATTTCACCTTTCTTGTGTCTAGAGTACTTAATGGTAAGTTTTATAATCCTTTTACTCCACTGCGGGCAACACTTTTGTCGGCATAGTTATCGAAATTCCTTTGCTTCCCAACTTCTCTCGTCCCATTTCTTCATTCATTCATCGTTTAATACTTTTTAGCTTCCCATGTTTCGACAGATGTCGAACACATATATCCCTGACACGCCTCATTTCTGTGTTTGCTGTGGGAGCCTAGAGCTAATCGTCTAGAATTTCTCTGAAGTATGTGTAATTTTACGATACATGAGACTTAGGCCCCAAAACGCATTTCTCAAAGTACGCTCTGGATGCCGATCGTTGGCGGCTGCGTTTCGATAAGATCTGCAGGTGGTCGAAATTACTCCGTAGCCTTCCACTACGGCTTCCCTCTCTATCTTTCCACTTTCACTGTCACCTTCCCTCTTTCCCTTACGGCGAGGTTCAGGTTCCTACGGAACAAGTGTGACAGATATTGCGCCTTTCCTTTCCTGTGAACCAATTATTATAATCATTATTACGCCATAGCACTGTTAGTACTTTACAAATACCACTCAATACCTAATATTAATTCTACCCACAATTCCTTCCTCTTTCTCATTCTGGCACCTTCATTTCACCGGCATAATGTGCCGCCTGACGCAGGTTTCGTATATAGGACAAAGGTAACATAACTAGCTCGAAGCTGGCTAGAATTTGCAGCACGCCAAAAAAAAAAAAAAAAAAACCTGTCAGCACGTCACTTCCAAGAGGTTAGCCGCAGAGGATGACGATGACAAAACGGTGCTGCTTGTGGAAGTTGCGCTGTATTTCTACGAGAATCATCCGACAGGCATCAGTGTTAATAGTCGTCCTAGAATTCAGGAGGAATATGACCGCGGCAAAAGATTGTTCGCGATGCTTGATCGAATATTTGTTCAGTGCAACTCTATAGAGGGGCGTACCGTATTATCAACAAGAAAATTTGAGAAAATTGAATGAAATGGTCTGGCGTTGACATTGACACGCAATCGGCTTGAGTGCGAATATTTCTCCCAAATACGCACATCATGAAAAAGCGTTTGTAAATAACTGTGACGCAGGAATTTCCTCTTGTTGGCCAGCTCAAGTGCGAGCGAGTCTCGTTTTGTCAGGAAGTGTTTTTTGTATACCGAAAGATACACTGCGCTAGGTTTTCAAGCCGATCGGCGTGGCAGCGTGACACAATGTACCACAGAAAAACAAAAAGAAGAAGAAACGCTACACTGCTCTATGCTTAAAAGCTATAAGCGTGGCATTGTGTGCCACAGAAGAAGAAGAGGAAGGAGAAGACGAAGAAGCGCTGAACTCCTTAGATATTCAAGCCATCAGCGTGGTATTGTGTGCCACAGACGAAGAAGAGGAAGAAGAAGAATAAGAAGCGCTACACTGTACTTGGCTTTCAGGCCATCAGCGTGCCAAAGAAGAGGAAAAGAAGAAAAAGCGCTGCGCTGCTCTAGGGTTTCAAGCCATCAGCGTGGCATTGTGTGCCACAGAAGAAGAAAACGAAGAGGAAGAAGAAGAAGCGCTACACTGCTCTAGGTTTTCAAGCCCTCAGCGTTAGATTGTGGCCACAAAAGAAGAAGAAGCGTTACACTGCTGTAGGGTTTCAAGCCATATGCGAGGCATTGGGTGTCACAGAACGAGAAGAGGAAGAAGAAGTAGCGCTACACTGCTCTAGGTTCTCAACCCATCAGTGTGGCATTCGGAGCCACAGATAGATAGATAGATGGATTTATTGAAACGAAAGGGCAGAGAGGTTGGCCGGAATAATTCAAATCTGGCCTGCTACTCTGCACTGAGTAAGGGGAAGGAGAGAAGAAAGAAGATCGTTATGGGTGACGATGTGGGAGAAGGCATATGAAATACATATACAGACACAGTAGCTTGTTTTACAAGGGCAAATCAAGTCCGCTGGCGCACAAAAAAAGGCAAAGAGCACGCACTGCCTGAACACCCTTCCCCTTGTCCTGCCAAGCGCCCAGCAGCAGTTCCTCCGACAGAGTCCTCTTGTCTAAACGCGTCAAGGAAGCGGCTAGCACACTTCTTTCGGGCGCATACGCTGGGCACACCAATAATATATGGTCCACAGTCTCTGGGATGCCACATGTTGACCATTCCGGCGAGTCCATATGTCCAATTGAATGTAAGTACTTGTGCGTGAAAGCCACGTTTAAACGAAGCCTATGTAGTAAGCATGCCTGATGACTCGGAATATCACGCGGAACATAAAATTTTAATGTTTGATCCAGCCTTCTTAGACGAATGTGTCGGGCGTCTGGCTTGGCCCAGTAAGCTGCTGTAGCATTATTCATACAACTCGTAAGAGGGCACGTCGTGTCACCTCTTGAAAAAGGCACAGCTGATTGGAGGCCAATGATGAGTGCGCTTTTCGCTTCAACATCGGCCTGTTCATTCCCATGGAGCCCGCAGTGGGCAGGAATCCATTGAAACATTATCCCGTGGCCTTGCAGCTGGGCAGATGTGAGGAGCTCCACAATGTTTAGTGCCAGGGACTGATAGACAGTGTGGCGTAAGAAGCTTTCCAACATTTGTAATGCAGTCTTCGAGTCCGTGAATATACACATTTTTGAGGTGGTTCCTCACATATGTAGCGAATAGATTCCCGAATGGCTACAAGTTCAGCCGCGGTTGATGTAGAGGTATGTTCCAGAATGAAATGCAGAGTCGTTTTCTGAGTTGGTATGACCACAGCTGCAGCGGATGCCTGTGCTGACACAGATCCATCGGTGTATACGTGAATATAATTAGGATATTCTGACCAGATGTGCGCCAGAGTAAATTGTTTGAGTCCACTAAGTGGCACCATTGATTTCTTTAGTATTCCGGGAACACGAAGGTGCATTAGAGGTTTATCCATCATCCATGGTGGTTGGGCGGGACGATATGGGAGGGCATATCCTGTCGGTATTGTGCGACTGATGGCAGCGGAGTGCACTTGTAAAACTGCAGTCCGGCCTCTCATCCAGAATCTTGATGAGTGGGTGAAAACTGTATCTTGTAAGTGCTCGTAACTATACACGAAGTGGTTCGTGTGACAAGTATATGGATATTGGGCGAGCATGCGCCTCTTCAATTGTACCTTTGTTAGAGGTGCATCTAGGCAGTCCAAGGCATATTTTCAGTGCCTGCGATTGTACGCTCTCTAAAGTCCTCAAGCATGAAATGCTCATACTAGAGAGTACAGGAAGACTGTACCGGATGTAGTCAACAGAGTCTCGTAAAGCCGCATTAAGGAGCGCTCAGTAGACCCCATTTGATGCTAGCTGTGTAACGAAGTACAGGGAAAAATTAATTAGCCTTTTCTTCACCATAGTAACATGTTCCGACCAAGATAGTCGGTGATCAATAATTACTCCCAAGAATCTGTGCCTGGAGACGTATGAAGGGTAATCGGGTAGCGGCTGACACATTTCCTAAACGCAATCACTGCACACTTTTCTGCCGCCAAGAATAAACCTTGACGCCGTAAGTACATCGATGTCGATGACACAGCTCGTTGCAATCTCGCACGTAGTTGTGGGCGCGTCGAACCAGAGGCCCAGCCGCAGATGTCGTCAGCATATGCACTTATGTGGATGTTACTTGGCAGTTCACTCACCAGGCCAATTAGCGCAACGTTAAATAAAGTTGGGCTGAGGACTCCTCCCTGTGGAACTCCATGACCGACCTGAAAGCGGGTAGTATCTCCTTCAGGCGTAGTCATGTAAACAGAGCGGCCACTGAGATAGCTTACAATCCACAAGTACAGCCGGCCACCAACACCCACGTCGTCATGTGCATCAAGAATAGCATCATGTAAGATGTTGTCGTAAGCTCCCTTTATATCTAAAAAGACAGCAGCTACTAGTCGACGGTGGCGCTTTTCGTGTTCTACTGTCGCCAAAAGGGCGATGACTCTGTCAATGGAAGAGCGTCCGCTGCGAAATCCAGTCATCATATTCGGATAAAGATCATTACTCTCTAGATACCACTCAAGTCTTGTCAGCATCATTTGCTCCATAACTTTTCCAACACAGCTTGCTAAGGCAACTGGCCGGTATGAGGTAAGTTCGAGAAGAGGCTGTCCAGGCTTCAAAAGAGCAACCAGGCGGCTAATCTTCCAGTGTTCAGGAACAGTACTGGAAACCCATATATCATTGAAATAATTAAGTAGTGTAGTTCTGCCATCCTTGCCTAGGTTTGATAAGGTTGTATAAGTAATCCGTCAGGACCAGGTGCAGATGAATGCCGACAAGAAAGAAGAGCGGCGTATAATTCAGCTATTGTAAAGGGCACGTCGTATTGATCATTCGGGGAATGTGGCGCAAAAACCTCTGAAATTGGTAACTGTGCCTTGTTTGTGCCCACAACCAATTTACAAAAATCTTCAGCTACGTCAACTTCATTGCGGCGTTGATAAAGGGCCAGGGCACGAAAAGGGTGCCTTTCTCGCGGAGGTGTGCGCAAGTTTCTTGCAACATGCCAGATACGTGACAGGGGCTTACGGGGATTCAGTGATGAGCAGAACTGCCTCCAATGTTGTCGTCCTAATCTCTTCAGGTGGCGTAGGACATGCCGTTTAGCTTTGAGAGAAAGTGCGAAATCTTGCACGGATTTTGTTCTTCTGTACTTCCTTTCAGCTCGCCGATGGATCGCGGGAAGTCGCTCGAATTCCACGTCGACGCTGGACACTGAAATCGGCACGCAAACATAGCGAGTGTTCTCACTTACAGAGGAAGTAATGAGGCCCTCTATTTGAGATGGTGACTGGAGGTCCACGCTGGAAATCTCCACCGATGCCCTAAAGGCTGGCCAGTCTGTGTATTGCACACGAGGCGAAGTGGCAGGTGGAAACCCATATGATGCATACGTACGTTGGTGTGCGATCACTCCCATGTGTTTCCACATCACTACACCAAGAAACAGAGGGATGGAGCTTCTTGAAACAAACGCCACATCCAAGCAGCTGCTGTAGGTTGTTCCGCGTAGAAACGTCGGTGAGCTGTCGTTTATATTGACGAGATCTTGGGTATGCATAAAGTCTGCCAGGTTTATTCCTGTATTGCTCATTATGGCACTACGCCATTGAGGGTGGTGAGCAATAAAGTCCCCCACAATAATACGAGGAGTTGTACAACACTGGATTGTTGAAAATAGATATGACTTGTCCAAGCCATCTCTCAGTGGAATATAGGCGCCAATTACAGAACATACTCGTCCTTTCAGGGTTAATGTAAAGCAAATGTATGTGGGGCTGCAGAGCATGGCGGACGAGCGCAATGTCTTGGCGTACACACACCAGCACTTTGCTTGTTTCGTCTGCTTCTCGAGACCACAGCAGAACATATCCAGAAAGGCGGAAAGCAGCCGGCATGTTGGGCTCACAGATCACAATCACGGGAAAGCGGTACTTCTGTACCCGCTGTCCGAAGTCACTCAGCCGACCACGCAGGCCTCGGGCATTCCATTGCATCACTACACTGCGGCGCAAGGGCATCGTCACAGAGGTGGCGTTAGTTTGTTGCGCCATTGTGAATATTGCAATGCCGCCAAGAGTGCGTCAAATGCGTCAAAAAACTGAACAGCAAGCTTTGCTGTTTGCGTGTTGATGCTGGAGAGCAGCACCCGCATTGAACAAACCAGCTGTTTACACATTTCTTTCACCTGCTGGCTGTCGAGGTTGTCGGAATTTTCAGAACGTGTGGCAACCAAACTGGGATGAGGTCTGGCGATGGCCTTTGATGGTAGAGCAGGCCACTCAACATCAGAGGCGGCAGGTGATACAACAGCTTCTGTCTGATCCTTGGCCTGTGACATTGCCTGTGAGATTACAGCAAGAGTATTCTTAACGGGATTAGACTCAATCTGTTGTGACACCTGAGCTGACCTTAACTCTGAAGTGGACTTATCCAGGCTAGGCTTGCCTTCCGATTCCTTGTGTCGGCGTCGGGAACGGTGTTTGCTAGGACGAATAGACGCAGCCGCTTCCTGATGAGTCGAGTTGTCTCGCACCATCTTCTTTAGTATACGTCTTTCGTTCCTAATTTTAGGACAGTCCTTAGCCGTCGCTTCATGGGCACCCGAGCAGTTCGCACACTTTATAGTCTCCGTCTGGCATGCGTCATTAGGATGCGGACCGCTGCATCGACGGCGGGAAACCTCGTTTCGACAAACGGCACTCACATGTCCGATCTGGTGGCATTTGGGGAACTGAACAGGTCTTGGCACATACATCCGAACTGGGTGTCTCACATAGCCAACTTTAACGTAGGATGGTAGGGATTCAGTTTCAAAGATTTATTTAACGCACTTTGAGCGGCCGAAACGATGAACATCCACAATGCGCGCCGTAGATTTGATCAGCGTGCAGAGATCGCTTTCACTTATATCATGGTCAACGTCGGTGATTACACCCGCAGTAGTCTTTTTCCCATGCGCAAGACAGGAACAGACCGGAATGTTGCCAAGCGCACCAATTCCTTTCAGCTTGTCCACTGTAGCATGGGATTTGACATCCACGGTCAGGACATTCTTCCAGGGATTAATTTTGACTTCGTCAACTTCACCGGGAACCAGCTGGTCGAAAAACTTAGTCAGTGCTGTCTGTTTATAATATTCATATTCGGCGTTGCCGTTGTTGGTACAAAGGGCACGGAAAAGATCCCTCGCTTTTCAGCATTATTCTTTTGAGTCTCACTCATTATTGATGTTCGGCGCAGCTTCCTTTTCAGGCGGCGCGACTGTACACGCGTGTAGCTGCTGTCAGAATCCATCTCAGTCACTGTGGCGTCATCTGCCGAGTCTGGAAGCTCCACGTCCGCGACGCTGAGGTGAGCCGTCGAGTACGCCGCAGCATGTTTGATGGTGGCGGGTGGGCGCAGGGGTCGTGCGCCCGCCATCCCGAAGGATGACGAGATCACAAATTGCTCACAGCGATAGAAAAATCTTCTGAGCCACACAAGGCTTGAAACCCTAGAGCAATGTTCAGAGCCACAGAAGCGCTACATTGCTCTAAGTTTTCAAGCCAACAGCATGGCATTGTGCCCCACAGAAGAAGAAGAGGAAGAAGAAGCGCTACACTGTTCTAGGTTTTCAAGCAATCAGCGTGGCACCGTGTGCCACAGAAGAAAAACGCTACACTGCTCTACGTTATCAAGCCATCAGCGACGCATTGTGTGCCACAGAAGAACAAAAAGATGAAGAAGAAGCGCTACACAGCTCTAGGTTTTCAAGTCACCAGCTTGGCATTGTGTGCCACAGAAAAAGAACAAATGAAGAAAAAACATTGCACTGCTCTAGGTTTTCAAGCCATCAGCGTGGCATTGTGTGCCATAGAAGAACAAAAAGAAGAAGAAGAAGCGCTACACTGCTCTTGGTTTTCAAGCCATCAGCGTGGCATTGTGTGCCACAGAAGAATAAAAAGAAGAAAAAACACTACACTGCTCAAGGTTTTCAAGCCATCAGCGTGGCACCATGTGCCACAAAAGAAGAAAAGGAAGAAGAAGAATAAAAAGTAGAAAAAGAAGTGCCATAGTAATCTAGCTTATCAACCCATCAGCACGGCACCATATGCCACAGAAGTAGAAGAAAAATTGCTGCACTGCGTTTGGTTTTCACGCCGTCGGCGTGGCACGATGGCACAATGTGCCACAGAAGAACAAAAAGGACAAAAAGAAGCGCTACAATGCGCTAGGTTTTCAAGCCGTTGGCGGGGAACCGTGGCACCATGTAACACAGAAGAACAAAAAGGACAAAAACAAGAAGAAGCGCTACACTTCGCTAGGTTTTCAAGCTGTCGGCGTGGTACCGAAGCACCGTGTGCCACAGAAGAACAAAAGGAAGATGAAGAAGCGCTGCACCGCGCTAGGTTTTCAAACTGTCGGCATGGTACTGAGGCACCGTTTGCCACAGAAGAACAAAAAGAAGAAGAAGAAGCGCTATTCTGCGTTAGGTTTTCAAGCTGTCGGCGTGGTACCGAGGCACCGTGTGCTACTGAAGAAGCGCTACACTGCGCTAGGTTTTCAGGTTGTCGGCGTGGTACCGAGGCACAGTGTGCCACAGAACAAAAAGAAGAAGTACTACTCTGCGTTAGGTTTTCAATTTCAAGCTGTCGGCGTAGTACCGAGGCACAATGTGCCACAGAAGAACAAGAAGAAGAAGAAGAAGCGCTACACTGCGCTAGGTTTTCAAGCTGTCAGCGTGGTACCGAGGAACCGTGTGTAACAGTAAGAACAAAAAGGAGATGAAGAAGCGCTACACTGCGCTAGGATTTCAAGCCGTCGGTGTGGCACCGTGGCACCATTTGCCACAGAAGAACAAAACGAACAAGAATGTGAAGAAGAAGAAGCGATGTACAGCGCTAGGTTTCTAAGCCTTCGGCGTGGCGTATTGCGGATTCCCGAAAACTGCAGTTTTTTCGAGCAATAACCGCAGTGCAAAAACTGAAATGCAATATTGATAAATTGTTTTATGGACTAAGATGGTTTACTGTGAAGAGCGTAATACATCTGCGGCGTCCGTAGCGCAATCTTTGCGACGTTGAATAAGTTCATATGAAAAATAGGTGTGGCGTACGTAAATCCGTAAAAAAAGAACTTAAATCATGTTAAAAGGCGATTGTTGCTGAGAGCTGCCTTTAAACGCAACCGATAGGTAACATAGATTCACTGAAGACAGGAATTTGTTACAGTGAAGGCAATTGTATAGCATAACCGTTGTTATACTGTCACATCCTGGCTGCGTTCGCTGCTGGTTTTTCTGTTGTTAAGAACTAAAACATGTTATTATGCAACCTAAACGGGAACATACCCCGGTAAATATGGTCGTAATTTATTTGAATGTTCTGATTAAAAAAAAATAAAAGACTCTTCCTACAAGAATTGAACACATGTCTGACAGTCAGGTACGTGGTGTCAACCCATTGCGCCCCAGAAGCGAGGGCAAGTGGGATCTTTAAAAGCGATCTCGTTTGTTTTCATACAATGTACTCAACATGGCACGACGGACGCAACTGGCTTTATGAGATTGATTTATAGGAAGGGAAAGGCGCGGTAACTGTCTCACTTGTTTTCTGTGGACACATCGACTGCGCCCCAAGGGAAGGGAGGAAGGTGGGAGTGAAAGTGGAAAGAGAGAAAGAGGAGCCGTAGTGGAGGGCTATGGAGTAATTTCGACCACCTGGGGATCTTTAACGTGCGCTGACAACGCACAGCACACGGACGCCTCTTCGTTTCGCCTCCATCGAAACGCAACCGCCGAGGTCGGGTTCGAACCCGGGTACTCCGGCACAGTAGTCGGGCGTCTTACCACTGCACCACCCCGGCGGGGCTGGCATTATGAGAGGATTACTGCAAGCAGTTTTAATCCAGCAATATATTATATTGCTTATGCACTTTAGTTTATTCACTGTAATGCAATTAAAAAAATAAAACAAACATATAGCTTTATTGACTTCCTTTTTATTGTGTTTTATTTCTAGTGACGCCAGCTGGCACTTCCTTTGCTGCAGTTTTTCAAAGATTGGCAATACGCTTCAGCGTGGCACCGTGTGCCACAGAAGAACAAAAAGAAGTAGATTGAACAGCGTGCCGAGCGATTAGAAAAGCGGCGACGGTAAGACGCGGAAAGACAGGCCCGACTACCTTCTATGACTGCATGGAGAGACGAGGCGTGGAGTGCAGCTGCCCAGGCCGAAGAAACTGCGGCAGAGCGGAAAGAAAACAAAAGGAGAGAAAATTCTGTGTACTCCCCTATAACCTGAACCTTAGCGCAGTCAAGGGACCGTAGCTTTAGCTACACCATTAGGCTTTTTTTCTCTTTTTTTTTTGTTGAAGCTGTATCGCGCCAAAAGCCAGTGCTTGTTTCGTACGCATAGTATCAGAACTGCTTAGCGTCGTGATGGAAAATGTGGTGCGCAGTATCTTCACGGCATCATTATGAAACGGAAGCCAACAAGGTCAACCGGTAGCGGACACCCGAAGTCGTCTGGAGCGAGGGCAGTCAATAAGAATATTATAGCAGCGCCTGTGGCGGTAACTAAGCATACCGTATTCGTCGAGCCTTCTGTCGAAATTTTCGGTAACTAAAGGCTCGCTGCACAGCGCTGCTGCCGTCGTTTTTGTCACTCCGAATGCAGTGCATCAGGCTGACCAGCTGGTGTGCCAACACATGCCGACGCGTGCCTGTACGTGGCCCGCCATAAAGGGGGGGGGGGCGTGGAGGGCGCCTCCTTCGCGTGGGTTGTATCGTTGCTGCCTGTGATGTTTGTTCACGTTCTATTTTATTTCCGATGCTACATGTTACGTGCGAGGCCTATGGTGACAAGATCCCGCTCTCGCTGTTGAATTATTCCAAAATGGCGCGTCAAAACCAGAGCGTGCCACGGGCGGGCACAGAGGCCCATGCACGCGGTGGGCATCGAGAACACACAGAAATAATGCCAGAGATGTTTATTGCTATTGGCCTCAGCTTCACCGCTTCTAAGGCACGCTCTTCTGCCTCCTTTCGACGTCGGCGGTAGCTCGGATGCGAATGCCACGGCCACTGGCTGTGCGCTCGTGGCTCAAGGTGTCATCTCCTACGAAGGCCGAGCTTTTAGTTACATTGGTGGTGGAGATTCCGCCAGGAATGGACAAACTTCGCGATGACGTCGTTATAACGTCCCCCTCATCGGTGGTATGTAATAATGATTCTTGCTGGAGCGCGGTTGGGACAAGCGGCAGTTCACGTTTCTCGAATAGGCCGCTTGGAGCTTTGCTTACATGCATCGCTTTACTTTGGTAACATGCTTTTATTTTTAAAAAGGACCTTGGTCGTTCCAGCACTCTGCGGGAACACGCCACTGCCGTCTTCAATCTGGCTTTCCTTAACGTGCGCTGAGCGCGTAGCGGTAAGCGTGGTAGAGTACGAGGCTGGGCGCGCGAAGGCTGTTGCAGCAATGCCAAAAGCCGGCAAAGAACTAGTTACCTACAACGGTGGGTGAAGGGTCTATAAGAAATAATATAGCCTCAACGTCACCCACAATGAGCCTCACCGGTTGAAAAGAAACTTATAAAAGTGGTTTAGAAAGTCGGTATGAAAAACTCAGGTGTTGGCGGCGTCATATAAGATGACACTATTAGTCGGGGGCTTGATTTCAGAGAAAAGAAGAAGTTGAAAATTTCAGAGCCATGGACTAACAGGACCCATGAAAGTTTGAGGGTACCCAAGCTGTACTTGCTTGCAAGCAGATGGCAAAATGCTCTCTCTCTCCCAAGCTGTACTTGTGTGCCACGCACCAGCATGATCGGGTGCCACCCTTCGGCACACCTTGCAGATCTACTTTCGCGTACTTTGCTACTCGCTAGGTCACTGAACTTTGATTTAGTGACTCTGTTATCTAATTGATCTGATAAGCATACAGACGCAAGCTACTACCTTGTATAAAAGGCAACCCGATAGAGATTTAATAAAGCGTTCCAGCAAAGCCGCATGTGAGGCTTCCATGGTTGGTGTATAGGGAGTGTCACTAAATCCGCCATTAGGGGGACGATGTGGCGCCATCATGCGAGAGCGGTGGGAAACACATTGGACGGCAGTGTAGCAGACGACAAGAAAGCGCACTATGCGAAATGGCCAAGCCAATGCAGGTGAAAAGCGAGATCTTCCCCTTTTGTTTTGGATTCCGTTCGAAAAGTAGGGAGAGTGATTGCAGTATGATTTTCATTCTGTATGGGGAAATGTTTCAGCGCTTTCACAATGCTCTCATAACGCATGCATATACTGTCTTCGTATTGTAAGAGCGTATAGCACGGGCATGGCGCGGGCTGCGTTCGACGTGACAGATTGAGACTCTCTCAGCGTGCAGATTCACGATAGATTTAAATTTATTAAAAAAAATCGTAAGTAGAGCGCGGAGGCAGAGATAGATGGATCGCAAAGGGCAAAGAAGCTAGCGATTTGTTGATGCTGCAGAGCTAGGTGGAATGGTCTGCTGTGACTCACGAGTGGCGCATATGCGCGGGACGTCTTGAGTTACAGAGCACAATGCGGCCACCGCGACGCCGGCATGGTGCAATGGGCATCGCTTCCTCCTCGCGTCATCTACAAGCGTGTAGCTATAGGATATTTTCTAGGAAGCTTGGCAGAGAGGCACTCATCCACACCCCCTGAACAGGGCATTGTCCTGGTCGGAATGAACAATAGAAGCCTGCAGCAAACTCCAGCATTTTTCTGGCAATGGGGGATTAAGCGCTGTAGCTGGTTTCTGCCCCCAGAATGGATGTGGTCGCAGTGCTGAAAAGGTTCTCGATGAAATAAGAATGGTCCTTTTGTTGTATAAGGTTCCACAACCTTTCTGCCTGCAAAGCGATTTCTGCGGAATCAACGACTTGGTGACACATGCGCATCTCCTATCTCTTCGCCTGCCCGTACGATGTCACTACCTATAGCATTTGGCTTCAGGCTTGCAAGTGGAGAGGCAGCCTCGGTGGGTGCGATAGAGACTACGAAGAGACAGTTGGAGTTTTGGTGGCGAGCAGCAGGGAGCAACATCCCTGTGACGCGGTCGCAACTACAGTGATTTTTTGTGTGCTTTTCTTTCTTTTTGGCCACACCTTTAGCTTTGTGAAGTTAGATCGGCGACCCGGTATAAAGTGTGGGCCACCATCATCATCACCATCAACGGTTTCTGCCCCCAGAACGGATGTGGTCGCAGTAGCTGAAAGGTTCTTGATGCACAGAGAATGGGCATTCTGTTGTGAAAGAATCCACATTTCTGCCTCCGCAGCTATTTCAACGACTTGGTAATACATGCGCTTCTACATGTCGGATGCGCATGTCGGTCAGAAACGAACGCTGTTCTACGTACAGAGCGCACCGCTCCGCAAGTGAACGATCATGAACCATCCAGGAGACTCATTTGTGCCCGGCGGTTTCCTTGCCGTTACAGGCGGTTGGACAAAGACGACGACTTTCAAGCAACCTAACGAAGTGCATCTGATTGCGTGCACCAAAGGAACAAAATCTGAATGCTTTGGCGAGACCGAAGGCGATCCTGTGAGGTAAAAAACAAATACTGCGCGTCTTGCAAGAGTGTCAAGTGCGTCATATGCTCCGAGCCGCAAAAATACATATATTACATGTATGTATGCATCTAAAGGAAATATGCATGATGAAAAGTACCTACTGGAGTTTACAGCCAGCCTGTAACGCACCAGTGATAGCTGCAATGAGGATTTGCTCGGTGCGGGCTTAATTTATGTGCGACGGGGCCTGATGGGGATGTATTTTGCAGTTTGTTTTGTTTATGGGCGAAAGGGCCAGATAGCGCAGATATCACAGGAGGCTATGTGCACTTGGCGGTGATATTTAGCATGTTTTATCGTGACTGCCGCCTGACTAACAGGAAACAAAACTGGAGGACATTTATGTGACTAAAGTGATGAAAAGCGAAAGCCTGAGGGCTGCATTCTGCTACGCGAGTTTTGTCCATGTAGCAACGAGTAAAGCGAGCGACTACTCTTTCACATTCTGCGAGTGCATTTATTCAGGGAATTGTGCAGATAGCAGCTAGCAGATGACAAGAGCGGGCACACATTGAACATCGGGATTTTTGACGCCATCGGAAGACACGACAATAAGCTAGTTAGCCGGCGCTAATATAAGCATCTCCTTTGAGCCAGGAGGGTGACAATATCACCTCCATGTACCTGGGACCCGGATTAGACTTGCTATCCTTGACCACACGACCAAACTGCGCAACTAAAGTGGGGATGTGTATCAATGACAGGTGATATGTTATTTGATAGATGAGAGATTGTTGAAATATGAGAGATGGAAGACGATGTCCGTATACTGCGTCCATACGGCAAGATTAAACCGGCAATTTTATCTATGACAGGTAATCTCTCGTATAGTTCGGTATACTGCGACTGTTTGTGCTATAAAGTGCGTGTGTGAAAATAAAAAGTTAAGTCATTGTTATTAATTAGTTCAAGTGTGTGTAAGCGAAAGATGGTCGGCAAGGAAAGTGGCGTACAGGAGCAGTTGGCACTTTCGCGTCAAACCTGTATGCACAGTTTGCCCAGTCTTCCTTCACCAAAATTTGCCAACATCGGGCGTCACCGCACTGGTTTTAAAATTCGCGGTAATGATGACCAGATATGTGAAGTCTCGTGTGGAGGCAATTTTGGTAGCATGTCAGCGTTTTCAAACAAGCTGAACTGAAACATTTGTTTAGGGCTTGAGCAGGCTGAACGTCCGACGTTACGTTTCTACCTGGCATTTTGAGTGGGGTTATTTACAGCAGGGTCTATATATGAAGACTACTTACAAAGCCCCCAGCTAATAGCGTCGCTGCAGAAGTTTGAGAGAACACACATGATAACAAAAAAGGGGCAAGGATAGACACCGCATCATGTGCGCAAACCAGCTCTTTGGGGAGTCACTTTTTAGGTAAATGTCCCTTAGCTGACGCTTTATGAGGCCAAACTGAATTGTAGCTGGAGCAACAGGTTCACCATTGAGATCCGACACGCCGATTTTGCAGAGGAGGTAGAGTCTACATAGGAAAGCTTGTCACAGCGTTGGTAATCAATTTCTGTAATCACAATGTGTCGTACAATGGGTGAATGCAGAATAGAATATCTTCTTTAGAATTGTTTGCAACAAGTCCCGAAAGAAATTCGCGTCATTGCAGATTTTATAACAGCGTTCCATTGGAAGATGTACGCCACAGGGATGATAGTTAAGAAAAAAAGGTTTTTTCTTCGCCTGTGTTGTATTGTCATGCCCTTGCTACCGCCATGTTTTTTATCCCCATTCTTCATGCACCAACTAGCCATCTAAAATTCTTTCTTTGTCTTTTCCTGCGTAGGCATGTGTTAACAGGGAAAGTTTTGAATGAATGCGAGTGCAAATAGGCGTTTTGGGCACCCCCGGACTGAAGTCGCCGCCCTTCATGCAAAAGGTAAAAAAATTCGCTATGGATTAGCTTGTGGTTAAACCTGGGGCTGCGCGAGAGTTATCTGCATGGAAACGCTTAGATTGCGCTTGAAAGTAAAGCCTTAACGTTTGCACATAGCAGTTTACTCCATGATTTCAGCTTTCTTCATGCAATAGGGGGCACTTTTGCGATAAAGCGAAAGTCTATCGCGAGATGGTCCGAAGCCCTCCACTACGGCACCTCTTTCTCCCTGATTTCTCTGCCACCTTTGCGATGACGCGACAGCGCAAGCTACCAGCCTACATATAAAGTTCCGCTTTAACCAAGGCGTACGAACGTGCCAGCGTTGCCTAGTGATAACGTGAATGCAAGGGTTTTGGCAGGCTTTTTGTGATATCACCTTCCCATATAAAATGTAAGGCCCGAGTTGGTAGCGCCTGCCAAACGTAATTTCAGGAAGGTTTAATGTCAAGAACCGTTAGTGCTCGACCATGTCAGCTACCACCTCCCACGATTTCCTCTTTCTTCGCTCTTCGGACAGGCACCGACGGGTACCGGACAGGCAAGTACAGGCGCGGTGAAATGGCGAGACCGTGGCGTCCCAATGTACATCTCGATAAAAAACAAAATAACGGAATAATGGCGGTGGAAAGCGTACACTTTTTACGCGCTCTAGTTTGTGGACCCCTGACGAAAATATGCCTTCTCCTTGTATACCTCATATCACGGCATGAAAGAGCGCTCAACAAGGTTACCAATTTGGATACTACTAAGGTAAGAAAAGCGTTGCAGGGGGCGGGGGGCTGAATGTTAGGTGGACGGATTAGGTTAAGGTGTTCGAATGGGTCAAGTAGATGGCCCTAGTACAGGACCGGCTTAATGAAGGAATGTGGGAGATGCCTTCGCCCTTAAGTGGGCATTGTTCGGCTGATGTTGACGACGAGAATGCCTGTTGTGCAACAACTTGAAGGAGCATCTGGCATCCTCTTCACTCCTGGCCCTTCCTCGTGAGTTGCCCGGGCCCGTACGCTCATTAAAAATTTTGCCAACAAAACAAGCTTGCGCCAGCCCACATAGTTGCCTGCATTGACATTGAAGAGATTATTTCATGGTTTATGGTTTATCGATTCTGGGATTAGCGTTCCAAAGTGGTCCAAGCTGAAAGATGCTGTAGTTGAGGGCTCCGGAAATTTAGATCATCCGGAGTCTGTAAAGGGCACTGACATCGAAATGCACATGGACGCTTTTCTTTTAGTCTAATTCGAAACGCAGGCAATACAAACGGGATTCGATGCTTTCGCTTAATATTTAGTTCAGCAGCAATGAATCCTTGTCCCGGCGGGGTGGCGCAGTCGTTACGGCGCTCGACCACTGTTCCCAAGGATGCGGGATCGAATACCGGCCTCGGCGGCCGCTTTTCGTTGGAGGCGAAAAGCAAGCCGTTACACCGTTTCCTAAATCTACGCCGTTTCCTAAATATGCAACGCTCCAATTGTTTACTCAACGATATTTGAAATACTTTCGACCACCAATATCGACGATGGATGGAATCCCGAAATATAAGATGCTCAACTTTGAAACGGGTTGGTGGCAGTTAGCGCACTGCTCGACGTTTATTTTTATCATATTTCTATATCCGCGTTATAAATTAGTCACCTATTTCGTCATTTTCTTTTGTAAATATTTATTTCTACTCTTGTAACCTGATGCTCCCGTTTTCTTTTCAACCACCAATCTTACATTCGCTTTTAAAACTTCCGCACCGGGTTCATTCACCCTATCGCTGGTGTATCTAAACCACAGGGTCTCAGGGAAAGTTACTGTAGCAACGTCGACGTCGGTATGAATGCCATCGCACTTAGGTATAAGAGGATGAATTAATTGCCTTTATGGATTTGCGACACACCCCACATGCGCCATCTTCCAGGTTATGTTTCTTTTTGAAGCTGTGGGTTCTTACGCACTCTGATCTACCTTAAAAACGCAGGGCGCTTGCGCCTCAGTCATCAAAGTATGATTCCTTCCTGAACTGCCTTTTTTCTTCGTTTTTGATGCAGTTCTACTCTCTCTGGTTATTGCATATTGTTAATCATCTTTTAATCTTTTAATTAATCAATCTTTTACATTCCGTCATTTTAAATTATATTTAAGTTCTTTATTCCTCTGTCCTCGTGCACCGCGTATTTACTCGCTAGTTTCATACTTCCTTTCTCCTATTTTGATTTAGGCTTTGTCGTTATAGTTATTTAAATGCCTATTCTTCATACCTAAAATTGTCCAAACCCCTCACGCGTTCTTCATGTACATATTACTTTGAGTTCTCCGTGTTTCGATATGCCCCCACCCATTTCTCCTTTCTCCGCCCAATTTGTTGTTTCGTCGTGAGCACACAGTGCTAATGCTAAAAACACTCTCTGATTTATTTGTAATCCCGATAGTATCTAAGCCTGTGGGCGCAAAACCGTACTCCCGAAAGTAAGCTCTGGCACTATTACTCCATTTCGAACAACCTGTAATACCTGTAGCTACAATGCCATAAACTTGATTATCCCGGTATCTCGGCACAGAGGGGCGTCGGAAGCTGGTTTCGTATCTCGGTCGTCAGTTACATAACAGCACTTTAACCTGCAATGTTCCCGGTTAGCACGAAGCCAAAAGGCTCACAGAACGTCAGTTCCAAGAGGACAGCTGCAGAGGACGGCGGTAACGGCGTGGTGCCCGATGTGTAACCTGCACCGTTCGCCCAACCATATCATGTAATAACTGGCCATTTTTATGGTGGTCCTGCCATGCAGGATGAATCTGAGCACGGGAAAGTGTTGTTGGCGCCCCAATTAACCCCACGAATAAAACTCCGATGAAGAGGCGTACCGTATTATTATTAAGAAAATGAAGCGGATCGCGAAATTAAAGCCGCGGTAAGACCAGGGCAAGGAGAGAATTCCTGCCGTTTGCACTGCTTTAATTTTACGCATTTTCGCCAACAGTTCTAGAGCCATAGTCTTTGAAATGAAGGGCTTGGTCTGGTTCGATGCGGATACCCGGAAAGAGACTTTAGCGTTAAAACCTTTCCCAATCAAGCATTACACGAAATTTTACACAAGAAAAAAACAACTCGCACTGGAGAAGAAACGAAAGCAGACAAGGTCAAGGCGAACTTCTAAATTCTTCTCGAACGAAGGCTACCATTGAGAACATCACGGCAGAGCCTTTGACAGCATATCATCGTACCGTGTTGGTCGGGGTATGGGCGGACTTGAGCGGCTGACACACGTGCGCGCCACCGCCGCCGGCTGAGTCCGACTGCGACGAAACCTTCTATCGATGTGTTTGCGAACTCAGGACAGTGGGCATAGCGCCGCGGTTCCCGCATTTGTCTACCACTAAAGAATGCAGCTCAGCAGGCCGGCTAATCAACCTGCCAGCACGCGATGCGGCGAGCCTGCACGTGCCCCGGCACGAAAGGCGGCAGCACGAAGGACACATCATTATTTCCGTTATTTGTGCTCCGCGTTTATTTTTTCGAAGCTGCAGTGTACTTAAGCAGAATACGACTGGGCCAAGCTCTAGGGAGCTGTCGCATTAGGAAACCGGTGCTTTTAGACAACAGTACGCCACCGACGGGGATAAGGGCCGACGCACATGATGCGGATAAAACAAAAACACTCACAGAAGGAGAGTGCGAGGCATTTATTCAAATACGCGTCATGATCACCTCTGCAAAAAGGGCTTCACTGTGTTGTGGAGACATCGGTTGGACCCCGTGTGCGAATTACATGTCCGCTTGCTGTCCGCGTCCCGCGACGTGTGGCGTTTTCCTCTGGGACGGTAGCCGATGGCTTGGTCACCTTCGTCGTAGACAGGACGGGGGTGAAGGACCTCGGTGATCCTGGTTCCGGAAAATCCAGCCTTGTGTTTGACTTCGCTGATGATTTTTGCGGCGGTGCAGATTGGGGCGACGAGGGCTCACTTCTTTGAAGACGGCTTGGAGCATGGTTGACGTCCATCACAGCACCTTGTGGAATGACGTTTTGGAATAAAAAACCACGTAGAAGAGGCACTTGGTCAAGACGCAGCAGGCAACCTGTTCCAATGCGTACGTAGAACACCGTGCGCGCTACACTCGTGGCGGTGCGCGTGGCAGGGCCCGTGGATTTAGGCTCGTGGAGCCTACCAGAGCGCCACCAAAAGCCGGAAATAAATTGAAGTTACCTTCCTACTGAATGACACGTCTACTAGAAAGAAGCTCCGATGCTCTAGATCTCCGAATAGAAAATCCTTCTATTAGAAAATTTTTATGAAAGATATAACCTGGTTTACTGAAACTCCTGAAAAATTGAACTGATGCATATGGAATATAGGATGCACCTCTTTAATTCAGCGACCTTGATTTCTTAGAGAGGAAAAAAAAGTTGAAAGCATTCACATCGATGAAAAATAACACGAATACGTTAGTGTTTGAGGGCACTCAAACTGCACCTAAAAGGGTGCGACGTGGCAACTTTAATGGCAGCGATCTGTGCACTCCCCTTTTAGATTATTCGCGTACTTTGGTGCTCGCTCAACCAGTGAATCTGTTATTAGTGAATCTGTTATATCTAATCTGCGTCCTGTCGTAAGCGACCAAATTACAAGAAAGGTTATCGGTGCAGTGCATACAACGAGGGCGAGAGGAGACAGCGCACACAGGACGAGTCTCCTTTCGCTCTTGTCGCATGTGCTGCAGCGATAAGGTCTAACCAATATGCCCTATCGTCTACCTTGTCTACAAGAAAGATTACCTGAAATGAATGTTACACCCCGCTTGACCTAAGGCGAACTGCAGGCCGGCTTGGTATGTTTGTGTATGCTGACTAGCTATTAACTAGTGTAAAAAAGGAGTAAAGGTTTTATGGTCGTCGCACATATTCACTCCTCAAGAATGAGATGAATGCAAGAGTTTGGAATAAGTTCCACAAGGCACAAAGACCTGAATTGGAGGCAAAAGTACGAAGATTAGAACCTCGCCATGCTCCGGTTTTTGGAAGACAACAGCCCACACGAGTTCCAAACACATCTCAAAATGTCTATCTCTATGCTGAATGTTCATTGTATCCAGTAATGCAAGAGATGGAATAGCTTGTTTTCCTTTTTTCTCGAAATATATACGTTCCATCAGTGCGTTACAGAAAGCTTGCTACCGTTGTTCGCAGGTCGAAAGCCATGCGACATCGGTAATCGCCGTAGCATCAAACACGGTGCCATCGTCGATGCATGCGAAACGACAGGTGAGAGAGCTCACGCAAGCAGGGCAATGGCACGAGAGACCTGGTGGCCACGTCGGGCGAAATTTGGATGCCTGGCGGATCACTGGAAGCAAGCGCACCTGTTTTTAAGAGGACACGAAATTATAAAAACTTCCAGACTATGAATAATATTCGTGTGGCATATATGTGTCTGCGCAATTTCCGGAATGAATTTTACGTGATTATACGTAAGCTGCTGTCTGCTATAGAAACAAATCACCCAGAGAGCGATGCTAGCCTCTGAATCATTTATTCCGCTGTGGGAGTATCCGATAATATGACTAATGCCTCACGAGGTGCCCAGTAGCCACGAAAGTTTTTCATGCGAATATTTCGTGATATCAGTGCGATCATAATAACCTAGCGCCAGCGCGCTGCTGCCTTCCTAAGGCCTTCTCGCGATTGATTTAAGACACGAGGATTGGAACGACCGCTGGAAGGACCTCGTTTGTTCGATCCTCTTATCACCATTTCGTATGGATGCAGCTGCTAGAGTTTCCAGCTCCTTCCAATTCCACCATAGAATCCGGTCTCCCGACTTCACAGAACCCGGACGACTACCTTGACCGAACGAGATACGAACTGAGGCATGTCAGCTGATCTGTGATCAAGCATGTTCAGGTACGTCGAGGATGCGAGGCTGCAAACAGCCGACGCTGAGGACACAAGACAATTGTTGTCGACATTATGCCCTAGCGCTCCTCATAAATAGTACGCCATCATCATACTCGTGACTTTATGTGACTATTCGGCTTCATATAAACGGTGGCTGTAGAATTCCGATGCGATGAAGTTAGGCCTCGTTTACCAGAAAATTCCTGTTTGCTCTGCGGCGGAATTGTGAGCTAACAATGCGCGACATGGCACTGGCAGGTTGTACATGACATGGCCATGCATTCACTGGTCGTCGGATTGTGTGATTTCATGAAAAGACATACTTGGCCTAGTTGGCCGGCGCTGCCAGCATAGGCACCGCCTTTGAGCCGTGAGGCTGATACAGGAATCCCACCCTCCAGTACCTTTCAATGCAGACAGAGGCATGGGGTCCCTAAACCGCACAGGCACGTTGGGAAGGCACGACTGAATCCGATATCTATACATACGTTGTGTGATCTTTCATATTAAAACGACTGGCTATTTGCATATGCAAGGTTGAAGTTGCTTTTCCTTGCTACATTGATACGGCTCGGTTAAAGCGGGTTCAAGGTTATTATTTCTCTTTTCTTGTGTCCTGCGCACTCATTGGCTAGTTTAATAGTTCTTTTACTCCCCTGTGGGGCAACGCTTTGTCGATATAGTTCTGTCGTCCAATTTCTTTATTTATTCCTTCTTTAATAATTTTCAGCTTTCCGTGTTTCGACAGATGTCGAGCCGATATATCCCTGACCCCCCTCGTTTTTGGTTTTGCTGTCGGAACCTGGTGCTAATCGTCCAGCATCTTTATGAATAATGTGTAATCTTGACGATACTTCAGCGTTTAGGCCCCAAAACGCATTCCTAAAGTATGCTCTGGATGCCGACCGCTGGCGACTGCGTTTCGGCTTCACAGAAACGGAGAGGCATACGTAGGCCGTGTGTGGTCAGTGCACGGTAAAGTTTCGCAGGTGGTCAAAATTACTCCGTAGTCTTCCGCTGTGGCTCCCCTCACTATCTTTTTACTTTCACTCCCACCTTCTCTCCTTCCCTAACGGCAAAGTTCAGGTGTGTACGGAACAAGTACGAGTGATATTGCTCCTTTCCTTTCCTATGAACCAATTAATATTATCATTATTACGCCCTAGCACAACTATTCCTTTCCAAATACCACTCAATACCCAATATTTGTTGTATTCCTCCAATTCCCTCCTCTTGATTATTCTGGTACCTTCATTGTACCGGCGGTCAGCACGTCACTTTCAAGAGGTTAGCCGCAGAGGATTGCGAAAACAAAATGGCCCTGTTTGTGCAATTAGCGCTGTACTTCTACCATCATCATCCGGCAGGCGGCAGTGTCCATGGTCTTCCTAGAATTCAGGAGGAATACGGCCGCGGCAAAAGATTGTTCGCGACGCTTGATAAAGTACTTGTCCAGTGCAACTCTATAGGAGCGGCGTACCGTATTATCAAGAAGAAATTTTGAGAAAACTGAATGGCTTGATCTGGAGTTGACATTGAGACGCAGGAATCAGCTTGAGTGTGAATATATCTCAAAAATACCGAACCTGAAGAAAACACTTTGTAAATAACTGTAACACAGGAATTTCCTCTTTTTGCAGAGCTTAAGTGAGAGCGACTGTATGGCTTTGTCAGGAAGTGTTGTTTGTAGGGAAAGCTACACTGCACTATGTTTTCAAGTAGTCGGCGAGGCACTATGACATCATGTGTCACAGAAGAAGAAAAAGAAGAAGAAAAGCTACACTGCGCTATGTTTTCAAGCCGTCGGCGAGGAACTATGACGCCATGTGTCCTGCTTGTTTGCTCTGTCCTCCAGCCGCGTGTAATCTACCAGGCACAGTTTCAGCGTCTTAACCGCAGATAATGGGAGTCCCTTGAGGCCATCAATCGTGAGGCTATGCGTGCAATAACGTATCTTCCCCGCCTAACACCCATACCAGTACTTCAGGAGTATGCCCAGCTGAATATGCTCACTGAACTCGCTGATCAGCGGATGGCAAACAGATCTCGCAAACAATCTTTACAACTACATCATTTAAAGACACTACCTCCATGGTCGTACTGCCAGCTCACGGACAATCGCCCCACTGCTTCCCCGTCGGTATCATCCGCACATCTGCCTGAAGGGTGCATATTATATACCGATGCATCACATACTGCAGAGCGAGGAGTTACTTCTGTGTATAGTCCCTCTCATCCGCGTCTCAACACTCACGTGACATATACCGCGGATACGTGCACCCCTCTGGCACTGGAACTTCAAGCAATTTACAATGCCATACATTCCCTTCCACCAGATCCTACATTCAATGCAGTTCATCTTTACACAGACTCTCTCACTGCCCTTAAACAGCTTAAGGCCGTCCGACGCACTTTCCAAATAACACAGTCCATACATATGCTCTGTTCAAAGTACCCATGTCCTGTGCGCATACACTGGATTCGCGGCCATGCTCGCGATTCACATAATATTCAAGCGTATGCTATGACGCATATAAACACATCATGCGATCCACCACTTTCCCCTATTCTCTCAGATCCGTTCATGTCCAACGTTTCCGATTCGCAAGTTCTGCGCCAGCTAACACGCTCTGTCATTGCTCCGTGTTCGCACCCTCTCTCCCGTAGTCATACTCGGCAGGAGGAGTGGACAGTGCGCCGGATCCGGGCAGGGGCGGCTCTGACCCCAGCTGTTCGACATCGATGGCGGGAAAAAGATCTACCAGTGACTGACAGGTGCCCTCACTGTGACACTCCACCTGACGTCTGCGATGTGCGTCACTTGTTGTGGACGTGTCCATCAACGACTAATATTAGGCAACGGATAATCATGAAGTTGGGCCTGCGGTGGAATCGCGATAGTGATTATGGGAAATGGACAATGGACAATCGCTATACTGCCAACATTCTCGAATACATAAGCGCAACTGGACTTCACTCCTTCTTTTAACTTTCTATCTCCTGCATCCCATTCCCGCTTTCTCAACTTATGCCTTGTGGCAAACTCTTCGAAAAAAAAATAAAAAGAAGAAGGAAAGCTACACTGCGCTATGTTTTCAAGCCGTCGGCGCGGCACTATGACACCATGTGTCACAGAACAAAAAGAAGAAAAAGAGCTACACTGCGCTATGTTTTCAAGCCGTCGGCGAAGCACTATGACACCATGTGTCACAGAAGAATAAAAAAGAAGAAGAAAAGCTACACTGCGCTACGTTTTGAAGCCGTCGGCGCGGCACTATGACACCATGTGTCACAGAAGAACAAAAAGAAGAAAAGCTACACTGCGCTATGTTTTCAAGCCGTCGGCGAGGCACTATGACACCATGTGTCACAGAACAAAAAGAAGAAAAAAAGCTACACTGCGCTATGTTTTCAAGCCGTCGGCGAGGCACTATGACATCATGTGTCACAGAAGAACAAAAAGAAGAAGAAAAGCTACACTGCGCTAGGTTTTCACGCCGTCGGCGAGGCACTATGACACCATGTGTCACAGAAAAAAAGAAGAAAAAAAGCTACACTGCGCTATGTCTTCAAGCCGTCGGCGAGGCACTATGACACCATGTGTCACAGAAGAACAAAAAGAAGAAGAAAAGCTACACTGCGCTAGGTTTTCAAGCCATTGGCGAGGCACTATGACACCATGTGTCACAGAAGAACAAAAAGAAGAAGAAAAGCTACGCTGCGCTATGTTTCCAAGCCGTCGGCGAGGCACTATGACACCATGTGTCACAGAAGAACAAAAGGAAGAAGAAAAGCTACACTGCGCTATGTTTTCAAGCCGTCGGCGAGGCACTATGACCCCATGTGTCACAGAACAAAAAGAAGAAAAAAAGCTACACTGCGCTATGTTTTCAAGCCGTCGGCGAGGCACTTTGACACCATGTGTCACAGAAGAACAAAAAGAAGAAGAAAAGCTACACTGCGCAATGTTTTCAAGCCGTCGGCGAGGCACTATGACACCATATGTCACAGAAGAATTAAAAGAAGAAGGAAAGCTATATTGCGGTATGTTTTAATGCCGTCGGCGGGGCACTATGACACCATGTGTCACAGAAGAACAAAAAGAAGAAGAAAAGCTACACTGCGCTAGGTTTTCAAGCCATTGGCGAGGCACTATGACACCATGTGCCACAGAAGAACAAAAAGAAGAAGAAAAGCTACGCTGCGCTATGTTTCCAAGCCGTCGGCGAGGCACTATGACACCATGTGTCACAGAAGAACAAAAGGAAGAAGAAAAGCTACACTGCGCTATGTTTTCAAGCCGTCGGCGAGGCACTATGACCCCATGTGTCACAGAACAAAAAGAAGAAAAAAAGGTACACTGCGCTATGTTTTCAAGCCGTCGGCGAGGCACTTTGACACCATGTGTCACAGAAGAACAAAAAGAAGAAGAAAAGCTACACTGCGCAATGTTTTCAAGCCGTCGGCGAGGCACTATGACACCATGTCTCACAGAAGAACAAAAAGAAGAAGAAAAGCTACACTGTGCTAGGTTTTCAACCCGTTGGCGAGGCACTATGACAGCATGTGTCACAGAAGAACAAAAAGAAGTAGAAAAGCTACACTGCGCTAGGTTTTCAAGCCGTCGGTGAGGCACTTTGGCACCATGTGTCACAGAAGAAGAAAAAGAAGAAGAAAAGCTAAACTGCGCTATGTTTTCAAGCCGTCGGCGAGGCACTATGACACCATGTGTCACAGAAGAATTAAAAGAAGAAGGAAAGCTACATTGCGGTATGTTTTAAAGCCTTCGGCGGGGCACTATGACACCATGTGTCACAGAAGAACAAAAAGAAGAAGAAATGCTACACTGCGCTAGGTTTTCAAGCCGTTGGCGAGGCACTATGACACCATGTGTCACAGAAGAACAAAAAGAAGAAGAAAAGCTACGCTGCGCTATGTTTCCAAGCCGTCGGCGAGGCACTATGACACCATGTGTCACAGAAGAACAAAAGGAAGAAGAAAAGCTACACTGCGCTATGTTTTCAAGCCGTCGGCGAGGCACTATGACCCCATGTGTCACAGAACAAAAAGAAGAAAAAAAGCTACACTGCGCTATCTTTTCAAGCCGTCGGCGAGGCACTTTGACACCATGTGTCACAGAAGAATAAAAAGAAGAAGAAAAGCTACACTGTGCTAGGTTTTCAACCCGTTGGCGAGGCACTATGACAGCATGTGTCACAGAAGAACAAAAAGAAGTAGAAAAGCTACACTGCGCTAGGTTTTCAAGCCGTCGGTGAGGCACTTTGGCACCATGTGTCACAGAAGAAGAAAAAGAAGAAGAAAAGCTAAACTGCGCTATGTTTTCAAGCCGTCGGCGAGGCACTATGACACCATGTGTCACAGAAGAATTAAAAGAAGAAGGAAAGCTACATTGCGGTATGTTTTAAAGCCGTCGGCGGGGCACTATGACACCATGTGTCACAGAAGAACAAAAAGAAGAAGAAAAGCTACACTGCGCTAGGTTTTAAAGCCGTCGGCGGGGCACTATGACACCATGTGTCACAGAAGAACAAAAAGAAGAAGAAAAGCTACACTGCGCTAGGTTTTCAAGCCGTTGGCGAGGCACTATGACACCATGTGTCACAGAAGAACAAAAAGAAGAAGAAAAGCTACGCTGCGCTATGTTTCCAAGCCGTCGGCGAGGCACTATGACACCATGTGTCACAGAAGAACAAAAGGAAGAAGAAAAGCTACACTGCGCTATGTTTTCAAGCCGTCGGCGAGGCACTATGACCCCATGTGTCACAGAACAAAAAGAAGAAAAAAAGCTACACTGCGCTATGTTTTCAAGCCGTCGGCGAGGCACTATGACACCATGTGTCACAGAAGAATTAAAAGAAGAAGGAAAGCTACATTGCGGTATGTTTTAAAGCCGTCGGTGGGGCACTATGACACCATGTGTCACAGAAGAACAAAAAGAAGAAGAAAAGCTACACTGCGCTAGGTTTTCAAGCCGTTGGCGAGGCACTATGACACCATGTGTCACAGAAGAACAAAAAGAAGAAAAGCTACACTGCGCTATGTTTTCAAGCCATCGGCGAGGCACTATGACAACATGTGTCACAGAAGAACAAAAAGAAGAAGAAAAGCTACACTGTGCTAGGTTTTCAAGCCGTTGGCGAGCCACTATGACGCCATGTGTCACAGAAGAACAAAAAGGAGAAGAAAACCTACACTGCGCTATGTTTTCAAGCCGTCGGCGAGGCACTATGACACTATGTGTCACAGAAGAAGAAAAGGAAGAAAAGCTACACTGCGCTATATTTTCAAGCCGTCGGCGAGGCACTATGACACCACGTTTCACAGAACAAAAAGAAGAAAAAAAGCTACACTGCGCTAGGTTTTCAAGCCGTCGTCGAGGCACTATGCAACCATGTGTCCTAGAAGAACAAAAATAAGAAGAAAAGCTACACTGCGCTATGTTTTCAAGCTGTCGGCGAGGCACTATGACAAAATGTGTCACAGAAGAACAAAAAGAAGAAAAGCTACACTGCGCTAGGTTTTCAAGCCGTTGGCGAGGCACTATGACACCATGTGTCACAGAAGAACAAAAAGAAGAAGAAAAGCTACACTGCGCTAGGTTTTCAAGCCGTTGGCGAGGCACTATGACACCATGTGTCACAGAAGAACAAAAACAAGAAGAAAAGCTACACTGAGCTAGGTTTTCAAGCCGTTGGCGAGGCACTATGACACCATGTGTCACAGAAGAACAAAAAGAAGAAAAGCTACACTGCGCTAGGTTTTCAAGCCGTTGGCGAGGCACTATGACACCATGTGTCACAGAAGAACAAAAACAAGAAGAAAAGCTACACTGCGCTAGGTTTTCAAGCCGTCGGCGAGGCACTATGACACCATGTGTCACAGAAGAACAAAAACAAGAAGAAAAGCTACACTGCGCTAGGTTTTCAAGCCGTCGGCGAGGCACTATGACACCATGTGTCACAGAAGAACAAAAACAAGAAGAAAAGCTACACTGCGCTATGTTTTCAAGCCATCGGCGAGGCACTATGACAACATGTGTCACAGAAGAACAAAAAGAAGAAGAAAAGCTACACTGTGCTAGGTTTTCAAGCCGTTGGCGAGCCACTATGACGCCATGTGTCACAGAAGAACAAAAAGGAGAACAAAACCTACACTGCGCTATGTTTTCAAGCCGCCGGCGAGGCACTATGACACCATGTGTCACAGAAGAACAAAAAGAAGAAGAAAAGTTACACTGCGCTAGGTTTTCAAGCCGTCGTCGAGGCACTATGCAACCATGTGTCACAGAAGAACAAAAATAAGAAGAAAAGCTACACTGCGCTATGTTTTCAAGCTGTCGGCGAGGCACTATGACAAAATGTGTCACAGAAGAACAAAAAGAAGAAAAACTACACTGCGCTATGTTTTCAAGCCGTCGGCGAGGGACTATGACACCATGTGTCACAGAAGAACAAAAAGAAGAAGAAAAGCTACACTGCGCTATGTTTTCAAGCCGTCGGCGAGGCGCTAAAAAAAGGCACTGACACCATGTGTCACAGAAGAACAAAAAGAAGAAGAAATGCTAAACTGCGCTATGTTTTCAAGCCGTCGGCGAGGCACTATGACACCATGTGTCACAGAAGAATTAAAAGAAGAAGGAAAGCTATATTGCGGTATGTTTTAAAGCCGTCGGCGGGGCACTCTGACACCATGTGTCACAGAAGAACAAAAAGAAGAAGAAAAGCTACACTGCGCTAGGTTTTCAAGCCATTGGCGAGGCACTATGACACCATGTGTCACAGAAGAACAAAAAGAAGAAGAAAAGCTACGCTGCGCTATGTTTCCAAGCCGTCGGCGAGGCACTATGACACCATGTGTCACAGAAGAACAAAAGGAAGAAGAAAAGCTACACTGCGCTATGTTTTCAAACCGTCGGCGAGGCACTATGACCCCATGTGTCACAGAACAAAAAGAAGAAAAAAAGCTACACTGCGCTATGTTTTCAAGCCGTCGGCGAGGCACTTTGACACCATGTGTCACAGAAGAACAAAAAGAAGAAGAAAAGCTACACTGCGCAATGTTTTCAAGCCGTCGGCGAGGCACTATGACACCATGTGTCACAGAAGAATTAAAAGAAGAAGGAAAGCTATATTGCGATATGTTTTAATGCCGTCGGCGGGGCACTATGACACCATGTGTCACAGAAGAACAAAAAGAAGAAGAAAAGCTACACTGCGCTAGGTTTTCAAGCCATTGGCGAGGCACTATGACACCATGTGTCACAGAAGAACAAAAAGAAGAAGAAAAGCTACGCTGCGCTATGTTTCCAAGCCGTCGGCGAGGCACTATGACACCATGTGTCACAGAAGAACAAAAGGAAGAAGAAAAGCTACACTGCGCTATGTTTTCAAGCCGTCGGCGAGGCACTATGACCCCATGTGTCACAGAACAAAAAGAAGAAAAAAAGGTACACTGCGCTATGTTTTCAAGCCGTCGGCGAGGCACTTTGACACCATGTGTCACAGAAGAACAAAAAGAAGAAGAAAAGCTACACTGCGCAATGTTTTCAAGCCGTCGGCGAGGCACTATGACACCATGTCTCACAGAAGAACAAAAAGAAGAAGAAAAGCTACACTGTGCTAGGTTTTCAACCCGTTGGCGAGGCACTATGACAGCATGTGTCACAGAAGAACAAAAAGAAGTAGAAAAGCTACACTGCGCTAGGTTTTCAAGCCGTCGGTGAGGCACTTTGGCACCATGTGTCACAGAAGAAGAAAAAGAAGAAGAAAAGCTAAACTGCGCTATGTTTTCAAGCCGTCGGCGAGGCACTATGACACCATGTGTCACAGAAGAATTAAAAGAAGAAGGAAAGCTACATTGCGGTATGTTTTAAAGCCGTCGGCGGGGCACTATGACACCATGTGTCACAGAAGAACAAAAAGAAGAAGAAATGCTACACTGCGCTAGGTTTTCAAGCCGTTGGCGAGGCACTATGACACCATGTGTCACAGAAGAACAAAAAGAAGAAGAAAAGCTACGCTGCGCTATGTTTCCAAGCCGTCGGCGAGGCACTATGACACCATGTGTCACAGAAGAACAAAAGGAAGAAGAAAAGCTACACTGCGCTATGTTTTCAAGCCGTCGGCGAGGCACTATGACCCCATGTGTCACAGAACAAAAAGAAGAAAAAAAGCTACACTCCGCTATGTTTTCAAGCCGTCGGCGAGGCACTTTGACACCATGTGTCACAGAAGAACAAAAAGAAGAAGAAAAGCTACACTGTGCTAGGTTTTCAACCCGTTGGCGAGGCACTATGACAGCATGTGTCACAGAAGAACAAAAAGAAGTAGAAAAGCTACACTGCGCTAGGTTTTCAAGCCGTCGGTGAGGCACTTTGGCACCATGTGTCACAGAAGAAGAAAAAGAAGAAGAAAAGCTAAACTGCGCTATGTTTTCAAGCCGTCGGCGAGGCACTATGACACCATGTGTCACAGAAGAATTAAAAGAAGAAGGAAAGCTACATTGCGGTATGTTTTAAAGCCGTCGGCGGGGCACTATGACACCATGTGTCACAGAAGAACAAAAAGAAGAAGAAAAGCTACACTGCGCTAGGTTTTAAAGCCGTCGGCGGGGCACTATGACACCATGTGTCACAGAAGAACAAAAAGAAGAAGAAAAGCTACACTGCGCTAGGTTTTCAAGCCGTTGGCGAGGCACTATGACACCATGTGTCACAGAAGAACAAAAAGAAGAAGAAAAGCTACGCTGCGCTATGTTTCCAAGCCGTCGGTGAGGCACTATGACACCATGTGTCACAGAAGAACAAAAGGAAGAAGAAAAGCTACACTGCGCTATGTTTTCAAGCCGTCGGCGAGGCACTATGACCCCATGTGTCACAGAACAAAAAGAAGAAAAAAAGCTACACTGCGCTATGTTTTCAAGCCGTCGGCGAGGCACTTTGACACCATGTGTCACAGAAGAACAAAAAGAAGAAGAAAAGCTACACTGTGCTAGGTTTTCAACCCGTTGGCGAGGCACTATGACAGCATGTGTCACAGAAGAACAAAAAGAAGTAGAAAAGCTACACTGCGCTAGGTTTTCAAGCCGTCGGTGAGGCACTTTGGCACCATGTGTCACAGAAGAAGAAAAAGAAGAAGAAAAGCTAAACTGCGCTATGTTTTCAAGCCGTCGGCGAGGCACTATGACACCATGTGTCACAGAAGAATTAAAAGAAGAAGGAAAGCTACATTGCGGTATGTTTTAAAGCCGTCGGCGGGGCACTATGACACCATGTGTCACAGAAGAACAAAAAGAAGAAGAAAAGCTACACTGCGCTAGGTTTTCAAGCCGTTGGCGAGGCACTATGACACCATGTGTCACAGAAGAACAAAAAGAAGAAAAGCTACACTGCGCTATGTTTTCAAGCCATCGGCGAGGCACTATGACAACATGTGTCACAGAAGAACAAAAAGAAGAAGAAAAGCTACACTGTGCTAGGTTTTCAAGCCGTTGGCGAGCCACTATGACGCCATGTGTCACAGAAGAACAAAAAGGAGAAGAAAACCTACACTGCGCTATGTTTTCAAGCCGTCGGCGAGGCACTATGACACTATGTGTCACAGAAGAAGAAAAGGAAGAAAAGCTACACTGCGCTATATTTTCAAGCCGTCGGCGAGGCACTATGACACCACGTTTCACAGAACAAAAAGAAGAAAAAAAGCTACACTGCACTAGGTTTTCAAGCCGTCGTCGAGGCACTATGCAACCATGTGTCCTAGAAGAACAAAAATAAGAAGAAAAGCTACACTGCGCTATGTTTTCAAGCTGTCGGCGAGGCACTATGACAAAATGTGTCACAGAAGAACAAAAAGAAGAAAAACTACACTGCGCTATGTTTTCAAGCCGTCGGCGAGGGACTATGACACCATGTGTCACAGAAGAACAAAAAGAAGAAGAAAAGCTACACTGCGCTATGTTTTCAAGCCGTCGGCGAGGCGCTAAAAAAAGGCACTGACACCATGTGTCACAGAAGAACAAAAAGAAGAAGAAAAGCGAAACTGCGCTATGTTTTCAAGCCGTCGGCGAGGCACTATGACACCATGTGTCACAGAAGAATTAAAAGAAGAAGGAAAGCTGTATTGCGGTATGTTTTAAAGCCGTCGGCGGGGCACTATGACACCATGTGTCACAGAAGAACAAAAAGAAGAAGAAAAGCTACACTGCGCTAGGTTTTCAAGCCATTGGCGAGGCACTATGACACCATGTGTCACAGAAGAACAAAAAGAAGAAGAAAAGCTACGCTGCGCTATGTTTCCAAGCCGTCGGCGAGGCACTATGACACCATGTGTCACGGAAGAACAAAAGGAAGAAGAAAAGCTACACTGCGCTATGTTTTCAAGCCGTCGGCGAGGCACTATGACCCCATGTGTCACAGAACAAAAAGAAGAAAAAAAGCTACACTGCGCTATGTTTTCAAGCCGTCGGCGAGGCACTTTGACACCATGTGTCACAGAAGAACAAAAAGAAGAAGAAAGGCTACACTGCGCAATGTTTTCAAGCCGTCGGCGAGGCACTATGACACCATGTCTCACAGAAGAACAAAAAGAAGAAGAAAAGCTACACTGTGCTAGGTTTTCAACCCGTTGGCGAGGCACTATGACGCCATGTGTCACAGAAGAACAAAAAGGAGAAGAAAACCTACACTGCGCTATGTTTTCAAGCCGTCGGCGAGGCACTATGACACTATGTGTCACAGAAGAAGAAAAGGAAGAAAAGCTACACTGCGCTATATTTTCAAGCCGTCGGCGAGGCACTATGACACCACGTTTCACAGAACAAAAAGAAGAAAAAAAGCTACACTGCGCTAGGTTTTCAAGCCGTCGTCGAGGCACTATGCAACCATGTGTCCTAGAAGAACAAAAATAAGAAGAAAAGCTACACTGCGCTATGTTTTCAAGCTGTCGGCGAGGCACTATGACAAAATGTGTCACAGAAGAACAAAAAGAAGAAAAGCTACACTGCGCTAGGTTTTCAAGCCGTTGGCGAGGCACTATGACACCATGTGTCACAGAAGAACAAAAAGAAGAAGAAAAGCTACACTGCGCTAGGTTTTCAAGCCGTTGGCGAGGCACTATGACACCATGTGTCACAGAAGAACAAAAACAAGAAGAAAAGCTACACTGAGCTAGGTTTTCAAGCCGTTGGCGAGGCACTATGACACCATGTGTCACAGAAGAACAAAAAGAAGAAAAGCTACACTGCGCTAGGTTTTCAAGCCGTTGGCGAGGCACTATGACACCATGTGTCACAGAAGAACAAAAACAAGAAGAAAAGCTACACTGCGCTAGGTTTTCAAGCCGTCGGCGAGGCACTATGACACCATGTGTCACAGAAGAACAAAAACAAGAAGAAAAGCTACACTGCGCTAGGTTTTCAAGCCGTCGGCGAGGCACTATGACACCATGTGTCACAGAAGAACAAAAACAAGAAGAAAAGCTACACTGCGCTATGTTTTCAAGCCATCGGCGAGGCACTATGACAACATGTGTCACAGAAGAACAAAAAGAAGAAGAAAAGCTACACTGTGCTAGGTTTTCAAGCCGTTGGCGAGCCACTATGACGCCATGTGTCACAGAAGAACAAAAAGGAGAACAAAACCTACACTGCGCTATGTTTTCAAGCCGCCGGCGAGGCACTATGACACCATGTGTCACAGAAGAACAAAAAGAAGAAGAAAAGTTACACTGCGCTAGGTTTTCAAGCCGTCGTCGAGGCACTATGCAACCATGTGTCACAGAAGAACAAAAATAAGAAGAAAAGCTACACTGCGCTATGTTTTCAAGCTGTCGGCGAGGCACTATGACAAAATGTGTCACAGAAGAACAAAAAGAAGAAAAACTACACTGCGCTATGTTTTCAAGCCGTCGGCGAGGGACTATGACACCATGTGTCACAGAAGAACAAAAAGAAGAAGAAAAGCTACACTGCGCTATGTTTTCAAGCCGTCGGCGAGGCGCTAAAAAAAGGCACTGACACCATGTGTCACAGAAGAACAAAAAGAAGAAGAAATGCTAAACTGCGCTATGTTTTCAAGCCGTCGGCGAGGCACTATGACACCATGTGTCACAGAAGAATTAAAAGAAGAAGGAAAGCTATATTGCGGTATGTTTTAAAGCCGTCGGCGGGGCACTCTGACACCATGTGTCACAGAAGAACAAAAAGAAGAAGAAAAGCTACACTGCGCTAGGTTTTCAAGCCATTGGCGAGGCACTATGACACCATGTGTCACAGAAGAACAAAAAGAAGAAGAAAAGCTACGCTGCGCTATGTTTCCAAGCCGTCGGCGAGGCACTATGACACCATGTGTCACAGAAGAACAAAAGGAAGAAGAAAAGCTACACTGCGCTATGTTTTCAAGCCGTCGGCGAGGCACTATGACCCCATGTGTCACAGAACAAAAAGAAGAAAAAAAGCTACACTGCGCTATGTTTTCAAGCCGTCGGCGAGGCACTTTGACACCATGTGTCACAGAAGAACAAAAAGAAGAAGAAAAGCTACACTGCGCAATGTTTTCAAGCCGTCGGCGAGGCACTATGACACCATGTGTCACAGAAGAATTAAAAGAAGAAGGAAAGCTATATTGCGATATGTTTTAATGCCGTCGGCGGGGCACTATGACACCATGTGTCACAGAAGAACAAAAAGAAGAAGAAAAGCTACACTGCGCTAGGTTTTCAAGCCATTGGCGAGGCACTATGACACCATGTGTCACAGAAGAACAAAAAGAAGAAGAAAAGCTACGCTGCGCTATGTTTCCAAGCCGTCGGCGAGGCACTATGACACCATGTGTCACAGAAGAACAAAAGGAAGAAGAAAAGCTACACTGCGCTATGTTTTCAAGCCGTCGGCGAGGCACTATGACCCCATGTGTCACAGAACAAAAAGAAGAAAAAAAGGTACACTGCGCTATGTTTTCAAGCCGTCGGCGAGGCACTTTGACACCATGTGTCACAGAAGAACAAAAAGAAGAAGAAAAGCTACACTGCGCAATGTTTTCAAGCCGTCGGCGAGGCACTATGACACCATGTCTCACAGAAGAACAAAAAGAAGAAGAAAAGCTACACTGTGCTAGGTTTTCAACCCGTTGGCGAGGCACTATGACAGCATGTGTCACAGAAGAACAAAAAGAAGTAGAAAAGCTACACTGCGCTAGGTTTTCAAGCCGTCGGTGAGGCACTTTGGCACCATGTGTCACAGAAGAAGAAAAAGAAGAAGAAAAGCTAAACTGCGCTATGTTTTCAAGCCGTCGGCGAGGCACTATGACACCATGTGTCACAGAAGAATTAAAAGAAGAAGGAAAGCTACATTGCGGTATGTTTTAAAGCCGTCGGCGGGGCACTATGACACCATGTGTCACAGAAGAACAAAAAGAAGAAGAAATGCTACACTGCGCTAGGTTTTCAAGCCGTTGGCGAGGCACTATGACACCATGTGTCACAGAAGAACAAAAAGAAGAAGAAAAGCTACGCTGCGCTATGTTTCCAAGCCGTCGGCGAGGCACTATGACACCATGTGTCACAGAAGAACAAAAGGAAGAAGAAAAGCTACACTGCGCTATGTTTTCAAGCCGTCGGCGAGGCACTATGACCCCATGTGTCACAGAACAAAAAGAAGAAAAAAAGCTACACTCCGCTATGTTTTCAAGCCGTCGGCGAGGCACTTTGACACCATGTGTCACAGAAGAACAAAAAGAAGAAGAAAAGCTACACTGTGCTAGGTTTTCAACCCGTTGGCGAGGCACTATGACAGCATGTGTCACAGAAGAACAAAAAGAAGTAGAAAAGCTACACTGCGCTAGGTTTTCAAGCCGTCGGTGAGGCACTTTGGCACCATGTGTCACAGAAGAAGAAAAAGAAGAAGAAAAGCTAAACTGCGCTATGTTTTCAAGCCGTCGGCGAGGCACTATGACACCATGTGTCACAGAAGAATTAAAAGAAGAAGGAAAGCTACATTGCGGTATGTTTTAAAGCCGTCGGCGGGGCACTATGACACCATGTGTCACAGAAGAACAAAAAGAAGAAGAAAAGCTACACTGCGCTAGGTTTTAAAGCCGTCGGCGGGGCACTATGACACCATGTGTCACAGAAGAACAAAAAGAAGAAGAAAAGCTACACTGCGCTAGGTTTTCAAGCCGTTGGCGAGGCACTATGACACCATGTGTCACAGAAGAACAAAAAGAAGAAGAAAAGCTACGCTGCGCTATGTTTCCAAGCCGTCGGTGAGGCACTATGACACCATGTGTCACAGAAGAACAAAAGGAAGAAGAAAAGCTACACTGCGCTATGTTTTCAAGCCGTCGGCGAGGCACTATGACCCCATGTGTCACAGAACAAAAAGAAGAAAAAAAGCTACACTGCGCTATGTTTTCAAGCCGTCGGCGAGGCACTTTGACACCATGTGTCACAGAAGAACAAAAAGAAGAAGAAAAGCTACACTGTGCTAGGTTTTCAACCCGTTGGCGAGGCACTATGACAGCATGTGTCACAGAAGAACAAAAAGAAGAAGAAAAGCTACACTGCGCTAGGTTTTCAAGCCGTTGGCGAGGCACTATGACACCATGTGTCACAGAAGAACAAAAACAAGAAGAAAAGCTACACTGAGCTAGGTTTTCAAGCCGTTGGCGAGGCACTATGACACCATGTGTCACAGAAGAACAAAAAGAAGAAAAGCTACACTGCGCTAGGTTTTCAAGCCGTTGGCGAGGCACTATGACACCATGTGTCACAGAAGAACAAAAACAAGAAGAAAAGCTACACTGCGCTAGGTTTTCAAGCCGTCGGCGAGGCACTATGACACCATGTGTCACAGAAGAACAAAAACAAGAAGAAAAGCTACACTGCGCTAGGTTTTCAAGCCGTCGGCGAGGCACTATGACACCATGTGTCACAGAAGAACAAAAACAAGAAGAAAAGCTACACTGCGCTATGTTTTCAAGCCATCGGCGAGGCACTATGACGACATGTGTCACAGAAGAACAAAAAGAAGAAGAAAAGCTACACTGTGCTAGGTTTTCAAGCCGTTGGCGAGCCACTATGACGCCATGTGTCACAGAAGAACAAAAAGGAGAACAAAACCTACACTGCGCTATGTTTTCAAGCCGCCGGCGAGGCACTATGACACCATGTGTCACAGAAGAACAAAAAGAAGAAGAAAAGTTACACTGCGCTAGGTTTTCAAGCCGTCGTCGAGGCACTATGCAACCATGTGTCACAGAAGAACAAAAATAAGAAGAAAAGCTACACTGCGCTATGTTTTCAAGCTGTCGGCGAGGCACTATGACAAAATGTGTCACAGAAGAACAAAAAGAAGAAAAACTACACTGCGCTATGTTTTCAAGCCGTCGGCGAGGGACTATGACACCATGTGTCACAGAAGAACAAAAAGAAGAAGAAAAGCTACACTGCGCTATGTTTTCAAGCCGTCGGCGAGGCGCTAAAAAAAGGCACTGACACCATGTGTCACAGAAGAACAAAAAGAAGAAGAAATGCTAAACTGCGCTATGTTTTCAAGCCGTCGGCGAGGCACTATGACACCATGTGTCACAGAAGAATTAAAAGAAGAAGGAAAGCTATATTGCGGTATGTTTTAAAGCCGTCGGCGGGGCACTCTGACACCATGTGTCACAGAAGAACAAAAAGAAGAAGAAAAGCTACACTGCGCTAGGTTTTCAAGCCATTGGCGAGGCACTATGACACCATGTGTCACAGAAGAACAAAAAGAAGAAGAAAAGCTACGCTGCGCTATGTTTCCAAGCCGTCGGCGAGGCACTATGACACCATGTGTCACAGAAGAACAAAAGGAAGAAGAAAAGCTACACTGCGCTATGTTTTCAAGCCGTCGGCGAGGCACTATGACCCCATGTGTCACAGAACAAAAAGAAGAAAAAAAGCTACACTGCGCTATGTTTTCAAGCCGTCGGCGAGGCACTTTGACACCATGTGTCACAGAAGAACAAAAAGAAGAAGAAAAGCTACACTGCGCAATGTTTTCAAGCCGTCGGCGAGGCACTATGACACCATGTGTCACAGAAGAATTAAAAGAAGAAGGAAAGCTATATTGCGATATGTTTTAATGCCGTCGGCGGGGCACTATGACACCATGTGTCACAGAAGAACAAAAAGAAGAAGAAAAGCTACACTGCGCTAGGTTTTCAAGCCATTGGCGAGGCACTATGACACCATGTGTCACAGAAGAACAAAAAGAAGAAGAAAAGCTACGCTGCGCTATGTTTCCAAGCCGTCGGCGAGGCACTATGACACCATGTGTCACAGAAGAACAAAAGGAAGAAGAAAAGCTACACTGCGCTATGTTTTCAAGCCGTCGGCGAGGCACTATGACCCCATGTGTCACAGAACAAAAAGAAGAAAAAAAGGTACACTGCGCTATGTTTTCAAGCCGTCGGCGAGGCACTTTGACACCATGTGTCACAGAAGAACAAAAAGAAGAAGAAAAGCTACACTGCGCAATGTTTTCAAGCCGTCGGCGAGGCACTATGACACCATGTCTCACAGAAGAACAAAAAGAAGAAGAAAAGCTACACTGTGCTAGGTTTTCAACCCGTTGGCGAGGCACTATGACAGCATGTGTCACAGAAGAACAAAAAGAAGTAGAAAAGCTACACTGCGCTAGGTTTTCAAGCCGTCGGTGAGGCACTTTGGCACCATGTGTCACAGAAGAAGAAAAAGAAGAAGAAAAGCTAAACTGCGCTATGTTTTCAAGCCGTCGGCGAGGCACTATGACACCATGTGTCACAGAAGAATTAAAAGAAGAAGGAAAGCTACATTGCGGTATGTTTTAAAGCCGTCGGCGGGGCACTATGACACCATGTGTCACAGAAGAACAAAAAGAAGAAGAAATGCTACACTGCGCTAGGTTTTCAAGCCGTTGGCGAGGCACTATGACACCATGTGTCACAGAAGAACAAAAAGAAGAAGAAAAGCTACGCTGCGCTATGTTTCCAAGCCGTCGGCGAGGCACTATGACACCATGTGTCACAGAAGAACAAAAGGAAGAAGAAAAGCTACACTGCGCTATGTTTTCAAGCCGTCGGCGAGGCACTATGACCCCATGTGTCACAGAACAAAAAGAAGAAAAAAAGCTACACTCCGCTATGTTTTCAAGCCGTCGGCGAGGCACTTTGACACCATGTGTCACAGAAGAACAAAAAGAAGAAGAAAAGCTACACTGTGCTAGGTTTTCAACCCGTTGGCGAGGCACTATGACAGCATGTGTCACAGAAGAACAAAAAGAAGTAGAAAAGCTACACTGCGCTAGGTTTTCAAGCCGTCGGTGAGGCACTTTGGCACCATGTGTCACAGAAGAAGAAAAAGAAGAAGAAAAGCTAAACTGCGCTATGTTTTCAAGCCGTCGGCGAGGCACTATGACACCATGTGTCACAGAAGAATTAAAAGAAGAAGGAAAGCTACATTGCGGTATGTTTTAAAGCCGTCGGCGGGGCACTATGACACCATGTGTCACAGAAGAACAAAAAGAAGAAGAAAAGCTACACTGCGCTAGGTTTTAAAGCCGTCGGCGGGGCACTATGACACCATGTGTCACAGAAGAACAAAAAGAAGAAGAAAAGCTACACTGCGCTAGGTTTTCAAGCCGTTGGCGAGGCACTATGACACCATGTGTCACAGAAGAACAAAAAGAAGAAGAAAAGCTACGCTGCGCTATGTTTCCAAGCCGTCGGTGAGGCACTATGACACCATGTGTCACAGAAGAACAAAAGGAAGAAGAAAAGCTACACTGCGCTATGTTTTCAAGCCGTCGGCGAGGCACTATGACCCCATGTGTCACAGAACAAAAAGAAGAAAAAAAGCTACACTGCGCTATGTTTTCAAGCCGTCGGCGAGGCACTTTGACACCATGTGTCACAGAAGAACAAAAAGAAGAAGAAAAGCTACACTGTGCTAGGTTTTCAACCCGTTGGCGAGGCACTATGACAGCATGTGTCACAGAAGAACAAAAAGAAGTAGAAAAGCTACACTGCGCTAGGTTTTCAAGCCGTCGGTGAGGCACTTTGGCACCATGTGTCACAGAAGAAGAAAAAGAAGAAGAAAAGCTAAACTGCGCTATGTTTTCAAGCCGTCGGCGAGGCACTATGACACCATGTGTCACAGAAGAATTAAAAGAAGAAGGAAAGCTACATTGCGGTATGTTTTAAAGCCGTCGGCGGGGCACTATGACACCATGTGTCACAGAAGAACAAAAAGAAGAAGAAAAGCTACACTGCGCTAGGTTTTCAAGCCGTTGGCGAGGCACTATGACACCATGTGTCACAGAAGAACAAAAAGAAGAAAAGCTACACTGCGCTATGTTTTCAAGCCATCGGCGAGGCACTATGACAACATGTGTCACAGAAGAACAAAAAGAAGAAGAAAAGCTACACTGTGCTAGGTTTTCAAGCCGTTGGCGAGCCACTATGACGCCATGTGTCACAGAAGAACAAAAAGGAGAAGAAAACCTACACTGCGCTATGTTTTCAAGCCGTCGGCGAGGCACTATGACACTATGTGTCACAGAAGAAGAAAAGGAAGAAAAGCTACACTGCGCTATATTTTCAAGCCGTCGGCGAGGCACTATGACACCACGTTTCACAGAACAAAAAGAAGAAAAAAAGCTACACTGCACTAGGTTTTCAAGCCGTCGTCGAGGCACTATGCAACCATGTGTCCTAGAAGAACAAAAATAAGAAGAAAAGCTACACTGCGCTATGTTTTCAAGCTGTCGGCGAGGCACTATGACAAAATGTGTCACAGAAGAACAAAAAGAAGAAAAACTACACTGCGCTATGTTTTCAAGCCGTCGGCGAGGGACTATGACACCATGTGTCACAGAAGAACAAAAAGAAGAAGAAAAGCTACACTGCGCTATGTTTTCAAGCCGTCGGCGAGGCGCTAAAAAAAGGCACTGACACCATGTGTCACAGAAGAACAAAAAGAAGAAGAAAAGCTAAACTGCGCTATGTTTTCAAGCCGTCGGCGAGGCACTATGACACCATGTGTCACAGAAGAATTAAAAGAAGAAGGAAAGCTATATTGCGGTATGTTTTAAAGCCGTCGGCGGGGCACTATGACACCATGTGTCACAGAAGAACAAAAAGAAGAAGAAAAGCTACACTGCGCTAGGTTTTCAAGCCATTGGCGAGGCACTATGACACCATGTGTCACAGAAGAACAAAAAGAAGAAGAAAAGCTACGCTGCGCTATGTTTCCAAGCCGTCGGCGAGGCACTATGACACCATGTGTCACGGAAGAACAAAAGGAAGAAGAAAAGCTACACTGCGCTATGTTTTCAAGCCGTCGGCGAGGCACTATGACCCCATGTGTCACAGAACAAAAAGAAGAAAAAAAGCTACACTGCGCTATGTTTTCAAGCCGTCGGCGAGGCACTTTGACACCATGTGTCACAGAAGAACAAAAAGAAGAAGAAAGGCTACACTGCGCAATGTTTTCAAGCCGTCGGCGAGGCACTATGACACCATGTCTCACAGAAGAACAAAAAGAAGAAGAAAAGCTACACTGTGCTAGGTTTTCAACCCGTTGGCGAGGCACTATGACAGCATGTGTCACAGAAGAACAAAAAGAAGTAGAAAAGCTACACTGCGCTAGGTTTTCAAGCCGTCGGTGAGGCACTTTGGCACCATGTGTCACAGAAGAAGAAAAAGAAGAAGAAAAGCTAAACTGCGCTATGTTTTCAAGCCGTCGGCGAGGCACTATGACACCATGTGTCACAGAAGAATTAAAAGAAGAAGGAAAGCTACATTGCGGTATGTTTTAAAGCCGTCGGCGGGGCACTATGACACCATGTGTCACAGAAGAACAAAAAGAAGAAGAAAAGCTACACTGCGCTAGGTTTTCAAGCCGTTGGCGAGGCACTATGACACCATGTGTCACAGAAGAACAAAAAGAAGAAGAAAAGCTACGCTGCGCTATGTTTCCAAGCCGTCGGCGAGGCACTATGACACCATGTGTCACAGAAGAACAAAAGGAAGAAGAAAAGCTATACTGCGCTATGTTTTCAAGCCGTCGGCGAGGCACTATGACCCCATGTGTCACAGAACAAAAAGAAGAAAAAAAGCTACACTGCGCTATGTTTTCAAGCCGTCGGCGAGGCACTTTGACACCATGTGTCACAGAAGAACAAAAAGAAGAAGAAAAGCTACACTGCGCAATGTTTTCAAGCCGTCGGCGAGGCACTATGACACCATGTCTCACAGAAGAACAAAAAGAAGAAGAAAAGCTACACTGTGCTAGGTTTTCAACCCGTTGGCGAGGCACTATGACAGCATGTGTCACAGAAGAACAAAAAGAAGTAGAAAAGCTACACTGCGCTAGGTTTTCAAGCCGTCGGTGAGGCACTTTGGCACCATGTGTCACAGAAGAAGAAAAAGAAGAAGAAAAGCTACACTGCGCTAGGTTTTCAAGCCGTCGGCGAGGCACTATGACACCATGTCTCACAGAAGAACAAAAAGAAGAAGAAAAGCTACACTGCGCTAGGTTTTCAAGCCGTCGGCGAGGCACTATGACACCATGTCTCACAGAAGAACAAAAAGAAGAAGGAAAGCTACACTGCGCTAGGTTTTCAAGCCGTCGGCGAGGCACTATGACAGCATGTGTCACAGAAGAACAAAAAGAAGAAGAAAAGCTACACTGCGCTATGTTTTCAAGCCGTCGGCGAGGCACTTTAACATAGCAGTGATTCTGTGACACATGGTGTCAAATAGCATTGGAGAGATTATAGAACCCTGCGGTGTACCTTTGTTCGGCATGGGTACTTTTGGTGATCGGATCTCTCCAATTCCTATGTTGGCTGTGCGATCTGAGAGGAAAGCCTTCACGTATTTGAAGATTTTCTCCCGCAGTTGATATTGTTTAATTCGTGCAATATGGTTTGGTGACCAATGTTGTCGTATGCTCCTTTGAGATCTAGTGCCAGAATGAAATTTTCGCCTTTTCGGGGTATGGTGTTGATGACTTCTTCCCTAATCCGGAGGAAAGCATCTTGCGTGAAGAGTCCCTTGCGGAAGATCTGCATGCAGGAAGGAATGATGTTGTTTTCGTCAATGTAATTTTGGAGCCTGAGGTGGACTACTTTTTCATAGAGTTTTCCCAGGCAAGAAGTGAGTGAGATAGGACGGAGACTCTCCACAGCCGGTAGCTTTCCAGCCTTTGGTATGGTGATGATATCCGCGTGTCTCCAAGCTGATGGGACTTGTCTTTTCTCCCACAGTTCTTCGTTGATGTACTTCGTTAGGTCTTGCAGATGTTCGGTGCTTAAGTTCCTAATCATGGCGTCGGTGACTTTGTCTCCTCCAGGGGCAGTGTTTCTTGTAAATGTACGGGCGGCTGAGTAGACCTCCGCCAGTGTTATGGTGGAGTCAAGGGAGGGGTTTGGTTGACCCGCATATGAAGTTTGGCAAGCCGGTGAAGGGTCTCCTATGTATTTCTTGTGCATGGCGGTGATCAACTATGCATCAGTGCCCGGGTATTTATGGGCTACGGTGTGGAGGGTTCTTCTTGTGGCCGTTTTGATTTTTGAGGTGTTTATCATGCTTCTTAATATTGACCATGCTTTAGCCGTGCTTAGGGTACCTTTCAGCGAATTGTAGAAATATGCCCAGTTTTGCTTGGCGAGGTTTATAGCATACTCTTGTGCTTCAGCCGTAACCTGTGCTATCGTCATTTTACGTTTTCTATTTAATTTTTGCATTTTCCACCATTTTAATAGACGTTTTCGGGCTTCCCATAAATGTAGGAGATGTCTGTCTACTTCTGGGGTTTTTGTCGTTGTGTTGATGGTCTGGGTCGTTTTTGCATGAGCATCATTTAGGCTTTGAACCCAATCTTCAATTGTTGTGATGCCGTCGTGTGGCGGTCTAATTTGTCTGAACTTATCCCAGTCCGTTATTTTAGTAGAGCCAATGTTCCTTTTCATACCGGTTGTCATTAGGGATAAGCTAAGGATTTTGTGATCGCGTGATTGGTCCAGGTGCAATGTCCTATGTTTTTGGTGAAAGCTAGGTCTGGGCAGGTGTCTCTGCTTACACTCTTTCCTATTCTAGTGGGCGACATGGTGTCCGTCATAAGACAGAGATCCAGCTGCTCAGCCGCTTCCAACAACTTGGTTCCCTTCGGGGTGTCCTTGTGGTAGCCCCATTCCGTATGTGCAGCGTTTAGGTCCCCCATAATAATAAAGGGGTTCGTTCCCTCTATGCGTGTGCATTCCAGTAAAAGTGGCTTGAAATCTTCCTGCGTGTTGCTTGGAGGACTGTAAAGGTTTAGGACAAACACACTCTGCTTTCTTCTTTTTTGAGAGATGACCTCGATGAGAACTTGATTAATTTCACTGAAGGGAAGGTCGTGCAGTATGACTGTTAGTGTTGGGGCCACTAGTGTTGCTATTTTAGGTGCCGTGTCATGGGTGTATGCGAGGGATCGTTTGAGGTATGTTGTGCATCCTGTTTCTTGGAGACAGATGACGTCCGGAGGTATCGGTTGACTTTGAATAAACATCTGCAGGGAGCTGCGCTTCCTCTTGAAGGAGCGACAGTTCCACTGCCAGAGTTCTAGGTGGTTTGGTTGCCGGTTAGGGGAGGCAGCCATCAGCGTTACTCGCCACTGACTCGCAGTCGCTGAGATCTGTCATGCCAGCGGACCTTTGGTGGGCTTTTAGTCGAGGGTCAGTGGGGATTCCCGTGCGTTTTCGCACCCCCTGAGTAATTATTTGGATTTTACTATTTGGAGCTATTATTTGGAGAGTTTCAAGCCGTCAGCGTTGAACCGTGGCCACAAAAGAACAAAAAAAAATTAAGAACAAGAAGAAGAAGCGCTAGACTGCACTAGGTTTTCAAGCCATCGGCGTGGAACCGTGGCACCGTGTGCCCCAGAAGGCCAAAAAGAAGAAGAAAAAGCGCTACACTGCGCTAGGTTTTCAAGCCGTCGACGTGGCGCCGTGTGCCACAGAACAAAAAGAAGAAGAAGAAGCGCTACACTGCGCTAGGTTTTCACGCTGTCAGCGTGGCACCGTGGCACCGACTGCCACAGAACAACATAAAAAAGAAGAAAAGCTACACTGCGGTAGGTATTCAAGCAGTCGGCTTGGCCCCGTGTGCAACAAAAGAACAGTAAGAAGAGGAAGCAGAAGAAGAAGCTCTACACTGCGCCAGTTTTGCATGCTGTCTGCATGGAACCGCGGCACCGTGTGCCACAGAAATACGAAAAGAAGAAGCAGAGGAAGAAGAATCGCAACACTGCACTAAGTTTCCATGCCATCGGTATGGCAATGTGTGCTACAGGAAAACAAAAAGAAGAACAGCCTGGCGAGCGATTGGAAAAGCGGCGAGAAAAGACAGGCTCGATTAGCTTCTATGACAGGAGACGAGGCGTGCAGTGCTGCTATCCAGACCGAAGTCTGGGCAGCAGCTGGGGAGAAGAAAACCTGTGTGTTCAGCTATAACCTGAACCTTACACAGTCAAAGGACCGTAGCTCCGGCTACAACGTTAGGAGTAACTGTAGTTATACCACAGATAATTTTTCCGTCGAAGGTGCGTAGCGATAAAAAGCCACTGCCTGTTTCGTACGCCTATTACCATAATAGCTTAGCGTCGTGAAGGAAAATGGGGTGCGCAGTGTCTCCACGGCATTGCTTTGAAACAGAAGCGAACAAGGTCAACTTGTAGCGGAAATCCAACGTCTTGCGGAGCGTGGGCAGCCGAGAAGAATATCACAGCTGTGCCTCTGGTGGTAAATTAGCATACCCCGTTCGTCGGGCCTTCTGTAGATGTTTTCGGTAAATAAAGGCATCCTGCACAGCGCCGCTGCCTTCGTATTTATCCCTGGCTGCCAAAGTGTACTGAAACAGGCCGAGCAGCTGACCCGCCAACAAACACCGGCGTGGGCCTGCACGTAGCCCGCCATGAAAGGTGGCAGCGAGCAGGGTGCCTCCTGCGGCCTCTCATCTACGTGGCTCCTATCGTACCGTCCTGGAATGTTTGTTCACGACTCGTTTTATTTACGATGCCACATGATACCCACGGGGGTTATGGCGGCGAGATCACGCTCTCGCTGTTGTATCATTAGCAAAATGGCGCTGTAAAACTATACCACGCCACGGGGGAGCACAGAGGCCCATGCACGCGGTGGGCATCGAGGACACACAGAAAGAATGCTAGAGATGTTTATTGCTATTGTCCTCAGCTTCAGCTCTTCTAAAGCACGCTCTTATGCCTCATTTCGACGCCGGTGGTAGCAATGATGCGAATGCCATGGCCCTGGCTGTGCACTCCACGCGGTGGCCCACGGTCCCTTCTCTGTTGATCGCGCTTTTGGTTACATTGATGGTGGAGATTACGCCAAGAGTGGAGAAACGCCGCGATGGGGCCGCTGAAACATCCGCTTCATCTGTGGTATGTGATGACGACTCTTTCTGGACCGCGGCCGGGACAGGCGCCGGATTCCGCTTGTCGAATAGGCCCCTTGGAGCCCTGCTTACTTGTATCGCTCTTCACATTGGTACGCAAGTGTTTTAAAAAAATGAATCTCGTCGATTGAGCACTTTGCGGGAATAGGCCACGACTTCTTCGACCTGCGTCTTCTTCGAGTCCGCGCTGCGCGTGTGGCGGTGAGCGTGGTAGAACACGAGGGCGAAGGCACGTGGGAGCTCCTGGAGCGCCGCCAAAAGCCGGCAAAGAATTAAAGTTACCTGCCACGGTGGGTGAAGCGTCTACAAGAAATAATAGGGTCTCAACGTCTCCCGCAAAGAGCCTCCCATGCTGAAAAGAAAGTTACAAATGCTGTTCAGAAAGTTGGCAAGAAAAAGTCAGCTGTTGGCTGCATCATTTAAGATGACACTACTACTCGGGGGCGTTAGTTTCAGAGCAGAGAAGGGGAAGTGGAAAATTTTAGAGCTATGAACTGAAATGTACACATGAAAGTTTGAGGGTACCCAAGCTGTCCTTGTGTTTTACGCACCAGCATGAATGCCTACAATATTCCGGCTCACATTGCAGATCTTCCTCTGCAATTTTTTCTACTCGCTTGATCAGTTCAGTTCAGTCGTTCAGTCGTATCCGACTCTTCGTTACCCTATGGACCATGTCACGCCACGCTTTCCGGTCTCTCACTATCTTCCTAACATCACATAACGTCATCTGCAGCGCCTCGAGGATGCCATCTAAACATCGCGTTTGCTGCCTACCCTTTCTACGGCGACCCTCAACCTTTCCCAACATCAAATCTTTCTCCAGCGACTCCTCTCTTCTCATCAGATGACCAAAGTAGCTGAGCTTTAACTTTAGAATTTGACCCTCCAATGAGCACTCAGGGTTTATGGTCGACAATATCGACTGACTTGATCTGACAGTCCAAGGAACTCTCAAGGGTCTCCGCCAGCCCCATAATTCAACCCGTCAATTCTTCGGCGGTCAGCCTTCTTCACAACAACTCTCGCATCCATACGTCACAACTGGAAATACCATAGCACGAGTTATACGGATCTTGGTTGGCAGATCTTGGTTGGTCTCTGCTCTTTACGAGGTGGTCAATACTAACCATGGCTCTTCACTGCCTTGTAGTGGCGGAATGGCTTGCGAAACGCGATGAAGTCGTGAGCTCTGCTGTGTAGGGCCACCCAAGATAGACAGGTCACGGCAGGGAGTTCTGACAAAATGAGATTCACTGGAGAAGGTAATGGCAACCCACTCCAGTATTTCCTGCCAAGGAAACCGTATGGCCAGTCACTCACTTGATCACTGAACTCTTATTTAGTGCCTCTTTTATCTGATTGATCTCATTAGCATACGGACGTCAGCTACTACTACCGCTCAATGCACATGGTCATCTTTGTTAGTTAATTTTCTAGCTTCGCGTAATAAAGTACATTATATAGCTTCAAATAGCAAGGAAATCTCTCTTTTTTTAACAAAGGAAGATTTCAGCCTTATGTCCATTATCCCATTTCGATACAGCTCTACATATTGCTTGTTTTCTATACATTTTTCTAATTTTTCTTTCTGTGTTTTACTTGTTGGTTTACGGTTTTTATTTCACCTTTCTTGTGTCTAGAGTACTTAATGGTTAGTTTTATAATCCTTTTACTCCACTGCGGGCAACACTTTGTCGGCATAGTTATCGAAATTCCTTCGCTTCCCAACTTCTCTCGTCCAATTTCTTCATTCATTCATCGTTTAACACTTTTTAGCTTCCCATGTTTCGACAGATGTCGAACCCATATATCCCTGACACGCCTCATTCTTGGGTTTGCTTTGGGAGCCTAGAGCTAATCGTCTAGAATTTCTCTGAAGTATGTGTAATTTTACGATACGTGAGACTTAGGCCCCAAAGCGCATTTCTCAAAGTACGCTCTGGATGCCGATCGTTGGCGGCTGCGCTTCGATAAGATGTGCAGGTGGTCGAAATTACTCCGTAGCCTTCCACTACGGCTTCCCTATCTATCTTTCCACTTTCACTGTCACCTTCCCTCTTTCCCTTACGGCGAGGTTCAGGTACATACGGAACAAGTGTGACAGATATTGCGCCTTTCGTTTCCTGTGAACCAATTATTATAGTCATTATTACGCCATAGCACTGTTAGTACTTTACAAATACCACTCCATACCTAATATTAATTGTACCCACAATTCCGTCCTCTTTATCTGTCTGGCACCTTCATTTCACCGGCATAATGCGCCGCCTGACGCAGGTTTCGTATATAGGACAAAGGTAACATAACTAACTCGAAGCTGGACTAGAATTTGCAGCACGCCAAAAAAAAAGCTGTCAGCCGGTCACTTCCAAGAGGTTAGCCGCAGAGGATGACGATGACAAAACGGTGCCGCTTGTGGAAGTTGCGCTGTATTTCTACGAGAATCATCCGACAGGCATCAGTGTTAATAGTCGTCCTAGAATTCAGGAGGAATATGACCGCGGCACAAGATTGCTCGCGATGCTTGATCGAATATTTATCCAGTGCAACTCTATAGAGGGGCGTACCGTATTATACACAAGAAAATTTGAGAAAATTGAATGAAATGGTCTGGCGTTGACATTGACACGCAATCGGCTTGAGTGCGAATAGTTCTCCCAAATACGCACATCTTGAAAAAGCGTTTGTAAATAACTGTGACGCAGGAATTTCCTCTTGTTGGCCAGCTTAAGTGCGAGCGAGTCTGTTTTTGTCAGGAAGTGTTTTTTGTATCCCGAAAGCTACAATGCGCTAGGTTTTCAAGCCGATCGGCGTGGCAGCGTGACACAATGTGCCACAGAAGAACAAAAAGAAGAAGAAACGCTACACTGCTCTATGCTTAAAAGCCATAAGCGTGGCATTGTGTGCCACAGAAGAAGAAGAGGAAGGAGAAGACGAAGAAGCGCTGCACTCCTCTAGGTTTTCAAGCCATCAGCGTGGTATTGTGTGCCACAGACGAAGAAGAGGAAGAAGAAGAATAAGAAGCGCTACACTGCACTTGGCTTTCAAGCCATCAGCGTGCACAGAAGAGGAAAAGAAAAAGCGCTGCGCTGCTCTAGGGTTTCAAGCCATCAGCGTGGCATTGTGTGCCAGAGAAGAAGAAAACAAAGGGGAAGAAGAAGAAGCGCTACACTGCTCTAGGTTTTCAAGCCCTCAGCGTTTCATTGTGGCCACAAATGAAGAAGAAGCGTTACACTGCTCTAGGGTTTCAAGCCATATGCGTGGCATTGGGTGTCACAGAACGAGAAGAGGAAGATGAAGTAGCGCTACACTGCTCTAGGTTCTCAATCAATCAGTGTGGCATTCTGAGCCACAGATAGATAGATAGATTGATTTATTGAAAGGAAAGGGCAGAGTAGTTGGCCGGAATAATTCAAATCTGGCCTGCTACTCTGCACTGGGTAAGGGGAAGGAGAGAAGGAAGAAGATCGTTATGGGTGACGATGTGGGAGAAGGCATATGAAATACATATACAGACACAGTAACTTGTTTTACAAGGGCGAATCAAGTCCGCTGGCGCACAAAAAACGGCAAAGAGCACGCACTGCCTGAACACCCTTCCCCTTGTCCTGCGAAGCGCCCAGCAGCAGTTCTTCCGACAGTCCTCTTGTCTAAACGCGTCAAGGAAGCGGCTAGCACACTTCTTTCGGGCGCATACGCTGGGCATACCAATAATATATGGTCCACAGTCTCTGGGATGCCGCATGTTGAACATTCCGGCGAGTCCATCTGTCCAATTAAATGTAAGTACTTGTGCGTGAAAGCCATGTTTAAATGAAGCCTATGTAGTAAGCATGCCTGATGACGCGAAATATGACACGGAACATAAAATTTTAATGTTTGATCGAGCCTTCTTAGACGAATGTGTCGGGCGTCTGGCTGGGCCCAGTAAGCTGCTGTAGCATTATTCATACAACTCGTAAGAAGGCACGTCGTGTCACCTCTTGAAAAAGGCACAGCTGATTGGAGGCCAATGATGAGTGCGCTTTTCGCTTCAACATCGGCCTGTTCATTCCCATGAAGCCCGCAGTGGGCAGGAATCCATTGAAACATTATCCCGTGGCCTTGCAGCTGGGCAGATGTGAGTAGCTCCATAATGTTTAGTGCCAGGGACTGATAGGCAGTGTGGCGTAAGAAGTTTTCCAACATTAGTAATGCAGTCTTCGAGTCCGTGAATATACACCATTTTTGAGGTGGTTCCTCACATATGTAGCGAATAGATTCCCGAATGGCTACAAGTTCAGCAGCGGTTGATGTAGAGGTATGTCCCAGAATGAAATGCAGAGTCGTTTTCTGAGTTGGTATGACCACAGCTGCAGCGGATGCCTGTGCTGACACAGATCCATCGGTGTATACGTGAATATAATTAGGATATTCTGACCAGATGTGCGCCAGAGTAAGTTGTTTGAGTCCACTAAGTGGCACCATTGATTTTTTTAGTATTCCGGGAACACGAAGGTGCATTAGAGGTTTATTCATCATCCATGGTGGTTGGGCGGGACGATATGGGAGGGCATATCCTGTCGGTATTTGCGACTGATGGCAGCGGAGTGCAATTGTAAAACTGCAGTCCGGCCTCTTATCCAGAATCTTGATGAGTGGGTGTAAACTGTGTCTTGTAAGTGCTCGTAACTATACACGAAGTGGTTCGTGTGACAAGTATATGGATATTGGGCGAGCATGCGCCTCTTCAATTGTACATTTGTTAGAGATGCATCTAGGCAGTCCAAGGTATATTTTCAGTGCCTGCGATTGTACGCTCTCTAAAGTCCTCAAGCATGAAATGCTCATACTAGAGAGTACAGGAAGACTGTACCGGATGTAGTCAAAAGAGTCTCGTAAAGCCGCATTAAGGAGCGCTCAATTAGACCCCATTTGATGCCAGCTGTGTAACGAAGTACATGGGAAAAATTAATTAGCCTTTTCTTCACCATAGTAACATGTTTCGACCAAGATAGTCGGTGATCAATAATTACTCCCAAGAATCTGTGCCTGGAGACGTATGAAGGGTAATCGGGTAGCGGCTGACACATTTGCTAAACGCAATCACTGCACACTTTTCTGCCGCTAAGAATAAACCTTGACGCCGTAAGTACATTGATGTCTATGACACAGCTCGTTGCAATCTCGCATGTAGTTGTGGGCGCGTCGAACCAGAGGCCCAGACGCAGATGTCGTCAGCATATGCACTTATGTGGATGTTAGTGGGCAGTTCACTCACCAGGCCAATTAGCGCAACGTTAAATAAAGTTGGGCTGAGGATTCTTCCATTGGAACTCCATGACCGACCTGAAAGCGGGTAGTATCTCCTTCACGCGTAGTCATGTAAACAGAGCGGCCACTGAGATAGCTTACAATCCACAAGTACAGCCGGCCACCAACTCCCACGTCGTCATGTGCATCAAGAATACCATCATGTAGGATGTTGTCGTAAGCTCCCTTTATATCTAAAAAGACAGCAGCTACTACTCGACGGTGGCGCTTTTCGTGTTCTACTGTCGACAAAAGGGCGATGACTCTGTCAATGGAAGAGCGTCCGCTGCGAAATCCAGTCATCATATTCGGATAAAGATCATTACTCTCTGGATACCACTCAAGTCTTGTCAGCAACATTCGCTCAGTAACTTTTCCAACACAGCTTGCTAGGGCAACTGGCCGGTATGAGGTAAGTTCGAGAAGAGGCTTTCCAGGCTTCAAAAGAGCAACCAGGCGGCTAATCTTCCAGTGTTCAGGAACAGTACCAGAAGCCCATATATCATTGAAATAATTAAGTAGTGCAGTTCTGCCATCCTTGACTAGGTTTGACAAGGTTGTATAAGTAATCCCGCCAGGACCAGGTGCAGATGAATGCCGACAAGAAAGAAGAGCGGCGTCTAATTCAGCTATTGTAAAGGGCACGTCGTATTGATCATTCGGCGAATGTGGCGCAAAAACCTCTGAAATTGGTAACTGTGCCTGGTTTGTGCCCACAACCATTTTACAAAAATCTTCATTGCGGCGTTGATATAGGGTCAGGGCACGAAAAGGGTGCCTTTCTCGCGGAGATGTGCGCAAGTTTCTTGCAACATGCCATATACGCGACAGGGGCATACGGGGATTCAGTGATGAGCAGAACTGCCTCCAATGTTGTCGTACTAACCTCTTCAGGTGGCGTAGGACATGTCGTTTAGCTTTGAGAGAAAGTGCGAGATCTTGCGCGGATTTTGTTCTTCTGTACTTCCTTTCAGCTCGCCGATGGATCGCGGAAAGGCGCTCGAATTCCACGTCGATGCTGGACACTGAAATCGGCACGCAAACATAGCGAGTGTTCTCACTTAGAGAGGAAGTAATGACGCCCTCTATTTGAGATGGTGACTGGAGGTCCACGCTGGAAATCTCCACCGATGCCCTAAAGGCTGGCCAGTCTGTGTATTGCACACGAGGTGAAGTGGCAGGTGAAAACCCACTTGATGCATACGTACGTTGGTGTGTTATCACTCCCATGTGTTTCCACATCACTATACCAAGAAACAGAGGGATGGAGGCTTCTGGAAACAAACGCCACATCCAAGCAGCTGCTGTAGGTTGTTCCGCGTGGAAACGTCGGTGAGCTGTCGTTTATATTGACGAGATCTTGGGTATGCATAAAGTCTGCCAGGTTTATTCCTCTATTGCTCATTATGGCACTACCCCATTGAGGGTGGTGAGCATTAAAGTCCCCCACAATAATACGACGAGCTGTACAACACTGAATTGTTGAAAATAGATATGACTTGTCCAAGCCATCTCTCGGTGGAATATAGGCGCCAATTACAGAACATACTCGTCCTTTCAGGGTTAATGTAAAGCAAATGTATTGGTTCGTGTTGTAGGGCTGCAGAGCATGGCGGACGAGCGCAATGTCTTGGCGTACACACACCAGCACTTTGCTTGTTTCGTCTGCTTCTCGAGGCCACAGCAGAACATATCCAGAAAGGCGGAAAGCAGCCGGCATGTTGGGCTCTCAGATCACAATCACGGGAAAGCGGCACTTCTGTACCCGCTGTCGGAAGTCACTCAGTCGACCACGCAGGCCTCGGGCATTCCATTGCATCACTACACTGCGGCGGAAGTGCATCATCACAGAGGTGGCGTTAGTTTGTTGCGCCATTGCGAATATTGCAATGCCGCCAAGAGTGGGTCAAATGCGTCCAAAAACTGAACAGCAAGCTTTGCTGTTTGCGTGCTGGAGAGCAGCACCCGCATTGAACGAACCAGCTGTTTCAACATTTCTTTCACCTGCTGGCTGTCGAGGTTGTCGGAATTTTCAGCACGTGTGGCAACCAAACTGGGATGAGGCCTGGCGATGGCCTTTGATGGTAGAGCAGGCCACTCAACATCAGAGGCGGCAGGTAATACAACAGCTTCTGTCTGATCCTTGGCCTGTGACATTGCCTGTGACATTACAGCAAGAGTATTCTTAACAGGATTAGACTCAATCTGTTGTGGCACCTGAGCTGACGTTAACTCTGAAGTTGACTTATCCAGGCTAGGCTTGCCTTCCGATTCCTTGTGCCGGCGTCGGGAACGGTGTTTAATACGACGAATAGACGCAGCCGGATCCTGATGAGTCGAGTTGTCTCGCACCATCTTCTTTAGTATACGTCTTTCGTTCCTAATTTTAGGACAGTCCTTAGCCGTCGCTTCATGGGCATTCGAGCAGTTCGCACACCTGATAGTCTCCGTCTGGCATGCGTCATGAGGATGCGTACCGCCGCATCGACGGCAGGAAACCTCGTTTCGACAAACGGCACTCACATGTCCGATCTTGTGGCATTTTGGTCACTGAACAGGTCTTGGAACATACATCCGAACTGGGTGTCTCACATAGCCAACTTTAACGTAGGATGGGAGGGATTCAGTTTCAAAGATTTATTTAACGCACTTTGAGCGGCCGAAACGATGAATATCCACAATGCGCGCCGTAGATTTGATCAGTGTGCAGAGATCGCTTTCACTTATATCGGGGTCAACGTCGGTGATTACACCCGCAGTAGTCTTTTTCCTATGTGCAAGAAAGGAACAGACCGGAATGTTGCCAAGCGCACCAATTCCTTTCAGCTTGTCCACTGTAGCCTGGGATTTGACATCCACGGTCAGGACATTCTTCCAGGGATTAATTCTGACTTCGTCAATTTCACCGGGAACCAGCTGGTCGAAAAACTTAGTCAGGTGCTGTCTGTTTATAACATTCAGATTCTCCGTTGCCGTTGTTGGTACAAAGGTCACGGAAAAGATCCCTTGCTTTTCAGCATTCTTCTTTTGAGTCTCGCTCATTATTGATGTTCGGCGCAGCTTCCTTTTCAGGCGGCGCGACTGTACACGCGTGTAGCTGCTGTCAGAATCCATCTCAGTCACTGTGGCGTCATCTGCCGAGTCTGGAAGCTCCACGTCCGCGACGTTGAGGTGACCCGTCGAGTACGCCGCAGCATGTTTGATGGTGGCGGGTGGGCGCAGGGGTCGTGCGCCTGCCATCCCGAAGGATGACGAGATCACAAATAGCTCACAGCGATAGAAAAATCTTCTGAGCCACAGAACGCTTGAAACCCTAGAGCCATGTTCTGAGCCACAGAAGCGCTACATTGCTCTAGGTTTTCAAGCCATCAGCGTGGCATTGTGCCCCACAGAAGAAGAAGAGGAAGAAGAAGAAGCGCTACACTGTTCTAGGTTTTCAAGCCATCAGCGTGGCATCGCGTGCCACAGAAGAAAAACGCTACACTGCTCTACGTTTTCAAGCCCTCAGCGTGGCATTGCGTGCCACAGAAGAAGGAGCAGAAAAAGCACTACACTGCTCTAGGTTTTCAAGCCACCAGCGTGGCATTGTGTGCCACAGAAAAAGAACAAATGAAGAAAAAACATTACAATGCTCTAGGTTTTCAAGCCATCAGCGTGGGATTGCGTGCCACAGAAGAATAAGAGGAAGGAGAAGAAGCGCTGCACTGCTCTAGGTTGTCAAGCCATCAGCGTGGCATTGTGTGCCACAGAAGAACAAAAAGAAGAAGAAGAAGAAGCGCTACACTGCTCTTGGTTTTCAAGCCATCAGCGTTGCATTGTGTGCCACAGAAGAATAAAAAGAAGAAAAAACACTACACTGCTCAAGGTTTTCAAGCCATCAGCGTGGCACCATGTGCCACAAAAGAAGAAAAGGAAGAAGAAGAATAAGAAGTAGAAAAAGAAGTGCCATAGTAATCTAGGTTTTCAACCCATCAGCACGGCACCATATGCCACAGAAGTAGTAGAAAAATTGCTGCACTGCGTTTGGTTTTCACGCCGTCGGCGTGGCACGATGGCACCATGTGCCACAGAAGAACAAAAAGGACAAAAAGAAGCGCTACAATGCGCTAGGTTTTCAAGCCGTCGGCGGGGCACCGTGGCACCATGTGCCAGAGAAGAACAAAAAGGACAAAAACAAGAAGAAGAAGCGCTACACTCTGCTAGGTTTTCAAGCTGTCGGCGTAATACATTTAGGCGTACGTAGCGCAATCTTTACGACGTTGAATAAGTTAATATGAAAAATAGGTGTGGCGTACGTAAATCCGTAAAAAAAGAACTTAAATCATGTTAAAAGGCGATTGTTGCTTAGAGCTGCCTTTAAACGCAACCTATAGGTAACATAGATTCACTGAAGAGAGGAATTTGTTACAGTGAAGGCAATTGTATAGCATAACCGTTGTTATACTGTCACATCCTGGCTGCGTTCGCGGCTGGTTTTTCTGTTGTTAAGAACAAAAACATGTTATTATGCAACCTAAACGGGAACATACCCCGGTAAATATGGTCGTAATTTATTTGAATGTTCTGATTAAAAAAAAATAAAAGACTCTTCCTACAAGAATCGAACACATGTCTGACAATCAGGTACGTGGTGTTAACCAATTGCGCCCCAGAAGCGAGGGAAAGTGCGATCTTTAAAAGCGATCTTGTTTGTTTTCATACAATGTACTCAACATGGCACGACGGACGCAACTGGCTTTATGAGATTGATTTATAGGAAGGGAAAGGCGCGGTAACTGTATCACTTGTTTTCTGTGGACAGATCAACTGCGCCGCAAGGGAAGGGAGGAAGGTGGGAGTGAAAGTGGAAAGAGAGAAAGAGGAGCCGTAGTGGAGGGCTATGGAGTAATTTCGACCACCTGGGGATCTTTAACGTGCGCTGACAACGCACAGCACACGGACGCCTCTTCCTTTCGCCTCCATCGAAACGCAACCGCCGAGGTCTGGTTCGAACCCGGGGACTGCGGCACAGTAGTCGGGCGTCTTACCACTGCACCACCCCGGCGGGGCTAGCATTATGAGAGGATTACTGCTAGCAGTTTTATTCCAGCAAAATATTATATTGTATATGCATTTTAGTTTATTCACTCTAATGCAATTAAGAAAAACTAAAACAAACATATAGCTTTATTGACCTCCTTTTTATTGTGTTTTATTTTTAGTGACGCCAGCTGGCACTTCCTTTGCTGCAGTTTTTCAAGGATTGGCAATACGCTTCAGCGTGGCACCGTGTGCCACAGAAGAACAAAAAGAAGTAGATAGAACAGCGTGCAGAGCGATTAGAAAAGCGGCGACGGTAAGGAGCGGAAAGACAGGCCCGACTACCTTCTATGACTGCATGGAGAGACGAGGCGTGGAGTGCAGCTGCCCAGGCCGAAGAAACTGCGGCAGAGCGGAAAGAAAACAAAAGGAGAGAAAATTCTGTGTACTCCCCTATAACCTGAACCTTAGCGCAGTCAAGGGACCGTAGCTTTAGCTACACCATTAGGCTTTTTTTCTCTTTTTTTTTTGTTGAAGCTGTATCGCGCCAAAAGCCAGTGCTTGTTTCGTACGCATAGTATCAGAACTGCTTAGCGTCGTGATGGAAAATGTGGTGCGCAGTATCTTCACGGCATCATTATGAAACGGAAGCCAACAAGGTCAACCGGTAGCGGACACCCGAAGTCATCTGGAGCGAGGGCAGTCAATAAGAATATTATAGCAGCGCCTGTGGCGGTAACTAAGCATACCGTATTCGTCGAGCCTTCTGTCGAAATTTTCGGTAACTAAAGGCTCGCTGCACAGCGCTGCTGCCGTCGTTTTTGTCACTCCGAATGCAGTGCATCAGGCTGACCAGCTGGTGTGCCAACACATGCCGACGCGTGCCTGTACGTGGCCCGCCATAAAGGGGGGGGGGGGGGGGGCGTGGAGGGCGCCTCCTTCGTGTGGGTTGTATCGTTGCTGCCTGTGATGACTGTTCACGTTCTATTTTATTTCCGATGCTACATGTTACGTGCGAGGCCTATGGTGACAAGATCCCGCTCTCGCTGTTGAATTATTCCAAAATGGCGCGTCAAAACCAGAGCGTGCCACGGGCGGGCACAGAGGCCCATGCACGCGGTGGGCATCGAGAACACACAGAAATAATGCCAGAGATGTTTATTGCTATTGGCCTGAGCTTCACCGCTTCTAAGGCACGCTCTTCTGCCTCCTTTCGACGTCGGCGGTAGCTCGGATGCGAATGCCACGGCCACTGGCTGTGCGCTCGTGGCTCAAGGTGCCATCTCCTACGAAGGCCGAGCTTTTAGTTACATTGGTGGTGGAGATTCCGCCAGGAATGGACAAACTTCGCGATGAAGTCGTTATAACGTCCCCCTCATCGGTGGTATGTAATGATGATTCTTGCTGGAGCGCGGTTGGGACAAGCGGCAGTTCACGTTTCTTGAATAGGCCGCTTGGAGCTTTGCTTACACGCATCGCTTTACTTTGGTAACATGCTTTTATTTTTAAAAAGGACCTTGGTCGTTCCAGCACTCTGCGGGAACACGCCACTGCCGTCTTCAATCTGGCTTTCCCTAAGATTGCGCTGAGCGCGTAGCGGTAAGCGTGGTAGAGCACGAGGCTAAGCGCGTGAAGGCTGCTGCAGCAATCCCAAAAGCCGGCAAAGAACTAGTTACCTACAACGGTGGGTGAAGGGTCTATAAGAAATAATATAGCCTCAATGTCACCCACAATGAGCCTCACCGGTTGAAAAGAAACTTATAAAAGTGGTTTAGAAAGTCGGTATGAAAAACTCAGGTGTTGGCGGCGTCATATAAGATGACACTATTACTCGGGGGCTTGATTTCAGAGAAAAGAAGAGGAAGTTGAAAATTTCAGAGCCATGGACTAACATGGACCCATGAAAGTTTGAGGGTACCCAAGCTGTACTTGTGTCCCACGCACCAGCATGATTCGGTGCCAACCTTCGGCTCACGTTGCAGATCTACTTTCGCGTACTTTGCTACTCGCTAGGTCACTGAACTCTGATTTAGTGACTCTGTTATCTCACTGATCTCATTAGCATACAGACGCAAGCTACTACCTTGCATAAAAAGCAACCCGATAGAGATTTAATAACGCGTTTCAGCAAAGCCGCATGTCAGGCTTCCATGGTTGGTGTATAGGGAGTGTCACTAAATCCGCCATTAGGGGGACGATGTGGCGCCATCATGCGGGAGCGGTGGGAAACACATTGGATGGCAGTGTAGCAGACGACACGAAAGCGCACTATGCGAAATGGCCAAGCCAACGCAGGTGAAAAGCGAGCCCTTCCCCTTTTTTTTGGGTTCGGTTCGAAAAGTAGGGAGAGTGATTGCAGTATCATGTTCATTCTGTATGGGGAAATGTTTCAGCGTTTTCACAATCCTCTCATAACGCATGCATATACTGTCTTCGTATTGTAAGAGCGTATAGCACGGGCATGGCGCGGGCTGCGTTCGACGTGACAGATTGAGACTCTCTCAGCGTGCAGATTCACAATAGATCTAAATTTATTTAAAAAAGGCATCGCTTCCTCCTCGCGTCATCTACAAGCGTGTAGCTATAGGATATTTTCTAGGAAGCTTGGCAGAGAGGCACTCATCCACACCCCCTGAACAGGACATTGTCCTGGTCGGAATGAACAATAGAAGCCTGCAGCAAACTCGCAGCATTTTTCTGGCAATGGGGGATTAAGCGCTGTAGCCGGTTTCTGGCCCCAGAATGGATGTGGTCGCAGTCCTGAAAAGGTTCTCGATGAAAAAAGAATGGTCCTTTTGTTGTATAAGGATCCACAACCTTTCTGCCTGCAAAGCGATTTCTGCGGAATCAACGACTTGGTGACACATGCGCATCTCCTATCTCTTCGCCTGCCCGTACGATGTCACTACCTATAACACTTGTCTTCAGGCTTGCAAGTGGAGAGGCAGCGTTGGTGGATGCGATAGAGACTACGAAGAGACAGTTGGAGTTTTGGTGGCGAGCAGCAGGGAGCGACATCCCTGTGACGCGGTCGCAACTACAGTGATTTTTTGTGTGCTTTTCTTTCTTTTTGGCCACACCTTTAGCTTTGTGAAGTTAAATCGGCGGCCCGATATAAAGTGTGGGCCACCACCATCATCACCATCAACGGTTTCTGCCCCCAGAACGGATGTGGTCGCAGTAGCGGAAAGGTTCTTGATGCACAGAGAATGGGCATTCTGTTGTGAAAGAATCCACATTTCTGCCTCCGCAGCTATTTCTGCGGAATCAACGACTTGGTAATACATGCGCTTCTACATGTCGGATGCGCATGTCGGTCAGAAACGAAGGCTGTTCTACGTCCAGAGCGCTCCGCTCCGCAAGTGAACGAGCATGAACCATCCAGGAGACTCATTTGTGCCCGGCGGTTTCCTTGCCGTTGCAGGCTGTTGGACAAAGACGACGACTTTCAAGTAACCTAACGAAGTGCATCTGATTGCGTGCACCGAAGGAACAAAATCTGAATGCTTTGGCGAGACCGAAGGCGATCCTGTGAGGTAAAAAACAAATACTGCGCGTCTTGCAAGAGTGTCAAGTGCGTCATATGCTCCGAGCCGCAAAAATACATATATGACATGTATGTATGCATCTAAAGGAAATATGCATGATGAAAAGTACCTACTGGAGTTTGCAGCCAGCCTGTAACGCACCAGTGATAGCTGCTATGAGGATTTGTTCGGTGCGGGCTTAATTTATGTGCGACGGGACCTGATGGGGATGCATTTTGCAGTTTGTTTTGTTTATGGGCGAAAGGGCCAGGTAGCGCAGATATCACAGGTGGCTATGTGCACTTGACCGTAATATTTAGCATGTTTTATCGTGACTGCCGCCTGACTAACAGGAAACAAAACTGGAGGACATTTATGTGACTAAAGTGATGAAAAGCGAAAGCCTGAGGGCTGCATTCTGCTACGCGAGTTTTGTCCATATAGCAACGAGTAAAGCGAGCGACTACTCTTTCACATTCTGCGAGTGCATTTATTCAGGGAATTGTGCAAATAGCAGCTAGCAAATGACAAGAGCGGGCACACATTGAACATCGGGATTTTTGACGCCATCGGAAGACACGACAATAAGCTAGTTGGCCGGCGCTAATATAAGCATCTCCTTTGAGCCAAGAAGGTGAGAATATCACCTCCATGTACCTGGGCCCCGGATTAGACTTGCTATCCTAGACCACACGACCAAACTGCGCAACTAAAGTGGGGATGTATATCAATGACAGGTGATATGTCATTTGATAGATTAGAGATTGTTGAAATATGAGAGATGGAAGACGATGTCCGTATACTGCGTCCATACGGCAAGATTAAACCGGCAATTTTATCTATGACAGGTAATCTCTCGTATAGTTCGGTATACTGCGACTGTTTGTGCTATAAAGTGCGTGTGTGATAATAAAAAGTTAAGTGATTGTTATTAATTAGTTCAAGTGTGTGTAAGCGAAAGACGGTCGGCAAGGAAAGTGGAGTACAGGAGCAGTTGGCGCTTTCGCGTCAAACCTGTATGCAGAGTTTGCCCAGTCTTCCTTCACCAAAATTTGCCAACATCGGGCGCCACCGCACTGGTTTTAAAATTCGCGGTACTGATGACCAGATATGTGAAGTCTCGTGTGGAGGCAATTTTGGTAGCATGTCAGCGTTTTCAAACAAGCTGAACTGAAACATTTGTTTAGGGCTTGAGCAGGCTGAACGTCCGACGTTACGTTTCTACCTGGCATTTTGAGTGGGGTTATTTACAGCAGGGTCTATATATGAAGACTACTTACAAAGCCCCCAGCTAATAGCGTCGCTGCAGAAGTTTGAGAGAACACACATGATAACAAAAAAGGGGCAAGGATAGACACCGCATCATGTGCGCAAACCAGCTCTTTGGGGAGTCACTTTTTAGGTAAATCTCCCTTAGCTGACGCTTTATGAGGCCAAACTGAATTGTAGCTGGAGCAACAGGTTCACCATTGAGATCCGACACGCCGATTTTGCAGAGGAAGTCGAGTCTACATAGGAAAGCTTGTCCCAGCGTCGGTAATCAATTTCTGTAATCACAATGTACCGTACAATGGGTGAATGCAGAATAGAATATCTTCTTTAGAATTGTTTGCAACAAGTCCCGAAACAAATTCGCGTTCTTGCAGATTTTAGAACAGCGTTCAGTTGGAAGAAGTACGCCACAGGGATGGCAGTTAAGAAAAAAAGGGTTTTTCTTCGCCTGTGTTGTATTGTCACGCCCTTGCTACCGCGATGTTTTTTATCCCCATTCTTCATGCACCAACTAGCCATCCAAAATTCTTTCTTTGTCTTTTCCTGCGTAGCCATGTGTTAACAGGGAATGTTTTGAATGAATACAAGTGCAAATAGGCGTTTTGGGCACACCCGGACTGAAGTCGCCGCCCTTCATGCCAAAGGTAAAAAAAGTTCGCTATGGATTAGCTTGTGGTTAAACCTGGGGCTGCGCGAGAGTTATCTGCATGGAAACGCTTAGATTCCGCTTGAAAGTAAAGCCTTAACGTTTGCACATAGCAGTTTACTCCATGATTTCAGCTTTCTTCATGCAATAGGGGGCACTTTTGCGATAAAGCGAAAGTCTATCGCGAGATGGTCCGAAGCCCTCCACTACGGCACCTCTTTCTCCCTGATTTCTCTGCCACCTTTGCGATGACGCGACAGCGCAAGCTACCAGCCTACATATAAAGCTCCGCTTTAACCAAGGCGTACGAACGTGCCAGCGTTGCCTAGTGATAACGTGAATGCAAGGGTTTTGGCAGGCTTTTTGTGATATCACCTTCCCATATAAAATGTGAGGCCCGAGTTGGTAGTGCCTGCCAAACGTAATTTCAGGAAGGTTTAATGTCAAGAACCGTTAGTGCTCGACCATGTCAGCTACCACCTCCCACGATTTCCTCTTTCTTCGCTTTTTGGACAGGCACCGACGGGTACCGGACAGGCAAGTACAGGCGCGGTGAAATGGCGAGACCGTGGCGTCCCAATGTACATCTCGATAAAAAACAATATAACGGAATAATGGCGGTGGAAAGCGTACACTTTTTACGCGCTCTAGTTTGTGGACCCCTGACGAAAATATGCCTTGTCCTTGTATACCTCATATCACGGCATGAAAGAGCGCTCAACAAGGGTACCAATTTGGATACTACTAAGGTAAGAAAAGCGTTGCAGGGGGCGGGGGGCTGGATGTTAGGTGGACGGATTAGGTTAAGGTGTTCGAATGGGTCAAGTAGATGGCCCTAGTACAGGACCGGCTTAATGAAGGAATGTGGGAGATGCCTTCGCCCTTAAGTGGGCATTATTCGGCTGATGTTGACGACGAGGATGCCTGTTGTGCAACAACTTGAAGGAGCATCTGGCATCCTCTTCGCTCCTGGCCCTTCCTCGTGAGTTGCCCGGGCCCGTACGCTCATTAAAAATTTTGCCAACAAAACAAGCTTGCGCCAGCCCACATAGTTGCCTGCATTGACATTGAAGAGATTATTTCATGGTTTATGGTTTATCGATTCTGGGATTAGCGTTCCAAAATGGTCCAAGCTGAAAGATGCTGTAGTTGAGGGCTCCGGAAATTTAGATCATCCGGAGTCTGTAAAGGGCACTGACATCGAAAAGCACATGGACGCTTTTCTTTTAGTCTAATTCGAAACGCAGGCACTACAAACGGGATTCAATGCTTTCGCTTAATATTTAGTTCAGCAGCAATGAATCCTTGTCCCGGCGGGGTGGCGCAGTCGTTACGGCGCTCGACCACTGTTCCCAAGGATGCGGGATCGAATACCGGCCTCGGCGGCCGCTTTTCGTTGGAGGCGAAAAGCAAGCCGTTACACCGTTTCCTAAATCTACGCCGTTTCCTAAATATGCAACGCTCCAATTGTTTACTCAACGATATTTGAAATACTTTCGACCACCAATATCGACGATGGATGGAATCCCGAAATATAAGATGCTCAACTTTGAAACGGGTTGGTGGCAGTTAGCGCACTGCTCGACGTTTATTTTTATCATATTTCTATATCCGCGTTATAAATTAGTCACCTATTTCGTCATTTTCTTTTGTAAATATTTATTTCTACTCTTGTAACCTGATGCTCCCGTTTTCTTTTCAACCACCAATCTTACATTCGCTTTTAAAACTTCCGCACCGGGTTCATTCACCCTATCGCTGGTGTATCTAAACCACAGGGTCTCAGGGAAAGTTACTGTAGCAACGTCGACGTCGGTATGAATGCCATCGCACTTAGGTATAAGAGGATGAATTAATTGCCTTTATGGATTTGCGACACACCCCACATGCGCCATCTTCCAGGTTATGTTTCTTTTTGAAGCTGTGGGTTCTTACGCACTCTGATCTACCTTAAAAACGCAGGGCGCTTGCGCCTCAGTCATCAAAGTATGATTCCTTCCTGAACTGCCTTTTTTCTTCGTTTTTGATGCAGTTCTACTCTCTCTGGTTATTGCATATTGTTAATCATCTTTTAATCTTTTAATTAATCAATCTTTTACATTCCGTCATTTTAAATTATATTTAAGTTCTTTATTCCTCTGTCCTCGTGCACCGCGTATTTACTCGCTAGTTTCATACTTCCTTTCTCCTATTTTGATTTAGGCTTTGTCGTTATAGTTATTTAAATGCCTATTCTTCATACCTAAAATTGTCCAAACCCCTCACGCGTTCTTCATGTACATATTACTTTGAGTTCTCCGTGTTTCGATATGCCCCCACCCATTTCTCCTTTCTCCGCCCAATTTGTTGTTTCGTCGTGAGCACACAGTGCTAATGCTAAAAACACTCTCTGATTTATTTGTAATCCCGATAGTATCTAAGCCTGTGGGCGCAAAACCGTACTCCCGAAAGTAAGCTCTGGCACTATTACTCCATTTCGAACAACCTGTAATACCTGTAGCTACAATGCCATAAACTTGATTATCCCGGTATCTCGGCACAGAGGGGCGTCGGAAGCTGGTTTCGTATCTCGGTCGTCAGTTACATAACAGCACTTTAACCTGCAATGTTCCCGGTTAGCACGAAGCCAAAAGGCTCACAGAACGTCAGTTCCAAGAGGACAGCTGCAGAGGACGGCGGTAACGGCGTGGTGCCCGATGTGTAACCTGCACCGTTCGCCCAACCATATCATGTAATAACTGGCCATTTTTATGGTGGTCCTGCCATGCAGGATGAATCTGAGCACGGGAAAGTGTTGTTGGCGCCCCAATTAACCCCACGAATAAAACTCCGATGAAGAGGCGTACCGTATTATTATTAAGAAAATGAAACGGATCGCGAAATTAAAGCCGCGGTAAGACCAGGGCAAGGAGAGAATTCCTGCCGTTTGCACTGCTTTAATTTTACGCATTTTCGCCAACAGTTCTAGAGCCATAGTCTTTGAAATGAAGGGCTTGGTCTGGTTCGATGCGGATACCCGGAAAGAGACTTTAGCGTTAAAACCTTTCCCAATCAAGCATTACACGAAATTTTACACAAGAAAAAAACAACTCGCACTGGAGAAGAAACGAAAGCAGACAAGGTCAAGGCGAACTTCTAAATTCTTCTCGAACGAAGGCTACCATTGAGAACATCACGGCAGAGCCTTTGACAGCATATCATCGTACCGTGTTGGTCGGGGTATGGGCGGACTTGAGCGGCTGACACACGTGCGCGCCACCGCCGCCGGCTGAGTCCGACTGCGACGAAACCTTCTATCGATGTGTTTGCGAACTCAGGACAGTGGGCATAGCGCCGCGGTTCCCGCATTTGTCTACCACTAAAGAATGCAGCTCAGCAGGCCGGCTAATCAACCTGCCAGCACGCGATGCGGCGAGCCTGCACGTGCCCCGGCACGAAAGGCGGCAGCACGAAGGACACATCATTATTTCCGTTATTTGTGCTCCGCGTTTATTTTTTCGAAGCTGCAGTGTACTTAAGCAGAATACGACTGGGCCAAGCTCTAGGGAGCTGTCGCATTAGGAAACCGGTGCTTTTAGACAACAGTACGCCACTGACGGGGATAAGGGCCGACGCACATGATGCGGATAAAACAAAAACACTCACAGAAGGACAGTGCGAGGCATTTATTCAAATACGCGTCATGATCACCTCTGCAAAAACGGCTTCACTGTGTTGTGGAGACATCGGTTGGACCCCGTGTGCGAATTACATGTCCGCTTGCTGTCCGTGTCCCGCGACGTGTGGCGTTTTCCTCTGGGACGGTAGCCGATGGCTTGGTCACCTTCGTCGTAGACAGGACGGGGGTGAAGGACCTCGGTGATCCTGGTTCCGGAAAATCCAGCCTTGTGTTTGACTTCGCAGATGATTTTTGCGGCGGTGCAGATAGGGGCGACGAGGGCTCACTTCTTTGAAGACGGCTTGGAGCATGGTTGACGTCCATCACAGCACCTTGTGGAATGACGTTTTGGAATAAAAAACCACGTAGAAGAGGCACTTGGTCAAGACGCAGCAGGCAACCTGTTCCAATGCGTACGTAGAACACCGTGCGCGCTACACTCGTGGCGGTGCGCGTGGCAGGGCCCGTGGATTTAGGCTCGTGGAGCCTACCAGAGCGCCACCAAAAGCCGGAAATAAATTGAAGTTACCTTCCTACTGAATGACACGTCTACTAGAAAGAAGCTCCGATGCTCTAGATCTCCGAATAGAAAATCCTTCCATTAGAAAATTTTTATGAAAGATATAACCTGGTTTACTGAAACTCCTGAAAAATTGAACTGATGCATATGGAATATAGGATGCACCTCTTTAATTCAGCGACCTTGATTTCTTAGAGAGGAAAAAAAAGTTGAAAGCATTCACATCGATGAAAAATAACACGAATACGTTAGTGTTTGAGGGCACTCAAACTGCACCTAAAAGGGTGCGACGTGGCAACTTTAATGGCAGCGATCTGTGCACTCCCCTTGTAGATTATTCGCGTACTTTGGTGCTCGCTCAACCAGTGAATCTGTTATTAGTGAATCTGTTATATCTAATCTGCGTCCTGTCGTAAGCGACCAAATTACAAGAAATGTTATCGGTGCAGTGCATACAACGAGGGCGAGAGGAGACACAGCGCACACAGGACGAGTCTCCTTTCGCTCTTGTCGCATGTGCTGCAGCGATAAGGTCTAACCAATATGCCCTATCGTCTACCTTGTCTACAAGAAAGATTACCTGAAATGAATGTTACACCCCGCTTGACCTAAGGCGAACTGCAGGCCGGCTTGGTATGTTTGTGTATGCTGACTAGCTATTAACTAGTGTAAAAAAGGAGTAAAGGTTTTATGGTCGTCGCACATATTCACTCCTCAAGAATGAGATGAATGCAAGAGTTTGGAATAAGTTCCACAAGGCACAAAGACCTGAATTGGAGGCAAAAGTACGAAGATTAGAACCTCGCCATGCTCCGCTTTTTGGAAGACAACAGCCCACACGAGTTCCAAACACATCTCAAAACGTCTATCTCTATGCTGAATGTTCATTGTATCCAGTAATGCAAGAGATGGAATAGCTTGTTTTCCTTTTTTCACGAAATATATACGTTCCATCAGTGCGTTACAGAAAGCTTGCTACCGTTGTTCGCAGGTCGAAAGCCATGCGACATCGGTAATCGCCGTAGCAACCAAACACGGTGCCATCATCGATGCATGCGAAACGACAGGTGAGAGAGCTCACGCAAGCAGGGCAATGGCACGAGAGACCTGGTGGCCACGTCGGGCGAAATTTGGATGCCTCGCGGATCACTGGAAGCAAGCGCACCTGTTTTTAAGAGGACACGAAATTATAAAAACTTCCAGACTATGAATAATATTCGTGTGGCATACATGTGTCTGCGTAATTTCCGGAATGAATTTTACGTGATTATACGTAAGCTGCTGTCTGCTATAGAAACAAATCACCCAGAGAGCGATGCTAGCCTCTGAATCATTTATTCCGCTGTGGGAGTATCCGATAATATGACTAATGCCTCACGAGGTGCCCAGTAGCCACGAAAGTTTTTCATGCGAATATTTCGTGATATCAGTGCGATCATAATAACCTAGCGCCAGCGCGCTGCTGCCTTCCTAAGGCCTTCTCGCGATTTATTTAAGACACGAGGATTGGAACGACCGCTGGAAGGACCTCGTTTGTTCGATCCTCTTATCACCATTTCGTATGGATGCAGCTGCTAGAGTTTCAGGCTCCTTCCAATTCCACCATAGAATCCGGTCTCCCGACTTCACAGAACCCGGACGACTACCTTGACCGAACGAGATACGAACTGAGGCATGTCAGCTGATCTGTGATCAAGCATGTTCAGGTACGTCGAGGATGCGAGGCTGCAAACAGCCGACGCTGAGGACACAAGACAATTGTTGTCGACATTGTGCCCTAGCGCTCCTCATAAATAGTACGCCATTATCATACTCGTGACTTTATGTGACTATTCGGCTTCATATAAACGGTGGCTGTAGAATTCCGATGCGATGAAGTTAGGCCTCGTTTACCAGAAAATTCCTGTTTGCTCTGCGGCGGAATTGTGAGCTAACAATGCGCGACATGGCACTGGCAGGTTGTACATGACATGGCCATGCATTCACTGGTCGTCGGATTGTGTGATTTCATGAAAAGACATACTTGGCCTAGTTGGCCGGCGCTGCCAGCATAGGCACCGCCTTTGAGCCGTGAGGCTGATAGGCACCGCCTTTGAGCCGTGAGGCTGATACAATCCCACCCTCCAGAACCTTTCAATGCAGACAGAGGCATGGGGTCCCTAAACCGCACAGGCACGTTGGGAAGGCACGACTGAATCCGATATCTATACATACGTTGTGTGATCTTTCATATTAAAACGACTGGCTATTTGCATATGCAAGGTTGAAGTTGCTTTTCCTTGCTACATTGATACGGCTCGGTTAAAGCGGGTTCAAGGTTATTATTTCTCTTTTCTTGTGTCCTGCGCACTCATTGGCTAGTTTAATAGTTCTTTTACTCCCCTGTGGGGCAACGCTTTGTCGATATAGTTCTGTCGTCCAATTTCTTTATTTATTCCTTCTTTAATAATTTTCAGCTTCCCGTGTTTCGACAGATGTCGAGCCGATATATCCCTGACCCCCCTCGTTTTTGGTTTTGCTGTCGGAACCTGGTGCTAATCGTCCAGCATCTTTATGAATAATGTGTAATTTTGACGATACTTCAGCGTTTAGGCCCCAAAACGCATTCCTAAAGTATGCTCTGGATGCCGACCGCTGGCGACTGCGTTTCGGCTTCACAGAAACGGAGAGGCATACGTAGGCCGTGTGTGGTCAGTGCACGGTGAAGTTTCGCAGGTGGTCAAAATTACTCCGTAGTCTTCCGCTGTGGCTCCCCTCACTATCTTTTTACTTTCACTCCCACCTTCTCTCCTTCCCTAACGGCAAAGTTCAGGTGTGTACGGAACAAGTACGAGTGATATTGCTCCTTTCCTTTCCTATGAACCAATTAATATTATCATTATTACGCCCTAGCACAACTATTCCTTTCCAAATACCACTCAATACCCAATATTTGTTGTATTCCTCCAATTCCCTCCTCTTGATTATTCTGGTACCTTCATTGTACCGGCGGTCAGCACGTCACTTTCAAGAGGTTAGCCGCAGAGAATTGCGAAAACAAAATGGCCCTGTTTGTGCAATTAGCGCTGTACTTCTACCATCATCATCCGGCAGGCGGCAGTGTCCATGGTCTTCCTAGAATTCAGGAGGAATACGGCCGCGGCAAAAGATTGTTCGCGACGCTTGATAAAGTACTTGTCCAGTGCAACTCTATAGGAGCGGCGTACCGTATTATCAAGAAGAAATTTTGAGAAAACTGAATGGCTTGATCTGGAGTTGACATTGAGACGCAGGAATCAGCTTGAGTGTGAATATATCTCAAAAATACCGAACCTGAAGAAAACACTTTGTAAATAACTGTAACACAGGAATTTCCTCTTTTTGCAGAGCTTAAGTGAGAGCGACTGTATGGCTTTGTCAGGAAGTGTTGTTTGTAGGGAAAGCTACACTGCACTATGTTTTCAAGCCGTCGGCGAGGCACTATGACATCATGTGTCACAGAAGAAGAAAAAGAAGAAGAAAAGCTACACTGCGCTATGTTTTCAAGCCGTCGGCGAGGAACTATGACGCCATGTGTCCTGCTTGTTTGCTCTGTCCTCCAGCCGCGTGTAATCTACCAGGCACAGTTTCAGCGTCTTAACCGCAGATAATGGGAGTCCCTTGAGGCCATCAATCGTGAGGCTATGCGTGCAATAACGTATCTTCCCCGCCTAACACCCATACCAGTACTTCAGGAGTATGCCCAGCTGAATATGCTCACTGAACTCGCTGATCAGCGGATGGCAAACAGATCTCGCAAACAATCTTTACAACTACATCATTTAAAGACACTACCTCCATGGTCGTACTGCCAGCTCACGGACAATCGCCCCACTGCTTCCCCGTCGGTATCATCCGCACATCTGCCTGAAGGGTGCATATTATATACCGATGCATCACATACTGCAGAGCGAGGAGTTACTTCTGTGTATAGTCCCTCTCATCCGCGTCTCAACACTCACGTGACATATACCGCGGATACGTGCACCCCTCTGGCACTGGAACTTCAAGCAATTTACAATGCCATACATTCCCTTCCACCAGATCCTACATTCAATGCAGTTCATCTTTACACAGACTCTCTCACTGCCCTTAAACAGCTTAAGGCCGTCCGACGCACTTTCCAAATAACACAGTCCATACATATGCTCTGTTCAAAGTACCCATGTCCTGTGCGCATACACTGGATTCGCGGCCATGCTCGCGATTCACATAATATTCAAGCGTATGCTATGACGCATATAAACACATCATGCGATCCACCACTTTCCCCTATTCTCTCAGATCCGTTCATGTCCAACGTTTCCGATTCGCAAGTTCTGCGCCAGCGAACACGCTCTGTCATTGCTCCGTGTTCGCACCCTCTCTCCCGTAGTCATACTCGGCAGGAGGAGTGGACAGTGCGCCGGATCCGGGCAGGGGCGGCTCTGACCCCAGCTGTTCGACATCGATGGCGGGAAAAAGATCTACCAGTGACTGACAGGTGCCCTCACTGTGACACTCCACCTGACGTCTGCGATGTGCGTCACTTGTTGTGGACGTGTCCATCAACGACTAATATTAGGCAACGGATAATCATGAAGTTGGGCCTGCGGTGGAATCGCGATAGTGATTATGGGAAATGGACAATGGACAATCGCTATACTGCCAACATTCTCGAATACATAAGCGCAACTGGACTTCACTCCTTCTTTTAACTTTCTATCTCCTGCATCCCATTCCCCCTTTCTCAACTTATGCCTTGTGGCAAACTCTTCGAAAAAAAATAAAAAGAAGAAGGAAAGCTACACTGCGCTATGTTTTCAAGCCGTCGGCGAGGCACTATGACACCATGTGTCACAGAACAAAAAGAAGAAAAAAAGCTACACTGCGCTATGTTTTCAAGCCGTCGGCGAAGCACTATGACACCATGTGTCACAGAAGAATAAAAAAGAAGAAGAAAAGCTACACTGCGCTACGTTTTGAAGCCGTCGGCGCGGCACTATGACACCATGTGTCACAGAAGAACAAAAAGAAGAAAAGCTACACTGCGCTATGTTTTCAAGCCGTCGGCGAGGCACTATGACACCATGTGTCACAGAACAAAAAGAAGAAAAAAAGCTACACTGCGCTATGTTTTCAAGCCGTCGGCGAGGCACTATGACATCATGTGTCACAGAAGAACAAAAAGAAGAAGAAAAGCTACACTGCGCTAGGTTTTCACGCCGTCGGCGAGGCACTATGACACCATGTGTCACAGAAAAAAAGAAGAAAAAAAGCTACACTGCGCTATGTCTTCAAGCCGTCGGCGAGGCACTATGACACCATGTGTCACAGAAGAACAAAAAGAAGAAAAAAAGCTACTCTGCGCTAGGTTTTCAAGCCGTTGGCGAGGCACTATGACACCATGTGTCACAGAAGAACAAAAAGAAGAAAAAAAGCTACACTGCGCTATGTTTTCCAGCCGTCGGCGAGGCACTATGACACCATGTGTCACAGAAGAATAAAAAGAAGAAGAAAAGCTACACTGCGCTATGTTTTCAAGCCGTCGGCTGGGCACTATACACCATGTGTCACAGAAGAACAAAAAGCAGAAAAAAAGCTACGCTGCGCTGTTTTCAAGCCGTCGGCGAGGCACTATGACACCATGTGTCACAGAAGAACAAAAACAAGAAGAAAAGCTACACTGCGCTAGGTTTTCAAGCCGTTGGCGAGGCACTATGACGCCATGTGTCACAGAAGAACAAAAAGGAGAAGAAAACCTACACTGCGCTATGTTTTCAAGCCGTCGGCGAGGCACTATGACACCATGTGTCACCGAAGAATAAAAAGAAGAAGAAAAGCTACACTGCGCTATGTTTTCAAGCCGTTGGCGAGCCACTATGACACTATGTGTCACAGAAGAAGAAAAGGAAGAAGAAAAGCTACACTGCGCTATATTTTCAAGCCGTCGGCGAGGCACTATGACACCACGTTTCACAGAACAAAAAGAAGAAAAAAAGCTACACTGCGCTAGGTTTTCAAGCCGTCGTCGAGGCACTATGCAACCATGTGTCACAGAAGAACAAAAATAAGAAGAAAAGCTACACTGCGCTATGTTTTCAAGCTGTCGGCGAGGCACTATGACAAAATGTGTCACAGAAGAACAAAAAGAAGAAAAACTACACTGTGCTAGGTTTTCAAGCCGTTGGCGAGCCACTATGACGCCATGTGTCACAGAAGAACAAAAAGGAGAAGAAAACCTACACTGCGCTATGTTTTCAAGCCGTCGGCGAGGCACTATGACACCATGTGTCACCGAAGAATAAAAAGAAGAAGAAAAGCTACACTGCGCTATGTTTTCAAGCCGTCGGCGAGGCACTATGACACTATGTGTCACAGAAGAAGAAAAGGAAGAAGAAAAGCTACACTGCGCTATATTTTCAAGCCGTCGGCGAGGCACTATGACACCACGTTTCACAGAACAAAAAGAAGAAAAAAAGCTACACTGCGCTAGGTTTTCAAGCCGTCATCGAGGCACTATGCAACCATGTGTCACAGAAGAACAAAAATAAGAAGAAAAGCTACACTGCGCTATGTTTTCAAGCTGTCGGCGAGGCACTATGACAAAATGTGTCACAGAAGAACAAAAAGAAGAAAAACTACACTGCGCTATGTTTTCAAGCCGTCGGCGAGGCACTTTGACACCATGTGTCGCAGAAGAACAAAAAGAAGAAGAAAAGCTACACTGCGCTATGTTTTCAAGCCGTCGGCGAGGCGTTAAAAAGGGCACTGACACCATGTGTCACAGAAGAACAAAAAGAAGAAGAAAAGCTAAACTGCGCAATGTTTTCAAGCCGTCGGCGAGGCACTCTGACACCATGTGTCACAGAAGAATTAAAAGAAGAAGGAAAGCTACATTGCGGTATGTTTTAAAGCCGTCGGCGAGGCACTATGACACCATGTGTCACAGAAGAACAAAAAGAAGAAGAAAAGCTACACTGCGCTAGGTTTTCAAGCCGTTGGCGAGGCACTATGACACCATGTGTCACAGAAGAACAAAAAGAAGAAGAAAAGCTACGCTGCGCTATGTTTTCAAGCCGTCGGCGAGGCACTATGACACCATGTGTCACAGAAGAACAAAAGGAAGAAGAAAAGCTACACTGCGTAATTTTTTAATGCTGTCGGCGAGGCACTATGACCCCATGTGTCACAGAACAAAAAGAAGAAAAAAAGCTACACTGCGCTATGTTTTCAAGCCGTCGGCGAGGCACTTTGACACCATGTGTCACAGAAGAACAAAAAGAAGAAGAAAAGCTACACTGCGCAATGTTTTCAAGCCGTCAACGAGGCACTATGACACCATGTCTCACAGAAGAACAAAAAGAAGAAGAAAAGCTACACTGTGCTAGGTTTTCAACCCGTTGGCGAGGCACTATGACAGCATGTGTCACAGAAGAACAAAAAGAAGTAGAAAAGCTACACTGCGCTAGGTTTTCAAGCCGTCGGTGAGGCACTTTGGCACCATGTGTCACAGAAGAAGAAAAAGAAGAAGAAAAGCTACACTGCACTAGGTTTTCAAGCCGTCGGCGAGGCACTATGACACCATGTCTCACAGAAGAACAAAAAGAAGAAGAAAAGCTACACTGTGCTAGGTTTTCAAGCCGTCGGCTGGGCACTATACACCATGTGTCACAGAAGAACAAAAAGAAGAAAAAAAGCTACGCTGCGCTGTTTTCAAGCCGTCGGCGAGGCACTATGACACCATGTGTCAAAGAAGAACAAAAACAAGAAGAAAAGCTACACTGCGCTAGGTTTTCAAGCCGTTGGCGAGGCACTATGACACCATGTGTCACAGAAGAACAAAAAGAAGAAAAGCTACACTGCGCTATGTTTTCAAGCCATCGGCGAGGCACTATGACAACATGTGTCACAGAAGAACAAAAAGAAGAAGAAAAGCTACACTGTGCTAGGTTTTCAAGCCGTTGGCGAGCCACTATGACGCCATGTGTCACAGAAGAACAAAAAGGAGAAGAAAACCTACACTGCGCTATGTTTTCAAGCCGTCGGCGAGGCACTATGACACCATGTGTCACCGAAGAATAAGAAGAAGAAGAAAAGCTACACTGCGCTATGTTTTCAAGCCGTCTGCGAGGCACTATGACACTATGTGTCACAGAAGAAGAAAAGGAAGAAGAAAAGCTACACTGCGCTATATTTTCAAGCCGTCGGCGAGGCACTATGACACCACGTTTCACAGAACAAAAAGAAGAAAAAAAGCTACACTGCGCTAGGTTTTCAAGCCGTCGTCGAGGCACTATGCAACCATGTGTCACAGAAGAACAAAAATAAGAATAAAAGCTACACTGCGCTATGTTTTCAAGCTGTCGGCGAGGCACTATGACAAAATGTGTCACAGAAGAACAAAAAGAAGAAAAACTACACTGCGCTATGTTTTCAAGCCGTCGGCGAGGCACTATGACACCATGTGTCACAGAAGAACAAAAAGAAGAAGAAAAGCTACACTGCGCTATGTTTTCAAGCCGTCGGCGAGGCGCTAAAAAAAGGCACTGACACCATGTGTCACAGAAGAACAAAAAGAAGAAGAAAAGCTAAACTGCGCTATGTTTTCAAGCCGTCGGCGAGGCACTATGACGCCATGTGTCACAGAAGAATTAAAAGAAGAAGGAAAGCTACATTGCGGTATGTTTTAAAGCCGTCGGCGGGGCACTATGACACCATGTGTCACAGAAGAACAAAAAGAAGAAGAAAAGCTACACTGCGCTAGGTTTTCAAGCCGTTGGCGAGGCACTATGACACCATGTGTCACAGAAGAACAAAAGGAAGAAGAAAAGCTACACTGCGCTATGTTTTCAAGCCGTCGGCGAGGCACTATGACCCCATGTGTCACAGAACAAAAAGAAGAAAAAAAGCTACACTGCGCTATGTTTTCAAGCCGTCGGCGAGGCACTTTGACACCATGTGTCACAGAAGAACAAAAAGAAGAAGAAAAGCTACACTGCGCAATGTTTTCAAGCCGTCGGCGAGGCACTATGACACCATGTCTCACAGAAGAACAAAAAGAAGAAGAAAAGCTACACTGTGCTAGGTTTTCAACCCGTTGGCGAGGCACTATGACAGCATGTGTCACAGAAGAACAAAAAGAAGTAGAAAAGCTACACTGCGCTAGGTTTTCAAGCCGTCGGTGAGGCACTTTGGCACCATGTGTCACAGAAGAAGAAAAAGAAGAAGAAAAGCTACACTGCGCTAGGTTTTCAAGCCGTCGGCGAGGCACTATGACACCATGTCTCACAGAAGAACAAAAAGAAGAAGAAAAGCTACACTGCGCTAGGTTTTCAAGCCGTCGGCGAGGCACTATGACACCATGTCTCACAGAAGAACAAAAAGAAGAAGGAAAGCTACACTGCGCTAGGTTTTCAAGCCGTCGGCGAGGCACTATGACAGCATGTGTCACAGAAGAACAAAAAGAAGAAGAAAAGCTACACTGCGCTATGTTTTCAAGCCGTCGGCGAGGCACTTTAACATAGCAATGATTCTGTGACACATGGTGTCAAATAGCATTGGAGAGATTATAGAACCCTGCGGTGTACCTTTGTTCGGCATGGGTACTTTTGGTGATCGGATCTCTCCAATTCCTATGTTGGCTGTGCGATCTGAGAGGAAAGCCTTCACGTATTTGAAGATTTTCTCCCGCAGTTGATATTGTTTAATTCGTGCAATATGGTTTGGTGACCAATGTTGTCGTATGCTCCTTTGAGATCTAGTGCCAGAATGAAATTTTCGCCTTTTCGGGGTATGGTGTTGATGACTTCTTCCCTAATCCGGAGGAAAGCATCTTGCGTGAAGAGTCCCTTGCGGAAGCTCTGCATGCAGGAAGGAATGATGTTGTTTTCGTCAATGTAATTTTGGAGCCTGAGGTGGACTACTTTTTCATAGAGTTTTCCCAGGCAAGAAGTGAGTGAGATAGGACGGAGACTCTCCACAGCCGGTGGCTTTCCAGCCTTTGGTGTGGTGATGATATCCGCGTGTCTCCAAGCTGATGGGACTTGTCTTTTCTCCCACAGTTCTTCGTTGATGTACTTCGTTAGGTCTTGCAGATGTTCGGTGCTTAAGTTCCTAATCATGGCGTCGGTGACTTTGTCTCCTCCAGGGGCAGTGTTTCTTGTAAATGTACGGGCGGCTGAGTAGACCTCCGCCAGTGTTATGGTGGAGTCAAGGGAGGGGTTTGGTTGACCCGCATATGAAGTTTGGCAAGCCGGTGAAGGGTCTCCTATGTATTTCTTGTGCATGGCGGTGATCAACTCTGCATCAGTGCCCGGGTATTTATGGGCTACGGTGTGGAGGGTTCTTCTTGTGGCCGTTTTGGTTTTTGAGGTGTTTATCATGCTTCTTAATATTGACCATGCTTTAGCCGTGCTTAGGGTACCTTTCAGCGAATTGTAGAAATCTGCCCAGTTTTGCTTGGCGAGGTTTATAGCATACTCTTGTGCTTCAGCCGTAACCTGTGCTATCCTCATTTTACGTTTTCTATTTAATTTTTGCATTTTCCACCATTTTAATAGACGTTTTCGGGCTTCCCATAAATGTAGGAGATGTCTGTCTACTTCTGGGGTTTTTGTCGTTGTGTTGATGGTCTGGGTCGTTTTTGCATGAGCATCCTTTAGGCTTTGAACCCAATCTTCAATTGTTGTGATGCCGTCGTGTGGCGGTCTAATTTGTCTGAACTTATCCCAGTCCGTTATTTTAGTAGAGCCAATGTTCCTTTTCATACCGGTTGTCATTAGGGATAAGCTAAGGATTTTGTGATCGCGTGATTGGTCCAGGTGCAATGTCCTATGTTTTTGGTGAAAGCTAGGTCTGGGCAGGTGTCTCTGCTTACACTCTTTCCTATTCTAGTGGGCGACATGGTGTCCGTCATAAGACAGAGATCCAGCTGCTCAGCCGCTTCCAACAACTTGGTTCCCTTCGGGGTGTCCTTGTGGTAGCCCCATTCCGTATGTACAGCGTTTAGGTCCCCCATAATAATAAAGGGGTTCGTTCCCTCTATGCGTGTGCATTCCAGTAAAAGTGGCTTGAAATCTTCCTGCGTGTTGCTTGGAGGACTGTAAAGGTTTAGGACAAACACACTCTGCTTTCTTCTTTTTTGAGAGATGACCTCGATGAGAACTTGATTAATTTCACTGAAGGGAAGGTCGTGCAGTATGACTGTTAGTGTGGGGGCCACTAGTGTTGCTATTTTAGGTGCCGTGTCATGGGTGTATGCGAGGTATCGTTTGAGGTATGTTGTGCATCCTGTTTCTTGGAGACAGATGACGTCCGGAGGTATCGGTTGATTTTGAATAAACATCTGCAGGGAGCTGCGCTTCCTCTTGAAGGAGCGACAGTTCCACTGCCAGAGCTCTAGGTGGTTTGGTTGCCGGTTAGGGGAGGCAGCCATCAGCGTTACTCGCCACTGACTCGCAGTCGCTGAGATCTGTCATGCCAGCGGACCTTTGGTGGGCTTTTAGTCGAGGGTCAGCGGGGATTCCCGTGCGTTTTCGCACCCCCTGAGTAATTATTTGGATTTTATTATTTGGAGCTATTATTTGGAGAGTTTCAAGCCGTCAGCGTTGAACCGTGGCCACAAAAGAACAAAAAAATTAAGAACAAGAAGAAGAAGCGCTAGACTGCACTAGGTTTTCAAGCCATCGGCGTGGAACCGTGGCACCGTGTGCCCCAGAAGGCCAAAAAGAAGAAGAAAAAGCGCTACACTGCGCTAGGTTTTCAAGCCGTCGACTTGGCGCCGTGGGCCACAGAACAAAAAGAAGAAGAAGAAGCGCTACACTGCGCTAGGTTTTCACGCTGTCAGCGTGGCACCGTGGCACCGACTGCCACAGAACAACATAAAAAAGAAGAAAAGCTACACTGCGGTAGGTATTCAAGCAGTCGGCTTGGCCCCGTGTGCAACAAAAGAACAGTAAGAAGAGGAAGCAGAAGAAGAAGCTCTACACTGCGCCAGTTTTGCATGCTGTCTGCATGGAACCGCGGCACCGTGTGCCACAGAAATACGAAAAGAAGAAGCAGAGGAAGAAGAATCGCAACACTGCGCTAAGTTTCCATGCCATCGGTATGGCAATGTGTGCTACAGGAAAACAAAAAGAAGAACAGCCTGGCGAGCGATTGGAAAAGCGGCGAGAAAAGACAGGCTCGATTAGCTTCTATGACAGGAGACGAGGCGTGCAGTGCTGCTATCCAGACCGAAGTCTGGGCAGCAGCTGGGGAGAAGAAAACCTGTGTGTTCAGCTATAACCTGAACCTTACACAGTCAAAGGACCGTAGCTCCGGCTACAACGTTAGGAGTAACTGTAGTTATACCACAGATAATTTTTCCGTCGAAGGTGCGTAGCGATAAAAAGCCACTGCCTGTTTCGTACGCCTATTACCATAATAGCTTAGCGTCGTGAAGGAAAATGGGGTGCGCAGTGTCTCCACGGCATTGCTTTGAAACAGAAGCGAACAAGGTCAACTTGTAGCGGAAATCCAACGTCTTGTGTAACGTGGGCAGCCGAGAAGAATATCACAGCTGCGCCTCTGGTGGTAAATTAGCATACCCCGTTCGTCGGGCCTTCTGTAGATGTTTTCGGTAACTAAAGGCATCCTGCACAGCGCCGCTGCCTTCGTATTTATCACTGGCTGAGGGAGTGTACTGAAACAGGCCGAGCAGCTGACCCGCCAACAAACACCGGCGTGGGCCTGCACGTAGCCCGCCATGAAAGGTGGCAGCGAGCAGGGTGCCTCCTGCGGCCTCTCATCTACGTGGCTTCTATCGTACCGTCCTGGAATGTTTGTTCACGACTCGTTTTATTTACGATGCCACATGATACCCACGGGGGTTATGGCGGCGAGATCACGCTCTCGCTGTTGTATCATTAGCAAAATGGCGCTGTAAAACTATAGCACGCCACGGGGGAGCACAGAGGCCCATGCACGTGGTGGGCATCGAGAACACACAGAAAGAATGCTAGAGATGTTTATTGCTATTGTCCTCAGCTTCAGCTCTTCTAAAGCACGCTCTTATGCCTCATTTCGACGCCGGTGGTAGCAATGATGCGAATGCCATGGCCCTGGCTGTGCACTCCACGCGGTGGCCCACGGTCCCTTCTCTGTTGATCGCGCTTTTGGTTACATTGATGGTGGAGATTACGCCAAGAGTGGAGAAACGCCGCGATGGGGCCGCTGAAACATCCGCTTCATCTGTGGTATGTGATGACGACTCTTTCTGGACCGCGGCCGGGACAGGCGCCGGATTCCGCTTGTCGAATAGGCCCCTTGGAGCCCTGCTTACTTGTATCGCTGTTCACATTGGTACGCAAGTGTTTTAAAAAAATGAATCTCGTCGATTGAGCACTTTGCGGGAATAGGCCACGACTTCTTCGACCTGCGTCTTCTTCGAGTCCGCGCTGCACGTGTGGCGGTGAGCGTGGTAGAACACGAGGGCGAAGGCACGTGGGAGCTGCTGGAGCGCCGCCAAAAGCCGGCAAAGAATTAAAGTTACCTGCCACGGTGGGTGAAGCGTCTACAAGAAATAATAGGGTCTCAACGTCTCCCGCAAAGAGCCTCCCATGCTGAAAAGAAAGTTACAAATGCTGTTCAGAAAGTTGGCAAGAAAAAGTCAGCTGTTGGCTGCGTCATTTAAGATGACACTACTACTCGGGGGCGTTAGTTTCAGAGCAGAGAAGGGGAAGTGGAAAATTTTAGAGCTATGAACTGAAATGTACACATGAAAGTTTGAGGGTGCCCAAGCTGCCCTTGTGTTTTACGCACCAGCATGAATGCCTACAAAATTCCGGCTCACATTGCAGATCTTCCTCTGCAATTTTTTCTACTCGCTTGATCAGTTCAGTTCAGTCGTTCAGTCGTATCCGACTCTTCGTTACCCTATGGACCATGTCACGCCACGCTTTCCGGTCTCTCACTATCTTCCTAACATCACATAACGTCATCTGCAGCGCCTCGAGGATGCCATCTAACCATCGCGTTTGCTGCCTATCCCTTCTCCGGCGACCCTTAACCTTTCCCAACATCAAATCTTTCTCCAGCGACTCCTCTCTTCTCATCAGATGACCAAAGTAGCTGAGCTTTAACTTTAGAATTTGACCCTCCAATGAGCACTCAGGGTTTATGGTCGACAATATCGACTGACTTGATCTGACAGTCCAAGGAACTCTCAAGGGTCTCCGCCAGCCCCATAATTCAAACGCGTCAATTCTTCGGCGGTCAGCCTTCTTCACAACAACTCTCGCATCCATACGTCACAACTGGAAATACCATAGCACGAGTTATACGGATCTTGGTTGGCAGATCTTGGTTGGTCTCTGCTCTTTACGAGGTGGTCAATACTAACCATGGCTCTTCACTGCCTTGTAGTGGCGGAATGGCTTGCGAAACGCGATGAAGTCGTGAGCTCTGCTGTGTAGGGCCACCCAAGATAGACAGGTCACGGCAGGGAGTTCTGACAAAATGAGATTCACTGGAGAAGGTAATGGCAACCCACTCCAGTATTTCCTGCCAAGGAAACCGTATGGCCAGTCACTCACTTGATCACTGAACTCTTATTTAGTGCCTCTGTTATCTGATTGATCTCATTAGCATACGGACGTCAGCTACTACTACCGCTCAATGCACATGGTCATCTTTGTTAGTTAATTTTCTAGCTTCGCGTAATAAAGTACATTATATAGCTTCAAATAGCAAGGAAATCTCTCTTGAGTTAACAAAGGAAGATTTCAGCCTTATGTCCATTTTCCCATTTCGATACAGCTCTACATATTGCTTGTTTTCTATACATTTTTCTAATTTTTCTTTCTGTGTTTTACTTGTTGGTTTACGGTTTTTATTTCACCTTTCTTGTGTCTAGAGTACTTAATGGTTAGTTTTATAATCCTTTTACTCCACTGCGGGCAACACATTGTCGGCATAGTTATCGAAATTCCTTCGCTTCCTAACTTCTCTCGTCCAATTTCTTCATTCATTCATCGTTTAACACTTTTTAGCTTCCCATGTTTCGACAGATGTCGAACCCATATATCCCTGACACGCCTCATTCTTGGGTTTGCTGTGGGAGCCTAGAGCTAATCGTCTAGAATTTCTCTGAAGTATGTGTAATTTTACGATACGTGAGACTTAGGCCCCAAAGCGCATTTCTCAAAGTACGCTCTGGATGCCGATCGTTGGCGGCTGCGCTTCGATAAGATCTGCAGGTGGTCGAAATTACTCCGTAGCCTTCCACTACGGCTTCCCTATCTATCTTTCCACTTTCACTGTCACCTTCCCTCTTTCCCTTACGGCGAGGTTCAGGTACATACGGAACAAGTGTGACAGATATTGCGCCTTTCGTTTCCTGTGAACCAATTATTATAATCATTATTACGCCATAGCACTGTTAGTACTTTACAAATACCACTCAATACCTAATATTAATTGTACCCACAATTCCGTCCTCTTTATCTGTCTGGCACCTTCATTTCACCGGCATAATGCGCCGCCTGACGCAGGTTTCGTATATAGGACAAAGGTAACATAACTAACTCGAAGCTGGACTAGAATTTGCAGCACGCCAAAAAAAAAGCTGTCAGCCGGTCACTTCCAAGAGGTTAGCCGCAGAGGATGACGATGACAAAACGGTGCCGCTTGTGGAAGTTGCGCTGTATTTCTACGAGAATCATCCGACAGGCATCAGTGTTAATAGTCGTCCTAGAATTCAGGAGGAATATGACCGCGGCACAAGATTGCTCGCGATGCTTGATCGAATATTTATCCAGTGCAACTCTATAGAGGGGCGTACCGTATTATACACAAGAAAACTTGAGAAAATTGAATGAAATGGTCTGGCGTTGACATTGACACGCAATCGGCTTGAGTGCGAATAGTTCTCCCAAATACGCACATCTTGAAAAAGCGTTTGTAAATAACTGTGACGCAGGAATTTCCTCTTGTTGGCCAGCTTAAGTGCGAGCGAGTCTGTTTTTGTCAGGAAGTGTTTTTTGTATACCGAAAGCTACAATGCGCTAGGTTTTCAAGCCGATCGGCGTGGCAGCGTGACACAATGTGCCACAGAAGAACAAAAAGAAGAAGAAACGCTACACTGCTCTATGCTTAAAAGCCATAAGCGTGGCATTGTGTGCCACAGAAGAAGAAGAGGAAGGAGAAGACGAAGAAGCGCTGCACTCCTCTAGGTTTTTAAGCCATCAGCGTGGTATTGTGTGCCACAGACGAAGAAGAGGAAGAAGAAGAATAAGAAGCGCTACACTGCACTTGGCTTTCAAGCCATCAGCGTGCACAGAAGAGGAAAAGAAAAAGCGCTGCGCTGCTCTAGGGTTTCAAGCCATCAGCGTGGCATTGTGTGCCACAGAAGAAGAAAACGAAGGGGAAGAAGAAGAAGCGCTACACTGCTCTAGGTTTTCAAGCCCTCAGCGTTGCATTGTGGCCACAAATGAAGAAGAAGCGTTGCACTGCTCTAGGGTTTCAAGCCATATGCGTGGCATTGGGTGTCACAGAACCAGAAGAGGAAGATAAAGTAGCGCTACACTGCTCTAGGTTCTCAAGCAATCAGTGTGGCATTCTGAGCCACAGATAGATAGATAGATTGATTTATTGAAAGGAAAGGGCAGAGTAGTTGGCCGGAATAATTCAAATCTGGCCTGCTACTCTGCACTGGGTAAGGGGAAGGAGAGAAGGAAGAAGATCGTTATGGGTGACGATGTGGGAGAAGGCATATGAAATACCTATACAGACACAGTAACTTGTTTTACAAGGGCGAATCAAGTCCGCTGGCGCACAAAAAACGGCAAAGAGCACGCACTGCCTGAACACCCTTCCCCTTGTCCTGCGAAGCGCCCAGCAGCAGTTCCTCTGACAGTCCTCTTGTCTAAACGCGTCAAGGAAGCGGCTAGCACACTTCTTTCGGGCGCATACGCTGGGCATACCAATAATATATGGTCCACAGTCTCTGGGGTGCCACATGTTGAACATTCCGGCGAGTCCATCTGTCCAATTAAATGTAAGTACTTGTGCGTGAAAGTCATGTTTAAACGAAGCCTATGTAGTAAGCATGCCTGATGACGCGAAATATGACGCGGAACATAAAATTTTAATGTTTGATCGAGCCTTCTTAGACGAATGTGTCGGGCGTCTGGCTGGGCCCAGTAAGCTGCTGTAGCATTATTCATACAACTCGTAAGAAGGCACGTCGTGTCACCTCTTGAAAAAGGCACAGCTGATTGGAGGCCAATGATGAGTGCGCTTTTCGCTTCAACATCGGCCTGTTCATTCCCATGGAGCACGCAGTGGGCAGGAATCCATTGAAACATTATCCCGTGGCCTTGCAGCTGGGCAGATGTGAGTAGCTCCATAATGTTTAGTGCCAGGGACTGATAGGCAGTGTGGCGTAAGAAGTTTTCCAACATTTGTAATGCAGTCTTCGAGTCCGTGAATATACACCATTTTTGAGGTGGTTCCTCACATATGTAGCGAATAGATTCCCGAATGGCTACAAGTTCAGCAGCGGTTGATGTAGAGGTATGTCCCAGAATGAAATGCAGAGTCGTTTTCTGAGTTGCTATGACCACAGCTGCAGCGGATGCCTGTGCTGACACAGATCCATCGGTGTATACGTGAATATAATTAGGATATTCTGACCAGATGTGCGCCAGAGTAAGTTGTTTGAGTCCACTAAGTGGCACCATTGATTTCTTTAGTATTCCGGGAACACGAAGGTGCATTAGAGGTTTATCCATCATCCATGGTGGTTGGGCGGGACGATATGGGAGGGCATATCCTGTCGGTATTTGCGACTGATGGCAGCGGAGTGCAATTGTAAAACTGCAGTCCGGCCTCTTATCCAGAATCTTGATGAGTGGGGGAAAACTGTGTCTTGTAAGTGCTCGTAACTATACACGAAGTGGTTCGTGTGACAAGTATATGGATATTGGGCGAGCATGCGCCTCTTCAATTGTACATTTGTTAGAGGTGCATCTAGGCAGTCCAAGGTATATTTTCAGTGCCTGCGATTGTACGCTCTCTAAAGTCCTCAAGCATGAAATGCTCATACTAGAGAGTACAGGAAGACTGTACCGGATGTAGTCAAAAGAGTCTCGTAAAGCCGCATTAAGGAGCGCTCAATTAGACCCCATTTGATGCCAGCTGTGTAACGAAGTACATGGGAAAAATTAATTAGCCTTTTCTTCACCATAGTAACATGTTTCGACCAAGATAGTCGGTGATCAATAATTACTCCCAAGAATCTGTGCCTGGAGACGTATGAAGGGTAATCGGGTAGCGGCTGACACATTTGCTAAACGCAATCACTGCACACTTTTCTGCCGCCAAGAATAAACCTTGACGCCGTAAGTACATCGATGTCGATGACACAGCTCCATTGGAACTCCATGACCGACCTGAAAGCGGGTAGTATCTCCTTCACGCGTAGTCATGTAAACAGAGCGGCCACTGAGATAGCTTACAATCCACAAGTACAGCCGGCCACCAACTCCCACGTCGTCATGTGGATCAAGAATACCATCATGTAGGATGTTGTCGTAAGCTCCCTTTATATCTAAAAAGACAGCAGCTACTACTCGACGGTGGCGCTTTTCGTGTTCTACTGTCGACAAAAGGGCGATGACTCTGTCAATGGAAGAGCGTCCGCTGCGAAATCCAGTCATCATATTCGGATAAAGATCATTACTCTCTGGATACCACTCAAGTCTTGTCAGCAACATTCGCTCAGCAACTTTTCCAACACAGCTTGCTAGGGCAACTGGCCGGTATGAGGTAAGTTCGAGAAGAGGCTTTCCAGGCTTCAAAAGAGCAACCAGGCGCCTAATCTTCCAGTGTTCAGGAACAGTACCAGAAGCCCATATATCATTGAAATAATTAAGTAGTGCAGTTCTGCCATCCTTGACTAGGTTTGACAAGGTTGTATAAGTAATCCCGCCAGGACCAGGTGCAGATGAATGCCGACAAGAAAGAAGAGCGGCGTCTAATTCAGCTATTGTAAAGGGCACGTCGTATTGATCATTCGGCGAATGTGGCGCAAAAACCTCTGAAATTGGTAACTGTGCCTGGTTTGTGCCCACAACCATTTTACAAAAATCTTCATTGCGGCGTTGATATAGGGCCAGGGTACGAAAAGGGTGCCTTTCTCGCGGAGGTGTGCGCAAGTTTCTTGCAACATGCCAGATACGCGACAGGGGCATACGGGGATTCAGTGATGAGCAGAACTGCCTCCAATGTTGTCGTACTAACCTCTCGTTTAGCTTTGAGAGAAAGTGCGAGATCTTGCGCGGATTTTGTTCTTCTGTACTTCCTTTCAGCTCGCCGATGGATCGCGGAAAGTCGCTCGAATTCCACGTCGATGCTGGACACTGAAATCGGCACGCAAACATAGCGAGTGTTCTCACTTAGAGAGGAAGTAATGAGGCCCTCTATTTGAGATGGTGACTGGAGGTCCACGCTGGAAATCTCCACCGATGCCCTAAAGGCTGGCCAGTCTGTGTATTGCACACGAGGCGAAGTGGCAGGTGAAAACCCACTTGATGCATACGTACGTTGGTGTGTTATCACTCCCATGTGTTTCCACATCACTATACCAAGAAACAGAGGGATGGAGCTTCTTAAAACAAACGCCACATCCAAGCAGCTGCTGTAGGTTGTTCCGCGTAGAAACGTCGGTGAGCTGTCGTTTATATTGACGAGATCTTGGGTATGCATAAAGTCTGCCAGGTTTATTCCTCTATTGCTCATTATGGCACTACCCCATTGAGGGGGGTGAGCATTAAAGTCCCCCACAATGATACGACGAGCTGTACAACACTGAATTGTTGAAAATAGATATGACTTGTCCAAGCCATCTCTCGGTGGAATATAGGCGCCAATTACAGAACATACTCGTCCTTTCAGGGTTAATGTAAAGCAAATGTATTGGTTCGTGTTGTAGGGCTGCAGAGCATGGCGGACGAGCGCAATGTCTTGGCGTACACACACCAGCACTTTGCTTGTTTCGTCTGCTTCTCGAGGCCACAGCAGAACATATCCAGAAAGGCGGAAAGCAGCCGGCATGTTGGGCTCTCAGATCACAATCACGGGAAAGCGGCACTTCTGTACCCGCTGTCGGAAGTCACTCAGTCGACCACGCAGGCCTCGGGCATTCCATTGCATCACTACACTGCGGCGGAAGTGCATCATCACAGAGGTGGCGTTAGTTTGTTGCGCCATTGCGAATATTGCAATGCCGCCAAGAGTGGGTCAAATGCGTCCAAAAACTGAACAGCAAGCTTTGCTGTTTGCGTGCTGGAGAGCAGCACCCGCATTGAACGAACCAGCTGTTTCAACAATTCTTTCACCTGCTGGCTGTCGAGGTTGTCGGAATTTTCAGCACGTGTGGCAACCAAACTGGGATGAGGCCTGGCGATGGCCTTTGATGGTAGAGCAGGCCACTCAACATCAGAGGCGGCAGGTAATACAACAGCTTCTGTCTGATCCTTGGCCTGTGACATTGCCTGTGACATTACAGCAAGAGTATTCTTAACGGGATTAGACTCAATCTGTTGTGGCACCTGAGCTGACGTTAACTCTGAAGTTGACTTATCCAGGCTAGGCTTGCCTTCCGATTCCTTGTGCCGGCGTCGGGAACGGTGTTTAATACGACGAATAGACGCAGCCGGATCCTGATGAGTCGAGTTGTCTCGCACCATCTTCTTTAGTATACGTCTTTCGTTCCTAATTTTAGGACAGTCCTTAGCCGTCGCTTCATGGGCATTCGAGCAGTTCGCACACCTGATAGTCTCCGTCTGGCATGCGTCATGAGGATGCGTACCGCCGCATCGACGGCAGGAAACCTCGTTTCGACAAACGGCACTCACATGTCCGATCTTGTGGCATTTTTGTCACTGAACAGGTCTTGGAACATACATCCGAACTGGGTGTCTCACATAGCCAACTTTAACGTAGGATGGGAGGGATTCAGTTTCAAAGATTTATTTAACGCACTTTGAGCGGCCGAAACGATGAATATCCACAATGCGCGCCGTAGATTTGATCAGTGTGCAGAGATCGCTTTCACTTATATCGGGGTCAACGTCGGTGATTACACCCGCAGTAGTCTTTTTCCTATGTGCAAGAAAGGAACAGACCGGAATGTTGCCAAGCGCACCAATTCCTTTCAGCTTGTCCACTGTAGCCTGGGATTTGACATCCACGGTCAGGACATTCTTCCAGGGATTAATTCTGACTTCGTCAATTTCACCGGGAACCAGCTGGTCGAAAAACTTAGTCAGGTGCTGTCTGTTTATAACATTCAGATTCTCCGTTGCCGTTGTTGGTACAAAGGTCACGGAAAAGATCCCTTGCTTTTCAGCATTCTTCTTTTGAGTCTCGCTCATTATTGATGTTCGGCGCAGCTTCCTTTTCAGGCGGCGCGACTGTACACGCGTGTAGCTGCTGTCAGAATCCATCTCAGTCACTGTGGCGTCATCTGCCGAGTCTGGAAGCTCCACGTCCGCGACGTTGAGGTGACCCGTCGAGTACGCCGCAGCATGTTTGATGGTGGCGGGTGGGCGCAGGGGTCGTGCGCCTGCCATCCCGAAGGATGACGAGATCACAAATAGCTCACAGCGATAGAAAAATCTTCTGAGCCACAGAACGCTTGAAACCCTAGAGCCATGTTCTGAGCCACAGAAGCGCTACATTGCTCTAGGTTTTCAAGCCATCAGCGTGGCATTGTGCCCCACAGAAGAAGAAGAGGAAGAAGAAGAAGCGCTACACTGTTCTAGGTTTTCAAGCCATCAGCGTGGCATCGCGTGCCACAGAAGAAAAACGCTACACTGCTCTACGTTTTCAAGCCCTCAGCGTGGCATTGCGTGCCACAGAAGAAGGAGCAGAAAAAGCACTACACTGCTCTAGGTTTTCAAGCCACCAGCGTGGCATTGTGTGCCACAGAAAAAGAACAAATGAAGAAAAAACATTACAATGCTCTAGGTTTTCAAGCCATCAGCGTGGGATTGCGTGCCACAGAAGAATAAGAGGAAGGAGAAGAAGCGCTGCACTGCTCTAGGTTGTCAAGCCATCAGCGTGGCATTGTGTGCCACAGAAGAACAAAAAGAAGAAGAAGAAGAAGCGCTACACTGCTCTTGGTTTTCAAGCCATCAGCGTTGCATTGTGTGCCACAGAAGAATAAAAAGAAGAAAAAACACTACACTGCTCAAGGTTTTCAAGCCATCAGCGTGGCACCATGTGCCACAAAAGAAGAAAAGGAAGAAGAAGAATAAGAAGTAGAAAAAGAAGTGCCATAGTAATCTAGGTTTTCAACCCATCAGCACGGCACCATATGCCACAGAAGTAGTAGAAAAATTGCTGCACTGCGTTTGGTTTTCACGCCGTCGGCGTGGCACGATGGCACCATGTGCCACAGAAGAACAAAAAGGACAAAAAGAAGCGCTACAATGCGCTAGGTTTTCAAGCCGTCGGCGGGGCACCGTGGCACCATGTGCCAGAGAAGAACAAAAAGGACAAAAACAAGAAGAAGAAGCGCTACACTCTGCTAGGTTTTCAAGCTGTCGGCGTAATACATTTAGGCGTACGTAGCGCAATCTTTACGACGTTGAATAAGTTAATATGAAAAATAGGTGTGGCGTACGTAAATCCGTAAAAAAAGAACTTAAATCATGTTAAAAGGCGATTGTTGCTTAGAGCTGCCTTTAAACGCAACCTATAGGTAACATAGATTCACTGAAGAGAGGAATTTGTTACAGTGAAGGCAATTGTATAGCATAACCGTTGTTATACTGTCACATCCTGGCTGCGTTCGCGGCTGGTTTTTCTGTTGTTAAGAACAAAAACATGTTATTATGCAACCTAAACGGGAACATACCCCGGTAAATATGGTCGTAATTTATTTGAATGTTCTGATTAAAAAAAAATAAAAGACTCTTCCTACAAGAATCGAACACATGTCTGACAATCAGGTACGTGGTGTTAACCAATTGCGCCCCAGAAGCGAGGGAAAGTGCGATCTTTAAAAGCGATCTTGTTTGTTTTCATACAATGTACTCAACATGGCCCGACGGACGCAGCTGGCTTTATGAGATTGATTTATAGGAAGAGAAAGGCGCGGTAACTGTCTCACTTGTTTTCTGTGGACAGATCAACTGCGCCGCAAGGGAAGGGAGGAAGGTGGGAGTGAAAGTGGAAAGAGAGAAAGAGGAGCCGTAGTGGAGGGCTATGGAGTAATTTCGACCACCTGGGGATCTTTAACGTGCGCTGACAACGCACAGCACACGGACGCCTCTTCCTTTCGCCTCCATCGAAACGCAACCGCCGAGGTCTGGTTCGAACCCGGGGACTGCGGCACAGTAGTCGGGCGTCTTACCACTGCACCACCCCGGCGGGGCTAGCATTATGAGAGGATTACTGCTAGCAGTTTTATTCCAGCAAAATATTATATTGCATATGCATTTTAGTTTATTCACTCTAATGCAATTAAGAAAAACTAAAACAAACATATAGCTTTATTGACCTCCTTTTTATTGTGTTTTATTTTTAGTGACGCCAGCTGGCACTTCCTTTGCTGCAGTTTTTCAAGGATTGGCAATACGCTTCAGCGTGGCACCGTGTGCCACAGAAGAACAAAAAGAAGTAGATAGAACAGCGTGCAGAGCGATTAGAAAAGCGGCGACGGTAAGGCGCGGAAAGACAGGCCCGACTACCTTCTATGACTGCATGGAGAGACGAGGCGTGGAGTGCAGCTGCCCAGGCCGAAGAAACTGCGGCAGAGCGGAAAGAAAACAAAAGGAGAGAAAATTCTGTGTACTCCCCTATAACCTGAACCTTAGCGCAGTCAAGGGACCGTAGCTTTAGCTACACCATTAGGCTTTTTTTCTCTTTTTTTTTTGTTGAAGCTGTATCGCGCCAAAAGCCAGTGCTTGTTTCGTACGCATAGTATCAGAACTGCTTAGCGTCGTGATGGAAAATGTGGTGCGCAGTATCTTCACGGCATCATTATGAAACGGAAGCCAACAAGGTCAACCGGTAGCGGACACCCGAAGTCATCTGGAGCGAGGGCAGTCAATAAGAATATTATAGCAGCGCCTGTGGCGGTAACTAAGCATACCGTATTCGTCGAGCCTTCTGTCGAAATTTTCGGTAACTAAAGGCTCGCTGCACAGCGCTGCTGCCGTCGTTTTTGTCACTCCGAATGCAGTGCATCAGGCTGACCAGCTGGTGTGCCAACACATGCCGACGCGTGCCTGTACGTGGCCCGCCATAAAGGGGGGGGGGGGGGGGGGCGTGGAGGGCGCCTCCTTCGCGTGGGTTGTATCGTTGCTGCCTGTGATGACTGTTCACGTTCTATTTTATTTCCGATGCTACATGTTACGTGCGAGGCCTATGGTGACAAGATCCCGCTCTCGCTGTTGAATTATTCCAAAATGGCGCGTCAAAACCAGAGCGTGCCACGGGCGGGCACAGAGGCCCATGCACGCGGTGGGCATCGAGAACACACAGAAATAATGCCAGAGATGTTTATTGCTATTGGCCTGAGCTTCACCGCTTCTAAGGCACGCTCTTCTGCCTCCTTTCGACGTCGGCGGTAGCTCGGATGCGAATGCCACGGCCACTGGCTGTGCGCTCGTGGCTCAAGGTGCCATCTCCTACGAAGGCCGAGCTTTTAGTTACATTGGTGGTGGAGATTCCGCCAGGAATGGACAAACTTCGCGATGAAGTCGTTATAACGTCCCCCTCATCGGTGGTATGTAATGATGATTCTTGCTGGAGCGCGGTTGGGACAAGCGGCAGTTCACGTTTCTTGAATAGGCCGCTTGGAGCTTTGCTTACACGCATCGCTTTACTTTGGTAACATGCTTTTATTTTTAAAAAGGACCTTGGTCGTTCCAGCACTCTGCGGGAACACGCCACTGCCGTCTTCAATCTGGCTTTCCCTAAGATTGCGCTGAGCGCGTAGCGGTAAGCGTGGTAGAGCACGAGGCTAAGCGCGTGAAGGCTGCTGCAGCAATCCCAAAAGCCGGCAAAGAACTAGTTACCTACAACGGTGGGTGAAGGGTCTATAAGAAATAATATAGCCTCAATGTCACCCACAATGAGCCTCACCGGTTGAAAAGAAACTTATAAAAGTGGTTTAGAAAGTCGGTATGAAAAACTCAGGTGTTGGCGGCGTCATATAAGATGACACTATTACTCGGGGGCTTGATTTCAGAGAAAAGAAGAGGAAGTTGAAAATTTCAGAGCCATGGACTAACATGGACCCATGAAAGTTTGAGGGTACCCAAGCTGTACTTGTGTCCCACGCACCAGCATGATTCGGTGCCAACCTTCGGCTCACGTTGCAGATCTACTTTCGCGTACTTTGCTACTCGCTAGGTCACTGAACTCTGATTTAGTGACTCTGTTATCTCACTGATCTCATTAGCATACAGACGCAAGCTACTACCTTGCATAAAAAGCAACCCGATAGAGATTTAATAACGCGTTTCAGCAAAGCCGCATGTCAGGCTTCCATGGTTGGTGTATAGGGAGTGTCACTAAATCCGCCATTAGGGGGACGATGTGGCGCCATCATGCGGGAGCGGTGGGAAACACATTGGATGGCAGTGTAGCAGACGACACGAAAGCGCACTATGCGAAATGGCCAAGCCAACGCAGGTGAAAAGCGAGCCCTTCCCCTTTTTTTTGGGTTCGGTTCGAAAAGTAGGGAGAGTGATTGCAGTATCATGTTCATTCTGTATGGGGAAATGTTTCAGCGTTTTCACAATCCTCTCATAACGCATGCATATACTGTCTTCGTATTGTAAGAGCGTATAGCACGGGCATGGCGCGGGCTGCGTTCGACGTGACAGATTGAGACTCTCTCTGCGTGCAGATTCACGATAGATCTAAATTTATTTAAAAAAGGCATCGCTTCCTCCTCGCGTCATCTACAAGCGTGTAGCTATAGGATATTTTCTAGGAAGCTTGGCAGAGAGGCACTCATCCACACCCCCTGAACAGGACATTGTCCTGGTCGGAATGAACAATAGAAGCCTGCAGCAAACTCGCAGCATTTTTCTGGCAATGGGGGATTAAGCGCTGTAGCCGGTTTCTGGCCCCAGAATGGATGTGGTCGCAGTCCTGAAAAGGTTCTCGATGAAAAAAGAATGGTCCTTTTGTTGTATAAGGATCCACAACCTTTCTGCCTGCAAAGCGATTTCTGCGGAATCAACGACTTGGTGACACATGCGCATCTCCTATCTCTTCGCCTGCCCGTACGATGTCACTACCTATAACACTTGTCTTCAGGCTTGCAAGTGGAGAGGCAGCGTTGGTGGATGCGATAGAGACTACGAAGAGACAGTTGGAGTTTTGGTGGCGAGCAGCAGGGAGCAACATCCCTGTGACGCGGTCGCAACTACAGTGATTTTTTGTGTGCTTTTCTTTCTTTTTGGCCACACCTTTAGCTTTGTGAAGGTAAATCGGCGGCCCGATGTAAAGTGTGGGCCACCACCATCATCACCATCAACGGTTTCTGCCCCCAGAACGGATGTGGTCGCAGTAGCGGAAAGGTTCTTGATGCACAGAGAATGGGCATTCTGTTGTGAAAGAATCCACATTTCTGCCTCCGCAGCTATTTCTGCGGAATCAACGACTTGGTAATACATGCGCTTCTACATGTCGGATGCGCATGTCGGTCAGAAACGAAGGCTGTTCTACGTCCAGAGCGCTCCGCTCCGCAAGTGAACGAGCATGAACCATCCAGGAGACTCATTTGTGCCCGGCGGTTTCCTTGCCGTTACAGGCTGTTGGACAAAGACGACGACTTTCAAGTAACCTAACGAAGTGCATCTGATTGCGTGCACCGAAGGAACAAAATCTGAATGCTTTGGCGAGACCGAAGGCGATCCTGTGAGGTAAAAAACAAATACTGCGCGTCTTGCAAGAGTGTCAAGTGCGTCATATGCTCCGAGCCGCAAAAATACATATATGACATGTATGTATGCATCTAAAGGAAATATGCATGATGAAAAGTACCTACTGGAGTTTGCAGCCAGCCTGTAACGCACCAGTGATAGCTGCTATGAGGATTTGTTCGGTGCGGGCTTAATTTATGTGCGACGGGACCTGATGGGGATGCATTTTGCAGTTTGTTTTGTTTATGGGCGAAAGGGCCAGGTAGCGCAGATATCACAGGTGGCTATGTGCACTTGACCGTAATATTTAGCATGTTTTATCGTGACTGCCGCCTGACTAACAGGAAACAAAACTGGAGGACATTTATGTGACTAAAGTGATGAAAAGCGAAAGCCTGAGGGCTGCATTCTGCTACGCGAGTTTTGTCCATATAGCAACGAGTAAAGCGAGCGACTACTCTTTCACATTCTGCGAGTGCATTTATTCAGGGAATTGTGCAAATAGCAGCTAGCAAATGACAAGAGCGGGCACACATTGAACATCGGGATTTTTGACGCCATCGGAAGACACGACAATAAGCTAGTTGGCCGGCGCTAATATAAGCATCTCCTTTGAGCCAAGAAGGTGAGAATATCACCTCCATGTACCTGGGCCCCGGATTAGACTTGCTATCCTAGACCACACGACCAAACTGCGCAACTAAAGTGGGGATGTATATCAATGACAGGTGATATGTCATTTGATAGATTAGAGATTGTTGAAATATGAGAGATGGAAGACGATGTCCGTATACTGCGTCCATACGGCAAGATTAAACCGGCAATTTTATCTATGACAGGTAATCTCTCGTATAGTTCGGTATACTGCGACTGTTTGTGCTATAAAGTGCGTGTGTGATAATAAAAAGTTAAGTGATTGTTATTAATTAGTTCAAGTGTGTGTAAGCGAAAGACGGTCGGCAAGGAAAGTGGAGTACAGGAGCAGTTGGCGCTTTCGCGTCAAACCTGTATGCAGAGTTTGCCCAGTCTTCCTTCACCAAAATTTGCCAACATCGGGCGCCACCGCACTGGTTTTAAAATTCGCGGTACTGATGACCAGATATGTGAAGTCTCGTGTGGAGGCAATTTTGGTAGCATGTCAGCGTTTTCAAACAAGCTGAACTGAAACATTTGTTTAGGGCTTGAGCAGGCTGAACGTCCGACGTTACGTTTCTACCTGGCATTTTGAGTGGGGTTATTTACAGCAGGGTCTATATATGAAGACTACTTACAAAGCCCCCAGCTAATAGCGTCGCTGCAGAAGTTTGAGAGAACACACATGATAACAAAAAAGGGGCAAGGATAGACACCGCATCATGTGCGCAAACCAGCTCTTTGGGGAGTCACTTTTTAGGTAAATCTCCCTTAGCTGACGCTTTATGAGGCCAAACTGAATTGTAGCTGGAGCAACAGGTTCACCATTGAGATCCGACACGCCGATTTTGCAGAGGAAGTCGAGTCTACATAGGAAAGCTTGTCCCAGCATTGGTAATCAATTTCTGTAATCACAATGTGTCGTACAATGGGTGAATGCAGAATAGAATATCTTCTTTAGAATTGTTTGCAACAAGTGCCGAAACAAATTCACGTCCTTGCAGATTTTAGAACAGCGTTCAGTTGGAAGAGGTACGCCACAGGGATGGTAGTTAAGAAAAAAAGGGTTTTACTTTGCCTGTGTTGTATTGTCATGCCCTTGCCACCGCGATGTTTTTTATCCCCATTCTTCATGCACCAACTAGCCATCCAAAATTCTTTCTTTGTCTTTATCTGCGTAGCCATGCGTTAACAGGGAAAGTTTTGAATGAATACAAGTGCACATAGGCGTTTTGGGCACACCCGGACTGAAGTCGCCGCCCTTCATGCCAAAGGTAAAAAAAGTTCGCTATGGATTAGCTTGTGGTTAAACCTGGGGCTGCGCGAGAGTTATCTGCATGGAAACGCTTAGATTGCGCTTGAAAGTAAAGCCTTAACCTTTGCACATAGCAGTTTACTCCATGATTTCAGCTTTCTTCATGCAATAGGGGGCACTTTTGCGATAAAGCGAAAGTCTATCGCGAGATGGTCCGAAGCCCTCCACTACGGCACCTCTTTCTCCCTGATTTCTCTGCCACCTTTGCGATGACGCGACAGCGCAAGCTACCAGCCTACATATAAAGCTCCGCTTTAACCAAGGCGTACGAACGTGCCAGCGTTGCCTAGTGATAACGTGAATGCAAGGGTTTTGGCAGGCTTTTTGTGATATCACCTTCCCATATAAAATGTGAGGCCCGAGTTGGTAGTGCCTGCCAAACGTAATTTCAGGAAGGTTTAATGTCAAGAACCGTTAGTGCTCGACCATGTCAGCTACCACCTCCCACGATTTCCTCTTTCTTCGCTCTTCGGACAGGCACCGACGGGTACCGGACAGGCAAGTACAGGCGCGGTGAAATGGCGAGACCGTGGCCCTCCCAATGTACATCTCGATAAAAAACAATATAACGGAATAATGGCGGTGGAAAGCGTACACTTTTTACGCGCTCTAGTTTGTGGACCCCTGACGAAAATATGCCTTGTCCTTGTATACCTCATATCACGGCATGAAAGAGCGCTCAACAAGGTTACCAATTTGGATACTACTAAGGTAAGAAAAGCGTTGCAGGGGGCGGGGGGCTGAATGTTAGGTGGACGCATTAGGTTAAGGTGTTCGAATGGGTCAAGTAGATGGCCCTAGTACAGGACCGGCTAATGAAGGAATGTGAGAGATGCATTCGCCCTCAAGTGGGCATTGTTCGGCTGATGTTGATGACGATGATGCCTGTCGTGTAACAACTTGAAGGAGCATCTAGCATCCTCTTCGCACCTGGCCCTTCCTCGTGAGTTGTCCGGGCCCGTACGCTCATTAAAAATTTTGCCAACAAAAGAAGCTTGCGTGAGCGCACATAGTTGCCTGCATTGATGATGAAGAGATTATTTCATGGTTTATGGTTTATCGATTATGGGATTAGCGTTCCAAAGTGGTCCAGGCTGAAAGATGCTGTAGTTGAGGGCTCCGGACTGACATCGAAAATCACATGGGCGCTTTTCTTTTCGCCTAATTCGAAACGCAAGCACTACAAACGGGATTCGATGCTTTCGCTTAATATTTGGTTCAGCAGCAATGAATCCTTGTCCTGGCGGGGTGGCGCAGTGGTTACGGCGCTCGACTACTGTTCCCAAAGGTGCGAGATCGAATACCGGCCTCGGCGGCCGCTTTTCGTTGGAGGCGAAAAGCAAGCCGTTACACCGTTTCCTAAATCTACGCCGTTTCCTAAATATGCTACGCTCGAATTGTTTACTCAACGATATTTGAAATACTTTCGACCACCAATATCGACGATGGATGGAAGCCCGAAATATAAGATGCTGAACTTTGAAACGGGTTGGTGGCAGTTAGCGCACTGCTCGACGTTTATTTTTATCATATTTCTATATCCGCGTTATAAATTAGTCACCTATTTCGTCATGTCCTTTTGTAAATTTTTATTCCTACACCTGTAACCTGATGCTCCTGTTTTCTTTTCAACCACCAGTCTTACATTCGCTTTTAAAACTTCCGCACCGGGTTCATTCACCCTATCGCTGGTGTATCTAAACCATAGGGTCTCAGGGAAAGTTACTGTACCAACGTCGACGTCGGTATGAATGCCATCGCATTTAGGTATAAGAGGATAAATTAATTGCCTTTATGGATTTGCGACACACCCCATATGCGCCATCTTCCAGGTTATGTTTCTTTTTGAAGCTGTGGGTTCTTACGCACTCTGATCTACCTTAAAAACGCAGGGCGCTTGCGCTTCAGTCATCAAAGCATGATTCCTTCCTGAACTGCCTTTTTTCTTCGTTTTTGAGGCACTTCTACTCTCTCTGGTTATTGCATATTGTTAATCATCTTTTAATCTTTTAATTAATCAATATTTTACATCTAGTCATTTTAAATTATATTTAAGGTCTTTATTTCTCTGTCCTCGTGCACCGTGTATTTACTCGCTAGTTTCATACTTCCTTTCCCCTATTTTGATTTAGGCTTTGTCGTTATAGTTATTTAAATGCCTATTCTTCATACCTAAAATTGTCCAAACCCCTCACGCGTTCTTCATGTACATATTACTTTGAGTTCTCCGTGTTTCGAAATGCCCCCACCCACTTCTCCTTTCTCCGCCCCCTTTGTTGTTTCGTCGTGAGCACACAGTGCTAATGCTCTAAACACTCTCTGATTTATTTGTAATCCCGATAGTTTCGAAGCCTGTGGGCGCAAAGCCGTACTCCCGAAAGTAAGCTCTGGCACTATTATTCCATTTCGAACAACCTGTAATACCTGTAGCTACAATGCCATATACTTGATTAACCCGGTATCTCGTCACAGAAGGCCGTCGGACGCTGGTTTCGTATCTCGATCGTCAGTTACATAACAGCAGTTTAACCTGCAGTGTTCCCGTTTACCACGAATCCAAAAGGCTTCAGAACGTCAGTTCCAAGAGGATAGCCGTAGAGGACGGAGATAACGGCGCGGTGCCCAATGTGTAACCTGCACCGTTCGCCCAACCATATCATGTTACAACTGCCCATGTTTATGGTGGTTCTGCCATGCAGGATGAATCTGAGCACAGCGAAATGTTGTTGGCGCCCCAAATGAATCTCACGAATGAAACTCCGATGAAGAGGCGTACCGTATTATTATTAAGAAAATGAAGCGGATCGCGAAATTAAATCCGCGGTAAGACCAGGGCAAGGAGAGAATTCCTGTCATTTGCACTGTTTTAATTTTCCGCATTTTCGCCAAGAGTTCTAGAGCCATACTCCTTGAAATGAAGGGCTTGGTCTGGTTTGATGTGGATACCCGGAAAGAGACTTTAGCGTTAAAACCTTTCCCAATCAAGCATTAAACGAAATCTTACATAAGAAAAAAACAACTCGCACTGGACAAGAAACGAAAGCAGCCAAGATCAAAGCGAACTCCCAAATTCTTCTCGAACGAAGGCTACTATTGAGAACATCACGGCAGAGCCTTTGACAGCATTTCATCGTACCGTGTTGGTCGGGATATGGGCGGACTTGAGCGGCTGACACACGTGCGCGCCACCGCCGCCGGCTGAGTCCGACTATGGCGAAACCTTCTATCGATGTGTTTTCGAACTCAGGACTGTGGGCATAGCGCCGCTGTTCCCGTATTTGTCTACCACTGAAGAATGCAGCTCAGCAGGCCAGCTAATCAACCTGCCAGCACGCGATGCGGCGAGCCTGCACGTGCCCCGGCACGAAAGGCGGCAGCACGAAGGACACATCATTATTGCCGTTATTTGTGCTCCGCGTTTATTTTTTCGAAGCTGCAGTGTACTCAAGCAGAATACGACTGGGCCAAGCTCTAGGGAGCTGTCGCATTAGGAAACCGGTGCTTTTAGACAACAGTACGCCACCGACGGGGATAAGGGCCGACGCACGTGATGCGGATAAAATAAAAACACTCACAGAAGGACAGTGCGAGGCATTTATTCAAATTAGCGTCTTGATCACCTCTACAAAAAGGGCTTCACTGTGTTGTGGAGACATCAGTTGGACCCCGTGTGCGAATTACATGTCCGCTTGCTGTCCGTGTCCCGCGACGTGTGGCGTTTTCCTCTGGGACGGTAGCCGATGGCTCGGTCACCTTCGTCGTAGACAGGACGGGGGTGAAGGACCTCGGTGATCCTGGTTCCGGAAAATCCTGCCTTGTGTTTGACTTCGCTGATGATTTTTGCGGCGGTGCAGATTGGGGTGACTTCGGCTCATTTCTATGAAGACGGCTTGGAGCATGGTTGACGTCCATCACAGCACCTTGTGGAATGACGTTTTGGAATCAAAAACCACGTAGAAGAGGCACTTGGTCAAGACGCAGCAGGCAACCTGTTCCAATGCGTACGTAGAACACCATGGCCCGTGGGTGTAGGCTCGTGGAGCCTACCAGAGCGCCACCAAAAGCCGGAAATAAATTGAAGTTACCTTCCTACTGAATGGCACGTCTACTAGAAAGAAGCTCCGATGCTCTAGATATCCGAAGAGAAAATCCTTCCATTAGAAAATTTTTATGAAAGATATAACCTGGTTTACTGAAACTCCTGAAAAATTGAACTGATGCATATGGAATATAGGATGCACCTCTTTAATTCAGCGACCTTGATTTCTTAGAGAGGAAAAAAAAGTTGAAAACATTCACATCGATGAAAAATAACACGAATACGTGAGTGTTTGAGAGCACTCAAACTGCACCTAAAAGGGAGTAACGTGGCAACTTTAATGGCAGCGATCTGTGCACTCCCCTTGTAGATTATTCGCGTACTTTGGGGCTCGCTCAACCAGTGAATCTGTTATTAGTTGTTCGGTTATCTGATATATCTCATCTGCGTACTGTCGTAAGCGACCAAATTGCAAGAAAGGTTATCGGTGCAGTGCATACAACGAGGGCGAGAGGAGACACAGCGCACACAGGACGAGTCTCCTTTTGTTCTCGTCGCATGTGCTGCAGCGATAAGGTCAAACCAATATGCCCTATCGTCTACCTTGTCTACAAGAAATATTACCTGAAATCGATGTTACACCCCGCTTGGCCCGAGGCGAACTGCAGGCCGGCTTGGTATCTGTGTATGCTGACTATGAATTAAATAGTGTAAAAAAGGAGTAAAGTTTTTATGGTCGTCGCACATATTCACTCCTCAAGAATGAGATGAATGCAAGAGTTTGGAATAAGTGCCACAAGGCACAAAGACCTGAATTGGAGGCAAAAGTACGAAGATTAGAACCTCGCCATGCTCCGGTTTTTGGAAGACAACAGCCCACACGTGTTCCAAACACATCTCAAAATGTCTCTCTATGCTGAATGTTCATTGTATGCATGATGCAAGAGATGGAATAGCTTGTTTTCTTGGTTTCACGAAATATATACGTTCCATCAGTGCGTTACAGAAAGCTTGCTACCGTTGTTCGCAGGTCGAAAGCCATGCGACATCCGTAATCGCCGTAGCAACCAAACACGGTGCCATCGTCGATGCATGCGAAACGACAGGTGAGAGAGCTCACGCAAGGAGGGCAATGGCACGAGAGACCTGGTGGCCACGTCGGGCGAAATTTGGATGCCTAGCGGATCACTGGAAGCAAGCGCACCTGTTTTTAAAAGGACACGAAGTTATAAAAATTTCCAGACTATGAATAATATTCGTGTGGCATATATGTGTCTGCGTAATTTCCGGAATGAATTCTACGTGATTATACGTTAGCTGCTGTCTGCTATAGAAACAAATCACCCAGAGAGCGATGCTAGCCTCTGAATCATTTATTCCGCTGTGGGAGTATCCGATAATGTGACTAATGCCTCACGAGGTGCCCAGTAGCCACGAAAGTTTTTCATGCGAATATTTCGTGATATCAGTGCGATCATAATAACCTTGCGCCAGCGCGCTGCCGCCTTCCTAAGGCCTTCTCGCGATTTATTTAGTACACGAGGATTGGAACGACCGCTGGAAGGACCTCGTTTGTTTGATCCTCTTATCACCATTTCGTATGGATGCAGCTGCTAGAGTTGCCAGCTCCTTCCAACTCCACCATAGAATCCGGTCTCCCGACTTCACAGAACCCGGACGACTACCTTGACCGAAAGAGATACGAACAGAGGCATGTTAGCTCACCTGTGATCAAGCATGTTCAGGTACGTCGAGGATGCGAGGCTGCAAACAGCCGACGCTGAGGACACAAGACAATTGTTGTCGACATTGTGCCCTAGCGCTCCTCATAAATATTACGCCATTATCATACTGGTGACTTTATGTGACTATTCGGCTTCATATAAACGGTGGCTGTAGAATTGCGATGCGATGAAGTTAGGCCACGTTTACCAGAAAATTCCTGTCGGCTGTGCGGCGGAATTGTGAGCTAAGAATCCGCGACATGGCACTGGCAGGTGGCACATGACATGGCCATGCATTCATTGGTCGTCGGATTGTGTGATTTCATGAGAAGACATACATGGCTTAGTTGGCCGGCGCTTCCAGCATGATCACCGCCTTTGAGCCATGAGGCTGATAGAGGAATCCCACCCTCCAGAACCTTTCAATGCAGACAGAGGCATGGGGTCCCTAAACCATACAGGCACGTTGGGAAGGCACGACTGAATCCGATATCTATACATACGTTTTGTGATCTTTCATATCAAAACGACTGGCTATTTGCACATGCAAGGTTGAAGTTGCTTTTCCTTGCTACATTGATACGGCTCGGTTAAAGCGGGTTCAAGGATATTATTTCTCTTTTCTTGTGTCCTGCGCACTCACTGGCTTGTTTAATAGTTCTTTTACTCCACTGTGGGGCAACGCTTTGTCGATATAGTTCTGTCGTCCAATTTCTTCATTTATTCCTTCTTTAATAATTTTCAGCTTCCCGTGTTTCGACAGATGTCGAGCCGATATATCCCTGACCCCCCTTGGTTTTGGTTTTGCTGTCGGAACCTGGTGCTAATCGTGTAGCATCTTTCTAAATAATGTGTAATCTAGACGATACTGCAACGTTTAGGCCCTAAAACACATTCCTAAAGTATGCTCTGGATGCCGACCGCTGGCGACTGCGTTTCGGCTTCACAGAAACGGAGAGGCATACGTAGGCCGTGCGTGATCAGTGCACGGTAAAGTTTCGCAGGTGGTCAAAATTACTCCGTAGCCTTCCGCTGTGGCTCCCCACACTATCTTTTTACTTTCACTCCCACCTTCTCTCCTTCCCTAACGGCAAAGTTCAGGTGTCTACGGAACAAGTACGAGTGATATTGCTCCTTTCCTTTCCTATGAACCAATTAATATTATCATTATTACGCCCTAGCACAATTATTCCTTTCCAAATACCACTCAATACCCAATATTTGTTGTATTCCTCCAATTCCCTCCTCTTGATTATTCTGGTACCTTCATTGTACCGGCGGTCAGCACGTCACTTTCAAGAGGTTAGCCGCAGAGGATTGCGAAAACAAAATGGACCTGTTTGTGCAATTAGCGCTGTACTTCTACCATCATCATCCGGCAGGCGGCAGTGTCCATGGTCTTCCTAGAATTCAGGAGGAATACGGCCGCGGCAAAAGATTGCTCGCGACGCTTGATAAAGTACTTGTCCAGTGCAACTCTATAGGAGCGGCGTACCGTATTATCAAGAAGAAATTTTGAGAAAACTGAATGGCTTGATCTGGAGTTGACATTGAGACGCAGGAATCAGCTTGAGTGTGAATATATCTCAAAAATACCGAACCTGAAGAAAACACTTTGTAAATAACTGTAACACAGGAATTTCCTCTTTTTGCAGAGCTTAAGTGCGAGCGAGTGTATGGCTTTGTCAGGAAGTGTTGTTTGTAGGGAAAGCTACCCTGCACTATGTTTTCAAGCCGTCGGCGAGGCACTATGACACCATGTGTCACAGAAGAACAAAAAGAAGAAGAAAAGCTACACTGCGCTATGTTTTCCAGCCGTCAAAGAGGCACTATGACACCATGTGTCACAGAAGAACAAAAAGAAGACGAAAAGCTACACTGCGCTAGGTTTTCAAGTCTTTGGCGAGGCACTATGACACCATGTGTCACAGAAGAACAAAAAGAAGAAGAAAAGCTACACTGCGCTATGTTTTCCAGCCGTCGGCGAGGCACTATGACACCATGTGTCACAGAAGAATAAAAAGAAGAAGAAAAGCAACACTGCGCTATGTTTTCAAGCCGTCGGCGGGGCACTATACACCATGTGTCACAGAAGAATAAAAAGAAGAAAAAAAGCTACACTGCGCTATGTTTTCAAGCCGTCGGCGAGGCACTATGACACCATGTGTCACAGAAGAATAAAAAGAAGAAGAAAAGCAACACTGCGCTATGTTTTCAAGCCGTCGGCGGGGCACTATGACACCATGTGTCACAGAAGAACAAAAACAAGAAGAAAAGCTACACTGCGCTATGTTTTCAAGCCGTCGGCGAGGCACTATGACACCATGTGTCACAGAAGAATAAAAAGAAGAAGAAAAGCAACACTGCGCTATGTTTTCAAGCCGTCGGCGGGGCACTATACACCATGTGTCACAGAAGAATAAAAAGAAGAAAAAAAGCTACACTGCGCTATGTTTTCCAGCCGTCGGCGAGGCACTATGACACCATGTGTCACAGAAGAATAAAAAGAAAAAGAAAAGCAACACTGCGCTATGTTTTCAAGCCGTCGGCGGGGCACTATGACACCATGTGTCACAGAAGAACAAAAACAAGAAGAAAAGCTACACTGCGCTATGTTTTCAAGCCGTCGGCGAGGCACTATGACGCCATGTGTCCTGCTTGTTTGCTCTGTCCTCCAGCCGCGTGTAATCTACCAGGCACAGTTTCAGCGTCTTACCCGCAGACAATGGGAGTCCCTTGAGGCCATCAATCGTGAGGCTATGCGTGCAATAACGTATCTTCCCCGCCTAACACCCATACCAGTACTTCAGGAGTATGCCCAGCTGAATACGCTCACTGAACTCGCTGATCAGCGGATGGCAAACAGATCTCGCAAACAATCTTTACAACTACATCATTTAAAGACACTACCTCCATGGTCGTACTGCCAGCTCACGGACAACCACCCCACTGCTTCCCCGTCGGTATCATCCGCACATCTGCGTGAAGGGTGCATATTATATACCGATGCACCACATACTGCAGAGCGAGGAGTTACTTCTGTGTATAGTCCCTCTCATCCGCATCTCAACACTCACGTGACATATACCGCGGATACGTGCACCCCTCTGGCACTGGAACTTCAAGCAATTTACAATGCCATACATTCCCTTCCACCAGTTCCTACATTCAATGCAGTTCATCTTTACACAGACTCTCTCACTGCCCTTAAACAGCTTAAGGCCGTCCGACGCACATTCCAAATAACACAGTCCATACATATGCTCTGTTCAAAGCACCCATGTCCTGTGCGCATACACTGGATTCGCGGCCATGCTCGCGATCCACATAATATTCAAGCGGATGCTATGACGCATATAAACACATCAGGCGATCCACTACCTTCCCCTCTTCTCCCAGATCCGTTCCAGTCCCACGTTTCCGATTCGCAAGTTCTGCGCCAGCGAACACGCGCTGTCATTGCTCCGTGTTCGCGCCCTCTCTCCCGTAGTCTTACTCGGCAGGAGGAGGTGACAGTGCGCCGGATCCGGGCAGGGGCGACTCTGACCCCACCTGTTCGACATCGATGGCGGGAAAACGATCTACCAGTGACTGATAGGTGCCCTCACTGTGACACTCTACCTGACGTTTGCGATGTGCGTCACTAGTTGTGGACGTGTCCATCAACGACTAATATTAGGCAACGGATAATCATGAAGTTGGGCCTGCGGTGGAATCTCGATAGTGATTATGAGAAATGGACAATGGACAATCGCTATACTGCCAACCTTCTCGAATACATAAGCGCAACTGGACTTCACTCCTTTTAACTTTCTATCTCCTGCATCCCATTCCTCCTTTCTCAACTTATGCCTTGGGGCAAACTGTTCGAAAAAAAAAAATAAAAAGAAGAAGAAAAGCTACACTGCGCTATGTTTTCAAGCCGTCGGCGAGGCACTATGACACCTTGTGTCACAGAACAAACAGAAGAAAAAAATCTACACTGCGCTATGTTTTCAAGCCGTCGGCGAGGCACTATGACACCATGTGTCACAGAAGAATAAAAAGAAGAAAAGCTACACTGCGCTATGTTTTCAAGCCGTCGGCGAGGCACTATGACACCATGTGTCACAGAAGAAAAAAAAGAAGAAAAGCTACACTGCGCTATGTTTTCAAGCCGTCGGCGAGGCACTATGACACCATGTGTCACAAAACAAAAAGAAGAAAAAAAGCTACACTGCGCTATGTTTTCAAGCCGTCGGCGAGGCACTATGACACCATGTGTCACAGAAGAACAAAAAGAAGAAGAAAAGCTACAGTGCGCTAGGTTTTCAAGGCGTCGGCGAGGCACTATGACACTATGTGTCACAGAAGAACAAAGCGAAGAAGAAAAGCTACACTTCGCTATGTTTTCAAGCCGTCGGCGAGGCACTATGACACCATGCGTCACAGAACAAAAGGAAGAAAAAAAAGCTACTCTGCGCTATGTTTTCCAGCCGTCGGCGAGGCACTATGACACCATGTGTCAAAGAAGAATAAAAAGAAGAAAAGCAACACTGCGCTATGTTTTCAAGCCGTCGGCGGGGCACTATACACCATGTGTCACAGAAGAACAAAAAGAAGAAAAAAAGCTACACTGCGCTATGTTTTCAAGCCGTCGGCGAGGCACTATGACACCATGTCTCACAGAAGAATAAAAAGAAGAAGAAAAGCTACACTTCGCTAGGTTTTCAAGCCGTCGGCGAGGCACTATGACACCATGCGTCACAGAACAAAAGGAAGAAAAAAAGCTACTCTGCGCTATGCTTTCAAGCCGTCGGCGAGGCACTATGACACCATGTGTCACAGAAGAACAAAAAGAAGACGAAAAGCTACACTGCGCTAGGTTTTCAAGTCTTTGGCGAGGCACTATAACACCATGTGTCACAGAAGAACAAAAAGAAGAAAAGCTACACTGCGCTATGTTTTCCAGCCGTCGGCGAGGCACTATGACACCATGTGTCACAGAAGAATAAAAAGAAGAAAAGCAACACTGCGCTATGTTTTCAAGCCGTCGGCGGGGCACTATACACCATGTGTCACAGAAGAACAAAAAGAAGAAAAAAAGCTACACTGCGCTATGTTTTCAAGCCGTCGGCGAGGCACTATGACACCATGTGTCACAGAAGAAAAAGAAGAAGAAAAGCTACACTGCGCTATGTTTTCAAGCCGTCGGCGGGGCACTATACACCATGTGTCACAGAAGAACAAAAACAAGAAGAAAAGCTACACTGCGCTATGTTTTCCAGCCGTCGGCGAGGCACTATGACACCATGTCTCACAGAAGAATAAAAAGAAGAAGAAAAGCTACACTGCGCTATGTTTTCCAGCCGTCGGCGAGGCACTATGACACCATGTCTCACAGAAGAATAAAAAGAAGAAGAAAAGCTACACTGCGCTATGTTTTCCAGCCGTCGGCGAGGCACTATGACACCATGTCTCACAGAAGAATAAAAAGAAGAAGGAAAGCTACACTGCGCTAGGTTTTCAAGCCATCGGCGAGGCACTATGACAACATGTGTCACAGAAGAACAAAAAGAAGAAAAGCTATACTGCGCTAGCTTTTAAAGCCGTTGGCGAGGCACTATGACACCATGTGTCACAAAAGAAGAAAAGGAAGAAGAAAAGCTACACTGCGCTATGTTTTCAAGCCGTCGGCGAGGCACTATGACACTATGTATCACAGAAGAACAAAAAGAAGAAAAGCTACACTGCGCTATGTTTTCAAGCCGTCGGCGAGGCACTATGACACCATGTGTCACAGAACAAAAAGAAGAAAAAAAGCTACACTGCGCTATGTTTTCAAGCCGTCGGCGAGGCACTATGACACCATGTCTCACAGAAGAATAAAAAGAAGAAGAAAAGCTACACTGCGCTATGTTTTCAAGCCGTCGGCGAGGCACTATGACACCATGTGTCACAGAAGAAAAAGAAGAAGGAAAGCTACACTGCGCTATGTTTTCAAGCCGTCGGCGAGGCACTATGACACCATGTGTCACAGAACAAAAAGAAGAAAAAAAGCTACACTGCGCTATGTTCTCAAGCCGTCGGCGAGGCACTATGACACCATGTGTCACAGAAGAACAAAAAGAAGAAAAGCTACACTGCGCTATGTTTTCAAGCCGTCGGTGAGGCACTATGACACCATGTGTCACAGAAGAATAAAAAGAAGAAAAGCTACACTGCGCTATGTTTTCAAGCCGTCGGCGAGGCACTATGACACCATGTGTCACAGAAGAACAAAAAGAAGAAGAAAAGCTACACTGCGCTATGTTTTGAAGCCGTCGGCGAGGCACTATGACACCATGTGTCACAGAACAAAAAGAAGAAAAAAAAAGCTACACTGCGCTATTTTTTCAAGCCGTCGGAGAGGCACTTTGACACCATGTGTCACAGAAGAACAAAAAGAAGAAAAGGTACACTGCGCTATGTTCTCAAGCCGTCGGCGAGGCACTATGACACCATGTCTCACAGAAGAACAAAAAGAAGAAGAAAAGCTACACTGCGCTAGGTTTTCAAGCCGTCGGCGAGGCACTATGACAGCATGTGTCACAGAAGAACAAAAAGAAGAAGAAAAGCTACACTGCGCTAGGTTTTCAAGCCGTCGGCGAGGCACTATGACACCATGTCTCACAGAAGAATAAAAAGAAGAAGGAAAGCTACACTGCGCTAGGTTTTCAAGCCGTCGGCGAGGCACTATGACACCATGTCTCACAGAAGAACAAAAAGAAGAAGAAAAGCTACACTGCGCTAGGTTTTCAAGCCGTCGGCGAGGCACTATGACAGCATGTGTCACAGAAGAACAAAAAGAAGAAGAAAAGCTACACTGCGCTAGGTTTTCAAGCCGTCGGCGAGGCACTATGACACCATGTCTCACAGAAGAATAAAAAGAAGAAGGAAAGCTACACTGCGCTAGGTTTTCAAGCCATCGGCGAGGCACTATGACAACATGTGTCACAGAAGAACAAAAAGAAGAAAAGCTATACTGCGCTAGCTTTTAAAGCCGTTGGCGAGGCACTATGACACCATGTGTCACAAAAGAAGAAAAGGAAGAAGAAAAGCTACACTGCGCTATGTTTTCAAGCCGTCGGCGAGGCACTATGACACTATGTATCACAGAAGAACAAAAAGAAGAAAAGCTACACTGCGCTATGTTTTCAAGCCGTCGGCGAGGCACTATGACACCATGTGTCACAGAACAAAAAGAAGAAAAAAAGCTACACTGCGCTATGTTTTCAAGCCGTCGGCGAGGCACTATAACACCATGTCTCACAGAAGAATAAAAAGAAGAAGAAAAGCTACACTGCGCTATGTTTTCAAGCCGTCGGCGAGGCACTATGACACCATGTGTCACAGAAGAAAAAGAAGAAGGAAAGCTACACTGCGCTATGTTTTCAAGCCGTCGGCGAGGCACTATGACACCATGTGTCACAGAAGAAAAAGAAGAAAAAAAGCTACACTGCGCTATCTTCTCAAGCCGTCGGCGAGGCACTATGACACCATGTGTCACAGAAGAACAAAAAGAAGAAAAGCTACACTGCGCTATGTTTTCAAGCCGTCGGTGAGGCACTATGACACCATGTGTCACAGAAGAATAAAAAGAAGAAAAGCTACACTGCGCTATGTTTTCAAGCCGTCGGCGAGGCACTATGACACCATGTGTCACAGAAGAACAAAAAGAAGAAGAAAAGCTACACTGCGCTATGTTTTGAAGCCGTCGGCGAGGCACTATGACACCATGTGTCACAGAACAAAAAGAAGAAAAAAAAAGCTACACTGCGCTATTTTTTCAAGCCGTCGGAGAGGCACTTTGACACCATGTGTCACAGAAGAACAAAAAGAAGAAAAGGTACACTGCGCTATGTTTTCAAGCCGTCGGCGAGGCACTATGACACCATGTCTCACAGAAGAACAAAAAGAAGAAGAAAAGCTACACTGCGCTAGGTTTTCAAGCCGTCGGCGAGGCACTATGACAGCATGTGTCACAGAAGAACAAAAAGAAGAAGAAAAGCTACACTGCGCTAGGTTTTCAAGCCGTCGGCGAGGCACTATGACACCATGTCTCACAGAAGAATAAAAAGAAGAAGGAAAGCTACACTGCGCTAGGTTTTCAAGCCGTCGGCGAGGCACTATGACACCATGTCTCACAGAAGAACAAAAAGAAGAAGAAAAGCTACACTGCGCTAGGTTTTCAAGCCGTCGGCGAGGCACTATGACAGCATGTGTCACAGAAGAACAAAAAGAAGAAGAAAAGCTACACTGCGCTAGGTTTTCAAGCCGTCGGCGAGGCACTATGACACCATGTCTCACAGAAGAATAAAAAGAAGAAGGAAAGCTACACTGCGCTAGGTTTTCAAGCCGTCGGCGAGGCACTATGACAGCATGTGTCACAGAAGAACAAAAAGAAGAAGAAAAGCTACACTGCGCTAGGTTTTCAAGCCGTCGGCGAGGCACTATGACACCATGTCTCACAGAAGAATAAAAAGAAGAAGGAAAGCTACACTGCGCTATGTTTTCAAGCCGTCGGCGAGGCACTATGACAGCATGTGTCACAGAAGAACAAAAAGAAGAAGAAAAGCTACACTGCGCTATGTTTTCAAGCCGTCGGCGAGGCACTATGACACCGTGTCTCACAGAAGAACAAAAAGAAGAAGAAAAGCTACACTGCGCTATGTTTTCCAGCCGTCGGCGAGGCACTATGACACCATGTCTCACAGAAGAATAAAAAGAAGAAGAAAAGCTACACAGCGCTATGTTTTCCAGCCGTCGGCGAGGCACTATGACACCATGTCTCACAGAAGAATAAAAAGAAGAAGGAAAGCTACACTGCGCTATGTTTTCAAGCCGTCGGCGAGGTACTATGACACCATGTGTCACAGAAGAATAAAAAGAAGAAAAGCAACACTGCGCTATGTTTTCAAGCCGTCGGCGGGGCACTATACACCATGTGTCACAGAAGAACAAAAACAAGAAGAAAAGCTACACTGCGCTATGTTTTCCAGCTGTCGGCGAGGCAATATGACACCATGTCTCACAGAAGAATAAAAAGAAGAAGAAAAGCTACACTGCGCTATGTTTTCCAGCCGTCGGCGAGGCACTATGACACCATGTCTCACAGAAGAATAAAAAGAAGAAGGAAAGCTACACTGCGCTAGGTTTTCAAGCCATCGGCGAGGCACTATGACAACATGTGTCACAGAAGAACAAAAAGAAGAAAAGCTATACTGCGCTAGCTTTTAAAGCCGTTGGCGAGGCACTATGACACCATGTGTCACAAAAGAAGAAAAGGAAGAAGAAAAGCTACACTGCGCTATGTTTTCAAGCCGTCGGCGAGGCACTATGACACTATGTATCACAGAAGAACAAAAAGAAGAAAAGCTACACTGCGCTATGTTTTCAAGCCGTCGGCGAGGCACTATGACACCATGTGTCACAGAACAAAAAGAAGAAAAAAAGCTACACTGCGCTATGTTTTCAAGCCGTCGGCGAGGCACTATGACACCATGTCTCACAGAAGAATAATAAAAAGAAGAAGAAAAGCTACACTGCGCTATGTTTTCAAGCCGTCGGCGAGGCACTATGACACCATGTGTCACAGAAGAAAAAGAAGAAGGAAAGCTACACTGCGCTATGTTTTCAAGCCATCGGCGAGGCACTATGACACCATGTGTCACAGAACAAAAAGAAGAAAAAAAGCTACACTGCGCTATGTTCTCAAGCCGTCGGCGAGGCACTATGACACCATGTGTCACAGAAGAACAAAAAGAAGAAAAGCTACACTGCGCTATGTTTTCAAGCCGTCGGTGAGGCACTATGACACCATGTGTCACAGAAGAATAAAAAGAAGAAAAGCTACACTGCGCTATGTTTTCAAGCCGTCGGCGAGGCACTATGACACCATGTGTCACAGAAGAACAAAAAGAAGAAGAAAAGCTACACTGCGCTATGTTTTGAAGCCGTCGGCGAGGCACTATGACACCATGTGTCACAGAACAAAAAGAAGAAAAAAAAAGCTACACTGCGCTATTTTTTCAAGCCGTCGGAGAGGCACTTTGACACCATGTGTCACAGAAGAACAAAAAGAAGAAAAGGTACACTGCGCTATGTTTTCAAGCCGTCGGCGAGGCACTATGACACCATGTCTCACAGAAGAACAAAAAGAAGAAGAAAAGCTACACTGCGCTAGGTTTTCAAGCCGTCGGCGAGGCACTATGACAGCATGTGTCACAGAAGAACAAAAAGAAGAAGAAAAGCTACACTGCGCTAGGTTTTCAAGCCGTCGGCGAGGCACTATGACACCATGTCTCACAGAAGAATAAAAAGAAGAAGGAAAGCTACACTGCGCTAGGTTTTCAAGCCGTCGGCGAGGCACTATGACACCATGTCTCACAGAAGAACAAAAAGAAGAAGAAAAGCTACACTGCGCTAGGTTTTCAAGCCGTCGGCGAGGCACTATGACAGCATGTGTCACAGAAGAACAAAAAGAAGAAGAAAAGCTACACTGCGCTAGGTTTTCAAGCCGTCGGCGAGGCACTATGACACCATGTCTCACAGAAGAATAAAAAGAAGAAGGAAAGCTACACTGCGCTAGGTTTTCAAGCCGTCGGCGAGGCACTATGACAGCATGTGTCACAGAAGAACAAAAAGAAGAAGAAAAGCTACACTGCGCTATTTTTTCAAGCCGTCGGAGAGGCACTTTGACACCATGTGTCACAGAAGAACAAAAAGAAGAAAAGGTACACTGCGCTATGTTTTCAAGCCGTCGGCGAGGCACTATGACACCATGTCTCACAGAAGAACAAAAAGAAGAAGAAAAGCTACACTGCGCTAGGTTTTCAAGCCGTCGGCGAGGCACTATGACAGCATGTGTCACAGAAGAACAAAAAGAAGAAGAAAAGCTACACTGCGCTAGGTTTTCAAGCCGTCGGCGAGGCACTATGACACCATGTCTCACAGAAGAATAAAAAGAAGAAGGAAAGCTACACTGCGCTAGGTTTTCAAGCCGTCGGCGAGGCACTATGACACCATGTCTCACAGAAGAACAAAAAGAAGAAGAAAAGCTACACTGCGCTAGGTTTTCAAGCCGTCGGCGAGGCACTATGACAGCATGTGTCACAGAAGAACAAAAAGAAGAAGAAAAGCTACACTGCGCTAGGTTTTCAAGCCGTCGGCGAGGCACTATGACACCATGTCTCACAGAAGAATAAAAAGAAGAAGGAAAGCTACACTGCGCTAGGTTTTCAAGCCATCGGCGAGGCACTATGACAACATGTGTCACAGAAGAACAAAAAGAAGAAAAGCTATACTGCGCTAGCTTTTAAAGCCGTTGGCGAGGCACTATGACACCATGTGTCACAAAAGAAGAAAAGGAAGAAGAAAAGCTACACTGCGCTATGTTTTCAAGCCGTCGGCGAGGCACTATGACACTATGTATCACAGAAGAACAAAAAGAAGAAAAGCTACACTGCGCTATGTTTTCAAGCCGTCGGCGAGGCACTATGACACCATGTGTCACAGAACAAAAAGAAGAAAAAAAGCTACACTGCGCTATGTTTTCAAGCCGTCGGCGAGGCACTATAACACCATGTCTCACAGAAGAATAAAAAGAAGAAGAAAAGCTACACTGCGCTATGTTTTCAAGCCGTCGGCGAGGCACTATGACACCATGTGTCACAGAAGAAAAAGAAGAAGGAAAGCTACACTGCGCTATGTTTTCAAGCCGTCGGCGAGGCACTATGACACCATGTGTCACAGAAGAAAAAGAAGAAAAAAAGCTACACTGCGCTATCTTCTCAAGCCGTCGGCGAGGCACTATGACACCATGTGTCACAGAAGAACAAAAAGAAGAAAAGCTACACTGCGCTATGTTTTCAAGCCGTCGGTGAGGCACTATGACACCATGTGTCACAGAAGAATAAAAAGAAGAAAAGCTACACTGCGCTATGTTTTCAAGCCGTCGGCGAGGCACTATGACACCATGTGTCACAGAAGAACAAAAAGAAGAAGAAAAGCTACACTGCGCTATGTTTTGAAGCCGTCGGCGAGGCACTATGACACCATGTGTCACAGAACAAAAAGAAGAAAAAAAAAGCTACACTGCGCTATTTTTTCAAGCCGTCGGAGAGGCACTTTGACACCATGTGTCACAGAAGAACAAAAAGAAGAAAAGGTACACTGCGCTATGTTTTCAAGCCGTCGGCGAGGCACTATGACACCATGTCTCACAGAAGAACAAAAAGAAGAAGAAAAGCTACACTGCGCTAGGTTTTCAAGCCGTCGGCGAGGCACTATGACAGCATGTGTCACAGAAGAACAAAAAGAAGAAGAAAAGCTACACTGCGCTAGGTTTTCAAGCCGTCGGCGAGGCACTATGACACCATGTCTCACAGAAGAATAAAAAGAAGAAGGAAAGCTACACTGCGCTAGGTTTTCAAGCCGTCGGCGAGGCACTATGACACCATGTCTCACAGAAGAACAAAAAGAAGAAGAAAAGCTACACTGCGCTAGGTTTTCAAGCCGTCGGCGAGGCACTATGACAGCATGTGTCACAGAAGAACAAAAAGAAGAAGAAAAGCTACACTGCGCTAGGTTTTCAAGCCGTCGGCGAGGCACTATGACACCATGTCTCACAGAAGAATAAAAAGAAGAAGGAAAGCTACACTGCGCTAGGTTTTCAAGCCGTCGGCGAGGCACTATGACAGCATGTGTCACAGAAGAACAAAAAGAAGAAGAAAAGCTACACTGCGCTAGGTTTTCAAGCCGTCGGCGAGGCACTATGACACCATGTCTCACAGAAGAATAAAAAGAAGAAGGAAAGCTACACTGCGCTATGTTTTCAAGCCGTCGGCGAGGCACTATGACAGCATGTGTCACAGAAGAACAAAAAGAAGAAGAAAAGCTACACTGCGCTATGTTTTCAAGCCGTCGGCGAGGCACTATGACACCGTGTCTCACAGAAGAACAAAAAGAAGAAGAAAAGCTACACTGCGCTATGTTTTCCAGCCGTCGGCGAGGCACTATGACACCATGTCTCACAGAAGAATAAAAAGAAGAAGAAAAGCTACACAGCGCTATGTTTTCCAGCCGTCGGCGAGGCACTATGACACCATGTCTCACAGAAGAATAAAAAGAAGAAGGAAAGCTACACTGCGCTATGTTTTCAAGCCGTCGGCGAGGTACTATGACACCATGTGTCACAGAAGAATAAAAAGAAGAAAAGCAACACTGCGCTATGTTTTCAAGCCGTCGGCGGGGCACTATACACCATGTGTCACAGAAGAACAAAAACAAGAAGAAAAGCTACACTGCGCTATGTTTTCCAGCTGTCGGCGAGGCAATATGACACCATGTCTCACAGAAGAATAAAAAGAAGAAGAAAAGCTACACTGCGCTATGTTTTCCAGCCGTCGGCGAGGCACTATGACACCATGTCTCACAGAAGAATAAAAAGAAGAAGGAAAGCTACACTGCGCTAGGTTTTCAAGCCATCGGCGAGGCACTATGACAACATGTGTCACAGAAGAACAAAAAGAAGAAAAGCTATACTGCGCTAGCTTTTAAAGCCGTTGGCGAGGCACTATGACACCATGTGTCACAAAAGAAGAAAAGGAAGAAGAAAAGCTACACTGCGCTATGTTTTCAAGCCGTCGGCGAGGCACTATGACACTATGTATCACAGAAGAACAAAAAGAAGAAAAGCTACACTGCGCTATGTTTTCAAGCCGTCGGCGAGGCACTATGACACCATGTGTCACAGAACAAAAAGAAGAAAAAAAGCTACACTGCGCTATGTTTTCAAGCCGTCGGCGAGGCACTATGACACCATGTCTCACAGAAGAATAATAAAAAGAAGAAGAAAAGCTACACTGCGCTATGTTTTCAAGCCGTCGGCGAGGCACTATGACACCATGTGTCACAGAAGAAAAAGAAGAAGGAAAGCTACACTGCGCTATGTTTTCAAGCCATCGGCGAGGCACTATGACACCATGTGTCACAGAACAAAAAGAAGAAAAAAAGCTACACTGCGCTATGTTCTCAAGCCGTCGGCGAGGCACTATGACACCATGTGTCACAGAAGAACAAAAAGAAGAAAAGCTACACTGCGCTATGTTTTCAAGCCGTCGGTGAGGCACTATGACACCATGTGTCACAGAAGAATAAAAAGAAGAAAAGCTACACTGCGCTATGTTTTCAAGCCGTCGGCGAGGCACTATGACACCATGTGTCACAGAAGAACAAAAAGAAGAAGAAAAGCTACACTGCGCTATGTTTTGAAGCCGTCGGCGAGGCACTATGACACCATGTGTCACAGAACAAAAAGAAGAAAAAAAAAGCTACACTGCGCTATTTTTTCAAGCCGTCGGAGAGGCACTTTGACACCATGTGTCACAGAAGAACAAAAAGAAGAAAAGGTACACTGCGCTATGTTTTCAAGCCGTCGGCGAGGCACTATGACACCATGTCTCACAGAAGAACAAAAAGAAGAAGAAAAGCTACACTGCGCTAGGTTTTCAAGCCGTCGGCGAGGCACTATGACAGCATGTGTCACAGAAGAACAAAAAGAAGAAGAAAAGCTACACTGCGCTAGGTTTTCAAGCCGTCGGCGAGGCACTATGACACCATGTCTCACAGAAGAATAAAAAGAAGAAGGAAAGCTACACTGCGCTAGGTTTTCAAGCCGTCGGCGAGGCACTATGACACCATGTCTCACAGAAGAACAAAAAGAAGAAGAAAAGCTACACTGCGCTAGGTTTTCAAGCCGTCGGCGAGGCACTATGACAGCATGTGTCACAGAAGAACAAAAAGAAGAAGAAAAGCTACACTGCGCTAGGTTTTCAAGCCGTCGGCGAGGCACTATGACACCATGTCTCACAGAAGAATAAAAAGAAGAAGGAAAGCTACACTGCGCTAGGTTTTCAAGCCGTCGGCGAGGCACTATGACAGCATGTGTCACAGAAGAACAAAAAGAAGAAGAAAAGCTACACTGCGCTAGGTTTTCAAGCCGTCGGCGAGGCACTATGACAGCATGTGTCACAGAAGAACAAAAAGAAGAAGAAAAGCTACACTGCGCTATGTTTTCAAGCCGTCGGCGAGGCACTATGACACCATGTCTCACAGAAGAACAAAAAGAAGAAAAGCTACACTGCGCTAGGTTTTCAAGCCGTCGGCGAGGCACTATGACAGCATGTGTCACAGAAGAACAAAAAGAAGAAGAAAAGCTACACTGCGCTAGGTTTTCAAGCCGTCGGCGAGGCGCTATGACACCATGTCTCACAGAAGAATAAAAAGAAGAACGAAAGCTACACTGCGCTAGGTTTTCAAGCCGTCGGCGAGGCACTATGACAGCATGTGTCACAGAAGAACAAAAAGAAGAAGAAAAGCTACACTGCGCTATGTTTTCAAGCCGTCGACAAAGCACTTTAACATAGCGATGATTCTGTGACACATGGTGTCAAATAGCATTGGAGAGATTATGGAACCCTGCGGTGTACCTTTGTTAGGCATGGGTACTTTTGGTGATCGGATCTCTCCAATTCCTATGGTGGCTGTGCGATCTGAGAGGAAAGCCTTCACGTATTTAAAGATTTTCTCCCCGCAGTTGATATTGTTTATTTCGTGCAATATGGTTTGGTGGCCAATGTTGTCGAATCCTCCTTTGAGATCTAGTGCCAGAATGAAATTTTCGCCTTTTCGGGGTATGGTGTTGATGACTTCTCTAATCCGGAGGAAAGCATCTTGCGTGCAGAGTCCCTTGCAGAAGCCCAGCATGCAGGAAGGAAAGATGTTGTTTTCGTCGATGTAATTTTGGAGCCTGAGGTGGACTACTTTTTCATAGAGTTTTCCCAGGCAAGAAGTGAGGGAGATAGGACGGAGACTCTCCACAGCCGGTGGCTTTCCAGCCTTTGGTATGGTGATGATACCCGCGTGTCTCCAAGCTGATGGGACCTGTCCCTTCTCCCACAGTTCTTCGTTTAATGTACTTCGTTAGGTCTGGCAGATGCTCGGTGCTTAAGTTCCTAATCATGGCGTAGGTGACTTTGTCTCCTCCAGGGGCAGTGTTTCTTGTAAATGTACGGGCGGCTGTGCAGACCTCCGCCAGTGTTATGGGGGAGTCAAGGGAGGGGTTTGGTTGACCCGCATATGAAGTTTGGCAAGCCTGAGTAGGGTCTCCTATGTATTTCTTGTGCATGGCGGTGATCAACTCTGCATCTGTGCCCGGGTATTTATGGGCTATGGTGTGGAGGGTTCTTGTTGTGGCCGTTTTGGTTTTTGAGGTGTCTATCATGCTTCTTAGTATTGACCATGCTTTAGCCGTGCTTAGGGTACCTTTCAGCGAATTGCAGAAATCTGCCCAGTTTTGCTTGGCGAGCTTTATAGCATCCTATTGTGCATCAGGCGTAACCTGTGCCATCCTCATTTTAAGTTTTCTATATAATTTTTGCATTTTCCACCGTTTTAATAGACTTTTTCGGGCTTCCCATAAATGTAGGAGATGTCTGTCTACTTCTGGGGTTTTCGTCGTTGTGTTGATGGTCTGGGTCGTTTTTGCATGAGCATCCTTTAGGCATTGAACCCAATCTTCCATTGTTGTGATGCCGTCGTGTGGCGGTCTAATTTGTCTGAACTTATCCCAGTCCGTTATTTTAGTAGAGCCAATGTTCCTTTTCATACGGGTTGTGATTAGGGATGAGCTAAGGATTTTGTGATCGCTGCCCAGTGTTTCTTCTAGATTGGTCCAGGTGCAATGTCCTATGTTTTTGGTGAAAGCTAGGTCTGGGCAGGTGTCTCTGCTTACACTCTTGCCTATTCTAGTGGGCGACATGGTGTCCGTCATAAGACACAGATCCAGCTGCCCAGCCGCTTCCAACAACTTGGTTCCCTTCGGGGTGTCTTTGTGGTAGCCCCATGCCGTATGTACAGCGTTTAGGTCCCCCATAATAATAAGGGGGTTCGTTCCCGCTATGCGTGTGCATTCCAGTAAAAGTGGCTTGAAATCTTCCTGCGTGTTGCTTGGAGGACTGTAAAGGTTTAGGACAAACACGCTCTGCTTTCTTCTTTTTTGAGAGATGACCTCGATGAGAACTTGATTAATTTCACTGAAGGGAAGGTCGTGCGGTATGACTGTTAGTGTGGGGGCCACTAGTGTAGCTATTTTAGGTGCCGTGTCATGGGTGTATGTGAGGTATCCTTTAAGGTATGTTGTGCATCCTGTTTCTTGGAGACAGATGACGTCCGGAGGTATAGGTTGATTTTGAATAAACATCTGCAGGGAGCTGCGTTTCCTCCTGAAGGAGCGACAGTTCCACTGCCAGAGCTCTAGGTGGTTTGGTTGCCGGTTAGGGGAGGCAGCCATCAGCGTTGCTCGCCACTGACTCGCAGTCGCTGAGATCTGTCATGCCAGCGGACCTTCGGTGGGCTTTTAGTCGAGGTTCATCGGGGATTCCCATGCGTTTTCGCACCCCCTGATTTATTATCTGGATTTTATTATTTGGAGTTATTATTTGGAGAGTTTCAAGCCGTCGGCGTTGAACCGTGGCCACAAAAGAACAAAAAAAATTAAGGACAAGAAGAAGAAGCGCTAGACTGCACTAGGTTTTCAAGCCATCGGCGTGGAACCATGGCACCGTGTGCCCCAGAAGACCAAAAAGAAGAAGAAAAAGCGCTACACTGCGCTAGGTTTTCAAGCCGTCGGCGTGGCACCGTGTGCCACAGAACAAAAAGAAGAAGAAGAAGCGCTATTCTGCGCTAGGTGTTCACGCCGTCGGCGTGGCGCCGTGGCACCGAGTGCCACAGAACAACATAACAAAGAAGAAGAGCTACACTGCGGTAGGTATTCAAGCAGTCGGCTTGGCCCCGTGTGCAACAAAAGAACAATAAGAAGTGGAAGCAGAAGAAGCGCTACACTGCGTCAGTTTTGCATGCTGTCGGCATTGAACCGCGGCACCGTGTGCCACAGAAATACGAAAAGAAGAAGCCGAGGAAGAAGAATCGCAACACTGCGCTAAGTTTCCATGCCATCGGTATGGCAATGTGTGCTACAGAAAAACAAAAAGAAGAAGAACAGCCTGGCGGGCGATTGGAAAAGCGGCGAGAAAAGACAGGCTCGATTAGCTTCTATGACAGGAGACGAGGCGTGCAGTGCTGCTATCCAGACCGAAGTCTGGGCAGCAGCTGGGGAGAAGAAAACCTGTGTGTTGCGCTATAAGCTGAACCTTACAAAGTCTAGGGACCGTAGATCCGGCTACAACGTTAGGAGTAACTGTAGTTATACCACAGATAATTTTTCCGTCGAAGGTGCGTAGCGATAAAAAGCCACTGCCTGTTTCGTACGCCTATTATCATAATAGCTTAGCGTCGTGAAGGAAAATGGAGTGCGCAGTGTATCCACGCCGTCGCTTTGAAACAGAAGCGAACAAGGTGAACTTTCAGCGGAAATCCAACGTCTTTTGGAGCGTGGGCAGCCGAGAAGAATATCACAGCTGCGCCTCTGGTGGTAAATTAGCATACCCCGTTCGTCGGGCCTTCTGTAGATGTTTTCGGTAACTAAAGGCATCCTGCACAGCGCCGCTGCCTTCGTATTTATCACTGGCTGATGGAGTGTACTGAAACGGGCCGAGCAGCTGACCCGCCAACAAGCACCGGCGTGGGCCTGCACGTAGCCCGCCATGAAAGGTGGCAGCGAGCAGGGTGCCTCCTGCGGCCTCTCATCTACGTGGCTCCTATCATACCGCCCTGGAATGTTTGTTCACGACTCGTTTTATTTACGATGCCACATGATACCCACGAGGGCTATGGCGGCGAGATCACGCTCTCGCTGTTGTATCTTAGCAAAATGGCGCTGTAAAACTATAGCACGCCACTGGGGAGCACAGAGGCCCATGCACGCGGTGGGCATCGAGAACACACAGAAAGAATGCTAGAGATGTTTATTGCTATTGTCCTCAGCTTCAGCTCTTCTAAAGCACCCTCGACTGCCTCCTTTCGACGCCGGTGGTAGCAATTATGCGAATGCCATGGCACTGGCTGTGCACTCCACGCGGTGGCTCACGGTCCCTTCTCCTCCGTTGATCGCGCTTTTGGTTACATTGATGGTGGAGATTACGCCAAGAGTGGAGAAACGCCGCGATGGACCCGCTGAAACATCCGCTTCATCTGTGGTATGTGATGATGACTCTTTCGGGACCGCGGCCGGGACAGGCGCCGGATTCCGCTTGTCGAATAGGCCCCTTGGAGCCCTGCTTACTTGCATCGCTCTTCACTTTGGTACGCAAGTGTTTAAAAAAAATTAATCTCGTCGATTGAGCACTTTGCAGGAATAGGGCACCGTCTTCTTCGACCTGGATTTCTCTGAGTCCGCGCTGCGCGTGTGGCGGTGAGCGTGGTAGAACACGAGGGCGAAGGCACGTGGGAGCTGCTGGAGCGGCGCCAAAAGCCGGCAAAGAATTAAAGTTACCTGCCACGGTGGGTGAAGGGTCTACAAGAAATAGTAGGGTCTCAACGTCTCCCGCAAAGAGCCTCCCATGCTGAAAAGAAAGTTACAAATGCTGTTCAGAAAGTTGGCAAGAAAAAGCCAGCTGTTGGCTGCGTCATTTAAGATGACACTACTACTCGGGGGCGTTAGTTTCAGAGCAGAGCAGGGGAAGTGGAAAATTTTAGATCTATGAACTGAAATGTACACATGAAAGTTTAAGGGTACCCAAGCTGCCCTTGTGTTTTACGCACCAGCATGAATGCCTACAAAATTCCGGCTCACCTTGCAGGTCTTCTTTTGCAATTTTTTCTACTCGCTTGATCAGTTCAGTTCAGTCGTTCAGTTGTATCCGACTCTTCGTTACCCTATGGACCATGTCACGCGACGCTTTCCGGTCTCTCACTAACTTCCTAACATCACATAACGTCATCTGCAGCGCCTCGAGGATGCCATCCAAACATCGCGTTTGCTGCCTACCCCTTCTCCGGCGACCCTCAACCCTTCCCAACATCAAATCTTTCTCCAGCGACTCCTTTCTTCTCATCAGATGATCAAAGTAGCTGAGCTTTAACTTTAGAATTTGACCCTAAAATGAGCAATCAGGGTTTATGGTCGACAATATCGACTGATTTGATCTGACAGTCCAAGGAACTCTCAGGGGTCTCCGCCAGCCCCACAATTCAAACGCGTCAATTCTTCGGCGGTCAGCCTTCTTCACAACAACTCTCGCATCCATACATCACAACTGGAAAGACCATAGCACGAGTTATACGGATCTTGGTTGGCAGACTAATGTCTCTGCTCTTTACTAGGTGGTCAATACTAACCATGGCTCTTCACTGCCTTGTAGTGGCGGAGGGGCTTGCGAAACGCGATGAAGTCGTGAGCTCTGCTGTGTAGGGCCACCCAAGATAGACAGGTCACGGCAGGGAGTTCTGACAAAATGTGATTCACTGGAGAAGGTAATGGCAACCCACTCCAGTATTTCCTGCCAAGGAAACCCTATGGCCAGTCACTCACTTGATCACCTAAGTCTTATTTAGTGCCTCTGTTATCTGATTAATCTCATTAGCATACGGACGTCAGCTACTACTACCGCTCAGTGCACATGGGTCATCTTTGTTAGTTAATTTTCTAGCTTCGCGTAATAAAGTACATTATATAGCTTCAAATAGCAAGGAAATCAATCTCTTGTGTTAGCAAAGGAAGATTTCAGCCATGTCCATTTTCCCATTTTGATACTGCTCTACTTATTGCTTGTTTTTCATATATTTTTCTAATTTTTCTTTCTGCGTTTTACCCTTTGGTTTACGGTTTTTATTTCACCTTTCTTGTGTCTAGAGTACTTAATGGTTAGTTTTATAATCCTTTTACTCCACTGCGGGCAACACTTTGTCGGCATAGTTATCGAAATTCCTTTGCTTCCCAACTTCTCTCGTCCAATTTCTTCATTCATTCATTGTTTAACACTTTTTAGCTTCCCATGTTTCGACAGATGTCGAACGCATATATCTCTGACACGCCTCATTCCTGGGTTTGCTGTGGGAGCCTAGAGCTAATCGTCTAGAATTTCTCTGAAGTATGTGTAATTTTACGATAGTGAGACTTAGGCCCCAAAACGGATTTTTCGAAGTACGCTCTGGATGCCGATCGTTGGCGGCTGCGTTTCGATAAGATCTGCAGGTGGTCGAAATTACTGCGTAGCCTTCCACTACGGCTTCCCTCTCTATCTTTCCACTTTCACTGTCCCCTTCCCTCTTTCCCTTACGGCGAGGTTCAGGTACCTACGGAACAAGTGTGACAGGTATTGCGCCTTTCCTTTCCTGTGAACCAATTATTATAATCATTATTACGCCATAGCACTGTTAGTACCTTACAAATACCACTCAATACCTAATATTAATTCTACCCACAATTCCTTCCTCTTTATCATTCTGGCACCTTCATTTCACCGGTATAATGCGCCACCTGACGCAGGTTTCGTATATAGGACAAAGGTAACATAACTAACTCGAAGCTGGACTAGAATTTGCAGCACGCAAAAAAAAAAGCTATCAGCCGGTCACTTCCAAGAGGTTAGCCGCAGAGGATGACGATGACAAAACGGTGCCGCTTGTGGAAGTTGCGCTGTATTTCTACGAGAATCATCCGACAGGCATCAGTGTTAATAGTCGTCCTAGAATTCAGGAGGAATATGACCGCGGCAAAAGATTGCTCGCGATGCTTGATCAACTATTTGTCCAGTGCAACTCTATAGAGGGGCGTACCGTATTATCAACAAGAAAATTTGAGAAAATTGAATGAAATGGTCTGGCGTTGACATTGACACGCAATCGGCGTGAGTGCGAATATTTCTCCCAAATACGCACATCATGAAAAAGCGTTTGTAAATAACTGTGACGCAGGAATTTCCTCTTGCTGGCCAGCTTAACTGCGAGCGAGTCTGGTTTTGTCAGGAAGTGTTTTTTGTATACCGAAAGCTACACTGCGCTAGGTTTTCTAGCCGATCGGCGTGGCAGCGTTACACAATGTGCCACAGAAGAACAAAAAGAAGAGGAAACGCTACACTGTTCTATGCTTAAAAGCCATAAGCGTGGCATTGTGTGCCACAGAAGAAGAAGAGGAAGGAGAAGACGAAGAAGCGCAGCACTCCTTAGGTTTTCAAGCCATCAGCGTGGTATTGTGTGCCACAGACATAGAAGAGGAAGAAGAAGAATAAGAAGCGCTACACTGCACTTGGCTTTCAAGCCATCAGCGTGCCAAAGAAGAGGAAAAGAAGAAAAAGCGCTGCGCTGCTTTAGGGTTTCAAGCCATCAGCGTGGCATTGTGTGCCACAGAAGAAGAAAACGAAGGGGAAGAAGAAGAAGCGCTACACTGCTCTAGGTTTTCAAGCCCTCAGCGTTGCATTTCGGCACAAAAGAAGAAGAAGCGTTACACTGCTCTAGGGTTTCAAACCATATGCGTGGCATTGGGTGTCACAGAACGAGAAGAGGAAGCAGAAGTAGCGCTACACTGCTCTAGGTTCTCAAGCCATCAGTGTGGCATTATGAGCCACAGAAAGATAGATAGATAGATGGATTTATTGAAAGGAATGGGCAGAGAGGTTGGCCGGAATAATTCAAATCTGGCCTGCTACTCTGCACTCAGTAAGGGGAAGGAGAGAAGAAAGAAAATCGTTATGGGTGACGATGTGGGAGAAGGCATATGAAATACATATAGAGACATAGTAGCTTGTTTTACAAGGGCGAATCAAGTCCGCTGGCGCACAAAAAACGGCAAAGAGCACGCACTGCCTGAACACCCTTCCCCTTGTCCTGCCAAGCGCCCAGCAGCAGTTCCTCCGACAGAGTCCTCTTGTCTAAACGCGTCAAAAAGCGGCTAGCACACTTCTTTCAGGCGCATACGCTGGGCACATCAATAATATATGGTCCACAGTCTCTGGGATGCCACATGTTGAACATTCCGGCGAGTCCATCTGTCCAATTAAATGTAAGTACTTGTGCGTGAAAGCCACGTTTAAACGAAGCCTATGTAGTAAGCATGCCTGATGACGCGGAATATCACGCGGAACATAAAATTTTAACGTTTGATCCAGCCTTCTTAGACGAATGTGTCGGGCGTCTGGCTGGGCCCAGTAAGCTGCTGTAGCATTATTCATACAACTCGTAAGAATGCACATCGTGTCACCTCTTGAAAAAGGCACAGCTGATTGGAGGCCAATGATGAGTGCGCTTTTCGCTTCAACATCGGCTTGTTCATTCCCATGGAGCCCGCAGTGGGCAGGAATTCATTGAAACATTATCCCGTGGCCTTGCAGCTGGGCAGATGTGAGGAGCTCCACGTTTAGTGCCAGGGACTGATAGCCAGTGTGGCGAAAGAAGTTTCCAGCATTTGTAATGCAGTCTGTGAGTCAGTGAATATACACCATTTTTGAGGTGGTTCCTCACATATGCAGCGAATAGATTCCCGAATGGCTACAAGTTCAGCCGCGGTTGATGTAGAGGTATGTCCCAGAATGAAATGCAGAGTTGTTTTCTGAGTTGGTATGACCACAGCTGCAGCGGATGCCTGTGCTGACACTGCTCCATCGGTGTATACGTGAATATAATTAGGATATTCTGACCAGATGTGCGCCAGAGTAAGTTGATTGAGTCCACTAAGTGGCACCATTGATTTCTTTAGTATTCTGGGAACACGAAGGTGCATTAGAGGTTTATCCATCATCCATGGTGGTTGGGCGGGACGATATGGGAGGGCATATCCTGTCGGTATTTGCGACTGATGGCAGCGGAGTGCAATTGTAAAACTGCAGTCCGGCCTCTCATCCAGAATCTTGATGAGTGGTTAAAAACTGTGTCTTGTAAGTGCTCGTAACTATACACGAAGTGGTTCGTGTGACAAGTATATGGATAGTGGGCGAGCATGTGCCTCTTCAATTGTACCTTTGTTAGAGGTGCATCTAGGCAGTCCAAGGCATATTTTCAGTGCCTGCGATTGTACACTCTCTAAAGTCCTCAAGCATGAAATGCTCATACTAGAGAGTACAGGAAGACTGTACCGGATGTAGACAACAGAGTCTCGTAAAGCCGCATTAAGGAGCGCTCAGTTAGACCCCATTTGATGCCAGCTGTGTAACGAAGTACATGGGAAAAATTAATTAGCCTTTTCTTCACCATAGTAACATGTTTCGACCAATATAGTCGGTGATCAATAATTACTCCCAAGAATCAGTGCCTGGAGACGTATGAAGGGTAATCGGGTAGCGGCTGACACATTTCCTAAACGAAATCACTGCACACTTTTCTGCCGCTAAGAACAAACCTTGACGCCGTAAGTACATAGCACGTAGTTGTGGGCGCGTCGAACCAGAGGCCCAGACGCAGATGTCGTCAGCATATGCACTTATGTGGATGTTAGTGGGCAGTTCACTCTCCAGGCCAATTAGCGCAACGTTAAATAAAGTTGGGCTGAGGATTCTTCCATTGGAACTCCATGACCGACCTGAAAGCGGGTAGTATCTCCTTCACGCGTAGTCATGTAAACAGAGCGGCAACTGAGATAGCTTACAATCCACAAGTACAGCCGGCCACCAACTCCGACGCCGTCATGTGCATCAAGAATTGCATCATGTAGGGTGTTGTCGTAAGCTCCCTTTATATCTAAAAAGACAGCAGCTACTAGTCGACGGTGGCGTTTTCGTGTTCAACGGCCGCCAAAAGGGCGATGACTCTGTCAATGGAAGAGCGTCCGCTGCGAAATCCAGTCATCATATTCGGATAAAGATCATTACTCTCTAGATACCACTCAAGTTTTGTCAGCATCACTCGCTCCATAACTTTTCCAACACAGCTTGCTAGTGCAACTGGCCAGTATGAGGTAAGTTCGAGGAGAGGCTTTCCAGGCTTCAAAAGAGCAACCAGGCGGCTAATCTTCCAGTGTTCAGGAACAGTACTAGAAGCCCATATATCATTGAAATAATTAAGTAGTGCAGTTCTGCCATCCTTGCCTAGGTTTGATAAGGTTGTATAAGTAATCCCGTCAGGACCAGGTGCAGATGAATGCCGACAAGAAAGAAGAGCGGCGTCTAATTCAGCTATTGTAAAGGGCACGTCATATTGATCATTCGGCGAATGTGGCGCAAAAACCTCTGAAATTGGTAACTGCGCCTGGTTTGTGCCCACAACCATTTTACAAAAATCTTCAGCTACGTCAACTTCATTGCGGCGTTGATAAAGGGCCAGGGCACGAAAAGGGTGCCTTTCTCGCGGAGGTGTGCGCAAGTTTCTTGCAGCATGCCAGATACGCGACAGGGGCTTACGAGGATTCAGTGATGAGTAGAACTGCCTCCAATGTTGTCGTCCTAACCTCTTCAGGTGGCGTAGGACATGTCGTTTAGCTTTGAGAGAACGTGCGAGATCTTGCGCGGATTTTGTTCTTCTGTACTTCCTTTCAGCTCGCCGATGGATCGCGGAAAGTCGCTCGAATTCCACGTCGATGCTGGACACTGAAATCGGCACGCAAACATAGCGAGTGTTCTCACTTAGAGAGGAAGTAATGAGGCCCTCTATTTGAGATGGTGACTGGAGGTCCACGCTGGAAATCTCCACCGATGCCCTAAAGGCTGGCCAGTCTGTGTATTGCACACGAGGCGAAGTGGCAGGTGAAAACCCACTTGATGCATACGTACGTTGGTGTGTTATCACTCCCATGTGTTTCCACATCACTATACCAAGAAACAGAGGGATGGAGGCTTCTGGAAACAAACGCCACATCCAAGCAGCTGCTGTAGGTTGTTCCGCGTGGAAACGTCGGTGAGCTGTCGTTTATATTGACGAGATCTTGGGTATGCATAAAGTCTGCCAGGTTTATTCCTCTATTGCTCATTATGGCACTACCCCATTGAGGGTGGTGAGCATTAAAGTCCCCCACAATAATACGACGAGCTGTACAACACTGAATTGTTGAAAATAGATATGACTTGTCCAAGCCATCTCTCGGTGGAATATAGGCGCCAATTACGGAACATACTCGTCCTTTCAGGGTTAATGTAAAGCAAATGTATAGGTTCGTGCTGTGGGGCTGCAGAGCATGGCGGACGAGCGCAATGTCTTGGCGTACACACACCAGCACTTTGCTTGTTTCGTCTGGTTCTCGAGACCAAAGCAGAACATATCCAGAAAGGCGGAAAGCAGCCGGCATGTTGGGCTCACAGATCACAATCACGGGAAAGCGGTACTTCTGTACCCGCTGTCGGAAGTCACTCAGCCGACCACGCAGGCCTCGGGCATTGCATTGCATCACTACACTGCGGTGCAAGTGCATCGTCACAGAGGTGGCGTTAGTTTGTTGCGCCATTGTGAATATTGCAATGCCGCCAAGAGTGGGTCAAATGCGTCCAAAAACTGAACAGCAAGCTTTGCTGTTTGCGTGTTGATGCTGGAGAGCAGCACCCGCATTGAACAAACCAGCTGTTTACACATTTTTTTTTAACTGCTGGCTGTCGAGGTTGTCGGAATTTTCAGAACGTGTGGCAACCAAACTGGGATGAGGCCTGGCGATGGCCTTTGATGGTAGAGCAGGCCACTCAACATCAGAGGCGGCAGGTAATACAACAGTCTCTGTCTGATCCTTGGCCTGTGACATTGCCTGTGAGATTATAGCAAGAGTATTCTTAACGAGATTAGACTCAATCTGTTGTGGCACCTGAGCTGACCTTAACTCTGAAGTTGACTTATCCAGGCTAGGCTTGCCTTCCGATTCCTTATGTCGGCGTCGGGAAGGGTGTTTGCTACGACGAATAGACGCAGCCGCTTCCTGATGAGTCAAGTTGTCTCGCACCATCTTCTTTAGTGTACGTCTTTCGTTCAAAGTTTAAGGACAGTCCTTAGCCGTCGCTTAATGGGCACCCGAGCAGTTCACACACTTGATAGTCTCCGTCTGGCATGCGTCATGAGGATGCGGACCGCTGCATCGACGGCAGGAAACCTCGTTTCGACAAACGGCACTCACATGTCCGATCTTGTGGCATTTGGGGCACTGAACAGGTCTTGGAACATACATCCGAACTGGGTGTCTCACATAGCCAACTTTAACGTAGGATGGGAGGGATTCAGTTTCAAAGATATATTTAACGCGCTTTGAGCGGCCGAAACGATGAACATCCACAATGCGCGCCGTAGATTTGATCAGCGTGCAGAGATCGCTTTCACTTATATCGGAGTCAACGTCGGTGATTACACCCGCAGTGGTCTTTCTCCCATGTGCAAGAAAGGAACAGACCGGAATGTTGCCAAGCGCACCAATTCCTTTCAGCTTGTCCACTGTAGCCTGGGATTTGACATCCACGGTCAGGACATTCTTCCAGGGATTAATTCTGACTTCGTCAACTTCACCGGGAACCAGCTGGTCGAAAAACTGGGTCAGGCGCTGTCTGTTTATAACATTCAGATTCGCCGTTGCCGTTGTTGGTACAAAGGCCACGGAAAAGATCCCTTGCTTTTCAGAAGAAATCCTGGAAAGTTTGTTTCGAGGACCTTCCTGAAGTCATTCGGAATTCACCGAGGCCTTTCTCAAACCCGTGAGTGTTTTATTGGACATCAAAATGGGCTTTTGAAGCTCCTCGGCGGCGGCCATGCTAGGCGATGCGAGGCCTAGTAATGCCGATCCAGAGCGCATGAATACCTTAGACCAAGGCGAAGCGGGATCTAGTGGTCTGTGTTCAACAACCGCTAACCCAGCTCACTCTGCTAAACACCAGGGAATGGAATTAGACGTCCAAATCCAAACTTCTAATGACATGGAAGAGGGTCATGCCTGGACGCCGGATGACCTTTACTCCAACTGGCACGTAAACATATGCAAGAAGAATCGTCAAAGGTTAGCAAGAGGCGAACAAGTCGTGATCGCAGGAAAGATCTATGCTCCCCCGACACACTTGCTGCAGACCGTCGTGAAACCGAAGAAAACGATAGCATCGCCAGTACAGCCGGCTATGGATCAAACAACGTCTCAGAAGAGGAGGAAATTACCACCCCTTCCTAAAACTGACTATAAGGTGATAATAAGACCCAAGAAGGTCATGGAAGTCAGAAAATTCGTTCCTACCCAGTTCTCAAGAGCCATCGTGGCTGCCTGCAACAACCCGGAATTGTGCGACTTCTCCAAATTTATTGTGAGACCCCGCACAGGATCGAACATCATCATAGTCAGCACTCCTTACGACGAGACTGCGGACGCCATACGGCACATCAAGAGTCTGACCTTGGAAAACAAGGCTTACGAAGTCAACGTCTACCTGGCGGCGCCTGAGGACGTCATCAGAGGAGTTATTCATGGAGTGGATCCAAACACACCATCAGAGGAGCTTCTATCAAACATCCGACTACGCACACAAGGGGTCGAGCTCGTTCAAGCACGAATGTTGGGAAAGTCTCGCACGGCAGTGCTAACATTCATAGGCCCCATTCTCCCCCGCTACGTCATCTATTACGGGGGAGAGACGGCATGTTACCCATATCGACCAACCCAACAGATCTGCCAAGACTGTCTCAAGGCAGGCCACAGAGCGGATGTCTGCCCAACACCCAACGCCAACGTATGTCGGAACTGCGGCCTTCATGAACCAGAGGAAAACCACACCTGTGAAGCCAAGTGCGTGGCCTGCCAGGGAAACCACCCAACAGGAGACAAGGCCTGCAAGCAGCGCCTCAGGGCACATATCGGACGTTACAACAACAAAGGTAAACAAAGCAATAACAATCAGCAACAGAAGCCCCCCAAGCAGCACGTCAGCCGGAGAGATCAGCAGATCAAGCCGATGGAGCGCCGCTGGTTTTCATCGGAGGAGGAGGAACAGCAGCTGGCAGAGAAACAGCGACCCCAATCCCGATCGAGATCCAAGGGACGGGACTTGACAGCCTACTATTCCCAACAGAAGACACAACAGATCAGGCCCAACCAGCAGGGACCACCAGAAGCGATAGGGGCGACGCCAGACAAGCTAGAGCACGACAGCAAAAGGGTAAGCTGGGCTCAGGTTGCCTCTCCCACTGCTCTAAATGGGTATGGTCCATGCCAGGATTGCACTAGGCTCGAGGAGCAAAATAGACAACTGAAAATAAAACTATCAGAACAACAGAAACGCCTTAATAAGGTGGAACAACAACTACAACAACTGCTACAAATGGGTCAGAAGCAAACTGCCCCCCAACCCTCATCAATAGTATCGATACAGCCACAACCGGTACAAAATGCTGTAAACACCTCCGCATCTCAACCTCAACAGGCGAGTGTACTCCAAACGCAACGGCAGAAAACGCTTACGCAAACTCTCGGACTTCACACTCAAGAAAACGCACCAAGCATTCTTACTCAAATGCAACAAATGATTATTCAAATGCAGCAGACCATGACACAACTAACCAAACAACTCCAAGACCAACAAATTGCCACGCAAACTCAATTTGCGGCAGTTCAAGAAGAATTCAATTCGAAAATCCAAATAATAACTCAGGGGGTGCGAAAACGCACAGGAATCCCCGATGACCCCCGACTAAAAACCCACCGAAGGTCCGCTGGCATGACAGATCTCAGCGACTGCGAGTCAGTGGCGAGTAACGCTGATGGCTGCCTCCCCTAACCGGCAACCAAACCACCTAGAGCTCTGGCAGTGGAACTGTCGCTCCTTCAGGAGGAAACGCAGCTCCCTGCAGATGTTTATTCAAAATCAACCGATACCTCCGGACGTCATCTGTCTCCAAGAAACAGGATGCACAACATACCTCAAAGGATACCTCACATACACCCATGACACGGCACCTAAAATAGCTACACTAGTGGCCCCCACACTAACAGTCATACCGCACGACCTTCCCTTCAGTGAAATTAATCAAGTTCTCATCGAGATCATCTCTCAAAAAAGAAGAAAGCAGAGTGTGTTTGTTCTAAACCTTTACAGTCCTCCAAGCAACACGCACGAAGATTTCAAGCCACTTTTACTGGAATGCACACGCATAGCGGGAACGAACCCCCTTATTATTATGGGGGACCTAAACGCTGTACATACGGCATGGGGCTACCACAAGGACACCCCGAAGGGAACCAAGTTGTTGGAAGCGGCTGAGCAGCTGGACCTCTGTCTTATGACGGACACCATGTCCCCCACTAGAATAGGAAACAGTGTATGCAGAGACACCTGCCCAGACCTAGCTTTCACCAAAAACATAAGACATTGCACCTGGACCAATCTAGAAGAAACACTTGGCAGCGATCACAAAATCCTTAGCTTATCCCTAATGACAACCCGTATGAAAAGGAACATTGGCTCTACTAAAATAACAGACTGGGATAAGTTCAGACAAATTAGACGGCCACACGACGGCATCACAACAATTGAAGATTGGGTTCAAAGCCTGAAGGATGCTCATGCAAAAACGACCAAGACTATCAACAAAACGACAAAAACCCCAGAAGTAGACAGACATCTCCTACATTTATGGGAAGCCCGAAAAAGTCTATTAAAACGGTGGAAATTGCAAAAATTAAATAGAAAACTTAAAATGAAGATAGCACAGGTTACGGCTGAAGCACAAGAGTATGCTATAAAGCTCGCCAAGCAAAACTGGGCAGATTTCTGCAATTCACTGAAAGGTACCCTAAGCACGGCTAAAGCATGGTCAATATTAAGAAGCATGATAGACACATCAAAAACCAAAACGGCCACAAGAAGAACCCTCCACACCATAGCCCATAAATACCCGGGCACAGATGCAGAGTTGATCACCGCCATGCACAAGAAATACATAGGAGACCCTACTCCGGCTTGCCAAACTTCATATGCAGGTCAACCAAACCCCTCCCTTGACTCCCCCATAACACTGGCGGAGGTCTACTCAGCCGCCCGTACATTTACAAGAAACACTGCCCCTGGAGGAGACAGTCACCTACGCTTTGATTAGGAACTTAAGCACCGAACATCTGCAAGACCTAACGAAGTACATCAACGAAGAACTGTGGGAGAAGGGACAGGTCCCATCAGCTTGGAGACACGCGGATATCATCACCATACCAAAGGCTGGAAAGCCACCGGCTGTGGAGAGTCTCCGTCCTATCTCCCTCACTTCTTGCCTGGGAAAACTCTATGAAAAAGTAGTCCACCTAAGGCTCCAAAATTACATCGACGAAAACAACATCTTTCCTTCCTGCATGCTGGGCTTCCGCAAGGGACTCTGCACGCAAGATGCTTTCCTCCGGATTAGGGAAGAGGTAATCAACACCATACCCCGAAAAGGCGAAAATTTCATTCTGGCACTAGATCTCAAAGGAGCATTCGACAACATTGGCCACCAAACCATATTGCAAGAATTAAATAATATCAACTGCGGAGAGAAAATTTTCAAATACGTGAAGGCTTTCCTCTCAGATCGCACAGCCACCATAGGAATTGGAGAGATCCGATCACCAAAAGTACCCATGCCGAACAAAGGTACACCGCAGGGTTCAATAATCTCTCCAATGCTATTTAACATAGCAATGATAAATTTAGCAAAAAAACTGTTGACCCGCACTGATATTGGCTTCACTTTATACGCGGACGACATCACCATCTGGGCTACTCAGGGATCCTTGGCGCAAAAAGAAGAAGCTCTGCAAGCCGCTATAGACCTAGTCGAGGAATTTGCCGGGGAGAGTGGCCTTCAATGCTCCCCAGAAAAATCCGAACTTATCAGGCTACACAGAAGAAATTACAAGTCCCCAGGAGAAATTCAGCTCTCTCTAGGAGACCAGATAATTCAAGAGAAGGACAAGATCAGAGTTTTGGGGCTGTGGTTGCAAAGCAATTTGAGAGTGGATTATACAATCAAAACACTCAAAACCACAGTCAACCAAATTTCCAGAATGATTAGAAGGGTGACCTGCCACCGGCAAGGGATGAGGGAGGAGGACACCCTACGCCTTGTACAGGCCCTAGTCGTTAGCAGAATTACCTACGGGCTCCCATATCACGAAATTAGATTCACTGATAAAAGGGCCATTGACACTATCATAAGAGGAGCCTATAAAACGGCCCTAAACCTCCCGCCAACAACATCAACGGAACGTCTTTGGGCACTCGGAGTGCACAACAACTTCGACGAGCTCAAGGAGGCGGTTCTAGAGAGTCAGAAACAACGCCTAACAACAACGCAGGCGGGTAGGGAAATCCTGTCAAAACTAGGGCTATGGCAGGCACTAAGAACTTCTGAGATCAAATCACAAATTCCGACATCCACAAGAAACAACATCTATGTGAACCCGATACCCAGGCACATGCACCATGAGTTACAGAAGGGTCGAAGGAAAGCCAGAGTCAAATCATTGGAAAAACAATTGTCTAAAGACGCGGAAGTTGTCTACGTGGACATAGGGGCTTACGGCGAACCTGGCAAGTTCACAATAGCTGCAGTTGACCACAAGAAGAGGCCAATTATTCAGGCTTCGATCTATGCCAAGGATCCTGCGGAAGCGGAATCACTGGCAATAGCCATCACCATAAAAACACAAGACAACCAAAATAAGTCATCCCACGTAGTGACGGACTCCCAACCAGCCTGCAGGGACTACCTGACCGGAAAACCTCACAAAAGAGCGTGTGGAATATTACGTTCCATCTCCCAGACGCACACAATTACATGGAAACCTGGACACGAAGACCTAGAAGGAAATGAGGTAGCGAATGATCTAGCCCGAGCTCTTACAAACCGGGCGTATCCCCATCCCTACCTCACCCCTCTCCTAGGACCCTACGGCGACAGGCTGGAACACCTACGGTTAGAAAGAAGAATTTTCTCACCACCACACAAACACCTTCCTTCCTCGGACGCTATAGACTGGAGAAAAATACAAACAAACACATTCCCTAATCTTCAAATTTTAAATAAAATAAGCCCAACAAAATACACGAGTTACTGTCCTTGGTGCGGTGCAAGCCCCACACTCTTTCACATCTCTTGGGAATGCCAGGACAAACCTGACCCAACGTTAATAGTGCCATGCCCGACACACGAGCAGTGGGAGGCGGCCCTGACCAGCGACAACCTGGACCAGCAAGCCTGGATTATCCAGCTAGTCCGCAAGTCAGCTGCTGCCAGCGGAGCCCTGGACTAGGGGCACCGACCACCCAGCTCCTGCGAATATTTGCTGATTATATGCTCATTAAAAGTTTTCTCTCTCTCTCTCAGCATTCTTCTTTTGAGTCGCACTCATTATTGATGATCGGCGCAGCTTCCTTTTCAGGCGGCGCGACTGTACACGCGTGTAGCTGCTGTCAGAATCCATCTCAGTCACTGTGGCGTCATCTGCTGAGTCTGGAAGCTCCACGTCCGCGACGTTGAGGTGACCCGTCGAGTACGCCGCAGCATGTTTGATGGTGGCGGGTGGACGCAGGGGTCGTGCGCCCGCCATCCCGAAGGATGACGAGATCACAAATAGCTCACAGCGATAGAAAAATCTTCTGAGCCACACAAGGCCTGAAACCCTAGAGCAATGTTCTGAGCCACAGAAGCGCTACATTGCTCTAGGTTTGCAAGCCTACAGCGTGGCATTGTGCCCCACAGAAGAAGAAGAGGAAGAAGAAGCGCTACACTGTTCTAGGTTTTCGAGCCATCAGCCTGGCACTGTGTGCCACAGAAAAAAAACGCTACACTGCTCTACGTTTTCAAGTCCTCAGCGTGGCATTGCGTGCCACAGAAGCAAGAGAAGAAAAAGCACTTCACTGCTCTAGGTTTTCAAGCCACCAGCGTGGCATTGTGTGCCACAGAAGAACAAAAAGAAGAACAAGCGCTACACTGCTCTAGGTTTTCACGCCACCAGCGTGGCATTGTGTGCCACAGAAAAAGAACAAATGAAGAAAAAACATTACACTGCTCTAGGTTTTCAAGCCATCAGCGTGGGATTGTGTGCCACAGAAGAATAAGAGGAAGGAGAAGAAGCGCTACACTGCTCTAGGTTTTCAAGCCATCCGCGTGGCATTGTGTGCCACAGAAGAACAAAAAGAAGAAGAAGCGCTACACTGCTCTTGGTTTTCAAGCCATCAGCGTGGCATTGTGTGCCACAGAAGATTAAAAAGATGAAAAAACACTGCACTGCTCAAGGTTTTCAAGCCATCAGCGTGGCACCATGTGCCACAAAAGAAGAAAAGGAAGAAGAAGAATAAGAAGTAGAAAAAGAAGTGCCATAGTAATCTAGGTTTTCAACCCATCAGCACGGCACCATATGCCACAGAAGTAGTAGAAAAATTGCGGCACTGCGTTTGGTTTTCACGCCGTCGGCGTGGTACGATGGCACCATGTGCCACAGAAGAACAAAATGGACAAAAAGAAGAAGCGCTACAATGCGCTAGGTTTTCAAGCCGCCGGCGGGGCACCGTGGCACCATGTGCCACAGAAGAACAAAGAGAAGATGAAGAAACGCTACAGTTCGCTAGGTTTTCAAGCTGTCGGCATGGTACCGAGGCATCCTGTGCTACAGAAGAACAAAAAGGACAAAAAGAAGAAGCGCTACAATGCGCTAGGTTTTCAAGCCGTCGGCGGGGCACCGTGGCACCATGTGCCACAGAAGAACAAAAAGGACAAAAACAAGAAGAAGAAGCGCTACACTTCGCTAGGTTTTCAAGCTGTCGGCGTGGTACCGAAGCACCGTGTGCCACAGAAGAACAAAAAGAAGATGAAGAAACGCAACAGTTTGCTAGGTTTTTAAGCTGTCGGCATGGTACCGAGGCATCCTGTGCTACAGAAGAACAAAAGGAAGATGAAGAAGCGCTGCACTGTGCTAGGTTTTCAAACTGTCGGCGTGGTACCGAGGCACCGTTTGCCACAGAAGAACAAAAAGAAGAAGAAGCGCTACTCTGCGTTAGGTTTTCAAGCTGTCTGCGTGGTACCGAGGCACCGTGTGCCACAGAAGAAGCGCTGCACTGCGCTAGGTTTTCAGGTTGTCGGCGTGGAACCGAGGCACAGTGTGCCACAGAACAAAAAGAGGAAGAAGTACTACTCTGCGTTAGGTTTTCAATTTCAAGCTGTCAGCGCAGTACCGAGGCACAATGTGCCACAGAAGAACAAAAAGAAGAAGAAGCGCTACACTGCGCTAGGTTTTCAAGCTGTCAGCGTGGTACCGAGGCACCGTGTGTAACAGTAAGAACAAAAAGGAGATGAAGAAGCGCTACACTGCGCTAGGATTTCAAGCCGTCAGTGTGGCACCGTGGCACCATTTGCCACAGAAGAACAAAACGAACAAGAATGTGAAGAAGAAGAAGCGATGTACAGCGCTAGGTTTCTAAGCCTTCGGCGTGGCGTATTGCGGTTCCCCGAAAACTGCAGCAACGGAAGTGGCGGGTGCTTCACTGACAAATAAAACACAACCTTAGTTTTTTCGAGCAATAACCGCAGTGCAAAAACTGAAATGCAATATTGATAAATTGTTTTATGGACTAAAATGGTTTACTGTAAAGAGCGTAATACATCTGCGGCGTCCGTAGCGAAATCTTTGCGACGTTGAATAACTTCATATGAAAAATAGGTGTGGCGTACGTAAATCCGTAAAAAAAGAACTTAAATCGTGTTAAAAGATGATTGTTGCTTAGAGCTGCCTTTAAACGCAACCTATAGGTAACATAGATTCACTGAAGACAGGAATTTGTTACAGTGAAGGCAATTGTATAGCATAACCGTTGTTATACTGTCACATCCTGGCTGCGTTCGCGGCTGGTTTTTCTGTTGTTAAGAGCAAAAACATGTTATTATGCAACCTAAACGGGAACATACCCCGGTAAATATGGTCGTAATTTATTTGAATGTTCTGATTAAAAAAAATAAGACTCTTCCTACAAGAATCAAACACATGTCTGACAATCAGATACGTGGTGTTAACCCATTGCGCCCCAGAAGCAAGGGCAAGTGCGATCTTTAAAAACGATCTTGTTTGTTTTCATACAATGTACTCAACATGGCACGACGGACGCAACTGGCTTTATGAGATTGATTTATAGGAAGGGAAAGGCGCGATAACTGTCTCACTTGTTTTCTGTGGACACATCAACTGCGCCGCAAGGGAAGGGAGGAAGGTGGGAGTGAAAGTGGAAAGAGAGAAAGAGGAGCCGTAGTGGAGGGCTACGGAGTAATTTCGACCACCTGGGGATCTTTAACGTGCGCTGAGATCGCACAGCACACGGACGCCTCTTCGTTTCGCCTCCATCGAAATGCAACCGCCGAGGTCGGGTTCGAACCCGGGTACTCCGGCACAGTAGTCGGGCGTCTTACCACTGCACCACCCCGGCGGGGCTGGCATTATGAGGGGATTACTGCAAGCAGTTTTAATCCAGCAAAATATTATATTGCATATGCATTTAAGTTTATTCACTGTAATGCAATTAAAAAAAACTAAAACAAACATATAGCTTTATTGACTTCCTTTTTATTGTGTTTTATTTTTTGTGACGCCAGCTGGCACTTCCTTTGCTGCAGTTTTTAAAGGATTGGCAATACGCTTCCTCATGGCACCGTGTGCCACAGAAGACCAAAAAGAAGTAGATAGAACAGCGTGCCGAGCGATTAGAAAAGCGGCGACGGTAAGACGCGGAAAGACAGGCCCGACTACCTTCTATGACTGCATGGAGACGAGGCGTGGAGTGCAGCTGCCCAGGCCGAAGCCACTGCGGCAGAGCAGAAAGAAAACAAAAGCAGAGAAGAATCTGTGTACTCCCCTATAACCTGAACCTTAGCGCAGTCTAGGGAACGTAGCTTTAGCTACACCATTAGGCTTTTTTTCTCTCTTTTTTTTGTTGAAGCTGTATCGCGCCAAAAGCCAGTGCTTGTTTCGTACGCATAGTAACAGAACTGCTTAGCGTCGCGATGGAAAATGTGGTGCGCAGTGTCTTCACGGCATCATTAGGAAACGGAAGCCAATAAGGTCAACCGGTAGCGGACACCCAAAGTCGTCTGGAGGGAGGGCAGTCAACAAGAATATTATAGCAGCGCCTGTGGCGGTAACTAAGCATACCGTGTTCGTCGAGCCTTCTGTCGAAATTTTCGGTAACTAAAGGCTCCCTGCACAGCGCTGCTGCCTTCGTTTTTGTCACTCCGAATGCAGTGCATCAGGCCGACCAGCTGGTGTGCCAACACATGCCGACGCGTGCCTGTACGTGGCCCGCCATGAAAGGGGGGGAGAGGAGGGCGCCTCCTTCGCGTGGGTTGTATCGTTGCTGCCTGTGATGACTGTTCACGTTCTGTTTTATTTACGATGCTACATGTTACGTGCGAGGCCCATGGTGACAAGATCCCGCTCTCGCTGTTGAATTATTGCAAAATGGCGCGTCAAAACCAGAGCGTGCCACAGGCGGGCACAGAGGCCCATGCACGCGCTGGGCATCGAGAACACACAGAAAGAATGCCAGAGATGTTTATTGCTATTGGCCTGAGCTTCACCGCTTCTAAGGCACGCTCTTCTGCCTCCTTTCGACGTCGGCGGTAGCTCGGATGCGAATGCCACGGCCACTGGCTGTGCGCTCGTGGCTCAAGGTGCCATCTCCTACGAAGGCCGAGCTTTTAGTTACATTGGTGGTGGAGATTCCGCCAGGAATGGACAAACTTCGCGATGACGTCGTTATAACGTCCCCCTCATCGGTGGTATGCAATGATGATTCTTGCTGGAGCGCGGTTGGGACAAGCGGCAGTTCACGTTTCTTGAATAGGCCGCTTGGAGCTTTGCTTACACGCATCGCTTTACTTTGGTAACATGCTTTTATTTTTTAAAAAGGACCTTGGTCGTTCCAGCACTCTGCGGAAACACGCCACTGCCGTCTTAAATCTGGATTTCCTTAACTTGCGCTGAGCGCGTAGCGGTAAGCGTGGTAGAGCACGAGCCTGGACGCGTGAAGGCTGCTGCAGCATTGCCAAAAGCCGGCATAGAACTAGTTACCTACAACGGTGGGTGAAGGGTCTATAAGAAATAATATAGCCTCAACGTCACCCACAATGAGCCTCACCGGTTGAAAAGAAACTTATAAAAGTGGTTTAGAAAGTCGGTATGAAAAACTCAGGTGTTGGCGGCATCATATAAGATGACACTATTACTCGGGGGCTTGGTTTCAGAGAAAAGAAGAGGAAGTTGAAAATTTCAGAGCCATGGACTAACATGGACCATGAAAGTTTGAGGGTACCCAAGCTGCTCTTGTGTGCCACGCACCAGCATGATCGGGTGCCAACCTTCAGCTCACCTTGCAGATCTACTTTCGCGTACTTTGCTACTCGCTAGGTCACTGAACTCTGATTTATTGACTCTGTTATCTCATTGATCTCATTAGCATACAGACGCAAGCTACTACTTTGCATAAAAGGCAACCCTATAGAGATTTAATAACGCGTTTCAGCAAAGCCGCATGTCAGGCTTCCATGGTTGGTGTGTACGGAGTGTCACTAAATCCGCCATTTGGGGGACGATGGGGCGCCATCATGCGGGAGCGGTGGGAAACACATTGGGCGGCAGTGTAGCAGACGACACGAAAGCGCACTATGCGAAATGGCCAAGCCAACGCAGGTGAAAAGCGTTACCTTCCCCTTTTTTTTGGATTCGGTTCGAAAAGTAGGGAGAGTGATTGCGGTATCACGTTCATTCTGTATGGGGAAATGTGTCAGTGTTTTAACAATCCTCTCATAACGCATGCATATACTGTCTTCGTATTGTAAGAGCGTATAGCATGGGCATGGCGCGGGCTGCGTTCGACGTGACAGATTGAGACTCTCTCAGCGTGCAGATTCACGATAGATTTAAATTTATTAAAAAAAATCGTAAGGAGAGCGCGGAGGCAGAGATAGATGGATCGCAAAGGGCAAAGCAGCTAGCGATTTGTTGATGCTGCAGAGCTAGGTGGAATGGTCTGCTGTGACTCACGAGTGGCGCATATGCGCGGGACGCCTTGAGTTACAGAGCACAATGCGGCCACCGCGACGCCGCCATGGTGCAATGGGCATCGCTTCTTCCTCGCGTCATCTACAAGAGTGTAGCTATAGGATATTTTCTAGGAAGCTTGGCAGAGAGGCACTCATCCACACCCCCTGAACAGGGCATTGAACAATAGAAGCCTGCAGCAAACCCACAGCATTTTTCTGGCAATGGGCTGTAGCTGGTTTCTGCCCCAGAATGGATGTGGTCGCAGTGCTGAAAAGGTTCTCGATGAAAAAAGAATGGCCCTTTGTTGTATAAGGATACACAACCTTTCTGCCTGCAAAGCGATTTCTGCGGAATCAACGACTTGGTGACGCATGCGCATCTCCTATCTCTTCGCCTGCCCGTAGGATGTCACTACCTATAGCACTTGGCTTCAGGCTTGCAAGTGGAGAGGCAGCCTCGGTGGATGCGATAGAGACTACGAAGAGACAGTTGGAGTTTTGGTGGCGAGCAGCAGGGAGCAACATCCCTGTGACGCGGTCGCAAATACAGTGATTTTTTGTGTGCTTTTCTTTCTTTTTGGCCACACCTTTAGCTTTGTGAAGTTAAATCGGCGACCCGATATAAAGTGTGTGCCACCATCATCATCACCATCAACGGTTTCTGCCCCCAGAACGGATGTTGTCACAGTAGCGGAAAGGTTCTTGATGCACAGAGAATAGGCATTCTGTTTGAAAGAATCCACATTTCTGCCTCCGCAGCTATTTCTGCGGAATCAAGGACTTGGTAATACATGCGCTTCTATATGTCGGATGCGCATGTCGGTCAGAAACGAAGGCTGTTCTACGTCCAGAGCGCTCCGCTCCGCAAGTGAACGAGCATGAACCATCCAGGAGACTCATTTGTGCCCGGCGGTTTCTTTGCCGTTACAGGCTGTTGGACAAAGACGACGACTTTCAAGCAACCTAACGAAGTGCATCTGATTGCGTGCACCGAAGGAACAAAATCTGAATGCTTTGGCGAGACCGAAGGCGATCCTTTGAGGTAAAAAACAAATACTGCGCGTCTTGCAAGAGTGTCAAGTGCGTCATATGCTCCGAGCCGCAAAAATACATATATTACATGTATGTATGCATCTAAAGGAAATATACATGATGAAAAGTACCTACTGGAGTTTACAGCCAGCCTGTAACGCACCAGTGATAGCTGCAATGAGGATTTGCTCGGTGCGGGCCTAATTTATTAATTAGTTCAAGTGTGTGTAAGCGGAAGACGGTCGGCAAGGAAAGTGGCGTACAGGAGCAGTTGGCGCTTTCGGGTCAAACCTGTATGCAGTTTGCGCAGTCTTCCTTCACCAAAATTTGCCAACAGCGGGCACCACCGCACTGGTTTTAAAATTCGCGGTACTGATGACGAGATGTGTGGAGTCTCGTGTGGAGACAATTTTGGTAGCATGTCAGCGTTTTTAAACAGGCTGAACTGAAGCATTTGTTTAGGGCTTGAGGAGACTGAACGTCCGACGTTACGTTTCTACCTGGCATTTTGAGTGGGGTTATTTACAGCAGGGTCTATATATATGAAGACTACTTACAAAGCCCCCAGCTAATAGTGTCGCTGCAGAAGTTTGAGAGAACACACATGATAACAAAAAAGGGGCAAGGTTAGACACCGCATCAAGTGCGCAAACCAGCTCTTTGGGGAGTCAATTTTTAGGTAAATGTCCCTTAGCGGACGCTTTATGAGGCCAAACTGAATTGTAGCTGGACCAACAGGTTCACCATTGAGATCCGACACGCCGAATTTGCAGAGGAGGTCGAGTCTACATAGGAAAGCTTGTCCCAGCGTTGGTAATCAATTTCTGTAATCAGAATGTATCGTACTATGGGTGAATGTAGAATAGAATATCTTCTTTACAATTGTTTGCAACAAGTCCCGAAACAAATTCGCGTCCTTGCAGATTTTATAACAGCGTTCAATTGGAAGAGTTACGCCACAGGGATTTTAGTTAAGAAAAAAAAGGGTTTTTCTTCGCCTGTTTTGCATTGTCATGCCCTTGCCACCGCGATGTTTTTTATCCCCATGCTTCATGCACCAACTAGCCATCCAAAATTCTTTCTTTGTCTTTATCTGCGTAGCCATGCGTTAACAGGGAAAGTTTTGAATGAATACAAGTGCAAATAGGCGTTTTGGGCACACCCGGACTGAAGTCGCCGCCCTTCATGCCAAAGGTAAAAAAAGTTCGCTATGGATTAGCTTGTGGTTAAACCTGGGGCTGCGCGAGAGTTATCTGCATGGAAACGCTTAGATTCCGCTTGAAAGTAAAGCCTTAACGTTTGCACATAGCAGTTTACTCCATGATTTCAGCTTTATTCAAGCAATAGGGGGCACTTTTGCGATAAAGCGAAAGTCTATCGCGAGATGGTCCGAAGCCCTCCACTACGGCACCTCTTTCTCCCTGATTTCTCTGCCACCTTTGTGATGACGCGACAGCGCAAGCTACCAGCCTACATATAAAGCTCCGCTTTAACCAAGGGGTACGAACGTGCCAGCGTTGCCTAGTGATAACGTGAATGCAAGGGTTTTGGCAGGCTTTTTATGATATCACCCTCCCATATAAAATGTGAGGCCCGAGTTGGTAGCGCCTGCCAAACGTAATTTCAGGAAGGTTTATGTCAAGAACCGTTAGTGCTCGACCATGCCAGCTACCACCTCCCACGATTTCCTCTTTCTTCGCTCTTCGGACAGGCACCGACGGGTACCGGACAGGCAAGTACAGGCGCGGTGAAATGGCGAGACCGTGGCCCCCCAATGTACATCTCGATAAAAACAAAATAACGGAATAATGGCGGTGGAAAGCGTACACTTTTTACGCGCTCTAGTTTGTGGACCCCTGACGAAAATATGCCTTGTCCTTGTATACCTCATATCACGGCATGTTTGAGCGCTCAACAAGGTTACCAATTTGGATACTACTAAGGTAAGAAAAGCGTTGCAGGGGGCGGGGGGCTGAATGTTAGGTGGACGGATTAGGTTAAGGTGTTCGAATGGGTCAAGTAGATGGCCCTAGTACAGGACTGGCCTAATGAAGGAATGTGGGAGATGCCTTCGCCCTTAAGTGGGCATTGTTCGGCTGATGTTGACGACGAGGATGTCTGTCGTGCAACAACTTGAAGGAGCATCTGGCATCCTCTTCGCTCCTGGCCCTTCCTCGTGAGTTGCCCGGGCCCGTACGCTCATTAAAAATTTTGCCAACAAAACAAGCTTGCGCCAGCCCACATAGTTGCCTGCATTGACATTGAAGAGATTATTTCATGGTTTATGGTTTATCGATTCTGGGATTAGCGTTCCAAAGTGGTCCAGGCTGAAAGATGCTGTAGTTGAGGGCTCCGGAAATTTAGATCATCCGGAGTCTGTAAAGGGCACTGACATCGAAAAGCACATGGACGCTTTTCTTTTAGCCTAATTCGAAACGCAGGCAATACAAACGGGATTCGATGCTTTCGCTTAATATTTAGTTCAGCAGCAATGAATCCTTGTCCCGGCGGGGTGGCGCAGTCGTTACGGCGCTCGACCACTGTTCCCAAGGATGCGGGATCGAATACCGGCCTCGGCGGCCGCTTTTCGTTGGAAGCGAAAAGCAAGCCGTTACACCGTTTCCTAAATCTACGCCGTTTCCTAAATATGCAACGCTCCAATTGTTTACTCAACGATATTTGAAATACTTTCGACCACCAATATCGACGATGGATGGAATCCCGAAATATAAGATGCTCAACTTTGAAACGGGTTGGTGGCAGTTAGCGCACTGCTCGACGTTTATTTTTATCATATTTCTATATCCGCGTTATAAATTAGTCACCTATTTCGTCATTTTCTTTTGTAAATTTTTATTTCTACTCTTGTAACCTGATGCTCCCGTTTTCTTTTCAACCACCAATCTTACATTCGCTTTTAAAACTTCCGCACCGGGTTCATTCACCCTATCGCTGGTGTATCTAAACCATAGGGTCTCAGGGAAAGTTACTGTACCAACGTCGACGACGGTATGAATGCCATCGCATTTAGGTATAAGAGAATAAATTAATTGCCTTTATGGATTTGCGACACACCCCACATGCGCCATCTTCCAGGTTATCTTTCTTTTTGAAGTTGTGGGTTCTTACGCACTCTGATCTACCTTAAAAACGCAGGGCGCTTGCGCTTCAGTCATTAAAGTATGATTCCTTCCTGAACTGCCTTTTTTCTTAGTTTTTGATGCAGTTCTACTCTCTCTGGTTATTGCATATTGTTAATCGTCTTTTAATCTTTTAATCAATCAATCTTTTACATTCCGTCATTTTAAATTGTATTTAAGTTCTTTATTCCTCTGTCCTCGTGCACCGCGTATTTACTCGCTAGTTTCATACTTCCTTTCTCCTATTTTGATTTAGGCTTTGTCGTTATAGTTATTTAAATGCCTATTCTTCATACCTAAAATTGTCCAAACCCCTCACGCGTTCCTCATGTACATATTACTTTGAGTTCTCCGTGTTTCGAAATGCCCCCACCCATTTCTCCTTTCTCCGCCCAATTTGTTGTTTCGTCGTGAGCACACAGTGCTAATGCTCAAAACACTCTCTGATTTATTTGTAATCCCGATAGTATCTAAGCCTGTGGGCGCAAAACTGTACTCCCGAAAGTAAGCTCTGGCACTATTGTTTCATTTCGAACAACCTGCAATACCTGTAGCTACAATGCCATAAACTTGATTATCCCGGTATCTCGGCACAGAGGGGCGTCGGACGCTGGTTTCGTATCTCGGTCGTCAGTTACATAACAGCACTTTAACCTGCAATGTTCCCGGTTAGCACGAAGCCAAAAGGCTTCAGAACGTCAGTTCCAAGAGGACAGCTGCAGAGGACGGCGGTAACGGCGTGGTGCCCGATGTGTAACCTGCACCGTTCGCCCAACCATATCATGTAATAACTGCCCATTTTTATGGTGGTCCTGCCATGCAGGATGAATCTGAGCACGGGGAAGTGTTGTTGGCGCCCCAATTAACCCCACGAATAAAACTCCGATGAAGAGGCGTACCGTATTATTATTAAGAAAATGAAGCGGATCGCGAAATTAAAGCCGTGGTGAGACCAGGGCAAGGAGAGAATTCCTGCCGTTTGCACTGTTTTAATTTTAAGAATTTTCGCCAACAGTTCTAGAGCCATAGTCTTTGAAATGAAGGGCTTGGTCTGGTTCGATGCGGATACCCGGAAAGAGACTTTAGCGTTAAAACCTTTCCCAATCAAGCATTACACGAAATCTTACACAAGAAAAAAACAACTCGCACTGGACAAGAAACGAAAGCAGGCAAGGTCAAGGCGAACTTCTAAATTCTTCTCGAACGAAGGCTACCATTGAGAACATCACGGCAGAGCCTTTGACAGCATTTCATCGTACCGTGTTGGTCGGGGTATGGGCGGACTTGAGCGGCTGACACACGTGCGCGCCACCGCCGCCGGCTGAGTCCGACTACGGCGAAACCTTCTATCGATGTGTTTGCGAACTCAGGACAGTGGGCATAGAGCCGCGGTTCCCGTATTTGTCTACCACTAAAGAATGCAGCTCTGCAGGCCGGCTAATCAACCTGCCAGCACGCGATGCGGCGAGCCTGCACGTGCCCCGGCACGAAAGGCGGCAGCACGAAGGACACATCATTATTGCCGTTATTTGTGCTCCGCGTTTATTTTTTCGAAGCTGCAGTGTACTCAAGCAGAATACGACTGGGCCAAGTTCTAGGGAGCTGTCGCATTAGGAAACCGGTGCTTTTAGACAACAGTACGCCACCGACGGGGATAAGGGCCGACGCACATGATGCGGATAAAACAAAAACACTCACAGAAGGACAGTGCGAGGCATTTATTCAAATACGCGTCATGATCACCTCTGCAAAAAGGGCTTCACTATATTGTGGAGACATCGGTTGGACCCCGTGTGCGAATTACATGTCCGCTTGCTGTCCGTGTCCCGCGACGTGTGGCGTTTTCCTCTGGGACGGTAGCCGATGGCTTGGTCACCTTCGTCGTAGACAGGACGGGGGTGAAGGACCTCGGTGATCCTGGTTCCGGAAAATCCAGCCTTGTGTTTGACTTCGCAGATGATTTTTGCGGCGGTGCAGATTGGGGCGACGAGGGCTCACTTCTTTGAAGACGGCTTGAAGCATGGTTGACGTCCATCACAGCACCTTGTGGAATGACGTTTTGGAATAAAAAACCACGTAGAAGAGGCACTTGGTCAAGACGCAGCAGGCAACCTGTTCCAATGCGTACGTAGAACACCGTGCGCGCTACACTCGTGGCGGCGCGCGTGGCAGGGCCCGTGGATTTAGGCTCGTGGAGCCTACCAGAGCGCCACCAAAAGCCGGAAATAAATTGAAGTTACCTTCCTACGGAATGACACGTCTACTAGAAAGAAGCTCCGATGCTCTAGATCTCCGAATAGAAAATCCTTCCATTAGAAAATTTTTATGAAAGATATAACCTGGTTTACTGAAACTCCTGAAAAATTGAACTGATGCATATGGAATATAGGATGCACCTCTTTAATTCAGCGACCTTGATTTCTTAGAGAGGAAAAAAAAGTTGAAAGCATTCACATCGATGAAAAATAACACGAATACGTGAGTGTTTGAGGGCACTCAAACTGCACCTAAAAGGGTGCGACGTGGCAACTTTAATGGCAGCGATCTGTGCACTCCCCTTGTAGATTATTCTCGTACTTTGGTGCTCGCTCAACCAGTGAATCTGTTATTAGTGAATCTGTTATATCTAATCTGCGTACTGTCGTAAGCGACCAAATTACAAGAAATTTTATCGGTGCAGTGCATACAACGAGGGCGAGAAGAGACACAGCGCACACAGGACGAGTCTCCTTTCGTTCTCGTCGCATGCGCTGCAGCGATAAGGTCTAACCAATATGCCCTCTCGTCTACCTTGTCTACAAGAAATATTACCTGAAATCGATGTTACACCCCGCTTGGCCCGAGGCGAACTGCAGGCCGGCTTGGTATGTTTGTGTATGCTGACTATCTATTAACTAGTGTAAAAAAGGAGTAAAGGTTTTATGGTCGTCGCACATATTCACTCCTCAAGAATGAGATGAATGCAAGAGTTTGGAATAAGTGCCACAAGGCACAAAGACCTGAATTGGAGGCAAAAGTACGAAGATTAGAACCTCGCCATGCTCCGGTTTTTGGAAGACAACAGCCCACACGAGTTCCAAACACATCTCAAAATGTCTATCTCTATGCTGAATGTTCATTGTATCCAGTAATGCAAGAAATGGAATAGCTTGTTTTCCTTTTTTCACGAAATATATACGTTCCATCAGTGCGTTACAGAAAGCTTGCTACCGTTGCTCGCAGGTCGAAAGCCATGCGACATCGGTAATCGCCGTAGCAACCAAACACGGTGCCATCGTCGATGCATGCGAAACGACAGCTGAGAGAGCTCACGCAAGCAGGGCAATGGCACGAGAGACCTGGTGGCCACGTCGGGCGAAATTTGGATGCCTCGCGGATCACTGGAAGCAAGCGCACCTGTTTTTAAGAGGACACGAAATTATAAAAATTTCCAGACTATGAATAATATTTGTGTGGCATATATGTGTCTGCGTAATTTCCGGAATGAATTCTCACGTGATTATACGTTAGCTGCTGTCTGCTATAGAAACAAATCACCCAGAGAGCGATGCTAGCCTCTGAATCATTTATTCCGCTGTGGGAGTATCCGATAATGTGACTAATGCCTCTTGAGATGCCCAGTAGCCATGAAAGGTTTTCATGCGAATATTTCGTGATATCAGTGCGATCATAATAACCTTGCGCCAGCGCGCTGCTGCCTTCCTAAGGCCTTCTCGCGATTTGCTTAAGACACGAGGATTGGAACGACCGCTGGAAGGACCTCGTTTGTTCGATCCTCTTATCACCATTTCGTATGGATGCAGCTGCTAGAGTTTCCAGCTCCTTCCAATTCCACCATAGAATCCGGTCTCCCGACTTCACAGAACCCGGACGACTACCTTGACCGAAAGAGGTACGAACTGAGGCATGTCAGCTCATCTGTGATCAAGCATGTTCAGGTACGTCGAGGATGCGAGGCTGCAAACAGCCGACGCTGAGGACACAAGACAATTGTTGTCGACATTGTGCCCTAGCGCTCCTCATAAATAGTACGCCATTATCATACTCGTGACTTTATGTGACTATTCGGCTTCATATAAACGGTGGCTGTAGAATTCCGATGCGATGAAGTTAGGCCTCGTTTACCAGAAAATTCCTGTTTGCTCTGCGGCGGAATTGTGAGCTGGCACTGGCAGGTTGTACATGACATGGCCATGCATTCACTGGTCGTCGGATTGTGTGATTTCATGAGAAGACATACTTGGCCTAGTTGGCCGGCGCTGCCAGCATAGGCACCGCCTTTGAGCCATGTGGCTGATAGAGGAATCCCACCCTCCAGAACCTTTCAATGCAGACAGAGGCATGGGGTCCCTAAACCGCACAGGCACGAAGGGAAGGCACGACGGAATCCGATATCTATACATACGTTGTGTGATCTTTCATATTAAAACGACTGGCTATTTGCATACGCAAGGTTGAAGTTGCTTTTCCTTGCTACATTGATACGGCTCGGTTAAAGCGGGTTCAAGGTTATTATTTCTCTTTTCTTGTGTCCTGCGCACTCACTGGCTAGTTTAATAGTTCTTTTACTCCACTGTGGGGCAACGCTTTGTCGATATAGTTCTGTCGTCCAATTTCTTTATTTATTCCTTCTTTAATAATTTTCAGCTTCCCGTGTTTCGACAGATGTCGAGCCGATATATCCCTGACCCCCCTCGTTTTTGGTTTTGCTGTCGGAACCTGGTGCTAATCGTCCAGCATCTTTATGAATAATGTGTAATCTTGACGATACTTCAGCGTTTAGGCCCCAAAACGCATTCCTAAAGTATGCTCTGGATGCCGACCGCTGGCGACTGCGTTTCGGCTTCACAGAAACGGAGAGGCATACGTAGACCGTGAGTGGTCAGTGCACGGTAAAGTTTCGCAGGTGGTCAAAATTACTCCGTAGCCTTCCGCTGTGGCTCCCCTCACTATCTTTTTACTTTCACTCCCACCTTCTCTCCTTCCCTAACGGCAAAGTTCAGGTGTCTACGGAACAAGTACGAGTGATATTGCTCCTTTCCTTTCCTATGAACCAATTAATATTATCATTATTACGCCCTAGCACAATTATTCCTTTCCAAATACCACTCAATACCCAATATTTGTTGTATTCCTCCAATTCCCTCCTCTTGATTATTCTGGTACCTTCATTGTACCGGCGGTCAGCACGTCACTTTCAAGAGGTTAGCCGCAGAGGATTGCGAAAACAAAATGGCCCTGTTTGTGCAATTAGCGCTGTACTTCTACCATCATCATCCGGCAGGCGGCAGTGTCCATGGTCTTCCTAGAATTCAGGAGGAATACGGCCGCGGCAAAAGATTGCTCACGACGCTTGATAAAGTACTTGTCCAGTGCAACTCTATAGGAGCGGCGTACCGTATTATCAAGAAGAAATTTTGAGAAAACTGAATGGCTTGATCTAGAGTTGACATTGAGACGCAGGAATCAGCTTGAGTGTGAATATATCTCAAAAATACCGAACCTGAAGAAAACACTTTGTAAATAACTGTAACACAGGAATTTCCTCTTTTTGCAGAGCTTAAGTGCGAGCGAGTGTATGGCTTTGTCAGGAAGTGTTGTTTGTAGGGAAAGCTACACTGCACTATGTTTTCAAGCCGTCGGCGAGGCACTATGACATCATGTGTCACAGAAGAAGAAAAAGAAGAAGAAAAGCTACACTGCGCTATGTTTTCAAGCCGTCGGCGAGGCACTATGACGCAATGTGTCCTGCTTGCTTGCTTTGTCCTCCAGCCGCGTGTAATCTACCAGGCACAGTTTCAGCGTCTTTCCCGCAGACAATGGGAGTCCCTTGAGGCCATCAATCGTGAGGCTATGCGTGCAATAACGTATCTTCCCCGCCTAACACCCATACCAGTACTTCAGGAGTATGCCCAGCTGAATATGCTCACTGAACTCGCTGATCAGCGGATGGCAAACAAATCTCGCAAACAATCTTTACAACTACATCATTTAAAGACACTACCTCCATGGGCGTACTGCCAGCTCACGGACAATCGCCCCACTGCTTCCCCGTCAGTATCATCCACACATCTGCCTGAAGGGTGCATATTATATACCGATGCATCACATACTGCAGAGCGCGGAGTTACTTCTGTGTATAGTCCCTCTCATCCGCGTCTCAACACTCACGTGACATATACCGCGGATACGTGCACCCCTCTGGCACTGGAACTTCAAGCAATTTACAATGCCATACATTCCCTTCCACCAGATCCTACATTCAATGCAGTTCATCTTTACACAGACTCTCTCACTGCCCTTAAACAGCTTAAGGCCGTCCGACGCACTTTCCAAATAACACAGTCCATACATATGCTCTGTTCAAAGTACCCATGTCCTGTGCGCATACACTGGATTCGCGGCCATGCTCGCGATCCACATAATATTCAAGCGGATGCTATGACGCATATAAACACATCATGCGATCCACCACTTTCCCCTCTTCTCTCAGATCCGTTCATGTCCAACGTTTCCGATTCGCAAGTTCTGCGCCAGCGAACACGCGCTGCCATTGCTCCTTGTTCGCACCCTCTCTCCCGTAGTCATACTCGGCAGGAGGAGTGGACAGTGCGCCGGATCCGGGCAGGGGCTGCTCTGACCCCAGCTGTTCGACATCGATGGCGGGAAAAAGATCTACCAGTGACTGACAGGTGCCCTCACTGTGACACTCCACCTGACGTCTGCGATGTGCGTCACTTGTTGTGGACGTGTCCATCAACGACTAATATTAGGCAACGGATAATCATGAAGTTGGGCCTGCGGTGGAATCGCGATAGTGATTATGGGAAATGGACAATGGACAATCGCTATACTGCCAACATTCTCGAATACATAAGCGCAACTGGACTTCACTCCTTCTTTTAACTTTCTATCTCCTGCATCCCATTCCCCCTTTCTCAACTTATGCCTTGTGGCAAACTCTTCGAAAAAAAAATAAAAAGAAGAAGAAAAGCTACACTGCGCTATGTTTTCAAGCCGTCGGCGAGGCACTATGACACCATGTGTCACAGAACAAAAAGAAGAAAAAAAGCTACACTGCGCTATGTTTTCAAGCCGTCGGCGAAGCACTATGACACCATGTGTCACAGAAGAATAAAAAAGAAGAAGAAAAGCTACACTGCGCTACGTTTTGAAGCTGTCGGCGCGGCACTATGACACCATGTGTAACAGAAGAACAAAAACAAGAAGAAAAGCTACACTGCGCTAGGTTTTCAAGCCGTTGGCGAGGCACTATGACACCATGTGTCACAGAAGAACAAAAAGAAGAAAAGCTACACTGCGCTATGTTTTCAAGCCATCGGCGAGGCACTATGACAACATGTGTCACAGAAGAATAAAAAGAAGAAGAAAAGCTGAACTGCGCTATGTTTTCAAGCCGTCGGCGAGGCACTATGACACCACGTTTCACAGAACAAAAAGAAGAAAAAAAGCTACACTGCGCTAGGTTTTCAAGCCGTCGGCGAGGCACTATGACACCATGTGTCACAGAAGAACAAAAAGAAGAAGAGCTACACTGCGCTATGTTTTCAAGCCATCGGCGAGGCACTATGACAACATGTGTCACAGAAGAATAAAAAGAAGAAGAAAAGCTGAACTGCGCTATGTTTTCAAGCCGTCGGCGAGGCACTATGACACCACGTTTCACAGAACAAAAAGAAGAAAGAAAGCTACACTGCGCTAGGTTTTCAAGCCGTCGGCGAGGCACTATGACACCATGTCTCACAGAAGAACAAAAAGAAGAAGAAAAGCTAAACTGCGCTATGTTTTCAAGCCGTCGGCGAGGCACTATGACACTATGTGTCACAGAAGAAGAAAAGGAAGAAGAAAAGCTACACTGCGCTATATTTTCAAGCCGTCGGCGAGGCACTATGACACCACGTTTCACAGAACAAAAAGAAGAAAAAAAGCTACACTGCGCTAGGTTTTCAAGCCGTCGGCGAGGCACTATGACAACATGTGTCACAGAACAATAAAAAGAAGAAGAAAAGCTGAACTGCGCTATGTTTTCAAGCCGTCGGCGAGGCACTATGACACCACGTTTCACAGAACAAAAAGAAGAAAAAAAGCTACACTGCGCTAGGTTTTCAAGCCGTCGGCGAGGCACTATGACACCATGTGTCACAGAAGAATAAAAAAGAAGAAGAAAAGCTACACTGCGCTACGTTTTGAAGCTGTCGGCGCGGCACTATGACACCATGTGTCACAGAAGAACAAAAACAAGAAGAAAAGCTACACTGCGCTATGTTTTCAAGCCGTCGGCGAGCCACTATGACACCATGTGTCACAGAAGAACAAAAAGGAGAAGAAAACCTACACTGCGCTATGTTTTCAAGCCGTCGGCGAGCCACTATGACACCATGTGTCACCGAAGAATAAAAAGAAGAAGAAAAGCTAAACTGCGCTATGTTTTCAAGCCGTCGGCGAGGCACTATGACACTATGTGTCACAGAAGAAGAAAAGGAAGAAGAAAAGCTACACTGCGCCATATTTTCAAGCCGTCGGCGAGGCACTATGACACCACGTTTCACAGAACAAAAAGAAGAAAAAAAGCTACACTGCGCTAGGTTTTCAAGCCGTCGGCGAGGCACTATGCAACCATGTGTCACAGAAGAACAAAAAGAAGAAGAAAAGCTGAACTGCGCTATGTTTTCAAGCCGTCGGCGAGGCACTATGACACCATGTGTCACAGAAGAATAAAAAGAAGAAGGAAAGCTACATTGCGGTATGTTTTAAAGCCGTCGGCGAGGCACTATGACACCATGTGTCACAGAAGAACAAAAAGAAGAAGAAAAGCTACACTGCGCTAGGTTTTCAAGCCGTCGGCGAGGCACTATGACACCATGTGTCACAGAAGAATAAAAAGAAGAAGAAAAGCTGAACTGCGCTATGTTTTCAAGCCGTCGGCGAGGCACTATGACACCATGTGTCACAGAAGAATAAAAAGAAGAAGAAAAGCTACACTGCGCTAGGTTTTCAAGCCGTCGGTGAGGCACTTTGGTACGTGTGTCACAGAAGAACAAAAAGAAGAAGAAAAGCTACACTGCGCTAGGTTTTCAAGCCGTCGGCGAGGCACTATGACACCATGTGTCACAGAAGAACAAAAAGAAGAAAAACTACACTGCGCTATGTTTTCAAGCCGTCGGCGAGGCACTATGACACCATGTGTCACAGAAGAACAAAAAGAAGAAGAAAAGCTGAACTGCGCTATGTTTTCAAGCCGTCGGCGAGGCACTATGACGCCATGTGTCACAGAAGAATAAAAAGAAGAAGGAAAGCTACATTGCGGTATGTTTTAAAGCCGTCGGCGAGGCACTATGACACCATGTGTCACAGAAGAACAAAAAGAAGAAGAAAAGCTGCACTGCGCTAGGTTTTCAAGCCGTCGGCGAGGCACTATGACACCATGTGTCACAGAAGAATAAAAAGAAGAAGAAAAGCTGAACTGCGCTATGTTTTCAAGCCGTCGGCGAGGCACTATGACACCATGTGTCACAGAAGAATAAAAAGAAGAAGAAAAGCTACACTGCGCTAGGTTTTCAAGCCGTCGGTGAGGCACTTTGGTACGTGTGTCACAGAAGAACAAAAAGAAGAAAAAAAGCTACACTGCGCTAGGTTTTCAAGCCGTCGGCGAGGCACTATGACACCATGTGTCACAGAAGAACAAAAAGAAGAAAAACTACACTGCGCTATGTTTTCAAGCCGTCGGCGAGGCACTATGACACCATGTGTCACAGAAGAACAAAAAGAAGAAGAAAAGCTGAACTGCGCTATGTTTTCAAGCCGTCGGCGAGGCACTATGACACCATGTGTCACAGAAGAACAAAAAGAAGAAGAAAAGCTACACTGCGCTAGGTTTTCAAGCCGTCGGCGAGGCACTATGACACCATGTGTCACAGAAGAATAAAAAGAAGAAAAAAAGCTACACTGCGCTAGGTTTTCAAGCCGTCGGCGAGGCACTATGACACCATGTGTCACAGATGAACAAAAAGAAGAAAAACTACACTGCGCTATGTTTTCAAGCCGTCGGCGAGGCACTATGACACCATGTGTCACAGAAGAATAAAAAGAAGAAGAAAAGCTGAACTGCGCTATGTTTTCAAGCCGTCGGCGAGGCACTATGACACCATGTGTCACAGAAGAACAAAAAGAAGAAAAACTACACTGCGCTATGTTTTCAAGCCGTCGGCGAGGCACTATGACACCATGTGTCACAGAAGAACAAAAAGAAGAAGAAAAGCTGAACTGCGCTATGTTTTCAAGCCGTCGGCGAGGCACTATGACACCATGTGTCACAGAAGAACAAAAAGAAGAAGAAAAGCTACACTGCGCTAGGTTTTCAAGCCGTCGGCGAGGCACTATGACACCATGTGTCACAGAAGAATAAAAAGAAGAAGAAAAGCTGAACTGCGCTATGTTTTCAAGCCGTCGGCGAGGCACTATGACACCATGTGTCACAGAAGAACAAAAAGAAGAAGAAAAGCTACACTGCGCTAGGTTTTCAAGCCGTCGGCGAGGCACTATGACACCATGTGTCACAGAAGAACAAAAAGAAGAAGAAAAGCTGAACTGCGCTATGTTTTCAAGCCGTCGGCGAGGCACTATGACACCATGTGTCACAGAAGAACAAAAAGAAGAAGAAAAGCTACACTGCGCTAGGTTTTCAAGCCGTCGGCGAGGCACTATGACACCATGTGTCACAGAAGAATAAAAAGAAGAAGAAAAGCTGAACTGCGCTATGTTTTCAAGCCGTCGGCGAGGCACTATGACACCATGTGTCACAGAAGAATAAAAAGAAGAAGAAAAGCTACACTGCGCTAGGTTTTCAAGCCGTCGGTGAGGCACTTTGGTACGTGTGTCACAGAAGAACAAAAAGAAGAAGAAAACCTACACTGCGCTAGGTTTTCAAGCCGTCGGCGAGGCACTATGACACCATGTGTCACAGAAGAACAAAAAGAAGAAAAACTACACTGCGCTTTGTTTTCAAGCCGTCGGCGAGGCACTATGACACCATGTGTCACAGAAGAACAAAAAGAAGAAGAAAAGCTGAACTGCGCTATGTTTTCAAGCCGTCGGCGAGGCACTATGACACCATGTGTCACAGAAGAATAAAAAGAAGAAGGAAAGCTACATTGCGGTATGTTTTAAAGCCGTCGGCGAGGCACTATGACACCATGTGTCACAGAAGAACAAAAAGAAGAAGAAAAGCTACACTGCGCTAGGTTTTCAAGCCGTCGGCGAGGCACTATGACACCATGTGTCACAGAAGAATAAAAAGAAGAAGAAAAGCTGAACTGCGCTATGTTTTCAAGCCGTCGGCGAGGCACTATGACACCATGTGTCACAGAAGAATAAAAAGAAGAAGAAAAGCTACACTGCGCTAGGTTTTCAAGCCGTCGGTGAGGCACTTTGGTACGTGTGTCACAGAAGAACAAAAAGAAGAAAAAAAGCTACACTGCGCTAGGTTTTCAAGCCGTCGGCGAGGCACTATGACACCATGTGTCACAGAAGAACAAAAAGAAGAAAAACTACACTGCGCTATGTTTTCAAGCCGTCGGCGAGGCACTATGACACCATGTGTCACAGAAGAACAAAAAGAAGAAGAAAAGCTGAACTGCGCTATGTTTTCAAGCCGTCGGCGAGGCACTATGACACCATGTGTCACAGAAGAATAAAAAGAAGAAGGAAAGCTACATTGCGGTATGTTTTAAAGCCGTCGGCGAGGCACTATGACACCATGTGTCACAGAAGAACAAAAAGAAGAAGAAAAGCTACACTGCGCTAGGTTTTCAAGCCGTCGGCGAGGCACTATGACACCATGTCTCACAGAAGAACAAAAAGAAGAAGAAAAGCTACGCTGCGCTATGTTTTCAAGCCGTCGGCGAGGCACTATGGCACCATGTGTCACATAAGAACAAAAGGAAGAAGAAAAGCTACACTGCGCTATGTTTTCAAGCCGTCGGCGAGGCACTATGACCCCATGTGTCACAGAACAAAAAGAAGAAAAAAAGCTACACTGCGCTATATTTTCAAGCCGTCGGCGAGGCACTTTGACACTATGTGTCACAGAAGAACAAAAAGAAGAAGAAAAGCTACACTGCGCTATGTTTTCAAGCCGTCGGCGAGGCACTATGACACCATGTCTCACAGAAGAACAAAAAGAAGAAGAAAAGCTACACTGTGCTAGGTTTTCAACCCGTTGGCGAGGCCCTATGACAGCATGTGTCACAGAAGAACAAAAAGAATAAGAAAAGCTACACTGCGCTATGTTTTCAAGCCATCGGCGAGGCACTATGACAACATGTGTAACAGAAGAATAAAAAGAAGAAGAAAAGCTGAACTGCGCTATGTTTTCAAGCCGTCGGCGAGGCACTATGACACCACGTTTCACAGAACAAAAAGAAGAAAGAAAGCTACACTGCGCTAGGTTTTCAAGCCGTCGGCGAGGCACTATGACACCATGTCTCACAGAAGAACAAAAAGAAGAAGAAAAGCTAAACTGCGCTATGTTTTCAAGCCGTCGGCGAGGCACTATGACACTATGTGTCACAGAAGAAGAAAAGGAAGAAGAAAAGCTACACTGCGCTATATTTTCAAGCCGTCGGCGAGGCACTATGACACCGCGTTTCACAGAACAAAAAGAAGAAAAAAAGCTACACTGCGCTAGGTTTTCAAGCCGTCGGCGAGGCACTATGACAACATGTGTCACAGAAGAATAAAAAGAAGAAGAAAAGCTGAACTGCGCTATGTTTTCAAGCCGTCGGCGAGGCACTATGACACCACGTTTCACAGAACAAAAAGAAGAAAAAAAGCTACACTGCGCTAGGTTTTCAAGCCGTCGGCGAGGCACTATGACACCATGTGTCACAGAAGAATAAAAAAGAAGAAGAAAAGCTACACTGCGCTACGTTTTGAAGCTGTCGGCGCGGCACTATGACACCATGTGTCACAGAAGAACAAAAACAAGAAGAAAAGCTACACTGCGCTATGTTTTCAAGCCGTCGGCGAGCCACTATGACACCATGTGTCACAGAAGAACAAAAAGGAGAAGAAAACCTACACTGCGCTATGTTTTCAAGCCGTCGGCGAGCCACTATGACACCATGTGTCACCGAAGAATAAAAAGAAGAAGAAAAGCTAAACTGCGCTATGTTTTCAAGCCGTCGGCGATGCACTATGACACTATGTGTCACAGAAGAAGAAAAGGAAGAAGAAAAGCTACACTGCGCTATATTTTCAAGCCGTCGGCGATGCACTATGACACCACGTTTCACAGAACAAAAAGAAGAAAAAAAGCTACACTGCGCTAGGTTTTCAAGCCGTCGGCGAGGCACTATGCAACCATGTGTCACAGAAGAACAAAAAGAAGAAGAAAAGCTGAACTGCGCTATGTTTTCAAGCCGTCGGCGAGGCACTATGACACCATGTGTCACAGAAGAATAAAAAGAAGAAGGAAAGCTACATTGCGGTATGTTTTAAAGCCGTCGGCGAGGCACTATGACACCATGTGTCACAGAAGAACAAAAAGAAGAAGAAAAGCTACACTGCGCTAGGTTTTCAAGCCGTCGGCGAGGCACTATGACACCATGTGTCACAGAAGAATAAAAAGAAGAAGAAAAGCTGAACTGCGCTATGTTTTCAAGCCGTCGGCGAGGCACTATGACACCATGTGTCACAGAAGAATAAAAAGAAGAAGAAAAGCTACACTGCGCTAGGTTTTCAAGCCGTCGGTGAGGCACTTTGGTACGTGTGTCACAGAAGAACAAAAAGAAGAAAAAAAGCTACACTGCGCTAGGTTTTCAAGCCGTCGGCGAGGCACTATGACACCATGTGTCACAGAAGAACAAAAAGAAGAAAAACTACACTGCGCTATGTTTTCAAGCCGTCGGCGAGGCACTATGACACCATGTGTCACAGAAGAACAAAAAGAAGAAGAAAAGCTGAACTGCGCTATGTTTTCAAGCCGTCGGCGAGGCACTATGACACCATGTGTCACAGAAGAACAAAAAGAAGAAGAAAAGCTACACTGCGCTAGGTTTTCAAGCCGTCGGCGAGGCACTATGACACCATGTGTCACAGAAGAATAAAAAGAAGAAAAAAAGCTACACTGCGCTAGGTTTTCAAGCCGTCGGCGAGGCACTATGACACCATGTGTCACAGATGAACAAAAAGAAGAAAAACTACACTGCGCTATGTTTTCAAGCCGTCGGCGAGGCACTATGACACCATGTGTCACAGAAGAATAAAAAGAAGAAGAAAAGCTGAACTGCGCTATGTTTTCAAGCCGTCGGCGAGGCACTATGACACCATGTGTCACAGAAGAACAAAAAGAAGAAAAACTACACTGCGCTATGTTTTCAAGCCGTCGGCGAGGCACTATGACACCATGTGTCACAGAAGAAGAAAAAGAAGAAGAAAAGCTGAACTGCGCTATGTTTTCAAGCCGTCGGCGAGGCACTATGACACCATGTGTCACAGAAGAACAAAAAGAAGAAGAAAAGCTACACTGCGCTAGGTTTTCAAGCCGTCGGCGAGGCACTATGACACCATGTGTCACAGAAGAATAAAAAGAAGAAGAAAAGCTGAACTGCGCTATGTTTTCAAGCCGTCGGCGAGGCACTATGACACCATGTGTCACAGAAGAACAAAAAGAAGAAGAAAAGCTACACTGCGCTAGGTTTTCAAGCCGTCGGCGAGGCACTATGACACCATGTGTCACAGAAGAACAAAAAGAAGAAGAAAAGCTGAACTGCGCTATGTTTTCAAGCCGTCGGCGAGGCACTATGACACCATGTGTCACAGAAGAACAAAAAGAAGAAGAAAAGCTACACTGCGCTAGGTTTTCAAGCCGTCGGTGAGGCACTTTGGTACGTGTGTCACAGAAGAACAAAAAGAAGAAGAAAACCTACACTGCGCTAGGTTTTCAAGCCGTCGGCGAGGCACTATGACACCATGTGTCACAGAAGAACAAAAAGAAGAAAAACTACACTGCGCTATGTTTTCAAGCCGTCGGCGAGGCACTATGACACCATGTGTCACAGAAGAACAAAAAGAAGAAGAAAAGCTGAACTGCGCTATGTTTTCAAGCCGTCGGCGAGGCACTATGACACCATGTGTCACAGAAGAATAAAAAGAAGAAGGAAAGCTACATTGCGGTATGTTTTAAAGCCGTCGGCGAGGCACTATGACACCATGTGTCACAGAAGAACAAAAAGAAGAAGAAAAGCTACACTGCGCTAGGTTTTCAAGCCGTCGGCGAGGCACTATGACACCATGTGTCACAGAAGAATAAAAAGAAGAAGAAAAGCTGAACTGCGCTATGTTTTCAAGCCGTCGGCGAGGCACTATGACACCATGTGTCACAGAAGAATAAAAAGAAGAAGAAAAGCTACACTGCGCTAGGTTTTCAAGCCGTCGGTGAGGCACTTTGGTACGTGTGTCACAGAAGAACAAAAAGAAGAAAAAAAGCTACACTGCGCTAGGTTTTCAAGCCGTCGGCGAGGCACTATGACACCATGTGTCACAGAAGAACAAAAAGAAGAAAAACTACACTGCGCTATGTTTTCAAGCCGTCGGCGAGGCACTATGACACCATGTGTCACAGAAGAACAAAAAGAAGAAGAAAAGCTGAACTGCGCTATGTTTTCAAGCCGTCGGCGAGGCACTATGACACCATGTGTCACAGAAGAATAAAAAGAAGAAGGAAAGCTACATTGCGGTATGTTTTAAAGCCGTCGGCGAGGCACTATGACACCATGTGTCACAGAAGAACAAAAAGAAGAAGAAAAGCTACACTGCGCTAGGTTTTCAAGCCGTCGGCGAGGCACTATGACACCATGTCTCACAGAAGAACAAAAAGAAGAAGAAAAGCTACGCTGCGCTATGTTTTCAAGCCGTCGGCGAGGCACTATGGCACCATGTGTCACATAAGAACAAAAGGAAGAAGAAAAGCTACACTGCGCTATGTTTTCAAGCCGTCGGCGAGGCACTATGACCCCATGTGTCACAGAACAAAAAGAAGAAAAAAAGCTACACTGCGCTATATTTTCAAGCCGTCGGCGAGGCACTTTGACACTATGTGTCACAGAAGAACAAAAAGAAGAAGAAAAGCTACACTGCGCTATGTTTTCAAGCCGTCGGCGAGGCACTATGACACCATGTCTCACAGAAGAACAAAAAGAAGAAGAAAAGCTACACTGTGCTATGTTTTCAACCCGTTGGCGAGGCCCTATGACAGCATGTGTCACAGAAGAACAAAAAGAAGAAGAAAAGCTACACTGCGCTAGGTTTTCAAGCCGTCGGTGAGGCACTGTGGTACGTTTGTCACAGAAGAACAAAAAGAAGAAGAAAAGCTACACTGCGCTAGGTTTTCAAGCCGTCGGCGAGGCACTATGACACCATGTCTCACAGAAGAACAAAAAGAAGAAGAAAAGCTACACTGCGCTAGGTTTTCAAGCCGTCGGCGAGGCACTATGACACCATGTCTCACAGGAGAACAAAAAGAAGAAGAAAAGCTACACTGCGCTAGGTTTTCAAGCCGTCGACGAGGCACTATGACAGCATGTGTCACAGAAGAACAAAAAGAAGAAGAAAAGCTACACTGCGCTATGTTTTCAAGCCGTCGGCGAGGCACTTTGGTACGTGTGTCACAGAAGAACAAAAAGAAGAAGAAAAGCTACACTGCGCTAGGTTTTCAAGCCGTCGGCGAGGCACTATGACACCATGTCTGACAGAAGAACAAAAAGAAGAAGAAAAGCTACACTGCGCTAGGTTTTCAAGCCGTCGGCGAGGCACTATGACACCATGTCTCACAGAAGAACAAAAAGAAGAAGAAAAGCTACACTGTGCTAGGTTTTCAACCCGTTGGCGAGGCCCTATGACAGCATGTGTCCCAGAAGAACAAAAAGAAGAAGAAAAGCTACACTGCGCTAGGTTTTCAAGCCGTCGGTGAGGCACTTTGGTACGTGTGTCACAGAAGAACAAAAAGAAGAAGAAAAGCTACACTGCGCTAGGTTTTCAAGCCGTCGGCGAGGCACTATGACACCATGTCTCACAGAAGAACAAAAAGAAGAAGAAAAGCTACACTGCGCTAGGTTTTCAAGCCGTCGGCGAGGCACTATGACACCATGTCTCACAGAAGAACAAAAAGAAGAAGGAAAGCTACACTGCGCTAGGTTTTCAAGCCGTCGGCGAGGCACTATGACAGCATGTGTCACAGAAGAACAAAAAGAAGAAGAAAAGCTACACTGCGCTATGTTTTCAAGCCGTCGGCGAGGCACTTTACCATAGCAATGATTTTGTGACACATGGTGTCAAATAGCATTGGAGAGATTATAGAACCCTGCGGTGTACCTTTGTTCGGAATGGGTACTTTTGGTGATCGGATCTCTCCAATTCTTATGTTGGCTGTGCGATCTGAGAGGAAAGCCTTCACGTATTTGAAGATTTTCTCCCGCAGTTGATATTGTTTAATTCGTGCAATATGGTTTGGTGACCAATGTTGTCGAATGCTCCTTTGAGATCTAGTGCCAGAATGAAATTTTCGCCTTTTCGGGGTATGGTGTTGATGACTTCTTCCTTAATCCGGAGGAAAGCATCTTGCGTGCAGAGTCCTTTGTGGAAGCTCAGCATGCAGGAAGGAATGATGTTGTTTTCGTCAATGTAATTTTGGAGCCTGAGGTGGACTACTTTTTCATAGAGTTTTCCCAGGCAAGAAGTGAGTGAGATAGGACGGAGACTCTCCACAGCCGGTGGCTTTCCAGCCTTTGGTATGGTGATGATATCCGCGTGTCTCCAAGCTGATGGGACTTGTCTTTTCTCCCACAGTTCTTCGTTGATGTACTTCGTTAGGTCTTGCAGATGTTCGGTGCTTAAGTTCCTAATCATGGCGTAGGTGACTTTGTCTCCTCCAGGGGCAGTGTTTCTTGTAAATGTACGGGCGGCTGAGTAGACCTCCGCCAGTGTTATGGTGGAGTCAAGGGAGGGGTTTGGTTGACCCGCATATGAAGTTTGGCAAGCCGGTGTAGGGTCTCCTATGTATTTCTTGTGCATGGCGGTGATCAACTCTGCATCTGTGCCCGGGTATTTATGGGCTACGGTGTGGAGGGTTCTTCTTGTGGCCGTTTTGGTTTTTGAGGTGTTTATCATGCTTCTTAATATTGACCATGCTTTAGCCGTGCTTAGGGTACCTTTCAGCGAATTGTAGAAATCTGCCCAGTTTTGCTTGGCGAGGTTTATAGCATACTCTTGTGCTTCAGCCGTAACCTGTGCTATCCTCATTTTACGTTTTCTATTTAATTTTTGCATTTTCCACCATTTTAATAGACGTTTTCGGGCTTCCTATAAATGTAGGAGATGTCTGTCTACTTCTGGGGTTTTTGTCGATGTGTTGATGGTCTGGGTCGTTTTTGCATGAGCATCCTTTAGGCTTTGAACCCAATCTTCAATTGTTGTGATGCCGTCGTGTGGCGGTCTAATTTGTCTGAACTTATCCCAGTCCGTTATTTTAGTAGAGCCAATGTTCCTTTTCATACCGGTTGTCATTAGGGATAAGCTAAGGATTTTGTGATCGCGTGATTGGTCCAGGTGCAATGTCCTATGTTTTTGGTGAAAGCTAGGTCTGGGCAGGTGTCTCTGCTTACACTCTTTCGTATTCTAGTGGGTGACATGGTGTCCGTTATAAGACAGAGATCCAGCTGCTCAGCCGCTTCCAACAACTTGGTTCCCTTCGGGGTGTCCTTGTGGTAGCCCCATTCCGTATGTACAGCGTTTAGGTCCCCCATAATAATAAAGGGGTTCGTTCCCTCTATGCGTGTGCATTCCAGTAAAAGTGGCTTGAAATCTTCCTGCGTGTTGCTTGGAGGACTGTAAAGGTTTAGGACAAACACACTCTGCTTTCTTCTTTTTTGAGAGATGACCTCGATGAGAACTTGATTAATTTCACTGAAGGGAAGGTCGTGCAGTATGACTGTTAGTGTGGGGGCCACTAGTGTTGCTATTTTAGGTGCCGTGTCATGGGTGTATGTGAGGTATCGTTTAAGGTATGTTGTGCATCCTGTTTCTTGGAGACAGATGACGTCCGGAGGTATCGGTTGATTTTGAATAAACATCTGCAGGGAGCTGCGCTTCCTCTTGAAGGAGCGACAGTTCCACTGCCAGAGCTCTAGGTGGTTTGGTGGCCGGTTAGGGGAGGCAGCCATCAGCGTTGCTCGCCACTGACTCGCAGTCGCTGAGATCTGTCATGCCAGCGGACCTTCGGTGGGCTTTTAGTCGAGGTTCATCGGGGATTCCCATGCGTTTTCGCACCCCCTGATTTATTATCTGGATTTTATTATTTGGAGTTATTATTTGGAGAGTTTCAAGCCGTCGGTGTTGAATCGTGGCCACAAAAGAACAAAAAAAATTAAGAACAAGAAGAAGAAGCGCTAGACTGCACTAGGTTTTCAAACCATCGGCGTGGAACCGTGGCACCGTGTGCCCCAGAAGACCACAAAGAAGAAGAAAAAGCGCTACACTGGCTAGGTTTTCAAGCCGTCGGCGTGGCACCGTGTGCCACAGAACAAAAAGAAAAGAAGAAGCGCTACACTGCGCTAGGTTTTCACGCCGTCAGCGTGACACCGTGGCACCGAGTGCCACAGAACAACATAAAAAAGAAGAAGAGCTACACTGCGGTAGGTATTCAAGCAGTCGGCTTGGCCCCGTGTGCAACAAAAGAACAATAAGAAGAGGAAGCGGAAGAAGAAGCGCTACACTGCGCCAGTTTTGCATACTGTCGGCATGGAACCGCGGCACCGTGTGCCACAGAAATACGAAAAGAAGAAACCGAGGAAGAAGAATCGCAACACTGCGCTAAGTTTCCATGCCATCGGTATGGCAATGTGTGCTACAGAAAAACAAAAAGAAGAAGAACAGCCTGGCGAGCGATTAGAAAAGCGGCGAGAAAAGACAGGCTCGATTAGCTTCTATGACAGGAGACGAGGCGTGCAGTGCTGCTATCCAGACCGAAGTCTGGGCAGCAGCTGGGGAGAAGAAAACCTGTGTGTTGCGCTATAAGCTGAACCTTACAAAGTCTAGGGACCGTAGCTCCGGCTACAACGTTAGGAGTAACTGTAGTTATACCACAGATAATTTTTCCGTCGAAGGTGCGTAGCGATAAAAAGCCACTGCCTGTTTCGTACGCCTATTATTATAATAGCTTAGCGTCGTGAAGGAAAATGGGGTGCGCAGTGTCTCCACGGCATCGCTTTGAAACAGAAGCGAACAAGGTCAACTTGTAGCGGAAATCCAACGTCTTGCGGAGCGTGGGCAGCCGAGAAGAATATCACAGCTGTGCCTCTGGTGGTAAATTAGCATACCCCGTTCGTCGGGCCTTCTGTAGATGTTTTCGGTAAATAAAAGTATCCTGCACAGCGCCGCTGCCTTCGTATTTATCACTGGCTGACGGAGTGTACTGAAACAGGCCGAGCAGCTGATCCGCCAACAAACACCGGCGTGGGCCTGCACGTAGCCCGCCATGAAAGGTGGCAGCGAGCAGGGTGCCTCCTGCGGCCTCTCATCTACGTGGCTTCTATCGTACCGTCTTGGAATGTTTGTTCACGATTCGTTTTATTTACGATGCCACATGATACCCACGGGGGTTATGGCGGCGAGATCACGCTCTCGCTGTTGTATCATTAGCAAAATGGCGCTGTAAAACTATAGCACGCCACGGGGGAGCACAGAGGCCCATGCACGCGGTGGGCATCGAGAACACACAGAAAGAATGCTAGAGATGTTTATTGCTATTGTCCTCAGCTTCAGCTCTTCTAAAGCACGCTCTTATGCCTCATTTCGACGCCGGTGGTAGCAACGATGCGAATGCCATGGCCCTGGCTGTGCACTCCACGCGGTGGCCCACGGTCCCTTCTCTGTTGATCGCGTTTTTGGTTACATTGATGGTGGAGATTACGCCTAGAGTGGAGAAACGCCGCGATGGGGCCGCTGAAACATCCGCTTCATCTGTGGTATGTGATGACGACTCTTTCTGGACCGCGGCCGGGACAGGCGCCGGATTCCGCTTGTCGAATAGGCCCCTTGGAGCCCTGCTTACTTGTATCGCTCTTCACATTGGTACGCTAGTGTTTTAAAAAAATGAATCTCGTCGATCGAGCACTTTGCGGGAATAGGCCACGACTTCTTCGACCTGCGTCTTCTTCGAGTCCGCGCTGCGTGTGTGGCGGTGAGCGTGGTAGAACACGAGGGCGAAGGCACGTGGGAGCTCCTGGAGCGCCGCCAAAAGCCGGCAAAGAATTAAAGTTACCTGTCACGGTGGGTGAAGCGTCTACAATAAATAATAGGGTCTCAACGTCTCCCGCAAAGAGCCTCCCATGCTGAAAAGAAAGTTACAAATGCTGTTCAGAAAGTTGGCAAGAAAAAGTCAGCTGTTGGCTGCGTCATTTAAGATGACACTACTACTCGGGGGCGTTAGTTTCAGAGCAGAGAAGGGGAAGTGGAAAATTTTAGAGCTATGAACTGAAATGTACACATGAAAGTTTGAGGGTACCCAAGCTGCCCTTATGTTTTACGCACCAGCATGAATGCCTACAAAATTCCGGCTCACATTGCAGATCTTCCTCTGCAATTTTTTCTACTCGCTTGATCAGTTCAGTTCAGTCGTTCAGTCGTATCCGACTCTTCGTTACCCTATGGACCATGCCACGCCACGCTTTCCGGTCTCTCACTATCTTCCTAACATCACATAACTTCATCTGCAGCTCCTTGAGGATGCCATCTAACCATCGCGTTCGCTGCCTACCCCTTCTCCGGCGACCCTCAACCTTTCCCAACATCAAATCTTTCTCCAGCGACTCCTCTCTTCTCATCAGATGACCAAAGTAGCTGAGCTTTAACTTTAGAATTTGACCCTCCGATGAGCACTCAGGGTTTATGGTCGACAATATCGACTGACTTGATCTGACAGTCCAAGGAACTCTCAAGGGTCTCCGCCAGCCCCATAATTCAAACGCGTCAATTCTTCGGCGGTCAGCCTTCTTCACAACAACTCTCGCATCCATACGTCACAACTGGAAATACCATAGCACGAGTTATACGGATCTTGGTTGGCAGATTTTGCTTGGTCTCTGCTCTTTACGAGGTGGTCAATAATAACCATGGCTCTTCACTGCCTTGTAGTGGCGGAGTGGCTTGCGAAACGCGATGAAGTCGTGAGCTCTGCTGTGTAGGGCCACCCAAGATAGACAGGTCACGGCAGGGAGTTCTGACAAAATGTGATTCACTGGAGAAGGTAATGGCAACCCACTCCAGTATTTCCTGCCAAGGAAACCCTATGGCCAGTCACTCACTTGATCACTGAACTCTTATTTAGTGCCTCTGTTATCTGATTGATCTCATTAGCATACGGACGTCAGCTACTACTACCGCTCAATGCACATGGGTCATCTTTGTTAGTTAATTTTCTAGCTTCGCGTAATAAAGTACATTATATAGCTTCAAATAGCAAGGAAATCTCTCTTGAGTTAAGAAAGGAAGATTTCAGCCTTATGTCCATTTTCCCATTTCGATACAGCTCTACATATTGCTTGTTTTCCATACATTTTTCTAATTTTTCTTTCTGTGTTTTACTTGTTGGTTTACGGTTTTTATTTCACCTTTCTTGTGTCTAGAGTACTTAATGGTTAGTTTTATAATCCTTTTACTCCACTGCGGGCAACACTTTGTCGGCATAGTTATCGATATTCCTTCGCTTGCCAACTTCTCTCGTCCAATTTCTTCATTCATTCATCGTTTAACACTTTTTAGCTTCCCATGTTTCGACAGATGTCGAACCCATATATCCCTGACACGCCTCATTCTTGGGTTTGCTGTGGGAGCCTAGAGCTAATCGTCTAAAATTTCTCTGAAGTATGTGTAATTTTACGATACGTGAGACTTAGGCCCCAAAGCGCATTTCTCAAAGTACGCTCTGGATGCCGATCGTTGGCGGCTGCGCTTCGATAAGATCTGCAGGTGGTCGAAATTACTCCGTAGCCTTCCACTACGGCTTCCCTATCTATCTTTCCACTTTCACTGTCACCTTCCCTCTTTCCCTTACGGCGAGGTTCAGGTACATACCGAACAAGTGTGACAGATATTGCGCCTTTCGTTTCCTGTGAATCAATTATTATAATCATTATTACGCCATAGCACTGTTAGTACTTTACAAATACCACTCAATACCTAATATTAATTGTGCCCACAATTCCGTCCTCTTTATCTGTCTGGCACCTTCATTTCACCGGCATAATGCGCCGCCTGACGCAGGTTTCGTATATAGGACAAAGGTAACATAACTAACTCGAAGCTCGACTAGAATTTGCAGCACGCCAAAAAAAAAAGCTGTCAGCCGGTCACTTCCAAGAGGTTAGCCGCAGAGGATGACGATGACAAAGCGGTGCCGCTTGTGGAAGTTGCGCTGTATTTCTACGAGAATCATCCGACAGGCATCAGTGTTAATAGTCGTCCTAGAATTCAGGAGGAATATGACCGCGGCACAAGATTGCTCGCGATGTTTGATCGAATATTTATCCAGTGCAACTCCATAGAGGGGCGTACCGTATTATACAGAAGAAAAATTGAGAAAATTGAATGAAATGGTCTGGCGTTGACATTGACACGCAATCGGCTTGAGTGCGAATAGTTCTCCCAAATACGCACATCTTGAAAAAGCGTTTGTAAATAACTGTGACGCAGGAATTTCCTCTTGTTGGCCAGCTTAAGTGCGAGCGAGTCTGTTTTTGCCAGGAAGTGTTTTTTGTATACCGAAAGCTACACTGCGCTATGTTTTCAAGCCGATCGGCGTGGCAGCGTGACACAATGTGCCACAGAAGAACAAAAAGAAGAAGAAACGCTACACTGCTCTATGCTTAAAAGGCATAAGCGTGGCATTGTGTGCCACAGAAGAAGAAGAGGAAGGAGAAGACGAAGAAGCGCTGCACTCCTTTAGGTTTTCAAGCCATCAGCGTGGTATTGTGTGCCAAAGACGAAGAAGAGGAAGAAGAAGAATAAGAAGCGCTACACTGCACTTGGCTTTCAAGCCATCAGCGTGCACAGAAGAGGAAAAGAAAAAGCGCTGCGCTGCTCTAGGGTTTCAAGCCATCAGCGTGGCATTGTGTGCCACAGAAGAAGAAAACGAAGAGGAAGAAGAAGAAGCGCTACACTGCTCTAGGTTTTCAAGCCCTCAGCGTTGCATTGTGGCCACAAAAGAAGAAGAAGCGTTACACTGCTCTAGGGTTTCAAGCCATATGCGTGGCATTGGGTGTCACAGAACGAGAAGAGGAAGCTGAAGTAGCGCTACACTGCTCTAGGTTCTCAAGCAATCAGTGTGGCATTCTGAGCCACAGATAGATAGATAGATTGATTTATTGAAAGGAAAGGGCAGAGTGGTTGGCCGGAATAATTCAAATCTGGCCTGCTATTCTGCACTGGGTAAGGGGAAGGAGAGAAGGAAGAAGATCGTTATGGGTGACGATGTGGGAGAAGGCATATGAAATACATATACAGACACAGTAGCTTGTTTTACAAGGGCGAATCAGTCCGCTGGCGCACAAAAAACGGCAAATAGCACGCACTGCCTGAACACCCTTCCCCTTGTCCTGCGAAGCGCCAAGCAGCAGTTCCTCCGACAGTCCTCTTGTCTAAACGCGTCAAGGAAGCGGCTAGCACACTTCTTTCGGGCGCATACGCTGGGCATACCAATAATATATGGTCCACAGTCTCTGGGATGCCACATGTTGAACATTCCGGCGAGTCCATCTGTCCAATTAAATGTAAGTACTTGTGCGTGAAGGCCATGTTTAAACGAAGCCTATGTAGTAAGCATGCCTGATGACGCGAAATATGACGCGGAACATAAAATTTTAATGTTTGATCGAGCCTTCTTAGACGAATGTGTCGGGCGTCTGGCTGGGCCCAGTAAGCTGCTGTAGCAATATTCATACAACTCGTAAGAAGGCACATCGTGTCACCTCTTGAAAAAGGCACAGCTGATTGGAGGCCAATGATGAGTGCGCTTTTCGCTTCAACATCGGCCTGTTCATTCCCATGGAGCCCGCAGTGGGCAGGAATCCATTGAAACATTATTCCGTGGCCTTGCAGCTGGGCAGATGTGAGTAGCTCCATAATGTTTAGTGCCAGGGACTGATAGGCAGTGTGGCGTAAGAAGTTTTCCAACATTTGTAATGCAGTCTTCGATTCCGTGAATATACACCATTTTTGAGGTGGTTCCTCACATATGTAGCGAATAGATTCCCGAATGGCTACAAGTTCAGCAGCGGTTGATGTAGAGGTATGTCCCAGAATTAAATGCAGAGTCGTTTTCTGAGTTGGTATGACCACAGCTGCAGCGGATGCCTGTGCTGACACAGATCCATCGGTGTATACGTGAATATAATTAGGATATTCTGACCAGATGTGCGCCAGAGTAAGTTGTTTGAGTCCACTAAGTGGCACCATTGATTTCTTTAGTATTCCGGGAACACGAAGGTGCATTAGAGGTTTATCCATCATCCATGGTGGTTGGGCGGGACGATATGGGAGGGCATATTCTGTCGGTATTTGCGACTGATGGCAGCGGAGTGCACTTGTAAAACCGCAGTCCGGCCTCTTATCCAGAATCTTGATGAGTGGGTGAAAACTGTGTCTTGTAAGTGCTCGTAACTATACACGAAGTGGTTCGTGTGACAAGTATATGGATATTGGGCGAGCATGCGCCTCTTCAATTGTACATTTGTTAGAGGTGCATCTAGGCAGTCCAAGGGATATTTTCAGTGCCTGCGATTGTACACTCTCTAAAGTCCTCAAGCATGAAATGCTCATACTAGAGAGTACAGGAAGACTGTACCGGATGTAGTCAAAAGAGTCTCGTAAAGCCGCATTAAGAAGCGCTCAATTAGACCCCATTTGATGCCAGCTGTGTAACGAAGTACATGGGATAAATTAATTAGCCTTTTCTTCACCATAGTAACATGTTTCGACCAAGATAGTCGGTGATCAATAATTACTCCCAAGAATCTGTGCCTGGAAACGTATGAAGGGTAATCGGGTAGCGGCTGACACATTTGCTAAACGCAATCACTGCACACTTTTCTGCCGCTAAGAATAAACCTTGACGCCGTAAGTACATTGATGTCTATGACACAGCTCGTTGCAATCTCGCATGTAGTTTTGGGCGCGTCGAACCAGAGGCCCAGACGCAGATGTCGTCAGCATATGCACTTATGTGGATGTTAGTGGGCAGTTCACTCTCCAGGCCAATTAGCGCAACGTTAAATAAAGTTGGGCTGAGGATTCTTCCATTGGAACTCCATGACCGACCTGAAAGCGGGTAGTATCTCCTTCACGCGTAGTCATGTAAACAGAGCGGCAACTGAGATAGCTTACAATCCACAAGTACAGCCGGCCACCAACTCCCACGTCGTCATGTGCATCAAGAATACCATCATGTAGGATGTTGTCGTAAGCTCCCTTTATATCTAAAAAGACAGCAGCTACTACTCGACGGTGGCGCTTTTCGTGTTCTACTGTCGACAAAAGGGCGATGACTCTGTCAATGGAAGAGCGTCCGCTGCGAAATCCAGTCATCATATTCGGATAAAGATCATTACTCTCTGGATACCACTCAAGTCTTGTCAGCAACATTCGCTCAGTAACTTTTCCAACACAGCTTGCTAGGGCAACTGGCCGGTATGAGGTAAGTTCGAGAAGAGGCTTTCCAGGCTTCAAAAGAGCAAACAGGCGGCTAATCTTCCAGTGTTCAGGAACAGTACCAGAAGCCCATATATCATTGAAATAATTAAGTAGTGCAGTTCTGCCATCCTTGACTAGGTTTGACAAGGTTGTATAAGTAATCCCGTCAGGACCAGGTGCAGATGAATGCCGACAAGAAAGAAGAGCGGCGTCTAATTCAGCTATTGTAAAGGGCACGTCGTATTGATCATTCGGCGAATGTGGCGCAAAAACCTCTGAAATTGGTAACTGTGCCTGCTTTGTGCCCACAACCATTTTACAAAAATCATCATTGCGGCGTTGATATAGGGCCAGGGCACGAAAAGGGTGCCTTTCTCGCGGAGGTGTGCGCAAGTTTCTTGCAACATGCCAGATACGCGACAGGGGCATACGGGGATTCAGTGATGAGCAGAACTGCCTCCAATGTTGTCGTACTAACCTCTTCAGGTGGCGTAGGACATGTCGTTTAGCTTTGAGAGAAAGTGCGAGATCTTGCGCGGATTTTGTTCTTCTGTACTTCCTTTCAGCTCGCCGATGGATCGCGGAAAGTCGCTCGAATTCCACGTCGATGCTGGACACTGAAATCGGCACGCAAACATAGCGAGTGTTCTCACTTAGAGAGGAAGTAATGAGGCCCTCTATTTGAGATGGTGACTGGAGGTCCACGCTGGAAATCTCCACCGATGCCCTAAAGGCTGGCCAGCCTGTTTATTGCACACGAGGCGAAGTGGCAGGTGAAAACCCACTTGATGCATACGTACGTTGGTGTGTTATCACTCCCATGTGTTTCCACATCACTATACCAAGAAACAGAGGGATGGAGGCTTCTGGAAACGAACGCCACATCCAAGCAGCTGCTGTAGGTTGTTCCGCGTAGAAACGTCGGTGAGCTGTCGTTTATATTGACGAGATCTTGGGTATGCATAAAGTCTGCCAGGTTTATTCCTCTATTGCTCATTATGGCACTACCCCATTGAGGGTGGTGAGCATTAAAGTCCCCCACAATAATACGACGAGCTGTACAACACTGAATTGTTGAAAATAGATATGACTTGTCCAAGCCATCTCTCGGTGAAATATAGGCGCCAATTACAGAACATACTCGTCCTTTCAGGGTTAATGTAAAGCAAATGTATTGGTTCGTGTTGTAGGGCTGCAGAGCATGGCGGACGAGCGCAATATCTTGGCGTACACACACCAGCACTTTGCTTGTTTCGTCTGCTTCTCGAGACCACAGCAGAACATATCCAGAAAGGCGTAAAGCAGCCGGCATGTTGGGCTCTCAGATCACAATCACGGGAAAGCGGTACTTCTGTACCCGCTGTCGGAAGTCACTCAGTCGACCACGCAGGCCTCGGGCATTCCATTGCATCACTACACTGCGGCGGAAGTGCATCATCACAGAGGTGGCGTTAGTTTGTTGCGCCATTGCGAATATTGCAATGCCGCCAAGAGTGGGTCAAATGCGTCCAAAAACTGAACAGCAAGCTTTGCTGTTTGCGTGTTGGTGCTGGAGAGCAGCACCCGCATTGAACAAACCAGCTGTTTACACATTTCTTTCACCTGCTGGCTGTCGAGGTTGTCGGAATTTTCAGAACGTGTGGCAACCAAACTGGGATGAGGCCTGGCGATGGCCTTTGATGGTAGAGCAGGCCACTCAACATCAGAGGCGGCAGGTAATAACAGCTTCTGTCTGATCCTTGGCATGTGAAATTGCCTGTGAGATTACAGCAAGAGTATTCTTAACGGGATTAGACTAAATCTGTTGTGGCACCTGAACTGTCCTTAACTCTGAAGTTGACTTATCCAGGCTAGGCTTGCCATCCGATTCCTTGTGTCGGCGTCGGGAACGGTGTTTGCTACGACGATTAGACGCAGCCGCTTCCTGGTGAGTCGAGTTGTCTCGCACCATCTTCTTTAGTATACGTCTTTCGTTCATAATTTTAGGACAGTCCTTAGCCGTCGCTTAATGGGCACCCGAGCAGTTCGCACACTTGATAGTCTCCGTCTGCCATGCGTCATGAGGATGCGGACCGCTGCATCGACGGCAGGAAACCTCGTTTCGACAAACGGCACTCACATGTCCGATCTTGTGGCATTTTGGTCACTGAACAGGTCTTGGAACATACATCCGAACTGGGTGTCTCACATAGCCAACTTTAACGTAGGATGGGAGGGATTCAGTTTCAAAGATTTATTTAACGCACTTTGAGCGGCCGAAACGATGAATATCCACAATGCGCGCCGTAGATTTGATCAGTGTGCAGAGATCGCTTTCACTTATATCGGGGTCAACGTCGGTGATTACACCCGCAGTAGTCTTTTTCCTATGTGCAAGAAAGGAACAGACCGGAATGTTGCCAAGCGCACCAATTCCTTTCAGCTTGTCCACTGTAGCCTGGGATTTGACATCCACGGTCAGGACATTCTTCCAGGGATTAATTCTGACTTCGTGAACTTCACCGGGAACCAGCTGGTCGAAAAACTGGGTCAGGCGCTGTCTGTTTATAACATTCAGATTCTCCGTTGCCGTTGTTGGTACAAAGGCCACGGAAAAGATCCCTTGCTTTTCAGCATTCTTCTTTTGAGTGTCGGTCATTATTGATGTTCGGCGCAGCTTCCTTTTCAGGCGGCGCGACTGTACACGCGTGTAGCTGCTGTCAGAATCCATCTCAGTCACTGTGGCGTCATCTGCCGAGTCTGGAAGCTCCACGTCCGCGACGTTGAGGTGACCCGTCGAGTACGCCGCAGCATGTTTGATGGTGGCGGGTGGGCGCAGGGGTCGTGCGCCTGCCATCCCGAAGGATGACGAGATCACAAATAGCTGACAGCGATAGAAAAATCTTCTGAGCCACAGAAGGCATGAAACCCTAGAGCCATGTTCTGAGCCACAGAAGCGCTACATTGCTGTAGGTTTTCAAGCCATCAGCGTGGCATTGTGCCCCACAGAAGAAGAAGAGGAAGAAGAAGAAGCGCTACACTGTTCTAGGTTTTCAAGCCATCAGCGTGGCATCGCGTGCCACAGAAGAAAAACGCTACACTGCTCTACGTTTTCAAGCCCTCAGCGTGGCATTGCGTGCCACAGAAGAAGGAGCAGAAAAAGCACTACACTGCTCTAGGTTTTCAAACCACCAGCGTGGCATTGTGTGCCACAGAAAAAGAACAAATGAAGAAAAAACATTACAATGCTCTAGGTTTTCAAGCCATCAGCGTGGGATTGTGTGCCACAGAAGAATAAGAGGAAGGAGAAGAAGCGCTGCACTGCTCTAGGTTTTCAAGCCATCAGCGTGGCATTGTGTGCCACAGAAGAACAAAAAGAAGAAGAAGAAGAAGCGCTACACTGCTCTTGGTTTTCAAGCCATCAGCGTGGCATTGTGTGCCACAGAAGAATAAAAAGAAGAAAAAACACTACACTGCTCAAGGTTTTCAAGCCATCAGCGTGGCACCATGTGCCACAAAAGAAGAAAAGGAAGAAGAATAAGAAGTAGAAAAAGAAGTGCCATAGTAATCTAGGTTTTCAACCCATCAGCACGGCACCATATGCCACAGACGTAGTAGAAAAATTGCTGCACTGCGTTTGGTTTTCACGCCGTCGGCGTGGCACGATGGCACCATGTGCCACAGAAGAACAAAAAGGACAAAAAGAAGAAGCGCTACAATGCGCTAGGTTTTCAAGCCATCGGCGGGGCACCGTGGCACCATGAGCCAGTGAAGAACAAAAAGGACAAAAACAAGAAGAAGAAGCGCTACACTCTGCTAGGTTTTCAAGCTGTCGGCGTAATATATTTGCGGCATACGTAGCGCAATCTTTACGACGTTGAATAAGTTGATATGAAAAATAGGTGTGGCGTACGTAAATCCGTAAAAAAAGAACTTAAATCATGTTAAAAGGCGATTGTTGCTTAGAGCTGCCTTTAAAGACAACCTATAGGTAACATAGATTCACTGAAGAGAGGAATTTGTTACAGTGAAGGCAATTGTATAGCATAACCGTTGTTATACTGTCACATCCTGGCTGCGTTCGCGGCTGGTTTTTCTGTTGTTAAGAACAAAAACATGTTATTATGCAACCTAAACGGGAACATACCCCGGTAAATATGGTCGTAATTTATTTGAATGTTCTTATTAAAAAAAAATAAAATACTCTTTCTACAAGAATCGAACACATGTCTGACAATCAGGTACGTGGTGTTAACCAATCGCGCCCCAGAAGCGAGGGCAAGTGCGATCTTTAAAAGCGATCTTGTTTGTTTTCATACAATGTACTCAACATGGCCCGACGGACGCAACTGGCTTTATGAGATTGATTTATAGGAAGAGAAAGGCGCGGTAACTGTCTCACTTGTTTTCTGTGGACAGATCAACTGCGCCGCAAGGGAAGGAAGGAAGGTGGGAGTGAAAGTGGAAAGAGAGAAAGAGGAGCCGTAGTGGATGGCTACGGAGTAATTTCGACCACCTGGGGATCTTTAACGTGCGCTGACATCGCACAGCACACGGACGCCTCTTCCTTTCGCCTCCATCGAAACGCAACCGCCGAGGTCTGGTTCGAACCCGGGTACTGCGGCACAGTAGTCGGGCGTCTTACCACTGCACCACCCCGGCGGGGCTAGCATTATGAGAGGATTACTGCAAGCAGTTTTATTCCAGCAAAATATGATATTGCATATGCTTTTAGTTTATTCACTGTAATGCAATTAAAAAAAAACTAAAACAAACATATAGCTTTATTGACCTCCTTTTTATTGTGTTTTATTTTTAGTGACGCCAGCTGGCACTTCCTTTGCTGCAGTTTTTCAAGGATTGGCAATACGCTTCAGCGTGGCACCGTGTGCCACAGAAGAACAAAAGGAAGTAGATAGAACAGCGTGCAGAGCGATTACAAAAGCGGCGACGGTAAGGCGCGGAAAGACAGGCCCGACTACCTTCTATGACTGCATGGAGAGACGAGGCGTGGAGTGCAGCTGCCCAGGCCGAAGCCACTGCGGCAGAGCGGAAAGAAAACAAAAGGAGAGAAAATTCTGTGTACTCCCCTATAACCTGAACCTTAGCGCAGTCAAGGGACCGTAGCTTTAGCTACACCATTAGGCTTTTTTTCTCTCTTTTTTTTTGTTGAAGCTGTATCGCGCCAAAAGCCAGTGCTTGTTTCGTACGCATAGTATCAGAACTGCTTAGCGTCGTGATGGAAAATGTGGTGCGCAGTGTCTTCACGGCATCATTATGAAACGGAAGCCAACAAGGTCAACCGGTAGCGGACACCCAAAGTCGTCTGGAGCGAGGGCAGTCAATAAGAATATTATAGCAGCGCCTGTGGCGGTAACTAAGCATGCCGTATTCGTCGAGCCTTCTGTCGAAATTTTGGGTAACTAAAGGCTCGCTGCACAGCGCTGCTGCCTTCGTTTTTGCAACTCCGAATGCAGTGCATCAGGCTGACCAGCTGGTGTGCCAACACATGCCGACGCGTGCCTGTACGTGGCCCGCCATAAAGGGGGGGGGGGGGCATGGAGGGCCCCTCCTTCGCGTGGGTTGTATCGTTGCTGCCTGTGATGACTGTTCACGTTCTATTTTATTTCCGATGCTACATGTTACGTGCGAGGCCTATGGTGACAAGATCCCGCTCTCGCTGTTGAATTATTGCAAAATGGCGCGTCAAAACTAGAGCGTGCCACGGGCGGGCACAAAGGCCCATGAAAGCGGTGGGCATCGAGAACACACAGAAAGAATGTCAGAGATGTTTATTGCTATTGGCCTGAGCTTCACCGCTTCTAAGGCACGCTCTTCTGCCTCCTTTCGACGTCGGCGGTAGCTCGGATGCGAATGCCACGGCCACTGGCTGTGCGCTCGTGGCTCAAGGTGCCATCTCCTACGAAGGCCGAGCTTTTAGTTACATTGGTGGTGGAGATTCCGCCAGGAATGGACAAACTTCGCGATGACGTCGTTATAACGTCACCCTCATCGGTGGTATGTAATGATGATTCTTGCTGGAGCGCGGTTGGGACAAGCGGCAGTTCACGTTTCTTGAATAGGCCGCTTGGAGCTTTGCTTACACGCATCGCTTTACTTTGGTAACATGCTTTTATTTTTAAAAAGGACCTTGCTCGTTCCAGCACTCTGCGGGAACACGCCACTGCCGTCTTCAATCTGGCTTCCCCTAAGATTGCGCTGAGCGCGTAGCGGTAAGCGTGGTAGAGCACGAGGCTAAGCGCGTGAAGGCTGCTGCAGCAATCCCAAAAGCCGGCAAAGAACTAGTTACCTACAACGGTGGGTGAAGGGTCTATAAGAAATAATATAGCCTCAACGTCACCAACAATGAGCCTCACCGGTTGAAAAGAAACTTATAAAAGTGGTTTAGAAAGTCGGTATGAAAAACTCAGGTGTTGGCGGCGTCATATAAGATGACACTATTACTCGGGGGCTTGATTTCAGAGAAAAGAAGAGGAAGTTGAAAATTTCAGAGCCATGGACTAATATGGACCCATGAAAGTTTGAGGGTACCCAAGCTGTACTTGTGTGCCACGCACCAGCATGACTGGGTGCCAACCTTCGGCTCACGTTGCAGATCTACTTTCGCGTACTTTGCTACTCGCTAGGTCACTGAACTCTGATTTAGTGACTCTGTTATCTCACTGATCTCATTAGCATACAGACGCAAGCTACTACCTTGCATAAAAAGCAACCCGATAGAGATTTAATAACGCGTTTCAGCAAAGCCGCATGTCAGGCTTCCATGGTTGGTGTATAGGGAGTGTCACTAAATCCGCCATTAGGGGGACGATGTGGCGCCATCATGCGGGAGCGGTGGGAAACACATTGGATGACAGTGTAGCAGACGACACGAAAGCGCACTATGCGAAATGGCCAAGCCAACGCAGGTGAAAAGCGAGCCCTTCCCCTTTTTTTTTGGATTCGGTTCGAAAAGTAGGGAGAGTGATTGCATTATCATGTTCATTCTGTATGGGGAAATGTTTCAGCGTTTTCACAATCCTCTCATAACGCATGTATATACTGTCTTCGTATTGTAAGAGCGTATAGCACGGGCATGGCGCGGGCTGCGTTCGACGTGACAGATTGAGACTCTCTCAGCGTGCAGATTCAGGATAGATTTAAATTTATTTAAAAAAGGCATCGCTTCCTCCTCGCGTCATCTACAAGCGTGTAGCTATAGGATATTTTCTAGGAAGCTTGGCAGAGAGGCACTCATCCACACCCCCTGAACAGGACATTGTCCTGGTCGGAATGAACAATAGAAGCCTGCAGCAAACTCGCAGCATTTTTCTGGCAATGGGGGATTAAGCGCTGTAGCCGGTTTCTGGCCCCAGAATGGATGTGGTCGCAGTCCTGAAAAGGTTCTCGATGAAAAAAGAATGGTCCTTTTGTTGTATACGGATCCACAACCTTTCTGCCTGCAAAGCGATTTCTGCGGAATCAACGACTTGGTGACACGTGCGCATCTCCTATCTCTTCGCCTGCCCGTACGATGTCACTACCTATAGCACTTGTCTTCAGGCTTGCAAGTGGAGAGGCAGCGTTGGTGGATGCGATAGAGACTACGAAGAGACAGTTGGAGTTTTGGTGGCGAGCAGCAGGGAGCAACATCCCTGTGACGCGGTCGCAACTACAGTGATTTTTTGTGTGCTTTTCTTTCTTTTTGGCCACACCTTTAGCTTTGTGAAGTTAAATCGGCGGCCCGATATAAAGTGTGGGCCACCATCATCATCACCATCAACGGTTTCTGCCCCCAGAACGGATGTGGTCGCAGTAGCGGAAAGGTTCTTGATGCACAGAGAATGGGCATTCTGTTGTGAAAGAATCCACATTTCTGCCTCCGCAGCTATTTCTGCGGAATCAACGACTTGGTAATACATGCGCTTCTATATGTCGGATGCGCATGTCGGTCAGAAACGAAGGCTGTTCTACGTCCAGAGCGCTCCGCTCCGCAAGTGAACGAGCATGAACCATCCAGGAGACTCATTTGTGCCCGGCGGTTTCCTTGCCGTTAGAGACGGTTGGACAAAGACGACGACTTTCAAGCAACCTAACGAAGTGCATCTGATTGCGTGCACCAAAGGAACAAAATCTGATGCTTTGTCGAGACCGAAGGCGATCCTGTGAGGTAAAAAACAAATACTGCGCGTCTTGCAAGAGTGTCAAGTGCGTCATATGTTCCGAGCCGCAAAAATACATATATTACATGTATGTATGCATCTAAAGGAAATATGCATGATGAAAAGTACCTACTGGAGTTTACAGCCAGCCTGTAACGCACCAGTGATAGCTGCAATGAGGATTTGCTCGGTGCGGGCTTAATTTATGTGCGACGGGGCCTGATGGGGATGTATTTTGCAGTTTGTTTTGTTTATGGGCGAAAGGGCCAGGTAGCGCAGATATCACAGGTGGCTATGTGCACTTGACCGTAATATTTAGCATGTTTTATCGTGACTGCCGCCTGACTAACAGGAAACAAAACTGGAGGACATTTATGTGACTAAAGTGATGAAAAGCGAAAGCCTGAGGGCTGCATTCTGCTACGCGAGTTTTGTCCATGTAGCAAGGAGTAAAGCGAGCGACTACTCTTTCACATTCTGCGAGTGCATTTGTTCAGGGAATTGTGCAGATAGCAGCTAGCAGATGACAAGAGCGGGCACACATTGAACATCGGGATTTTTGACGCCATCGGAAGACACGACCATAAGCTAGTTGGCCGGCGCTAATATAAGAATCTCCTTTGAGCCAAGAAGGTGAGAATATCACCTCCATGTCCTGGGACACGGATTAGACTTACTATCCTAGACCACACGACCAAACTGCGCAATTAAAGTGGGGATGTATATCAATGACAGGTGATATGTCATTTGATAGATGAGGGATTGTTGAAATATGAGAGATGGAAGACGATGTCCGTATACTGCGTCCATACGGCAAGGTTAAACCGGCAATTTTATCTATGACAGGTAATCTCTCGTATAGTTCGGTATACTGCGACTGTTTGTGCTATAAAGTGCGTGTGTGATAATAAAAAAATTAAGTGATTGTTATTAATTAGTTCAAGTGTGTGTAAGCGAAAGACCGTCGGCAAGGAAAGTGGCGTACAGGAGCAGTTGGCGCTTTCGCGTCAAACCTGTAGGCAGAGTTTGCCCAGTCTTCCTTCACCAAAATTTGCCAACATCGGACGCCACCGCACTGGTTTTAAAATTCGCGGTAATGATGACCAGATATGTGAAGTCTCGTGTGGAGGCAATTTTGGTAGCATGTCAGCGTTTTCAAACAAGCTGAACTGAAACATTTGTTTAGGGCTTGAGCAGGCTGAACGTCCGACGTTACGTTTCTACCTGGCATTTTGATTGGGGTTATTTACAGCAGGGTCTATATATATGAAGATTACTTACAAAGCCCCCAGCTAATAGCGTCGCTGCAGAAGTTTGAGAGAACACACATGATAACAAAAAAGGGGCAAGGATAGACACCGCATCATGTGCGCAAACCAGCTCTTTGGGGAGTCACTTTTTAGGTAAATGTCCCTTAGCTGACGCTTTATGAGTCGAAACTGAATTGTAGCTGGACCAACAGGCTCACCATTGAGATCCGACACGCCGAATTTGCAGAGGAGGTCGAGTCTACATAGGAAAGCTTGTCCCAGCGTTGGTAATCAATTTCTGTAATCACAATGTATCGTACAATGGGTGAATGCAGAATAGAATATCTTCTTTAGAATTGTTTGCAACAAGTCCCGAAACAAATTCGCGTCCTTGCAGATTTTAGAACAGCGTTCAGTTGGAAGAGGTACGCCACAGGGATGGTAGTTAAGAAAAAAAGGGTTTTTCTTCGCCTGTGTTGTATTGTCATGCCCTTGCCACCGCGATGTTTTTTATCCCCATGCTTCATGCACTAACTAGCCATCCAAAATTCTTTCTTTGTCTTTATCTGCGTAGCCATGCATTAACAGGGAAAGTTTTGAATGAATACAAGTGCAAATAGGCGTTTTAGGCACCCCCGGACTGAAGTCGCCGCCCTTCATGCAAAAGGTAAAAAAATTCGCTATGGATTAGCTTGTGGTTAAACCTGGGGCTGCGCGAGAGTTATCTGCATGGAAACGCTTAGATTCCGCTTGAAAGTAAAGCCTTAACGTTTGCACATAGCAGTTTACTCCATGATTTCAGCTTTCTTCATGCAATAGGGGGCACTTTTGCGATAAAGCGAAAGTCTATCGCGAGATGGTCCGAAGCCCTCCACTACGGCACCTCTTTCTCCCTGATTTCTCTGCCACCTTTGCGATGACGCGACAGCGCAAGCTACCAGCCTACATATAAAGCTCCGCTTTAACCAAGGGGTACGAACGTGCCAGCGTTGCCTAGTGATAACGTGAATGCAAGGGTTTTGGCAGGCTTTTTATGATATCACCCTCCCATATAAAATGCAAGGCCCGAGTGTGTAGCGCCTGCCAAATGTAATTTCAGGAAGGTTTAATGTCAAGAACCGTTAGTGCTCGACCATGTCAGCTACCACCTCCCACGATTTCCTCTTTCTTCGCTCTTCGGACAGGCACCGACGGGTACCGGACAGGCAAGTACAGGCGCGGTGAAATGGCGAGACCGTGGCCCTCCCAATGTACATCTCGATAAAAAACAATATAACGGAATAATGGCGGTGGAAAGCGTACACTTTTTACGCGCTCTAGTTTGTGGACCCCTGACGAAAATATGCCTTGTCCTTGTATACCTCATATCACGGCATGAAAGAGCGCTCAACAAGGTTACCAATTTGGATACTACTAAGGTAAGAAAAGCGTTGCAGGGGGCGGGGGGCTGAATGTTAGGTGGATGGATTAGGTTAAGGTGTTCGAATGGGTCAAGTAGATGGCCCTAGTACAGGACTGGCCTAATGAAGGAATGTGGGAGATGCCTTCGCCCTTAAGTGGGCATTGTCCGGCTGATGTTGACGACTGTGATGAATGTCGTGCAACAACTTGAAGGCGCTCCTGGCCCTTCCTCGTGAGTTGCCCGGGCCCGTACGCTCATTAAAAATTTTTCCAACAAAACAAGCTTGCGTCAGCCCACATAGTTGCCTGCATTGACATTGAAGAGATTATTTCATGGTTTATGATTTATCGTTTATGGGGTTAGCGTTCCAAAGTGGTCCAGGCTGAAATATGCTGTAGTGGAGGGCTCCGGAAATTTAGATCATCCGGAGTCTGTAAAGGGCACTGACATCGAAAAGCACATGGGCGCTTTTCTTTTCGCCTAATTCGAAACGCAAGCACTATAAACGGGATTCGATGCTTTCGCTTAATATTTGGTTCAGCAGCAATGAATCCTTGTCCCGGCGGGGTGGCGCAGTGGTTACGGCGCCCGACTACTGTTCCCAAGGATGCGGGATCGAATACCGGCCTTGGCGGCCGCTTTTCGTTGGAGGCGAAAAGCAAGCCGTCTACACTGTTTCCTAAATCTACGCCGTTTCCTAGATATGCAACGCTCGAATTGTTTACTCAGAGATATTTGAAATACTTTCGACCAACAATATCGACGATGGATGGAATCCCGAAATATAAGATGCTCAACTTTGAAACGGGTTGGTATCAGTTAGCGCACTGCTCGACGTTTATTTTTATCATATTTCTATATCCGCGTTATAAATTAGTCACCTATTTCGTCATTTCCTTTTGTAAATTTTTATTCCTACACCTGTAACCTGATGCTCCCGTTTTCTTTTCAACCACCAATCTTACATTCGCTTTTAAAACTTCCGCACCGGGTTCATTCACCCTATCGCTGGTGTATCTAAACCCTAGGGTCTCAGGGAAAGTTACTGTACCAACGTCGACGTCGGTATGAATGTCATCGCATTTAGGTATAAGAGGATAAATTAATTGCCTTTATGGATTTGCGACACACCCCACATGCGCCATCTTCCAGGTTATGTTTCTTTTTGAAGCTGTGGGTTCTTACGCACCTTGATCAACCTGAAAAACGCAGGGCGCTTGCGCTTCAGTCATAAAAGCATGATTCCTTCCTGAACTGCCTTTTTTCTTCGTATTTGATGCAGTTCTACTCTCTCTGGTTATTGCATATTGTTAATCATCTTTTAATCTTTTAATTATATAATATTTTACATTCCGTCATTTTAAATTATATTAAAGTTCTTTACTCCTCTGTGCTCGTGCACCGCGTATTTACTCGCTAGTTTCATACTTCCTTTCCCCTATTTTGATTTAGGCTTTGTCGTTATAGTTATTTAAATGCCTATTCTTCATACCTCACCCCTCACGCGTTCCTCATGTACATATTGCTTTGAGTTCTCCGTGTTTCGAAAGGCCCCCACCCATTTCTCCTTTCTCCGCCTCCTTTGTTGTTTCGTCGTGAGCACACAGTGCTAATGCTCAAAGCACTCTCTGATTTATTTGTAATCCCGATAGTATCTAAGCCTGTGGGCGCAAAACCGTACTCCCGAAAGTAAGCTCTGGCACTATTATCTCATTTCGAACAACCTGTAATACCTGTAGCTACAATGCCATAAACTTGATTATCCCGGTATCTCGGCACAGAGGACCGTCGGACGCTGGTTTCGTATCTCGGTCGTCAGTTACATAACAGCACTTTAACCTGCAGTGTTCCCGGTAAGCACGAAGCCAAAAGGCTTCAGAACGTCAGTTCCAAGAGGACAGCTGCAGAGGACGGCGGTAACGGCGTGGTGCCCGATGTGTAACCTGCACCGTTCGCCCAACCATATCATGTAATAACTGCCCATTTTTATGGTGGTCCTGCCATGCAGGATGAATCTGAGCACGGGGAAGTGTTGTTGGCACCCCAAATTAACCCCACGAATAAAACTCCGATGAAGAGGCGTACCGTATTATTATTAAGAAAATGAAGCGGATCGCGAAATTAAAGCCGCGATAAGACCAGGGCAAGGAGAGAATTCCTGTCGTTTGCATTGTTTTAATTTTACGCATTTTTGAAACAGTTCTAGAGCCATACTCTTTGAAATGAAGGGCTTGGTCTGGTTCGATGTGCATACCCAAAAAGAGACTTTAGCGTTAAAACCTTTCTCAATCAAGCATTACACGCAATCTTACACAAGAAAAAAAAAAAAAACTCGCACTGGACAAAAAAAGAAAGCAGCCAAGATCAAAGCGAATTCCCAAATTCTTCTCGAACGAAGGCTACCATTGAGAACGTCACGGCAGAGCCTTTGACAGCATTTCATCGTACCGTGTTGGTCGGGGTACGGGCGGACTTGAGCGGCTGACACACGTGCGCGCCACCGCCGCCGGCCGAGTCCGACTGTGGCGAAACCTTCTATCGATGTGTTTGCGAACTCAGGACAGTGGGCATAGCGCCGCGGTTCCCGTATTTGTCTACCACTAAAGAATGCAGCTCAGCAGGCCGGCTAATCAACCTGCCAGCACGCGATGCGGCGAGCCTGCACGTGCCCCTCCACGAAAGGCGGCAGCACGAAGGACACATCATTATTGCCCGTTATTTGTGTTCGGCTTTTTTTTTTTCGAAGCTGCAGGGTACTCACGAGGGATACGGCTGGGCCAAGCTCTAGGGAGCTGTCGCATTAGGAAACCGGTGCTTTTAGACAACAGTACGCCACCGACGGGGATAAGGGCCGACGCACCGTGATGCGCCTAAAAAAAGAAACACGCACAGAAGGACAGTGAGAGACATTTATTTATATACGCGTCTTGATCGCCACTACGAAAAGCGCTTCACTGTGTTGTGGAGACATCGGTGGGACCCCGTGTGCGGATTGCATGTCCGCTTGCTGTCCGTTTCCAGCGACGCATGGCGTTTTCCTCGAGGACGGTAGCCGATGGCTTGGTCACCTTCGTCGTAGACAGGACGGGGGTGAAGGACCTCGTCGATTCTGCTTCCGGAAAGTCCAGCTTTGTGTTTGACTTCGGAAATGATTCTTGTAGCGCTGCAGCTTGAGGCGACGCCGGCTCACTTCTATGAAGATGACGGCTTGGAGCATGGTTGGCGTCCATCACAAGAGCGTGTGGAAAACGTTTTTGCAATTAAAATCTTCGTAGATTAGGCAGTCGGTCAAGACGCAGCAAGCAATCTGTTACAATGCATACGTAGAACACCGTGCTCGTGGCGGTGCGCGCAGGGCCCGAGGGTTTAGGCGCGTGGCCTCTTCCAAAGCGCCGCCAAAAGCCGGAAAAGAATTGAAGTTACCTGCCTACTCATTAACACGCCTACTAGAAAGAAGCTCCGATGCTCTAGATCCCCGAACAGAAAGTCCTTCCGTTAGAAAAGGTTTTATAAAAGATATAAACGTGGTTTACTGAAATCCCTGAAAAATTGAACTGATGCATATGGAACATGAGATGAACCTCTTTAATTCAGCGACCTCAATTTCTTAGAGATGAAAAAAAAGTTGAAAACATACACATCGATGAAAAATAACACGATCACGTGAGTGTTTCAGAGCACTCAAACTGCACCTTAAAGGGTGTGACGTGGCAACATTAGCAGCGATCTGTAGACTCCCCTAGCAGATCATTCGCGTAGTTTGGTACTCGCTTAATCAGTGAATCTGTTGTTAGTTGATCAGTTGTCTGATATATGTCATCTGCGTACGCTCGTAAGCGACCAAATTACAAGAAATGTTATCGGTGCAGTGCATACAACGAGGGCGAGAGGAGACACAGCGCACACAGGACGAGTCTCCTTTCGTTCTCGTCGCATGCGCTGCAGCGATAATGTCTAACCAATATGCCCTATCGTCTACCTTGTCTACAAGAAAGATTACCTTAAATCGACGTTGCACCCTGCTTAGCTGAAGGAGAAGTACAGGCCTGCTTGCTATGTTTGTGTATGCTGATTATCAATAAAATAATGTAGAAAAGGAGTTAACATTTTATGGACCTCGCACATTATCCCCTCTCGAAAATGAGATGAATGCAAGAGTTTGGAATAAGGGCCACAAGGCACAAAGACCTGAATTTGAGGCAAAAGTACGACGATTAGAACCTCAACATGCTCCGGTTTTTGGAGGACAACAGCCTAGACGTGTTCCAACCACATGTCATTGTATCCAGTAATGCAAGAGATGGAATAGCTTGTTTTCTTGGTTTCACGAAATATATACGTTCCATCAGTGCGTTTCAGAAAGCTTGCGACCATTTTTCGCAGGTCGAAAGCCATGCGGCGTCCGCAATCGCCGTAGCAACCAAACACGGTGCCATCGTCGATGCATATGAAACGACAGGTGAGTGAGCTCGCACAAGGAGGGCAATGGCACGAGTGACCTGGTGGCCACGTCGGGCGAAATTTGGATGCCACTCGGATCACTGAGAGCAAGCGCACCTGTTTTTTAAAAGGACACGAAATCATAAAAATTCGCAAATATGAATAATGTTCATGCGGTATATACGTGTCTGCGTAATTTCAGGACTGAAATCTACGTGATCATATGCTAGCTGCTATCTGCTATACAAACAGATGACCCAGAGAACGATGCTAGCTTCTGAAAAATTTTTTCGTGGTGGGAGTATCCGATTATGCGACTAATGCCTCACCAGATGTCCAGTATCCGTGGAAGTTTTTCATGCGAATGTTTCGTGATATCAGTGCTATCATAATATCCTTTCGCGAGCGCGCTGGCGTCTTCCTAAGGCCTTCTCGCGATTTATTTAAGACACGAGATTTGAAACGACTTGTGCAAGGACCTCGTTTGTTCGATCCTCTTATCACCATTTCGTATGGATGCAGCTGCTAGAGTTGCCAGGTACTTCCAACTCCACCATAGAATCCGGCCTCCTGACTTCACAGAACCCGGTGACCAACTTTACGTCTGATGGCTTCCATGAGCGAAAGGGAAACAAACTCAGAGGGGAACTAACCTATGATGAAGCATGTTCAGGTAGGTCGAGGATGTCAGGCTGCAAACACCCGACGATAATGACACAAGACCATTTTCACCGACATTGTGCACCAGCGCTCCTTATAATTAGTACACCATTATCATGCTAGTGACGTTATGTGACTACTTGGCTTCATGGAAGTGGTGGCTGGATAATTTCAATGCAATGACGTTAGGCCCCGTTTACCAGACAATTCCTGTCAGCTCTGTCGCGGGATTGTGCGCTAATAATCAGCAACATGGCACTGGCAGGTGGCACATGACATGGCCGTGCATTCACTGGTCGTCGGATTGTGCGATTTCATGAGAAGACATGACATGGCCTAGTTGGCAGGCGCTCCCAACATGGGCACCGTCTTTTAGCCATGAGGATAAGAGGAATCCCACCCTCCAGAACCTTTCAATGCAGACAGAGACATGTGGTCCCTAAAACCCACATGCGTGCTGGGAAGGCATGACTGAATCGGATACCTATACCTACCTTGTGTAATCTTTGATATCAAAATGGCTGGCTATTTGCATATGCAAGGTTGAAGACGTTGTTCCTTGGCTACATTCATACGGCACTTTTAAAGCGGGAATTAAGGTCTCTGATGGGTATCTTCCGTGCAGTTCGGCACATTGCAGCTGTTTATGTCAAAGGTACACGTAGATATTAAATAAAATATTTAGCGAACTTTCTTAAGTAATTATGGAAAGTGCATGTAGGCACACGACGCTCCTCAAGGAAAAGCGCGGACAGGATATCAGTTGATGCTCTCACGTAATACCCTTAAATGGGGAAATTTATGTGCCTCCTCCTTCCGCATTTTTTTTCTAGCATGGGGTTGCACAGCTGTCGTTTTATAAATCGTGATACTGATGACGTCATAAGTGACGACTTGTCCAGATAGAAAATGTTTTCTATCCAGTGGGCGTTTTCAACCGAGGCGCCTCAAAATATTTATTTCCGGGACAGAATGGCACAAACGTATGACTTGCGGAGGCAGAGCTTGCGCCGTCACGCTCGTGCCTGGCTTTTTGATGCGGGTATTTACAGTAGGGGCTATGTATGCAGACTGCTTACAAAGCCTTCAGGTAATGGCTGCGCTACAAAAGCTCTTTAGAAAGCACATTAACGGGGTGGCGATATGGGCTGGTTGGTGCATGGTCCTGCGGCTAAAAACAGCTATAATATGGTGCGAAGGATAGATAAAGGGTGACACGACGCTAATTAAACACCAGATTTGTTTTTGCATGTTCGTCAGAGAAGAGGGACAGCGTCGTATCCCCCTTCTCTCTCATTAGTTTCGAGTTTACGTTGTTTTTAGTCACAAGAAAACAGATCCTATCCAAAAGGGTGGCAAGGATAGACACCGTATCAAGAGCGCAAACCTGTCCTTTGGAGAGTCATTTTTCAGGTAGATGTCCTTTAGCCAGTTTTCAAGCCGCTAAATGAATTCTCGATGCAGCAAAAGCTTCACCAATGAGATCCAACACAGGGATTGTCCAATGGCTGTGGAGTCTAATTAGGAAACTTTGTCCCAGTGTTCGTAATCTGTTTTAGTAACCGCATTCTATCGTACAGTCTGGGAATCTAGAAACGAGTACTTCTTGAGTATTCTTTTCAACACGTCCCGAAACAAAATCGCGTCCTTGAAGATTGCGGAACAGTGTTCAGTTGTCAGAGGTATATCTCCGAGATGGCCGTTAAGATAAAATACAAATAGGGTTTTGCTATCTAGCCATGGGTTAACAGGGTAAGCTCTGGTGTGTAGTCGACCAGAAAGGTATGGGTACAATGGCAAATAGGCATTTTACGCACCCATAGCTATAAATTACATCCCTTCAGCTTTAAATTGAAAAAAAAAAAGCGGAATAATAGAAGTGGAAAGAGCCCACATTTCACGGGCTATATAACGATTAGCCCTGACGAACATTCTCATTGTCTTTATATATATCATATCACGCTAGTATTTCGAACAACAATCAGTAGATACGCAAACAACCCAGCTAGCATTAGACGTATGACATAGTCCCTTGAGTTATCTCCATTAAGGATCCCGAGAGCTAGTACGACTTTACAGCCCTCGTTGGACTCCGTGCGCTTAAGACATTTCGAAGCTCCGAATTTCATAAATATGCAGCAAACACAGACTGGATGACTGCTAATATACACAGGCGTAACGAAATGCAATTATTACAAAAACATAGAAAATAATGCTACAATGGAGGAATTATCAGGTAAACGATGATAGGGCTTGAAAGCGCCCATACAAAAAGCCGCGTCCGCAGTACGCGCTGCCGTAAGCAAGACAGAGAGCCTCACTTATGCAGTTATTTCTAAAACTCACATCGTCTTCACATTATTGGTCGCAATGGAGACGCAAGGAGTGTGTTGAAATTATTTTACAGCCTTACCGCCTCGGGTGTTCCCCGCGTAGAGGCCGAGTGACACAGCCCCTATTAGAGTTTTGGAAGTTAAAGGGACGTCTTCAGAGAAAAATGTTCGCTCCATACCCACGCTTTCGGTCTCGCCCTTCCTTTCTCTCTCGAACTTCGGGCATGGGCAGCCACACCTCTGTACTGCAATACGCTTGCATACGTCTTTCGCGAAAACTTGGACACGAAGGGTTAGCGTGTAGGGCCTTTGGAAGGTTTTTGCAAGCTCGAACTCCCGCGCAAAACTTCAAAGGAGCTTCTGCACACTCTCGGCCAGGCTATACTTGAGGTGGACAGGCACATAGTTTCCATAAACCTTTTGCAAACCCGACAAGCTTGCGTAAGCTCATATTGTTGCTTCCATTTACTTTGACGAAACTTGAGACATGCCTTCCAGCAACATGTGAGTGCGTATAAAACAGGTTTATTTGGGGTGAAAAGCTTCCTTCAAATTTCTCTGGTTGTTAAAACATGACTCTTCCGGTTTTACATGTGGCGCGTATGCTGTGAAGGCATCCGACCAGTTGCTCAAATAGGCTTACAATTTATGTTCAAAGCTATTCTTCTCTATGGTGCGCACTTGATCAGTTATATTTGCATGAAGCAAATTCACCAGCACTATTAGCTATGATGCAATGCTTTACATTACATTTACTTACAAGGAAGAAACCTTGAAATGCGCTGTAGTGCGAGGAATTATAAGTTACAATACCTGGAGTTTCCTTAGCCACCGACACAATATACGTACATCATAACCTTCTCGGAAGTTTTACCATCGAAATGTTCTTACTTCCAAAAATATGAGAGACATGTCTATGCAGTCAGTGAAGGTCCCTAGTCGAGCATGGCGGCCATGATGTATGTCGTAGAAAACAATAATTTTTAAACTATTGACTGATGAAAGGCACTCAAGCATTGAGTTTACTATATTGTGCGCCTTAATATTATCCGAAAATGAATCAACAAAGTCGACGACTCCATTTTCAAAGTTTTGTAATCGCTAAATGCCGTATCCTGAAAATGGCGTATTTGAGAGTTCGTTGACTGCACTTTTCTACACTGCATATCTTTAGATTGTCGTTACGAGTTTTATTGCCCTCAAAATCATTTCAAATTCATTTGCAACATCACATACACAAAGCGCGAGTTGTAGTTTATAGATTGCAAACAGTCTGTTTTACACATTTTAAACGTTTACAACTTTTTTTGCAGATGTAATCCTGGAAAGGTATACTCGGTGATCTTTCGAATGCTTTTGTTTAGCCACATTGCTGAATATGGATGAGTAGTTTGGTTTGTGGTTTGTGGGGCTTAACGTCTCAAAGCGACACAGGCTATTAGAGACGCCGTAGACACGGGAAATGTCGCCCACCTGTGGTTCTTTAACGCGCACTGACATCGCACAGCACACGGGTGCCTTGCTTTTCCCCCCGAGCGAAAAGCGGCTGCCAAAACCGGGATTTGATCCCACATGCTTGGGAAAAGTAGTCGAGCACACTCACCAACGGACCACCCCGGCGTGGTGAATATGGATGAATGAATCGCACTCAAGGGCGTTCTCTTTAAAATGAGGTTATGGTTATCGCCACTATGCTGGCAGTTTTTTCGTACATTTCTTCATTGTTATAAATTTTACCTAGCTCGGCATTATGTTTAGTAAATTTTTATTCCTAAATTTGTAACCTTATACTATTTTGCGGTTTTCAATCGTCAATCATGCATTCGCTTTTCGGAAACGTCCACAGCAGAATCATTTACCTAAATACTGGCATTTCTAAAACCTCTGGATTCAGCTTAAATCAATGTGCTTGCGTCGACTTCCGGATGAATATCATCACATTCGAGTATTATATTTTCGATTTCTTCAACTGATTTACCGCTCACTGCACATGCATCATCCTTGTTGGTTACGCTAGCAGCTTCACTTAATAAGGTACATCATATAGCTTCAAATCGCAAGGAAATGTCTCTTGAGTTAGAAAAGAAAAATTTATGCCTTATTTCCATTTTTCCAATTCGGTACAGCTCTACATATTGCTTCTTTTCCATAAATATTTTTCCAAATTTTCCTAGTGTGTTTTACTTGTGTCTTCACATTTTTTATTTCTCCGGTCTTGTGTCCAGCGTACCTAATGGTTAGTTTTATAATCTTTTTACTCCACTGGTGGGGCAAAACTTTTTCGGCATAGTTTTCGAAATACCTTTGCTTCCCACCTTCTCTCGTGTAATTTCTTCATTCATTCCTTATTTATTATTTTTAAGCTTCCCGTATTTCGACAGATGCCGAGCCCATATCACCCTGACCCAATTCGTTTTTATTTTGGCTGTCAGAACCTAGTGCTATTCGTCCAGCATCTCTCTGTAATATGTGTAAGCTTGACAATACTTGGGCCAAAACGCATTCCTGAAATATGCTGTAGATGCCGACCGTTGGCGGCTGTGTTTCGATGAAGCCGAAGCGGAGAGGCGTACGTGGGCTGTGCGATGTCTGTGCACGGTAAAGATCAGCAGGTGGTCGAAATTACTCCGTAGCCTTCCACTATGCCTCCCCTCGCTGTCTTTCCACTTTCAGTCCCACCTCCCCCTTCCCTTACGGCGAGGTTGAGGTGTCTACGAAACAAGTGCGACAGATATTGCGCCTTTCCTTTCCTGTGAGCCAATTAATATTATCATTATTACGCCCTAGCACTATTATTCCTTTACAAATACAACTCAATACCTAATATTTGTTGTATGCCCACAATTCCCTCCTTTTGATCATTCTGGCACCTTCAGTGTACCGGCATAAAGCACCGCCTGACGCTGGTTTCGTATAAGGGACAAAGATTACATAACTCGAATCTGCACTTCAATCTTGCAGCACGCCGCAAAAAAAAAAAAAAAAAAAAAAGAAAATGCTGTCAGCACGTCCCTTTCAAGAGGTTAGCCGCAGAGGAAGACGATAACAAAATGGTGCCGTTTGTGCAATTTGCGCTGTATTTCAACCAGAATCATCCTGCAGGCGGCTGTGTTCATGGTCCTCCTAGAGTTCAGGAGGAATACGACCGCGGGAAAAGATTGCTCGTGACGCTTGATCGAATATTTGTTCAGTGCCACTCTATAGGAGGGGCGTGCCGTATTGTCAACAAGAAAAATTTAGAAAACTGAATGGCTTGATCTGGCGTTGACGCTCACACTTCGTGAATCGGCTCGAGTGTGAATATTTGTCACAAATACCAACCTCACGAAAAAGCTTTTGTAAATAACTGTGACGCAGGAATTTCCTCTTGTTGGCCAGCTCAAGTTCGAGTGAGTGTGTGGCTTTGTCAGGAAGGGTTCTTTGTAGGGAAAGCTAAACTGCGCTAGGTTTTCACACCTTCGGCGCGGCACGATGACGCCATGTGTCACAGAAGAACAAAAAGAAGAAGAAACGCTACACTGCGCTATGTTTTCAAGGCATCGGCGTGGCACCGGGCACTGTGTGCTACTGAAGAACAAAAAAAAAAAGAAGCAGAAGAAAACATTGCCGACGATAACGTTATTTCATAGTGCGAAATTTGAGCGCAGCTCGTCAGCTGTCTCACCTTTTTGATAGATTGAGGCAAAGATTTCGAGCAAGACACGTATGTACTAGTACAGAACATATTGTTAAATTTTTCCCACGTATTCTTTTTAGAAACACTCCACTAACAGTTCTTGGCTGTCATGAAAGAAGCTTTGGGGTCGGAGAAATAAAGAGAGCAATTGAGTTATCGGGAGGTTGTGGGAAGCAGCGCGGGGTCCCATAGGAACGTTGCGCGAAGAACAGATCGCAGCGACAGACTGATGCCACTGATGCCGCTGACGCTGCTAGCGAGGGAAGCGAGTGAGAACGGGATGCACGCAGCGTGATCCGCTGATAGCGAGCCAGCGTTTCGGCAACCGGAGAGCACCCTCGCCGCTACGCAGGAAGAGGAGGGGACCCTTTCTCCTTTTTCTGCGTGGCGGTGACGGTGTTCTACGCAGTCACGTTGTCTTGACTCGCTAGCAGTGTGAGCGGCATCAGTCAGTCGCTGTTAGCGCTGTCTCCAGCGGCTCCCCCTCTTCCTTTCCTTGTGTTCTCCGCTCCTGCCCCAATCGTTCGCCGCTGAGTGTACCCCTCCCCATCTTCCTGCGGGGCTCCGGTTGCCGAAGCATGGGCTCGATCTGGGAGGATGAAAGGAGGCGGAGCTGGTTACGAGGCCGGCCGACGCCGAGGACGAAGCGAAACCCAGCGGCCGTATTCGGCGGAGGTTCCTTTCGGGAACCGTACTCTTCATGGAGGAAGGAAACAACTTAGGAGATGCCCTTGCCATTCCCAATGCATTGGAGAAAGTGTGGCGGAAGTGCCGTCAAAATTTAGGGTTAGCCAAGGCGGACCATTAGCAACGGCGACGCTGTTGCTATAAAAACTCGGGCCACTAGCAACAGCGTTGCTAAGGGCCCTAGGTACGTGAGCGTCGCGGAGAAAGAAAATGTGGGGGGGGGGGGGTAAAGGAGGACGAGAGACGTTGCAGCGTCCGGTCGCGGCACGGCTGCGCCGGCTTCAAAAAAATGACGTCAAGGCCTCTCATTAGTTCTTTCCTTCCTCCATGATTCTCTTTCAAAATGACGTGAATTTGACGTCAGCAAGACAGCGGGCGCCACCTCACGGCGAGGAGGGGAAAGGAAGTGGATGGATGGATGGAATATAGGAGCGTCCCCTTTGAAACGGGGTGGTAGCAGTAGCTATCATGCTCATTTTTCTCCATATATCTTAATTATTGATTTAGAATGGTTAACTAAACCATCATTCTATTTATTAAATTTTGCTCCTACATTACTAAAATTATGTCACTTCTCTGCTTTTAAGCCACCAATGTTCCAGCAGGGAAGTGGCCAATCAGCGATGACGCCAGATCGTTGGCGTGTCCACCACGAGCACGTGGCCAATGTGGCTTTTTCTGGTACCAAATACTTGTACCAAAGCGGTGTTAAGCACGAAATAAATCTAATAATTACATAGTAATGCAAACTAGTGAATAATAGACTGAAATATTTTTAGAAGTATCCTGTTAACAACTGCCAAGCAATTTTCATGGCTCATGAGTACCTTCTTCGCCGCTAGATGGTGCCGCGCGTGCGGCGGCGTCGTCTGCGTCCACGCTCGCGGGGAAGTTTTTGTAAGTCCTGTCTTTCGCACAGAATGGCAAATATTTTAAGAACGAGGTCTACAACGCCCGTAGTATGCAGTCCGAATCACGCTAGCTTTATGATGGAGGAGTTGCTGCCACCGTTGCGAGTACGAACGAGCTGCTTGATACCGGCGCACGGCGGCGCGTTCGCGCCTGCCTATGTAGCGGGGCTGGCGGGGCAGCCATAGAGAAAGGGATTGTGTAAAGAGCGGACACTCGGCGAAATCTTGCCCCAGGAAATGACGCATGACTGATAACGTTAGTATTAGCTTCACGCAACACGAACTGGATGGCGCCACCAGCATTTGTCGCGCCGCGCGCGCGGGTGCTGCCGGCGCAGACCGAAGCAGACTGCGGAAGGGCAGGGCGGTCTACGCGGGCTGCGTGCGTGTTCGTGAGTACTGACTGCGGCTTCCTTGGCCTTCGAAGCGGAACTACTGCACTTTGTCAGGACGGCAAGGTGATGAACGCTATTCTGGCTTAAAACGTTGCATTTCGAGCAGTTTATGCTGACCGCACCGGCCGGTTTCTTGAATTGCGCAGCTCGTGAACAGGCGCTGGTGCGCACGTCATGGGTCGGCCAGTTCGTGACACCCTGGAAGCTTCCAGCAAAGGCAAGGTGAGCAATTTTTTGTTTGCAAACTACGCTGCATTTCGAGCAGTTTAGCTCAGCACTCTGGCTGGCGCGATTGTGAAGGGAAGTCCAATATGTGCTCGTTAATGGCTCGCCGGTTACTGCGCAGTTAGATAAGAGCGAACCCACGCCTGACGCTCTTTGCTTGGTTTGCCTAGTGGTTGCTTTTACGTGATTTCTCGTTGAGTTTTACGTCTTGGGGTGTTTTTTTATGGCCTTCACTAGTGCGTGATCTCTTTTAGGTGATGTGTTGGCCGGGTGAAATCTGAACATCGAGAGTAGCCCAATGTGTTAAAGACGAGCGTTCTCGCGTGGTATGTACGGGACCGTTATTGTTAAGAGGGCAGGGAGAAAAAAGGTACCGCACAAAATCTGGAGAACCAGAAACTTGTGTGTCAAGGATCGTCATCTGGAACGCAAAACCAAGGGGAATGCGCTTTTTTTAAAAAAAAAAAGGCAATAGAAAAGGCCCCGCCGAGGTGCTTCTAAACAGCTTGATACTGAAGAAGTGGCGCGCTGATAATTCCGTCCTCTCCGTTTCTGAAAACGCATTCCACCCGCGTGTGCTGTGCGATGTCAGTGCACGTTAAAGAACCGCAGGTGGTCGAAATTTCCGGAGCGCTCAGTTAAACAATTCGGGGCGACAGCATGGGGAATAGATGGGCTTCCCTATACACAGCAGGTGTTTCTTGCTGTTTCTTCTGCCTTCGCTCGTACCTAGTGGTGTTGGTGACCAGCTGCGTCCGTGGCTCAGCGACACATTGCGGTGCGGAGATGAGGACTTCCCTTCTCGACTGTACACATTCTTTTACACTTGTTTACAAACCGTTTACAATAACGTCGTCAGATGCGACATCAAAATATAGAGGGGTAACTGCAACTGGTGAATGATCAGAGGTCTGAGGCTAGCAGAATCAGGCCTTGGCCTTCTGCTACACTTTAGGCCGGAGTCCCTTGAGACCTACGTCAGCCTAGCCTCCCTCCTCGAACAACCCGTCTGCGCTCGACCCTCGTCTGAGCCCAACCGTCCTCCCAGTCCAACTGTCTCACGCTCCTTCTTTAGCGCTCAAAATTCCAGTCTAGTCCGTTGACCGATCAACGACTAGTCGCTCTGTGGCCAATAACATGCAGCCCTTCAAAATGGGCTGGCCAATCGCTGTGTCACATATACCCCTCTCCTATGCATATAAAGTAATACAAACGCAAAGCGCGCACTAAGCGGCGAGTGGTTGCGCACACAAACACATGCATCTGCGATTTCTCCCTCTCCAAACTCTCCCACGCAAGAGGCGCCAAGCAGTCGCAAAGACAAACGGCGTCGACGGTTACACTTCAGAAAACGCATACATATAAACACACACACACGCAAACCTCAGGCCCAAACATTCCGATCCCTGCTCTTGGTCGGTTGTGCGCGGGCGGCGGATTCAAAGGGACGTACAGGCGTCTTCCCGGGAAGACATCTCAACAGCGGCTCCCTCCGCCGCGCGTTCTCCACAGGCCCGTGTTACGCCGCGTTTCGGGATTTATGGCCTCCGCGCCCTCTGCACTCGAACTGGGAGACATAGCAGTTAGCGCTGCCATGTGTTCTGGGCTCACTTCCGAGAAGCGGTCGCCTGCGCGACCGTCATAAATCAGCCCGCGCCAAGCTGCCCCTTGACCTTGGTCGCCCCTTCGGAATCTCTCTTCTGTGCGGAGCCCGCAAACTTAACTCCCTCCACTACGGCGTCTCTCATAGCCTGAGTCGTTTGGGACGTTAAACCCCAAAACCAAACCAAGCATTCCATCCGCGCACTTATTTTCAGAGCTCCTAACGCGCACTGTGGTATCCCCTGTGTTGTTGCTGCCGGGTATCAAATATTTTTATCGAATGAAACGCGTAGTCGACTGTCAATGCAGCTTTTAAAACCAAAGGCTAACATCGGGAAATCGAGCAATGCTTGGAAATTACAGGTAGGGAGTTTCGCCATGTAGCTTGATTTGTGTATTTTGCGTGGGTATGCACGCGAGGTTCGATAAATCATTGACCAATATTCGACCATTGACCATTGACTTTATTTCTTTACAGATTTCTTGCGTTTAATCTGTTTACACAGTGTCAGTGAAAGGTGTATCACGATGACATATATTTCTACTGTAAATTTTCCAGCTGATTCCAGGATTCGGAAGTCTCTGCTGTGTGCCCTGGTGAGACAATTGCAGCATACGTGCAAGAGGTCCGGACCAATATCCCGCATTTCACGAGTCGATAGGTTTGAGCTTTCACTTTCGGCTAGTGAATTAATGTGTACATCAGGTATTTCTAAAACGACATAATTGTTATTTAACATGAAAAAATGTCTTAATAGGCATGAAATAAATGTCCGCATTGTTTCCTGAAATATTTATATCAGCACATATATTCGCATCTCAACAAATTGACCATCTGAGAATATTTCAGGCTAAGCTTTATTGCTTTCTATTTACCGTCCCAAAGAGGCCCAGGCTATAAAGACACGCGCAATAGACGAACCATTCTTATGTTGACACTGTTGAGCATTCTGGCTATGAATTTAAAGAGTGCTAGTTACATTGCTATTGTAAAATGAATACAAGGCACTTTGTAGAATGAGTCAATGTTTTCCAGCTTATTTCGAGCTTACAGAATATTTGCGATTAGGACCCCTTCAAACCTTCTGAAAAAGGTAATGCTGAGGATGAAAGAAGTGATCATCTGCTGGAATTGTGCTGCCAAGGTCGTACCCCAAAACACATGCTTGTATGGGGAAGGATGCGCATTTAAGCTGAAAGCAATGTGTCTGTGGCATAATACCCAAGACTACTTCAAGTATATTTGTTTGAAATCTGTGTTTAAAATAAAATACAGGGTATTGTGAGGGACCGCGAATATATTTGAGCATAGTGTATGTCTGTTTTCTTGTGTATCATTTTTCATACTTCATTTGTATATCTGCAATGTAATGCAACATTTGTCTACCTATGTATTGCTCCTTGCCTTGTGTGATTTTTTTTTACTTTTTATAATGTACAGGCGGCCTGATGTATCCTACGTTCTGTCTGTCTTCCTGGTTGCTTTCGTGAATCAAACTGACAGAATTGTATATGTTTTGTATTTATATGAAGCAAAATAAATGTTCATTTCACAGAGCTCTTGGACTCTTTCCTGTAATACTGCTGTTTGGCAAAGGCATTGGCGCAGCTGCGTTGATGGCCAGTCAGCAGTAATTGTGACCTAAATTTATATTTCATTGCTGAAAATGAGTAGAAAAATAATACCACACCGTACAGAACAGAAATAATGTGCCAACGGGGCGCGGCAGTACGGCAAGCGCTTGCTAGCATTCAAACTGCGCGCCATGGCGCACCATGTTTCAGCATTCAAACTGAGCGCCTACGAAAGCGGATGTGCGTGAAGCACCAGCCGCTTGGTGCGCTACAATCAATTCGGCCGCTGGGCCCTATGGAAGTGTCCGCTCTTTACCCTATCCCTTTTTCTATTGGGCAGCGTCCGTGGCCTAACCGGCCGCTCAAGCGTCGTAAGTATGCGCGAACTTTCCGTGAATAGCGGTCAATGTAGGACGCAGCCGATGACACAAGGAATCCGAACGCACTCGATCCACTCAGCCACCGTCTGCTCCCCCTCCGCTGATGTAGAAGGAGGCAAAAACTCAGCCCGCACACTTTACGGACGCGAATTATTTGTCTCTACGACTGCCGGATTCAAATGGTCGCACTGCTGTTGACCGAGAGCTCCCGACCGCAAAGTAGCGATCGAAGCGCGTAGAGCACCTTTGCTTCTGACGGCAGCCCGGCATATTCCTTCGTCCCCACTTCGCTTCGCGATCGGCACACCCAGTGTTGTCGTAAAACCTCCTGAGACATGTAGAAGGCGTCGTCTCGTTTTTCTTTTTTTTTTACTGCGTCAGTTTACTAAAACCGCAAAGCGCTGCCCCCCTCCCCCCCCCCCCCCCCCCCCAAGAAAAAAAGAAAAACAAAAAAAGGATACCACGGCCGTACTCAAGCAGCTGCGCGGCGCGCGCCGTCGCTCGTCTACGGCCATGAGGCGCCGTAGCGAGCGCAGAGCGGTTCCCTCTCGAAGCAGACCAACTCGTCGCGGTTCCTGCGCCGGCCGGCAAAACGGTTCCTTTCGGAACGGTGGTCCCGCCCCGTGACATAGGCGAAAAACGCAGAGCCGCCTCCGGAAGTTTTGGGGGTCACGCCGGACGTGACGCAGCAACCAATTAGGAGCGACGAAAGGAACCAGTTCCCGAGCGAAACCGTCGCTAGATCTGGCCCCAGGAACGGGCGCCAAAGAGCTGCGCTCTAAAAGAAGGAGCGCTACGCTGCGTAATGTATTCAAGCCGTCGACGTGGAATCGTGTGCCACCGAAGAACACTGATATAAGAAGAAGGAGAAGCGCTACACAGCGCTAGGTTTTCAAGCCGTCGCCGTCCACCGTGGCACCATGTGCCACAGAAGAACAAAAAGAAGCAGAGGAAGAGATGAAGAAGTAGCGCTACACAGCACTAGGTTTTCAAGCCGTCTGCGTGGCACTGTGTGCCACAGACGAACAAAAAGAAGAAGAAGCGCTACAGTGCGCTAAGTTTTCAAGCCGTCAGCGTGGCACCGTGGCACCGCGTGTCACAGAAGAACAAAAAGAAGGAGAAGAATAGCTACACCGCCGAAAATATTCAAGCAGTCGGCCTGGCCCCGTGTGCCACAGAAGAACAATAAGAAGAAGAAAAAGGAGCGCTGCACTGTGCTAGGTTTCCATGCCATAGGTGTGGCAACGTGCGCTACAGAAAAACAAAACGTCGAAGCAGTAGAGAGAAGAACGGCCTGGCGAGCGGTTAGAAAAGCGGCGACGGCAAGACGAAGAAATACAGGCTAGATTAGCTTCTATGACAGGAGACGAGGCGTGAAGTGCTGCTGCCCAGGCCGAAGCCACTGCGGCACGGCGGAAAGAAAACAGGAGGAGAGGAAAACCTGTGTGCTCCGTTCTAAGCTTAACCTTAGCATAGTCAGAGGACCGTACCTCCCGCTACAACATTAGCATTAACCGCAGTTAAACCACACAATGCTTTTCATCGAAGGTGTGCAGCGATAAAAAGCCACAGTTTGTTTCGTATGCCTATTACCATAAATGCTTAGCGCCGTGAAGGAAAATGTGGTGCTCAGTGTCTCCACGGCAGCGTTTTGAAACGGATGCGAACAAGGTCAACCTGTAGCGGACATCCAACGTCTTTTGGAGCGAGGGCAGCTGACAAGAATATCACAGCAGCGCCTCTGGCAGTAAATTTGCATACCCCGTTCGTTGGGCCTTCTGTAGATGTTTCGGTAACTAAATCCACTCGGCATAGAGCCGCTGCCTTCGTCTTTACAACTCGCTGACAGAGGGCACCGCAACAGGCCGAACAGCTGGTCCGCCAACACACGCTGGCGTGGGCCTGCACGTGGCCCGACATGAAAGGTGGCAGCCAGCAGGGTGCCTCCTCCAGCCCCTCATCTGCGTGGCTCCTATCGTGACTGCCTGGGATTTTTGTTCATGACTCGTTTTATTTACGATGACACATTATACCCACGAAGGCTACGGCGGCGAGATCACGCGATCGCTGTTGAATCATTAGCAAAATGGCGCTGTAAAACCACAGCACGCCTCGGGAGGGCACAGAGGCCCATGCACGCGGTGGACATAGAGAACACAGAGAAAGAATGCAGAGATTTTATTGCTGTTGTCCTCAACTTCAGCTGTTCTAAGGCACGCTCTTCTGCTTCCTTTCAATGTCGGTGGTAGCAATGATGCGAATGCCATGGCCAATGCCTGTGCGCTCCGCGTACGTGGTGGTTCACAGTGCCTTCTCTTCCGTCGGCCGCGCTTTTGGTTACATTGGTGATGGAGATTCCGCCAAAAGTTGAGGAACGCCGCGATGGGGCCGTTGAAACATCACCTTCATGGGTGGTATGTGACGACGACTCTTTCAGGACCGCGGCTGGGACATATACCGGATCCTGCTTCTTGAGTAGGCCCCTTGGAGCTCTGCTTACGTGCATCGCTGTTTACTTTGGTAAGCAAGTGTTAAAAAGAATGGATCTCGTCGATTGAGCACTTGGCGGGAACAGGCCACCGTCTTCTTCAATCTGGCTTTCTCTGAGTTCGCGCTACGCGTGTGGCGGTGAGCGTGGTATAGCATGAGAGCGAATGCACGTGGGAGCGGCTGGAGCGCCACCAAAAACCGGCAAATAATTAAAGGTACAGCTAGAAGCGATATGAAAGGGAACACGGGAGCTCGTGGCCTCCACTCTTTTAAACGCGCTGTCACCGACAGGTGATAAGAATCAATGGTAAACATGTATCCAAAGTAAGCTTTGTCGGCTTGTCTACCCTCGGTGCCACCGATTCTCGTCTTGCGTTGTTGGTAGCGCTTTGCAAAGCGTGGAAGCCACGCGCTCCTGTGTTCCCTTTCATATTTCTTCTTCCACGGTAGGTGACGGCTCTGCGTAAAACAAGAGGACCTCAACGTGTCCCACAAAGAGCCTCCCCTGTTGAAAAGAATATTATAAAAGCAGTTTAGAAAGTTGTTATGAAAAACTCAGCTGTTGGCGGCGTCATATAAGAGGATACTTTAATATTTGGGGGTTTTTGTTTCAGTGAAAAGAAGAGGAAGTTGAAAATTTCAAAGCTATGAACTAATATGGGTACATGAAATTTTGAGGGTACGCAAGCTGCACTTATGTGTCACGCACTAGCGTGATTGATTGCAAATGTTCTTCTCACCTTGCAGATCTTTCGCGGAATTTGCTAATCGCTTGATCACTGAACTCTTATTTAGTGCCTCTGTTATCTGATTGATCTCATTAGCATGCAGACATCGGCTAATACGTTGCATCGAAGGCTACCCGATAGAGATTTAATGACCTGGTTCAGCCAAGCCTCACGTTAGGCTTCCTTGGATTGTTTGCATGGGCGGTCTGTCACTAAATTAACTGTAGTAACGTGCTAGCCCTGTGCAACACGTCCCGAAACAAAATCGCGTTCTTGCAGATTGTGGAACTGTGTTCAGTTGTAAAAGGTACATCGCAGGAATGGCCGTTAAGAGAAAATAGAAATAGGGTTTCGCTTCCTAGCCTTTTGTTAACAAGGAAAGCTTCGATGTTTAGTCGACAGGAAACGTATGGGTGGATAGCAAATAGGCATTTTACGCACCCCTGCAATAGACTGTGCCCCTTACGAACAAAGTTAAAAAAAAAAGCGGAATAATGGTAGCGGGAAGAGCCCATTCTATACGGGCTATGTTATGGGTACCGCCTGACGAAAATCCTCATTGTGGATGTAGATACATCCCGATAGTTTTTCGAACATCAGCCAGCAGATACGCAAACAACACAGCTGGCACTAGGAGTAGGTTATAGTCCTCTGGAATACCTTCATTAAGGATCCGGAGAGCTAATACGACTTTGCAGCCCTCGTTGGACCCCGTGCGCTTGAGATATTTCAAAGCTCTGCGATTCATAAATGCGCAGCAAACGCAGACTGAATAACTACTAACATGCACAGGATTAAGCGAATGCAATCATTACAGAATAATAAAAAATTAATGCTACCATAGAGGAATTTTAGAGAAGGCTTGAAAGCGCCCATACAAAAAGCCGCGTCCGCAGTACGCGCTGCCGTAAGCGAGGCAGAGAGCCTCATTAATGCAGTTATTTCTGAAAGTCACATCGTCTTCAGATATTTGGTCGCAATGGAGACGCAAGGAGTGTGTTGAAATTATTTACCCGCCTTGCCGCCTCGAGTGCTCCCTGCGTAGAGGCCGAATGACATAACCCTTATTACAATTGTTGAAGATAAAGGGATGTCTTCAGAGAAAAATGTTCGCTCCATAGACACGCTTTCGCTCACCCCTTTCCTTGTTCTGTCGAACTTCGGGCACGGGCAGCCGCTCATCTCTGATGAAAGTTACTTGTATACATATATTAAGACAGCGTGAACTCTCAGGGTTAACACAGATGTCTCCGGAAAGATTTTGCATACTTCCAACTCCCGTGCAAAACTTCTAATGTCCTCCTACACCCTCGTTGCCCGGCTACGTTAGTTGGCCGGACACATTCACCTTTTGCAAACGCAGCAAGCTTGCGCAAGCTCCTATTGTTACGTGCATTTACTCTGACGAGATATCAGAGATGCCTTCCAGCAACATATGAGTCCGTAAAAAACATGTGTAATTGCGTTAAAAAGCTCACTGAGAATTTCTCTGAATGGTAAAACATTATTCGTATCCTTTTCCATCTCGCTCGTTGTTGTGGAGGCATACAGGGAGTTGTCAGATAGGCTTGTACTATACAAAAAATGTGCGTGTGCTCTATGATGCGTACTTCATCCGTATATTTCGATCAAGGAACGTAGCCAGCACTCAGCTATAATGCAATGCTTTAAGTTATATTGATTTGCAAGAGAGAAACCTTGAAATTGCCAGTAGTGTGAGGAATTATAATAATTTACAATAACGGACGTTTTCTCAGCCAATAACACAACATAGTACTATTTAACCTTCTCGGGAGTTTTACTATATAAAAATTCGTTCTCCAAAAGATATGAGCGACATGTCTGTGCAGGTCACTAGTCGAGCAAAGCGGCCATGATGTATGTCGTAGAAAACAATAATTTTAAACCTACTGACTGAAAAGAAGGCAATCAAGTATTGAGTTTTCGATATTGTGCGCATTAATATAGTCACGCACTTCCTGCGGTCCTGTATTGGAGGAAAATGAAGTTTTGGCGGGATAAGCAGAAGAAGAGGAAGCTTGTTCTGTCCGCTCTGGTGTGCTAACCTCCAGCGCATCCTAACACTTGCGTAAATAAACCTCGTAACAATATTATCCAAAAATGAATCAACAATGTCGGTGACTCCATTTTAAACTTTGTAATTGCTTAATGCCGCACCCAAAATTTGCGCATTTGAGTGTTCGTTACTGCGCTTTTCTACACTGCATATCTTTAGATTGTCATTTCGAGTTTTATTGCAGACAAAATTGCGTCATATTCATTTGCATCTTCAGTTACAACACAAAGGGCACGTTGTATCTTATAGATTACAACTAGTGTATTTTATACATTTTTTTTGTTGCAACATTTTTTTTTTTGCAGATGCAATGCTACAATGGTCTACTCTGTGATCTTTCGAATGCTTTTGTTTGTCCACATTGCTGAACATGGATGAGTGGTTTGGTTTGTGATTTGTTGGGTTTAGCGTCCGAAAGCGACTCAGGCTATGCGAGAGTTCGTAGCGGAGGACTCCAGAAATGACTATACGCCCCGGGGGCTCTTTATCGTGCATTTACATCGCGCAGCACACCGCCGCCTGACTTTTCCTCTCGAGGGGAAAGCGGCCGCTGAGCCCGGGATTCAATCCCGCATCCTTGGGAACAGTAGTCGAGCACCCCAACCACTACGCCACCCCGGCTGGGTGAATATGGATGAAATGAGATGTCGGCGATTGCCACTACGCTTGCATTTTTCCCTTACATTTCTTCAATTGTTTTAAATTTTAACTAGCTCGGTATTATGTTTAGTAAATTTTTATTCCTAAAGTTGTAACCTTATACTATTTTGCGCTTTTCACATGTTTCATTTTTTGTTAGTTACTTTTGTAGCTTCGCGTAATAAGGTACATCATATAGCTTCAAATAGCAAGGAAATGTCTCTTGAGTTAACAGAGAAAGATTTCTGCCTTATCTCCATTTTCCCATTCCGGTACAGCTCTACCATGTTGCTTTTTTTCTATACAATTTTTCCAAATTTTTCTACTGTGTTTTACTTGTTGCTTCACGCTTTTTATTTCTCCTTTCTTGTGTCCTGCGTACTCACTGGATAGTTTTATAGTTCTTTTACTCCACTGTGGGGCAATGCTTTGTCGGTATAGTTATTTCTTCATTCATTCCTCATTTAGTATTTTTCAGCTTCCCGCGTTTCGACAGATGCCGAGCCCATATCTCCCTGACCCGCCTCGGTTTGGTTTTGCTGTCGGAACCTAGAGCTAATCGTCCAGCATTTCTCTGAATTATGTGTAATTGTGACAGTACTTGAGCCTTAGACCCCAAAATGCATTTTTGCAAGTACGCTCTGGATGCCGACCGTTGGCGGCTGCGTTTCGATGGAGGTGAAACGAAGAGGCTTCCGTGTGCTGTGCGGTGGCAGTGCACGGTAAAGATCAACAGGTGGTCGAAATTACTCCATAGCCTTTCAATATGGCTCCCTTCTCTATCTTTCCACTTTCACTGCCACCTTTCCCCTTCCCTTACGGCGAGGTTCAGGTGTCTACGGAACAAGTGCGACAGATATTGCGCCTTTCCTTTCTTGTGAACCAATTAATATTATCATTATTACACCCTAGGACTATTATTACTTTACAAATAGCCCTCAATACCTAATATTTGTTGTATGCCCACAATGCCCTCCTTTGATCATTCTGGCACCTTCAGTGTACTGGCATAAAGCACCGCCTGACGCTGGTTTCGTATAAGGGACAAAGATTTAAACTCGAATCTGGACTTCACTGCTGCAGCATGCCGCAAAAAAAAAAAAGGTTGTCAGCACGTTCCTTTGAAGAGGTTAGCCGCAGAGGATGACGATAACAAAATGGTGCCACTTGTGCAATTTGCGCTGTATTTCAACAAGAATCATCCCGCAGGCGGCAGTGTTCATGGTCCTTCCAGAATTCAGGAGGAATACGACCGCGCGAAAAGATTGCTCGTGACGCTTGATCAAACATTTGTCCAGTGCAACTCTATAGGAAGGGCGCAGCGCATTATCAACAAGGAAATGTGAGAAAACTGAATAGCTTGATCTGGAGTTGACATTCAGACGCGGAATTCGGCTTGAGTGTGAATATTTCTCACAAATACCCACCTGACGAAAAAGCGTTTTTAATTATCTGTGACGCAGGAATTTCCTCTTTTTATTTTATTTACAATATACTGCAGGCCCTTTGGTGTGCCCTAGCAAGAGTGGCAACAATAACATTGTTACGACGGGGGTAAGACGTCGGAGCGCTGAACAACAAGCCGATAGAGCAGGGAGCTCAGTTGGTCAACGGCAGCGCATCTGCACGAGAGTCTTTTCCCCACGTCTTTCTACTTCACTTGTGTTGTAAGCGTCATCTTCTTGTGTACTGTTACATTTTCCCCCTGGGCAGACGAAGCCCCACGGGTGAGGTAGTTATTCGTTTCCACGAGAGAGACACGGCTTCATCCGGGCGACAACTTCGGTTCTGACTGAGCGACAACCACTGGCTGTCATACGTGCTATCTGGTAGTTCACCTAATTGACGCGCCCAAGCACAATGTAAAGGCCAGCGTAATGCGCCAACATTTTCTGGGCTAGACCACGCTTTCGGAGAGGTCGCCAAAGCCACACTAAGTCTCCAGGGGCGTAAGACACATGGCGATGCTGTCTGTCGTACCGAGCTTTTGAACGCTCTTGCGAAGCGAGAATTCGCAAACGAGCGAGACAGCGAGCTTCTTCGGCTCGACAAAAACTTTCCGCGATGCACGATTCGTCATGGATGGATTAAGGAAGAATGGTCTCTAGACAGTACCGAGGAGGGCGCGCGGGATGGAGAAGGAAGAACAGGCTGTAGCCGGTTGTCTCATGTTTTGCAGTGTTGAATGCAAACGTTATAAACGGCAGTATAGTATCCCAATTCTTGTGGTCAGGTGCGATGTACATAGCATGTTTGTGAGTGTGTGGGAAATTTTTCTCATGGTGGTTATGATGGAACCATGATCATGGTGGATTATGGTAGTGGGCATATGGTCGTTATGGTGGGCATGGTTGTTATGGTGTGCATGGTCGTTATGGTGGGCATGGTCGTTATGGTGTGCATGGTCGTTATGGTGTGCATGGTCATTATGGTGTGCATGATCATTATGGCGCGCATGGTCGTTATGGTGTACATGGTCGTTATGGTGTGCATGGTGGATAGCAAGGTAGGTATGTACAGCCACGGCCGGTCTCGAGGGAGAGAGTGCGCTCTTTCTTCCGGCATCCTCAATAGCCGTGGGAGCAATGGGAACGTTTTTCCTCGAGTTACGCTCTCCACCGCTGCAAGGCACGCGACCTGCTCACTGTTCGCTCCGCATCTGCTTCAGCGGCGCCGGGTGGCTTCTGCCTGGTTTCATGTTGTCGCTCGCGGGTTTCATGGTGAGTGCAGCCCCAAAATAAAAGAACACAGAATAGATGCTGCAGCGGCATGTCGTCAGTGTACTATCGTCAGTGTACTATACAAGTGAACAGTCTTTATATAAAAAACATTGTCGCTCAGCAGACGCTCGGAAGCATATATGACCTACATTGCGGCATGTTAGCTACTTTTGCCCATTTCAATCCGAATTTTTTCCAAGCCTGCACAAAAATGCAAAAAAAAAAAATCAGCAGTGATCACATTGAAGCTCCTTCAAGGCTAACATTACAGCAACTCCTCTGCAACAGCAAAACCGTCTTTCAGCGCTAGATGCGAAACCATCCATATATAGCACCGAAGATGGAAATAATTTCATAAAAATGTAATGTGAGTTGCATAATGCTTGCATGATATAAAGTATTAGCATAACAGTCAAAGTAGACTCTAAGGTTGAGTTTTTAATGTTATTATAATTTAAATATTAGGAAATGTGTTGTATTTAAACATTATTTTAAAATGCTGTTTTAAAGAAATTTTACATATTATGCTTATAAAAACAAAGGAATGGTTTGATATTCATGACACCACTTGTGCTGTAAGCGGTAAAAAGAGGCTAATAAATGACGCAGCTGGTGATACTCAATTGCAGTGGCTGACAAACGAGTTCACTTGCTTATAAAGCACCCAAGAAACTTCTAAAGCATTAAAGAAGGGAACTTTCACTGAGGAAATGTTTCAAGGAATTCTGTTCATCACGAGTCTACTGTACAAGTTTTCGAATACCTCCTGGGGAATGGTGTCGGCTTCGCCCTCACCAGGAAACTCAATAGCGCCCCATTGAGGCTCTCTTAGGGAAAGTAAGGCTAATGTGCGGAAAGAACGAGATGCTAGACACAAGGACCATAACAGCGGCACTTGACCACGTTGTCAAGACGGAAGTTTCATCTTGGAGCAAAATCAAGGCAGCTTTCGTCGATGCCGAAGAAATCATTTCTGCTTGGCCGCAATCAGTAACCAAAGAAATGAAGGAATTGTGGTGGCATCTCCTGTCATCCCATTACCCACTGTCACATATTCAGGTTTAGCTTACGTCGATGAATACATTGATAAGTTGATCGGTGACTTCGGGTGTGACGCTTGCACTATCTTGAAACTAGCTAAAGAAGCAGCCTCATGTACACTCTTCTACGAGGACAAGAATTATAGTCAACACCGCTTGTCCTTCGTTGAAGGACAAGGGGTGTTGACTATATTTTATTCCTCGTACATGATAAATCTTAGACGCTGATTATGGCATCTTTGTATAAACCAAAGGAGTGAAATGTCAGGACCTGCCGGTTGCATCTGACGCGGGCTGGACAAAGAGCGAGTGCGTTTCCTTTGCGCATGAATGGCGGTAGCAGAGGCACAGCAGTGGGGCGGTGGCAACCCCACCGAGGTGCGGCGGGAGGTCAAAACAGACCCCACTAGGTGAGGCCGTAAGGGAAGCGCGCTCTCCCTCGAGACCGGCCGTGGTACAGCACACTGAATGGTGTGTCATCTTGTGTACCACATATAGTTACAGTTCATTGGTGAAGAAAATACAGAATGCTGGTAGTGCCCCTATTTTCCCTGATGGCTAAGGAGACGATGCTGTATTTGCTAACCTGCTAAGTGATATACTGAGCATGCAAGCTTACAGCTTCTGTGCATCCAGGTAGCAGCAGAAATGGCTCACCTACTGAAGCACGCACTGAATAAGCAGCATATAGAAAGTCGAGCTCAGATTCCAGCTTTATTGGAATCATCGGCAACTGAGATTTTCCTGCGATGTCCTTGCCGGCTGGCCTCAATGGAGAAGCGCCGCAGATGTTGGCGGCATGACTGAATTTGTACTTCATCAGGCACATCTGTTTTCGGATGTTTTGCTATGTACTGCATCAGACAATCTGAAAAAAGAAAACACATGTATCTTTTCAATTCTCCTTCATCAGCCCATGCCATACACAAATAGATCTTGCATATGGCTATGCAAGTGGTAGTACACAAAAATAGCAAAATGAAACATGGCAGTTCCATTTTGACACAGCCCTGTAGCACTGTGCATGTTAGAACAGTGGTTTTCAGCCGTTGGACCCCTTGAGATGGGGAGGAGACATTTCGATAGCAGGTCACACAAATTTGAGTCAAGGCTATAACTAAGCCTCTAAAAGGCATGCACTTGATAAGCCACACCATGGCCTGCAGAGGAGATGGGGGAGAGGCAACATGCTGGCACCGGTGTGCATGCTGCTGAAAGAATTTGGCTCCTCGCAGCACTGCGCAGCTCGCTTGGTAGATGCTTCGCATAGATGCCCAGCCAGCAGTGCAGCCCAAGTTTCGAGTCTCAAAGATGCCGGCGTCAACGAACCTGGTAAACTGTAAACACTCTTTCGCTTTCTACCTCTCGAACAAGCTCTCAATTTCTGTAGTCCTGAGTTTATTTCGCTTTGAGAAACTGCATTTTGTTTTCAACCTCCATGCTTAACATTTTAACCCACTGCAAAAAATTATTGATGACCTAGGCAGGAGAAACAGAAAGGTAGGTCTAAAGATCAACACGCAGGAGACAGAAGTAATGTTTAACAGCCTCGGGAAGGAATAGCAGTTTACCAATAGGTAGCGAAGTACTAAAAGTAGCAAGAATATATATACTTAGGACAGGCAGTAACAACAGATCTAGACAACGAAAGGAAAATAACGAAAAATACGATGGGATAGGGTAGATTTGGCAAGTACTCGCAGATAATGACTAGAGCTGAACCAGGATAATTCGAATTATGGTTCCATCAAACTCGTGGAATATCCCCTTGAAAACTCCATGCAAAAGTATAGGGAAGCTGCGTCGTACATCGAACTCCAATTTCACTGGTCCTTCCCCAAAGACTATCGCACCACCCTTGGCAATTTGATGCGCGACGTTTTTCGAGCCACGCGCGGAAGGAATGAGAGAGAACAGTTTGACGACGGCTCATCTAGAGCAGCGCCACGGCCTTTCCCCAAAGACGCGCGCCTTAAGCTCACCGCCGTGAAGTGTCACTCATGCGGTTAGCACTTTATATTTATATCTGGGCCATAGCAGCCGCTTCTTGATGGATGGAAAAAGCAAGGTGCCCCTGTGCTGTCCGATATCAGTGCACATTAAAGAGCCCCAGGTGGTCGAAATTTCCTGAACCCGCAACTATGGTGTCTCTCATAGCCTTAGCCACTTTGGGACATTAAACCTAAAGAGCCAAACCAAACTTACATCTCGTGATATAACAGGTAGAAAATGCATTGAACCATATTTTTTGCATAAGTATGTTTAATTGCTTAACTATTGTATTGGTCATAACTGAAGGCCAAAGGGTTGCTGAAATATAGTCACAAAACAGTTTACTTCTGCCTCTTTATTTGGTATTGTTCATTTCAAACATGCATTCCATGTTTGTTTTAATTCAACAGAACTTTCTATGTGCTTTTGTATACCATAGCTGAACAGTTTGCACACACGGGCAAGACAGCCAGCAGACATTAGGTGCCGCCCCTTGGTCAATGCAAGGTGTGGCATTACAACTGAGGCTGCTTCAGACCAAGTGGATCACCACCACTAGTCACATTAGACTATTGCAGCATACACTCAAAATTATGCAAAGTTAAGGCTGGTGCACAGCCTACAAAATTCCATATCATGCACTAGGCAGAAGCTGATGTTCAAAAATGCTGCATAGGGTCAAAAGAAGGTGTACATTAACTTAGCCTGACAGTGGTGTAGCACTCTATGTCAGAAACATCTTCACCTCAATCCACAATTTATTGCTGCTTGACAGAGTGAACATCTTTTTTATAGTATATGGCTACGCAAGCTAAATTAAGTAGGCTGGTTGGTTTATAAAAGAGCTGTGAAGAAGGGTCTAGGGCAAGTTGGAGTTTGCAAACTGAGCCAATATTTTGACAAGAGAACTTCTCATCTGGGCAGTTCAATCATTACTGCAGGGTTTAATGCACCTTTGCTTCTGTACAAAAGCCAGGTAGGGAAGAGGGAGGGCTAGAAAGAACCCTGAAAATCAAGTACCACCAGAATGTCATCCTTCTGAAGACCACCAACGAATTCACTGTGCAAAAGGTAGCAGCAGTTACCTCGTTATTTATTCAAGCCAAAACTCATATCATCCAATCTTGCATGATGGCCCCCGTGAATTTGTACCGGGAGGTAATTCACGAAACTGGAAAAGGTCTTTCGGAAACCGAACATTTATAAACTTTTCAACCGCGGCATGCGACAATCCGTTCCACTTGAATGATGAGAAAGACCAAGTCAGTGCTAATAACATTTGAAGGCACCCATGTACCTTGACAAATTCTGTTCTGCCATGTCTTGTACAGATGCAAGCTTGAAGCAGGGCTAGGAGTGAAAGAATATTTCCTTGGGTACCAATTTCTATGAGCCTGCAACCTGTGACAAGGTGACCTAAAACGAAAATAAAGAGTGGCAGCAGCAGGATAAGCTACAAGATAACCACCTCAAGCAGGTTGGATTATGACACCTGTTTCTTGATAGGGTACAGACAGGCATCGTAAAGAGATCTAACAAGATATATGGCCACAGGGGAATACTGAGCTTTCCAGAAGAGGACAATAGAAAAAAAAAAGCAAATCAAAGTAGACTACACCTGCCTAGCGAGACATTATCTGAAGAAAAGGATTCAAGTGGAGCCAAAGCAGTGGTGACAAGGAAATATGTTTAGAAAAACACTTGCAGCTTTGCTGTTGTCTGAAGAAGGGGGGGGGGGGGTAGTGGATTTTACACATGCTGAGAATAAACTGTACAATTAATGCTTTATGGGAGTGTTGTCCCTACTAGCTATAGGGCAGAGGGAATGTATGTAAGGAATTCTAATTTTCCTTTAGAGATATTTGCACTACAGTAATCCCTCGTTATAACGATATCATTTTATTCGAAATATCTTTCGGTCCCGACCCAAACGCATTCATTTTAAGCCGCATTACTCGAAGTGCACGAAGAGCTTGACCCGCTTACAGCGAAGTGGCGAGCGGAGGCATCGCCGAGCGGCAGCGATGCTTTTGCACATACAGGCGCAACAGCATGAGGCAACAATCCCTGGAGATGTATCATGCAATGGCAATGCCAATGCCTGTCGTTGCTGGTGGCGCACACCGCACGGAACGATGGGACTCGGGACTGCGCTACTACACTGCGATGCCGACTTCCATTGCAAGCAGTGACTTTCTCTTGCTCCTTTCGAAAATTAAGAATATCTAGCCACACTATCTTTTTGTTTCCTTTACTACCCTACCAAGCTTTTACTGAATTGTCTCAATGCACTCATATGCACGCATCAGACGAAGGGAGCATCTGCAGGTCCTTTGCTCAAACCGGACTACGTAAACAACCTCCCCCCCCCCCCCCCCCCCAAAAAGGTCAGAAGTTGAGTACCCTTTAAACCTGCTTTCAATGCTGAGTCATTATCTACCTTGAATTATACTTTTTTCTGCTACTGCCACTTTTTATTTTCGTTTTCAGGTCACAGGGTTCACCGGTTCCAGGCTCATAAATTCATACCCCGAGGAAACACTCTTTCACTCCTTGCCCTGCTTCTTTCTTCTCCCTCCCTAGCTTTCGTTCTTCTGAGGCAAAAGTGCATTTAAACCCTGCTAGTTATGATGGTGCTACCCAGACAAGGACAAGTCCCCTTGTCACAACACTGGCTCAGCTTGCGAACTGAGGCTTCTCCTCTACCCTTCTTCAGTGCTCTTTCATACTCTGAAGCCATCTTTCTCAAATTCAGCCTTGCTTGGTTCATGGGGTTTAAAGCACCAAAGTGGCTCATGCTAAGATGATCTAAGTACTAAGTACATATCCTAAAATACTGAAAATATATTCAGTATAATAGAATTTCTACTGGGAAAGTTCACTTACTTTTGAATATGTCGACTGAAATGGCATGGTGTGCTCCATGGTAGTTGAGCCTGCAATGTAGCAACACGCTTCCGCAGTTAGGCTCTGGACGGCAGCTCTTTCACGCATCCAAGGTGTTCCAGCAATTTCCAGGACCAAATCGGTGTTGAGTGGCACAAGCAGCACAGCCATAACCACACCTGCAGTTATAAAGGTGGCTCTCAGGCACATTGCAAGAATGATACAGAAAACTTAATAGCTTGAAAATGCCATGCACACTGGGTTCATAATGTAGCAGCTTTTCTATAGGCATGGCTAATAATGTGCACTTACAAGGCATACAGGAAGAACCCGAGATTATTCTGACAGAACAGTGCAGTAACCACAATAATAACACATCCTTTCTTTATGGCCATTCCATGTTGAATGCATCTGGATGCTTGACCATCTCAATTTTTTTTTTATAATTTGCAGCATTTACTACAGTCAAAAGCCATTTCCCTACCTAGGGGTTAAAGATCCTATCATGTGATAGCCTTTTGAATTTTTCTGACTACAGTACGACTGTATTCATGGAAAACTCAGTGGCTATGCAGTGAAGGCTACACAAGAAAGGGAAAGAAATAGGCTTTTGCCCCCATACTGTCGGGACAGCAAAAAACCCGCACCATCCTTTCAACCTCCCCTCATCACCCCTCTCCTGAACAACCCACTGTCAGTGGCATGGAGACAAAGGCTGGACTCATTCCCTTTCTTGTGTAGCCTTCGCTGTCAAACACAAGAAAGTTGTCAGGGAGTTAAGTGTCCATAAAAATAATAAAAACCTTTAAAATTTCTGAAAAAAAAAATGTATATGAGCTCTACTTCTATATTATGCATGAGGAACTTGTCACTACAAAATCATTCATTATCGATTTAGTTCTTTTTTTTTCAGTTCGAGGTGTCATCTTTAAGCTTTTAAAAACTCAGCTCAAATATTTGAGTATTATGAAATCTTTAGCCAGAACATTTACTACTCCAGGATGATCTAGATCTGAGCTAGTTGTTTCATGTCAAAGTTGAAGCTATAGCCTAACAGAAAAAGACACAAGGAATACGAAAGTACATGAGGCTGACTAACAACTAATCTTTGTTCAAGGATGCAGAAGAATATGAAAGCAAAAGGAAGAGGGTAAAGAAGTGAAGGGCGTTAACACGAAAAATGCACTCAGTTGTCACAATGAAATAAATGAAGTCAATGCCGCAGGATAAGAGCAGAATATAAAGAAGAAAATGTATGAACATGGGTGCTGTAAAAGGCCAACCTGGAAGAGATTAAATCTAAAACCAATGCGTGAAGAAATGTGGCTAAACACAAGCGACGACAACAAAAAGGGGGGGGGGGAGAGGTTGGGGCGGCTAGAAGCACAAACAAGAAAACCAACTTAGTCAAACACTGGGGCACTAAAAACTTGTAGGACTGTCCAAGACATTTCTGCTCTTCTTCAGTAGGTGCCACAGAGGCCATGCTAATAGTCATTAATTGCCACTGCTTCCAGCACGTTTTGAGTTACCTGGGTGCTCTTCCTAGCCAAGCAGGTCAGCTCGTGCACCAGTGGGCAGATCCTGTGGGCTTGCAATGCTTGCAGTGCTGAGATGTATGCCCCCCTAAGCGTTTTAATGTGCTCAAAGGTTAAAAATATTGAAAAGGTGCCCAGGTGCGATATGCGTGGTTGTGAAGTGGTGTTGGCTTCAGGTTTCCCATCTAGTGTGGTAAAGTGTACGTAAAACAGATTGGTAGGTGCTATAATGAACGAGCAAAGAAGCACGCAAGGTATTCCAACAATGCTTCTCAGGAGGGGGGCATTTGTCTCAACACTGCAAGCATTGGGAGCCCACAACAAGAATGTGCAGTGAATGCAGGCAGCGCTGGAAGCAGTGGCAATTACATAATGACTACGAGGATCTTCATCAGCACTGTCTTGTGGCGCTCGTCGAAAAGAAGAAATACCTCGGACAGTTGTACAAGTTTTTAGCACCCTAGTGCTTGACTAAGTTGGCTCTCATTGGTGTCTCCAGCCATCACCGTTCCACCTACCGCCCCCCTTTTGTTATCGCGGCGCTGGTGTTTCAGCCGCGTTTCCTCACATTGGTTTTAGCTTTCAATCTCACGCACGTCATTTTTTTGTGTTAATAATGCCCCACATTCCCTCTCCCTTTCACGTTTATATTCGTCTGCGCCCTGGAATAAGGATGAGTTGTTGGTCAACCTTGTGTCTTGTTACCTTCCATGTGAGTGTGTTTTTCTGTTAGGCTATAGTTTCACCTTTGATATGTACTATTCGGGAAGAGACTATTTCCTCTCAGTTTCAATAAATAACTTACATGAAAAACACCAAACGTGCAAGCATTCTGTAGTGTACTGAGTATTCAGATGAAAATTACACACTAAGAAAATTACATGCGCACACAGAAAACACGAAGTTTGCTTAGCAATTTGACATGATGTGTGACTGCTCATGCACATTTCAGGTTTAGAATCAAAGCTCATGAAGTCATGAACCTGAGAATAAAGAAGTTTGGCCTTAAAAAGCTGAACTGTAGCCAGCATATGTATTTGTCATTCAACTTTATAAACATCATGAATCCACATTCGCTCCTCCTTTCCTAAACTTTGTTTCAAGCAGGAAAAAAAAAAGGGAGCACGAGCAGTCACACACAGCATGTAAGGTTGACTAGATAAGCAAACTGTAACATGTTCAGCTGCAGACACGAGCAAAATGCAGTTGCAGCGTTACAGCCTTGTCAAGAGTGCACTCCCTCAGAAAGTCGAAAACAACTTGTATCAAACTGCACTCCAGCTGTCGTCAGCCACCACAAATATGCTGAGGCCTTGTCTCAGCTCCAGTGGCCAACACTTTGCAATGCCTGCGTCAGTTTAGGGCACGCTGTTGAGCATTCGGGTTAAGCATGCTGATGGCCCTAGCAAAAGTAACATGAGTATGTCTATATTAATCCAGTAAACATATATGATGCAATTGAGGCTCACAATAACACACCTGTACAAATAACAATGGCCCAGCAAAACAGCACTGTCAGGTCAGCTGGCACTGTACCAAGTTACAGATTGGAGTAGCGATGTGCCCAGAAATGAAAGTAGCATCAATGCAGTGCAGACCTTGAATGGCTGGAAAGTGCAGCTTCCAGCATGAACCATGCCTGCAGTCTTTGTTACACAAAGATCCAGCTATGAAGCTTGGGAGACGGACTCCATCAGATGCCAAGTTTTAACACCTGCATGAAGATGTATGGTAAAATTGGTGCACTTTTTTGCCTTTATGTCAGATGAAATAAAACTAAACAAGCAATAGCTGCACCTAAAGGTATATTTCATATGGCAAATTGGCAATAAAGTTTTTCTAGTCCTGCAGCAATATCAGTATGGCAGAGAGACAACGTGCTGGCTCGATAAAGAAAATTAACCTCAAGCAAGATAGTTAAAAGCATTAGTACTGGCTCCCTACAAGGAAATTCAAATTTCACATTCACACAGAGGTTATTACAAGACATTTTCAGGCTGCTGCGTGGCGTACTACTAATGTGCCGCATGGCCTTAAACTTGTTTCCCCACATTAAACACTATACTGTGAATTTTTTCTTTTGTATCCCTGTATGTGCCAGAGCACAGAACGAAGGTTGAGAGGAAGCCTCAGTTTGCAAGTCGAGCCACAGTTCTATAAAGAGGACTTGTCTTCATTTGGGCAGCTAGACGAAGACAAATCCGCTTGTCGAAACGTTGGCTTGGGTTAAGATCTGAGGCTCCCCTTCTACCCCTGTTCAGTGATCTTTTAAACTGTTCAGCCACCCTGTATGTGCCAGGCATTTGTCGAGACCTTACCGCAGTTGCTTAAGTAGTTTTCTACGCTCTAAACGCCACTTTCTTGAGATTAGCAAAATCTAATAGTTTGCTAACTGGAACCAGCACACTACACTAATGTTAGTTTGGCACAGTCTTAAAATAAATTAATCTCCAACGGTGAACGCATAATTAAATTTTGTGCTATTTGGTTCAGGCCTTTGTCATAATCCTTTTTCTCACCTACCGTTATTTTCTACATATAATGCCTCGTGTAAACCTGCCCATAGCCCAGAATTCCATGTTTCAGTGTTTGCAAATAAATATATACGTAGTGTAGCAACAAATCATTACCACGAGAGTGCACCCGTCAGTTTATAGTACACAGCCACGTGCCAATGCTAAGGTGCATACTATGAATGAAATTACTACGATTATTAGGATAATTTTTCCAATTATAAACATACGAATTCTGAAATATGTTAGCAGTAAATAAAACACAAAGTTCTGGTAACCGCGGTTACCAAGTGCCAGCTGGTGCCAGCTGCAGTTGTATTGAAAACCTACTGCTTCCATAAAATCATTGCGGAGGTAGCCGACTCACCATTCTTTCAAAATAAAGAAAATGAGTTCACGTCCTGACAAAATATTTCGTCCTCACCTTATATCGAGTCGAATTTAGCACGCTGCTTCTCAGTACGAGCCCTCACAAGCCGCCGAGTTGTACGCGTTTGGGGTTTATATGTGGCTATCGTCAACGCGGTGTTCAGAATCGCTCACTGGGGGTCTCTCAAGAAGCGCGAAGCAACAACTCATGTTCCTGCATAAATAGATACGCGCTGTAAACTAGCTGTGGCCCTCTCCGTTTTTATTCTTCATACGCTGTCAAAATCAATCCCTGCTCATTCAATGTAGCCCACAACGGTCGCTCGAGAAATTGCACGTGCATTTCACTCCGCGACGAGCGATCCAAAGTCTGTAATTTCCACATTTGTACAATGCGCTGTGTCAGATTCGCTTTTTCATTTTTGCGTCCAGTACCCTACAGCCCAGCAAGAATGGAATGCGAGCGGAAAATCAAACCAACGGGCAAAATACTCACCGGCTTTGCTAGTGATGACAGCACCGCGCTCGTCCTTACGTCGTTACTTTGCTCCGAAGACGCTGGACGTGCGCCCGGGAAAAGTGGCCATCTTCAGATTTAACCGTACAAGTACATCATACAAGCATACAAACTTACGAGCAGTGTATTTGCAAACAGCAAAGCTGCGTACGGCTGCCGCAGCCGTTGCGCCCACCTACGTCGCAAGCCCATTTTTCGACCACATTTTTCGTGACCGGTTCGCCAAGTGGCCGTTAAGTGTCTCTTACTCACTCATATTTTTTTATTTATTAACTTCTCCAATGGCTTACTATTTATAATATTACGCCTTTTTAACACTACTCAATATTTTAACATTACTTAAAAGCTAATGGGTTCAAAATTAGAAACAATTACTATTTCTCACTCTGTTTCTTTTATTTTAGTATATGGTATGCAGCGCTAACCGACAGCGGTAAAGTTATGAACTAAACTGCAAGCTACAGACGGCGCGCTTTGAGAGGGATAATCTCGGTGGGTTTGGCAATCCCCGGTCAGCTGATTTTTGATCGCACCCGTATAAAATGTGTAAACGTTTGTGATACTCTGAGTGCAACGTCGCAAGTGACAACTGAAGCAACCTGCCTTGCCGTCGGAACACCAAGAAGCTTCATGGCGTGTGACAAGCTGTGTACGTGCGCGTGTGCATGTCGTGTCAAATGAGGCTATGGTCGTGTACGATCAGCCTCAAGCATGCCACGCGAGAAGCATCTGTGTTTGTAGATAATCCGTGTTTCAGCGCGCGAGCGCACGTTTCGTACGATCGGCCACAAGCGTGCCATTCATTAATAAGCCGATGCGAGGAACCCCCGTGTTTGTAAATAAATAAGCCGTGTTTCTACGTGCCTGTGTGCGTGTCGTGTACGATGGGCCAAGTGCGTCACTCATCCATAAAACGAAGCGAGAAACGCCTGTGTTTGTAGATTGGCACGCAGCAATTGTATGTGAGGAGGGCACAGTGAAGCGGAAACAGCCATTTCGAAGCTTTCCTCGAGTGGCTGTCTCGTCTGGAAGAAAGTGCATGAAGCTGTGTTCGGAATTTGGGCTTGGAGCGGCGAAGATCGCACCTACTGTTTAAAAAAAAAATAAAAAAAAAAACCATTGGTACGTTTGAAATTTTGTATTCGCTGCCGGGAGGCAGTGTACGTAATTATTTATAGCTACATATCTTATTGAAGTAGAATTACTTCACGGAAGTGGTTACTTGAAGGCGGAAAAAAAAAAAAAGAGTTCAGCATCAAAACGATTCCTTTGTAGCTTCATTGGTTTGTAATGTTCGTGTATCCAACTCTGTGCCCAGGGCAACAGCAGCAAGTGTGCATGGTGGGCAATGAAGATCAAAACTGCTGACCGTTTAGGCCACACTTATGTGTGGATCCAAGTTGGAAATTGAGCCTTAATAAGCGCTTACTAAAATCTGAAACATTGTGAAAGCTGTTTTGCATGGTTGCAATCATACTTGACAAGTCTGGCAATCCACTACCTGCCTGCTGGCAGCTTTGGATGAAAAAAAAAAAAAAAAAAAAAAACACTGCAGTGCATCGTGAGAGTATCATTGGAAAACTAAGTTATGCCAAACAACTGACAGCTGCTAATAGTATTAACCTCTTGTAGTTACTCACGCTTACCGATTTCACGATGTTTGCAAAAGTGGAGCTATTCATTAACTTGCGATGCAGGATGAATAAGCAAGCACTTGGTTATGAATGCAAGAAGAAATTTCGAAACTGTAGTGTGCCATTAGTTCATTCATTGATCTTATGCTTTCTTACACAATTCCCACTTGCACTGTTTCTCCTATTCATTGAAGTTCAGTTTAGAAAAAAATTGTCAGCTTGTTACCGCAAGTATGTCATTAGGTTGGCTTGACCTTCATAATAACACATTAATGTCTGCTTTTAAATTACCTCGTAATTCTGCTATACAGGTAGATGATGCCTCTAGGGTGTTGAAATCACAAATCTGTGCCCCTAACTTGAAATATGGCCTGATCAAACTCAATCATTTCACATGCCGGTTTTTACTTTTCTTTGCTTCACAGTCACTATATAATTATTATTACTATATTATTAGGACACTATATTATTTGCATAGTCGTGCTGTTCGCACTACCGAGGCAAGAGCAGAAAGTCTACTTCATAGAAGTGAACTGTGGGGCTGCAATTATGCTAACCTTAATGTAAAAGACAGGACAACAAAAATATAATGAACACAGGTTGCCAAGCTCACCTTTGTTTTTTAACCTCCTTTGCTCTATATGATTACTATGGTCAATGATGTGCGCAGTATAAAGTGAAAGTTTGTACAATTCCCAGATACAAGGCATGATTGCAGGGTTTCGAACAGAAATGAGAGTTCCTCTTTGCTACACTTAGCTCTCTCTGTATTCAGAAAATAACTTGACTGCATTGTTTGTTGTGTTTTCGACAGAGGCACTATTGATTGCAATTCAAATTATCCAGCGAGATTGTTTGATTAGCTTTTAAGCACATATTTTAATTCAGCATATGGCTGCATTCTCACTCTTATTCTGTTTAGATTATAGATGAGAACGAGTCGGTGGCGGAGGGCTATATGGGTGCTGTAATGCTTTCAACAAACGTCGAGTACAACCGCATGCATCTGCCTTTTGTCCTGCGCCTTATCTTGGTACGGTGAAATGCAGGAAATGTAATTCACCACAAGTTATAAAGCACTATTAGTTATTTCTGATGGAATTCTTGAGACGGTATTTTCTCGATAGTTGGTCATCATCTTGTGAAGCAAAAAAAACAAACAGGCCATAGCACAATTTTTGAGCTTGGCTGTGCTCACTTTGTCTTTGTGTTCTGTTCTGTGTCCTGTTTTTTAGCTCTGCTTCTTATGATGGTGCATAGTTATTTCATTATACTTATAATTATCGCATTTTTAAATATATTTATTGACCTGATGTTGATCTGCTAATTGTCGTTTTTTGCAAAAAGCACTTGGGTTCTATGCAGTTTAGAGGGCTTAGGTAATGCACTACAGATTTGTTGAATCAATATTTTAATGTTCAGCTGCAGCCATGATGAAACCTTTGATCCAAACACCCAGAACACATCTGGCTGATTGTTAGTATAATGCATAGCACATATGACATCGATGTATATGAAAGCTTTACAAGTGTGAAAGTATTTCAGGTTCCTCCTTTCCAAGTTGCATTTTGCCTTCATGGTTAGTTTTTTTTTTGTAGACATTTCATTCTTTCAGTAACTCTTAGAGAGCTGACAGTAGTCGCAAAACATCACTGAAGGAACAGAAATGAGTTCTGCTATTTTCTTAAATTGACATCATTTCATTAGGTAATGTCAGTGGAGCTCTGGAATGAAGACCCCACTCAGGCTGAAGCAACTCCTTGTGTTTTTCCACCTCCTCCTTATAGCTGCGTTTATTTTTGATGTTCAGGAAACTGTGACATGGTCGCTTATCATACTTGTTCCGATAACATTGCTTAGGACACTTATATATGGGTAAGCAAAGATGTTCCAGCAATAAAATTTTGTATGGGATGAGTTCTTCAGTACCTCCAAGAATTTCTTTGGCATGATTTTCATTAGTGTAGTGGCCATGATGCATCCACTTTTCACCAGTCATACTTAATCAGACAGTTTTGAGTTAGCTTACAAACAGTACTTTCTATTTGTTTTGTATCTGTCAAGTGTTAAATTGCAGACAAAGCAAAATTAGATGTGTGCATCTCTCACTTTTCAAAATTATTGAACTTGTATAATTATAAACTGGCAAAAACTATACAGTGTGCCCCAAGGATAAATTGCTGTGGTAAGCTTCTCACCATGAGCATCAGCATTTATTGTAGTCTGAATAGTATAAGATTGAAAACGCATTTGTTTTCCTCAATGTCTTCATATATACCTTGTGAACATGAAAATAGCATTCAGCATTTTATGCTCCCTGCCATAATGCTTACTGAATAAACTATATTTCGACCTCTAATACTCGTTGCCAACTCTACAAGAAAACAACCTTTCAAAAGTGATTCTGGCTTACATATTTTCAGTGGCCTAGCATTCTTTGAGAAATACTTGTTTCTGACAACAACCATCCTCACTAAGCCCTATGACATCCCATTTCATACCCTCTAGTTCCTCTAACAGCACTGCTAAACTAGCATCACTAGCTAGGGTTCTAGCGTTAAACGTTGTCAGGGTCAGTTCCCAATGGCGGCCTGTCCAGTAGTATTGCATCGTACCTGTACTCACCTATGGGGCTGAAATGTGGAGGCTAACCAAGAGGGTTCTACTTAAGTTGAGGACAACTCAGAGGGATATGGAACGAAAAATGGTAGAGGTAACATTAAGAAATAGGAAGCGTGCAGAGTGGGTCAGAAAAATAGCTCAAGTTACTAACATTCTAGTAGAAATTAAGAAGAAGAAATGGGCATGGGCAGGACATGTAGTGCGAAGTGAGGATAACCGATGGTTACTCAGGGTAACAAACTAGATTCCAAGGGAAGGAAAGTGTAGCAGGGGGCAGCAGAAAGTTAGGTGGGCGGGGGAGGTTAAGAAGTTCGCAGGGGTCAAGTGGATACAGCTAGCACAGAACCGGGTTAATTAGAGAAATATGGAAGAGACCTTCGCCCTGCAGTAAGTATAGTCAGGCTGATAATGATGATGATGATGATATTCATTCCTGTTCTGAAAACCCGAAACATATTTTTCTTTTTAACTATACTCGTATACATACCTCTTTTAAAGCGGGTAAGTAGAACTACATGCTACAGTGTCATTGCCTTGTTTGAAGACAGCATAAAGCTGCTTTGAACAATGCTGTTACTGTTTACATACTCAGCATATGGCTTGGTGGATTTTTTTGCTTTCATATTCCATATGCCAAATTATTTATCTTTGGGATATTACACTGGGCGTTACGAAGTTTCTTGGGACAGGCTTATTTCCTTACTTTTTCTTTTATCAGCTCATATGGCACATGCATCAGCAATCTCGTTGCAGCTAATCCCAAAATGAATCCTATGGCTACAAAAGATTTTATGTGGCTGTTGCATCATTTAAAATGTCCCTATGGAAAGTGTTACAGGGTTTTGCTGGAATGTAGTGCTCAAATTAAGTGCACTCTCAGCTAGAGAGCCTCTGTATGAATTGTGCTGTTTTTGAGACTTCTGATGAGGGTCAGCATAACATTCACAAGGAGAAAGAGAACGGCAGTACATGCAGTGTTGTTTTCCCTAATTCCATATTATGTGCCACTTCCACTTATATGCAGCTAGCTCAAGCATATGGAGCTTGTTTCACGATGTGGAAACGCCACTACAGCACATACCTTTGATCCTCTGCACTTGGAGCTATTGCTAAGGCCCGCGATTCTGCACATTGTGCCATAGTGTATATATCTTTATTTTTCCTCTTTTCTCCCTATCGCTCACCTCTTTGATTTCGTCTTCTGCTTCCTCACTACCCATTTATTTCTGCCGTCCCAATTCAGGTGCTTCAGATATCAGATAGCAGATACCGGGGCTGGCAAACACCTTTTCCTTCCTTTTAGATATATAATAAACTAATTACATACTACTGCTACTGCACATGTGCTAGAAAATTGCTTTTCCAGCCGTAATAGGTACATCTGACAAAATTTGCATTGCATTCATTTTCATAGCAGAGGCTGACTACTGTTCTCCCTGGAAGTGAATGTCATGTCTATACATGAGCAAGGCGCAAGCTGAGTAGCTGGGCTTTCATTTTTCTTTCGATCGCGATGCCCCAGTTTTCTCGTCGCGGCGCTGCTATCATTTCCTAACACAATCGAGCGCAGACCCCTTGATCTGTGCCAAATGCGCATAAGCACCACCACATCGCGGTGCTGCAGCGTAGCTTGCGAGATGCGAAATTGCGTGGAATTTGTGCAACGCGTACACATGAGACCTGCGGCAACGGCTGCGTGAGCGAAGACTCTTCGGCTTACTTTCACCCGAGCTGTATTAAACTCTATATAAGAGATTTTGCGAAAAAACAAAGCTGTGTGCTGGGGCTTCGCCATGTTTTCCCCAGTTTACAAGCGAAGCTTACCTGAAACGGATATTTCATGTTTCTGACTTTCCACGGCCGTGTAGCTTCGCTCACAGCGTGCATAGACATCGCGGCGGCGGCGGCGGCGGCATACCTGTTGACTTAGCTATGACGTATAATCTTTTATAAATGAAGTTATTTGTTCTCTTTGAAGATAAAAACGTCTTCCAAGGCCAGTCCTCGCGGATGAACGGTCGTTGAATGCGGGTGGCGCGCGATTATACAAGCACGCTGTACACGGCGATGTGCGAATCGTAGGCACTGCCGCTGTCGTTTGCGTGGCTGCACACCCGCCACGCACAACCGGCCAATGCAGACATCAACCTGCTTAGTTTGTGGGAAGGCAGATGAGGCGTGAAAAACCAGTGAGCTCCTCCTCGCGATCGCGGCTTCCGATGTAGCATCCGATGTACATACGTACATTCGAATATAGCCTGCACGCTCGCTTGCCGGGAATAAGGCGAGCAGCATAACTGGTATATTTGTCGAATGTACGTGGCTTTAGGACATTCTACTACGTGCACTTTAATGCTCAAGAATCGACTCATTACGTCGGACATATCTATACACTTCGTTCTACCACACCGCCATATGGTGCGCTATGCACGAGATGAGCCAGCCAAGTTGGCCGCCATTCTTCATTACCGCCCACCTTGACCACCTTGACACCAAGACTGCCCCACGATGGCCCCACCGTAGGGAACCATAACCACCGTATCCACCACAGAAGCAAGATCACGCACCATGCACACCTTTTGCTACCATCGCCAGCATGGCGCCACGAATTCAGTCGGGTTTTTGGTGGTTAGGGTGGAAAATGGTGGCCACGGTTATTTTTTGGTGGTCATGATGTGGGCAGTATGGTGGTCGAGATTGACCACCATAAAGCATGCCCATCATGGACACGAAAAAAACACCATGGCCACCGTTTTTCCACTCTAAATACCATAAACCCACCACAAAACGATGGTGGTTTTATGGTAATCTACGGTGGGATTTTCGATAGGGTGTGCGCTCTGTCAAGCCGTTGGTTGGAGGTTGATATGGTGTGGAATGCCGAAAATGTGACGCACAGAAACGGAGAAGCTCTTCCACAGCATCTGACATAAACTGGCCACCTCGATCACTGAAGATCACTCGCGGAGTCTATGGCGGAGGATCACAGAACGGAGCAAGAACAGGGACACGTGGTGAGCGATGGCTGAAGGAAGAGCTGCCATTTCGCAGTAGCGGACGAGATAGTCGGCACAAACCACGATCCAACGATTGGCCGTCCGATGACTTCAGGAAGGGACCCACAAGGTCGATTCCGATTTTCTCAAATGTACCACGTGGTGGAGTCACAGGATGCAGCAGGCCATGTGGCGTGGACATAGGACGTTTGTGTCGGCACTCAGTGCAGCTCGTTACATATTGCTCAGTCGTCTGGCGCATCTTTGGCCAATAAAACCGGTCGCGGGCACGATGGAGCGTTCGTGCTGAGCCCAGGTGACCGGAAGTGGGGTCGTCGTGCATGGCACGCAGGATTCACGAGCGGTAGCTCTCGGGAACCACAAGCGTGCCGGTGCTTGAGTAAGCCCTTTTTGTACAAAAGGCCATCACGGAGACAAAATGGGCTGAAAACGGTGAAATCCCGCGCCTCTGCAAGCAGTGGCTCGAGGCTTATGTCGGTCTCTTGCGCAGTCCGCAGAGCCGAGGCGTCGGGAAAGTCGGGCACGATGGAGGCGATGTAATGATCAAAATCAGGAGAGTCACATTCGGTCGTAGGAAGAGAAAGACGTGAAAGACAGTCTGCATCGGCGTGTTTGCGGCGACTCTTGTACGAAACAGTGAAGTCGTACTCCTGCAGACGAAGGGCCCAGCTTGCCAGAGGACCATATGGATCACGAAGGTTCACGAGCCAACACAGGGCATGATGGGCCGTCACAATCGTGAAATGGCGTCCATATAGGTAGCACCGCAACCGCTGTACAGCGAAAACTACAGCGAGACACTCCTGCTCCGTAACAGGGTAGTTACGCTCAGGTTTGCTGAGGGGACGGCTTGCATACGCAATTACATACTCGCCGGTTGCCGAACGTTGCACAAGCACAGCGCCAACATCAATCCCACTTGCATCAGTGTGTACTTCAGTCGGAGCGCTGAGGTTGAAGTGCCGTAGTATGGGATGTGACGCAAGCAGAAACTTTAGTTGGCGGAAAGACGTGTCACAATCTGAGGTCCAGTCGAAAGGGATGTCCTTTTGTAGAAGAGATGTCAGAGGGTAGGCGACGTCGGCAAAGTTTGGGATGAATCGTCGAAAGTAAGAACACAGCCCCAGAAAACTGCTGAGCTCCTTTTGAGTCTGGGCTCGTTGGAATGCTGCAACTGCTGCAGTCTTCTGTGGATATGGCCGAACTCCATCGCGGTCGATGAGATGCCCGAGCGCTTGACGTTCACCAAAACGACACTTTTTAGAAATGAGGACAAGGCCAGCCTTCTGCAGGCAATCTAAAACAATAGCGGGTCGCGTGTTATGTTCAGTAAAAATGCGGCCAAAAATAACAACATCGTCAAAAATAGCACATGCAGATTTCGAACTTGAGGCCACGAAGTATTGCGTTCATAAATCTTTCAAATGTGGTCGGCGCATTACATAGGCCGAAGGGCATCACGTTAAATTCAAATAGGCTGTCCGGCGTAACAAATGCAGTTTTATCCTTGTCAGCAGGGTCCATCGGAATCGGCCAATACCCCGATCGCAACTGAAGAGAAATAAGGCGCGGAGAAAAGGCAATCTATGTCATCGTCATTGCGCGGGAGAGGGTACACATCCTTTTTAGTGATGGAGTTGAGGCGACGATAGCCGATGCAGAACCTCCATGTTCCGTCTTTTTTCTTTATCAATATCACGGGAGCAGTGCAAGGACTGGAGGATTCCTGTATTAAGCCCCTGTTCAACATGTCTTGGACTTGCTCGGTGATGATCTTACGCTCTGATGGCGGCACACGGTACGGCTTTTGACTGATCGGATGGGCAGCTCCTGTGTCGATCCTGTGGCGTGCGCGCGACAGCGGAAAACGTTGCGAGCAGTTGGACTGCGCGAAATCAAATACGGGTAAGTGCTGAGACAAGAGGTTGTTCAATATCTGTCGTTGTGAGGCGTTCAATGATGCGCTGATCATCGGAAGAAGCTTTTCGTCAGCAGGTGAGTTAGTAGCGGGGTTGTCTAGGGAAGGAGTAGCGACAGCTACACAATTCGGGAGAGTTGCGTTACATGAGCTAGTTTGGAGCCCGCTGGAAAAATAATTGGTTCCGGTGAACAATTTATAGTCCACAGTCCGGAACGGCCTTCTTTCACGCAAACCAAACAATGCGGCAGTAAAACATTTTTCTTTACGCACTGTACATTAAGAGGCGCCACAGTAGACTCAAATGAGTCCTTAATAGCACGGGAGCAGGACACCTGGACGCACACTGCAGAATGTGGCGGTACGACGACTTCATCACACACACACACACACACACACACACACACACACACACACACACACACACACACACACACACACACACACACACACACACACACACACACACACACACACACACACACACACACACACACACACACACACACACACACACACACACACACACACACACACACACACACACACACACACACACACACACACACACACACACACACACACACACACACACACACACACACACACACACACACACACACACACACACACACACACACACACACACACACACACACACACACACACACACACACACACACACACACACACACACACACACACACACACACACACACACACACACACACACACACACACACACACACACACACACACACACACACACACACACACACACACACACACACACACACACACACACACACACACACACACACACACACACACACACACACACACACACACACACACACACACACACACACACACACACACACACACACACACACACACACACACACACACACACACACACACACACACACACACACACACACACACACACACGCACGCACGCACGCACGCACGCACGCACGCACGCACGCACGCACGCACGCACGCACGCACGCACGCACGCACGCACGCACACACACACACACACACACACACACACACACACACACACACACACACACACACACACACACACACACACACACACACACACACACACACACACACACACACACACACACACACACACACACACACACACACACACACACACACACACACACACACACACACACACACACACACACACGCAAAACGTCTTCATAATTTGACGTCTCTTCCAAAAGTTCACGAGGAAGAGAACCCCTAACACTTAGCTCTCCCGTTTGACAATCAACTGTAGCGCCGCACGTACGCAGAAAGTGAATTCCCAAGATTACACCGTGTGTAGATCGGGGCAGTACTGTAAATTCCGCCGGAAATACTGTGCCCTCCAAAGAAACTTTAGCGCTGCATACCCCAAAAAGATACAATAACTCTCCATAAAAATTAGCAGTTTTGTCCCAAACAAACATAACTTTGTTCTTCAAAAGGTTCTCAAAATCTAAACTCATTACTGAAACTGTAGCACCAGTGTCTACTAATGCCATCGTTGGCAAACCATCAACAATCACATTGACCTTGTTTTTTAACATGCACACAGACGTAGGAATAATATTCAGCAGCGAACATTGTCCAGCGACCTCACCTCCATTGCCCGCGCTGGCTAGTTTTCCGTCATTGGTAGCGGACATCGGCGCCTTGGAGACGGGGAGAGGCGCAAACGAAAGGACGGAGGTGGTGTCACATTACGGTCAGATGCTGGCGAATGGCTGCGGAGGCCTTAGTTTTGAAAACCGCCCCTTCGGGAGGGATGTTCTGGCCGATAGCTGTCGATGTAGGGCTGGACGGTGCGTCGGGTCGATGGCGTCGGCGGATTCCTGAAAGATGCTCGCCAATTGCAGTAGTGGGAAATGTGACCCGCGACACCACACCGGTAGCACACCGGAAGAGGTCGGTCAAAAAATGGCGTGTAAGCTGGTTCCTGCATGGCAGGCCGCGACGAATCTAGATGGTGGTTCCGGGACGATGTAGCTGTCCGGCGATCTGCGCGATGTACGACTGGAGTAAGCGCGAGGATCTCTATGCTGATGGCGAGAGAATTGTTAGTAACTCTCTTCGGGTCTTGGTCGCGGAGTGTATAGGTCCTCGCGGCAGGCGAAGTCGGTGACATTCGCGGACATCGGCGGGCACGCACTTCCAGAGGTTGGAAGAGAATATACGTTAGCTCCGAAGCCATTGGGCCGGGCAAGCTGCTCACGTTGTGACACCTCATCTCGAACGATTTCACGGAGAAGGCGATACTTCAATACTAGCCACTGTAGTGACATTTGCGAGCTGTCCTAATTTCGGTACAATGCGGCGAGTCTTTAGGGTCTCGAATGTTCGGCAGTGCCGGATTACGTCAGAGACCGAGCTCAAGTTTTCCTTGGCAATGAGGAAGTATATTATTACATAACATATAAAAAATTATACACACCTACAACACAATAACCATTGCAGCCAGGGGTAGAAAATACGAACATTTTGTAATTAATCAAATGAAATGCGTTAGTGAAATCAGCTGTATAAGGGTTTTTTTTGTTATTTTAATCACACAAAAACGTTAAAGCAGGAACACAATAAGAGGTTAGTCTAGGTAGTCAAGACTCAATTAGGTCAATGATATTTGTTAGGATATTTGTTAGGTGAGGCGGCAGTCAGTTCCAGTCTTCTATAGTTCGAGGAAAAAAGGAATATTTAAAAGCATTTACTCTAGAATTGTATAGAGTTATTTGATGTCCGTGACGATTACTTGTCAGACGGGTGTTTAATGGTTACAGATAAGGCCAGGAGTTCATTAACAATGTATTATGTTTCAGCAAGAACAGAAGTTTGAGTGTTTGAATCTTTCTTCGTAATTTGAGTGTTGGGATGTTATGTTGCTTCATTAGTTCGGTTGGTGAGTCCATTGCACGATATTAGGAAAAAATAAAACGAATAGCTTTGCGTTGGAACATTTCGAGTGCGTTAACATATTTTGTGTACGGGCCCCAAACAGTGGATTAATATTCAAGCTTGGGTCTTATGATTGACGAGCATGCTTACAGCTTTACATTTAGTTTGTGTCGTAAAAGGGAAAGCTTTTTAAATGAGGATGCGCATATGTTAGAAACATGTCGGTTCCAATTAAGTTTATTAGTTATAGCGACGCAAAGGTATTTGTATTAGCTGACTTCAGTTAAAATATGAGTTGTTAGATTTTACTGAAATGAATATGTGATTCGCTTATTTGTTATTTTCATGAAGACCGTTTTATCGGTGTTAAGTTTCTTATCCCACTCACTGCATCATTCTTGAGTTTTATTAAGGCTAGAGTTAAGGAGTAATTGTGCACTAAGATTGTTAATCTCATGAAAAGAACAGAATCGTCTGCAAAGAGCCGAATTTGAATCGTGTGAGCTATTGCATTGATATCATTAATATAAATGAGAAACAACAGTGGCCCGAGTACGCTACCTTGTAGCACTCCTGATGTTACTGGCAGTGGTTTAGAGAAATGATCTCCTACTCAAACAGCTTGAGTTCGGTTAGTCAGGTATGAAGACACCCAGCTAATTACGAAGTTTGGAAGGCTGATCAGATGAAGTTTGTGAGTTACCTTACGGTGTGAAAATAGATCAAATACTTTACTTAAATCCAAAAATATAGCATCAACCTGGCCTGATGTATTCAAAACACTTGCAAAGTTATGGATAACAGAGGTAAGCTGTGATACAGCAGAAAAACCCTTCCTAAATCCATGCTGACAAGAAGACAAGACATCAATATCAATTAGAAATTTAGTAACTTCATGGTGATAATATGTTCAACTAATTTACAGCAACTTGAAGTAATGGAAATTGGGCGATAATTAGATACCATTAGTGCATCTCCCTTCTTAAACACCGGCACAATGCGTGGCGTTTTCCAGTCAGAAGGAAGGCTAGCAATGATATTGAGGCATTAAACATTATAACCAAAAATTTGAAAATGACTTCAGCATAACGACGAAGAAAACTGTTAGGCAATCTGTCAGGTCCTGGAGATATATTTGTTTTGAGATTTAACAACATAGCAACCACACCAGAAAACGATACACTGTCTGGGATAAACAAGCATGCATGATTAATGGTGCTCATATGTAGAATTCTCAGAAACGGACATTGAAAATGGCAATTGAATTTCTCTGAAATGGTTGTTTTTTCGACGAGGACCACTCCGTCATGCATTATTTGGTCAATTGATTTTTTTCTTTTTGCATAAAGATTTACAGAATTATTCGGTGCAGTTCGAATAAAATTCGGCAAGGTACGCTTGAAATAGTACTATTTTAATTCCGTAATGGCCTTATTAAGTTCTGACTGCTTAGCTTGTATAATGCTACGACATGTGCTCCCTCGTCTTAACCGCTTGGCTTTTCTAGTTCAATGCAAGGTTTCTCTGTAATCCAGGGCGAGTTTTTGCCAGTTTTCTTTATTTTATTTGGAATGAATGTGTCAAGGCAGTACTTGCACATGTTGAATTTACTCCACAAATCGGTGACGTTATTTCCATAAAAGATGTCAATTTAAAAGTTTAGGTAATCTAGCGAACTTTGATCCTGGGCGTGAGAAAACTATAACAGAAATGAGTTTTGGAGGAGGCAAGCAGGAAGTTAATTGTAAGGGACAAGAAATATAACCCATGTTGTGATCCGAAATGCCATGTTCAACAGAGACAGAATACTGATCAAGTGACCTACTTGCAAAAATGAGGACAAGCACAGAGTGACAGGTTCCTTGGACACGAGTTGGCTCTTTTACCACTTGTTGCATCACACAAATGCTGCACTCCTAAGCTTCGATCGGGAAAGATGCATTTCCAGTTTATTTCTGGCAGGCTGAAGTGACCCACTAGAAGCATCTTGTCATGATCAAAATTATTCATATGGAAAGCTAAATCTTTTAGAAGCGGCGGCGGAGAATCAGGTGCGCGAGAGACAGCAAACAACAACAAAAGAAATGCCCCAACATAAAAATTTTCAAGGAAACCCTTTCGTGGCTATCAATGTGCTGGACAGAAAAAGTATTGATAGTGTTTTGAACCAGAACATCCGCACCATCACCCCATGAAGATCTGTCTTGGCGAAATACCTGATATGACGGCGGAAACACGTCGGCGTCATCTGTAACTTCGCGTCGCCATGTCTCGCTGATGACTATATGAGGATCATAACCTGAAGGGATAGCTTCCAACTGGTCGCTTTTATTTGAGATATTGGGGGCATTGATGTTTAACAGTTTCAATTCCTTCATATTGGGTGGCGGAAGTCACTGCGTTTCTGATGGTCTTTTGTGACTATCAGGTAGTCTGACTGCACTTTTTCTTTTCATCCCACTTGTAGAACACCCCATGAACTCGTAGGAAATCGTTTATTAGTGTAACTTCTCTTTTTTGGTCTCTTTCAAGCTTGGCGCTGTCCACCAGTAGTTTTCGGATCCTAAGCGTGTTCTTCGAGTAATTATTTTGGATGGATACTTCTGAACCTTTAAGTTTGAAAGCGTTTTTCAGAATTTCATGTTTTTCGTTATAATCTCGAAAAAAATACTATTACTGGCCTCTGTTAGCCAGGTTTTCTAAGCCTGTGGATTCTACCAACTGAGGTGCACGCGACTCCCAGTTTCTTTGAGAAGATCTCAGTGCAAATTTTTTCGTTTAGAACCGAGTCAGTTTCGTCAGCTTCATCTTCTGTTACACCAAAAACCATTAGATTTGACCGCCTATTTCTTGGTTTGGTTTGGTCGTGGGGTTTTGGAGACGCCGTAGTGGAGGACTCCGGAAATTTCGACCACCTGGGGTTCTTTAACGCGCACTGACAACGCACAACGCCTATTTCTGTCCTCGAGGTTATTAACTTCACCTTGAAGCCAAGATACTGTTTTGGGAGTGCTTCTATTTTTTCATTTGATCGTGTTTCCAATTCAACAAAGCTTTGAGCGCAAGTCAGTTATCAGCGCTTCCATATTAGTCTGCTGAATTGGAATAGCTGCTACATCTTCTGTAAGTTCATTTTGTCCTGCCAATAATTGCTTGAGTAGCTCCTGAGTACTGGGTTCAACCTTGGGTGGTCCTGGATTTGTTTCCTTATCGACACAAAGAACAAGCTTAGAAACGCAATACGCATCATATGTAATGCATATGCATCGTTTTGGGCCCGGCAGAACCAAACGACGAAGACAATCACTTCTAATTTTACTGTAAGAAGCACAAACCTGGAAAAGGCAGAAGGAAAGCGCATGAGGCAACATGCCGTTGCCTGGTCCGCCGTGCACACTACGGACCAGGCTTGGCGGATAGCCTTTAAGAAGATTTACGGACAGTCTTTTAAAGCCTTGCAGGTTGAGGCAACGTGGCCCCGAGGTGGCGCTAACTCTAGGTACAGAGCAGCTCTGTCATTCCTGGCTTCAGTGAGCGGACGAAGTCGGTGAAGCCGGATCCAGGTGGCACCTGCCGATAGACGACGCAATTTGAGAGTTTGAAGCTCCGGTCAGGACAAGCAGCAATGCCTGGAAAAAGCAGATGGAAGGCGAATGAAGCCACAGGCCGTTGCCTGGTCCGCCGTGCCCATTGAATACGAAGCCTTGCGGACAGTCTTTTAGCTTAAGTGCGAGCAAGTGTCTATCTTTCTCAGGAATGCTTTTTGTAGGGAAAGCTACACTGCGTTACATTTTCAAGCCGTCGGCGTGGCTCCATGGCACCGTGTGCCACAGAACAACAAATAGAAGAAGAATAAGTTCTACTCTGAGCTACCTTTACAAGCTGTCGGCGTGGCAAGCACCGTGTGCCATAGAAGAATAAAAAATTAGAAGAGTTCAACGCTGCTGAACCGAATATTGAGCGAAAGCAATAGCTGCGGGTGACCGAACGCGGGATCGAATCCTGGCCTCGGCGGCCGCTTTTCGATGGAGGCGAAAAGCTAGGCGCCCGTGTGCTGTGCGATGTCAGTGCACGTTAAAGAACCCTAGGTGGTCGAAATTTCCGGAGTCCTCCACTACGGCGTCTCCCATAGCCTGAGTTGCTTTGAGACGTTAAAACCCCAAAACCAAACCAACCAAACCATTCTTCTATTTCTTCTTCCTCCCCAGCCACACATAAAGCCCCGCTTTAACCAAGCCGTATAAATGTGCCTTAGTGGCCTAAATGAGTAACGAAATACCAAGGTCTTGGCAGGCTGATTCTAACATAAGCGTCCCATGTGAAACGAGAAACCCAAGTTGGCAGCTCCTGCCAGCTTGGGCTCGTCTACCGAGGTCGTCTAAAGGTCAAAGGTCAATGGTGGTCACCGCCGATCCACGATGGCGGCTCAAACTGCGATTAGTATTGCTTTCGCATTAAAAGAAGCAGAAATGCTACACTTAGTTAGCTTTTCTATCCGTCGATCGGCGTGGCACCGTGGCACAATGTGCCACAGAAGAACATATACATGAAGAAGCAGCAGCAGCAGAAGAAGAAGAAGAAGAAAAAGCGCTACACCGCGCTAGGTTTTCAAGCTGTCGCCGTGTCACCGTGTGCCACAAAAGAACTAAAGAAGAAGCAGAATAATAAGAAGAAGCGCTACCCTGCGCTATGTTTTCGAGCCGTCGCCGTGGCACCATGACACCGTGTGCCACACAAGAACAAAAAAAAAAGAAAGAGCAGAAGAAACATTTACGCTACACTGCGGAGGGTTTTAAGCCGTCGGCGTGGCACCGCGTGCCACCGAAAAAAAAAGCATAAGAAGAGGAAGCTCGACACTGCGCTAGGTTTTCAAGCCGTCGGCGTGGCATGATAGCACCGTGTGCCACAGAAGAACAAAGAGAAGAAGAATAAGAAGAAGAAGCGCTACACTGCGCTAGCTTTTCAAGCCGTCGGCGTGGTAACGTGGCACGGTGTGCCCCAGAAGAACAAAAAGAAATAAAAGAAGCGCTACAGTGCGCTAGGTTTTCAAGCCGTCGTCGTGGTACCGTGGCACCGTGTGCGATAGAAGAAGAAAAAGAAGAAGATGAAGCGCTACACTGCGCTACCTTTAATAGCCGTCGGTGTCAGAGTTTCTTACCTTACCTAGAGGGAAAGCTGTGCTGCCGTCTATGGGAGTTTACATGGAGTTTCCAGACGGTCAGTTCAGCCACCATGGGCGCTCAATCCATCATAGGCCGGAGAGCTACCGAGTGCAGAACTACAACTTTTGGCCAAAACTAATGCAGAGATAAACATTGTTTTACAGTAAATAATGTCCTAAGATTGAATATTGTGACTATAAATTGCAAAAAGAGAAACAGCATGTCAGAGTGAGATTTATCCAATATAAGCGATGGCTCTTTCTCCTATTGGCTTAGTTTTGAGCAGCACAAATACCAATATTTCGAACTTAATAGGCAAAATTTGAAACAGAAAAACGTTATAAAAATATTTATGGTTGTGCAATCACTTAAGGAAGTTTTTAGTGGTATTTCGGGAAACAAAAACCATTTATTGGCGACGTCTGCTTCTGCGCCTTCGCTACTATAGCTTTCGCGGTCTATGTACACACCTTGAGATGATGATGACAACGAAAAAGAAACATCGCAGTAATGCCACTCCACGTGCCCGAGAAAAACCGACTGTACCGCAACAAGCAGCACACCGGCCCATGAGCCTTAGCGCGCCCATGGTGGCTGAAGTGCAGCGTCCTCAGCTTTCCGTCTAGTTGGTGTAAGGAACTCTATGGTCGGTGTGCCACCGTGGCACCGTGTGCCACAGAAGAACAAAAAGATGAAGAAGAAGCGCTGCATTGCGCTAGGTTTTCAAGCTATCGTCGTGGCGCCGTGGCACCGCGTACCACAAAAGAACAAAATGGAGGAGAAGCGCCGCACTGCGCTAGGCTTTCAAGCCGTCGGTGTGCTACGAAAGCAGCGTGTGCCACAGAAGAACAAAAAGAAGAAGAAGAAGAAGAAGAAGCGCTACACTGCGCTAGCTTTTCAAGCCGTCGGCGTGGCACCGTGTGTCACAGAAGAAAAAGAAGACGAAGCGCTACACAGCGCTAGATTTTGAAGCCGTCAGCATGGTACCGTGGCCCCGTGTGCCAGAGAAGAACAAAAATAAGAAGCGCTATACTGCGCTAGATATTCAAGCCATCCGAGTGGCACCGTATGACACAGAGAGAGGGAGAGAGAGAGAGAAATTTTTATATACTACAGAAAAAAAATAATAATCTAGAGCTCCCGTGGTTGGGTGCTCAGTCCAGGGCCCGCTTGCACAAACGATCTTAAGACTGTCTTAGCTAAGTCCATACTTAACTGGAGTCTTAAGGATAGGCCGCTAGCATGGCTGCTTAAGACTGGAGCCAAGACTCGGCTTCAGTCTTGACTCGAGTAAGTAGCTTGCAAGATTACGACTCTAGTGCCGTCTTAGTTAAGACACAAGGACGGCGGGTACCTAAGTAGCGAAATAGGGGAAAGCAGGGACGTGCTGGCCCCGTCCCAGCTTTGAGATGTAAACATTGTCATTCTTGCGTTGTGCTAGATCCGTGCCGTTGCCTTTTTGCGGCTTAAGATTGTGTCATGAGGTAAAATGACTAACGTGGTTGCTGAGGGTGTTCATGGAAGCCACTCTGGTGAACACGGGCCGAGCCGAAGTGAGCAACGAAGATTGCTGTCGGGTGTTTTGCTGTTTGGCCTGTGCGCTCACTAGTTCGTTTTTTCCTCTGTCAGCATTCGTTCTCCAGCAGTCTATTTCTCTGCAACTGTTGAAATCACTGGTTCTGCGTTTCGGCATACGGCTGCAAGCGTACGAAGCCTTTGGGCCCCTTTCGCGGCGCAGTAAGGCAGCCAAGCACATCGTGAATCAGTGAGCATTCAGTGAAAAAAAAAGAAAAATAGAACGTGCGATGAAATCGTCCTTGTGACTAAGTGCGTCTCCGGTGTTGGCCGAAGAGCTTCCGCGTCCAACGCGCATGCTGTGATCTATAATTTTATTCGACGTATGTGTGTGTGTGCGTGTGTGTGTGTGCGCGCTTATGTGTGCGCGCTATGCACCATGTGCATACGTCTCGTAAGGAAGTGATGAGTTGTGCGCGTGATCACGCCTGTGTCACGTCTGTGGTCGTCGGTGGCTTTAATGCAATGCTGTGGTCTCTACATGCCTCCATTTTACTATCTCCGTACTGTAAACGACCGGTGATCAGCACAAACTTTCGTCCTTGGGTCGTGTTTGTGTTCACAAAGCATTTGGGCTGCGATTGGCGTGAATTGCAGTAACATTCGCGCTGCAATTAACGCACAAATGGCAAGAAAGGTTTTATGAAGTTGGATGTGAGGAAAAATCAGGAAGAGACACGCACAGACCACATTTTCACTAGTTGCTGCTATTGCAGCATTTTATTTTATTCCTTTATTTTTGCAATTGCGCCACAGATGTGCTACCATTTTCCCCCCGCTTTAGTACAGATATGTTCTTTGTATGAAGATTGGGAAAGACTCAACCTTGCTATTATCTTTGTTTTTGCTGGCCGTATTTTTACCTTTTGACATAATAGGAATTGCGGTATGGTGTGTTGCACTGCAGAAAACAGTCTAGTTTGATAGTTAACAAGGGGTATATTCATTACCTGTGTTGCTTGATGTTGATTAAATATAGTAAGCTTCACGGACAGGACTTTTTGTGTGGCACATGTCTTCAAAAATCGGAACAGCTGTCAGACGATTTTGTGGTGCTCCACATTTGCGAACAGGGCATACACATGCGTACACATAACAGCGCATACACATAAAACATCAAGTGCTTAAGCGACTCTTACGGAGCGGTGTCAATGACAGGACTTGTTGCCGCTTGGCTGGAATACCAAGCACTCATGGATCAATTGTAGTCGTAACAAGTGTAGGGCTCGTGGCGCGCCGCGCATTCGAAGGCCGCGCCACTTCCCAATGCTCCCTGCGCGCGTGCCTGTTTCCCTCTCCCCGCTCGCGCGGGGATAACCTGTCCCGCGCGAGGGGGCTATAAAATAAGGCACGCGCCGCGGTCTCTGCCTCTTCTTGGTCCCTGGCGCTTCCTGGTCCCTGGCTCGTCGCTCCCGCTTCGCTCCCGGCTCTCCACGGAAACGACCCGCAGCCACCCGGACGACAAGATCCCTGTGAGATTAAATATGTTTGTTATACGGCCCACTGTGTGTTTGTCGTGCGCATCCCTCGGGCAGAGGAATCGCCCACACAAGTCATTGGTAGACATTTGGTCATTACAAGTCATTTTATTCATTTCTAATCAATTGCAATTACAGGTCGTCGGTACACATGTGGGTCATCACAAGTCATAACCTCTAATAATCAATACCACTATCATTTTTCCTTTCACCTGTTCTCATATGACAGACACTTCCCGGTGACCGGTCCGCCGCTCACCTACTGAAAATTAACAAATCGACTATGTCTTCATTCAAGCACCCATTTAGTGCTGTCTGTACATCCTCTGCCCAGACGTTTTGAGAACATGATTTTTTTTTGTTTACAGGATTTAGCATGTCAAGTTTTAAGCAATGTCATAGTCGGGATGTGCACAAGCTTACTGCGCCTTTTTTTTAACATACACTGAGATTGCCCAGTGCACAGCCAGCTTTGTGTTTAGTCACCATCTAAACGCAGACACCAAGGCAGAATCGAAGTAGGGTTCTCCAAATCTAACAGTCAAGTTCCATACACTGGGCCACTGCGTTGTGCTCAGACAACACGAGTACCCATAGGCCGCCGAGCTGCAAGCTGTGATGTGAATGATGTAATTTAGGGCCTAGGAACAACACAAAGGCTTGGTAATGAGAAATTATTGAGGCTGAAAACAAGGCAACTAACGAAGAAAACAGTTTATTTTGCAAGAGGAAATTACTGAGAAAAATTATTCCTAAAAAAAAAAAAACTCATAAGCAACAGGCATGCAAATGCTTGCTGGGCACTGGCCTTATTAGACAGTGACCAACTAGCATGCTGCTGGCTGAAGACATTTTGCATGCACTTGCACAATGACATGGGCAAAGGTGTTCATAGAATGGCTGAAAAAAGGAAACATGCAGTAGACTAAAATCAGTGACCACCCCCCCCCCCCCAAAGAGTCTTAATAATGTCAGCATTTCCAAACAAGGACCACTGAATAGGAATGTTGCATGTTTATGTAATTTTATTTAATATTTGATGTATTTAATAAAAATTGCATTGTAATATTCTAAATGTTACACAGGTACATCTTGAAAGATTCAGTGCACTATGCATCACATTGTGAAATACAAAACAGCAATTTATTAATAATAATAATATAATATACTTTATTTTTCCTTTAATACAAGGAAAGGAGCAGCTGCTAAAAAGCTGCTTCGAAGAGCAGCTTGACGGGGCGGCTGCCCCTGTATGTGATGGCATTTAACAGCAGAGAAGTTACGCTTACACAATGAATAAATAATGAATGGAGAAATAATTAGATTACAAAAAAGCACAAGGTAAATTAGGAAAAATACATGAAAATAATACAGAGACATGCTGCAAGATAGAACACTTAATTTAAAAATATGTATTCATAGAAACATTTTACGGATTAACTTAATGGTAGGAAGAGAGAAATCTTGACCACTATAAGGAAATTATTGATTTAATATGGTAGGAAGCCTGAAGCGAAGCATCTGCTTGACATAGTTCGTCCGGCATGCTGTAACGTGGCAATGCTCCGGGTTACGGGTGCCGTATGTGTGTGTTGTCTTGAAGCGCTACTATGAGTGTTAGTGTGTTGTCCTTTTTATTGATGTCTTGTTTTTATAATCACAAAAGCCTGTAGGTATACAAAGATGTTACTTTACCCATTTTTAGCTGCTTAAATATTGGTCCTGTATGTTTGAGGTAAGAAGCTTCAGCAATATTTCTTATTGTACGTTTTTCTGCTGTTGTTGTTGCCCATACTAGCAAGTAGTAGTTCAGAACTGACGAAAAGAGTGAATTATAAAGCATAATGTTAATGGTAAGTGGAAATACTGGGAAATGTCGGCGTAGAGAACCTATTGCTTGTGGTAGTTTGTTGACTAAATATTCTATGTGAACATCCCATGTCATGTGCCCTGAGAAGTACACGCCTAACGTTTTCACAGAGTGAGCAATTTCTATTTTAGCACCACTGAGTGTATTGATAAAGCTCGATTGCTTTATTTCTGGGATGGAAGAGAACTGCTTTTGTTTTATTGTCAGTGAATTTTAGACTGTTTTGACACGCCCAGTGTTCAGTTTTTTTCCAAGGTTATGTTGGCCCGACTGGATAGCTCTATGCCAGAGTGACAGAGAAAAACAGACTTGTATCATCAGCGTAAATAATGTGTTTTGCAGATGAATCTATGGAAACAAGATCATTAATGTAGAGAAAAAAAAGAAGGGGGCCTAAAATACTGCTTTACGGTATTTCTCTGTATACCATATTGGTGGGCATGTCCCCCCCCCCCCCCCCCTTTTTTTCCCTGAAGTTTCGTTTAAACCCAGCCAAACACCCCATTAAAATCGTAGCATCCCATCTACTTTCAAATAATAGGTTAACCATTGTCAATACGAGCTGCTAGTGCACATGCAGTTAAAGAATCACAGTGTTCGGATATTAGCAAGGACAAAGAACATACTTTCATTAACGGTATTTAACGTCCCTAATGAAATCAGGTACGAAGGAGAGTGCATAAATACGTCAACCATTTATTGGTGCTGGGTGTTGTGACCGTGACCTACTTTGTCGGCTGTAATCATTAAAGGTATTGAAAACCTCTGCCTGGAGGCTGAAAACCACTGAAAACCTCATGCCTGGAGGCTTTGTTGGAGGCTTTCACTTAACAGCAAAAGCTAAGATTAAGATGCTAGACAAGTGACGATACTGCACTTATAGAGCTGACGTGACGAACAGTATGCAATTTTGTTCTGCTGTACCACAATCGAGCTATTTCTCTGCTGAAATATTTAAATTTTTGTAAGCAGTAATGTGTTGGAACAAAATGCTTTCAAACTTGGCATATTGCAATCATTACACTCAATTGTTGGCCTTTTGTGATTCACACAAATATTTCAGTTATGACCATTTGGAAGTCAAGTGCGGCGTAGCACAACCACAAGGAAATGTGTACAAACAATTAATATATCATGATACAGAATCTTAGCAAAATAGCCTGTTGTGCACATTGTTTCCATGCACTCAGCCTGCTCAATATCCTAAAGAAAAACTAAGCAATTTAAAAAGATCATGAGCCTTAAAGGGTTGAATGTTGAAGGATTGTAGTTTGTCATGTGAAATATTGTGATGCTACTATCAGCAAAAGCCTGAGTCAACTGCAAATAAAGATGAGACGGTTTTCAGTGTTCTGTACGTCGTCGTGCAACCAAGTTTCTGTGCCAGCAATTAAGTGCGGTTCGTGCAACACTGACAAAAATTTGAATAGTTCAGGCTTATTAACAATACTGCGGGCATTAACATTTAGCAGATTGAGTTCCTTATTGAATATTTGTCAATGGTCTTTATCACATGAGCTGCCGCGAGTGCTGCTCAGCTTAACACGACTGTTCCAGGTATAGGCTACACCATTTACTGTCAGTTTGTCACGGATAAGTTTAACTTTTGTGCCTGCGTCTTTAGCATCTTTTGCTGATTGCCACAGTAGCTTTCACAGTAACATAATACATAAATAAATAATGCATAAAGGACAAGCCATGGTTCAGAGCTGGATTTTGCTACAGCACATTTTTATCGTGGTAATGCAGCCTGAGAAAAAGGTCTTCGAGACAGGGGACAGAATATTCAAGGGAGTTGGGAACATCTCTCACATTCTTGGCAAACACATAACGTACCTGCTTGCAGCAACAGGTAGTTTCAGTATTCAAAACACATTGCTCACATTGGATACAGGAGTATGAGTATGTGAACTCTGTGGGATAATGAAAGGGTTCCAAAAGTTGCAAATGCAGTAATACATTTTAAACAGCGTATTGATACTTTGCTATAAATGAATGCAATTGCTTTTTTAATTGCATAAACACTTTGCAAACATCTGGATTCTTGTGAATCACACTTTAAAAGCAGGCCGGTCAGGACTGCACCAACTGTCTCCACAAAAGTGAGTGCTTAAATATGCTCGAGCCTGATACAGCAACCTTTAAGGTTTGCTAGATATGTTTGAAGTCCAACATTGGCAGCTGCAGCTTCACATGTGTTGACACTGAATGTTTCGGCACCACAAAACGCTGACAAGGCTGACACCAACAGCACAGGTGCAACGGGTCTCACTTATCTAGCGGCACTGTGAACATCCAAGTTGCACACACTGAACACATAGTGCTGACACCAAGCACACATGAGCAATCAAAACGATCTGCAGCTGGTCTCACTTCTGGTGACGCTGTGAAGGGCTCCACACAATAAGCACGCAGCGGGGACGTATAAACATCCAACCATCAACGAGCTACTTGCGAGCTGCTACCTGAGATGGCAGAACAAGCGCTGTTTGAACAGCGCAAAATCACTGAAGCACTAATGCGAAGACGATCAGTTGGTTTGTGCACGCTCTCAGATGCAGCCCAGCACTAGGATCTTGAAGAGAGTGCAATGTATGGCGCCCACGACACGTTGGAAGCCTCCCAAAGCTTTGATGTATTCACGCCAGGCCCATCCTCCGGAGAATGACGGCTGGAAACAAGACGTACGTGTTTCACTTGTGACACACGTTTCAATTGCTCTTGATTTGGAACCTACATGTAGCGGTACGAACGCATGTTTGAGTTGCATGCCCCATTTTACACACTGAGCAGAAAGAATGAGGCGATTAGCAAGCGAGACTCATGCGAGGATTGAAACCGGCAGCTCGTGCCGCGTTTAGCCGTGGGATATACGGTGCCAGTACACACAACAGGGAAAACGGAAAAAAAAAAAAATATGTGCGCCGCAACAACTACGACGACAAATACGGCAACCAAAAAATGGCTTCGGAAACGCACCATCAATTATTCTGCATCGCCCGGTATCATAGCACAAACAAAACGGTGATGAAGAGCATCACTACGATCCGCGTACTATTATTATTATTTTTTTTTACTGCATTCACCGTTTAATACACGAGAGACGTATCATAGCAAAGCACCCGCGCAAAAGAATGGCGAAAATGTTCAAGCTCACCTCAAGCCGACGAAGCGAGCGCGACTCGCATGGCAGTCCAAAGAGCAACGGAAGAACGTCGACACAAGTTCCCAGTCACTAAACAAATCCGAGAGGACGCGTGTCACCTCTGCATCAACACGAAGGGGTACAGAAAAACTTAGTTGCACGTTTTCCATGCTCGAAGGGGTCTATCATGTGTATCCAGCCGTAGCAGCCGCACTGCAGCCATTTTGAATCTTAATAAAGTTCGCAGTTAAGACTGCCTGAACGCTGTCTTTAAGCTCCGTCTTAACCGCAGTCTTAAACGCGCACTGAACGTTTTGTGCAAGCGACTTAAGCCGTAGAGAAATCTAAGCTAAGAACGCTGGCCATAGGGACATACAGAGTCAACCGAGTAGACTTGACGCTTGCACAAAGCCTATGAACGAGCTGGACAGTCACGACGTTTGCCGCAATATTTCACCGAGAGGTGGCAACGCCATAGAAGTAGCGGCTTGGGCTTGGCTTGACGCTCATATACGCGTTTTTGTTTTTAACCCCTTGCCTTTCTTGCGTTGTTTTGTCAAATAAGGATGTGCGCGCCGCTTCTCGGCAGCTTTACAAAATAACTGAAACTGCACTAAATCCCGTCGTCATGTTTTGGGAGGCCGTAAAACTAAACAGATGGTCACTCGTTGTGTTTTGATCGGCGTGGTGTGCGTTCGCTCACGTTTTCTCGCTCGTCGAATGCCTGCGGAGCGTCAGTATCGCGTGCTGCCCGTTGCAGATCTCCACTTGTGTAGTGAACGTGCTTTCAGGGACAGGAAATATCCCTGCGAGTTTGAGCTGCACCTGCGATCTCGTTTCGGCAGGGTCAGCATCCGTTAACCGAGCCCGACTCATCGCAGTCATGCGTTAACTTCATACTGCCTGGTGCTTCTGGCGTTGAAGTTTTTGCTACCGGCGGCTTTCTCATAAAGGCTAGTGAACCGGTCGGCGTGGACGAGTCGACGGCAAGCCGGGCAGTAAGAAGAGTCGTTGTCGCACTGAAACGGAACGCCGCAGCCTGGACACGGTAAGAGCCGCCGTTGTCATTTCACCCATTTTGCCTATTGTGATGTTTCTTGACCAGTAGAGTCAAGGCAGGAAGAAATAGAAGAAAGTGCTTAAATCGTATACCTTTATTTAGCGGTTGTTGTGATATACAGGGCCCATAGTGGACGTTAGCGACAGCGAAGCAATATTTTCAGGAACGTTTATTTTTTCACCTATTACGGTCATAAGCGTTTATTGCCTTGATCGAGCACAACGGTACCGATTGCGCACCTTGACGGGGTTTGCATCATACAGGGTCTGCGACAAGTTTTTTTTTTTTTTTTGAAGGCTTGCCATGTGGCATAGAATGAGGCTGTCTTTTAACTTAAAGGGAATCATGCAGTCTATTTTCTTCAAGGAATCAGAGCAAGCTCCGGCTCTTAAATTGTCCATTAGCCACAAGTATAAATGTTCCTCTTTTGTAGCCGACAGCCGATCCGACTTCTTGTAGTCGTCTTACTCTTGACGGCTGCATTCCTGGGCATGTCCATAAAATGTGGCGAAGATCCATCTCGGCAGCTGGCCTTCGACACTTAGGGCATGTGCTCTGCACTGCATCCTCTTCAGAGCCCCATCGGCACGTCACCGATGGAGTAAGGGACAAGTCTTGCTACGCAATAGCTTCAGCGTGGAATTCAATCTCGGTTTTGTGCCGCCACATGATTACCTGCAACTGTAACCGATGAATATGCGCACCAGAAGTGATATAGGCTTCCTGCTTTACAGCTGGCTATTCCAGGATGAGCTGCCGGGATGCATGAGCGACTTCTGTGCTGCTGGAGGTTTCCCTGGCATCGTGGGTGCCATCGATGCCACTCATGTCAAGATCCAGGCCCATGAGCTGTATGAGGGAGCGTACATATAAATAGGCATTTCTACCACTCCATCTTCGTGCAGCTTGTGGTGGACAGCAAGTGCCAGATCCTCGATGTGGTCGCAAAGTGGCCCGGTGGCACATATGACGCACGAGTGCTCACATACAGCGCCCTCGCTCAGCTCTTCAAACCGGGCACTTACTCCGGCATCCTGCTGCAGTGGCTATCCATGCAGACTTTGGCTCCAGAATGCGGACATGTGCGGCAAAAAGCGATACAGCGCAGCTCATGGCACCACCAGAGCAGTGATTGAAAGGTAGGTGCGCAGCACATTCTAAATATTGGATTGCATGGCATCCCGGACACTGACCGGTTGTGGATGTCCGTGTTGTTCGAACAGTTTGGTACAGTTGCAAGTGTTGTTGAGCGAACAATGTATGCTGAAAGAAATGAACTTTGATGTCGCATTTGTTTACTAGTTAAATAACGCTGCAGTCAAATAACTTTGCCCAAGCCTGTGGGGGAAGCTTTTCAGCAAACAAACAAATTATGGTTGGGTGTCAGTCAAGTTGTATTTGTTGAGTGACACATATCAATATTTACTTAGCAATTAGATTTGTTCAAAAATCATAGCATTATTGTGTCATTTGAGCATGATATATATTTCCATAAATGAAGGTATCGAAATATTTCCATTCATTAATGGTGCAAGGGTATTTACTGCATTACATTGCACCGGACACGTTTACACGTTGTGTGATAGCCTGGAAGAACAAATGCTCAAAGCATACATTCCATTTACAGCATATTACGAAGCTGTCAGTTCCATAAACCACAGGTTACTCAGAGCAGATGTGGCGTTATTTGAAATGCATCATGATGGAGAGAAAATTTTTATTATTCTGCATATGCATTCACTTTTACTGCAGCAACTTGTGTTACTCGTGCCACCAACTTTATAGTGGCATTGCATAGCCCACTCACAATGTTTTTTTTTAGGACAATAGGGCAGCTGAAATGCTGCTTCCATTCCCTCCATGATCAGCAGCACATGTCACTGGACCATGTGTGGACCAGCATCATGACGAGGTGCTAACTCCACAACGTGTCCCAGGAGTATGCGTGCAGCATAGGCAAGCACATGAAATTGCAAGATGAAGTGTCTGTACATGCTTATCCTCACTGGGGTTATAGATTTATGCTGTGCAAAGGCATGGTGCAGCAAAATTTCTTCTGCTTTAAGTACAGTTATGTGAAATAAATTATGCCTGTGCTAGTCACTCAGTTTAATGTTTTCACTGGGTGACTTCTCATGACCGGATAACTATGCAAATGTGCTTATTTTATTATGTGCTACGTCAGTCTTGTATTGACATCCTGAAGCCTATGCAAGAGTGTGCATTGAAGTCTTTGCTGTTGAGCTGTTTAACATTGCAGTACATATAGAGCATAACAGATGGAGCATAAACATCTCCTTTTTACTTCATTTTGGTTGTAACATCCAATTCGAGATATGTAAACAGGAGATTATATTTGAGCACTAAGCTTAATGTCTACCTGCAGTGGAGTTACAGTGGTTAGGGTGATCGACTACTGCACCCGAAGATGAAGGATTGAATCCTGGCCATGGTGGCCACATTTCGATGGAGGCAAAAACATAGGCGCCCGTCTGCTGTGCAATGTCTGTGATTGTTAAAAGATCCGAGGTGGTCGAAATTTCCCTACCTCTCCACTACTGCATCTCTCATAGCTTGAGTCACTGCGGGATGTTAAGCCCAATAAATGAAACCAAGTGTAACCTTAACATCGGTTACACCAAGAGTAGGTTCAATGTGGTAAAGTATAGTACTTAACAGATTACAGATATGTTTTTAAGCTGTGAATTTGTTATTTTAATACATACAATATATATTTTGTTACAGTCTGTGCAGTAAATTGTTAAACATGAAATATGTTTTTCCATCACTCAAAGATTGCCATTTTGTCAAATACTTGCATGCCATCAGAGTGCAATGGCAAACTCTGGGAGACTTAGTGAATGTATGCAAAAGTAGAAGCGCGGTCTGCCATATTGTGGTAGGTGTTCACAGCCCCAGGTTTTGTATAAACTGTCTCGTATGGCATCCATGGCAGCAATGCTCAGACGAGCCATGTGGCATAAAAATAAAATGCCAACTACCTGCTCAAAGCGTAACGAGTAATTTTGCCATCAACTTTCAGTGATCACACCTGTATTATTGGCAGTGCTTACATTGCAATTACAGTTGCGACAACTGAAGAGTATATATAGGGCCACAGAAAACTGTCTTATTATTTGCAGGTACAATATTCAACAACATTTTGGTTAACATTATATTAAAATGTTTATAGCCTATTGTAGCACTCCTCACCCACCGTGATTCAAATCATGTGCATGTTTTGTTGTGTCAAGTCTTTATGTCAACTAATCTTTTCTGCATTATACTCTTGCAAGTGCTTCAAAAGTATTAATTCCACCCTTTGAGACCAATACCTGTAACCCTTACCAACTGTTGTTTGTTATTTATTCTCTGCTGCTCACTATGTAGCGGGACCTGCAGAACAAATATCAGCATGTATGGTGTGTGTAAGGCATCTACCACTGTCATTTTGTACTTTTCTCAAGTATATGTTGTTTTGCTTGTATGATAATATTTCTTGCCAATGTGGGCCACCATTTCCTGAATTGTATGCTGCGAGAACAGTATGTGCAAATGATTTTGCTCAATGTCGTGCTGGTGCTTGTCACATGCTTGCATTAAATCACCTCAAGGGCTACTGATATTGCATATCTGTATATGGTTGCAATACCACTCGTAACCTGTGCACATCCAACACCCAGAACAGGCCAGAATTATATGACTGGGAGAAAAGTACCTGGTCGTTTTCGTTTATCAGCAGGAAAAAACGGTGAGAGCAAATGCTGTGGTTGCACAAGTATACCACATTACTGTCATGGTGGGAACTGCTGTAGTCATATGAACAGCTGTGTTTGTCAACAATACTGTAACATATTTGTGTTCATTTGTGTTTCAGAAATTGGGGTGTGGAGTACTGACATTTTGATATACAAATCGAGTACATTTGTGGGGAAGAATGCATTAGAATAAATATTCTACAAACTGGTGCAAAAATAATAAAAATTAATAAAAATAAAATTTTGTCATTGCTGCCCAACATTTGCACATGACTGATATTGTGCATAGGCATACACCAGAACTAAAAGTACATTACAAATGTTACACAGCTTTGGACATACAATTTTTTTTTCGATAAGGCCCTGCATAAAACTAGTGGGAGCTGTCATATCGTGGCAGAATGCAGTAAACTTCCATATACCTATATCAGCCTTTAAGGATCCAGAAAAATCTGCGCTTTATAAGAAAGCATTATTTATTTAAGGGGCCTGAATAAATTGACAGAAACCATTTGTACCTGACGTGCACTTGCGCGATTTTGTCTGCTTTTTAAATGAAAGCGTATTGAGAACGACGTTATTATCGGTTTTCGTAAAGCGCTTTATTGGGCACACCGTCGCAAAGGCCCTCTTTACGAAACGGCCCCGTCGCGTTTTGAGAATACTTCACTGCATGGTCCACGCGATCACGGTGAAGCGTGGAAGCATTCAAAGTAAGGTGATTGAGAAATTAACGGTACATTTGGTATTTTTACACTAGTCACAAATTCAAATCAACTTTTCGGAAGACGGATAGATTAACAAGCATATTTCAATCGTATAGATTTTTTCGCGAAGCCCCTCTAAAACGAAAACCGCATATCTTGAAGTTCGTCAATACGTCCCCGTTTTCTATTCAGGGGTGTTGCAGGCATGTGTTCCAACCTGTGCCGCTGCTAAGCGCAAGTTATTCTTTTAGTGCTATTGCGGTCCGTTTTGTATACCGCTGGTAAATAGGTTTACAGGCAACGTTCCGAGCGACGAGCCTGTGCCAGCAGTGGGTAAGGAAACCGTGTCGAAGAAAGGTTGTGGTGACGGCTCCAAAAATTGGAATGTGTGAGCGTGGCAGCTAGTGAGGCGTTTTCTAAAAACGGAATGATATTGAATATTGGATTGATACTGGTGAATGAGCGACCCGACAGTCTCGCGTCAAGATAAAATGCATGATTGGTGAATCTTGCGTCGAGATAAAACGCACGATCCCTGAATGAGCGACCTTTGGAGAAAAGGTCGAAATTATGTGAGCCTTCCAATACGGCATCTTTTGTCACAACCTGATTTTAGGTCACATTTGCGGCGCACATAACCTCAACTGTAGCTGCAGTGCGTAGAGTGCTCTAAAATTGTGGGGGACAACTCTCAGCTTTTGATAGCTGTTAGGACAGCGTCTAATGTAACTGGTCGATTCCTATAATATGCCTCAGTAGCGATTCAACCGGCACTGACGTCAGCACAATACTTGCTTTTGAGGACTGCAGTTAATTAAAGCTCCCTAACAGCACTGCTACGTACAAGTCTGATATCCGCGGCCTGTCTGCCCCCCCCCCCCCCCACCTCACACACCAGCACCAGTACTCGCACATACTTACGCTGCTTACCCAAATGCATATAACCGCTGCCCTAGGCGGCTTTTTGCAGTCATCCCGAAAACGTGTTGTGGAAGGGCGTGGCGCGTTCCTGTAGGCATTTTATGAAAGGAAAAAAAAATTACCCAAGCAAAGACGTGGTAATTCAACAAAATGAGGCAAATGCTTGAGAAAAACTAGCGGCCTAACATTTTAATTGTCATTGCTAGAATGAACATTCTGATTGGCAATGAAGCACGCACGACGGCTACGGTTTCTGCTGCTTAAGACGTGAACGTCGTGTCATATGCATGCGAAGTTGAGCTCTGTTTTAGGCAGTAACGACTGCAGCACGCTTTAACGTGCGCTCGCATCATGCCTCCAAGAAATTAGACATGCATGAAAATTCGACTTTGGAGGCGGCCTTGCTTAGCTGCTCATCGCTAGAGTCCCAACTGTCCCTGGCCAACGGGCAATGGTGATAGCTTTGTCCAGTGGCCTCCCCTCCCATACTAGGCATTCCACTCATTGAAGGGACCCTTGACCTGCACTCTTTCTTTTGTTTTCTTCAATAAAGCTTTTCACCCTGCCCACGCCGTGACAGAATGAAAGCACCGTCAGGTGGCACGGCGCGTTCCCTAAGCAGGGGCCAAGATTTCCCATGTATAGGTACCCGCTGTCCTCAAACTAGGTATCCACTGTCTCTATGGGTATTTTAAGACAGCCCTGAATAACTCCGGTCTTGAAAAAGTCTGGTCTTACTAAAGACACTGTTTAAGTCTCGACTTAGCTCGGACTTTATCGTGCAAGCGGGCCCAGGTCTCCCGCGGCCTTTGCTGCCCTACTGGCCTGTTCAATCAGCCAAAGCTGGTCTTTCGACTCCGAACTCGGCAGCGCAGCCTCCCACTGCTCCGGCTTGGCGTTGTGAATTATCGGCACTGCATCTATTTTCTGGCAGGACCATGTGATATGATAAATTGTCGGTTTCTGTCCACAACAGGGACATGTGTCCCTGTATATGGTCTATTGTATTTTGCTGTATAAAGACAGGCATGGATAAGAACTTGTAGTTAGCTGCCGCCAAGGCAGTGACTGCTCCCGGTTTACCAACTTGTGGGGCGGAGGATACCGTCTTCTGATCATCTGGTAGTGCACGAAAATGTCAGCGTAGGTACGAGTCACTGCTTCGGTCTTTTCGGCCTCTGACCTTCCTCGGTTTGCATAACCTCGAGCTATTAGATCGGCCTGGATGTTCCCGTCAATGTCGCCGTGTCCCGGAGCCCAAAGTACGAGTTGTTTTGCGTCGTTTATCCAGCCGGCCTTCAATATGGCGGCCGATTTTTTGTCAATCCTGCCGGTGGTGAGTCCTCGGGAATCGGCTTGCGAATCGGTCATTACTACCAGCGAATGCCCGAACCTATTGCCCTCAGCGACCGCTAGAGGAATGGCGGCCTCGTCGGCGTCAGACAAGGTGCAGTTCCGTAGCGAGGCGCTCATTTTCTCCTTTAGCTGGAAGTCTACCACCGTCACCACCGCATCTCTTTCGTTTGAATACATCGCCGCATCTACATAGACAACCCGTCGGGGTGACGCAGTGGTTACGGCGCTCGACTACTGTTCCCAAGGACGCGGGATCGAATCCCAGCCTCGGCGGCCGCTTTTGGATGGAGGCGAAAAGCAAGGCGCCCGTGTGTTGTGCGATGTCAGTGCACGTTAAAGAACCCCAGGGGGTCTAAATTTCCAGAGCCCTCCACTACAGCGTCTCTCATAGCCTGAGTTGCTTTGGGACGTTAAACCCCACAAACCAAACCAAACCAAGCATACAGAGACGGTGTTCTTGTTCTGATAGATCTTGGCTAAGGCTTTCACCCTGACCCTGAGTCTACCCTGATGAACGACAGAATGCATGTTCTTGGGAATTGGCGCTACTACAAATGTAAACCGGATCGCGTCCGGTATGTCTATCGTCCGTTCAATCTCCAGCATGTGGCCACAATAACCTAGTCTTCGGAGGAGAGCTCGTCTCGCCGTGGTGCGTTGTAGCCTCATCTTCAGAGAGACAAGCTGCGCTTCCCGGTGCTCTTCGTATGTGTTTGTTAAGCCAAGGGCCATTAAATTCGCGTTTGCCGTTCTTATTTTCAGCCCCAGCGCTGTCTTGTACGTCTTCCCGAGGATCGATTCGACTTGCTCTTTCTCCGTCTGGCCCAGGTGTTGATAGTGAAGACTGTACGTAGCTCTACTTAACACAAGCGCCCGCACTAACTTGACCGCGTCTTCCTCCTTCATCCCTTTTCTTCTATAGGTCACTCGCCTAGTAATTCTCGTTATCTGGGCCGAAGATTCAGATAGCAATCTGATCGTTGGTTTCGACCTCTGATTGGACTGAATCCATATTCCCAACACTCTCAGCACGCGCATTTCTGGTATGCGAACCCCAACTAGCAAAACTGTGAGGTCAACTTTACTGTCCTATGGGGGCCTGTATACTCGGAGAATTTCAGATTTTTCGGGCGAACACGAAATTCCCCTAGCCTTTGCGTAGCTTGCGGCCTCTCCTCCTTCAGATCTAGCGAGCCCTCCGTTGTCCAAGCCTTTATATCATCGGCGTAATTGCGGGCCGAATGCCGTCTATGGCGTTCAGCTTCTCCGCAAACCAACCATAGGATGTTGAAGAAAAGGGACGAAATTACAGATCCTTGAGGCGTACCTTTGTTAGGCATCTTGAACTTGTCCGATCGCAAGTCGCCGATCCCTATAGTCGCGGCCCTGTGCGTAAGGAAGGCCTTGACGTAGCCATGAATCTTTCTCCCGCGATGTAGATTGCTCAGACCCGATAGTACGGCTTCATGAATAACATTGTCGAGGTCGAGAGCCATGATCACATGCTCTCCATACTTTGGCACAGAAGAACAATAAGAAGAGGAAGCGCCACAATGCGCATGTTTTGCAAGCCGTCGGCATGACTCAGTGGCACCGTGCGCCACAGAAAAACGAAAATATGAAGAAGCTCTGGAAGAAGCGCAACACTGCGCTAGGTTTTCATGCCATCGGCGTGGCACCGTTTGCCACAGAAGAACAAAAAGAAGAAGAGATAAAAACAGCATGCCGAGCGATTGGAAAAGCGGCGACGGCAAAAGGTGGAAAGTCAGGCCCGATTAGCTTCTATGAGAGGAAACGAGCCGTGGAGTGCTGCTACCCAGGCCGAAGCCACTGCGGCACGGCGTGAAGAAAACAGTAGGAGAGGAAAAGCTGCGTGCTCCGCTATAACTGAACCTTAGCGTAGACACGGGACTGCAGCTACAATATTAGGAATAACCGTAGTTAATGCACACAATCTCTTTTTCTGTCGAAGGTGTGCAGCGCCAAAAGCCACTTCTTGCTTTGTACGACTAGTACCATGATAGTTTAGCGTCGTGAAGAAAATGTGGTGCGCAGTGTCTCCACGGCATTGTTTTGAAACGGAAGCGAATAAGGTCAACTTTTAGCGGACATCCAAAGTATTCTTGAGCGAGAGGAGTAAAGAAGAATATCACACCAGCGCCTGTGGCGATAAATAAGCATACCGTGTTCGTCGGCCAACTCGTTGACGGTGTGCACCACAACAGGCCTGCCAACACATGCCGGCGTGGGCCTGCAGGCGACCCGCCATGAAAGGTGGCAGCGAGCAGGGTGCCTCCTCCGTCGCCTCATGCACGTTTGTTCACAACCCGTTTTATTTCCGATACGACATGATACGCACAAGAGCTACGGTGGCGAGATCACGCTCTCGCTGTTGAATCATTAGCAAAATGGCGCTGTAAAACAACCGCATGCCACGGGCGGGCACAGAGGCCCACGCACGCGGTGTGCATCGAGAACACACACAAAGAAAGGTAGAGCTGTTTATTACTACTGGCCTCAGCTTCAGCTCTCCTTAGGCACGCTCTTCTACCTGCGGGCGACGTCGGTGGTAGCTCGGATGCGAATGCAGTGGCCACTGGCTGTGCGCTCCACGCGGTGGCTCACGGTCTCCTCTCCTCCGTCGGCCGCGCTTTTGGTTACATTGGTAGTCGAGATTCCGCCAGGAGGGGAGGAACGCCGCGTTGAGACCGTTTGAACATCCTCCTCATCGGTGGTATGCGATGACGGCACTTTCGGGACCGCAGGTGGGACAGGTGCCGGATCCCGTTTCTTGAAAAGGCCAACTGGCGCTCTGCTAACCTGCATCGCTCTTTAGTTAGGTAAGCAAGTGTTCGCAAAGAATGGAACTCGTCGATAGAGCGCTCTGCGGGAACAGGCAACCGTCTTCTTCAATCTGTCTTCCCTGAGCGCGGGCGGCTGCGTGCGTGGCGGTGAACGTGGTGGAGCACGAGGGCGAAGGCGCGTGGGAGCTGCTGGAGCGCCGCCAACAGCCGACAAAGAAAATAAACTTATCTTCCACGGTGGGTGACGGGTATACGTGAAACAAAAGGGTCTCAAGGTGTCCCACAAAGAGCCTGCCCTGCTGAAAAGAAAGTTATAAAAGCAGTTTAGAAAGTCGGTATGAAAACCTCAGCTGTTGGCGGCGTCATATATAATGACAGCATATTATTCGGGGGTTTTTGTTTCGGAGAAAAGAGGTGGAAGATGAAAAGTTTAGAGCTATGAACTAATATGAATACATGAAAGTTTGAAGGTACCCTAAGCTGCACTTGCGTGTCACGCGCCAGCGTGAATGGGTGCAAACGTTCGGCCCACCTTGAAGATCATTCGCGTAATTTGCTATTCGCTTCATCTGGTTGATCTCATTAGCATACGGATCTCAGCTACTACTTTACATCAAAGGCCTACCCGATAGAGATTTAATGACTCGGTTCAGCCAAGCCACACGTCAGGCTTCCATGGTTTGTTGGTGGCTGCGGAATGTCACTAAATTAACTGTAGTTGCGCAGCTAGCCCTATGTAAATTCCCTCAAAACATCTATCTTGGTATGCAGTTTGTTTGTATCCAGTAATGTAAGAAATCACCTGGGTTCGGTTTTCCTATGCACTTATATTCCGCATCACTTAGTGCGCAGTGAATGTGTCCAGCCAGCGTTCATCCAGAGGTGAAGTATCATGCGTCGTCCACAATTACCGCAGAAAGCAGACACCGTGCCATCGTCGACGCATACGAAATCAGGGGCGAACGAGCTCGAACAAGGAGGGCGATGGCACGAGAGACATGGTGGCCACGTGGGGGACAGGTTGGGATGCCTTGAAAACATTCACGAAAGCACTCCTCTTTCTAGACGACATGACAAAAACAAATCACTACCTATGGATAATGCCTATGTGCCTTATACTCCTGTGCGTCATATCTGTACCGAATTGTACATTTATATATTAACGTCTATATAAGCAAATGGCCCACACAGGGATGCTCGCTTTAGAATAGTTTATTCTGCATTGGGAAATTCCCATTCAGGAGAATAATGCCAAACGAGATGCGCCGTAGCGACCGATTGTTTTGTTATGCGACGGTTTCCCTATGTCAATGCAATCGTAATAACCTTGTTGCCAGCGCGCTGCCACTTGTTTCGAAACGTCTCGTGATCTACTTTATGTTGCGAGGTTTAAATTGAGGGATGCAATTATCTCATTTTTTTTTGCGATCCACGCATTACCATTAGTGTGGAAGCAGCTGCTCGAGTTGCCAGCTCCTTCCAACCCGACCTTGGCATCCGGTCATGGATGCCATGAGCGGATGACATGACCGGGTCACAGAAACCAGTGGCCAATTTTGCGTCCAAGAGACTCTCAGGTGCGAAACGAAACGAGCACAGGCACATCAATTCACCTATCATCAAGCATGATCAGTTACGTCGTGGCTACCTGGCTGCAAACAGCGAACGCCCACGACACAAGAACTTTGCTCTGACATGGGTGACCAGCGCTCCGCATTAACAGCTTACCATATTTATGCCCGTGATTTTGCGGGGCTACTAGGCTGCAAATGGTCGAAGGATAATTTAATCATGATGCCTTAAGAAGTTTCGGTAAACGGGGCGTCGCACACAAATCATCAGCGGATTACACTGGAATGTAGCAGCTGGCAGATGGCAGGACCGGGCACTCAGTGGAAATCGGGTTTCTTGACGCCTTGAGAAGACATGGCATAAGCGAGTTGGCGGGCGCTGACATGAGCATCACATTTGAGCCAGCAGAGTGAGAATCTCATCTCCAGGACCCTTGGAACCAGATTTAAACGTAATGTCCCTAGACTACGCAGGCACGACCGAACTGCACGATTACATAGGCGATGTATATCGTTGGCAGATGATTTGTCGTGTGAAGGATGACAGGTTCTCATATGAAAGATGGAAGACGCTGTCCTTATGCTACGTCTCTACGGCTTAGTTAAATCGGCCATTTATATCTGTGAAGGGTAATATTTCGTATAGCTGGGTATATCGCGTCTGTTCATCCTATAAAGTACGTGTGAAATAATAAAGAAATTAAGTGATTGTTATTACTTAGTTTGAAAGTGTGTTTACGCGAAAGACTGTGCGCAAGGAAAGTCGCGTACAGGAGCAGTAGAGGCTTTCGCATCATACCTGTATGTAGAATTTGTGCGTTACCCCTGCGCCAAAATTCGCCATTATCTGGTGCCCCCGCGCTCATTTTAAAATTCGCGGTACTGATGACGATACGTGTGAAGTCTCGTGCGCGATCTAGCGATTGTGGAGCCTAACTAGAAATCTTGTCACAGGGTTCGTAATCTGTTTTAGTAACCACATTGTATCGGTCTCTGTGGGAACCTAAAAAATAATACTTCTTGAGAATTGTTTGCAACACGTCCCGAAACCAAATCGCGTCCTTGCAGATTGTTGAACAGTGTCCAGTTGTAGACGCTACAGCGTCGAGATGGCTGTTAGGAGAAAACAGAAATATGGTTTAGCTACCTAGCTATGAGTTAACAGCGAAAGCTCCGGTGTGCAGTGGACGGGAAACGTATGGGTGAACTATCAAACAGGAATTTTACGTACCCACTGCCATAAGCAATATTCCTTAAGTCCAAGGTTAAATAAAATAAAAGAGGAATAATCGTAGCGGAAAGAGTCCCCATTTCAAGGCTAGATTACGGGTAGCCCTGGCGAAAATTCTCATTGTCGTTATACCGGGTTTCCCAACTAACTTGAACCAAGGGTTGCAAAACAATATATTTGAGGTAGGTAATTAATATTAGCTGCGTACAACTGCCATCTTCCTTGTCCACCACAGGCAATGTTTTGTTTAGCAATCACTAGATTAGCTAATTATGTTAATTTTTCTAACTTACTAATAACGACCTTAGACTTTAAATGTGAATTGCAAAATAAGAGAGCACCTTCAGAAACTCCCCTTTCATTAATTGCGATAAAGAATGTTTCACGTGTTTTTTTTTCAGGTTAAAAAACAATCCCACGAAATACAAATAATACCACGTGACTGGCGCATTTGAGCGCCACAATTGTGGTGCACTCAGTCGTGGTTTGAGCGAACGAAATCAGCTGCGACCGTTACCCGATGGTCCCATTTCTGCGGCAGGCTGAAATGTTGGCGATGGTTGAAGCGAGCTCGCGCTTGTCAGTTCCCATCAAGGCCTTGGTTTTCGCAACCCGGCAGCCTACGTCACGACAGGCGGCTGGCGATAAAGTACCAGCAAATGAAGGTACGAGCGCAAGTCTTAGTCGAGTTACATGATGTCGCTCGCACTAGCTTTACCCAAGCCTGTACGCGCAGATTCAGTTTCTGATCCTTTATCGCTCCTCCGCCTGTCGTGACGTTCGCTGATGGGATTGAAGGTTACGCAAAGGCCTTGCTAGAATCTCGGTGGTGTCAGCTCGCCGCACTCGCTGCTACATGCGACGCCACGTGCTCCGGCTGGCTGACGCAGGCGAAGAAACCATCGGAAGCATATCGGCCTACCATTGGAGCGTGGCCGATGAGACATAGCCGCAGGTGATTTCGTTCACTCAAACCACGACCGAGAGTACTACAATTGATGGGCGCGAATGCGCTTGTCACATGACTTTATTTGTATTTCGCGGGCTTTCTTTTGAGCCTGGAAAAAAAGATAGACGTGACGCTTTCTTTATCGCAGTTAATGAAATGGGGGGTTTCTGAAGGTGCTTTCCAACTTTTCAATTAACATTTGTGTTCTATAGTTATTATTGAGTAAATTAGAAAAATGAACACAAATAGTTATTTAAGTAAGTGCAAAATAAAAAAGATGCCTGTGGTGCGCAGGCGGCTTGCAGTTGCGAGCAACTGATCTCCCTGGCCTACCTCACAAATTTAATTTTTCAACCCTTGGTACAAGTTAGCTCGGACACCAGGTATATATCATATCACGTCAGTTTTTGGAACAACAGCCAGCAGATACGGAAACAACACAGCTGGCACTAGGAGTAGGTTATAGTCCTTCGGAATATCTTCATTAAGGATCCGGAGAGCTAGTACGACTTTACAGCCCTCGTTGGACCCCGTGCGCTTGAGACATTTCGAAGCTCTGAAATTCACAAATATGCAACAAACAAAGTCTTGATGACTGCTAACATGCACAAGCGTAACGAAATGCAATTATTACAAAATAATATAAAATTAATGCTACGATGGGAGGAATTTTAGCGTAAGCGATGATAGGGCTTGAAAGCGCCCATACGGAAATCCGCGTCCGCAGTACGCGCTGCCGTAAGCAAGACAGAGAGCCCCACTTTGCCGTTATTTCTTGAAGTCACATCGTCTTCACATACTTGGTCGGAATGGGGACGCAAGGAGTGTGTTGAAATTATTTTACAGCCTTGCCGCCTCGAGTGCTCCCTGCGTAGAGGCCGAGTGACACATCCACTCTTAAAATTTTTCAAGTTAAATGGACGTCTTCAGAGAAAAATGTTTGCTCCATACACACGCTTTCGCTCACCCCTTTCCTTGTTCTGTCGAACTTCGGGCATGGGCAGACGCCCATCTCTGATGCAAGTTACTTGCATACATATATTAAGATAGCGCGAACTCTCAGGGTTAACACAGATGTCTCCGGAAAGATTTTGCATACTCCCAACTCCCGTGCAAAACTTCTAATGTCCTCCTACACCCTCGTTGCCCGGCTACGTTAGTTGGCCGGGCACACACACTCATAAACATTTTGCAAACGCAACAAGCTTGCGCGAGCTCCTATTGTTGCGGGCATTTACTCAGACGAGATATCAGAGATGCCTTCCAGCAACATATGAGTCCGTAAAAACACGTGTAATTGCATTAAAAAGCTCACTGAGAATTTCTCTGAATGGTAAAACATTATTCGTATCCTTTTCCATCTCTCTCGATGTTGTGGAGGCATCCCGGGAGTTGTTAGATAGGCTTGTACTGCACAAAAAATGTGCGTGTGCTCTATGGTGCGTACTTGATCCGTATATTTGGATCAAGGAACGTGGCCAGCGCTCAGCTTTAATGCAATGCTTTAAGTTATATTAATGTGCAAGATAGAAACCTTGAAATTGCCAGTAGTGCGAGGAATTATAATAACTTACAATAACGGGCGTTTGCTTAGCCACTAACACAACAAACGTACTATTTAACCTTAACGGGAGTTTTACTATATGAAGATTCGTACTGCAAAAGATATGAGCGACATGTCTGTGCAGTCTGTGCAGGTCACTAGTCGAGCAAAGCGCCCATGATGTATGTCGTAGAAAACTAATTGTAAAACTATTGACTGAAGAGAAGGCACTCGTGTATTGAGTTTACGATATCTGGCTCCTTAATATTAACCGAAAATGAATAAACACAGTCGGTGACTCCGTTTTCAAACTTTGTAATCGCTAAATGCCGTATCCTAAAAATGGCGTATTTGAGAGTTTGTTGACTGCGCTTTTCTACACTGCGTATCTTTAAATTGTGATGGCGAGTTTTATTGCCCGTAAAATTGCGTCATATTAATTTGCTTCATCAGATACACAAAGCGTCTGTTCAATTTTATACATTACAATAGTGTATTTATACATTTAAATTGTTACAAAATTTATTTACAGATGCAATGCTGGAATGTGTAATCGGCTGTCTTTTGAATGCTTTTGTTTTGCCACATTACTGAATAATGATGAGTGGTTAGGTTCGTGGGAATTAACGGCCCAATACGAATCGGGATATGAGAGACACCGTAGTGGAAACCTCAGGAAATTTCGACCACATGGGATTCTCACACGCGCACTGACATCGCACAGCACACGGGCGCCTGTTTTTTCACCTCCACCGAAAAGCAGCCACCGAGGTCGGGATTCGGTCCTGAATCCTTGGGAGCAGTAGTCGATTACCCTAACCACTGCGCCACCCCGACGGGGTGAATATGGATGAATGGATGGGCGTTCCCTTTGAAATGGGGTGGTGGCTATTGCCACTATGCTCGCATTTTCTCTACATTTATATGTTAATAATTCGAACTAGCTCGGCATTAGGTTTACTAGCTTTTTATTCCTAAACTTTAAAACTTATATTATTTTTGCTTTTGGCCCACGAATTGTCCATTCGCTTTTCAGATACGTTGACAGCAGATCCATTTACCTGACTATACTGACACTTTTAAAACCTATGGCCTCAGCTAAAGTTAATGTGCTTGCGTCGACGTCCGGATGGATACCATTACATTCGAGTATTAGATGTTGAATTGCTTCTGCGGATTTACCGCTCAGTGCACATGCGTCATCTTTGTTGGTTTTGTAGCTTCGCGTAATAAGGTACATCGTATAGCATCCAATGTTAAGGCAACATTTCTTGAGTTAACAAAGAAAGATTTCTGTCTCACCTCCCTTTTTCCATTTCAATAGAGGTTCACATATTGCTTCTTTTCCACACATATTTTTTCCAAAATTTTCTACTGTGTTTTATTTGTTGCTTCAAGCTTTTTGTTTCTCCTTTCGTGTGTCCTGTGTACTTACTATGTAGTTTTATAATCCTTTTACTCCACTGTGGGGCAACACTTTATCGGCATCGTTATTGAAATACCTTTGCTTCCCACCTTCTCTAGTCCGATTTCTTCATTCATTCCTCAGTTGAGGTTTTTCAGATTCCCGTGTATCGACAGATGCCGACACCATATATCCCTGACCAGGTTCGTTTTTGTTTTACTGTGGGAATCTTGTGCTAATCGTTCAGCATCTGTCTGAGTTACGTGTAATCTCCACGATACTTGAGCCTTTAAGCCCCAAACGCATTCCTTAATGTACGTTCTGGATGCGACCGTTGGCGGCTGCATTTCGATGAGACCGAAACCAAGAGGCGTACATAGACTGTGCGATGTCCGCTCACGGTAGAGATCGGCAGGTGGTAGAAATTACTCCGTAGCCCTCCGCTACGGTTACCGTTTCGATCTTTCCACTTTCACTCTAACCTTCCACCCTTCGCTTTCAGCGAGGTTCAGGTGTCTACGGAATAAGTGTGACAGATATTCCGCCTTTCCGTTCCTGTGAACCAATTAATAATATTATAATTATGCCCTAGCACCATAATTTGTTTTCAAATACCCCTCAATACTTAATATGTACGTTTTTATATTCCAGATATTCCCTCCGCTTAATCGTTCTGGCACCTTCATTGCACCCACATAAAGCGCCGCCTGACGCTGGGTTCGTATAACGGGCAGTGATGACATAAGTCGAACCGGCACTCCAACCTAGCAGCACGCCGCAAAAAAAAAGGCTGTCAGCACGTCACATTCAAGAGGTTACCCGCAGTAGATGACGATAACAAAATGATGCCGCTTGTGGAAGTGGCGCTGTATTTCAACTGGAATCATCCTGCAGGCGGCAGTGTTCATGGTCCTCTTTGAATTCCGGAGGAATCGCACCGCGGCAAAAGATTGCTCGCCCACGCTTAATCAAATATTCAATCAAATCAAACAAGAAAAATTGAGAAAACTGAATGTCTTGATCTGGAGTTGACATTGACACGCAGAAATTGGCTTGAGGGTGAACATTTCTCACAAACACGCACCTCACGAAAAAGAGTTTTTAAATATCTGTGATGCAGGAATTTCCTTTTCTTATTTATTTTATTTACAATATACTGTATATTGGAAGGCCCTAGAAAGAGTGGCAACAATAAAATTGTTACGACGGCGGTAAGACATTGGAGCGCTGAACAACAAGACGGTAGGGCAAGGAGCTCAGCTGTTCAACGGCAGCGCGTCTGGCACGAGAGTCTTTTTCCCACGTCTTTTTGCTTCACTTGTGTTGTAAGTTTCATCTTCTTCTGTACTGTTACATCAGTTCTGTATTCTTACATCATCAGTTTTTAACCTTGTGTTTGGCGCAGCATAGCCTTAGTTGCTTTTGCGCCAAACTAAATAAAAGTGACGCAAGAATATGCACTTTTTTCCCTGCTTAAGTGTGTCGGTTTTGTCAGGAAGTGTTTTTTGTAGCGAATGCTACAATGTGTTAGGTTTTCAAGCCATCAGCGTGGCACCGTGTGCTATAGAAGAAAAAAAAATAAAGAAGAAGAAACGCTACACTGTCCCAGGGTTTTAAGCCTTCGGCGTGGCAGCATGGCACCGTGTGCCACAGAAGAACAAAAAGAAAAAAAAAGCGCTACACTGCTCAACGTTTTCAAGCCGTCGGCGAGGCTCCGCGACACCGTGTGCCGCAGAAGAACAAAAAGAAGAAGCGCGACACTGCACTAAGTTTTCACGCCGTCGGCGCGGCACCATGTGTCACAGAAGAAAAAGAAGGAGAAGAAGCTCTACGCTGCGCCAGGTTTTCAAGCCTTCCGAGTGGCACCATGGCAACGTGTGCCACAGAAGAAAAAAAAGAAGCGCTACACTGCGCTAGGTTTTCAAGCCGCCGGCGTGGCACAGTGTACCACATAAGAAAAAAAAGCGCTAAACTGCGCTAGGCTTTCAAGCCGCCTGCGTGGCACCGTGGTACCGTATGCCAAAGAAAAACAAAAACGAAGAAGATGAAGCGCTACACTGCGCCAGGTATTCAAGCCTTCCGAGTGGCACCATGGCACCGTGTGCCACAGAAGAACAAAAAGAAGCGCTACACTGCGCTAGTTTTTCAAGCCGCCGGGGTGGCACCGTGTACCACATAAGAAAAAACAAACCCGCTAAACTGCGCTAGGCTTTCAAGCCGCCTGCGTGGCACCGTGGTACCGTATGCCAAAGAAAAACAAAAACGAAGAAGAAGAAGCGCTACACTGCGCCAGGTTTTCAAGCCTTCCGTGTGGCACCATGGCAACGTGTGCCACAGAAGAACAAAAAGAAGCGCTACACTGCGCTAGTTTTTCAAGCCGCCGGGGTGGCACCGTGTACCACATAAGAAAAAAAACCCCGCTAAACTGCGCTAGGCTTTCAAGCCGCCTGCGTGGCACCGTGGCACCATGTGCCAGAGAAAAACAAAAACGAAGACGAAGAAGCGCTACACTGCGCCAGGTATTCAAGCCTTCCGAGTGGCACCATGGCACCGTGTGCCACAGAAGAACGAAAAGAAGCGGTACACTGCGCTCGGTTTTCAAGCCGTCGGCGCGGCGCCGTGGCACCGTGTGCCAAAGAAAAACAAAATCAAAGAAGAAGCGCTACACTGCGCCAGGTTTTCAATCCTTCATCGTGGCACCATGACACCGTGTGCCACAGAAGAACAAAAATAAGAAGCACTACACCCCTATAGGTTTTCAAGCCGTCGGCGAGGCACCGTGGCACCGTACCCCGCAGAAGAACAAAAAGAAGAAGAGCTACAGTGCGCTAGGTTTTCAAGCCATCGGCGTGCCACCGTGTGCCGCAGAAGACCAAAACGAAGAAGCGCTACACGCCCTTTTACAAAAAACAGCTTCTCTACTGCGAAATCAGTAAGATTTTCGCGCTGGTTTTTCACTGGATCTGCTGGGCACGCTGGAGGTCTGTGATATTCACTGGAGCAGTAACGGGAAGACACTGGCTGCACTGCTGTGATGGGAGAAAAACGCTGGGATTAGCCTTTTGACGCTGGGTGTGTCGCTGGCATCCGCGATGCACTGGGAGAAGCGCTGTATGTGCGCTGGGGCCGCACTGGTTCCAGTGCCCCAGTATAGCTGGTGCGGCCTGCGGCGTCAGCCGGAGTAGCATCCTTCAGGGGCCAACAGGGCAATAGCGTACGTGCAATCGATCATCGGGGCGCATATGAAAAATTTGGTTCAAGCAAGCGCTTTTTGCTGCGAAGTCGTTGCGCATTTGTAAGAAAACAAAAGCAGTATCTTTTTTCTAGAGTTTCCATGTTTCGATAGGTCGTTTCGAGCGTTTCGAGAGAGGCCACGACCGCCGCGCCTCTATTTCATGACACACCGACGATCAACGCACAACTAAAGCTGGAATTGAATAATGTGGGCTACCATGCATAACCAACTTCACAGCTGATCTTAAGGGCACTCTACACAATGATCACTGCCAAAATGTTCAATGCGGGCTCAATCGCAGGCGAATGTAGCCTGCACCACGGCCCAGTATGAACAGCAGAAAGAAAAACTAAAACAAGGAAGAGCGTAGTTTACCGAGCTATGGGCGCATGAGAGAAAAAACAACAGCATACAGCGCTTGTAATGCATAATATTTGGCGTGTTTCTCAAGCTTTTGCGCTCCTTCTTACTCTGCGTATGAAGCAGCCGAGCCCTCGGTCATCGCGACGCTTCCCGCAATGTTTACATACAAATAAAGTTTAGTTACACGCAATATAGGGTCATCGCTGTGGCGCCTGCCGGTATTGAAGGTTGGTCGCACTGTTTTCCTTGAAGGTTTGTACTAAAGCGCCGTGTTCAGCGAAAATTACGCCCACGGTAGCAGAGCACCACCGAGGAGCCGGCGTTGGCAAATTTGCCAGCGATGTCAAACTCCACATGTTAAAATGATTCCAGTGCACAAAATAGCGCGCATAGGCACCCAGAATATTAGTTGCAAGTCGTGAGAGCAGACAGCAAGCTCCAATGGTCAAGAAGTTGTAATTGTTAGAGCGGTAGCAATGGGGCCTGTAGACTGCGAAACATGAAGTCCCAAACTTATAAATGCGGGTCATGACATAATATGCAAAAATATTTCAAGAAAATCCAGTTCTCTACGTGGACGAGTAGGATTGTTTTGGTCGCGTAGATAAATAAAGCGCGATACAACCTGGCGCATAAATAAATGCATTAGCCCTAGTCCTCCCTTCTTGGCAGGAAGGAAAAGGTTGGTTCGACTTGTTCTCTCCCATGTCGAAGCCCAAATAAACACAGCAAAAACACGATGACTTTTTTGTACACTGATCCTCATGGCACCCAACACATTCATTACATACCAGATCTTAGATACAAGGAAGAGATTGCAGATTGTGGCTCGGGAAAACATCGACAATTGCTTTCCTTGCCACGCGTCAGCCTTTTCTTTTGCAGACAACGCTTGGTTAGCCCAATATGGCTCTGGGTCGCGATAGGCATCAAGCGGTACACCAAGATAACGTTTTGGAAGAGATGCCCAATTGAGCCGACAAAAATTGTCCGACGTGGCTTCCCAGTCTCCATGCCAAAAGCCATGACTCTTTTCCCAGTTTATCTGGGCCCCGGTGCACTCACAAAATTGTTGTACAACAGTTGGGGCATGCTGAATACTATCTCTGTCGGAGCAAAAAATGGCGATATCATCGGCGTACGCAAAGATTTTAACATGGGCGGCCTGCAGTCTATAACCTGTTATAAGTTGGCTATTTGCATTGGCCAAACACAGTGGCTCGAGGTAAACAGCGAACAGCAAGGGTGACAGCGGACATCCTTGCCTCACGGACGACAAAACTGGCAGGCTGCCAGTGAGTTCTCTGTTTACTATGACTCGCGCTGAGCACTTCGTGTAGGCCATTCTCACTCCCTCCGGACAGTGATTCAAGTCAGGCTCAGCAGACTCCTTCCAGGGTTCGTGGTGTCGTCATGTCAAAATATGTGCGGTGCCGTGACTGGATATCTGCGTGAAGTTATGCTTGCTTATAGGTTGTTAAATGTGCGTTTCTCTCATGAATATCTGTGCAATGTAACCAAGAAGAAACTCTATAGAGACCTCACTGACATCATGCTTCCCCAGCCATTGTACCGTTTGCCATACCGTGGAGGCCCCGGACAAGACGTCCTTAAAAGAGTTAAAAGAATGCCGGTAATATCTTCATACAAAACGTTTTTCTTTAAATTGCACACTAACACGCTACCCGTTAAGACATGGCTTCATAGCAAAGGCATCTTCGTACCCTGGACTACCAATTGTTTTTTATGCAAAAAACCTGAAACAATAGAGCATGTTTTTCTTGACTGCTGGGACCCAATATTTCACTGGGATGTTTTACAGCGCACGCTTAAGAAACAGTTACCACTCGATCCATATGGAATAAGGTTTTTGCCGATAGAAACATCACAGGATATACCATATGATTTGATTATGCTTCAGGGCCTGCACTCAATTTGGAAAACTAGGATGCAATTTGAACATGCTGATCTTGTCGTGCGTCCTGTTCGCGACCATTTTGCTGGAAGGGTGGTTTCACTAAGAGAGTGTTACCGAGCACTCCCTGATCCACCAGAATGGATTACCTTGCTTGATGTTTTGGTGTCGCTGAGAGAATTTTAATCCGTGTTTGCCGAAGCCTGGCTTACGCGTTTTATGCACTGTATTTCTGATTTCACTTTCAAATGTCAAAGTCGGCAATAAAGAAAAAAAAAACTCTACGTGGACAAGTAGTTAGCGTGCTGAGCTAGTGATTGATGTATGCCCAGGGGCGGAGTTCGAGGCGCGCTTGGTACACTGATTTTTTTTAGGTTTTTCTATGTACCTAACTTGTTTCGTTACTTTTTACTTTTTAATTTTTATCCCACGCCTTTTTTTCTGCGGGCGAAAAGCCGCCAGTGCGGAGCGTCCCAGTATGCCGCGTCCCTGTGCGCCCTGTTTCCAGCGTCATACTGGGACCATAATCAGGTATGGCGCTGGGGCGCTGGGACTCAGTGGCACTAGTTTTTGCAATAGGGCTGCGCAACGTTTTCAAGCCGCTGGCGGGCCATCATGTCCCACAGAAGAACAAAAACAGCGCTACAGTGCGCAATGTTTTCAAGCCGCCGGCGTGGCACCGTGTGCCATAGAAGAGCAAAACGAAGAAGCGCTGCACTACGCTCGGTTTTCAAGCCATCGGCGCGGCACCGTGGCACCGTGCGCCAAAGAAAAACAAAAACAAAGAAGAAGCAGAAGCGCTACACTGCGCCAGGTTTTCAAGGTTGCCGCGTGGCACCATGGCGCCGTGTGCCACACAAGAACAAAAAGAAGTGCTACACTCCTCTAGGTTTTCAAGCCATAGACGAGGCACCGTGTTCCAGAGAAGAGGAAAAAGAAGGAGACGAAGCGCTACACTGAGCTTGGTTTTCAAGCCGTTCTCGTGGCACGGTGTGAAACAGAAGAACAAAACGAAGAAGTGCTACACTGCGCTAGGCTTTCAAGCCGCCGGCGTGGCACCGTGGCACTGTGTGACAGAGAAAAACAAAAACGAAGAAGAAGAAGAAGCGCTACACTGCGCCAGGTATTCAAGCCTTCCGAGTAGCACCATGGCACCCTGCGCCACAGAAGAACAAAAACAAGCGCTAAGCTGCGATCGGTTTTCAAGCCATCGGCGTGGCACCGTGTGCCAAAGAAAAACAAAAACGAAGAAGAAGAAGCGCTACACTGCGCCAGGTATTCGAGCCTTCCGAGTGGCACCATGGCACCGTGTGCCACAGAAGAACAAAAAGAAGCGCTACATTGCGCTAGGTTTTCAAGCCGCCGGCGTGGCACCACATAAGAACAATAAGAAGCGCTACACTGCGCTAGGGTTTCAAGCTGCCGGCTTGGCACCGTTTGACAGAGAAAAACAAAAACGAAGAAGAAGAAGCGCTACACTGCGCCAGGTATTCAAGCCTTCAGAGTGGCACCATGCCACCCTGTGCCACAGAAGAACAAAAAGAAGCGCTACACGGCGCTCGGGTTGCAAGCCGTCGGCGTGACACCGTGTTCCAAAGAAAAACAAAAACGAAGAAGAAGAAGCGGTACATGCACCAGGCTTTCAAGCCAATTCTTCGTGGCACCATGGCACTGTGCGCCACAGAAGAACAAAAATAACAATCGCTACACTCCTATAGGTTTTCAAGCAGTCGGCGAGGCACCGTGGCACCGTATACCGCAGAACAAAATAAGTGCTACAGTGCGCTAGGTTTTCAAGCCATCGGCGTGGCACCGTGTGCCATAGAAAAACAAAACGAAGAAGCGCTGCACCGCGCTCGGGTTTCAAGCCATCGGCGCGGCACCGTGGCACCGTGTTCCATAGGAAAACAAAAACGAAGGAGAAGAAGCGCTACACTGCGCTAGGTTTTCAAGCCTTCCGTGTGGCACCATGGCACCGTGTGCCGCTGAAAAACAAAAAGACGCGCTACACTCCTCTAGGTTTTCAAGCTGTCGGCGAGGCACCGTGTGCGACAGAAGAACAAAAAGAAGCGCTACACTGTGCTAGGTTTTCAAGCCGTCGGCGTGGCACAGTGGCACCGTGTGTCAAAGAAAAACAAAAACGAAAAAGATAAAGAAACGCTACACTGCGCCAGGCATTCAAGCCTTCCGAGTGGCACTATGGCACCGTGTGCCACAGAAGAACAAAAAGAAGAAGCGCTACACGGCGCTCGGTTTTCAAGCCGTCGGCGTGGCACCATGGCACCGTGTGCCAAAGAAAAAGAAAACGAAGAAGAAGAAGAAGCGCTACACAGCGCCAGGTTTTCAAGCCTTCATCGTGGCACCATGGCACCGTGCGCCACAGAAGAACAAAAATAAGAAGCGCTACAATAATATAGCTTTTCAAGCCATCGGCGAGGCACCGTGGCACCGTATACCGCAGAAGAACAAAAAGAAGCGCTACAGTGAGCTAGGTTTTCAAGCTATCGGCGTGGCGCCGTGTGCCACAGAAAAACTAAAACGAAGAAGAAGCGCTACACGGCGCTAGGTTTTCAAGGCTTCCGTGTGGCACCATGGCACCGTGTGCCGCAGAAGAACGAAAAGAAGAAGCGCTACACTCTTCTAGGGTTTCAAGCGGTTGGCGAGGCACCGTGTGCGACAGAAGAGGAAAAAGGATACGAAGCGCAACACTGAGCTTGGTTTTCAAGCCGTTGGCGTGGCACCGTGTGCCACAGAAGAACAAAAAGAAGAAGGGCTACACTGCTCTAATCTTTCAAGCCGCTTGCGTGGCGCCTTGGCACCGTGCGCCAAAGAAAAACAAAAGCGAAGAAGAAGTAGCGCGGCTAGGTTTTCAAGCCTTCCGAGTGGCACCATGGCACCGTGTGACACAGAAGAGCAGAAAGAAGCGCTACACTGCGCTCGGTTTTCATTCCGTCGGCGTGGCACCGTGGTACCGTGTGCCAAAGAAAAACAAAAGCGAAGAAGAAGAAGATGCGCTACACTGCGCCAGCTTTTCAAGCCTTCATCGTGGCAACATGGCACCGTGCGCCACAGAAGAACAAAAATAAGACGCGCTACACTCCTATAGGTTTTGAAGCCTTCGGCGAGGCACCATGGCACTGTATACCGCAGCACAAAAAGAAGCGCTACAGTGCGCTAGGTTTTCAAGCCATCGGCGTGGCACCGTGTGCCATAGAAAAACAAAACGAAGAAGTGCTGCACTGCGCTCGGTTTTGAAGCCATCGGCGCGGCACCGTTGCACCGTGTGCCATTGGAAAACAATAACGAAGAGGAAGAAGAAGCGCTACACTGCGCTGTTTTCAAGCCTTCCGTGTGACACCATGGCACCGTGTTTCGCAGAAGAACAAAAAGAAGAAGAAGCGCTACACTCCTTTTGGTTTTCAAGCCGCCGGCGAGGCGCCGTGTGCGACAGAACAGGAAAAAGCAGAAGCCCTATACTACACCAGGTTTTCAAGCCACCAGCGTGGCACCGTGGCACCGTGTGCCAAAGAAAAACAAAAGGAAGAAGAAGAAGCGCTATACCGGGCCAGGCATTCAATCCTTCCGAGTGGCACAATGGCACCGTGTGCCGCGGAAGAACAAAAAGAAGCGCTACTCTGCGCTCGGTTTTCAAGCCGTCGGCGTGGCACCGTGTGCGAAAGAAAAACAAAAACGAAGAAGAAGCGCTACACTGCGCCAGGTATTCGAGCCTTCCGAGTGGCACTATGGCACCGTGTGCCACAGAAGAACGAAAAGAAGCGCTACACTGCGCTAGGCTTTCAAGCCGCCGGCGTGGCACCGTGGCGTGGCACCGTGTGCCAAAAAAAAAACAAAAACGAAGAAGAAGAAGCGCTTCACGGCGCCAGGTATTCAAGCCTTCCGAATGGCACCATGGCACCGTGTTCCACAGAAGAACAAAAAAAAAAAGAAGGAGCAGAAGAAAAATTTACGCTACACTGCGGAGGGTTTTAAGCCGTCGGCGTGGCACCTCGGGCCAGAAAAAAAAAAAAAGGAAGAAGCATAAGAGCAAGCTCGACACTGCGCTAGGTTTTGAAGCCGTCGGCGTGGCATGATAGCACCTTGTGCCATAGAAGAACAAAGAGAAGAGGAAGCGCTACACTGCGCTAGCTATTCAAGCCGTCGGCGTGGTAACGTGGCACGGTGTGCCCCAGAAGAACAAAAAGAAATAGAAGAAGCGCTACAGTGGGTTAGGTTTTAAAGTCGTCGTCGTGGTACCGTGGCACCGTGTGCCATAGAAGAAGAAAAAGAAGAACATGAAGCGCTACACTGCGCTAGCTTTTCAAGCCGTCGGCGTGGCACCGTGGCGCCGTGTGCCACAGAAGATGAAAAAGAAGAAGAAGCGCTACAGAGCGCTAGATTTTGAAGACGTCGGCATGGTACCGTGGCACCGTGTGCCAAAGTAGAACAAAAAGAAGAAGCGCTACACTGCGCTAGATATTCAAGCCTTCCGAGTGGCACCGTATGCCACGGAGAGAGAGAGAGGGAAAACTTTATATATTGTAGAAAAAAATAATAATTTAGAGCCCTCGTGGTTGGGTCCTCAGTCCAGGTCTCCCGCGGCCTTTGCTGCCCTACTGGCCCGTTCAATCAGCCAAAGCCGGTCTTTCGACTCCGAACTGGACAGCGCAGCCTCCCACTGCCCCGGCTTGGCGTTGTGAATTATCGGCACTGCATCTATTTTCTGGAAGGACCATGTGGTATGATAAATTGTCGGTTTCTATCCACACCAGGGACTTGTGTCCCTGTATATGGTTTATTGTATTTTGCTGTATAAAGACAGGCATGGATAAGAACGTGTTGTTAGCTGCCGCCAAGGCAGTGACTGCTCCCGGTTTAACAACTTGTGGGGCGAAGGATACCGTCTTCTGGTCCTCCGGTAGTGCACGAAAATGTCAGCGTAGGTACGAGTGACTGCTTCGGTCTCTTCGGCCTCTGACCTCCCTCAGTTTGCATAACCTCGAGCTATTAGATCGGCCTGGATGTTCCCGGCAATGTCGCCGTGTCCCGGAGCCCAAAGTTCGAGTTTTGTGCCGCTTATCCAGCCGGCCATCAATATGGCGGCCGATTTTTTGTCAATTCTGCCGGTGGTGAATCCTCGGGAATCGGCTTGCGAATCGGTCATTGCTACCAGCGAATGCCCGAACCTATTGCCCTCAGCGATCGCTAGAGGAATGGCGGCCTCGTCGGCGTCAGACAAGGTGCAGTTCCGTAGCGAGGCGGTCGTTTTCTCCTTTAGCTGGAAGTCTACCACCGTCACCACCGCATCTTTTTCGTTTGAATACATCGCCGCATCTACATAGACACACCGTCTGGGTGACGGAGTGGTTACGGCGCTCTTTCGTTTGAATACATCGCCGCATCTACATAGACACACCGTCTGGGTGACGGAGTGGTTACGGCGCTCTACTATTGTTCCCAAGGACGCGGGATCGAATCCCAGCCTCGGCGGCCGCTTTTGGATGGGGGCGAAGAGCAAGGCGCCCGTGTGCTGTGCGATTTCAGTGCACGTTAAAGAACCCCAGGTGGTCTAAATTTCCGGAGCCCTCCACTACGGCGTCTCTCATAGCCTGAGTTGCTTCGGGACGTTAAACCCCACAAACCAAACCATATCAAGCATACACAGACGGTGTTCTTGTTCTGATGGATCTTGGCTAAGTCTTTCACCCTGACCCTGAGCCTACCCTGATGAGCAACAGATTGCATGTTCTTGGAAATTGGCGCTGCTACAAATGTAAACCGGATCGCGTCCGGTATGTCTATTGTCCGTTCAATCTCCAGCATGTGGCCATAATAACCTAGTCTTCGGAGGAGCGCTCGTCTCGCCGTAGTGCGTTGTAGCCTCATCTTCTGAGAGATAAGCTGCGCTTCCCGGTGCTTTTCGTGTGTGTTCGTTAAGCCAAGGGCCATTAAATTCGCGTTTGCCGTTCTTATTTTCAGCCCCAGTGCTGTCTTGTACGTCTTCCTGAGAATCGATTCGACTTGCTCTTTCTCCTGTCTGGCTCAGGTGTCGATAGTGAAGATTATACGTAGCTCTGCTTAGCACAAGCGCCCGCACTAACTTGACCGCATCTTCCTCCTTCATCCCCTTTCTTCTATAGGTCACTTGCCTAATAATTCTCGTTATCTGGGCCGAAGATACAGATAGCAATCTGATCGTTGGTTTCGACCTCTGATTGGACTGAATCCATATTCCCAACACTCTCAGCCCGCGCACGTCGGGTATGCGAACCCCAGCTAGCAAAACTGTGAGGTCAACTTTACTGTCGTATTGGGGCCTATATACTCGGAGAATGTCAGATTTTTCGGGCGAACACGAAATTCCCCTAGCCTTTGCGTAGCTGTCGGCAAAATCTGCGGTTGCTTGCAGCCTCTCCTCCTTCAGATCTAGCGAGCCCTCCGTTGTCCAAGCCTTTATGTCATCGTTGTATATTGCGGGCCGAATGCCGTCTATGGCGTTCAGCTTCTCCGCAAACCAACCATTGGATGTTGAAGTAAAGGGACGAAATTACAGATCCTTGAGGCGTACCTTTGTTAGGCATCTTGAACTTGTCCGATCGCAAGTCGCCGATCACTATAGTCGCGGCCCTGTGCGTAAGGAAGGCCTTGACGTAGCCATGAATCTTTCTCCCGCGATGTAGATTGCTCAGACCCGATAGTATGGCTTCCTGAATAACATTGTCGATCTTGTCCGATCGCAAGTCGCCGATCCCTACAGTCGCGGTCCTATCCGTAAGGTAGGCCTTGACGTAGCCATGAATCTTTCTCCCGCAATGTAGATTCCTCAGACCCGATAGTATGACTCCATGAATAACATTGTCGAGGTCGAGAGCCATGATCACATGCTCTCCATACTTTAGCACAGAAGAACAATAAGAAGAGGAAGCGCCAGAATGCGCATGTTTTGCAAGCCATCAGCATGACTCAGTGGCACCATGCGCCACAGAAAAACGAAAAGAAGAAGAAGCTCAGGAAGAAGCGCAACACTGCGCTAGGTTTTCATGCCATCGGCGTGGCACCGTTTGCCACAAAAGAACAAAAAGAAGAAGAGATAAAAACAGCATGCCGAGCGATTGGAAAAGCGGCGACGGCAAAAGGCGGAAAGTCAGGCCCGATTAGCTTCTATGAGAGGAAACGAGCCGTGGAGTGCTGCTACCCAGGCCGAAGCCACTGCGGCACGGCGTGAAGAAAACAGTAGGAGAGGGAAAGCTGCGTGCTCCGCTATAACTGAACCTTAGCGTAGACACGGGACTGCAGCTACAATATTAGGAATAACCGTAGTTAATGCACACAATCTCTTTTTCTGTCGAAGGTGTGCAGCGCCAAAAGCCACTTCTTGCTTTGTACGACTAGTACCATGATAGTTTAGCGTCGTGAAGAAAATGTGGTGCGCAGTGTCTCCACGGCATTGTTTTGAAACGGAAGCGAATAAGGTCAACTTTTAGCGGACATCCGAAGTGTTCTGGAGCGATTGCAGTAAAGAAGAATATCACACCAGCGCCTGTGGCGATAAATAAGCATACCGTGTTCGTCGGCCAACTCGTTGACGGAGTGCGCCGCAACAGGCCGAGCAGCTAGCCTGCCAACACATGCCGGCGTGGGCCTGCAGGCGACCCGCCATGAAAGGTGGCAGCGAGCAGGGTGCCTCCTCCGGCGCCTCATGGACGTTTGTTCACAACCCGTTTTATTTCCGATACGACATGATACGCACAAGAGCTACGGTGGCGAGATCACGCTCTCGCTGTTGAATCATTAGCAAAATGGCGCTGTAAAACAACCGCATGCCACGGGCGGGCACAGAGGCCCACGCACGCGGTGTGCATCGAGAACACACACAAAGAATGCTAGAGCTGTTTATTGCTACTGGCCTCAGCTTCAGCTCTCCTTAGGCACGCTCTTCTACCTGCGGGCGACGTCGGTGGTAGCTCGGATGCGAATGCAGTGGCCACTGGCTGTGCGCTCCACGCGGTGGCTCACGGTCTCCTCTCCTCCGTCGGCCGCGCTTTTGGTTACATTCGTAGTCGAGATTCCGCCAGGAGGGGAGGAACGCCGCGTTGAGACCGTTTGAACATCCTCCTCATCGGTGGTATGCGATGACGGCACTTTCGGGACCGCAGGTGGGACAGGTGCCGGATCCCGTTTCTTGAAAAGGCCAACTGGCGCTCTGCTAACCTGCATCGCTCTTTAGTTAGGTAAGCAAGTGTTCGCAAAGAATGTAACTCGTCGATAGAGCGCTCTGCGGGAACAGGCAACCGTCTTCTTCAATCTGTCTTCCCTGAGCGCGGGCGGCTGCGTGCGTGGCGGTGAACGTGGTGGAGCACGAGGGCGAAGGCGCGTGGGAGCTGCTGGAGCGCCGCCAACAGCCGACAAAGAAAATAAACTTATCTTCCACGGTGGGTGACGGGTATACGTGAAACAAAAGGGTCTCAAGGTGTCCCACAAAGAGCCTGCCCTGCTGAAAAGAAAGTTATAAAAGCAGTTTAGAAAGTCGGTATGAAAACCTCAGCTGTTGGCGGCGTCATATAAGATGACAATATATTTTTCGGGGGTTTTTGTTTCAGAGAAAAGAGGTGGAAGATGAAAATTTTAGAGCTATGAACTAATATGAATACATGAAAGTTTGAAGGTACCCTAAGCTGCACTTGTGTGTCAAGCACCAGCGTGAATGGGTGCAAACGTTCGGCCAACCTTGAAGATCTTTCGCGTAATTTGCTACTGGCTTCATCCATGAACTCTTATTTAGTGCCTCTGATAATCTGGTTGATCTCATTAGCGTACGGACATCAGCTAGTACTTTACATCAAAGGCAACCCGATAGAGATTTAATGACCCGGTTTTGCGAAGCCTCACGTCAGGATTCCATGGTTTGTTGGTGCCTGCGGAGTGTCACTAAATTAACTCTAGTTTCGCAGCTAGCCCTATGTAAATTTCCTCAAAACATCTATCTTGGTATGCATTTTGTTTGTATCCAGTAATGTAACAAATCACCTGGGTTCGGTTTTCTTGCATAACACTTATATTCCGCATCACTTAGTGCGCAGTGAATGCGTCCAGCCAGCGTTCATCCAGAGGTGAAGTATCATGCGTCGTCCACAATTACCGCAGAAAGCAGACACCGTGCCATCGTCGACGCATACGAAATGAGGGGCGAACGAGCTCGAACAAGGAGGGCGATGGCACGAGAGACATGGTGGCCACGTGGGGGACAGGTTGGGATGCCTTGAAAACATTCACGAAAGCACTCCTCTTTCTAGACGACATGACAAAAACAAATCACTACCTATGGATAATGCCTATGTGCCTTATACTCCTGTGCGTCATATCTGTACCAAATTGTACATTTATATATTAACGTCTATATAAGCAAATGGCCCACACAGAGATGCTCGCTTCAGAATAATTTATTCTGCTTTGGGAAATTCCCATTCAGGAGAATAATGCCAAACGAGATGCGCCGTAGCGACAGATTGTTTTGTAATGCGACGGTTTCCCTATGCCAATGCAATCGTAATAACCTTGTTGCTAGCGCGCTGCCACTTGTTTCAAGATGTCTCGTGATCCACTTTATGTTGCGAGGTTTAAAATGAGGGATGCAATTATCTCATTTTTTTTTTTTTGCGATCCACGCATTACCATTCGTGTGGAAGCAGCTGTTCGAGTTGCCAGCTCCTTCCAACCCGACCTTGGCATCCGGTCATGGATGCCATGACCGGATGACATGACCGGGTCACAGAAACCAGGGGTCAATTTTTGCGTCTACAAGACTCTCATGAGCGAAACGAAATGAGCGCAGGCACATCAATTCACCTATCATCAAGCATGATCAGTTACGTCGTGGCTACCTGGCTGCAAACAGCGAACGCCCACGAAACAGGAACTTTGCTCTGACATGGGTAACCAGCGCTCCGCATAAACAGCTTACCATATTTATGCTCGTGATTTTGCGGGGCTACTAGGCTACAAACGGTCGAAGGATAATTTAATCATGATGCCTTAAGAATTTTCGGGTAAACGGGGCGTCGCACACAAATCATCAGCGGATTACACTGGAATGTAGCAGCTAGCAGATGACAGGACCGGGCACTCATTGGAAATCGGGTTTCTTGACGCCTTGAGAAGACATGGCATAAGCGAGTTGGCAGGCGCTGACATGAGCATCTCATTTGAGCCAGCAGGGTGAGAATCTCATCTCCACTACCCTTGGAACCGGATATAAACGTACTGTCCCTAGACTACGCAGGCACAACCGAACTGCACGATTACATAGGCGATGTATATCTATGGCAGATGATTTGTCATGTGAAGGATGACAGGTTGTCATATGAAAGATGGAAGACGCTGTCCTTATGCTACGTCTCTACGGCTCAGTTAAATCGGCCATTTATATCTGTGAAGGGTAATCTTTCGTATAGCTGGGTATATCGCGTCTGTTCATCCCGTAAAGCACGTGTGAAATAATAAAGAAATTAAGTGATTGTTATTACTTAGTTTGAAAGTGTGTGTACGCGAAAGACGCTGCGCAAGGAAAGTCGCGTACAGGAGCAGTAGAGGCTTTCGCATCATACCTGTATGCAGAATTTGTGCGTTCCCCCTGCGCCAAAATTCGCCAACATCTGGTGCCACCGCGCTTATTTTAAAATTCGCGGTATTGATGACGATACGCGTGAAGTCTCGTGCGGGATCTAGCGATTGTGGAGCCTAACTAGAAATCTTGTCACAGGGTTCGTAATCTGTTTTAGTAACCACATTGTATCGGTCACTGTGGGAACCTAAAAAATAATACATTGTTTGCAACACGTCCCGAAACCAAATCGCGTCCTTGCAGATTGTTGAACAGTGTCCAGTTGTAGACGCTACAGCGTCGAGATGGCTGTTAGGAGAAAACAGAAATATGGTTTAGCTACCTAGCTATGAGTTAACAGCGAAAGCTCCGGTGTGCAGTGGACGGGAAACGTATGGGTGAACTATCAAACAGGAATTTTACGCACCCACTGCGATAAGCAATATTCCTTAATTCCAAGGTTAAAATAAAAGAGGAATAATCGTAGCGGAAAGAGCCCACATTTCAAGGCTAGATTACGGGTAGCCCTGGCGAAAATTCTCATTGTCGTTATACCGGGTTTCCCAACTAACTTGAACCAAGGGTTACAAAACAATATATTTGAGGTAGGTAATTAAAACAACCTGCATACAACTGCCATCTTCCTTGTCCACCACAGGCAATGTTTTGTTTAGCAATCACTAGATTAGCTAATTATGGTAATTTGTCTAACTTACTAATAATGACTTTAGATTTTAATGTGAATTGCAAAATTAGAGAGCACCTTCAGAAACCCCCCTTCCATTAATTGCTTGGATACATATATTAAGACAGCGTGAACTCTCAGGGTTAACACAGATGTCTCCGGAAAGATTTTGCGTACTCCCAACTCCCGTGCAAAACTTCTAATATCCTCCTACACCCTCTTTGCCCGGCTACGTTAGTTGACCGGGCACACACACTCATAAACCTTTTGCAAACGCAACAAGCTTGCGCGAGCTCCTATTGTTGCGTGCATTTACTCAGACGAGATATCAGAGATGCCTTCCAGCAACATATGAGTCCGTAAAAAACATGTGTAATTGCGTTAAAAAGCTCACTGAGAATTTCTCTGAATGGTAGAACCTTATTCGTATCTTTTTCTTTCTCGCTCGTTGTTGTGGAGGCATCCCGGGAGTTGTCAGATAGGCTTGTACTGTACAAAAAATGTGCGTGGGCTCTATGATGCGTACTTGATCCGTATATTTGGATCAAGGAACGTTGCCAGCACTCAGCTATAATGCAATGCTTTAAGTTATATTGATGTGCAAGATAGAAACCTTGAAATTGCCAGTAGTGCGAGGAATTATAATAACGTACAATAACGGGCGTTTGCTTAGCCACTAACACAACATACGTACTGTTTAACCTTCTCGGGAGTTTTACCATATAAAGATTCGTACTTAAAAAGATATGAGCGACATGTCTGTGCAGTCTGTGCAGGTCACTAGTCGAGCAAAGCGGCCATGATGTATGTCGCAGAAAACTAATTGTAAAACTATTGACTGAAGAGAAGGCACTCATGTATTGAGTTTACGATATTTGGCTCCTTAATATTATCCGAAAATGAATAAACAGCGTCGGTGACTCTGTTTTCAAACTTTGTAATCGCTAAAGGCCGTATCCGGAAAATGGCGTATTTGAGAGTTTGTTGACTGCGCTTTTCTACACTGCATATCTTTAAATTGTGATGGCGAGTTTTATTGCCCGTAAAATTGCGTCATATTAATTTGCTTCATCAGGTACACAAAACGTGTGTTGTATTTTATAGATTACAACAGTGTATTTATACATTTAAATTGTTACAACATTTTTTTTACAGATGCAATGCTGGAATGGTGTACTCGGCTGTCTTTTGAATACTTTTGTTTAGCCGCATTACTGAATAATGATGGGTGGTTAGGTTTGTGGGAATTAACGGCCCAATACGAATCAGGATATGAGAGACACCGTAGTGGAAACCTCAGGAAATTTCGACCACATGGGGTTCATACACGCGCAATGACATCACACAGCACACGGGCGCCTGGTTTTTCACCTCCACCGAAAAGCGGCCGCCGAGGTCGGGATTCGACCCTGTATCCTTGGGAGCAGTAGTCGAGTACCCTAACCACTGCGCCACCCCGACGGGGTGAATATGAATGAATGGATGGGCGTTCCCTTTGAAATGGGTGGTGGTTATTGCCACTATGCTCGCATTTTCTCTACATTTATATGTTAATAATTTGGACCAGCTTGGCATTAGGTTTACTAGCTTTTTATTCCTAAACTTTAAAACTGATGTTTTTTTGCTTTTCGACCACGAATTGTCCATTCGCTTTTCAAAAACGTTGACAGCACATCCATTTACCTGACTACTGACATTTTTAAACCCTATGGCCTCAGCTAAAGTTAATGTGCTTGCGTCGACGTCCGGATGGACACCATTACATTCGAGTATTAGATGTTGAATTGCTTCTGCGGATTTACCGCTCACTGCACATGCGTCATCTTTGTTAGTGGCTTTTGTAGCTTCGCGTAATGAGGTACATCGTATAGCTTCCAATGTTAAGGAAACATTTCTTGAGTTAACAAAGAAAGATTTCTGTCTCACCTCCCTTTTTCCATTTTAATACAGCTTCACATATTGCTTCTTTTCCATACATATTTTTTCCAAATTTTTCTACTGCGTTTTATTTGATGCTTCAAGCTTTTTATTTGTCCTTTCGTGTGTCCTGTGTACTTACTATATAGTTTTATAATCCCTTTACTCCACTGTGGGTCAACACTTTATCGGTATCGTTATTGAAATACCTTTGCTTCCCACCTTCTCTAGTCCGATTTCTTCATTCATTCCTCAGTTGAGGTTTTTCACTTTCCCGTGTATCGAAAGATGCCGAGACCATATATCCCTGACCCGCTTCGTTTTTGTTTTGCTGTGGGAATCTCGTGCTAATCGTACAGCCTCTGTCTGAATTACGTGTAATCTCCACGATACTTGAGCCTTTAAGCCCCAAACGCAGTCCTTAAAGTACGTTCTGGATGCGGCCATCATGTCCCACAGAAGAACAAAAAAAAAGGGCGCTACAGTGCGCTAGGTTTTCAAGCCGCCGGCGTTCCGCAGTGTGGCACGGAAGAACAAAACGAAGAAGCGCTGCACTGCGCTCGGTTTTCAAGGCATCCGCGCGGCACCGTGGCACCGTGTGTCACAAAAGAAGAAAAAGAAGAAGCGCTACACTGCGCTAGGCTTTCAAGCCGCCGGCGTTTCACCGTGGCACTGTGTGCCAAAGAAAAACAAAAACGAAGAAGAAGAACAAGCGCTACACTGCGCGAGGTTTTCAAGCCTTCATCGTGGCACCATGGCACCGTGCGCCACCGATGAACAGAAATAAGAAGCGCTACACTCCTATAGGTTTTCAAGCCGTCGGCGAGGCACCGTGGCACCGTATACCGCAGAAGATTAAAAAGAAGAAGCGCACAGTGCGCTACGTATTCGAGTCTTCTGAGTGGCACCATGGCACCGTGGGCCACAGAAGAAGAAAAAGAAGCGCTACAATGCGCTAGGTTTTCAAGCCGCCGGCGTTGCACCGTGGCACCGTGTGCCAAAGAAAAACAAAAACGAAGAAGAAAAAGAAACGCTACACTGCGCCAGGCATTCAAGCCTTCCGAGTGGCACTATGGCACCGTGTGCACAGAAGAACAAAAAGAAGAAGCGCTACACAGCCCTCGGTTCTCAAGCCGTCGGCGTGGCACCGTGGCACCGTGTGCCAAAGCAAAACAAAAACGAAGAAGAAGAACAAGCGCTACACGGCGCGAGGTTTTCAAGCCGCTGACGGGCCATCATGTCCCACAGAAGAACAAAAAAAAAAGCGCTACAGTGCGCTAGGTTTTCAAGCCGCCGGCGTTCCGCAGTGTGGCACAGAAGAACAAAACGAAGAAGCGCTGCACTGCTCTCGGTTTTCAAGGCATCCGCGCGGCACCGTGCCACCGTGTGTCACAAAAAAGAAAAAGAAGCGCTACCATGCGCTAGGCTTTCAAGCCGCCGGCGTTGCACCGTGGCACTGTGTGCCAAAGAAAAACAAGAAAGAAGAAGAACAAGCGTTACATTGCGCGAGGTTTTCAAGCCTTCATCGTGGCAACATGGCACCGTGCGCCACAGATGAACAGAAATAAGAAGCGCTACACTCCTATAGGTTTTCAAGCCGTCGGCGAGGCACCGTGGCACCGTATACCGCAGAAGAATAAAAAGAAGAAGCGCACAGTGCGCTAGGTTTTCAAGCCAACGGCGTGGCACCGTGTGCCCAGAAGAAAAATAATAAGAAGAAGCGCTACACTGCACTACGTTCTCACGCCGTCGGCGCGGCACCGTGTGTCACAAAAGAAGAAAAAGATGAAGCGCTACACTGCGCTAGGCATTCAAGCCGCCGGCGTGGCACCGTGTACCACATAAGAACAAAAAGAAGAAGTGCTAAACTGTGTGTAGGCTTTTGAGCAGCCGGCGTTGCACCGTGGCACCGTGTGCCAAAGAAAAACAAAGATGAAGAAGAAGCGCTACAGTGCGCCAGGTTTTCAAACCTTCCGAGTGGCACCATGGCACCGTCTGCCACAGAAGAATAAAAAGAAGCGCTGAGTGCAACAGTGCGCTCGGTTTTCAAGCCGTCGGCGTGGCACCGTGTGCCAAAGAAAAACAAAAACAAAGAAGAAGAAGCGCTACACTGTGCCAGGTTTTCAAGCCTTCCGGGTGGCACCATGGCATCGTGTGCCACAGAAGAACAAAAAGAAGCGGTACACTGCGCTCGCTTTTCAAGCCGTCGGTGTGGCACCGTGGAACCGTGTGCCACAAAAGAACAAAAAGAAGAAGCGCTACACTGCGCTAGGCTTTCAAGCCGCCAGCGTGGCGCCGTGGCACCGTTTGCTAAACAAAAAAAAACGAAGAAGAAGAAGCGCTACACTGCGCTAGGTTTTCAAGCCGCCGGCGTGGCACCGTGCAGCACGTAAGAACAAAAAGAAGAAACGCTACACTGCGCTAGGCTTTCAATCCGCCGGAGTGGCACCGTGTACCGCATAAGAACGAAAAGAAGCGCTAAACTCGTGTAGGCTTTCAAGCCGCCGGCGTGGCACCGTGTACCACATAAGAACAAAAAGGAGAAGCGCTACACTGCGCTAGGCTTTCAAGCTGCCGGCGTGGAACCGTGGCACCGTGCGCCAAAGAAAAACAAAAACGAAGAAGAAGAAGCGCATCAATGCGCCAGCTATTCAAGCCTTCCGAGTGGCACCATGACACGGTGTAGAACAAAAAGAAGCGCTACACTGCGCTCGGTTTTCAAGCCGTCATCGTGGCACCGTGTGCTAAAGAAATACAAAAACGAAGAAGAAGAAGTGCTACTCTGCGCCAGTTATTCAAGCCTTCCGAGTGGCACCATGACACCGTGTGCTGCAGAAGAACAAAAAGAAGCGCTACACTGCGCTCGGTTTACAAGCCGTCATCGTGGCACCGTGTGCTAAAGAAATACAAAAACGAAGAAGAAGAAGCGCTACTCTGCGCCAGGTATTCAAGCCTTCCGAGTGGCACAATGGCACCATATGCCACACACGAACAAAAAGAAGAAGCGCTATACTGCGCTCGGTTATCAAGCCGTCGGCGTGGCACCGTGGCATCGTGTGCCGCAGAACAATAATAAGAAGCGCTACACTCCTTTAGGTTTTCAAGCCGTCGGCGAGGCACCGTGGCACCGTATACCGCAGAACAAAAAGAAGCGCTGCACTGCGCTCGGTTTTCAAGCCGTCGGCACGGCACCGTGGCACCGTGTAGCAAAAACAAAAGCGAAGAAGAAGAAGCGCTCTACTGCGCTAGGTTTTCAAGCCTTCCGAGTGGCGCCATGGCACCGTGTGCCACAGAAGAATAAAAAGAAGCGCTAAGCGCTACAGTCCGCTCGGTTTTCAAGCCGTCGGCGTTGCACCGTGACACCATGTGCCAAAGAAAAAAAATACGAAGAAGAAGAAGAAGCGCTACACTGCGCCAGGTTTTCAAGCCTTCCGAGTTGCACCATGGCACCGTGTGCCACAGAAGAACAAAAAGAAGCGCTACACTGCGCTCGGTTTTCGAGCCGTCGGTGTGGCACCATGGCACCGTGTGCCAAAGAAAAACAAAAACGAAGAAGAACAAGCGCTACACGGCGCGAGGTTTTCAAGCCGCTGACGGGCCATCATGTCCCACAGAAGAACAAAAAAAAAAAAGCGCTACAGTGCGCTAGGTTTTCAAGCCGCCGGCGTTCCGCAGTGTGGCACAGAAGAACAAAACGAAGAAGCGCTGCACTGCGCTCGGTTTTCAAGGCATCCGCGCGGCACCGTGCCACCGTGTGTCACAAAAAAAGAAAAAGAAGCGCTACCATGCGCTAGGCTTTCAAGCCGCCGGCGTTGCACCGTGGCACTGTGTGCCAAAGAAAAACAAGAAGGAAGAAGTACAAGCGCTACACTGCGCGAGGTTTTCAAGTCTTCATCGTGGCAACATGGCACCGTGCGCCACAGATGGACAGAAATAAGAAGCGCTACACTCCTATAGGTTTTCAAGCCGTCGGCGAGGCACCGTGGCACCGTATACCGCAGAAGAATAAAAAGAAGAAGCGCACAGTGCGCTAGGTTTTCAAGCCAACGGCGTGGCACCGTGTGCCCAGAAGAAAAATAAGAAGAAGAAGCGCTACACTGCACTAGGTTCTCACGCCGTCGGCGCGGCACCGTGTGACACAAAAGAAGAAAAAGATGAAGCGCTACACTGCGCTAGGCTTTCAAGCCGCCGGCGTGGCACCATGCACCTCATAAGAACATAAAGAAGAAGCGCTAAACTGTGTGTAGGCTTTGAGCAGCCGGCGTGGCACCGTGGCACCGTGTGCCAAAGAAAAACAAAGATGAAGAAGAAGCGCTACAGTGCGCCAGGTTTTCAAACCTTCCGAGGGGCACCATGGCACCGTCTGCCACAGAAGAATAAAAAGAAGCGCTGAGTGCTACAGTGCGCTCGGTTTTGAAGCCGTCGGCGTGGCACCGTGGGCCAAAGAAAAAAAAACAAAGAAGAAGAAGCGCTACACTGTGCCAGGTTTTCAAGCCTTTCGGGTGGCACCATGGCACCGTCTGCCACAGAAGAATAAAAAGAAGCGCTGAGTGCTACAGTGCGCTCGGTTTTGAAGCCGTCGGCGTGGCACCGTGGGCCAAAGAAAAAAAAAACAAAGAAGAAGAAGCGCTACACTGTGCCAGGTTTTCAAGCCTTTCGGGTGGCACCATGGCACCGTGTGCCACAGAAGAATAAAAAGAAGCGCTAAGCGTTACAGTGGGCTCGGTTTTCAAGCCGGCGAGTGGCATCGTGGCACCGTGTGCCAATAAAAACCAAAACGAAGAAGAAAAGCGCTACACTGTGCCAGGGTTTCAAGCCTTCCGGGTGGCACCATGGCATCGTGTGCCACAGAAGAACAAAAAGAAGCGGTACACTGCGCTCGCTTTTCAAGCCGTCGGTGTGGCACCGTGGAACCGTGTGCCACATAAGAACAAAAAGAAGCGCTACACTGCGCTAGGCTTTCAAGCCGCCAGCGTGGCGCCGTGGCACCGTTTGCTAAACAAAAACAAAAACGAAGAAGAAGAAGCGCTACACTGCGCTAGGTTTTCAAGCCGCCGGCGTGGCACCGTGCAGCACGTAAGAACAAAAAGAAGAAACGCTACACTGCGCTAGGCTTTCAATCCGTCGGAGTGGCACCGTGTACCGCATAAGAACGAAAAGAAGCGCTAAACTCGTGTAGGCTTTCAAGCCGCCGGCGTTGCACCGTGTACCACATAAGAACAAAAAGGAGAAGCGCTACACTGCGCTAGGCTCTCAAGCCGCCGGCGTGGCGCCGTGTACCACATAAGAACAAAAAGAAGAAACGCTACACTGCGCTAGGCTTTCAAGCTGCCGGCGTGGAACCGTGGCACCGTGCGCCAAAGAAAAACAAAAACGAAGAAGAAGAAGCGCATCAATGCGCCAGCTATTCAAGCCTTCCGAGTGGCACCATGACACCGTGTGCTACAGAAGAACAAAAAGAAGCGCTACACTGCTCTCGGTTTTCAAGCCGTCATCGTGGCACCGTGTGCTAAAAAATAAAAAAACGAAGAAGAAGAAGCGCTACTCTGCGCCAGGTATTCAAACCTTCGGAGTGGCACAATGGCACCATATGCCACGCACGAACAAAAAGAAGCGCTACACTGCGCTCGGTTATCAAGCCGTCGGCGAGGCACCGTGGCACCGTATACCGCAGAACAAAAAGAAGCGCTGCACTGCGCTCGGTTTTCAAGCCATCGGCGCGGCACCGTGGCACCGTGTAGCAAAAACAAAAGCGAAGAAGAAGAAGCGCTATACTGCGCTAGGTTTTCAAGCCTTCCGAATGGCGCCATGGCACCGTGTGCCACAGAAGAATAAAAAGAAGCGCTAAGCGCTACAGTGCGCTCGGTTTTCAAGCCGTCGGCGTTGCACCGTGACACCATGTGCCAAAGAAAAAAAAAACGAAGAAGAAGAAGAAGCGCTACACTGCGCTAGGTTTTCAAGCCTTCCGAGTGGCCCATGGCACCGTGTGCCACTGAAGAAGAAAAAGAAGCGCTACATTGCGTTAGGTTTTCAAGCCGTCGGCGTGGCACCGTGGCACCGTGTGCCAATGAAAAACAAAAACGAAGAAGAAGCGCTGCACTGCGCCAGGTTTTGGAGCCTACCGTGTGGCACTATGGCACCGTGTCCACAGAAGAACAAAAAGAAGCGCTACACAGCCCTCGGTTCTCAAGCCGTCGGCGTGGCACCATGGCACCGTGTGCCAAAGAAAAACAAAAGCGAAGAAGAAGAACAAGCGGTACACGGCGCGAGGTTTTCAAGCCGCTGACGGGCCATCATGTCCCACAGAAGAACAAAAGAAAAAGCGCTACAGTGCGCTAGGTTTTCAAGCCGCCGGCGTTCCGCAGTGTGGCACAGAAGAACAAAACGAAGAAGCGCTGCACTGCGCTCGGCTTTCAAGTCTTCATCGTGGCAACATGGCACCGTGCGCCACAGATGAACAGAATTAAGAAGCGCTACACTCCTATAGGTTTTCAAGCCGTCGGCGAGGCACCGTGGCACCGTATACCGCAGAAGAATAAAAAGAAGAAGCGCACAGTGCGCTAGGTTTTCAAGCCAACGGCGTGGCACCGTGTGCCCAGAAGAAAAATAAGAAGAAGAAGCGCTACACTGCACTACGTTCTCACACCGTCGGCGCGGCACCGTGTGACACAAAAGAAGAAAAAGATGAAGCGCTACACTGCGCTAGGCTTTCAAGCCGCCGGCGTGGCACCATGCACCTCATAAGAACATAAAGAAGAAGCGCTACACTGCGCTAGGCATTCAAGCCGCCGGCGTGGCACCGTGTGCCAAAGAAAAACAAAGATGAAGAAGAAGCGCTACAGTGCGCCAGGTTTTCAAACCTTTCGAGTGGCACCATGGCACCGTCTGCCACATAAGAATAAAAAGAAGCGCTGAGTGCTACAGTGCGCTCGGTTTTGAAGCCGTCGGCGTGGCACCGTGTGCCAAAGAAAAAAAAACAAAGAAGAAGAAGCGCTACACTGTGCCAGGTTTTCAAGCCTTTCGGGTGGCACCATGGCACCGTGTGCCACAGAAGAATAAAAAGAAGCGCTAAGCGCTACAGTGGGCTCGGTTTTCAAGCCGGCGAGTGGCATCGTGGCACCGTGTGCCAATAAAAACCAAAACGAAGAAGAAAAGCGCTACACTGCGCCAGGGTTTCAAGCCTTCCGGGAGGCACCATGGCATCGTGTGCCACAGAAGAACAAAAAGAAGCGGTACACTGCGCTCGCTTTTCAAGCCGTCGGTGTGGCACCGTGGAACCGTGTGCCACATAAGAACAAAAAGAAGAAGCGCTACACTGCGCTAGGCTTTCAAGCCGCCAGCGTGGCGCCGTGGCTCCGTTTGCTAAACAAAAAAAAAAAAAACGAAGAAGAAGAAGCGCTACACTGCGCTAGGTTTTCAAGCCGCCGGCGTGGCACCGTGCAGCACGTAAGAACAAAAAGAAGAAACGCTACACTGCGCTAGGCTTTCAATCCGTCGGAGTGGCACCGTATACCGCATAAGAACGAAAAGAAGCGCTAAACTCGTGTAGGCTTTCAAGCCGCCGGCGTTGCACCGTGTACCACATAAGAACAAAAAGAAGAAACGCTACACTGCGCTAGGCTTTCAAGCTGCCGGCGTGGAACCGTGGCACCGTGCGCCAAAGAAAAACAAAAACGAAGAAGAAGAAGCGCATCAATGTGCCAGCTATTCAAGCCTTCCGAGTGGCACCATGACACCGTGTGCTACAGAAGAACAAAAAGAAGCGCTACACTGCGCTCGGTTTTCAAGCCGTCATCGTGGAACCGTGTGCTAAAGAAATACAAAAACGAAGAAGAAGAAGCGCTACTCTGCGCCAGGTATTCAAGCCTTCCGAGTGGCACAATGGCACCATATGCCACGCACGAACAAAAAGAAGCGCTACACTGCGCTCGGTTATCAAGCCGTCGGCGAGGCACCGTGGCACCGTATACCGCAGAACAAAAAGAAGCGCTGCACTGCGCTCGGTTTTCAAGCCATCGGCGCGGCATTGTGGCACCGTGTAGCAAAAACAAAAGCGAAGAAGAAGAAGCGCTATACTGCGCTAGGTTTTCAAGCCTTCCGAATGGCGCCATGGCACCGTGTGCCACAGAAGAATAAAAAGAAGCGCTAAGCGCTACAGTGCGCTCGGTTTTCAAGCCGTCGGCGTTGCACCGTGACACCATGTGCCAAAGAAAAAAAAACGAAGAAGAAGAAGAAGCGCTACACTGCGCCAGGTTTTCAAGCCTTCCGAGTGGCACCATGGCGAAGAAGAAAAAGAAGCGCTACATTGCGCTCGGTTTTCAAGCCGTCGGCGTGGCACCGTGGCACCGTGTGCCAATGAAAAACAAAAACGAAGAAGAAGAGCTGCACTGCGCCAGGTTTTCATGCCTTCCGAGTGGCACCATGGCGAAGAAGAAAAAGAAGCGCTACATTGCGCTCGGTTTTCAAGCCGTCGGCGTGGCACCGTGGCACCGTGTGCCAATGAAAAACAAAAACGAAGAAGAGCTGCACTGCGCCAGGTTTTCAAGCCTTCCGAGTGGCACCATGGCGAAGAAGAAAAAGAAGCGCTACATTGCGCTCGGTTTTCAAGCCGTCGGCGTGGCACCGTGGCACCGTGTGCCAATGAAAAACAAAAACGAAGAAGAAGAGCTGCACTGCGCCAGGTTTTCAAGCCTTCCGAGTGGCACCATGGCGAAGAAGAAAAAGAAGCGCTACATTGCGCTCGGTTCTCAAGCCGTCGGCGTGGCACCGTGGCACCGTGTGCCAAAGAAAAACAAAAGCGAAGAAGAAGAACAAGCGGTACACGGCGCGAGGTTTTCAAGCCGCTGACGGGCCATCATGTCCCACAGAAGAACAAAAGAAAAAGCGCTACAGTGCGCTAGGTTTTCAAGCCGCCGGCGTTCCGCAGTGTGGCACAGAAGAACAAAACGAAGAAGCGCTGCACTGCGCTCGGCTTTCAAGTCTTCATCGTGGCAACATGGCACCGTGCGCCACAGATGAACAGAAATAAGAAGCGCTACACTCCTATAGGTTTTCAAGCCGTCGGCGAGGCACCGTGGCACCGTATACCGCAGAAGAATAAAAAGAAGAAGCGCACAGTGCGCTAGGTTTTCAAGCCAACGGCGTGGCACCGTGTGCCCAGAAGAAAAATAAGAAGAAGAAGCGCTACACTGCACTACGTTCTCACGCCGTCGGCGCGGCACCGTGTGACACAAAAGAAGAAAAAGATGAAGCGCTACACTGCGCTAGGCTTTCAAGCCGCCGGCGTGGCACCGTGTGCCAAAGAAAAACAAAGATGAAGAAGAAGCGCTACAGTGCGCCAGGTTTTCAAACCTTCCGAGTGGCACCATGGCACCGTCTGCCACATAAGGATAAAAAGAAGCGCTGAGTGCTACAGTGCGCTCGGTTTTGAAGCCGTCGGCGTGGCACCGTGTGCCAAAGAAAAAAAAAACAAAGAAGAAGAAGCGCTACACTGTGCCAGGTTTTCAAGCCTTTCGGGTGGCACCATGGCACCGTGTGCCACAGAAGAATAAAAAGAAGCGCTAAGCGCTACAGTGGGCTCGGTTTTCAAGCCGGCGAGTGGCATCGTGGCACCGTGTGCCAATAAAAACCAAAACGAAGAAGAAAAGCGCTACACTGCGCCAGGGTTTCAAGCCTTCCGGGAGGCACCATGGCATCGTGTGCCACAGAAGAACAAAAAGAAGCGGCACACTGCGCTCGCTTTTCAAGCCGTCGGTGTGGCACCGTGGAACCGTGTGCCACATAAGAACAAAAAGAAGAAGCGCTACACTGCGCTAGGCTTTCAAGCCGCCAGCGTGGCGCCGTGGCACCGTTTGCTAAACAAAAAAAAACGAAGAAGAAGAAGCGCTACACTGCGCTAGGTTTTCAAGCCGCCGGCGTGGCATCGTGCAGCACGTAAGAACAAAAAGAAGAAACGCTACACTGCGCTAGGCTTTCAATCCGTCGGAGTGGCACCGTGTACCACATAAGAACAAAAAGTATCGCTAAACTGCGTGTAGGTTTTCAAGCCGCCGGCGTGGCATCGTGTACCACATAATAACAAAAAGAAGAAGCGCTAAACTGCGTGTAGGCTTTCAAGCCGCCGACGTGGCACCGTGCACCACATAAGAACAAAAAGAAGCGCTAAACTGCGTGTAGGCTTTTCAAGCCGCCGGCGTGGCACCGTGTACCACATAAGAACAAAAAGAAGAAGCGCTAAACTGCGTGTAGGCTTTTCAAGCCGCCGGCGTGGCACCGTGTACCACATAAGAACAAAAAGAAGCGCTACACTGCGCTAGGCTTTCAAGCCGCCGGCGTGGCACAGTGTACCACATAAGAACAAAAAGTATCGCTAAACTGCGTGTAGGTTTTCAAGCCGCCGGCGTGGCATCGTGTACCAGATAATAACAAAAAGAAGAAGCGCTAAACTGCGTGTAGGCTTTCAAGCCGCCGACGTGGCACCGTGCACCACATAAGAACAAAAAGAAGAAGCGCTAAACTGCGTGTAGGCTTTCAAGCCGCCGGCGTGGCACCGTGTACCACATAAGAACAAAACGAAGAAACGCTACACTGCGCTAGGCTTTCAAGCCGCCGGCGTGGCACAGTGTACCACATAAGAACAAAAAGAAGAAGCGCTAAACTGCGTGTAGGTTTTCAAGCTGTCGGCGTGGCAAAGTGTGCGAAAGAAAAACAAAAACGAAGGAGAAGCGCTTCAATGCGCCAGCTATTCAAGCCTTCCGAGTGACACCATGACACCGTGTGCCACAGAAGAACAAAAAGAAGCGCTACACTGCGCTCGGTTTTCAAGCCGTCATCGTGTCACCGTGGCACCGTCTGCCAAAGAAATACAAAAACGAAGAAGAAGCGCTACTCTGCGCCAGGTATTCAAGCCTTCCGAGTGGCACAATGGCACCATGTGCCGCAGAAGAACAAAAAGAAGAAGCGCTACACTGCGCTCGGTTATCAAGCCGTCGGCGTAGCACCGTGGCACCGTGTGCCAAAGAAAAACTAAAACGAAGAAGAAGAAGAAGCGCTACACTGCGCCATGTTTTCAAGCCTTCATCGTGGCACCATGGCATCGTGTGCCGCAGAAGAACAATAATAAGAAGCGCTACACTGCGCTCGATTTTCAAGCCGTCGGCGTGGCACCGTGGCACCGTGTGCCAAAGAAAAACAAAAACGAAGACGAAGAAGAAGCGCTACACTGCGCCATGTTTTCAAGCCTTCATCGTGGCACCATGGCATCGTGTGCCGCAGAAGAACAATAATAAGAAGCGCTACACTCCTATAGGTTTTCAAGCCGTCGGCGAGGCACCGTGGCACCGTATACTGCAGAACAAAAAGAAGCGCTGCACTGCGCTCGGTTCTCAAGCCATCGGCGCGGCACCGTGGCACCGTGTGGCAACGAAAAACAAAAACGAAGAACAAGAAGAAGTGCTACACTCCGCCAGGTATTCAAGCCTTATGAGTGGCACCATTGCACCGTGTGCCACAGAACAAAAAGAAGCACTACACTGCGCTCGATTTTCAAGCCGTCGGCGTGGCACCGTGGCACCGTGTGCCAAAGAAAAACAAAAACGAAGACGAAGAAGAAGCGCTACACTGCGCCAGGTTTTTAAGCCTTCATCGTGGCACCATGGCAGCGTGCGCCACAGGAGAACAAAAGTAACAAGCGCTACAATCGTATAGGTTTTCAAGCCGTTGGCGAGGCATCGTGGCACCGTATACCGCAGAAGAACAAGAAGCGCTACAGTGCGCTAGGTTTTCAAGCCATCGACGTGGCATTGTGTGCCAAAGAAAAACAAAAACGAAGACGAAGAAGCGCTACACTGCGCCAGGTTTTTAAGCCTTCATCGTGGCACCATGGCAGCGTGCGCCACAGGAGAACAAAAGTAACAAGCGCTACAATCGTATAGGTTTTCAAGCCGTTGGCGAGGCATCGTGGCACCGTATACCGCAGAAGAACAAGAAGCGCTACAGTGCGCTAGGTTTTCAAGCCATCGACGTGGCATTGTGTGCCAAAGAAAAACAAAAACGAAGACGAAGAAGCGCTACACTGCGCCAGGTTTTTAAGCCTTCATCGTGGCACCATGGCAGCGTGCGCCACAGGAGAACAAAAGTAACAAGCGCTACAATCGTATAGGTTTTCAAGCCGTTGGCGAGGCATCGTGGCACCGTATACCGCAGAAGAACAAGAAGCGCTACAGTGCGCTAGGTTTTCAAGCCATCGACGTGGCATTGTGTGCCAAAGAAAAACAAAAACGAAGACGAAGAAGAAGCGCTACACTGCGCCAGGTTTTTAAGCCTTCATCGTGGCACCATGGCAGCGTGCGCCACAGGAGAACAAAAGTAACAAGCGCTACAATCGTATAGGTTTTCAAGCCGTTGGCGAGGCATCGTGGCACCGTATACCGCAGAAGAACAAGAAGCGCTACAGTGCGCTAGGTTTTCAAGCCATCGACGTGGCATTGTGTGCCAAAGAAAAACAAAAACGAAGAAGAAGAAGCGCTACACTGCGCTAGGTTTTTAAGCCTTCAGTCTGGCACCATGTAAACCGTGTGCCGCAGAAGAACGAAAAGAAGAAGCGCTACACTCCTCATGGATTTCAATCCGTGGGCGAGGCGCCATGTGCGACAGAAGTGGAAAAAGAAGGACACGAAGCGCTACACTGAGCTTGGTCAGCGAAGTTCGATGTCATTGCTGCCTCTGAAACCAGTCAGTGCAGTCAGTGAAGAGCGGAACGCTGTCGAGACGAAGAATGCGTTAGCACCCTGCTAACGTATTAGGGCACCGCTACGAGCAGAAAGCGTGAATGGGCTAAGCATTGGGCGGCTAGTCCTCTTTTTCTGTTTTCCCCTGCGCATTTGCGCTTTTCACTGTGTTGATAACGCTCGCAGAGAGATTGTAACTGTAAAGTGATGTCTACGCAGTATCCCGGCCAGGGGCGCTCCTCCTGGTCGGCTTTCGTTACTCCTCACGATCTACCTCTGGAAACGTTCAAACGATCTGGCGTTCCAAACATTCCTGTGGCGCTGGTGCCCAAGGATGGCGGATTTATTAAAATGAATAACCCTGGGACTGTTCGAGCTGCTCTCCAGGCAGCCTCTACCCTGTATGACTCGATCACAGAAGTGAGGCAGTTTGGGCGTGGCGGGATACTGTGCCGATCTCCAGACCTCAATTTCGTGAAGGATTTGCTTAAATGCAATTCATTTGGATCGCTTCAGGTGAGCAGCTTTATCCCTACTCATCTTGCCTGCACAAAGGGATTAGTCCGAGGAGTAGACTCTTCTTTAACTCCGGCTGGTGTGGTAGCGGTGTATCGTTGCAGCCGGGAGGTTTATAATACGCGGGTACCAACAGAGTCGGTGATTGCCACATTTGCGGGAACTTCATGCCCGTCAGAGATAAAAGCTTGGCCATTGATCTTCCGTGTGGATCCTCTTGAATCTAAGCCACTGCAGTGCACTAATTGCTGGCGATATGGTCACAGTGCTCGTGGTTGTAAGTCCTCCGTGCGGTGTTCCAAATGGGGCGATGGTCATCATTCGTCATCATGTTCACAACAACACGACAAATGCTGCCTTTGCGGTGGAGCCCACGCTGCAAACTCCTTGGAGTGTCCATCTCGAAAACAGGAGCTGCAAATTCTAGAGGTAATAGATAGAAAACGCTGTTCGCGTCGTGACGCTGTAACAGAAGTTAAGGAACGATTACACGGTTATGCAGGTGTGTCAGCCCGATCAGGTGTGCCTCTGGATGCATCAATCTCAAAGGCGATAATGACTGCAGTAGAGGCATCAATGACTAAAATGGTCGACCGAATAGTTGCTACTGTCACAGAGTGTTTTTCTAACGTTCTGGCAGTTCAGCTAACGCAAGTCCTGCAATCAGGAACAGCCCCTTTCATAGCAAATATGCCCTCTGAAAGCTCTCAACTGCTTGAAAGCACTACTGTTGCTTCGCCTAACAGGGCTGCTCCCCCAGATGACGATGAAAACATTAATGACGCAGAAATGGTAGAATCAGATGTAAGAATTCTAAAACGGTGTGGGTATCCCATGTCCAATCATTCTTCTCCGCGGTCCCAACCAAAATCAAAGAAACATCAGCATACATTAAAGCCAAAGGATAATATTTTGGGGCAGGCAGTTGCGGCTGCCAAGATTTCACAATCATAGGGGCACTAAGAGTTATCCAGTGGAACTGTCGTTCAATTCTAACAGCTTCAACAGATTTAGTTTACATTGCTTCTCAATATAATCCACACATAATTATTTTGCAAGAAACTTGGCTAACAGCCGAAAAGCATTTCTATTTACAAAATTATCATTCATTCCGACAAGATCGCCAATCAAAAGGAGGAGGTTTAATTATATTTGTCTGTACAAAATTCTGTCACAGGGCTAAGATTTGTTTCCAGTTATCTTCTATAGATTGTGAGTTATTGGCCCTAGACTTTGAAATTCCAGGGCACTGTCCGTTTTCCTTAGTGAATGCTTATTTCCCTAGCGGTGTACAAGATACAAAACCTCTAGATCTGCTATTAGTTAATTGTCGAAACTCAGTTCTTCTGGCTGGTGATTTTAATTCGCATCATGTGTCATGGGGCTACAAGACAGATAGTTGTGGCAAGCGTCTTTGGGATTGGATAACAAATAATAACTTTTCCTGTAGAAATTCGGGTTCGGCCACTTTTATAAGAAAACACAGTCAATCTGTGTTAGATTTAACTTTTACCTCTCCCAGTCTCTTCGTTAATAATTGGTCGACGCTTGATTGTGGCACCTCTAGTGACCACATACCGATTGCGTTTGAGGTTAATCACCCTGTAACTCCAGGGACTTCTCAGTTGAAGTCATTTATCAACTATCATAACTTTCAGTCAACGTTACGCTCTAATCTTGAGTCATTGACTAACACGGATGAAGAACAAAAATCAAAACGCTTATGCTCGGTGATTTAGGATTGCCGTAAGAAGTCTGAGATCTTGGTACGGAGCTCAAAGGGGAATACTTCAGCTGTTTGGTGGAATGCTGATTGTTCCCGAGATTACAGACGTAGAAAGGCGGCATGGAAAAAGCTTCTCCACAACCAGTGCCCGAAAAAATGGCAGGATTACAAGTTCATTGCAGCTACTTTTAAACGTACAGTTGCAAAAGCGAAGGACGAGTATGATGCTAAGCATTTTGATTTCCTCTCTAAATCTGGCAATCGAACTGCTCTTTTTGGTTTTTTACGCTCGCGGAAAAAGATTCCGCAAGCACAAAATCTACATTCCTTTATTTTGACTCCACATGAAGCAATAGACACAATTGAAACAATTGCCAAAGGACTGGAGAAGCGTTTCTCGTCTGCACTTCCTTCGGGCTCGATATATGTAATGCCAATGGAACCAGTTAATTATGATCCTCAAATTTCCGTTTCTGAGCTTTCTCCTATAGTTATGAGATTACCAGCAGCTGCTCCCGGTCCTGATAAAGTAACTTCAAAAATGTTAAAAATTCTTTTTGACGAGTCACCTCAGGCGTTATTAGAGCTAGTAAATTATTCCATTAAACATGCTTGGATACACCCAGAATGAAAACTTGCCAAAATAATTCCTTTACTTAAGAATAAAGGTGGTGCCTTGTCCATTGATAATATTAGACCAATTGCATTAACATCAAACATTGTAAAATTAATTGAAAGAGTCATACTTATACGTGTTTCGGAATTCATGAATAAAGAAAATATCCTCAGCCCTTGCCAAATTGGTTTCCGTCAAAAGTGTTCCATCTGGAATGCGCATGCTGATCTCGAGAGTCGAGTTCTTTTAGCGCGGCGCCAAAAAATGCACGCTGCCTTGATAACGCTAGATATAGCCAAGGCCTATGATAGCGTTGAGCAAAGCATTCTATTGCAAAAATTAAAATCTCTTCAGTTTCCACATTATTTAGTAGCCTGGATATCTGAATTCTTCCAAAACCGAGAGTTTTACTGTGCATTAAGTGGCGTTCATTCTGGCAGATATAAGCAAGCTAGGGGAGTGCCGCAAGGAGCAGTCCTTTCACCAGTCCTTTTCAACATGCTACTCAGCTCAATACCAGTTAATCATGACGTTCGCACTTACGTATATGCGGATGATATTGCGTTTTTTGCAACTGCATCGGATATTCAATCCCTTTATCTCCACTTGCAAACGTACCTAAACTCTATTGAGAATTGGTTGTGTGGCTTGCGTCTCACATTAAATGTCAACAAAAGCGCAGTCCTCGTATTTAATACAAAAGATTCTGTAAGTCTGTCTGTAATGTATCAGCAGCAAATAATACCACAGGTTAAATCATTAAAGTATTTAGGGGTCACTTATGATGATAATCTTTCATGGCAGCCCCACATTAACCATATTGCTACGAAAGGGGCTCGGGCCGTGGGCATGTTGCGCCGAATTAGTCGTCCCAGGTCTGGAATGCGGAGAGATGTCCTTTTAATGATTTATGTTATGTATGTGCGTCCAATTTTAGAGTTCGGTTCAGTCTTGTTTTCTGGATAAGCAACTTATAAAATTCGACCGCTTGTTCTGTTGGAGCGAGAAGCACTTCGGTTGTGTCTGGGACTTCCAAAATTTGTTGCCAACAATGTGCTCTACCTTGAAGCCCGGATTCCACCCTTGATATATAGATTACAAATTCTAACCGTTCAGACGTACTTAAGGATATATGAATCAGAGTTTCACCGATCTATGTCTATTTTTTGCTGTCAACCGACCTCCTTTTTCGGTGTCCATTGGTCTAAATTTCACACCCCGCAGGTTGTTATGGTCAAAAATTTGCTGGACCCTTTAAATGTTTCCCTTCCTAGTATTCTACCCATACAAACCATCGATTCATCTATTAAAGTCGTTATTCCCGAATGATGCTAACAACTTATCATCCGTTATTCTTAACGGATTATTAGAAGATCATTTAAGAAGTCTTTCAGCTAGTTTAGTTGTAGCTACTGACGCATCTCAAAGTAATGAAAAGGCGGGTGTGGGTATATATTGTCCACATTTAGGCTGGTCTTTTTCTGTCCGGCTTCCGGACTTCACCCCAATTTTTGAGGCGGAGTTTCTGGCGGTGGTACTCGCCTTACGGAAATTAGACTCCTCTTTTTCTAAAGTGGCAGTAATTTCCGACTCTCTATCCTTGTGTTCATCTCTCTCTTCGTCGGTGGATTCTGCAATAGTAAAAACCTTTGTCTCCCTGATCCCTAGACATTTGAAAATTGTACATATGGTATGGGTACCAGGCCACAGCAATGTGACTTTAAATGAATATGCTGACAATTTGGCAAAAGAGTCCCTTAATGGCCCCGTATTATCTATCCTTCCGGCGACCGCGTACATTACCGCAGCGAGGTTTCGAAGAAACGTCCTATTAAATATGAAAAATGGACATCTTTTAAGATCTGATGACTACCTGCATCTAAATTATTCTTGGAATAGAAAATTATGTCATTCACGGCAACTTGAGATTTCACTAACAAGGCTGCGATGCCGTATCCCCCCTTTAAATTTCTATCTTTACAGGTCTGGTCTGGCAATGTCTCCCGTCCGCGCATTTTGCGGTGAACAAGAAACATTAGATCACTTTTTATTGTTTTGCTGCCGCTTTACTACGCTGAGAAAACAGTTGATGGAAAGGCCATTGCAACAGCTTGGCCTTAGCTTAAGCAGCCCGACATTGTTATCATTTGGCGCCACCATCCTTGGGCACAGTCACAGGTCTGTGTTTACCGCCATGCAAAATTTTTTACTGGACTCAAATCGTTTGCCTTGCTAAATATTTAAACATCACTTGTTCTACAATTGTAGTGTCAATCTCCCGTGAGTGTTACCACTTTTCATTTTATATTTCACTTATTTCCCGTTTTGTTTCCTTTGCTCTACCCCTCAAATCATTTTTTTATGCAAGTATATTAAAAAAAAACACAAATTCTTTGCTACCCAATTCTTGGCCGATCCCCCTCTGTGGGTATGTGCCATAAGTTATTTGGACAACAACAACAACAACAACAACAACGAGCCGTAGGCGTGGCACCGTGTGCCACAGAAGAACAAAAAGAAGAAGCGCTACACTGCGCTAGGCTTTCAAGCCGCCGGCGTGGCACCGTGTACCGCATAAGAACAAAAAGAAGCGCTACACTGCGCTAGGCTTTCAAGCCGCCTGCGTGGCACCGTGTGCCAAAGAAAAACAAAAAGAAAGAAGAACAAGCGCTACACTGCGCGAGGTTTTCAAGCCGCTGGCGGGCCATCATGTCCCGCAGAAGAACAAACAAAAGCGCTACAGTACGCTATGTTTTCAAGCCGCCGGCGTTCCGCAGTGTGGCACAGAAGAACAAAACGAAGAAGCGCTGCACTGCGCTCGGTTTTCAAGGCATCCGCGCGGCACCATGGCACCGTGTGTCACAAAAGAAGAAAAAGAAAAAGCGCTACCATGCGCTAGGCTTTCAAGCCGCCGGCGTTGCACCGTGGCACTGTGTGCGAAAGAAAAACAAGAAAGAAGAAGAACAAGCGCTACACTGCGCGAGGTTTTCAAGCCTTCATCGTGGCAACATGGCACCGTGCGCCACAGGTGAACAAAAATAAGAAGCGCTACACTCCTATAGGTTTTCAAGCCGTCGGGGAGGCACCGTGGCACCGTATACCGCAGAAGAATAAAAAGAAGAAGCTCACACTGCACTAGGTTTTCACGCCGTCGGTGCGGCACCGTGTGTCACAAAAGAAGAAAAAGATGAAGCGCTACACTGCGCTAGGCTTTCAAGCCGCCGGCGTGGCACCATGCACCTCATAAGAACATAAAGAAGAAGCGCTACACTGCGCTAGGCATTCAAGCCGCCGGCGTGGCGCCGTGTACCACATAAGAACAAAAAGAAGAAGCGCTAAACTGTATGTAGGCTTTTGAGCAGCCGGCGTGGCACCGTGGCACCGTGTGCCAGAGAGAAACAAAGATGAAGAAGAAGCGCTACAGTGCGCCAGGTTTTCAAACCTTCCGAGTGGCACCATGGCACCATGTGCCACAGAAGAATAAAAAGAAGCGCTGAGTGCTACAGTGCGCTCGGTTTTGAAGCCGTCGGCGTGGCACCGTGTGCCAAAGAAAAACAAAAACAAAGAAGAAGAAGCGCTACACTGTGCCAGGTTTTCAAGCCTTTCGGGTGGCACCATGGCACCGTGTGCCACAGAAGAATAAAAAGAAGCGCTAAGCGCTACAGTGGGCTCGGTTTTCAAGCCGTCGGCGAGGCATCGTGGCACCGTGTGCCAAAGAAAACCAAATCGAAGAAGAAAAGCGCTACACTACGCCAGGGTTCCAAGCCTTCCGGGTGGCACCGTGGTATCGTGTGCCACAGAAGAACAAAAAGAAGCGCTACACTGCGCTCGCTTTTCTAGCCGTCGGTGTGGCACCGTGGAACCGTGTGCCACATAAGAACAAAAAGAAGAAGCGCTACACTGCGCTAGGCTTTCAAGCCGCCAGCGTGGCACCGTGTGCCGCATAAGAACAAAAAGAAGCGCTAAACTCGTGTAGGCTTTCAAGCCGCCGGCGTGGCACCGTGCAGCACGTAAGAACAAAAAGAAGAAACGCTACACTGCGCTAGGCTTTCAATCCGCCGGAGTGGCACCGTGTACCGCATAAGAACGAAAAGAAGCGCTAAACTCGTGTAGGCTTTCAAGCCGCCGGCGTGGCACCGTGTACCACATAAGAACAAAAAGGAGAAGCGCTACACTGCGCTAGGCTTTCAAGCTGCCGGCGTGGAACCGTGGCACCGTGCGCCAAAGAAAAACAAAAACGAAGAAGAAGAAGCGCATCAATGCGCCAGCTATTCAAGCCTTCCGAGTGGCACCATGACACGGTGTGCCACAGAAGAACAAAATGAAGCGCTACACTGCGCTCGGTTTTCAAGCCGTCATCGTGGCACCGTGTGCTAAAGAAATACAAAAACGAAGAAGAAGAAGTGCTACTCTGCGCCAGGTATTCAAGCCTTCCGAGTGGCACAATGGCACCATGTGCCACAGACGAACAAAAAGAAGAAGCGCTACACTGCGCTCGGTTATCAAGCCGTCGGCGTGGGACCGTGGCATCGTGCGCCGCAGAACAATAATAAGAAGCGCTACACTCCTATAGGTTTTCAAGACGTCGGCGAGGCACCGTGGTACCGTATACCGCAGAACAAAAAGAAGCGCTGCACTGCGCTCGGTTTTCAAGCCATCGGCGCGGCACCGTGGCACCGTGTAGCAAAAACAAAAACGAAGAACAAGAAGCGCTATACTGCGCTAGGTTTTCAAGCCTTCCGTGTGGCACCATGACACCGTGTGCCGCCGAAGAACAAAAAGAAGAAGCGCTACACTCCTCTTGGTTTTCAAGCCGCCGGCGTGGCACCGTGTGGAACAGAAGAACAGAAAGAATTGCTACACGGCGCAAGGTTTTCAAGCCGCCGGCGTGGCCTCGTGTGCCACAGAAGAACAAAAAGAAGCGCTACTCTGCGCTCGGTTTTCAAGCCGTCATCGTAGCACCGTGGCACCGTGTGCCAAAGAAAAACAAAAATGAAGAAGTAGAATGGCTACTCTGCGCCAGGTATTCAAGCCTTCTGCGTGGCACCATGGCACCGTGTGCCACAGAAAAACAAAAAGAAGCGCTACATTGCGCTCGGTTTTCGAGCCGTCGGTGTGGTACCGTGGCACCGTGTGCCAAAGAAAAACAAAAGCGAAGATGAAGAACAAGAAGAAGCGCTACGCTGCGCCAGGTTTTCAAGCCTTCCGAATGGCACCATGGCACCGTGTGCCAGTTCAGTCCAGTCGCCAGTCGTTCAGTCGTGTGCGACTCTTTGTGACCCTATGGACCATGTCACGCCACACTTTCCAGTCTCTCACTATCTTCCTATCATCACATAACTTTATCTGCAGTGTCTCGAGGATGCCATCTAACCATCGCGTTCGCTGCCTACTCCTTCAAAGGCGACCCTCAACCTTTCCCAACATCAAATCTTTCTCCAGCGACTCCTCCTTCTCCTCAGATGACCAAAGAAACAGAGCTTTAACTTTAGAATTTGACCCTCCAATGAGCAGTCAGGGTTTATGGTCGACAATATCGACTGATTTGATCTTCTGGCAGTACAAGGAACGCTCAATAGTCTTCGTCAGCACCACAATTCAAACGCGTCAATTCTTCGGCGGTCAGCCTTTTTCACAGTCCAACTCTCGCATCCATACATCACAATTGGAAAGACCATAGCACGAGTTATAAGGATCTTGGTTGGCAGGCAGAGGAACAAAAAAAGCGCTACACTGCGCGAGGTTTTCTATCCACCGGCGTGGCACTCTGTACCGCATAAGAACAAAAAGAAGAAGCGCTACACTGCATCGGTTCTCAAGCCGTCGGCGTGGCACCGTGGCACCGTGTGGCAAAGAAAAATAAAAACTAAGAAGAAGAACAAGCGCTACACTGCGCGAGGTTTTCAAGCCGCTGGCGGGCCATCGTGTCCCACAGAAGAACAAAAAAAAAAAAGCGCTACAGTGCGCTAGGTTTTCAAGCCGCCGGCGTTCCGCAGTATGGCACAGAAGTGTAAAACGAAGAAGAGCTGCACTGCGCTCGGTTTTCAAGGCATCGGCGTTGCACCGTGTGCCACAGAAGAAAAATAAGAAGGAGAAGAAGCGCTACACTGCACTAGGTTTTCACGCCGTCGGCGCTGCAACGTGTGTCACAAAAGAAGAAAAAGAAGAAGGGCTACAATGCGCTAGGCTTTCAAGCCGCCGGCGTGGCACCGTGTAGCACTTAAGAACAAAAAGAAGCGCTACACTGCCCTAGGCATTCAAGCCGCCGGCGTGGCACCGTGTACCACATAAGAACAAAAAGAAGGAGCGCTACACTGCTAGGCTTTCAAGCCGCCGGCGTGGCACAGAGTACCACATAAGAACAAAAAGAAGATGCGCTAAACTGCGTGTAGGTTTTCAAGCCCCCGGCGTGGCACCGTGTACCACATAAGAACAAAAAGAAGAAGCGCTAAACTGCGTGTAGGCTTTTCAAGCCGCCGGCGTGGCATCGTGTACCACATAAGAACAATAAAAGGAAGCGCTAAACTGCGTGTAGGGTTTCAAGCCGCCGGTGTGGCACTGTGTACCACATAAGAACAAAAAGAAGCGCTACACTGCGCTAGGCTTTCAAGCCGCCGGCGTGGCACCGTGTACCACATAAGAACAAAACGAAGAAACGCTACACTGCGCTAGGCTTTCAAGCCGCCGGCGTGGCACAGTGAACCACATAAGAACAAAAAGAATAATCGCTAAACTGCGTGTAGGTTTTCAAGCCGCCGGCGTGGCATCGTGTACCACATAAGAACAAAAAGAAGAAGCGCTAAACTGCGTGTAGGCTTTCAAGCCGCCGGCGTGGCACCGTGTACCACATAAGAACGAAAAGAAGAAGCGCTAAACTGCGTGTAGGCTTTCAAGCCGCCGGCGTGGCACCATCTACCACATAAGAACAAAAAGAAGAAGCGCTACACTGCGCTAGGCTTTCAAGCCGCCGGCGTAGCACCGTGTACCACATAAGAACAAAAAGAAGAATCGCTAAACTGCGTGTAGGTTTTCAAGCCGCCGGCGAGGCATCGTGTACCACATAAGAACAAAAAGAAGAAGCGCTAAACTGCGTGTAGGCTTTCAAGCCGGTTGCGTGGCAGCGTGTACCACATAAGAACAAAAAGAAGAAGCGCTAAAGTGCGTGTAGGCCTTCATGCCGCCGGCGTGGCACCGTGTAACACATAAGAACAAAAAGAAGAAGCACTAAACTGCGTGTAGGCTTTCAAGCCGCCGGCGTGGCACAGTGTACCACATAAGAACAAAAAGAAGAAGCGCTAAACTGCGTGTAGGTTTTCAAGCCGCCGGCGTGGCACAGTGTACCACATAAGAACAAAAAGAAGAATCGCTAAACTGCGTGTAGGTTTTCAAGCCGCCGGCGAGGCATCGTGTACCACATAAGAACAAAAAGAAGAAGCGCTAAACTGCGTGTAGGCTTTCAAGCCGGTTGCGTGGCAGCGTGTACCACATAAGAACAAAAAGAAGAAGCGTTAAAGTGCGTGTAGGCTTTCAAGCCGCCGGCGTGGCACCGTGTACCGCATAAGAACAAAACGAAGCGCTGCACTGCGCTAGGCTTTCAAGCCGCCTGCGTGGCACCGTGTGCCAAAAAAAAAACAAAAACGAAGAAGAAGTAGCACTACACTGCGCCAGGTATTCAAGACTTCCGAGTGGCACCATGACACCGTGCGCCACAGAAGAACAAAAATAAGAATCGCTACACCCCTATAGGTTTTCAAGCCGTCGGCGAGGCACCGTGGCACCGTACACCGCAGAAGAAAAAGAAGAGCTACAGTGCGCTAGGTTTTCAAGCCATCGGCGTGCCACCGTGTGCCGCAGAAGACCAAAACGAAGAAGCGCTACACGCCCTATTGCAAAAAACAGCTTCTCTAGTGCGAAACCAGTAAGATTTTCGCGCTGGTTTTTCACTGGATCTGCTGGGCACGCTGGAGGTCTGTGATATTCACTGGAGCAGTAACGGGAAGACACTGGCTGCACTGCTGTGATGGGAGAAAAACGCTGGGATTAGCCTTTTGACGCTGGGTGTGTCGCTGGCATCCGCGATGCACTGGGAGAAGCGCTGTATGTGCGCTGGGGCCGCACTGGTTCCAGTGCCCCAGTATAGCTGTTGCGGCCTGCGGCGTCAGCCGGAGTAGCATCCTTCAGGGGCCAACAGGGCAACAGCGTACTTGCAATCGATCATCGGGGCGCATATGAAAAATTTGGTTCAAGCAAGCGCTTTTTGCTGCGAAGTCGTTGCGCATTTGTAACAAAACAAAAGCAGTATCTTTTTTCTAGAGTTTCCATGTTTCAATAGGTCGTTTCGAGCGTTTCGAGAGAGACCACGACCGCCGCGCCTCTATTTCATGACACATCGACTATCAACGCACAACTAAAGCTGGAATTGAATAATGTGGGCTACCATGCATAACCAACTTCACAGCTGATCTTAAGGGCACTCTAACACAATGATTACTGCCAAAATGTTCAATGCGGGCTCAATCGCAGGCGAGGGTAGCATGCACCACGGCCCAGTATGAACAGCAGAAAGAAAAACTAAAACGAGGAAGAGCGTAGTTTACCGAGCTATGGGCGCATGAGAGAAAAAACAACAGCATACAGCGCTTGTAATGCATAATATTTGGCGTGTTTCTCAAGCTTTTGCGCTCCTTCTTACTCTGCGTATGAAGCAGCCGAGCCTTCAGTCATCGCGACGCTTCCCGCAATGTTTACATACAAATAAGGTTTAGTTACACGCAATATAGGGTCATCGCTGTGGCACCTGCCGGTATTGAAGGTTGGTCGCACTGTTTTCCTTGAAGGTTTGTACTAAAGCGCCGTGTTCAGCGAAAATTACGCCCACGGTAGCAGAGCACCACCGAGGAGCCGGCGTTGGTAAATTTGCCAGCGATGTCAAACTCCACATGGTAAAATGATTCCAGTGCACAAAATAGCGCGCATAGGTATCCAGAATATTAGTTGCAAGTCGTGAGAGCAGACAGCAAGCTCCAATGGTCAAGAAGTTGTAATTGTTAGAGCGGTAGCAATGGGGCCTGTAGACTGCGAAACATGAAGTCCCAACCTTATAAATGCGGGTCATGAGATAATATGCAAAAATATTTCAAGAAAATCCAGTTCTCTACGTGGACGAGTAGGATTGTTTTGGTCGCGTAGATAAATAAAGCGCGATACAACCTGGCGCATAAATAAATGCACAAGCCCTAGTCCTTCTTGGCAGGAAGAAAAAGGTTGGTTCGACTTGTTCTCTCCCATGTCGAAGCCCAAATAAACACAGCAAAAACACGATGACTTTTTTGTACACTGATCCTCATGGCACCCAACACATTCATTACATACCAGATCTTAGATACAAGGAACAGATTGCAGATTGTGGCTCGGGAAAACATCGACAATTGCTTTCCTTGCCATGCGTCAGCCTTTTCTTTTGCAGACAACGCTTGGTTAGCCCAATATGGCTCTGGGTCGCGATAGGCATCAAGCGGTACACCAAGATAACGTTTTGGAAGAGATGCCCAATTGAGCCGACAAAAATTGTCCGACGTGGCTTCCCAGTCTCCATGCCAAAAGCCATGACTCTTTTCCCAGTTTATCTGGGCCCCGGTGCACTCACAAAATTGTTGTACAACAGTTGGGGCATGCTGAATACTATCTCTGTCGGAGCAAAAAATGGCGATATCATCGGCGTAAGCCAAGATTTTAACATGGGCCGCCTGCAGTCTATAACCTGTTATAAGTTGGCTATTTGCATTGGCCAAACAGAGTGGCTCGAGGTAAACAGCGAACAGCAAGGGTGACAGCGGACATCCTTGCCTCACGGACGACAAAACTGGCAGGCTGCCAGTGAGTTCTCTGTTTACTATGACTCGCGTTGAGCACTTCGTGTAGGCCATTCTCACTCCCTCCGGACAGTGATTCAAGTCAGGCTCAGCAGACTCCTTCCAGGGTTCGTGGTGTCGTCACGTCAAAATATGTGCGGTGCCGTGACTGGATATCTGCGTGAAGTTATGCTTGCTTATAGGTTGTTAAATGTGCGTTTCTCTCATGAATATCTGTGCAATGTAACCAAGAAGAAACTATATAGAGACCTCACTGACATCACGCTTCCCCAGCCATTGTACCGTTCGCCATACCGTGGAGGCCCCGGACAAGACGTCCTTAAAAGAGTTAAAAGAATGCCGGTAATATCTTCATACAAAACGTTTTTCTTTAAATTGCACACTAACACGCTACCCGTTAAGGCATGGCTTCATAGCAAAGGCATCTTCGTACCCTGGACTACCAATTGTTTTTTATGCCAAAAACCTGAAACAATAAAGCATGTTTTTCTTGACTGCTGGGACCCAATATTTCACTGGGATGTTTTACAGCGCACGCTTAAGAAACAGTTACCACTCGATCCATATGGAATAAGGTTTTTGCCGATAGAAATATCACAGGATATACCATATGATTTGATTATGTTTCTGGGCCTGCACTCAATATGGAAAACTAGGATGCAATTTGAACATGCTGATCTTGTCGTGCGTCCTGTTCGCGAGCATTTTGTTGAAAGGGTCGTTTCACTAAGAGAGTGTTACAGAGCACTCCCTGATCCACCAGAATGGATTACCTTGCTTGATGTTTTGGTGTTGCTGAGAGAATTTTAATCCGTGTTTGCAGAAGCCTGGCTTACGCGTTTTATGCACTGTATTTCTGATTTCACTTTCAAATGTCAAAGTCGGCAATAAAGAAAAAAAAACTCTACGTGGACGAGTAGTTAGCGTGCTGAGCTAGTGATTGATGTATGCCCCGGGACGGAGTTCGAGGCGCGCTTGGTGCACTGATTTTTTTAGTTTTTTCTATGTACCTAACTTGTTTCGTTACTTTTTACTTTTTAATTTTTATCCCACGCCTTTTTTTCTGCGGGCGAAAAGCCGCCAGTGCGGAGCGTCCCAGTATGCCGCGTCCCTGTGCGCCATGTTTCCAGCGTCATACTGGGACCATAATCATGTATAGCGCTGGGGCGCTGGGACCCAGTGGCACTAGTTTTTGCAATAGGGCTGCGCAACGTTTTCAAGCCGCTGGCGGGCCATCATGTCCCACAGAAGAACAAAAACAGCGCTACAGTGCACTAGGTTTTCAAGCCGCCGGCGTGGCACCGTGTGCCATAGAAGAGCAAAACGAAGAAGCGCTGCACTACGCTCGGTTTTCAAGCCATCGGCGTGGCACCGTGGCACCGTGTTCCAAAGAAAAACAAAAACAAACAAGAAGCAGAAGCGCTACACTGCGCCAGGTTTTCAAGGTTGCAGCGTGGCGCCATGGCGCCGTGTGCCACACAAGAACAAAAAGAAGAAGTGCTACACTCCTATAGGTTTTCAAGCCATAGACGAGGCACTGTGTTCCAGAGAAGAGGAAAAAGAAGGAGACGAAGCGCTACACTGAGCTTGGTTTTCAAGCCGTTGGCGTGGCACCGTGTGAAACAGAAGATCAAAACGAAGAAGTGCTACACTGCGCTAGGCTTTCAAGCCGCCCGCGTGGCACCGTGGCACCGTGTGACAGAGAAAAACAAAAACGAAGAAGAAGAAGAAGCGCTACACTGCGGCAGGTATTCAAGCCTTCCGAGTGGCACCATGGCACCCTGAGCCACAGAAGAACAAAAAGAAGCGCTACACTGCGATCGGTTTTCAAGCCATCGGCGTGGCACCGTTTGCCAAAGAAAAACAAAAACGAAGAAGAAGCGCTACACTGTGCCAGGTATTCAAGCCTTCCGAGTGGCACCATGGCACCCTGTGCCACAGAAGAACAAAAAGAAGCGCTACACTGCGATCGGTTTTCAAGCCATCGGCGTGGCACCGTGTGCCAAAGAAAAACAAAAACGAAGAAGAAGAAGCGCTACACTGCGCCAGGTATTCGAGCCTTCCGAGTGGCACCATGGCACTGTGTGCCACAGAACAAAAAGAAGCGCTACATTGCGCTAGGTTTTCAAGCCGCCGGCGTGGCACCACATAAGAACAATAAGAAGCGCTACACTGCGCTAGGCTTTCAAGCCGCCGGCGTGGCACCGTGGCCCCGTTTGACAGAGAAAAACTAAAACGAAGAAGAAGCGCTACACTGCGCCAGGTATTCAAGCCTTCAGAGTGGCACCATGCCACCCTGTGCGACAGAAGAACAAAAAGAAGCGCTACACGGCGCTCGGGTTTCAAGCCGTCGGCGTGGCACCGTGGCACCGTGTTCCAAAGAAAAACAACGACGAAGAAGAGGAAGAAGCGCTACATGCACCAGGTTTTCAAGCCTTCATCGTGGCACCATGGCACTGTGAGCCCCAGAAGAACAAAAATAACAATCGCTACACTCCTATAGGTTTTCAAGCAGTCGGCGAGGCACCGTGGCACCGTATACCGCAGAACAAAAAGAAGTGCCACAGTGCGCTAGGTTTTCAAGCCATTGGCGTGGCACTGTGTGCAACAGAAACACAAAACGAAGAAGCGCTGCACTGCGCTAGGCTTTCAAGCGGCCGGCTTGGCACCGTGGCACCGTGTGCCAGAGAAAAACAAAAACGAAGAAGAAGAAGAAGCGCTATACTGGGCTAGGTTTTCAAGCCTTCGGTGTGGCATTATGGCACCGTGTGCCGCAGAACAACAAAAAAAGAAGGGCTACACTCCTCTAGGTTTTCAAGCCTTCGGCGAGGCACCGTGTGCGACAGAAGAGGAAAAAGAAGGATACGAAGCGCTACACTGAGCTTGGTTTTCATGCCGTTGGCGTGGCACCGTCTGCGAAATGAGAAAATTAGGAAGGAGAAGAAGCGCTACACTCCTATAGGTTTTCGAGCAGTAGGCGAGGCGCCGTGGCACCGTATAGTGCAGAACAAAAAGAAGCGCTACAGTGCGCTAGGTTTTCAAGCCATCGGCGAGGCACCGTGTGCCATAGAAAAACAAAACGAAGAAGCGCTGCACTGCGCTCGGGTTTCAAGCCATCGGCGCGGCACCGTGGCACCGTATTCCATAGAAAAACAAAAACGAAGAAGAAGCGCTACACTGCGCTAGGTTTTCAAGCCTTCCGTGTGGCACCATGGCACCGTGTGTCGCAGAAGAACCAAAAGAAGCGCTACACTCCTCTAGGTTTTCAAGCCGTCGGCGAGGCACCGTGTGCGACAGAAGAAGAAAAAGAAGAAGCGCTACACTGCACTAGGTTTTCGAGCTACCGGCGTGGCACAGTGTAAAACAGAAGAACAAAAAGAAGCGCTACACTGCGCTAGGCTTTCAAGCCGTCGGCGTGGCACCGTGTACCACATAAGAAGCGCTACACTGTGCTAGGTTTTCAAGCCGTCGGCGTGGCACCATGGCACCGTGTGTCAAAGAATAACAAAAACGAAGAAGACAAAGAAACGCTAGACTGCGCCAGGTTTTCAAGCCTTCATCGTGGCACCATGGCACCGTGCGCCACAGAAGAACAAAAATGAGAAGCGATACAATAATATAGCTTTTCAAGCCGTCGGCGAGGCACCGTGGCACCGTACACCGCAGAAGAACAAAAAGAAGCGCTACAGTGCGCTAGGTTTTCAAGCCATCGGCGTTGCGCCGTATGCCACAGAAAAACTAAAACGAAGAAGAAGAAGCGCTACACTGCGCTAGGTTTTCAAGGCTTCCGTGTGGCACCATGGCACCGTGTGCCGCAGAAGAACGAAAAGAAGAAGAAGCGCTACACTCTTCAAGGGTTTCAAGCGGTTGGCGAGGCACCGTGTGCGACAGAAGAGGAAAAAGGACACGAAGCGCAACACTGAGCTTGGTTTTCAAGCCGTTGGCGTGGCACCGTGTGCCACAGAAGAACAAAAAGAAGAAGCGCTACACTGCTCTAGGCTTTCAAGCCGCTTGCGTGGCGCCTTGGCACCGTGTGCCAAAGAAAAACAAAAGCGAAGAAGAAGTAGCGCTAAACTGGGCTAGGTTTTCAAGCCTTCCGAGTGGCACCATGGCACCGTGTGACACAGAAGAGCAGAAAGAAGCGCTACACTGCGCTCGGTTTTCATTCCGTCGGCGTGGCACCGTGGTACCGTGTGCCAAAGAAAAACAAAAGCGAAGAAGAAGAAGCGCTACACTGCTCCAGCTTTTCAAGCCTTCATCGTGGCAACATGGCACCGTGTGCCACAGAAGAACAAAAATAACACGTGCTACACTCCTATAGGTTTTGAAGTCGTCGGCGAGGCACCATGGCACTGTATACCGCAGAAGAATAAAAAGAAGAAGCGCTACAGTGCGCTAGGTTTTCAAGCCATCGGCGTTGCGGCGTATGCCACAGAAAAACTAAAACGAAGAAGAAGAAGCGCTACACTGCGCTAGGTTTTCAAGGCTTCCGTGTGGCACCATGGCACCGTGTGCCGCAGAAGAACGAAATAAGAAGAAGCGCTACACTCTTCAAGGGTTTCAAGCGGTTGGCGAGGCACCGTGTGCGACAGAAGAGGAAAAAGGACACGAAGCGCAACACTGAGCTTGGTTTTCAAGCCGTTGGCGTGGCACCGTGTGCCACAGAAGAACAAAAAGAAGAAGCGCTACACTGCTCTAGGCTTTCAAGCCGCTTGCGTGGCGCCTTGGCACCGTGTGCCAAAGAAAAACAAAAGCGAAGAAGAAGTAGCGCTAAACTGGGCTAGGTTTTCAAGCCTTCCGAGTGGCACCATGGCACCGTGTGACACAGAAGAGCAGAAAGAAGCGCTACACTGCGCTCGGTTTTCATTCCGTCGGCGTGGCACCGTGGTACCGTGTGCCAAAGAAAAACAAAAGCGAAGAAGAAGAAGCGCTACACTGCGCCAGCTTTTCAAGCCTTCATCGTGGCAACATGGCACCGTGTGCCACAGAAGAACAAAAATAAGACGCGCTACACTCCTATAGGTTTTGAAGCCGTCGGCGAGGCACCATGGCACTGTATACCGCAGAAGAATAAAAAGAAGCGCTACAGTGCGCTAGGATTTCAAGCCATCGGCGTGGCACCATGTGCCACAGAAGAAAATTAGGAAGGAAAGAAGCGCTACACTTCTCTAGGTTTTCAAGCAGTCGGCGAGGCACCGTGGCACCGTATACCGCAGAACAAAGAAAAGCGCTACAGTGCGCTAGGATTTTCAAGCCATCGGCGTGGCACCGTGTGCCATAGAAAAACAAAACGAAGAAGTGCTGCACTGCGCTCGGATTTGAAGCCATCGGCGCGGCACCGTGGCACCGTGTGCCATTGGAAAACAATAACGAAGAGGAAGAAGAAGCGCTACACTGCGCTATGTTTTCAAGCCTTCCGTGTGGCACCACGGCACCGTGTTTCGCAGAAGAACAAAAAGAAGAAGCGCTACACTCCTTTTGGTTTTCAAGCCGCCGGCGAGGGACCGTGTGCGACAGAACAGGAAAAAGCAGAAGCCCTACACTACACTAGGTTTTCAAGCCGCCGGCGTGGTACCATGTACCACAGTAGACCAAAAAGAAGAAGCGCTACACTACGTTAGGCTTTCAAGCCGCCGGCGTGGCACCGTGGCACCGTGTGCCAAAGAAAAACAAAAACGAAGAAGAAGAAGCGCTATACCGCGGCAGGCATTCAATCCTTCCGTGTGGCACAATGGCACCGTGTGCCGCGGAAGAACAAAAAGAAGCGCTACACTGCGCTCGGTTTTCAAGTCGTCGGCGTGGCACCGTGTGCGAAAGAAAAACAAAAACGAAGAAGAAGCGCTACACTTCGCCAGGTATTCGAGCCTTCGGAGTGGCACTATGGCACCGTGTGCCACAGAAGAGCTACAGAAGAGCTACAGAAGAGCTACAGAGCCACAGAAAAGAAGCGCTACACTGAGCTAGGCTTTCAAGCCGCCGGCGTGGCACCGTGGCGTGGCACCGTGTGCCAAAAAAAAAAAAACAAAAACGAAGAAGAAGAAGCGCTTCACGGCGCCAGGTATTCAAGCCTTCCGAATAACACCATGGCACCGTGTGCCACAGAAGAACAAAAAAAAAGAAGGAGCAGAAGAAAAATTTTTGCTACACTTCGGAGCGTTTTAAGCCGTCGGCGTGGCACCTCGTGCCAGAGAAAAAAAAAGAAGCATAAGAGCAAGCTCGACACTGCGCTAGGTTTTGAAGCCGTCGGCGTGGCATGATAGCACCTTGTGCCATAGAAGAACAAAGAGAAGAGGAAGCGCTACACTGCGCTAGCTTTTCAAGCCGTCAGCGTGGTAACGTGGCACGGTGTGCCCCAGATGAAGAAAAAGAAATAGAAGAAGCGCTACAGTGGGATAGGTTTTAAAGTCTTCGTCGTGGTACCGTGGCATCGTGTGCCATAGAAGAAGAAAAAGAAGAACATGAAGCGCTACACTGCGCTAGCTTTTCAAGCCGTCGGCGTGGCACCGTGGCACCGTGTGCCATAGAAGATGAAAAAGAAGAAGAAGCGCTACAGAGCGCTAGATTTTGAAGACGTCGGCATGGTACCGTAGCACCGTGTGCCAAAGTAGAACAAAAAGAAGAAGCGTTACATTGCGCTAGATACTCAAGCCTTCCGAGTGGCAGCGTATGCCACGGAGAGAGAGAGAGGGAAAACTTTATATATTGCAGAAAAAAAATAATAATCTAGAACCCGCGTGGTTGGGTCCTCAGTCCAGGTCTCCCGCGGCCTTTGCTGTCCTACTGGCCCGTTCAATCAGCCAAAGCTGGTCTTTCGACTCCGAACTGGACAGCGCAGCCTCCCACTGCCCCGGCTTGGCGTTGTGAATTATCGGCACTGCATCTATTTTCTGGCAGGACCATGTGATATGATAAATTGTCAGTTTCTGTCCACACCAGGGACATGTGTCCCTGTATATGGTTTATTGTATTTTGCTGTATAAAGACAGGCATGGATAAGAACGTGTTGTTAGCTGCCGCCAAGGCAGTGACTGCTCCCGGTTTAACAACTTGTGGGGCGGAGGATACCGTCTTCTGGTCCTCCGGTAGTGCACAAAAATGTCAGCGTAGGTACGAGTCACTGCTTCGGTCTCTTCGGCCTCTGACCTCCCTCAGTTTGCATAATCTCGAGCTATAGATCGGCCTGGATGTTCCCGGCAATGTCGCCGTGTCCCGGAGCCCAAAGTTCGAGTTGTTTTGTGCCGCTTATCCAGCCGGCCATCAATATGGCGGCCGATTTTTTGTCACTTCTGCCGGTGGTGAATCCTCGGGAATCGGCTTGCGAATCGGTCATTGCTACCAGCGAATGCCCGAACCTATTGCCCTCCGCTGGACAGGCCGCCATTGGAAACTGACCCTGGCAACGTTTAATGCTAGATCCCTAGCTAGTGAAGCTAGCTTAGCAGTGCTGTTAGAGGAACTAGAGGGCATGAAATGGGATGTCATAGGGCTTAGTGAGGTTAGGAGGCCGAATGAGGCATATACTGTACTGAAAGATGGGCATGTACTGTGTTATCGAGGCTTACCAGAGAGGCGACAACTAGGAGTAGGTTTCCTTGTCAATAAATATATAGCGGGCAATATGGATGAATTCTGTAGTATTAATGAGAGGGTTGCAGGCATCGTAATTCGGCTTAATAAGCGGTATAAACTGAAGGTTGTACACGCCTATGCACCTACATGTAGCTATGATGACCAGGCAATTGAAAGCTTCTACGAAGATGTAGAATCGGCAATGCGAAAAGTAAAGACGCAGTATACTGTACTAATGGGCGATTTCAATGCCAAGGTAGGGAAAAAACGGGCAGGAGACAAGGTAGTAGGTGACTATGGCATTGGTTCTAGGAATAGCAGGGGGGAGTTACTAGTTGAGTTTGCAGAGCGCAATAACTTACGAATCATGAATACCTTCTTCAGCAAACGGAAGAACCGGAAATGGACATGGAAAAGTCCTAACGGAGAGACTAAAAATGAAATCGACTTCATAATGTGTTCAACCCCCGCCATTATGCAAGATGTAGAGGTAATCGGGAAAGTGCGATGCAGTGACCACAGGATGGTGAGGTCCCGAATTAGCCTAAATCTGAAGAAGGAACGCAACAGATTAGTAAGAAAGAAACCCATCAACGAATTGGCGGTGAGGGGGAGGGCAGAAGAGTTCAGGATCTCACAACAGAATAGGTTTTCAGCTCTAACTGAGGATGGCGACATTACCCTAGAGGCAAGGAACAATAATTTCAGAGATATCATTACTGAGTGCGCGGTAGAAGTAGGCGGTAAGATAGTTAGAGAGGATACCGGTAAGCTGTCTAAGGAGACGAAAGATTTGATTAAGAAACGCCAGAGTATGAAAGCTTCCAATCCAACAGACCAGATCGAATTGGCCGAGATATCGAAGCTAATCAATAAGCGCAAGGTGGCCGATATTAGGAAGTATAACATGGAGAAAATTGAGCATGCTGTAAAGAACGGGGGAAGCCTTAAAGCGGTAAAGAAGAAATTGGGCATAGGCAAAAACCAGATGTATGCGATAAGGGACAAGGCGGGCAACGTCATCACTAATATGGAAAAGATAGTCAAAGTAGCCGAGGAGTTCTATACAGATCTCTACAGTAGCCAAAGTAGTCAAGACCGTAATGAGATTGGCGGTAGGGAAAAACAGTCAGACGTTCCACCAGTGACGAAGGACGAGGTCAAGAAAGCACTAGAAAGTATGAAAAGGGGGAAATCAGCTGGAGAGGATCAGATAACTACAGATTTGCTGAAGGACGGGGGGGATATCGTGCTAGAAAACCTGGCCACCCTGTATACGCAGTGCCTGGTGTCATCGACGGTACCGGAACCATGGAAGAATGCAAACATTATCCTCATTCACAAGAAAGGGGACTCTAAGGACATTAAAAATTACAGACCAATCAGCTTACTGTCTGTTACGTATAAGGTATTTACTAAGGTAATCGCTAATAGAATCAGGACAACCTTAGACTGCAATCAAGCAAAGGATCAAGCAGGGTTTCGGAAACGGTACTCTACTATCGATCATATCCATACCATCAATCAGGTGATAGAAAAATGCTCGGAATATAACCAGCCCTTATACATAGCATTCATTGATTACGAAAAAGCATTTGACTCAGTTGAAACCTCGGCGGTGATGCAGGCATTGCGAAATCAGGGGGTAGACGAGCCATACGTGAAAGTGCTGGAAGATATATATAGCGGCTGCACAGCAACCATAGTTCTGCATAAAGAAAGTAACAAAATTCCCAGAAAGAGAGGTGTTAGGCAAGGAGACACAATCTCCCCAGTACTATTCACAGCTTGTTTAGTGGAAGTATTCAGAGACTTGGAATGGGAGCAGTTAGGGATAAGGGTAGATGGAGAATACCTCAGTAATCTGCGATTTGCTGATGACATTGCCTTGCTAAGCAACTCGGGGGATGAACTGCAAATAATGATTGATGACCTAGACAGGAAAAGTAGAAAGGTAGGCTTGAAAATCAATATGCAGAAGACTAAAGTAATGTTCAACAGCCTCGGGAAGGAACAGCAGTTTACATTAGGTAGCGAAATACTGGAAGTAGTAGGAGAATATGTCTACTTAGGACAGGTAGTAACCGCAGACCCGGACCACGAAAAGGAAATAACAAGAAGAATACGATTGGGATGGAGCGCATTTGGCAAGCACTCGCAGATTATGACTAGCAGCTTACCGGTATCGCTCAAGAGGAAAGTATACAACAGTTGCATCTTGCCTGTGCTCACCTATGGGGCTGAAACGTGGAGGCTAACCAAGAGAGTTCTACTTAAGTTGAGGACAACCCAGAGGGCTATGGAACGAAAAATGGTAGGGGTAACATTAAAAGATAGAAAGCGTGCAGAGTGGGTCAGAGAAATAACTCAAGTTACCGACATTCTAGTAGAAATTAAGAAGAAGAAATGGACATGGGCAGGACATGTAGTGCGAAGAGAGGATAACCGATGGTCGCCGAGGGTAACAAACTGGATTCCAAGGGAAGGAAAGCGTAGCAGGGGGCGGCAGAAAGTTAGGTGGGCGGATGAGATTAAGAAGTTCGCAGGGGTCAAGTGGATGCAGCTAGCACAGAACCGGGTTAAGTGGAGAAATATGGGAGAGGCCTTCGCCCTGCAGTGGGTATAATGAGGCTGATGATGATGATGATGATGATTGCCCTCAGCGATCGCTAGAGGAATAGCGGCCTCGTCGGCATCAGACAAGGTGCAGTTCCGTAGCGAGGCGCTCGTTTTCTCCTTTAGCTGGAAGTCTACCACCGTCACCACCGCATCTCTTTCGTTTGAATACATCGCCGCATCTACATAGACACCCCGTCTGGGTGACGCAGTGGTTACGGCGCTCTACTATTGTTCCCAAGGACGCGGGATCGAATCCCAGCCTCGGCGGCCGCTTTTAGGTGGAGACGAAGAGCAAGGCGCCCGTGTGCTGTGCGATGTCAGTGCACGTTAAAGAACCCCAGGTGGTCTAAATTACCGGAGCCCTCCACTACGGCGTCTCTCATAGCCTGAGTTGCTTCGGGACGTTAAACCCCACAAACCAAACCAAACCAAGCATACACAGACGGTGTTCTTGTTCTGATGGATCTTGGCTAAGTCTTTCACCCTGACCCTGAGCCTACCCTGATGAGCAACAGAATGGATGTTCTTGGGAATTGGCGCTGCTACAAATGTAAACCGGATCGCGTCCGGTATATCTATTGTCCGTTCAATCTCCAGCATGTGGCCACAATAACCTAGTCTTCGGAGGAGCGCTCGTCTCGCCGTAGTGCGTTGTAGCCTCATCTTCTGAGAGATAAGCTGCGCTTCCCGGTGCTTTTCGTGTGTGTTCGTTAAGCTAAGGGCCATTAAATTCGCGTTTGCAGTTCTTATTTTCAGCCCCAGTGCTGTCTTGTACGTCTTCCTGAGAATCGATTCGACTTGCTCTTTCTCCGTCTGGCTCAGGTGTCGATAGTGAAGATTATACGTAGCTCTGCTTAAAACAAGCGCCCGCACTAACTTCACCGCATCTTCCTCCTTCATCCCCTTTCTTCTATAGGTCACTTGCCTAATAATTCTCGTTATCTGGGCCGAAGATTCAGATAGCAGTCTGAACGTTGGTTGCGACCTCTGATTGGACTAAATCCATATTCCCAACACTCTCAGCACGCGCACGTCTGGTATGCGAACCCCAGCTAGCAAAACTGTGAGGTCAACTTTACTGTCGTGTTGGGGCCTATATACTCGGAGAATGTCAGATTTTTCGGGCGAACACGAAATATCCCTAGCCTTTGCGTAGCTGTCGGCAAAATCTGCGGTTGCTTGCAGCCTCTCTGCCTTCAGATCTAGCGAGCCCTCCGTTGTCCAAGCCTTTATGTCATCGTTGTATATTGCGGGCCGAATGCCGTCTATGGCGTTCAGCTTCTCCGCAAACCAACCATTGGATGTTGAAGGAAAGGGACGAAATTACAGATCCTTGAGGCGTACCTTTGTTAGGCATCTTGAACTTGTCCGATCGCAAGTCGACGATCCCTATAGTCGCGGCCCTGTGCGTAAGGAAGGCCTTGACGTAGCCGTGAATCGTTCTCCCGCGATGTAGATTGCTCAGACCCGATAGTATGGCTTCCTGAATAACATTGTCGATCTTGTCCGATCGCAAGTCGCCGATCCCTATAGTCGCGGTCCTATCCGTAAGGTAGGCCTTGACGTAGCCATGAATCTTTCTCCCGCAATGTAGATTCCTCAGACCCGATAGTATGACTCCATGAATAACATTGTCGAGGTCGAGAGCCATGATCACATGCTCTCCATACTTTAGCACAGAAGAACAATAAGAAGAGGAAGCGCCACATTGCGCATGTTTTGCAAGCCGTCGGCATGACTCAGTGGCACCATGCGCCACAGAAAAACGAAAAGAAGAAGAAGCTCAGGAAGAAGCGCAACACTGCGCTAGGTTTTCATGCCATCGGCGTGGCACCGTTTGCCACAGAAGAACAAAAAGAAGAAGAGATAAAAACAGCATGCCGAGCGATTGGAAAAGCGGCGACGGCAAAAGGCGGAAAGTCAGGCCCGATTAGCTTCTATGACAGGAAACGAGCCGTAGAGTGCTGCTACCCAGGCCGAAGCCACTGCGACACGGCGGGAAGAAAACAGAAGGAGAGGAAAAGCTGCGTGCTCCGCTATAACTGAACATTAGCGTAGACACGGGACTGCAGCTACAATATTAGGAAAAACCGTAGTTAATGCACACAATCTCTTTTTCTGTCGAAGGTGTGCAGCGCCAAAAGCCACTTCTTGCTTTGTACGACTAGTACCATGATAGTTTAGCGTCGTGAAGGAAATGTGGTGCGCAGTGTCTCCACGGCATTGTTTTGAAACGGAAGCGAATAAGGTCAACTTTTAGCGGACATCCAAAGTATTGTGGAGCGATTGCAGTAAAGAAGAATATCACACCAGCGCCTGTGGCGATAAATACGCATGCCGTGATCGTCGGCCAACTCGTTGACGGAGTGCGCCGCAACAGGCCGAGCAGCTAGCCTGCCAACACATGCCGGCGTGGGCCTGCAGGCGACCCGCCATGAAAGGTGGCAGCGAGCAGGGTGCCTCCTCCGGCGCCTCTTGGACGTTTGTTCACAACCCGTTTTATTTCCGATACGACATGATACGCACAAGAGCTACGGTGGCGAGATCACGCTCTCGCTGTTGAATCATTAGCAAAATGGCGCTGTAAAACAACCGCATGCCACGGGCGGGCACAGAGGCCCACGCACGCGATGTGCATCGAGAACACACACAAAGAAAGGTAGAGCTGTTTATTACTACTGGCCTCAGCTTCAGCTCTCCTTAGGCACGCTCTTCTACCTCCGGGCGACATCGGTGGTAGCTCGGATGCGAATGCCGTGGCCCCTGGCTGTGCGCTCCACGCGGTGGCTCACGGTCTCCTCTTCTCCGTCGGCCGCGCTTTTGGTTACATTGGTAGTCGAGATTCCGCCAGGAGGGGAGGAACGCCGCGATGAGACCGTTTGAACATCCTCCTCATCGGTGGTATGCGATGACGACTCTTTCGGGACCGCAGCTGGGACAGGCGCCGGATCCCGTTTCTTGAAAAGGCCAACTGGCGCTCTGCTAACCTGCATCGCTCTTTAGTTAGGTAAGCAAGTGTTCGCAAAGAATGGAACTCGTCGATAGAGCGCTCTGCGGGAACAGGCAACCGTCTTCTTCAATCTGTCTTCCCTGAGCGCGGGCGGCTGCGTGCGTGGCGGTGAACGTGGTGGAGCACAAGGGCGAAGGCGCGTGGGAGCTGCTGGAGCGCCGCCAACAGCCGACAAAGAAAATAAACTTATCTTCCACGGTGGGTGACGGGTATACGTGAAACAAAAGGGTCTCAAGGTGTCCCACAAAGAGCCTGCCCTGCTGAAAAGAAAGTTATAAAAGCAGTTTAGAAAGTCGGTATGAAAACCTCAGCTGTTGGCGGCGTCATATAAGATGACAGTATATTTTTCGGGGGTTTTTGTTTCAGAGAAAAGAGGTGGAAGATGAAAATTTTAGAGCTATGAACTAATATGAATACATGAAAGTTTGAAGGTACCCTAAGCTGCACTTGTGTGTCAAGAACCAGCGTGAATGGGTGCAAACGTTCGGCCCACCTTGAAGATCTTTCGCGTAATTTGCTACTGGCTTCATCACTGAACTCTTATTTAGTGCCTCTGATAATCTGGTTGATCTCATTAGCGTACGGACGTCAGCTAGTACTTTACATCAAAGGCAACCCGATAGAGATTTAATCACCCGGTTCTGCGAAGCCTCACGTCAGGATTCCATGGTTTATTGGTGCCTGCGGAGTGTCACTAAATTAACTCTAGTTTCGCAGCTAGCCCTATGTAAATTTCCTCAAAACATCTATCTTGGTATGCAGTATGTTTGTATCCAGTAATGTAAGAAATCGCCTGGGTTCGTTTTTCTAGCATAAAACTTATTTCCGCATCACGTATTGCGCAGTGAATTCGTCCAGCCAGCGTTCGTCCAGAGGTAAAGTATCGTGCGTCGTCCGCAATTACCACAGAAAGCAGACACCGCGCCATCGTCGACGCATACGCAATGAGGGGCGAACGAACTCGAACAAGGAGGGCGATGGCACGAGAGACATGGTGGCCACGTGGGGGAGAGGCTGGGATGCCTTGAAAACATTTACGAAAGCACTCCTCTTTCTAGACGACATGACAAAAACAAATCACTACCTATGGATAATGCCTATGTGCCTTATACTCCTATGCGTCATATCTGTACCGAATTGTACATTTATATATTAATGTCTATATAAGCAAATGGCCCACACAGAGATGCTCGCTTCAGAATAATTTATTCTGCTTTGGGAAATTCCCATTCAGGAGAATAATGCCAAACGAGATTCGCCGTAGCGACAGATTGTTTTGTAATGCGACGGTTTCCCTATGTCAATGCAATCGTAATAACCTTGTTGCTAGCGCGCTGTCACTTGTTTCAAGACGTCTCGTGATCTACTTTATGTTGCGAGGTTTAAAATGAGGGATGCAATTATCTCGTTTTTTTTTTTTTTTGCGATCCACGCATTACCATTCGTGTGGAAGCAGCTGTTCGAGTTGCCAGCTCCTTCCAACCCGACCTTGGCATCCGGTCATGGATGCCATGACCGGATGACATGACCGGGTCACAGAAACCAGGGGTCAATTTTTGCGTCTACAAGACTCTCATCAGCGAAACGAAATGAGCGCAGGCACATCAATTCACCTATCATCAAGCATGATCAGTTACGTCGTGGCTACCTGGCTGCAAACAGCGAACGGCCACGACACAGGAACTTTGCTCTGACATGGGTGACCAGCGCTCCGCATAAACAGCTTACCATATTTATGCCCGTGATTTTGCGGGGCTACTTGGCTGCAAACGGTCGAAGGATAATTTAATCATGATGCCTTAAGAATTTTCGGGTAAACGGGGCGTCGCACACAAATCATCAGAAGGATTACACTGGAGTGTAGCAGCTAGCAGATGACAGGACCGGGCACTCATTGGAAATCGGGTTTCTTGACGCCTTGAGAAGACATGGCATAAGCGAGTTGGCAGGCGCTGACATGAGCATCTCATCTGAGCCAGCAGGGTGAGAATCTCAACTCCAGCACCCTTGGAACCGGATTTAAACGTACTGTCCCTAGACTACGCAGGCACAACCGAACTGCACGATTACATAGGCGAAGTATATCTATGGCAGATGATTTGTCATGTGAAGGATGACAGGTTGTCATATGAAAGATGGAAGACGCTGTCCTTATGCTACGTCTCTACGGCTCAGTTAAATCGGCCATTTATATCTGTGAAAGGTAATCTTTCGTATAGCTGGGTATATCGCGTCAGTTCATCCTGTAAAGTACGTGTGAAATAATAAGGAAATTAAGTGATTGTTATTACTTAGTTTGAAAGTGTGTGTACGCGAAAGACGGTGCGCAAGGAAAGTCGCGTACAGGAGCAGTAGAGGCTTTTCGCATCATACCTGTATGCAGAATTTGTGCGTTCCCCCTGCGCCAAAATTCGCCAACATCTGGTGCCACCGCGCTTATTTTAAAATTCGCGGTATTGATGACGATACGCGTGAAGTCTCGTGCGGGATCTAGCGATTGTGGAGCCTACCTAGAAATCTTGTCACATGGTTGGTAATCTGTTTTAGTAACCACATTGTATCGGTCACTGTGGGAACCTAAAAAATAATACTTCTTGAGTATTGTTTGCAACACGTCCCGAAACCAAATCGCGTCCTTGCAGATTGTTGAACAGTGTCCAGTTGTAGACGCTACAGCGTCGAGATGGCTGTTAGGAGAAAACAGAAATATGGTTTAGCTACCTAGCTATGAGTTAACAGCGAAAGCTCCGGTGTGCAGTGGACGGGAAACGTATGGGTGAACTATCAAACAGGAATTTTAAGCACCCACTGCGATAAGCAATATTCCTTAAGTCCAAGGTTAAAATAAAAGAGGAATAATCGTAGCGGAAAGAGCCCACATTTCAAGGCTAGATTACGGGTAGCCCTGGCGAAAATTCTCATTGTCGTTATACCGGGTTTCCCAACTAACTTGAACCAAGGGTTGCAAAACAATATATTTGAGGTAGGTAATTAAAACTAGCTGCATACAACTCCCATCTTCCTTGTCCACCACAGGCAATGTTTTGTTTAGCAATCACTAGATTAGCTAATTATGTTAATTTGTCTAACTTACTAATAATGACTTTAGACTTTAAATGTGAATTGCAAAATTAGAGAGCACCTTCAGAAACCCCCCTTCCATTAATTGCTTGCATACATATATTAAGACAGCGTGAACTCTCAGGGTTAACACAGATGTCTCCGGAAAGATTTTGCATACTCCCAACTCCCGTGCAAAACTTCTAATATCCTCCTACACCCTCTTTGCCCGGCTACGTTAGTTGACCGGGCACACACACTCATAAACCTTTTGCAAACGCAACAAGCTTGCGCGAGCTCCAATTGTTGCGTGCATTTACTTAGACGAGATATCAGAGATGCCTTCCAGCAACATATGAGTCCGTAAAAAACATGTGTAATTGCGTTAAAAAGCTCACTGAGAATTTCTCTGAATGGTAGAACCTTATTCGTATCCTTTTCTTTCTCGCTCTTTGTTGTGGAGGCATCCCGGGAGTTGTCAGATAGGCTTGTACTGTACAAAAAATGTCCGTGTGCTCTATGATGCGTACTTGATCCGTATATTTGGATCAAGGAACGTTGCCAGCACTCAGCTATAATGCAATGCTTTAAGTTATATTGATGTGCAAGATAGAAACCTTGAAATTGCCAGTAGTGCGAGGAATTATAATAACTTACAATAACGGGCGTTTGCTTAGCCACTAACACAACATACGTACTATTTAACCTTCTCGGGAGTTTTACCATATAAAGATTCGGACTTAAAAAGATATGAGCGACATGTCTGTGCAGTTTGTGCAGGTCACTAGTCGAGCAAAGCGGCCATGATGTATGTCGCAGAAAACTAATTGTAAAACTATTGACTGAAGAGAAGGCACTCATGTATTGAGTTTACGATATTTGGCTCCTTAATATTATCCGAAAATGAATAAACAGCGTCGGTGACTCCGTTTTCAAACTTTGTAATCGCTAAAGGCCGTATCCGGAAAATGGCGTATTTGAGAGTTTGTTGACTGCGCTTTTCTACACTGCATATCTTTAAATTGTGATGGCGAGTTTTATTGCCCGTAAAATTGCGTCATATTAATTTGCTTCATGAGGTACACAAAGCGTGTGTTGTATTTTATAGATTACAACAGTATATTTATACATTTAAATTGTTACAACATTTTTTTTACAGACGCAATGCTGGAATGGTGTACTCGGCTGTCTTTTGAATACTTTTGTTTCTCCGCATTACTGAATAATGATGGGTGGTTAGGTTCGTGGGAATTAACGGCCCAATACGAATCAGGATATGAGAGACACCGTAGTGGAAACCTCAGGAAATTTCGACCACATGGGGTACTTACACGCGCAATGACATCACACAGCACAAGGGCGCCTGTTTTTTCACCTCCACCGAAAAGCGGCCGCCGAGGTCGGGATTCGATCCTGTATCCTTGGGAGCAGTAGTCGAGTACCCTAACCACTGCGCCACCCCGACGGGGTGAATATGAATGAATGGATGGGCGTTCCCTTTGAAATGGGGTGGTGGCTATTGCCACTATGCTCGCATTTTCTCTACATTTATATGTTAATAATTTGGACTAGCTCGGCATTAGGTTTCATCATCATCATCATCATCATCATCATCATCATCATCAGCCTGGTTATACCCACTGCAAGGCGAAGGCCTCTCGCATGTTTCTCCACTTAACCCGGTTCTGTGCAAGCTGCATCCACTTGACCCCTGCGAACTTCTTAATCTCATCCGCCCACCTAACTTTCTGCCGCCCCCTGCTACGCTTTCCTTCCCTTGGAATCCAGTTTGTTACCCTCAGCGACCATCGGTTATCCTCTCTTCGCACTACATGTCCTGCCCATGTCCATTTCTTCTTCTTAATTTCTACTAGAATGTCGGTAACTTGAGTTATTTCTCTGACCCACTCTGCACGCTTTCTATCTCTTAGTGTTACCCCTACCATTTTTCGTTCCATAGCCCTCTGGGTTGTTCTCAACTTAAGTAGAATTCTCTTGGTTAGCCTCCACGTTTCAGCCCCATAGGTGAGTACAGGCAAGATGCAACTGTTGTATACTTTCCTCTTGAGCGATACCGGTAAGCTGCTAGTCATAATCTGCGAGTGCTTGCCAAATGCGCTCCATCCCAATCTTATTCTTCTTGTTATTTCCTTTTCATGGTCCGGATCTGCGGTTACTACCTGTCCTAAGTAGACATATTCGTCCACTACTTCCAGTATTTCGCTACCTAATGCAAACTGCTGTTCCTTCCCGAGGCTGTTGAACATTACCTTAGTCTTCTGCATGTTGATTTTCAAGCCTACCTTTCTACTTTTCCTGTCTAGGTCATCAATCATTATTTGCAGTTCATCCCCCGAGTTGCTTAGCAAGGCAATGTCATCAGCAAATCGCAGATTACTGAGGTATTCTCCATCTACCCTTATCCCTAACTGCTCCCATTCCAAGTCTCTGAATACTTCCTCTAAACAAGCCGTGAATAGTACGGGAGAGATTGTGTCTCCTTGCCTAACACCTTTCTTTATAGGAATTTTGTTACTTTCTTTATGCAGAATGATGGTTGCTGTGCAGTCACTATATATATCTTCCAGCACTTTCACGTACGGCTCGTCTACCCCCTGATTTCGCAATGCCTGCATCACCGCCGAGGTTTCAACTGAGTCAAATGCTTTTTCGTAATCAATGAATGCTATGTATAAGGGCTGGTTATATTCCGAGCATTTTTCTATCACCTGATTGATGGTATGGATATGATCGATAGTAGAGTACCGTTTCCGAAACCCTGCTTGATCCTTTGCTTGATTGCAGTCTAAGGTTGTCCTGATTCTATTAGCGATTACCTAGTAAATACCTTATACGTAACAGACTGTAGGCTGATTGGTCTGTAATTTTTAAGGTCCTTAGAGTCCCCTTTCTTGTGAATGAGGATAATGTTTGTATTCTTCCATGGTTCCGGTACCGTCGATGACACCAGGCACAGCGTATACAGGGTGGCCAGTTTTTCTAGCACGATATCCCCCCCGTCCTTCAGCAAATCAGTAGTTATCTGATCCTCTCCAGCTGATTTCCCCCTTTTCATAGTTTCTAGTGCTTTCTTGACCTCGTCCTTCGTCACTGGTGGAACATCTGACTGTTCTTCCCTACCGCCAATCTCACTACTGTCCTGACTACTTTGGCTACTGTAGAGATCTGTATAGAACTCCTCGGCTACTTTGGCTATCTTTTCCATATTAGTGATGACGTTGCCCGCTTTGTCCCTTATCGCATACATCTGGTTTTTGCCTATGTCCAATTTCTTCTCTACCGCTTTAAGGCTTCCCCCGTTCTTTACAGCATGCTCAATTTTCTCCATGTTATACTTCCTTATATCGGCCACCTTGCGCTTATTGATTAGCTTTGATATCTCGGCCAATTCGATCTGGTCTGTTGGATTGGAAGCTTTCATACTCTGGCGTTTCTTAATCAAATCTTTCGTCTCCTTAGACAGCTTACCGGTATCCTCTCTAACTATCCTACCGCCTACTTCTACCGCGCACTCAGTAATGATATCTCTGAAATTATTGTTCCTTGCCTCTAGGGTAATGTCGCCATCCTCAGTTAGAGCTGAATACCTATTCTGTAGCGAGATCCTGAACTCTTCTGCCCTCCCTCTCACCGCTAATTCGTTTATGGGTTTCTTTCTTACTAATCTGTTGCGTTCCTTCTTCAAATTTAGTCTAATTCGGGACCTCACCATCCTGTGGTCACTGCATCGCACTTTCCCGATTACCTCTACATCTTGCATAATGGCGGGGGTTGAACACATTATGAAGTCGATTTCATTTTTAGTCTCTCCGTTAGGACTTTTCCATGTCCATTTCCGGTTCTTCCGTTTGCTGAAGAAGGTATTCATGATTCGTAAGTTATTGCGCTCTGCAAACTCAACTAGTAACTCCCCCCTGCTATTCCTAGAACCAATGCCATAGTCACCTACTGCCTTGTCTCCTGCCTGTTTTTTCCCTACCTTGCCATTGAAGTCGCCCATTAGTACAGTATACTGCGTCTTTACTTTTCGCATTGCCGATTCTACATCTTCGTAGAAGCTTTCAATTGCCTGGTCATCATAGCTACATGTAGGTGCATAGGCCTGTACAACCTTCAGTTTATACCGCTTATTAAGCCTAATTACGATGCCTGCAACCCTTTCATTAATACTATAGAATTCATCTATATTACCCGCTATATGCTTATTGACAAGGAAACCTACTCCTAGTTGTCGCCTCTCTGGTAAACCTCGATAACACAGTACATGCCCATCCTTCAGTACAGTAAATGCCTCATTCGGCCTCCTAACCTCACTAAGCCCTATGACATCCCATTTCATGCCCTCTAGTTCCTCTAACAGCACTGCTAAACTAGCTTCACTAGCTAGGGTTCTAGCATTAAACGTTGCCAGGGTCCGTTTCCAATGGCGGCCAGTCCAGCGGAGCCAGGCTTTCTTAGCACCCCCTGCTGCGTCACAGGTCTGACCGCCGCCGTGGTCAATTGTTCCGCAGCCGCTGGTGACTGAGGGCCGGGGTTTTATGGAGCTTATCATAGGAGGTTGCGGCCAATTACTGCACCAGGGTGGCCAACTCCTGTTCTGGTGAGGGAGTGCGTTGCCGGAGGTGTTCACCGGTATCAGGTCGCACCCCAAAGCCTGTCTATGCAATTCCATCGACACGCGGACTTTTTTTTTCTTTTTTTTTTTTCATCCGGTGGAGAATTGCGCGGCACCGGGATTTGAACCCCGGTCCTCTTGCATGCGAGGCGGATGTTCTACCGCTACGCCACCGCTGCACCTTTAAAACTTTAAAACTGATGTTTTTTTGCTTTTCGACCACGAATTGTCCATTCGCTTTTCAAAAACGTTGACAGCAGATCCATTTACCTGACTACTGACATTTTTAAACCCTATGGCCTCAGCTAAAGTTAATGTGCTTGCGTCGACGTCCGGATGGACACCATTACATTCGAGTATTAGATTTTGAATTGCTTCTGCGGATTTACCGCTCACTGCACATGCGTCATCTTTGTTAGTGGCTTTTGTAGCTTCGCGTAATAAGGTACATCGTATAGCATCCAATGTTAAGGAAACATTCCTTGAGTTAACATAGAAAGATTTCTGTCTCACCTCCCTTTTTCCTTTTCAATACAGCTTCACATATTGCTTCTTTTCCATACATATTTTTTCCAAATTTTTTTACTGCGTTTTATTCGTTGCTTCAAGCTTTTTATTTGTCCTTTCGTGTGTCCTGTGTACTTACTATGTAGTTTTATAATCCCTTTACTCCACTGTGGGTCAACACTTTATCGGTATCGTTATTGAAATACCTTTGCTTCCCACCTTCTCTAGTCCGATTTCTTCATTCATTCCTCAGTTGAGGTTTTTCAGTTTCCCGTGTATCGACAGATGCCGAGACCATATATCCCTGACCCGCTTCGTTTTTGTTTTGCTGTGGGAATCTTGTGCTAATCGTACAGCATCTGTCTGAATTACGTGTAATCTCCACGATACTTGAGCTTTTAAGCCCCAAACGCAGTCCTTAAAGTACGTTCTGGATGCGGCCATCATGTCCCACAGAAGAACAAAAAAAAGGGCGCTACAGTGCGCTAGGTTTTCAAGCCGCCGGCTTTCCGCAGTGTTGCACAGAAGAATAAAACGAAGAAGCGCTGCACTGCGCTCGGTTTTCAAGGCATCCGCGCGGCACCGTGGCACCGTGTGTCACAAAAGAAGAAAAAGAAGACGCGCTACACTGCGCTAGGCTTTCAAGCCGCCGGCGTTGCACCGTGGCACTGTGTGCCAAAGAAAAACAAGAAAGAAGAAGAACAAGCGCTACACTGCGCGAGGTTTTCAAGCCTTCATCGTGGCAACATGGCACCGTGCGCCACAGATGAACAAAAATAAGAAGCGCTACACTCCTATAGGTTTTCAAGCCGTCGGCGAGGCACCTTGGCACCGTATACCGCTGAAGAATAAAAAGAAGAAGCGCACAGTGCGCTACGTATTCGAGTCTTCTGAGTGGCACCATGGCACCGTGGGCCACAGAAGAAGAAAAAGAAGCGCTACACTGCGCTAGGTTTTCAAGCCGCCGGCGTTGCACCGTGGCACTGTGTGCCAAAGAAAAACAAAAACGAAGAAGAAAAAGCCCTACACTGCGCCAGTTTTTCAAGCCTTCATCGTGGCACCATGCCACCGTGCGCCACAGAAGAACAAAAATAAGAAGCGCTACTCTCCTATAGGTTTTCAAGCCGTCGGCGAGGCATCGCGGCACCGTATACCGCAGAAGAACAACAAGAAGCGCTACAGTGCGCTAGGTTTTCAAGCCATCGGCGTGGCACCGTGTGCCAAAGAAAAACAAAAACGAAGAAGAAGAAGAAGCGTACACTGCGCTAGATTTTTAAGCCTTCAATCTGGCACCATGTTAACGGTGTGCCACAGAAGAACAAAAAGAAGAAGAAGCGCTACACTCCTCTTGGATTTCAAGCCGTGGGCGAGGCACCATGTGCGACAGAAGTGGAAAAAGAAGGACACCAACGCTACACTGAGCTTGGTGTTCAAGCCATTGGCGTGGCACCGTGTGCCACAGAAGAACAAAAAGAAGAAGCGCTACAATGCGCTAGGCTTTCAAGCCGCCGGCGTGGCACCGTGTACCGCGTAAGAACAAAAAGAAGGGCTACACTGCGCTAGGCTTTCAAGCCGTCGGCGTGGCACCGTGTGCCAATGAAAAACAAAAACGAAGAAGAAGAAGCGCTGCACAGCGCCAGGTTTTCAAGCCTACCGTGTGGCACTATGGCACCGTGTGCACAGAAGAACAAAAAGAAGAAGCGCTACACAGCCCTCGGTTCTCAAGCCGTCGTCGTGGCACCGTGGCACCGTGGCACCGTGGCACCGTGTGCCAAAGAAAAACAAAAACGAAGAAGAAAAACAAGCGCTACACGGCGAGAGGCTTTCAAGCCGCTGGCGGGCCATCATGTCCCACAGAAGAACAAAAAAAAAGCGCAACAGTGCGCTAGGTTTTAAGCCGCCGGCGTTCCGCAGTGTGGCACAGAACAAAACGAAGAAGCGCTGCACTGCGCTCGGTTTTCAAGGCATCCCCGCGGCACAGTGGCACCGTGTGTCACAAAAGAAGAAAAAGAAGAAGCGCTACCATGCGCTAGGCTTTCAAGCCGCCGGTGTTGCACCGTGGCACTGTGTGCCAAAGAAAAACAAAAAAAAGAAGAAGAACAGGCGCTACACTGCGCGAGGTTTTCAAGCCTTCATCGTGGCAACATGGCACCGTGCGCCACAGATGAACAAAAATAAGAAGCGTTACACTCCTATAGGTTTTCAAGCCGTTGGCGAGGCACCGTGGCACCGTATACCGCAGAAGAATAAAAAGAAGCGCACAGTGCGCTAGGTTTTCAAGCCAACGGCGTGGCACCGTGTGCCCGAGAAGAAAAATAAGAAGAAGAAGCGCTACACTGCACTAGGTCTTCACGCCGTCGGCGCGGCACCGTGTGTCACAAAAGAAGAAAAAGATGAAGCGCTACACTGCGCTAGGCTTTCAAGCCGCCGGCGTGGCACCATGCACCTCATAAGAACATAAAGAAGAAGCGCTACACTGCGCTAGGCATTCAAGCCGCGGGCGTGGCACCGTGTACCACATAAGAACAAAAAGAAGAAGCGCTAAACTGTGTGTAGGCTTTTGAGCAGCCGGCGTGGCACCGTGGCACCGTGTGCCAAAGAAAAAAAAAGCTGAAGAAGAAGCGCTACAGTGCGCCAGGTTTTCAAACCTTCCGAGTGGCACCATGGCACCGTTTGGCACAGAAGAATAAAAAGAAGCGCTGAGTGCTACAGTGCGCTCGGTTTTGAAGCTGTCGGCGTGGCACCGTGTGCCAGTTCAGTCCGGTCGCCAGTCGTTCAGTCGTGTCCGACTCTTCGTGACCCTATGGACCATGTCACGCCACACTTTCCGGTGTCTCACTATCTTCCTATCATCACATAACTTTATCTGCAGTGCCTCGAGGATGCCATCTAACTATCGCGTTCGCTGCCTACTCCTTCAAAGGCGACCCTCAACCTTTCCCAACATCAAATATTTCTCCAGCGACTCCTCCTTCTCCTCAGATGACCAAAGAAGCTGATCTTTAACTTTAGAATTTGACTCTCCAATGAGCAGTCAGGGTTTATGGTTGACAATATCGACTGATTTGATCTTCTGGCAGTCCAAGGAACTCTCAATTGTCTTCGTCAGCACCACAATTCAAACGCGTCAATTCTTCGGCGGTCAGCCTTTTTCACAGTCCAACTCTCGCATCCATACATCACAATTGGAAAGACCATAGCACGAGTTATACGGATCTTGGTTGGCAGACAGAAGAACAAAAAAAGCGCTACACTGCGCGAGGTTTTCTATCCACCGGCGTGGCACTCTGTACCGCATAAGAACAAAAAGAAGCGCTACACTGCCCTCGGTTCTCAAGCCGTCGGCGTGGCACCGTGGCACCGTGTGCCAAAGAAAAATAAAAACAAAGAAGAAGAACGAGCGCTACACTGCGCGAGGTTTTCAAGCCGCTGGCGGGCCATCATGTCCCACAGAATAACAAAAAAAAAGCGCTACAGTGCGCTAGGTTTTCAAGCCGCCGGCGTTCCGCAGTATGGCACAGAAGAATAAAACGAAGAAGCGCTGCACTGCGCTCGGTTTTCAAGGCATCGGCGTTGCACCGTGTGCCACAGAAGAAAAATAAGAAGGAGAAGAAGCGCTACACTGCACTAGGTTTTCACGCCGTCGGCGCAGCACCGTGTGTCACAAAAGAAGAAAAAGAAGAAGCGCTACAATGCGCTAGGCTTTCAAGCCGCCGGCGTGGCACCGTGTAGCACTTAAGAACAAAAAGAAGCGCTGCACTGCCCTAGGCTTTCAAGCCGCCGGCGTGGCACCGTGTACCACATCAGAACAGAAAGAAGAAGCGCTAAACTGCGTGTAGGTTTTCAAGCCGCCAGCGTGGCACCGTGTACCACATAAGAACAAAAAGAAGAAGCGCTAAACTGCGTGTGGGCTTTCAAGCCGCCGGCGTGGCACCGTGTACCACATAAGAACAAAGCGAAGAAACGCTACACTGCGCTAGGCTTTCAAGCCGCCGGCGTGGCACAGTGTACCACATAAGAACAAAAAGAAGAAGCGCTAAACTGGGTGCAGGTTTTCAAGCCGCCGGCGTGGCATAGTGTACCACATAAGAACAAAAAGAAGAATCGCTACACTGCGCTAGGCTTTCAAGCTGCCGGCGTGGCACCGTGTACCACATAAGAACAAAACGAAGAAACGCTACACTGCGCTAGGCTTTCAAGCCGCCGGCGTGGCACAGTGTACCACATAAGAACAAAAAGAAGAATCGCTAAACTGCGTGCAGGTTTCAAGCCGCCGGCGTGGCACAGTGTACCACATAAGAACAAAAAGAAGAATCGCTAAACTGCGTGTAGGTTTTCAAGCCGCCGGCGTGGCATCGTGTACCACATAAGAACAAAAAGAAGAAGCGCTTAACTGCGTGTAGGCTTTCAAGCCGCCGGCGTGGCACAGTGTACCACATAAGAACAAAAAGAAGAAGCGCTAAACTGCGTGTAGGTTTTCAAGCCGCCGGCGCGGCATCGTGTACCACATAAGAACAAAACGAAGAAACGCTACACTGCGCTAGGCTTTCAAGCTGCCGGCGTGGCACAGTGTACCACATAAGAACAAAAAGAAGAATCGCTAAACTGCGTGTAGGTTTCAAGCCGCCGGCGTGGCACAGTGTACCAAAAAGAAGAATCGCTAAACTGCGTGTAGGTTTTCAAGCCGCCGGCGTGGCATCGTGTACCACATAAGAACAAAAAGAAGAAGCGCTAAACTGCGTGTAGGTTTTCAAGCCGCCGGCGTGGCATCGTGTACCACATAAGAACAAAAAGAAGAAGCGCTAAACTGCGTGTAGGCTTTCAAGCCGCCGGCGTGGCACAGTGTACCACATAAGAACAAAAAGAAGAAGCGCTAAACTGCGTGTGGGATTTCAAGCCGCCCGCGTGGCACCGTGTACCACATAAGAACAAAGCGAAGAAACGCTACACTGCGCTAGGCTTTCAAGCCGCCGGCGTGGCACAGTGTACCACATAAGAACAAAAAGAAGCGCTAAACTGGGTGCAGGTTTTCAAGCCGCCGGCGTGGCATCGTGTACCACATCAGAACAAAAAGAAGAAGCGCTAAACTGCGTGTAGGTTTTCAAGCCGCCAGCGTGGCACCGTGTACCACATAAGAACAAAAAGAAGAAGCGCTAAACTGCGTGTGGGCTTTCAAGCCGCCGGCGTGGCACCGTGTACCACATAAGAACAAAGCGAAGAAACGCTACACTGCGCTAGGCTTTCAAGCCGCCGGCGTGGCACAGTGTACCACATAAGAACAAAAAGAAGAATCGCTAAACTGCGTGTAGGTTTCAAGCCGCCGGCGTGGCACAGTGTACCACATAAGAACAAAAAGAAGAATCGCTAAACTGCGTGTAGGTTTTCAAGCCGCCGGCGTGGCATCGTGTACCACATAAGAACAAAAAGAAGAAGCGCTAAACTGCGTGTAGGCTTTCAAGCCGCCGGCGTGGCACAGTGTACCACATAAGAACAAAAAGAAGAAGCGCTAAACTGCGTGTAGGTTTTCAAGCCGCCGGCGTGGCATCGTGTACCACATAAGAACAAAAAGAAGAAGCGCTAAACTGCGTGTAGGCTTTCAAGCCGCCGGTGTGGCACAGTGTACGACATAAGAACAAAAAGAAGAAGCGCTAAACTGCGTGTAGGTTTTCAAGCCGCCGGCGTGGCATCGTGTACCACATAAGAACAAAAAGAAGAAGCGCTAAACTGCGTGTAGGTTTTCAAGCCGCCGGCGTGGCATCGTGTACCACATAAGAACAGAAAGAAGAGTCGCTACACTGCGCTAGGCTTTCAAGCTGCCGGCGTGGCACCGTGTACCACATAAGAACAAAACGAAGAAACGCTACACTGCGCTAGGCTTTCAAGCCGCCGGCGTGGCACAGTGTACCACATAAGAACAAAAAGAAGAATCGCTAAACTGCGTGTAGGTTTCAAGCCGCCGGCGTGGCACAGTGTACCACATAAGAACAAAAAGAAGAATCGCTAAACTGCGTGTAGGTTTTCAAGCCGCCGGCGTGGCATCGTGTACCACATAAGAACAAAAAGAAGAAGCGCTAAACTGCGTGTAGGCTTTCAAGCCGCCGGCGTGGCACAGTGTACCACATAAGAACAAAAAGAAGAAGCGCTAAACTGCGTGTAGGTTTCAAGCCGCCGGCGTGGCACAGTGTACCACATAAGAACAAAAAGAAGAATCGCTAAACTGCGTGTAGGTTTTCAAGCCGCCGGCGTGGCATCGTGTACCACATAAGAACAAAAAGAAGAAGCGCTAAACTGCGTGTAGGCTTTCAAGCCGCCGGCGTGGCACAGTGTACCACATAAGAACAAAAAGAAGAAGCGCTAAACTGCGTGTAGGTTTTCAAGCCGCCGGCGTGGCATCGTGTACCACATAAGAACAAAACGAAGAAACGCTACACTGCGCTAGGCTTTCAAGCTGCCGGCGTGGCACCGTGTACTACATAAGAACAAAAAGAAGAAGCGCTAAACTGCGTGTAGGCTTTCAAGCCGCCGGCGTGGCACAGTGTACCACATAAGAACAAAAAGAAGAATCGCTAAACTGCGTGTAGGTTTTCAAGCCACCGGCGTGGCACCGTGGCACCGTGTGCCAAAGAAAAACAAAAACGAAGAAGAAGCGCTACACTGCGCCAGGTATTCAAGCCTTCCGTGTGGCACCATGGCACCGTGTGCCACAGAAGAATAAAAAGAAGCGCTAAGCGCTACAGTGCGCTCGGCTTTCAAGCCGTCGGCGTTGCACCGTGGCACCGTGTGCCAAAGAAAAAAAACGAAGAAGAAGAGGCGCTACACTGCGCCAGGTTTTCCATCCTTTCGAGTGGCACCATGGCACCGTGTGCCACAGAAGAACAAAAAGAAGCGCTACACTGCGCTCGGTTTTCGAGCCGTCGGTGTGGCACCGTGGCACCGTGTGGCAAAGAAAAACAAAATGGAAGATGAAGAAGAAAAAGAAGCGCTAGAGTACGCCAGGTTTTCAAGCCTTCCGAATAGCACCATGGCACCGTGTGCCAGTTCAGTCCAGTCGCCAGTCGTTCAGTCGTGTCCGACTCCTCGTGACCCTATGGACCATGTCACGCCACACTTTCCGGTCTCTCAGTATCTTCCTATTATCACATAACTTCATCTGCAGTGCCTCGAGGATGCCATCTAACCATTGCGTTCGCTGCCTACTCCTTCTCCGGCGACCCTCAACCTTTCCCAACATCAAATCTTTCTCCAGCGACTCCCCTCTTCTCCTCAGATGACCAAAGAAGCTGAGCTTTAACTTTAGAATTTGACCCTCCAATGAGCAATCAGGGTTTATGGTCGACAATATCGACTGATTTGATCTTCTGGCAGTCCAAGGAACTCTCAATAGTCTTCGCCAGCACCACAATTCAAACGCGTCAATTCTTCGGCGGTCAGCCTTTTTCACAGTCCAAGTCTCGCATCCATACATCACAATTGGAAAGACCATAGCACGAGTTATACGGAACTTGGTTGGCAGACAGAAGAAGAAAAAAAGCGCTACACTGCGCGAGGTTTTCTATCCACCGGCGTGGCACTCTGTACCGCATAAGAACAAAAAGAAGCGCTAAACTGCGCTCGGTTTCCAAGCCGTCGGCATGGCACCATGGCACCGTGTGCGAAAAAAAAAACAAAAACGAAGAAGAAGAAGCGCTACACTCCGCCAGGTATTCAAGCCTTACGAGTGGCACCATGGCACCGTGTGCCACAGAACAAAAAGAAGCACTACATTGCGCTCGATTTTCAAGCCGTCGGCGTGGCACCGTGGCACCGTGTGCCAAAGAAAAACAAAAACGAAGAAGAAGATGAAGCGCTACACTCCGCCAGGTATTCACCGTGTGAAGAACAAAAAGAATTAGCGCTACAAAGGGTTAGGTTTTCAAGCCGCCGGCGTGGCAGCATGTGTCACAGAAGGACAAAAAGAAGCCCTACACAGCGCTAGGTTTTTAAGCCGCCGGCACGGCACCATGTGCCACAAAAGAACAAAATGTATCACTACACTTCCCTAGGTTTTCAAGCCGTCGTTGTGGGACCGTAGCACCGTGTGCCACAGAAAAACAAAAACGAAGAAGCGCTTCTCTGCGTCAGGTTTCAAGCCTTCTGCGTTGCACCCTGGCAGCGTGTACCACATAGAAGAACAAAAAGAAAAGAAGCGCTACACAGCTCTTGGTTTTCAAGCCGTCGGCGAGGCCCTGTAGCACCGTGTACCACAGAAGACCAAAAAGATGAAGCGCTGCAGTGCGCTAGGCTTTCAAGCCGCCGGCGTGGCACCGTGGCACGGTGTGCCAAAGAAAAACAAAAACGAAGAAGAAGAAGAAGCGCTACACGGCGCTCGGTTTTCAAGCCGCCGGCGTGGCACCGTGTGCTACAGAAGAACAAATAGGAGCGCTACACTGCGCAAGGTTTTCAGGTCGTCGGCGTGGCAGCGTGGCGCCGTATGCCACAGACGAACAAAAAGAAGAAGCGCCGCACTGCGCTAGGTTTTCAAGCCGCCAGCGTGGCACCGTGGAACTGTGCGCCACATAAAAACAAAAACTAAGAAGAAGAAGCGTTACACCGCGCCAGGTTTTCAAGCTTTTCGCGTGGCACCATGGCACCGTGTGCCACAGAAGAACAAATAGAAGAAGAAGTGCTACACTGCGCTAGGTTTTCAAGCCGTCGGCCAGGCACCGTGGCACCGTGTGCCACGGAAGAACAAAAAGGAGAAGAAACGATACACTGCGCTGTATTTTTTGAAGCCATCGATGTGGCACTGTGGCACCGTGGACCACAGAAAAACAAAAAATGAAGAAGCAATTCGAATATCTGAGCAGTGTAACTCTATACTGACGTTCTTACTGTAGTAGTATAAAAAAATTGAGAAAATGGAATGGTTTTCTCTGGCCCTAACATTGGCTCGTGAAAATCGGGTTCAGTCTGAAAATTCACAAATACGTACCCCACGATAATGCATTTTTAAATAATTGTGATGCAGTAATTTCCCCTTTGCGACCAGCTTGAGCTCGTGTGGTTGTGAGTTTTAGTCAGGAAGAGTTTCTTTTTAAACTTTTTTTTCTGTGGAAGCTGTGTTACGGCAAAAGCGGCCTCTTGTTTCGTTCGCCCTTTACTAGAATAGTCTGGCGTCATGTAGGAAAATGTGGTGTGCTCTGTGTCCTCGGCATCGATAAGAAACGGAAGCGACCAATGTCAACCTGTTAACGGAAAACCGAAGTTTTGTCGTGCGAGGGTAGTCAACAAATATATCACAGCAGCGTATCTGGCTGCACCTTAGCATACCATGTTCGTAGAGCCTTTGTCGAAGTTTTCTTGAATTCAAGGCACCCTGCATACCGCCGCTGCCTTCGTATTTGTCACTCGCTGAAATAATACTGCGCTGCCGGCCGACCAGCTGGCCCGCCAACACACGCTTGTGCGAGCCTGCTCGTGCCTCGCCAGGCTCAAGCGAACATGGCGCCTCGTTAACGTGGCTCCTATCATGGCTGCCTGTGATGCTTATTCACGATCCATTTTATTTTCGGTGCTACAAGATACGCACGAGGGCTACGGCAGCGTTATCACGCTCTCGTGGTTGAATCATTAGCGAAATGGCGCTGTAAAACCACAGCGCGCTACGGGCGACCGGAAATGTCCACGTACGCGGTGAGCATCAAGAACACCCAGAAACAATGCGAGAGATCTTTATTGCTCTCGGCCTTAGCTTCATCTCTTCTCTGGCACGCTCTTCTGTCTCCTGGCAATGTCGGCGGTAGCTCGGATTGAAATGCCATGGTCACTGGCTGTGCGCTCCATGCGGCGGCTCACGGTTCCCTCTCCTGCAACGGCCGGGCGTTTGGTCACTTTGGTGGTGAAGATTTCTCCAGGAATGGAGGAACGCAGCGATGGCGACGTTGGAACATTCTCCTCATCGCTGGTATGTGATGACGATCCTTCCGGAAGCACGGTTGGGACAGGCACCGGTTCCCATTTCTTGAATAGGCCGCTTGGAGCTCTCCTTACCTGCATCGCTTTTGATTCGGTAAGTAAGCGTTTTAAATAAATGGATCTCGTCGATTGAGCACACTGCGGGAACATGCCACCGTCGTCTTCGGTCTGGCTTTCTCAAAGTCCGTGCTGCGCGCGTGGCGATCTCGAGGGCGAAGGCGCGTGGGAGCTGCTGGAGCGCCGTCAAAAGCAGGCAAAGAATTAAATTCACCGACCGCGATAACTGACGGGTCTACGAGAAACACGAGGGTGTCAAGGACTCCCACAAAGAGCCTCTTCTGTTGGAAAGAACGGTATAAAAGCGGTTGCGAAAGTCGGTATGAAAAGCCGGGCTGTTGGCGGTGTCATATAAGATGCCACAGTATTACTCAGTGGTTTTATATTTCAGAGAAAAGAAGAGGAAGTTGAATATTTAAGAGCTATGAACTAACATGGACACATGAAAGTTTGAGGGTACCCAATCTGCAATTGTATGTCACGCACCAGCATGAATGGCTGCAAACTTTCGGCTTACCTTGCAGATCTTCTTTCACGTACTTCGCTACTGGCTTGATCACTGAACTCTTATTTAGGCCTCTTTATCTCATCGATCTCATTAGTATATACAGGTAAGCTACAACTTTGCATCAAATGCAATCCGATAGAGAATTAATGACCCGGTTCAAGCAAGCCGCACGTGAGGCTTCCATGATTTGCTGGTGTATGCAGACTGTGAATAAATTAACCTTAGTAACGCAGCTGAACCTATGTATATTCCCTCAAAACGTCTATATTGGTATTGAGTGTGCTTTATATTCAGGAATGTAGGAAATCGCTTGGGCTCGTTTTTCGTTGCTTAAAATTTATATTCCGCATCTCTCATTTCTCGGTGAATGCCTCCAGCCGACGTTCGTCAAGAGTTCAAACACCATGCGTCATTTTCAATCGACGCAGCGACCAGACTCCATGCCATCGTCGACGGACGCGAAACGAGGGGCGAACGAGCTCGAACAAGGAGGGCGACGGCAAGAGAGACCTGGTGGTCACGTGGGGGAGAAATTCGGATGACTAAAAACATCGAAGAAAGCACTCCTCTTTCTAAACGACGTGACAAAAACAAATCGCGGCCCATGGATATTGTTTATGTGTTATGTACTCGTCTTCGTAATTTCTGTACTGAATTTTACATTTATATATTAGGCACTATATAAGCACATGGCCTAGACAGAAATGCTCGCTTCATAATAATTTATTCTACTTCGGGCAATTCCCCATCAGGGGAATAATGCCAAACGGGATGCCCGTAGCGACTGATTTTTTTTTAATGCGACGGTTTTCGTATATCAATGTGATCATATTATCCTTGTCGGCAGCGTGCTGCCACTTGTTTCAGTACGTCGTGATCTATTGTATGATGCGAGGTTTAATGAGGGGCGCAATTATCTCGTTTGTTTTTTTCTTTTTTCCGTTCCACGCATTACCATTAGTGTGGAAGCAGCTGCTCGAGTTGCCAGCTCCTTCCAACCCGACCTTGGCATCCGGTCATGGATGCCATGACCGGAAGCCATGACCGGTTCACAGAAACCAGGATCAATTTTACGTCCGACGAGACTCTTAGGAGTGAAACGGAACGAGCACAGGCACATAAATTCACCTATCATCAAGCATGATCAGTTGCGTCGTGGCTACCTGGCTGCAAACAGTGAACGCCCACGACACATGAACTTTGCTCTGACATGGGTGACCAGCGCTCAGCATAAACAGCTTACCATATTTATGCCCGTGATTTTTCGGGGCTACTAGGCTGCAAACGGTCGAAATATAATTTAATCATGATGCCTTAAGAATTTTTGGGTAAACGGGGCTTTGTACGCAAATCATCAGGGGCGCATTACACTGGAATGTAGCAGCTAGCAGATGACAGGACCGGGCACTCATTGGAAATCGGGTTTTTTGACGCCACCAGAAGACATGAAATAAGCCAGTTGGCAGGCGCTGACATGAGCATCTCCTCTGAGCCAGCAGGGTGAGAATCTCACCTTCACGACCCTTGGATCCGGATTTAGACTTGCTGTCCCTAGACCACTGAGGCACGACTGAACTGCACGTATAAATCGGGAATGTTTATCTATGGCAGGTGATTTGTCATGTGAAAGATGACAGGTTGTTGTCACATGAAAGGTGGAAGATGCTGTCCGCATGCTACTTCCATACGGTGCAGTTAAACCGCTAATATATATTTGTGACGGCTAATCTTCCGTATAGGTTGGTACATCGCGACTGTATATGCATAAAGTACGTGTAGGATAATAATGAACTCAAGCGATTATTATTAAGTGAGTTGTAAAGTGTACGGGAAAGACGGTCCCCTAGGGAAGTCGCGTAGAGGAGCAGCTGACGCTTCCGCGTCGTATTTGTATGCAAAATTTACGCGTTGCTCCTTCGCCCAATTTTGCCAACATCGAGTGCTACCGCGCTCGTTTTATATATCGCGGTACTGATGACGAGTTGTGTGATGTCTCGTGCGGAGTCAGTTTTGGTAGCATGGCAGCGTTTTGAAAAATGCTAAATCGAAACATTTGTTCAGGGGAGTGCATTCCTGAATGGTATAGCCTGCGGAGGCTCAACGTGCGATGTCACGTTTCTAGTTGGCCTTTTTTGAACGCGAATATATACATTTGGGGTGTATATGGAGACTGCTTACACAGCCCCAGGCTAATAACGTCGCTGCAGAAGCTCGTGGTAAAACACATCATAACCAAAAAGGCCAAGGATAGACACCGCATCAAGAGCTCAAAATAGTTTTTGGGAGTCACTGTAGAGGTGAATGTCTCTTAGGTGAAACTTCGTAGGGCTAAAATGAGATGTGGCTGAAACAACAGTTTCAGTGTTGAGCTTAAACTCGCGGATTTTGCAGATGATGTGGATTATACTTAGGAATGCTTGTCACAGGGTTCGTAATCAGTTTCTGTGACCACATTGTATTGTACACTGTGGGAATCTGGAACAGACTATCTTCTTGAGTATTGTTTGCAACACGTCAAGAAACAAAATGGCTTCCTTATAGATTGTGGAACGACGTTTATTTGGAAAAGGTACGTCCCAGAGATGGCAATAAGAAAAACGTAAAATAGGTTATTGCTCGCCGGTGTTGTATTGTGAAATCCTTGCTACCGCGCTGTTTTTTATCCCCATTCTTCATGCAGTAACTAGCCATCCAAAATGCTCTCTGGAGGTTTCCTGCCTAGCAATGTGTTAACAGGGAAAGCTTTGAATGAATGCAATTGCAAAAAGGCGTTTTTGGCACCTCCAGAACGAAATCGCAGCCCTTCAGCGAAAGTTGTAGAAAAAATTACGGAATAATGGTGGTGGGAAGACAATAATATTTTACGCGCTGTAATATGTGAGCCCCTGAAGAAAATCCGTCTTGTCCTTGTATACCTCATGTCACGGTATGAAAGAGCACTCAGCAAGGGTAGAGGGGGGCTCAGTTCGGAAACCAAGCCAACGTTTCAACAAGTGCACTTGTCTTCGTCTGGGCGGCAGTTTTTCGAACATCAGCTAGCAGACACTCAAAGACCGCAGCTGGTATTAGGCACGGATGATAGTCGTTTCGGATATCTCTATAAGGATCCAGAGAGCTGCGATGACTTTACCGCCATCGCAGCACTCTGCTCATTGCTCTGCAGTTCACAAATATGCAACAAAACGCAGCCTGCAACGCTGCTAGAATGTGCGTGCGTAAGGGAATGTTTTAATATAAAATTCTATAAAATTAAATATTCCAAGGACGAAATTGAAGGTAACAGGAAGCAAATTATAGGGCTTGAAAACGTCAATGCTGAAAGCAGCGTCCCCAGCAAGGACTGCCAAAAGCAAGGCAAGGACTGTCAGTTTCGCAGTTATTTATCAAAGTCATATCGTCTTCACATATTATGTCGCAGTGGAGACGCAATGGGTGCGTTGATTTTTTGTCCTGCCTTGCACCCTCGAGTGTCGAGGTGTCAAGCGAATGAGCCCTAAAGAGTATTTTTCAAGGTAACGGGACATCTTAAAGAAAAATGTTCGCTCTACAAATGCATTCGCTCACCCTTTCCCTACCTCTCTCGAACTTCAAGCATGGGTGGCCGCAAATCTATGCTGGAAGACACTTGCATATATCTCTTGCGACAGCGTGGACATCCGGAGTTAGCGCGGGTGTCTTCGGTAGGATTTTGCATACTCTTCAGTTCAGTCGATCAGTCGTGTCCGCCTCTTCGTGACCCTATGGACCATATTACGCCACGCTTTCCGGTCTCTCACTACGTTCCTAACATGACATAACTCCATCTGCAGCGCCTCGAGGATGCCATCTAACCATCGCGTTAGCTGCCTACTCCTTCTCCGGCGACCCTCAACCTTTCCCAACATCAAATCTTTCTCCAGTGACTCCTCTCTTCTCATCTGATGACCAATAGTTGATCTTTAACTTTAGAATTTGACCCTCCAATTAGCAGTCAGGGTTTATGGTCGACAATATCGACTGATTTGATCTTCTGGCAGTCCAAGGAACTCTCAAGAGTCTCTGCCAGCACCACAATACAAATACGTCAATTCTTAGGTGGTTAGCTTTCTTCACAGTCCAACTCTCGCATCCATACATCACAACTGGTAATGCCATAGCACGAGTTATACGGACCTTGGTTGGCAGACTAATGTCTCTGCTTTTTACTAGGCGGTCAAGGCTAACCATGGCTCTCTTTCCCAGAAGCAGGCGTCTCCTAATTTCATGGCTGCAGTCTCCTTCCGGGGTAATCTTGGAGCCCAAGAAGAGAAAATCTGTCACAGCTTCCACTTCATGTCCCTTGATGCTCCAGGGCTTCATAGGGCAAGATGCCATGATCTTTGTGTTTTTAATGTTCAGTTTAAGCCCAAACTTCTCACTCTCTTCTTGTACGCGCATCAGAAGTCCCTTGAGTTCCACTTCACTTTCTGCCATTAAAGTGGTATCATCCGCATATCTAAGGTTGTTGATGCGTTTCCCAGAAATCTTCACTCCAGCTGAAGACTCATCCAGACCGGCCTCCCCCATGATGCACTCTGCATATAGGTTAAATAAGCAGGGCGACAGTATGCAGCCTTGTCTCACTCCTTTCCTAATCGGAAACCGATCAGTAAGACGATGCCAAGTTCTGACTGTGGCCTCTTGCCCTTCATACAGGTTCCTGAGGAGACAGATGAGGTAAATTGGAACTCCCATCTCTTGGAGAGCTTGCCACAATCTGCTGTGATCTACGCAGTGAAACGCTTTCGCATAATCAATAAAGCAGAAGTAGATTGGTTTCTGGAATTGTCTTGCTTTTTCCATGATCCAGCGAAGGTTGGCAATCTGGTCTCTAGTTCCTTTGCCCTTGCGAAACTCAGCTTTTCAGTCCGGAAGCTCCCGATCTACATACTGCTGCAGCCTACCTTGCAGGAGTTTCAGCATCACCTTGCTAGCATGCGAAATTAGCGCGATCGTGCGGTAGTTGGAACAATCTTTGGCACTGCCTTTCTTTGGAATAGGGATGTAAATTGACATCCTCCCATCCTGTGGCCACCGTAGGGTTGTCCAAATCTTCTGACATAATGTATGCAGAACGTTAACAGCGTCATGGTTTTGGTTTTGAAGCAAATCAGCTGGAATGCCATCAATTCCGCTTGCTGTGTTCTTAGCAAGGTTGGCTAAGGCCCATTTAACTTCAGTCTTCAGGATGCCCGGCTCGAGATCAGTAATCACAACAGTGTTATGTTGGGTTTGCACATCTGGGTCCTTCTTGTACAGTTCTTCTGTGTATTCCTGCGACCTCTTCTTTATCTCTGAGGCTTCAGTGAGGTCCTTGGCTTTCCTTTATCACGCCCAACTTGACACAGAAGCTTCCTTTAATATCTTTGATTGTCTTATACAAAGCTTTTGTGTTCCTTAATTGGCGGTTTTCCTCAATTGCTTGGCACTGTATGTTCAGGAAGGCATTCTTACCTCTCCTTGCTATTTTCTGAAAATCCGCATTGAGAACCTTGTATTTTTCTCTTTCCCCCATAACGTTTGCCATCCTCCTTTCCTCAGCTTATTTGCAAAGCCTCTTCAGATAACCAGTTTGCTTTCTTGCATTCCTTTTGCTTTGGAGCTACCTTAGTAGCAACTTCTTGTATTATATCACGAACATCAATCCACATCTCTTCAGGCTCTCTGTCTTCTAGACCTAATTCTTGAAATCGGTTCCTCACTTCCACAGCATATAATGACGGAATTTGATCCAGGTCATACCTGAGAGGACTTCTAGTTTTCTGCGTTTTCCTCAATCGAAGCTTAATTTTGGAAGCAAGAAGCTGATGATCGGTGCCACAATCGGCCCCAGGCCTTGTTTTTACTGCTTGTATAGCGCTTCTCTATCTCTGCCAGCAAAGAATATAATCGATCTGCTTCCTGTACAGACCCTCCGGTGTAGTCCATGTGTACAGGTGCCTCTTGTGCTGTTGAAAATGAGTATGCGCTATGGTCAGGTTGTTTTCTTGACAAAACTCTGCTAGCCTCTGCCCAGCTTCATTTGGCTCACCAAGACCGAACTTGCCTGTAATTCCGGATATTTCTTCACTCCCGACCTTAGCATTCCAGTCTCTTATGAGAAAAACGATGTCTGATGATGGAGTGCGGTCTAAAAGGCATTGTATGTCCGCATATAATCTCTCAACGTCAGCTTCTTCAGTAGTAGTGGTTGGTGTATAGACTCGGATAACTGTTATGTTGAAAGGGTGACCTTGAATGCGAAGTGAAATCATTCGGTCGTTTTTGGGGTTGTACCCTAGCTCTGCTTTGCCCATTCTTCGGTTTACTATGAGAGCGACCCCATTCCTTTTTGAATTCGTGCCCGGAATAAAAGACATAATGGTCGCCGGAGTTGAATTCTCCAATTCCGGTCCACTTGAGCTCGCTGATACCCAAAATATCAAGGTTCAATCTGTCCATTTCTCGCTTGACGACATCCAGCTTACCTTGGGTCATAGATCTTCTATTCCATGTTGCTATGTGATATATCTCCTTGCAACATCTGACTTTCCGGTCGCTTCCCGACACATCCACAACTGAGCGTCCTCTTGGCTTTAGTCCAGCCGCTTCATTCGTCCTGGAGCTACTAGGAATCGCCCTTTGTACATCCCCAGTAACATGTGGGACGCCTTCCAACCTGGGGGGCTCATCTTCCGGCGCCATATCAATAATGCTATTGTGACTGGCCATAGGGTTTTATTGGCAGGAAATACTGGATTGGGTTGCCATTACCTTCTCCAGTGAATCACATTTTGTCAGAACTCTCTGCCGTGACCTGTCTATCTTGGGTGGCCCTACACAGCAGAGCTCACGACTTCATCGAGTTTCACAAGCCCCTCCTCCACGACAAGGCAGTGATTTCCGGCGCAAAACTTCACATGACTTCGTACTCCTTCTTGGCCCGGCTGCGTTAGTTGGCCAGGCACACGCACTTGACAAACCTTTTACAAACGCAACAAGCTTGAGGCAGCTCCTATTGTCGCGTGCATTTACTTTGACGAAATTTCAGAGTTGCAGTTGTGTTAGAAATCTTCCCTTGAATTTCTCTGGTTGTTAAAATATTGTTATTCGCCTTTCCCGTACCATGAGCAGATGTGAAGGCAACCCCCGTGTTGCTGAGATAGGCTTTTATTATACAGTAAATGTGCGTGTTCTCTATGGTGCGTGCTTGTTCCATAGTTTTGGATTAAGCAACTTCGCCAGCACTCAGCTATGATGCAATGTTTTACGTTACATTTATTTCCGACGAAAATTAATAGAAATTCTCTGTAGTGTGAGGAATTACAATAGGTTAGAATCACGGGCGTTTTCTCACCCATGAATAGAATATACGTACATCCTATGCTTGTCTGAAGTTTTAACATCTAAACGAGCCTACTGAGGACAAAATATGAGACATACGTTTGGTAATTTTGCAGCTTTGTGTCCTGAGGCACCTGATTCAGTTTTCAAGAGTAGAGAATTACTTCTTGAGTTAACAAAGACGAATGCTGTCATTCTCTCTCTTTTTCCATTTAGGTACAGGTCTATATTCCGCTTCTTTTCCATGTGTCCAATTTTTGTCTCCTGCGTTTTTAAGTGTTTAACGCTTTTCATTTCTCTTTGATTATGTCCTACCCACTTATTGGCTACTTTCCTATTTTTTTTCCTTCATTGAGAGTGAGCGCTTTGTCCGTATAGCTATCTTAATACCTTTTCTGCCCAGCGGCTTTTGTGCAATTTCTTCATTTGTCGCTCATTTAATATTTCCCAGCTTGCTGTGCTCGAAAGATCCCACGCCTCTATCTCCCTGTCCAGCCTTATTTGCGGTTACCGCCGCAGGAATCTAGTGCTAATAGTCCAGCAACTGTCTGAATTATGTATATTCTGGACGGTTTTTGAGCTTTTAGGCCCCAAAATGCCTTCCTGAAAGTACGCCCTGGCTCTATTATTTCTTTCCAAGTACCTCTCAGTACCGGATACCTTATATATTCCCATAGTGCCCTAGCTCGTTGATCCTGGCACCTTCATTGCACCGCGACATAATGGGCAGAGATGACATATGTCACTCGACGCTGCACTGTAACCTCGTAGCACACAGCTCAAAGGCTGTCAGCGTGTCACTTTCAAGATGTTAAACGCAGAGGGCGAGAATAACCAAGTCGGATCTCATAGAATTCGCGCTGTGTTCCTAACATAGTGATTTCACAGGCGTCAATGTTGATGGCCGCCCTAGAATCCAGGATGCGTCTGACCGCGGCAACAGAATGCTGGGGCTGCTTGATCGATTATCTGTCCAGTGTAATGTCCAAAAACTGGCTTACCGTATCATTATCAAGAAAAAATTGAGAAAATTAAATGGCTTGGTCTAGCACTGACATTGACACGTGAAAATTGAGTTCAGTCTGAAAAATCCGCCGTTACGTAGCACACGATAAGGCATTTGTAAATAACTTTGATGCAGGAATTTCCCCTTTGTGCCCAGCTTAAACGCGATCGATAGTGTGTTTTTGTCAGAAAGAGTTTTTTTCTTTCGAAGATGGGTCACATAAAAGCCATCTCTCTTTTCATACGCCTAGTACCAGAATAGCTTAGTGTCGTGAAAGGAAATATGGTGCGCAGTGTGTTCCCGGCTTCGATAAGAAACGTAAGCGAACAAAGTCAACCAGTGACGGGCATCCGAAGACTTCTGGAGCGAGGGCAGTCAACATGGATGAATGGAATATTGGAGCGTCCCCTTTGAATCGGGGTGGTACCAGTTCCTATCATACTCGTTTTTTTTCCTATGTAGAATATTGTTTTAGTTCGGTTAACTACACCATCATACCATTTACTGAATTTTTATTTCTACATTACTAACATTATGTCACTTTTCTGATTTTAAGCCACTGATCTTCCAGTCATTTTTTGCTAGCTTCCACCGCAGGTTTATTCACCCGGCCAAGAGTGACTGCGCCTACATCGACTTCGGAACAAGAATATCACAGCAGCGCCTCTGGCGGAAACTAAGCATACCGTGGTTGTTGGTCCTTGTGTCGAAGTTTTCACGAATTTAAGGCACCCTGTATAGCGCCGCTGCAGTTGTGTCACTCGCTGAAGGAAAGCAATGGACCAGGCCGACCAGCTGGTCCGCCAAAACGCGCTGGCGTGAGCCTGTACGTGGCCCGCCATGAAAGGTACAAACGAGCAGGGCGTCTCCATCGCGTGGCTCGTATTACACCTTCTCTATGATATTTCTTCACGATCCGTTTTATTTCCGATGCCACATGATACGCACGAGGGCTACGGCGGCAAGATCACGCTCTCGCGGTTGAAGCATTAGCAAAATGGCGCTGTAAAACCGCAGCATGCCACGGGCGGGCACAGAGGCCCACGCACGCGGTGGTCCTCGAGAACACACAGAATGCGAGAGATATTTATTGCTATTGGCCCCAATTTAATCTCTTCTTTAATTTATTCTTAGGCACGCTCTTCTGCCTCCTGGCGACGTCGTCGGTAGCTCGGATGCGATTACCATGGCCACTGGCTGTGCGTTCCAAGCGGCGGCTCACGTGGTCCCCTCTCCTACGAAGCCCGAACTTTTAGTTACATTGGTGGTGGAGATCCCTTCAGGAATAAAGTAACGCCAAGATGGCGCTTTGGAACATCCCCCTCATCGGTCGGATGATGATTCTTGTGGGAGTGCAGCTGGGACAGGCGCCGGTTCACGTTTCTTTAATTGGCCGCATGGAGCTCTTCTTACCTGCGTCGCTTTACTTTGGTGAGATAGGCTTTTTTTTTAAAAAAAGGTCCTCGTCGATTCAGCCCTCAGCGGGAACACACCACCGTCGACTTTGTTCTAGCTTTCCCTAAGTCCGGGCTGCACGCGTGGTGGTAAGCGTGCTAGATAGAGTAGGATGGCGAAGGCGTGTGGGTGCTGCTAGAGAACCGCAAAATGCCGGCAAAAAATTAGTTGCCTGCCACGGTGGGTGACAAGTTTACGATAAACAAGGGGGTCTCAAGGTCTCCTGCTGAAAAGAAAGTTATAAAAGCGTTGTGGAAAGTAGGTATTAAAAACTCAGCTGCTGGCAGCGTCATATGAGATGACACTGTATTACTCGAGGATTTTAGTTTCGGAGAACAGAAGAGGAAGTCGAAAATGTCAGAGCTATGAACTAATAATAATAATAATAATAATAATAATAATAATAATAATAATAATAATAATAATAATAATAATAATAATAATAATAATAATAATAATAATAATAATAATAATAATAATAATAATAAATCTTTATTTATTGTGCGCAGGAACAACCATCTGGTCCGTGCTGCAGCACAAAAAAAAAGAAAATGCACACACAAGTTTTACACACACCGATAGAACACAAAAGAAGAAACAAATAACACATGAAATGACACTGGGATGAAAAATGTCACGGAAAGAAAGAAAACAATGAGTAGCATGTCTTATATACACAGTCAGATAATTGTAGAGCACGTCTGGAAAAGAAAACAATAGATAGAGAAAAAAAAAAAACAACTGACATTGATTATAGTAATAGAAATATACAGAAAATAAACAACCATTCCAGGCGCAACAAGTGCGTGGTACCTAAAACACAGGCTAGAAATACAGGTAAATACAATAAAGAAATAGAATTGAACGCGGGACAGTAAGATTAGAAAATAAAGTTTCAAGTTAAAATATGAATAAGAAACGGATAAAAAGCAGTACAAGATACTTGAAACAGCACTGAACAGGAGAAAAAAGCTAAACGCGAAGTAAATTAATTCCAATACTTAAGCTAGAAAGTGAAAGTTATATGTGATAAAAACAGTTTAGAGTACAAAGATACGAACGTCCAATATAAATTAAGACAGAGAGTTTTGGAAGACGTCAAGGTCAAGACAAACAACATCTGCATTCTGTCAAGAGGGGAATGGGAGTGAGGAAATGGAGAAATTTGAAACGGTCTGAATTCTTTCATGCTCTTTCGCGGAACGCGCAGAAGGATGTACTCTAAGAGCTGAGGGCACATAATGTGGCCATGAACGAGCTTGTACAGAAAAATTATATCTACTCTGACACGACAGCAGTTATGAAAAGGAAGGCTCAGTGGGGTACTCTTGGTGGAGCGAGGGGAGGAAGTTGAACAAAGAAAGCGATATCGAAATATCCTTAAAAATGTTTTCTGTACTCTTAACCTTGTTCCAGTTCGATTTACAAGTGCCATTCCAAACAACCGACGCGTACTCCAAAAGCGGCAAGCATATGGACAGCTACAGCTTTAGAAATGGAAGTGGAGTGCGGAACTATCTCGAAAGTCTGCAGATGGATCCGAGTGTCCGCATAGCCCGCTGAGCAATGCGTTTAGTATGAGAGGAGAAGCTGGGGAGGGTGCGGTCAAAAAGTACACCAAGGTCATTAATTTCATCAACCCTGTCCCAGGGCACAGAATTCACAGAACAATGGTAGAGAAAGCTATGCGTTTTACGAGTAATTGAAACAACCCTAATTTTGGAAGAATTGAGGGTATGTCGATTCTTTGCACACCGATCAGAAACAGCAGATATGTCCGATTGCAACAATAAGCAATCTTGAAAAGAACGTATGACTTTGAATATTTTTATATCATCAGCATAAAGAAGAAACGAGAAGTTCTTAATGACGGAGGAAACGTCAATAATAAAAACGAAGAGAAGCGGGCCTAATACAGAACGTTGAGGAACTCCAATGGTTGCAGGATAAACGAAGGAAGTCGGTCCATTGACACAGACAAAGCAGGAGCGATCAAGGAGATAGTTACGTAGGAGGGCTACGATTGAGACTTTGACACCAGAGAGTAGAAGCGTTTCAAGTAGTAACTAGTGAGTAACAACGTCGAAAGCTTTGCTCAAATCACAGTACACAGTGTCAACCTGACCTCTCTGAAGGACTGCTGCAGAGGCATATGTCATAAACGTGACTAGGTTGGTTGAAGTAGAGCGACCCGATATGAAGCCATGTTGATTCGGTATGATGACATGTTTGAGATGGAAGGAAAGTACATTGTGCAAAGCTAATTCGAAAAGCTTAGAGGTTGCACATCGAAGAAAAATCGGACGATAATTTGAAACTTGAGATTTGTTTCCTGACTTGAAGACAGGGAACACACGTGCTATTTTGCACACGCGAGGAAAGGCAGCATTTTTCAAACAGTTATTAAATATAGCAGTCATTACTAGTACAAAGATACAACTGAAGGCATTTATTATGGCGGCTGGAGTGCCATGAGGTCCAGGAGGCAAAGATGGTTTCAGACGCATAAGACTCTCAGTTATCAACTCCTTGTCAAAGAGAACGGAATTGGATAGTGCACCAGATGGGAGGCAGACGGAATCACAATGTGGATGTTTGTGAACGGAGGAAAAATGTTGGGCAAAGCTGTCGACAACATCCCGAATTTCTGACCCCTGAGAGTCAACTAAGCTGATACTGAAATCTGATTGAATGGAACGCTAGCGAACGTATCGCCAGAACTGACTAGGACGATTTGTGGCACTCCTCTCTAAAGATTCAAGATAGGAGTCGTGGCCCCGCTTGTATAAGCGTTTGCAAAGAGAACGCAAGCGGCAAAACTCATCTGCCCAATTGTCAAAATCGGGGCGTTTCGCTTTACGATGGGCCCGTTCCTGAAGTTTTAACGCCGTTTTCAGTTCTCTGGAAAACCAGAAAGGAAACTTCCTACGAGTAGGAATATGCAGAGGTATGTACTGACGCATACCATTAAGAACTATTTCGGTGAGGTGACTGACTTGTCCGTCGGCATCACTAATGTCATTTAAAAGGGACCAGTCGACAGAAGAGAAGAAATTGAAGAGGCCGACATAGTCACTACGTGCACACGCGAAACGGGGCGAATTCCCCGCCCAATCTGAATTAGTAGAGGCTGAGGCAGACACAGAAGTAGTCACAAGAAGTGGAGGGTGAAATTTGTCACAGCCAGTAAGCGGTATGTCGGAACTTGAGACTCGAACACTTTCTAAATTCAATAATAATAATAATAGTAATAGTAATAATAATAATAATGATGATAATAATAATAATAATAATAATAATAATAATAATAATAATAATAATAATAATAATAATAATAATAATAATAATAATAATAATAATAATAATAATAATAATAATAATAATAATAATAATAATAATAAACTTTATTAGACAGTTTTAACCAGCATTACATCATTAGCCTGCCAAATCCTCAGTGGGCTTGAAGGGCGGGCAGACAGGCAGCGGTAACAAATTATAATGTCTGAAAACCACAGTATAATTTGAAATATCCTAAGCATGAATATGCAAGAAAAGAACTAACAGCTATGAGGAGAGAAAAAGTAACAAGCAAGCCACGTAACTTAAGCTAAAAAGAAATATCAAGTAGCACGTTTAGCACACAGCAATCAAGGTAAGAAACACCAATTTTTGACAGCAGTGACAATTCAGAATAAACCAAATAAACGGAACATGATAAATTTTCATATCAGCATAGTACAGGACGCCAAAGCAAACAAAATTACAATCTTCGTGCTTAGATTACTTCTACACGCCAGTAGTTGTGCATTTATGCAGTTATCTAGGATAAAGATGAAGTTAAAAAAAGGTAGGAGCCTAAAGTATTAAAGGTTATTACGACGAAGGATTTGTTTAACTTTAAACTTAGTTTTTACGCAATAGGCACTTGCTCGTAGTTGATAGAGGCAAGATGGTATGTAGAAACTGTGCGTGCGCTGGCCGTATGTGGTGCAGCTGCGAGGCACCCGGGAACGGTATTTAGGCCGGAGCCAACGCGAAGGAACGTATTCCACTTTATACTTGTGTGACCAGATGTCTGAGGATAACCGTTTCTGTAATAAGGGAGCGAAAAGTTAAGCACCTTAAGCTTTCATGGACATATGAAACTTTGAGAGTACCCAAGCTGCACTTGAGTGTCACACACCACCATCAATGGCTGCAAACTTTCGGTTCACCTTTCAGATCTTCTTTCGCGTACTTTGCTACTTGCTTGATCACTTAACTCTTATTTAGTGCCTCTTTTCTCTAACTGATCTCATTAGCATACAGACTTAATATACAGCTGCTTTCAATCAAAGGCAACACGAAAAAGATTTCATGACCTGGTTCAGCCAAGCCGAACGTCAGGTTTCCATGGTTTGTTGCGTGTGTGCGGAGTGCAACTATATTAACTGTAGTAACGCATCCAGCCCTAGCTAAGTCCCCTCAAAATATCTATCTTGGTATTAAGTACGCTTTGTATCCGATAATGTAAGAAATCGCTTGAATGCGGTCTTCGTTGCCTAACTTTTATATTCCGCATCCCTCAGTGCGCGGTGAATGCGTCCAGGTAACGTTAGTCGAGGGGTCGAACACCATGCGTCGTTTTCAATCGCCGCAGCAACCACACACCGTGCCATCGCCGACACATACGAAACGAGGGGCGAACGAGCTCGGAAAAGGAGGGCGATGACCCGAGAGACCTGGTGGCCACGTGGGGGGGAGAAGTTCGGATGGCTAAAAAAACATCGAAGAAAACATTGCTCTTTCTAAACGGACATGACAAAAATAATCGCAACCTATGGATATTGTTTATGTGCCTTATACTCGTGGAAGTAATTTCTGCACCGAATTGTACATTAATACATTAGCGCGTATATAAGAAAATGAACCAGACAGAGATGCTCGCTTCAGAATTATTTATTCTGCTTTGGGAAATTTCCCATCGTGTGAATAATGCCATACGGGATACCCTGTAGCGACGGAATTTTTTTAATGCGACGGTTTCCAGTTGGTATTGCGATCATAATAACCTTACCGCCAGCGCGCTGCCGCCTGTTTAAGGACATCTCGTGATCTATTGATGATGCGAGGTTTAATACGAGGTTTGCAAATATTTCATTTTTTTTTTTTCGATCCCTGCATCACCATTGAGTATGGAGGCAGCTGATCGAGTTGCCAGCTCCTTTCAACCCGACCATGGCATCCGGTCATGGATGCCATGACTGGATCACATGACCGGTTGAAAGAGCCCGGGGATTAATTTTATGTCCGGCGAGACTACCAGGAGCGAAAAGAAACGAGCACAGGCGCATCAATTCACCTATATGATCAACAATTACGTCGAGGCCGACTGACTGCGAACAGCGGACGTCGACGACATAAGAAATTTGCTCTGATATCGGTGATAAGCTTGAACAAGCTTGATACAATAAGCCTGATACAAGCTTGAACTTTGCTGTAATTGGCCGCAGGTTCCTGTGAAACGTGCTGTCGTGCATTGCTGTAATGGGCGCTGATTTGAACACGTACCACGTTCGCATTGGCTGTTTATTTCAACACTGCAGATAACATGTCCAGAAGAGTTTTGGCTTGATGTGGCTGAAGGCTGGGCGTTGGTGCCCCAGCTTGAGAACAATTCTGCTTGCACTATGAATCACGAAACTATTTCTATGTTCAGGTGATTTAGAATGGAACCCCGGTCCTGAACAACTAGAACTAATCCTAGAAACAATCAGCAACCTTGCGAAAGCTATCAGTTCTAACACTGAGCACCAGAAGAAAATTGAATTGCAACTTTAAATGATCTCTTCGGGGATGCTTAACATCACCAACTGGTTATCAAGACTTGAAGGGAAAATGAGTGAATTTACTGGTATGACGGAGGAAGTGAATGCGATCCAATGTGATATGAGTGTCTTGAGATCAGACATGAACGTAAAACAAGCTAGTGAAGGTTTGGCTGGTGTGGTTGATGATCTGAACAACCGAATTCGCAGGAACAACTTAATAATTGAAGGTTTACCTGGGGGAGTCTGAATCAGAAATCTGGGATGAGACAGAAAATATTGTTAGAACATTTTCTCGTACCCACTTGAAGGTGGATGCTGGCGAAATTGAACGGGCCCACCGCATCGGGAAGTATAATTCTGTATCTCGCCGCCCTATTATTGTTAAGTTTCTGAACTACAAAAGTAAGAATGCTACTTTAGGACATGCCACAAGCTGAAAGATGTATCTGCGCTGAAAGTATGGATAGCGGAAGGTTTTTCACGGAAAGTTTACCTCGCACGAAAAGGTTAAAGATTTCGGGAAGGCAAATAAAGATGAAGGAAAGTAGTTTGTCTTTCAGCAAACGAAAACTAAACGGCAGCATCGGCAGATATGACGTGTCCTGTGACCATGTCGCAGAACTATAACAAAGCCAACGCTGTCCTAATGTTCACCAAGAAAATCATTTCAGAACCAACTCGGTTAGCAAACTCGGTCCGTTGTCATTCCTTCTTCTACCAAAGCAGAATGACTTGCTGTCTCTATTTAACACGCGCGATGCAAATTTTATTTTGGGGACAGAAACATGGCTTAACCCAAGCATCTCAGACTCAGAACTTTCTTTTTCTAATTCATTTATAATTTATAGAATAGATCGCATTGCCGCCAAAGGAGGCGGTGTTATGATCGCAGTGTCACATTCGGTACCATCTACTATGATCGATGTAGATTCGAAGCTGGAAATTTTATGGGTGAATATAGGTCTGGGCTTTAGGAAACTTTAGTACCTTCTACAGGCCGCCTAACTCCCGTCCTGACTTCGCGGATAGTCTTCATGATACTATCGCTAAAGCTCAGTCGTTGTTCCCAAATGCTGTGTTAGATCTGGCAGGCGATTTTAATTATTCAGGCATCAACTGGACATCAAACACTGTCCTCAGTGAGTGTACAAATAAAAGTGAATGTATAAAAATGCTTGATATAGCTCACTTTCTTTGCTTACAACAACTTTTGATTTCGCCAACTCGTGACACTGCTGTTTTAGTCCTGTTTTTCACGACCCGCCCTGTGCATTCGACAACAATAGTTACTGATAAAGTAAGTGATCGTTTTGCCGTTCACGTTAATCTCTCCGTTAAAGTCGAGAAATGCGACCGTGCAAAAAAATATATATATGATTAAATAAGGGCAGACGGTGAAAATATGACGTCAGTGCTGGTCGATTTCTGGTCTTTTTATCTCGATGGATTGGAGAATCAGTCGATCAACGACAACTGGGTATTGCTTCGTGATAAACTTATTGAACGCATGTGTACCTGTGTTGGAAATAGCCCCTTGTCATCGTAACCCATGGTTGACGACAATAATTAGGCGCAATATACGCAAAACGAAACGCCTATACAGACATGCAGCTGCCTAGGACTCGGAGGATCGTTGGAAGGCTTATCATGCGCAATCTCTTCTCGTAAAGAAACAGGTAAAAGAAGCTAAAGATGCTTTCTTTAATACTGAAATTTCTAACATGATGCTGAATGATCCGAAGACATTTTGGAAGATTTTAAAACCTAGTTCTAACGCTATCCCGAGTTTAAATATAGATGGCATGCCAATTGAAGAAACTGTTTTGGCGAATCAGATGAATATGTATTTCAGTACTGTTTTTACTGACGAAAAGTTTATCTCTGACACGGGCATTCCTCAATCTCTTGGTCACTTCATGAATGATATAACTGTTTCCTGTCATGGGGTAGAGTGTGCCATTGACCATTTGCCCTCGAACTCTAGTCCCGGACCCGATGGAATTTCCACAAAGCTATTAAAACTAACCAAGCACATAACCGGACCACTGCTGTGCAGGCTGTTCCAGTACTCCCTTGACACTGGCAAATTGCTTAAGGATTGGAAAAATATGCATGTCAGTCCTGTCTTTAGGTCTGGAGACAAACATTCACTTCAGAATTATAGGTCTATCTCGCTCACTTGCGTTTCATGTAAACGCCTTGAGCAGATTATAACAACTCAAATCATGCTGTACCTGGTGAATTCTAAGCTCATCTTTTCTAATCAGCACGAGTTTCAACGTGGACGTTCCGGCGAATCGCAGCTGTTTGAGTTGATCACTGATCTTTATCCTTCTGTTCGACTCATCCCATTGATGCCATCTTTATTGATTTCGCTAATGACTTCGCGTTCCCCACTTTCGTTTAATCATAAGCTTAATGCGATGAATATATCCCCTGGGGTCATTGACTGGATCAAGGATTTTTTAACTCATCGCTCTCAATCTGGTATCAACAAAAACGCCTCCGCTCCTGTCTCAGTGAAATCGGGTGTACCTCAGGTTTCCGTCTCAGGACCGATTCTTTTACTCATGTACATATATGACCTAGATTATAACATTGCCTCTAGTATTCGTTTGTTTGCAGACGATTGTGTCATTTACTGTCCCATAAAAAGCCCTCGCGACAATATTATTTTACAGGATGACTTGGACGTGATTTCTGACTGGTGTACAAGGTGGCTAATGCAAGTTAATGCTGACAAAACGTAAGTTCAAACGTTTACAAAAGGCGACACGTTGTCCTTCATACCTATTTCATTAGAAATGATGCCAGTGAACATGTAGCATTCATTAAATACCTAGAAGTACATTTATCTTCTGACCTTACTTGGTATACTCACAATGAGCACATTATCAACAAGGCCGCTAAAGCATTAGGTTTTGTAAAACGCACTCTCTATCAAGCTAATGAGAAAACGCAACTCCTAGCCCATACAACGCTTGTCAGGTCACATATGCATCCATAATTTGGCACCCTCATCAAGCTTACTTAGCAAACTCCATTGAATCACTACAGAGTAAAGCAGCTAGGTTTATTGACCACGAATATTCCTATCCAACTAGCGTAAAGAGTCTCAAGCATTTATTGCCCCTTGAGGCTTTCATGCACAAACTATATCATGGTTCGTCAGACTTTCGAAAAACGTTCTTTCGTCCTGCCCCCCCACATATCTGTTCGCGTAGACCATGCATTTAAAATCAGCCCCATACATGCGCGCACAAATCTGTTCAAATATTCACCACTGCTACTTGTTATTTCACAGTGGAACAGTTTGCCAGAAGAGGTCGCTACCATACCTGACCATAGTTCATTCCTCAAGGCTTTGGAGGGAATTGAATGTTAAACTGACTTCACTTTCTTAATAATATTTTGCGATGCTCATTACTTTTTTTCCTTGATGTGTAGTGCTATGTTTTGTCTTGTTCATTTCAACCTACTGCTCGGTATTATGCGCGCGCATACCTCGTTTCTTAAGAGTGTGCAAAATTGCTTAGGACACAAAACACTGCATAAAATAAATAGCGACCTGAATGACTTGTTTTTTTTCCTCTTCTCTGATTTTAAGTTCGATTGTTACTTATGTACCTGTTATAACCAATTTTGTTCACGTGACTCCCCCCCCCCACCCCTTAGTAATGCCTGAAAGGGCCTTTAGGGTATATAAAATAAATAAATAAAATCCAAAATGTTCTCTATGGATTTTGCTGCCTAGTCATGTATTAACAGGCAAACCTTTGAATGAATGGAAGTGCAAATAAGCGTTTTGAGCACTCCCGGACCGCAAACGCAACCCTTCTGCCCAAAGTTAAAAAAAACAAACAAACAAAATAATGGAATAATGGCTTTAGGAAGAGCACAATCGAACATCGCTTTTTTCGAACATCGTTTTTCCAACATCAGCTAGTGGACACTCAAACAGCGCAGCTGGTATTAGTCACAGATGATATTCATTTAGGATAACTTTATTAGGATCCCGAGAGCTGGGATGGCGGTACCACCCTCGCTGTACTCCTAAATGCGCTTGAGAGATTTCAACGCTTTGCAGGGTACAAATATTATAAGGTAGCACTTGAACGAATGTCTGTTCTTTCAGAACCAGCTGGCACACTGCGCGCAACGCTCCTAGCAGCGGTGAGCGATGGTGATGATGATGATGGATCTATACAGATGAAAGAGGTGAATGTTCGCGCACTGCGCTCACACAAATGCCCCCAGCAAAGGCGGCCACCCTGGTCGCTGATTACAGGGATGAGGGACGACGGACATAAGGCTTCATGGGCGAGACGTGGACGATCTCTTCGGTGCGGCGACGTCGATCTGCGATGATGTGCGAGGGGATAACGCGATAGTTCACCGGAGACGTTTGTTGGAGTACTATGTAAGGGCAAATGTAACGATGGAGGAACTTTGCACACAGGCCAGGAATGCGGACTGGTGTCCACAGGAGAACTTCTTCACCGGGGTGGAAGGAGGGGGTTCAATGGCGTTGATCGTACAGGACTTTGCGTTCTTGTTGGGCGTCCTCAGTGTTCAAACAGGCAAGTTGGCGACACTGGGCCATACGAATGGCAAACTCTTTGGCCAGAGATTCAGACGCAGAGGAGGGAGCAGAGAAGTATTGTCGAATACTGTTGGTGATTTACGGTCATAACTAAAAAGAAAGGGATATAACCAGTAGTGCGCTGAACAGTGGAATTGTAGGCGTAGATGACAAAAGGTAAAACGTTGTCCCACTTCCGGTGATCAGGAGCGATATACATGGATATCATGTCAGACAAAGTTCGGTCTGAGGGTGGCAGCTTGATCAAGTCCTATGGACGGTGTTGGCTGCGCAGCATTTCCTCAAAGACTTGAGAAAGAAATGTTTTTCCACGGTCGCCAACGAGAATGCGGGGAGCTCCGTGACGCAAAACTGTCGCACGAAGGAAAAAATCGGCGACTTCAGAGGCGGCACTGGAGCGAAGAGGTGCCGTTCAGCGTACCGCGTTAGATGGTCGATTGCAGTGACAACCCAACGGTTGCCGTCTGAAGTCAAAGGAAGAGCACCAAACAAGCGAACGGCGACCGTGTCAGAAGGCATAGATGGGCAAGGTAGAGGTTGCAGCAGGCCAGCACGATGAGATGTTTGACGCTTGCGATGCTGGCAAGACGGACGTGATTAAATGTATTTGGCGACGCTGGCAGAAAGTCGACGCCAGAAGTAGCGGCTATTGATAAGGTCGTAAGTTTTAAATTGACCTAAATGCCCTGCAATGGCGTCTTCGTGCTAAGCGTCCATAATTTTAAAACGAAGAGAGCGAGGTACAACGTTTACCCAGCGTTGGCCCGTAGGGTGATAAACATCGCGGTAAAGTGTTCCATGGTCAAATCGAAACCGACGAAGTTGGCGGCGCAAGCGACTCTTTGAAACAACTGATTCTCCACGGAGGCAAGTGATGTTTGTGCGGCAGTAAGGGTCAGTCAGCTGCAGAGACGAGAAATCAGCATTGATCTCGAGTGGAGCTATAGCGATGGGTGCAACATGCAGGTGGCGAGCAGAAGGCCGACTCGGATGGCAGGAGAGAGAGGATGCCGTAGGTGGAGCCGCGTCCATAGGAAACAATGGGCAACGAGAGAGGGCGTCATCGTCGTGGTGTTTTCGCCCAGATTTATAGGTGATGGTGGAGGTGCACTCGAAGACGTAGCACGCAGCGACCCAGTCAACCCAATACATTCTTCAGCGATAACAACCAACCGAGCGCGTGATGGTCTGTTACAGTGGTGAAGAGCAACAAACGCAGCCTTCAACACTGCTAGCATGTTTTAAGGGGATGTTTTATTATAAAATACTATAACAAATACCGAGGACGAATTTGAAGGTAAGAGGAAGCAAATTATAGGGCTTGTAAACACCAATGGCATTAGCAGCATCCGCAGCACGGACTGCCGAAAGCAAGGCAGGGACCGTCACTTTCACAGTTATTTCTAAACGTCATACCGTCTTCACATACTTTGTCGCTGTGAAGAAGCAATGTGTGCGTTGATTTTGTGTCCTGCCTTGCGGCCTCGTGCGAAGATGTCGAGTGAATCAGCCCTTACTATTTTTAAAGGCAACCGGGCATCTTAGAAAAAAAAAATATTAGCTCTACAAACGCATTCGCTCACCCTCTTCTTCGCTCGAACTTCGGGCATGGGCGGCCGCACATCTATGCTGCAAGCGACAACATGGACTTCCAGAGTTCGCGTGGAGTGTCTTGGGAAGGTTTTCGTACGCTCGAACTCCCGTGCAAAACTTCAAAGGACCGTCAAAAGCCACGTCACGTCATGTCACGTCAAAAGCCACCTCTGGTTTCTTACGCCTAGCGCCAGATGATTGTGGCATCGTGTAGGAAAATATGGTGCGCAGTGTGTTCCCGGAATCGATAAGAAACCGAAGCGAACAAGGTCAACCTGTGACGGGCATTCGAAGTCTTCTCGAGCGAAGGCAGTGAACAAGAATATCACAGCAGCGCCTCTCGCGGCGTGGTTGTCGGGCCTTGTGTCGAAGTTTTCTGGAATTGAAGGCATCCTGACCCCCTGCATAGCGCCGCTGCCTACCTCTTTGTCAGTCGCTGAAGGAATGCAGCGCATCAGGCCGACCAGCTGGCCCGCCAACACACGCCGGCGTGAGCCTGCACAAGCCCTGCCGTGAAAGGCTCGAGCGAGCAGGGCGCCTGGTCCGCGTGAATGTTATTTTTGTTTACGAACTGGATTCTTGTCGATGTCACATGATACGCACGCGGGTTTTGGCGATATAACGCCCTCGAGAGAACAAGCATTAGCAAACTGGCACTGTATAGTCACAGAACGCAACCGGTAGGAACAGAGGCCCACAAAAGCGGTGGGCATCGAGAAGCACACAGAAAGAAAGTCAGAAGTGTTTATTGCTTTGGTCTCAGCTTCACCTCTCCGAAGGCCAGCCCTTTTGCCTGCTGTCCATGTCGGCGGTAGCGCGGATGCGAAAAGCGTGGCCACTGGCTGTGCGCTCCGAGCGGCGGCTCACGGTCCCCTCTCCTACGAAGGCCGAGCTTTTAGTTGCATTGGTGGTAGAGATTCCGTCAGGAATGGTGGAACGCCTCGGTGGCGCTGTGGGAACACCACCCTCGCCGGTGGTACGCGAAGAGGATTCTTGCGGGGCTGCGGGTGGGCATGCACCTATTTACGTTTCTTCAACTGGCCGCTTGGAGCAGTCTTGTTCTGCATCGCTGTACTTTCGGACGAACCTCGTCGATTCACCCCTGTGTGGAAATACGCCACCGTCTTGTTCTATCCCACTTTTCCTGAGTTCCCGATTCCCGCGTGGCGTTGAGCGTAGTACAGCATGAGGGCAAAGGTGCGTGGGAGCTGCTGCAGCGCCGCTGAACGCCAGCAAAAAATTAAACGAACGAGTAAAACTGCTCGGAAAACAGGTCTGAAGGAACACAAAGGCACAAACAAGGCGCAATCGCCCTTTTGTGCCTGTGTGTGCCTTCAGCCTCGTTTTTCGCGCAGTTTTACTCGATCGCTTAATATGATTAAATAGGTCATCAGGGTGTCTTATCAATAAATTAATGTTAGCGAGCAAGGTGAGGGTTCTTCGAGAAATAAGTTGGACGCTCAAGGTCACCAACCAGAAAGCCTCCCCTGTTGAAAAATCTGTTAGAAATGTTTAAAAAAAAGCGGTTTACAGAAGCTGGTGGGAGTTATTCTGGTGGCGGTTTCATATAAGATGACCCCATACTACTCGGAGGTCTTAGTTCCTGCGAAAGGAGGAGGAAGTTGAAAACGTTCAGCGCTATGAAATAACAAGGACACGCGAATTCTGAGTGCACTCACGCTGCACCTCTGCAACAATATCTGTTGCAGATCCTCTTTTACTACTTTGCTACTCGTACAATCATTGCACCCTTAATTAGTGCCTCTAATATATATTAGACCTAATTAAAATAGAGTCGTAAGCTACAGCGTGGCATCAAATGCAACACGATAAAGGCATAATGACTCGGCTCAGCCAAACAAGCAATCAATTCTTATTTCCAAACAGAAATACACAGAGCGGTATGCTAATCAATTAAGCATGCAGCGCTTGTGAGAAGACCAGGCAGCCAGTTTTGCATGCTTCAGAGAAAATAATGAATACAAAATCAGGTATGATTCATAATCGAGAATGAGAACAAAAAAAAACATACATAAACATAACACTAAGTTTCCCATTAGCAAAAAAAGCGACATGAAAACTCACTTTTGTAAGAGAAAGTTAAATGCCACTTTCTTCATTTTTCAGAATTTTGGTTAGCGATTTGAATCATACAGTGTTTCATTGAGTTCATTAAACATATCCAGTATATAAAATTCTGGCTTTCTTTCCATTGTTAGTGAAGACTCTCGGTTTAACGTATCTCGGGTAGGGCCACTCCATCAGCATGCTTTTGCTCCTCTTCCTCCAACCTGCATGTGCCTGCAGCTGCAAATTTATTTTGCACATCAGCACGTGTAGTCATCACATATGGCGCTTAGCATTAGCAATGATTAGTACAAAATATTGTTAATAAACTATGCCGATAATTGCATTAATCTACTGCATAAAACAATCAAAGATATAAAAGAAAGCTTCTGTGCTAAGCTGGGCGTGATAAAGGACAAACCAGGCAAGGACCTCACTGAAGCCTCAGAGATAAAGAAGAGGCGGCAGGAATACACAGAAGAACTGTAGAAGAAGGACCCGAATGTGCAAACCCAACATAAGACGGTTGTGATTACTCATCTCGAGCCGGGCATCCTGAAGAGTGAAGTTGAATTGGCCTTAGCCAGCCTTGCTAAGAACAAAGCTAGCGGAATTGATGGCATTCCAGCTGAGTTGCTTCAAGACCTCAACCATGACGCTGTTAATATTCTGCATACATTATCTCAGAAGATTTGGACAACCCTGCAGTGGCCACAGGATTGGAGGAGGTCTGTTTACATCCACATTCCAAAGAAAGGCAGTGCCAAAGATTGTTCCAACTACCGCACGATCGCGCTTATTTCGCATGCTAGCAAGGTGATGTTGAAAATCCTCTAAGGTAGGCGGCAGCAGTATGTGGATCGGGAGCTTCCGGACGTGCAAGCTGGGTTTCGCAAGGGCAGAGGAACTAGAGACCAAATTGCCAACCTTCGCTGGATCATGGAAAAAGCAAGAGAGTTCCAGAAACCCATATACTTCTGCTTTATTGATTATGCGAAAGCGTTTGACTGCGCAAATCACAGCAGATTGTGGCAAGCTCTCCAAGAGATGGGAGTTCCACTTCACCTCATCTGTCTCCTCAGGAACCTGTATGAAGGGCAAGAGGCCACAGTCAGAACTGGGCATGGTCTTACTGATTGGTTTCCGATCGAGAAAGGAGTGAGGCAAGGCTGCATACTGTCGCCCTGCCAGAGTGCATCATGAGGAAGGCCGGTCTGGACGAGTCTTCAGCTGGAGTGAAGATTGCTGGAAAACGTATCAACAACCTTAGATATGCGGATGATACCACTTTAATGGCAGAAAGTGAAGTGGAACTCGAGAGACTTCTGTTGCGCGTACAAGAAGAGAGTGAGAAGTTTGGGCTTAAACTGAACATTAAAAAGACAAAGATCATCGCGTCTTGCCCTATCAAGTCCTGGAGCATCAATGACAAGAAGTGGAAGCTGTGACAGATTTTCTGTTCTTGGGCTCCAAGATTACCTCGGAAGGAGACTGCAGCCGTGAAATTAGGAGACGCCTGCTTCTGGGAAAGAGAGCAATGGTTAGCCTTGACCGCCTAGTAAAGAGCAGAGACATTAGTCTGCCAACCAAGATCCGAAAAACTGGTGCTATGGTCTTTCCAGTTGTGGTGTCTGGATGCGAGAGTTGGACTGTGAAAAATGCTGACCGCCGAAGAATTGACGCCTTTGAATTGTGGTGCTGGCGAAGACTCTTCGGAGTTCCTTGGACTGCCAGAAGATTAAATCAGTCGACATTGTCGACCATAAACCCTGACTGCTCATTGGAGGGTCAAATTCTAAAGATAAAGCTCAGCTGCTTTGGTCATCTGATGAGAAGAGAGGAGTCGCTGGAGAAAGATTTGAAGTTGGGAAAGGTTGAGGGTCGCCGGAGAAGGGATAGGCAGCGAACGCGATGGTTAGATGGCATCCTCGAGGCACTGCAGATGAAGTTATGGGATGTTAGGAAGATAGTGAGAGACGGGAAAGCGTGGCGTGACATGGTCCATAGGGTCTCGAAGAGTCGGACACGACTGAACGACTGAACTGAACTGACTGAACTGCATAAAAGCACAACTTAACCGTGTTTTGTAATATTTATTTTATCAAGAGCTTAACATGCTCTGTATACATTACCTGCTGCATGGGTTTTTATTTTCTGTGGAACTTTCAACTGCTTCTGTAGCCTTAACAAGGCTTCTCAGCTGTCCGAACTAGATCATATTGCCTACTAGCTGGCAAAGGGCAGGGGCGAGGATAAGATACTTTTCTTGGCGTTATCTGTTTTCGATGTGAGCAGATACTCAGAATCGCACTTAATTTCAGTGTCTTTTTTCCCATCAACCCTGGGTTTTTCAGAATCAATTTTCCACAGTGATACATCTTTTCTTACTAGTGCGTTACAAGCGTTTGAAAAGTAACAGCAGGCCAGCATAGTAGGTTTATATATAGCTCGTGTAGTGGAAGTATTTCAAGAATGCGTTATTTTTCCTGTGTCTCCGCTTGTTCCTATTCGGTTTCATAGGTTATGGTGTTGACAATTCTTTTAACCACGAAGTTAAAAGATTGTTTTTATAATGAGAACATGTACCGTACAATATGTATACAACTGCTAATTCGGGTAATGTCTGATATATACAGTTCTTCTAATTGTGACAAGACTTTTCCTCTCAGGTAATCCATCATAGTCACGACAGCCCTCACATTTCCGCAAACATCCGTGACATGACTGCTCAAGAAAGAATGCTAGTCAACCACGATTCCTAAATACTTAACTAGCTCGAACTTTAATTGGTGGTAGAAAAGCATATGTTACAATTAGAGTTAGCAAATATATCCCCTTACTTGTCTTCTGCAAAAAGGTGTGCCTTTCAAGTGGATTGTCGATTGTGACTCCGCCTTTCGTCAGTTAAAACTTATTTTGACATCAGGACTTGTACCACGCCACTTCTGCCCATCAGCTCCAAGAGAACTTCTCACTGACGACAGCGCAGTCGGAGTTGGTGCTGTGCTCATACAGCGCCACAATGGAAATAAACATGTTGCATATGCAAGCCGTTCTTTGAACAAGGCTGAGTGCAATTACACAGTAACTGAGCAGGAATACTTGTTGTTTTCGGTGTGCAACGGTTTAGGTCCTACCTTTATGGATGTGCATTTAAAATTGTGACGGACCATCATTCCTTTTGTTGGCTTGTAAACCTTCGTGACCCCTGTAGACGCCTCGTGCAGGGGGCTTTGAGCCTCCAAGAATTCAATTTTACTGTATTTTAAGAATGGTCGTAAGTACGGTGATTCTGACTGCCTGACGCAGTTGGCGTTTGAAACTACTGATTGTGACACTAAGATCTTAGATGAATATATAGCTGATATCTCTTCAAACTTCCTCGGTGTTGGTGAGTTCAAGATTGCGCAGCCGAACGACAAGGAGTTGACGCCGCTTTTTGATGCAGCAGGTTCCCGGAATCCTACGACCTCATTCTGCATTCGTGATGGTCTATTATACAGGAAGAACTACTCGTCAGTAGGTGCGTGGTTGCTTCGGCTAGTTCCTACAAGTCATCGGTGTCAGGTTCTTTGGGTAATGCACGACGATGCCACAGCTGGAAACTTGGGTTTCGCCAGCACATTGCACAGGTCTAAGGAACGTACTTATTGGCTGAAGATGCGTCAAACGACTCAACGTTATGTGGGCAGCTGCCTCCAGTGCCAGCGTTTTAAGCACCCAACCTGCTCTCCGCCGGGTCATCTGCAGCCTATAATGCCGCCACGAACCCCATTTGAACAGGTGGTAATTGACCTTCTAGGACCGTTTCCCCGTTCCTCCAACGGTAACCGCTGGGTCATCGTGTGCGTAGACTACCTTACGCGTTACTGTGAAACTGCTGCCATACCGTCCGCCACTGCGTCTGATGTCTCGGTGTTCCTTATACAGTCCATCACTCTTCGACATGGGCCTCCTCATGGGTTATTAGGCGACCGTGGGCGACAGTTTATGGCAGAAGTTGTAGAACGTCTTCGCCTCTGCTCATCCCATTTTCGCCATTCATCTCTTTACCACCCACAGCGTTACCGAACGCACCATTCTTACGCTTCGCAATATGCTCGCATGTATGTCGACTCCTGCCACAAAAACTGGGATGAAGTCCTTCCGTTTATAACATACGAATTTAGCACTGCTAGGCACAAAACGACAGGCTACAGCCCGTTTTTTCTTCTTTACGCACGACTCCCACGAAGTACTCCGGACACGTTTTTACCTTTCTCACTCCCTACTGAAACTTCACTAGCGCATACTCTCTATTAGGCTGGAGAAGCTCGTCGACTCGCTAGACTTCGCGCTCTAGCCTCCCAGGAATGCTACAAGCAACGCTACGACAAGCGTCATTAAGATGTTAATTATGCCCCTGGTGACTTGGTGTGGCTTTGGGCGCCATTCCTTAAGCACGGCTTGTCCCAGAAACTGTTGCACCACTATATACTGGCCCTTTCGTTGTACTGGAACGCCTCAGCGCAGTAAACTTTGTAGTATCTCGCCTGACCACCAAGGTCGTCGTTCTCGGAAGACTCAAGTCATGAAGCCCTGCTATCAACATGACGAACCTTGACTCGCTCGGCGGGCATCGTCTGCGAAGGAGGCAGTGTCGGGCACTTCCTGCGGTCCTGTATTGGAGGAAGATGAAGTTTGGCGGGATAAGCTGAAGAGAAAGAGGAAGCTGGGTCTGTCCGCTCTGGTGTGCTAATACCCAGTGCCTCATAACATGCGTGTAAATAAACCTCGTAACAATACGTTCCTATTTAACAGAAGTACGTTACGAGGATTCCTGAAGCACATTACCTTTGTTTTCTGCCTGCTTTTAAATATTGAATTCTGTGAGAACCATTCTACGGCAGCTGATATGTTCTCTTGGAAGCTTTGACGTCCGTATTAATGTCCTGCATTTCAAGCGCTATTGCAGTGTCATCTGCGTATTGAATGTTTTTTTTTTTATTTCAGTGGTAACAGGCCGAGATTGGAAACAATAATGCTAAACTGTATTGCTCCTAGTGTGCTGTCCTCTAGTTTAACGCTCTGTCGCCGGCCAGAAAAATAATTGTGAAAAAAATTGATAAAAGCGTATTTCAAGCTGACTTTCGCTAACGTCTTTAGTAATGAATTATCGTCTACCGTGTCAAATGGCTTTGTTAGGTCTAAGAATAGAGCTAGGAGTGCATTATTATTTCCTATTGGTGTGCTTGTATATCCTGAGAATGCTTATAGCAATGAAGGCTAGTTTATTGTTTTTGTGAACTCGTATTTTGTCAAGGTATTTAGGGAATACTGTTCGCAAAATGCCTGCGTTACGAGACTGTGTACTTTTTCATTATGTGTGCAAGTGAAGGTAAAATCGCGTCCAGCCTATTATTTGCGCAGTTCTTTCTCTCAACGTTTTTGTAAACTTGCCTCAGAATTGAAATTTTCAATTCCTTATTTATTATGCCTGTCTCGAATATCCCGTTCAGCATCTTTAGGAGCACCTGTTTGATTATGCCGAGGTTCGAGTGTAAATACCAAGTGCGAATTCTCTGAATTCCTGGATGCTTAAAATTTCATGCTTCTTATCAGCCCATATATCCTTTTCGGACATCTCAAGGAGATATTCAGAGTGCACGCATGCGCATTTATTTATATTCGAACTGTTGGTCGCCCTGCGATTCCCTCCGATTCTCCGTTTCAGTGATAAATGTTTCAATTAACTTATCACATGACGTTTGAGGGTTTTCTGTTGGAAATTTTTTTTGACGGTATCATCGACCCGACTGCTTTAGATCTGCCCATCAATTCCTTTTTCATAGCCAAAGAGTTTTGTTTTTTCACGCCATTTTTGCAGTATGGAAATTGACGAATCACCGTAACTTTTCAGTCGTGGCGTTTCGTAATGTTCGATCTCGCTCAGTATTTTTCATTGCCAGGTTTTTTCCTACATTCTTACCATGCTCTTTTTTTAAAGCAAACTCAGCAATTTCACACGTAATCTATTTCTAATCAGGGTTCCTTTGCTTGATAACTACAATTTTAGTAGACTTTCCATACGTCGTCCTAAAAGCTTCGATAAGCTAGGAGTATAAGCTCACATGGTCTAAAACCAAAAGGGAATTCCGATCAGGGTTTCTCATGTACTTTTCAACTTCCAGGTTATCTATAATATTTCTTTTATTTCAATACCACAGTCATCATTGCCTTCGTTGGACATAACTGCAAGAGAAGTAGAATAATGATTGGCTAGTTCGACCCTAATTGCACCGCTTGTGTAAGACTGCTTTCTCAGTCGGGTGACAATGTGATCAATACATAATTTTGTAATCTTCGAGTCCGAGTATTCCTCGCTTGTGTATTTGTTAATTACATATAACAGTTACTTTCCAGTAAATGACCGTAGTCTGTCTCAGCTTTCTTTGATACTTGCCTTAGGTCAACATTCAAGTCCCCAACTAATATAAGCTGCTGCACTTTCTTGTACTACATATTTAACAGAATTTAGTTCCTCTAAAAGCGGATCTGTGTTCATGCTTGGCGGTCTGTACATCGCATATATAGAGTATGTAACGTCTATTTTACTCAGAGTAGCAAGAATGACTTCTGCATAGCTAAAGGTTGCCCCGATCTTATGAACCACGCTGTTATCTTTTACAAATATAGTTACTCCTTCCCATTTAGAATTTCCCTGCATAGCGTAATTTGAAAGTATTCAGTGAGCGTATACCTACTCAGTCTACGTTCATCCGAATTAACTTCTGTGATCAATATTACATCAATGTTCTTGCTTAGGTTCCTCCTCTCCACGTGTATTAAGCCAAGGTCCGCTTTTGTCTTGTTTCAGCTTTGTACTGGAAACGTGAAGGCCCCAGTCGCGAAAAGATTCGAATGAAGCCCTCTAACACATTTTTTTTCTCGATTATTCTCAGTGGCAATGTTGACGACATTCGCGTCTTCCGCTTTACGAGCCAGGATATTGCCAGAATATTGCAAAATAAACTTATACCGAATTTTTTTCCCAAACTTTCTGCCCTTCGAAAACAGTTTTTTTTTCGTGCTTTCGTGAAGTTTTTTGTTGACGAAAATGTTTTTACTTCGAAGGGTGTGTTTTTGCAAGCCACACGTTTCTTGTTTTCCGCTATGTATCACAATTTTAGATGCTATTTCGCCCTTTTGAGCCTGTAATCGGTATAAAGCTTCCAATAAGTGTTTGTGAGGCTCCGGCACCTCAAGCTCGCTACTAATGTCCACAAAGACCTGGTACTACAGATCCTGATCCTCTGCTTCGGTTATATCATGTATTTCAATGTTTTTCCGGCTCGAGTACTGTTCAGCACTTTAGACACGTTCTTTGCATTTTGCGATTTTGTTGTCCTTTTCTTTAATGTTCTATACCAGTTCTTCTGAGGTTTTCTTCAGTTCTGCTATTTCACCCAGGTGTTCGTTAACCCTTGTCAGTAGCTCTTCAAATTTCGCTACTAAAGCATCCGTCGACCTTTCAATAGCCGCTCTTGTGTATTTTGTCTACCATGTTACGAGATATTCAAGCCTAGCAAGACTTGTTTTTATGGTTCAAGTCACCGATAAGCACAGCCAAACAGCTCTGTGCATTGGAGTCGGATAAGGCCTTCTTTGTGCCCTCTTCTGGATCACTGCTGTCTGATTAAGTTTCATCATCTTGGTATTCTATTTCACTTGTATCACAATCATAAGCCTTGATTTCGCTTTGATTTCGCCTTGATTAATTTTCTTCAAATTCGCTTTGTATACGGCGGAACATTTACCAGTATGGCACCTGTTCTCGCACCGATTGCAAAACAGATGTTGCTCATCTTTTTCAGTGCCTTTAGAACACGTCACACATTTATGCGGCATAATTCCACTCAAAAAATGGTGCAGTGCGGTGGAGCGAAGAATGGGTTACAAAATCTACTAAAAGGCTACTTACCTAAATTCAGAGAAAACAGTTATTCTGTTCCTGATGCTCCATCGGACTGCAAGCTGGGATCACAGGCGTTGTTCTTTTGTAATCCTGGTCCGTGACGTCACCACCGTAGTTTGCATCAGCAGCGCCTTTGTCGCTTTCGCCACGTTCTTGTGGTGGTGCTGCGTTGTTCTTGGTCCATCGACGATCCGTTGCTCAGCAGGCTTGTAAGCAGGAAATCGGGACTCAGGCAGGCACACAGCGGGCGGTTGGCTGTAGGACACGGCCTAGAAGCAGCGAAGACTTACTCTGCCCGCTAATGGTCCACCGGACTGCCTGTATGCCGACATCACTAAAAAAACTGTAGCAAACACAACTGGCCCAATGTATATTTTCTCAAAATATCCATCTTGGCATTGAGTGCGTTTTGTATCCAGTATTGTAAGAGGTCGAATGAATTCGTTTTTGGCTGCATGACACTTACATTCTCCATCCCTCAGAGCGCTCGGTGAATGCGTCCAGCCAACTTTCGTCAGGTGTTCTAACGGCCATGCGGCGTCAGCAGCAGCAGCAGCAGCAGCAGCAGCAGCAGCAGCAGCAGCAGCAGCAGCAGCAGCAGCAGCAGCAGCAGCAGCAGCAGCAGCAGCAGCAGCAGCAGCAGCAGCAGCAGCAGCAGCAGCAGCAGCAGCAGCAGCAGCAGCAGCAGCAGCAGCAGCAGCAGCAGCAGCAGCAGCAGCAGCAGCAGCAGCAGCAGCAGCAGCAGCAGCAGCAGCAGCAGCAGCAGCAGCAGCAGCAGCAGCAGCAGCAGCAGCAGCAGCAGCAGCAGCAGCAGCAGCAGCAGCAGCAGCAGCAGCAGCAGCAGCAGCAGCAGCAGCAGCAGCAGCAGCAGCAGCAGCAGCAGCAGCAGCAGCAGCAGCAGCAGCAGCAGCAGCAGCAGCAGCAGCAGCAGCAGCAGCAGCAGCAGCAGCAGCAGCAGCAGCAGCAGCAGCAGCAGCAGCAGCAGCAGCAGCAGCAGCAGCAGCAGCAGCAGCAGCAGCAGCAGCAGCAGCAGCAGCAGCAGCAGCAGCAGCAGCAGCAGCAGCAGCAGCAGCAGCAGCAGCAGCAGCAGCAGCAGCAGCAGCAGCAGCAGCAGCAGCAGCAGCAGCAGCAGCAGCAGCAGCAGCAGCAGCAGCAGCAGCAGCAGCAGCAGCAGCAGCAGCAGCAGCAGCAGCAGCAGCAGCAGCAGCAGCAGCAGCAGCAGCAGCAGCAGCAGCAGCAGCAGCAGCAGCAGCAGCAGCAGCAGCAGCAGCAGCAGCAGCAGCAGCAGCAGCAGCAGCAGCAGCAGCAGCAGCAGCAGCAGCAGCAGCAGCAGCAGCAGCAGCAGCAGCAGCAGCAGCAGCAGCAGCAGCAGCAGCAGCAGCAGCAGCAGCAGCAGCAGCAGCAGCAGCAGCAGCAGCAGCAGCAGCAGCAGCAGCAGCAGCAGCAGCAGCAGCAGCAGCAGCAGCAGCAGCAGCAGCAGCAGCAGCAGCAGCAGCAGCAGCAGCAGCAGCAGCAGCAGCAGCAGCAGCAGCAGCAGCAGCAGCAGCAGCAGCAGCAGCAGCAGCAGCAGCAGCAGCAGCAGCAGCAGCAGCAGCAGCAGCAGCAGCAGCAGCAGCAGCAGCAGCAGCAGCAGCAGCAGCAGCAGCAGCAGCAGCAGCAGCAGCAGCAGCAGCAGCAGCAGCAGCAGCAGCAGCAGCAGCAGCAGCAGCAGCAGCAGCAGCAGCAGCAGCAGCAGCAGCAGCAGCAGCAGCAGCAGCAGCAGCAGCAGCAGCAGCAGCAGCAGCAGCAGCAGCAGCAGCAGCAGCAGCAGCAGCAGCAGCAGCAGCAGCAGCAGCAGCAGCAGCAGCAGCAGCAGCAGCAGCAGCAGCAGCAGCAGCAGCAGCAGCAGCAGCAGCAGCAGCAGCAGCAGCAGCAGCAGCAGCAGCAGCAGCAGCAGCAGCAGCAGCAGCAGCAGCAGCAGCAGCAGCAGCAGCAGCAGCAGCAGCAGCAGCAGCAGCAGCAGCAGCAGCAGCAGCAGCAGCAGCAGCAGCAGCAGCAGCAGCAGCAGCAGCAGCAGCAGCAGCAGCAGCAGCAGCAGCAGCAGCAGCAGCAGCAGCAGCAGCAGCAGCAGCAGCAGCAGCAGCAGCAGCAGCAGCAGCAGCAGCAGCAGCAGCAGCAGCAGCAGCAGCAGCAGCAGCAGCAGCAGCAGCAGCAGCAGCAGCAGCAGCAGCAGCAGCAGCAGCAGCAGCAGCAGCAGCAGCAGCAGCAGCAGCAGCAGCAGCAGCAGCAGCAGCAGCAGCAGCAGCAGCAGCAGCAGCAGCAGCAGCAGCAGCAGCAGCAGCAGCAGCAGCAGCAGCAGCAGCAGCAGCAGCAGCAGCAGCAGCAGCAGCAGCAGCAGCAGCAGCAGCAGCAGCAGCAGCAGCAGCAGCAGCAGCAGCAGCAGCAGCAGCAGCAGCAGCAGCAGCAGCAGCAGCAGCAGCAGCAGCAGCAGCAGCAGCAGCAGCAGCAGCAGCAGCAGCAGCAGCAGCAGCAGCAGCAGCAGCAGCAGCAGCAGCAGCAGCAGCAGCAGCAGCAGCAGCAGCAGCAGCAGCAGCAGCAGCAGCAGCAGCAGCAGCAGCAGCAGCAGCAGCAGCAGCAGCAGCAGCAGCAGCAGCAGCAGCAGCAGCAGCAGCAGCAGCAGCAGCAGCAGCAGCAGCAGCAGCAGCAGCAGCAGCAGCAGCAGCAGCAGCAGCAGCAGCAGCAGCAGCAGCAGCAGCAGCAGCAGCAGCAGCAGCAGCAGCAGCAGCAGCAGCAGCAGCAGCAGCAGCAGCAGCAGCAGCAGCAGCAGCAGCAGCAGCAGCAGCAGCAGCAGCAGCAGCAGCAGCAGCAGCAGCAGCAGCAGCAGCAGCAGCAGCAGCAGCAGCAGCAGCAGCAGCAGCAGCAGCAGCAGCAGCAGCAGCAGCAGCAGCAGCAGCAGCAGCAGCAGCAGCAGCAGCAGCAGCAGCAGCAGCAGCAGCAGCAGCAGCAGCAGCAGCAGCAGCAGCAGCAGCAGCAGCAGCAGCAGCAGCAGCAGCAGCAGCAGCAGCAGCAGCAGCAGCAGCAGCAGCAGCAGCAGCAGCAGCAGCAGCAGCAGCAGCAGCAGCAGCAGCAGCAGCAGCAGCAGCAGCAGCAGCAGCAGCAGCAGCAGCAGCAGCAGCAGCAGCAGCAGCAGCAGCAGCAGCAGCAGCAGCAGCAGCAGCAGCAGCAGCAGCAGCAGCAGCAGCAGCAGCAGCAGCAGCAGCAGCAGCAGCAGCAGCAGCAGCAGCAGCAGCAGCAGCAGCAGCAGCAGCAGCAGCAGCAGCAGCAGCAGCAGCAGCAGCAGCAGCAGCAGCAGCAGCAGCAGCAGCAGCAGCAGCAGCAGCAGCAGCAGCAGCAGCAGCAGCAGCAGCAGCAGCAGCAGCAGCAGCAGCAGCAGCAGCAGCAGCAGCAGCAGCAGCAGCAGCAGCAGCAGCAGCAGCAGCAGCAGCAGCAGCAGCAGCAGCAGCAGCAGCAGCAGCAGCAGCAGCAGCAGCAGCAGCAGCAGCAGCAGCAGCAGCAGCAGCAGCAGCAGCAGCAGCAGCAGCAGCAGCAGCAGCAGCAGCAGCAGCAGCAGCAGCAGCAGCAGCAGCAGCAGCAGCAGCAGCAGCAGCAGCAGCAGCACCACCACCACCACCACCACCACCACCACCACCACCACCACCACCACCACCACCACCACCAGCAAGCAGACAGTATGGCATCGTCGATAGTGACACCCAAGGCGAGGGCGCGACTGACCGCGTAAATACGTCAGGCAGAAAGAAAAATAAGCAGGGAAGAGCAAACACGGCTGTTTGGAGACAGACATGCCAAAAATATTAGAAAATAAATGAGACTCATTCAGCGTATACGCACGAGCGCCAATTGTTTACAGCATTCCACGTGCATTAACATTATGAATTAGCAAATGGCTAAGTCAGTGATGTTCATATGCGAATCATTTGTCTTGCTATGGGAATAAATCCTCCATGTGTTAATGTCACATGGGGTTTCCAGTAGCCGTGGAAGTTCTTTCATGGGGGTTTCCAGTAGCCGTGGAAGTTCTTTCATGCGAAGCTTTCGTCTTCTCATTGGGACCATCATAACCTTGTGGGCAGTGCGCTGCCACCTGCCTGAGGTATGCTTGTGATTTATTGAAATGCGAGGTTTTAAAACGAAGGCTGCGAGGATATCACTTTCATTCTCGTTTCATTACTGTGTATAAAAACAGCTGCTCAGGTTGACAAATACTTGCAACTCGACATTGCATCTCATCTCGTGACGTCACACAGCCCCCAGATCAGTCACATGTCTTTACACTTTCATGAACGAAAGAGCATGAGCGCAGGCATCTAAGCGCACTTGTGATCAATCCATGGCAGGAAATGTCACCTGACAGCTTCACCTGCATGAGGCATGCTAGGATGCAGGCCACGAAACCTCAGGCAGACGATGCAAACGCCGCCGGACAATTTTCTCCGACTTGGGACATTAACACAACGCGCTAAATACTTGACAGGCACCTGCTGGCGCATGGGTTTTTGGTTCAACTAGGCTGTATATGGCCGCCGTACAATCTCATCGCAATAGACTTAAAAGCCCCGTTTTCAAGAAAATCCGGTGTCGGGGCTGTAGCGGCGTTGTCGGCGTTACGGGCGAAAATCAGAGGCATGGTACTGACAGGTGGCTGCTGGCAGAGAATACTGGCGAGCATGCACACTCAAGGGTAATCACTTTGTGTGACGTCATGAGATCGCACGACGTGGCCGGGTTGGCAAGCGCTGACAATTGGCGCAGCAGATCAGACTGCCTCCCTCCAGGACCTTTGGACCCACTGTTAGACACACTGTTCCTAGGCTACGTGGGTACGGCACACTTAAAGCGGGGATTTTTTTATATCTTTGACTGGTGATATTTCGTATATTTTGGTATATTGCGGCGGTATCCTAAAAGAACGTGCGAGATAATAGAGGAAGAAATTAAGCGGTTGTTATTTTGCGAGTTGGAAAGTGCGTGTACGCGAACAACCATCCACAATGAAAAGCGCGGACACGAGGCGTTAAAGCTGTCGCGTCATACCCTTAAGTGTAGAGCTTATGTGCCTGCTTCCCCTATTTGTTGCCGACATGCGGTTACAGCCCTCTCGCATTAAAAATCTAAACATTGATGGTGTCATGTCTGACGAAATGCGTGGAAACGTTTCTTCCGACCAATTAACGTTTTGAACCAAGCTGCCCTAAATGCTTTGTCAATGGGAGACATAGCCACATAAGTATGGTTTCCGGAGGCAGAGCGTGCGACGTGACGCTCCCGCCTGGCTTTTTAAGTGCGGTCACTTAAAAAATTCTCTCTCTACAGTGTAAATCCCATATCATGACAGGTTTTTCGTACGTCAGCTAACAGCTAGGTAAATAACGCGGCTGGTATAAGGTGGACACTATACCGTACATAGGCATGCTGCAAGGATATGTTAACCGTTTAAAACGACGACGTTTCGTTTGTGATTGAAGCCATTTGGCATATAATGATCTCGCGAGCGCCGGCGGCTTTATCGTGCTGGTTCTACAATGAACACAGGAGATATTTCACAGGTCTGCTTTTCACGGATATGCATATATAATACAAATGCAATGCCTTTATTTAAACATCACGGATGTTAGGGTTGTACCCAAAAAGCCTATGATTGGCTTGACAGAGGGGCGCACCCCCCCGGACAGAAAACCCGGCAGCAACAGAACACGGACAAAATATTAAAAATTAAAAAAGGCTACAATTCACAGTTACCATCATATTCAATAAAATTAGTGAACATTCTCTTGCAGTGAGGTCGACAAAAGTAACACAACAACAACAGGAACCCTGCTAACATATACCGGTGCCGACAAAGGTAAATGGAGCACGCTATATCTTTCTAAAAATTTTCACGCGGTGCATATTGGAAAATGGGGTCATGCCATGTGCAGACCGATAGTAGACGCCAGTGCGCTTTCACTTAAACAAATGGTGTTTTCTTATCTGCACTACTGAAGGCGTGATTTTAATTTGAATGGATAGGTGCGCTCCGTTTCCTTATTTCCGTGCCTGTACAAGGACAAAATAAGGAAGTTATAAAATACAATAAATAAATCTGGAAATGAGGAACTTAAATATAAAAGGAAGATATTATAGGGCTTTGAAATGCTAATACGAAATGCCCCGTCGATAGTGCGTGCGGCAGAATGTAAAACAGGAATCGTCATTTCTGCCATGTTTTTCTAAAGGTCACGTAATATGCGCATATATGGACTAAGCGGAGACGCAAGGAGGCTTTTCAGTTCTATTTTTTCACGCCTTGCCGGATCGGGCGCTCCTCGGGGAGCAGTGGGGAGGCACAGCCCATCTTCATATTTTTTTTTTTTTTGCGGGTTAATGCGTATCTTCAGAGAAAAATGTTATTTTGGCGTACGCTCTCGTTCACCATATTCCTCGGTCTCTCGCACTTAGGGTGTGGGCGACCGCCCTGCGATGCTGCAAAAACAACTTTGGCCCCCTGCTGCAGAAGCAACGGGGGGCCAAAGTTTCGCAGCCGGCCCACCTCCGCGCGCGAAAGTGACTGATCATGTGGCACCATTAAAATCACCTCTGGCGCAGGCGTTGCCCGAAGTTCGATATATTGCCGCGAAACCTACAAAACTGTATTTGTTGTTTCTTGGCAGCCGCCGGCATACAGCCTTATCCTCTGATTCTGGCTTGCGTATCAGTTCTGTATTATTTGCTAATGTTCGATGTCGCGAGGCGCACCTTTATCAGTTTCGTTGTTTACAACCTGCGGGTTAATTGCTTCGTATCATCCGACGATATCGGCAGGTTTGGGTTTTCTTTGTAGCCAAGTATACACCACGACGTCATCCTTCACGAACCTCGACATTTTCCTTTGTGAATTATGTCCATCGTTTCATTTCTTCGTGTTCTTGACCTCTTCCTTCCTTTCTTTATCCTGACACAAGCAATTAGAGGTGGTTTTACTATACGCTGTTTTTCCGTGACATAATTTCTCTTACTTCGGACCCGATGTTCTACACTGTGCAATCCGCGGAGTAACTTTATTTCCATTTATTTTTTTGTTTTGCAACGCCTACCCCCTGATTCGCGACAGGCAGCAGCGAGGTACATTCTGACGCCGAACACTCTCGCCGTGTCAGATAATCCGCAACAAAAATCTTGATTGAAGAGTAAAATATACTCTACTACTATCCGTCCGTCTGTGATGACCTGAGAAGCACCGCAGCCTTTCTTACAAGCGGGTGTGGCAGCTCAAGTATCGAACAAAACAAGGGTTACTGTATGACATGTTTGTATGTGAGCCTGTGTTCCTCACTCTTCATCAACTGAGAGCAGCATTAGCCGCCACTGCAGATCTCTGAAGCGCACTGATATAAACTTGATGCATTCACAGATATGAAATCAAAGGGAAAGGAGAGTGAGCTCCCCTTATATAAGGGCACCTCCACTAGTCATAACTTCAGTGTTAGGAAAGCGACTGTTGTTCATAGTGTCGGGGTGTGTTTATTCAGTCGACGCAGATGGATCCAGCTGCTCCGGATGAACTCGCAGCGGGGCGTAAGGCGTAGCGAATCACACAGACAACGACCAACTTCTTCTTTCTGGAGAGCGGCAGCACGCGACGCATGTCAGTGGCTATAACGATGAAGATTACCACACTACCATAGCTACAAGGGCTTAACTACGTTATAGGTTACGCAAACGCTTCTATTGCCTCTGCGAATAAATAATTGGTCGGCAGTGCAGGAAATGCGAAGAAAACCTATGTAATAACATATTACAGGTGCCTTTCACACCACAAAATTCAATCCATGAAACAAGCCCTCAAAGAGAAAACGCCCGTACATCACTAGTGGTAGCCAAGGGACGTTTTTTTCTTCTGGTTTGCCGAAATTTTAGGAGACATGCTTTGCAAGAAATGTTATAAAGAAGATTGAGGTGACTGCCACGTCCTCCATATATCTGGAATAAAATGTTATTTAACATCCCGCGCTGTTAATAAGAGCCAGATGTAGTTAGGATACGAATTTACGGTGAATACGAGAAAGAATACATTGATCCATTCCACAGGCGAACTTTAAAACTCGCCTGCAGCTAGAAACACCTACACCTTATTGAGCGACTCTCTGCTGCATAAAATGCTCAAATTTAAAATTCGTGAGATACACTTACCAACAGCAATGCGAGGAAATTTTTTCTGTAGATGAAATGTTTTGAAGTTCGGTTTACAATGCCTTGTTTAGTTTTTTCTGCCATGTATTGGACTCGGTAAATGTGTTTGCATATTCCTAAACGACTGCAACGACTGCAAACGACCCAAGTTTCAAAGAACGCAGTTGGAGCTACTTATGTCGCTTCTTCGAATCTGTGTTGCGATCTCGCCTCCTACTTGACAAGCACATATTTTCTGCATGCTACGAGAAAACGCATGGCATAACCCAAAATGCTTAGACCCCTGTTGCTTCACAATTTTGTAACGGATGTCCAGAAAAGTGCCGCCACATGGAGGCCGGTAAGTGGCAGGTATGTTAGGTGAACAGTACACACAGGGCTATGAATTCATTCATTCATTCATTCATTCATTCATTCATTCATTCATTCATTCATTCATTCATTCATTGATTCATTCATTGATTCATTCATTCATTCATTCGAAATTTATTTCAGACAACAGGAAAAATGCCCGGGTTGACGTAGCAAAAGGCATACACTGAATGACGAGGCAAAGTCACCCGGATTACAGGCGGCACCAGAGGCTAGGAAAGAAGATTTACAAGATATAAAACATATTCACTTTTCTACATAAATATTGAAAGGGCCGATTTAAAAGCATAAGGGTTAGGCTAAAATAAACATAGTTTAATCACAGTGCAACTATAGAAAAATACACATTCCAGGCAGCAATAAGACTACATTAAATTTCATATTTCAAGCTCATCTATTGGCATTTCTTAATTAACTTTTCATATTTGCGAATAGAGGGAGTGCTGTGTGCGATATCTATGATAATGGGGTGCTTATTAATTCAGAAATGGTTCATCCTAGCCTCTGAAGAGCATAATTAGTCCGTGCACGAGGTGTTTTCATTCAATGTTTTTGAAGTTCATATGGGCTAATGTTATCGGGATACGTAGTTTCGAAGGCTATTTTATCTATCTTGTACTACGTAGTAATATTTCAAGACATAGCTTGCATGTTGGCATTTGGCTTATTTTTAATATACTATAGGACCTAAATAAAGGCCGGCAGCTTCGTGAAAGCGGGAAGTTCTCGATAGTCCGCAATGCCCGCTTTTGTAATGCAGAGAGATAATTTAGATTTGTTTGTGTCTTTGTTAACCATCAGGAAAACAGTAGTATCAGCAAAATATTTTTGTGGCTTTATGGACAGCAGGAGATAATACCTCAATTTGTTTAAAATGCCAGCAGCTCTACAAAGGTCACTAAGAAGCTCATCTGAATGAGATTTCCAGGATAAGATGTCTTAAAACAGAACACAAAAAAAAATATGAGCAGGGCTGTACATAAGAGTTTTGATTTAAGTTTAAGTTGAGGGTAGTTTATGTTTCGGTTATCAAGAACGTTTATACGTTTTTCCCTAAAGAGAATGTATTTTGTCTTACTATCAGTTAACTGCATCCTGTTTGATTTCAACTATGTACTCAACGCTGTAAACCATTTTAGTCTTTCTTTCAAGCGTGTAGGATTTAATACCTCAGGCAAAAGTATTCGTGTCATTAGCGAAAAGCATTATGTTTTCGCTGCCCAGTATATTCAATGTACTACTCAGGTATAGAATAATAAACACCGGAACCGGAATGCACCCCTGGGGTACACTATACTGCGATTTTTAACGTGCGACGCTGCCGCATTTACGATGATAAAGTACTTTTCACAGTCATGTAGCGTTCAAATATAGTCAATGACACGCCAAGGATGCTGTAGCATGGAAGCTGTTTTAATAATAGTCGTGCTTTATATAGTCAGAACTCCCGAAGTCAAGAAAAATTCCCATAGTGTATGCCGTTCACGTATTTAGAATTTTTTACTTTATCACAGTGAGTGTGTCTATTTTCCCTAAAGCACTATTGCTCATTGAATATAATATTTTGTGCAGTTAGAAATCGAACACGTCGGTAGTTGATCATCTGTAACGCTAACTTTTCAAATACCGTTAGCACCAATATGGGCCTATACTTTGTTAGTTCATTCGTAAGGCTACCCTTGTGTACAACAGTCACTTTGGCCAGTTTCACTTTAATAGCAAAAACGACTGCAGATAAAATAAGGGTGTAAATGCGGTAGAGGGGTAAGCTGATTATTTCAGCCACAGCCTTTAGCGGTTCCGGTTTAATTTTGCCGCCTCCTGGTGCACAGCAATTTTACATTGCTAGAATTGCATTCAACACTTCGCTCTCGTCCGTCGACACTAAAAACATTGTTTACGGGGTTCGATAGGATGAACTGCACGGCTGATTCCTCACCGCATGATCTGATTGCAATGAAGTGATTAATAAATAAATCTGCGAGCTCTGTACAAGTCAAAACGTCATTTTGATACGGTGCCTTTCTTTTTTTTTTTTTTTGGTTCTTCGAGAGTATCTCGCTCACAGTTTGCAACATTAAACGTAAATTACCTGCAAATTTGTAAACGTAGCTGTGTAATATTCAAATCTTGATCTTCTAATATCCGCATTTAACCTAATTCAAACTTATTTACAGACTAAAAAGTTATTTTCATGTTTGGTAACAAGAATCTTTTCAAATAGATTATTTTTTGTTTGATTCTGATATGTAGTCCACGAGTGATCAAATACTTATCTTTTTCCGCTTTATCCACCCTTCGAGGGGAAAACACTTCTCATACGCGGATATAAAACAAGAAAGAAAGGCCTCGTAGGCTTTATTAGCTGATGTTTCCGTCATTATAGAGTCCCACCTTTTATTTAAAACTATTTTGAAATTTGTTTGTATTTTATTAGAGTAGGGGCGGATAAAGATTTATTCCTTATTTGTATTAGGCCTTTTGTGAGGCAGAAAGAGGTAGGTTGGCAAATGCGACTTTATCGCACATCAATGGACTCGAGTTGACGTCATCAGGAGAAGAGCTTGTCATACTAAGGTCTAAGGTAGTTTCAAACGTATGAGTTATTCTGGCTGGCATTTTCATTAAGTTACAGCATACGTATGAGAGGAACGGCTCTTGTAGGCGCAAATAGATAGATCTACTCGAAGAAGCATTGAGATTGACATCGCCAGCAAAAACACATTGTAGCTTTTACTCAAGGCTTAGTCCAAACAGTTTTTTCCTACACCGCAAAAAACATTCAAGGATCCAGATGGCGGGCGATGACGCACTCCTACCAGAATGTCATAAACCTGAATCACGACATATCCAATGTTGTCACTGATAACATTGTACTCCGATAGTACATTATACCCATAATCTGAGCGAATATGCATTGCAGCACCACCACCACGCTTGGAAGTGCGACATATGAATACACATTCATAACTCGTTATCAGCGGAAAATAACGTTTCAGTAAAGCAAATAATACCAAAAGAATGGTTAAGATCATCCAGGAACATATCTACTTAAGTTTGTTTTTCAAACTTGTAAGGTTCAGGCGAAACAAAGAAAGAAAGTTTTATTAAAAAAAAGTATGCTCACAAGGAAAATTAAAACTTCTATCCGTAATCTTGCGCGAAAATGACCAAGACGCAACAACTGATAACGTGCTACTAGAGATAATCATAGCAAATCGATAAGATCTTGCTCGCCGCGAATGAACACCGCTCGTGTGCCGGTCGGCTTCCTCAATACTATTTTTCCGTTAGCATGCCAAACCTATGCTTAGCCGTTTTCTTTTCGCCCAATATTTGGCCGTGGTTAGCGGCGTGCGAGAGAGCCGCGTGATATTTTCGCAGACGAACATGCTCTCCTCTCCTTCCAGCGCATTCCTATTTGCTAGCCAACAAGAGTCCCGGTTCTCCTACCTCAGGAAACGGGTATTAATAGCTGGCGTTTTGTTTTCCTTCGCCGACAGACTATGGACGGATAGCTATATTCCTTCTTATTTATTGCGGATTGCTTAGTTTGGTAGACACTTCGTTTATTTGTTCCAGCAAATCCTCTTCGTCCGAAACAAAGGCACCATGTATTTAAACATTTTGGCAGCGACTACGCCACTCTAGATTGTAGACTCTAAACCTCAACGGAGCAATTCATCTCTCTAGTCAACTCTCTCTAGTTTATCTACACGCTTGGATAGTTATTTGCTATACTTTTTTATCAGCAAGCCTATTTTCAAACTCGTCAAAATTGTCTGATATTACTGCACTCAAGCTTCAAGGTCATTCATTCTTTCGGGCCAAGTTAGAACAGCGTCTAGTTTAGATTCACCGCAGAGAAAACATGTCAACACCTTTGTTTTTGGGGCCCAACCTTTCAGTTCCTTCACCTGCATTGTGGTCATGTTGTCATGTATTAAATGTCAATTTCTTTTTATTTTACGCGCTTTGCTTGCCACGCCTCCTCGGTTATGCCAGAAGATTCGCCAAAATGAAAAATAAACTTACGTTTACAAAAGCTAACAGAATCCATGTCTACAGGCAGAAGCAAGCGGCATGTTGCAACCTCCTGACATGTCGGACGGTGAGGAAGTAACCACGCTTCAAGGGGAACAATTACTTTCGGCAGCAGCACAGGATGGGCATACAAAACAAGGTCTACGCGCCTAAAGTATAGAAGATCAACCTGTGTATATACTGAACAGGTTTCACACCTTTGCCCGGTGGTGGCTACCGCTGCTGACAAATGCGAAGAGACGTCCCCGCTGTTCTTGCTTGACCGTAACTTGTCGCTGGTGTTAGTGAAGCTGGCGGCGATTGGCTGTTTTTTCAGTACTCTCACGGTACCGATCCGGATTAGTCCGAGTGTGCTGCGATTTCCAGTTGCCCCAGCGCAGCAGGTATTAGACTAGGCTGCCAGAAACCTCGGTCCACAGGGTATAGGCTGCAAATATAAAAAAACATGTTTCAAACATCGTAGCAGCCGGTGGCTGTCACTTTTGCTATAAAAGTGGCTTTCGTCAGGGTTGTGGATGCTTCTGGATGCGCCCAAATTATGCACCGTCATTTATTTTGTTGTCATATAATTGCTTTCCTGCTGATGATGACGTACTTTTATAGCCATATGTCAAGTACAAACAGGATATATACAATGGTTTCGCAATAATACCTGAACTGAACCGACAGATAATGCTCGCATTGCGATCTGCCATCTGCTGTGCAAGTCGGTTTGGTTTGGTTTATGGGGTTTAACGTTCCAAAGCGTCTCAGGTTATGAGAGACGCCATAGTGGAGGGCTCCAGAAATTTCGAACACCTGGGATTCTTTAAAGAGCAGCTTCATCACTTTTCGAGAATTTCGCGACATTCAAGGATTCAAATCTACATGGGCTGTAGGTCATGGGCATCTACATGGGCATGCAAAGTCTATTTGCGCTAGCATTCAAACTCATCACGTAACCGACGATTAAACCTCGAGCTTCTCCCCTTAGCACTGCAGTTCTGCGGAGAAGCTTGGTGATGACGTCACGGACGGTAATATTTCTAACGTTTGTCCCCTTCGCCCACGTCCTGCTGCGCCTTTTCTGACGGTGCTAATCAACATATCTCGGGCTCTGTTTTCAGCAGCCTTGCTTTTATTTCTTCAAACCAAGTGTGTCTATGCAGGAAACTTACCGGTACGGTCAGTGACGTCATCATGCGTCCCCCACCCGTCGCTGTGCAGTACGGTGAAGCCTGATAACCGTCGCAGTTTGAATTGCGAATTGCGCCATTGTTTCAAACGCGAGCGCCAAGATATTTCGGATGCTTTAAGTGCAGGGTATAATCATTCAACCGCTCGAAACCCATCAAAATCTAAAACCGGTGCAGTTTCCCTTTAACGTGCACTAACATCGCACAGCAAGCGGGCGCCTTGCTTTTCGCCTCCATCAAAAAGCGGCCACCTCGGCTGGGATTCGATCCCGCATACTGTTTAAGTCGCTTTGACATTTCTAAAACAATTCCAGCGTGATGAAATACGCTAGCTAGAAAAAAGAAACAGAGGGATGAACTATACTTCCGTAATTGTACTCTTCCTGGTCGAAGTGAGATCTTTTTACTCATGTTCATCAGTCAACAACCTTTCAATGGAGGCGAAAGGCAAGGCGCCCGTGTGCTGTGCGATGTGAGTTCACGCTAAAGAAACCCAGGTGGTAGCATTTTCCGCAGCCCTTCCCTACAGCGCGTGCCAACCGGATTAACTTTGAGACTTTGACTCCTCAAACCAACCCAAAGCTGTCAGAAACAATTACAGGTACCGTCGCTGATATATACTTACAATTGGGCTGAACTGCAAAAGTTGTCCTTTGTTCACTGCGCTACAAAATGGCAGAGTTGAAAAGATTTCAAGGTAAAGGAGACAATTAAGGGCCACATATGAGTATAAAATGTGTCAGAAACTGACATCAAATAATTTCCGAAAACGCTGCTATATACGGTATAACGCGCGCCCTTTACAGGAATTTTGATAGCAAGGCCGGGGCTCGTGGAGCTCAGTAGAAATTTCTTTTCCCCAGCACGCATTCGTTGCAGGGCTATATATAACTATAATTAGTTTATAGGAAATGAAAGGCGCCGTATCTGTCCCACTATCTCCCGCAAGTGTGAGACTGAACGCGGTACACTCTAGCTCCTGTCGCGTGGCGTTCCTTGGCGCGCGTTCGTTGCAGTGCACCTGCAAGTGTGGGTTTGTTGGTACGGCGGCGCTGCTATCGCGCTGCGTTCCCATAGCCACGTTACATTCTGATACAAGCCGGAAGCGTCTGAAGCGGAGGTGATGCTCATGAGCTTTCTAGGTTTTTTTTTTTCTTAGCGCCACCGCTCTCTCCTCACGACGTCAATGCGCCTTCGAACTCTCCCAAGATGTCACAACAAAGAACCTCAAGTCTCCCAAGGCGTCACGCTGTTTATAGGATGGGCCATGACGTAAACGGTGGCGGTCACCATGGCCACCACGTTTGCGTGACGTCATCATGGGGGAAGCCTATTGTTTATTCGTTCTCGGAAAATGTCTTAATTATTGTTTATAGATAATTTAATGTTAATTAAGCCCTTTTTATTATTTTCTAAATTTTTAGCCGTCTTGTTCTTGTTTTTTTGCCACAATTTCGACGACTTCCCCACAAATCAGACGTCACTACCGGTTTGCGCGTCCATATTCAATGCGCACGTCCTAGGCTACTTCGACGTATAATTGACATTTTTGCCTCCATACCCCTCAGATTTGGTTGTCATCATCTACATCATACAATGATTATTTTCCTCCTAACTCCTTACTATACTGCACAAGGCTTGCGAACATGTTTTGAGTTCACATTTCGAACATAGTTTCCTTAATAACGTCTGAGAGGGAACAGTTCAATTTGGCGGGCTGATCGGACGCAAGACAGCGTACCTGGAGAAAGAGCGGCAGTAAAAATCGCTATCCTTGGCGTAAAATCCCGGTAAGGGATACCTGAATCCGGAAGTAAAATTTGTTTGGATCACAAAGTGTTCGGGCAGAATGTTTCCGCGAACCATTTTAATACTTATTTCTTGCTGCCAGGAAGTATTAGCAAGCAGCTTTGTCTTTTTTTTTTTAAGTTGTGGGCTCTGAAGAATATTGTGTTCTTTGTGCTCACTTTGGAACACGTCTTTATCTCTCTCTTTATAACGCAGAATGCGCCCACATGTATATCGAGTGATTGCAGACACGCGCGTCTGCTTCCACATTGTTCCCTATTGGTTTAGTCCCCTCTGAAGGATTTATCTAGACGTTTCCGCGCTGGTTTTAAATTGAGCGCTGACGTGCGCAGCAGGCATTCGTAGTAGGATGATTGACGAGTATGCTTTCTACTATTGCACGCTCATTCTAAGAGTCGACGGCTCTATACGTTTTTAAAGAGGGTAGTTAGCCCGTATACATCTGTGAATGTTGAAAGCAGGGGTGTTTTCCGACGAACGCCACTTGATAGAATTCTCGTAGAACACACCCGTGCCACGAAGCCGAATATTCGTGACACGAGTATGTTCTACGAGAATTCTAGCATGTGGCACCGTCAGGAATTGCCACTGCTTTCAACATTCACAGAAGTATACAGGCTAACAGCCTTTTTTAAAAGCGCATATTGTTGTTGACTTTTAGGTGAGTGTGCGAAGAGGTGGTCATTCTTTTTGAGGCGCCGTCACGTCCGATACGGCCTCATACGAAGGAAACTGGAGGGGCTTCGTGGCACGCGGAAGTGCTGCTTTGCATGGGCTATAATTTAGCCTTAATGCGCAACAGAGTAGTGCGCACAGAGCCTCCAAAGAGAGAGGTCACGCGCGTGGGTGTTCACCCTAACAGTGGACGACACTGTACATGTCGATATCTGCTAGTTTAGAGAATATCGGTGAAAACTAGCATCTCCATTTGTTTTTTGCTGTTCATTTAGAGTACACGCACAAAAGATTATCATGCATTCTTCTTTGTATTAAAAACTTCGTAGGCCGACCTTTAAATTTCCCTGATTAGGAATACCGCGAACTGTAAAACGAATATTAAGCACTGCCCTTCAGGGTGTGACGCGACAGCTTTAATTGCGGCCGTCTACCGTTCCCCTTGCCCAATTCAACCTCGTTAGCGTACATATACATTTTCGTATTCGCTTGATCTGTAATTTATTAATTTTGATCCAATTATCCTAAACCTACTCGTTAGCACATTTTAATGCAGGGCCACTCGATATACATTAAAGTCCCGCTTTATCCAATCCGTACGAATGTGCCTAACGTCGCCTATGGGTAACGTTTATGGTTCGGGATCTAAGTTTCTTCGATTCCTGTCTGATCGTGAGGTATGGCAAACTGTGTCACTGCAAGTGCTCTAGTTACGTCACTCAGCACGTACTGATTTTGCACAACCATCAGTGTCCGGCTAAGCCACCTACACACGACAACCTGTGAGAGCCATGCTTTCGATATTTAGAGCAGAACGCTTACGCCGGATTTTCTTCACACCTTTGCCTTAACTCTGCCGCTTAAAAATTAGGATCGACGGAAACACAATTTGCACCTCATGGAGTTTCCGGGTTAGCAACAAAGATGTATCAGTCTTATAAGCAAGTGTATCCTACCTAATAGACAGACTACAGTGGGGCTCAACCTCTCGCCTTGGCACTCGACCCGGCTGCGCAAAGGCAAGGTTCGCCAGTGTGCGATGGTGGTACTTCGTAATCACCTGCACGAAGACACAAAAATGATCAGATTGAAGCTTATTATGGCGTATTGAAAACTGGTTTAACAGACACCTGTTTTGAGTGTAATTCCCCAAAAGCGGGGACCTGATGAAAACTCTATTATAGCTTATTCCAAAACATGCCGCAGTAAGGTGGGCTTGATACTGGAGATACGAGCGCAACCTTAGTTTCTTTTTACTTCATTCACGGATATAGTGAAGTGGTAAGTGGTGGCTGTCATTGTACATGTGTGAAGGCGGTTTTGGCGGATACCATGAATCTCCCCAATAAACCGTTGCCCCTCCGGGGAAGCAGAAACACATCTCTTTTAAATCACGGCTTCTGCACCATCAAGATGCGACTTCTTTAGTTGCACGTCATGTTCGAGATGCATCTCCTCTTATATTTCTCATAAGAGTTGATATTGTTTTTTTTTACTATAGCGTAAAATTGAAAGCGGTCATAAGGTATTCTGGGGATGACATTTGACCGAACGCTGTCATCCGTTCTTGCAGTAATCGAACTCTGATATCCCCAAGACCATAGAAAACACCTCGTTGTTTTCATGTAAGCTTTCCTACGTCGGTATGCGTATTCTCTTCCACAAGATTGAAAAAATTTTCGAGCCTAGTTACACATTTTGCAAGCCAAGCTGCTTGACAGTCATATATATATATATATATATATATATATATATTAAAATAGAACGGCCTGACGGTTTCCTAAGGAAAGGAAATGTTGGTTTCCAGTTTCCGCGTTACTGGAGAAGAGCGTTACTGCTTCTCACCCTGGTTCTTTTCTAGATGAGGAACGCGCTATTAGAAATTCGATCGTCGGAATTCTCGGCTGGAAGACGCAGACGTCCCTTTTTTTTCTTCAGTAGTTTGGAAAAAAGAAATAGACGTAGCAACGCTGTGTTACGGTTTCTTCTTTCGAACGCATTTTGGCTTCCTCCTGCCTTCCTGCGATATCATATTCGGGCGCCGTCCGTGTGGTAATCGATTGTTTCCCGGCCCCTCGCATGCTGTGTTCTAACCCGACCGTGCGCATCCCGTTAAAGTCAGACGTCATTCAAAAACAACAATTCTTTCAGAGCCATGTCACCATGAAAATAACCCGAATATAGAAAGCTACCACCAAACCTTGAGTGCCCAGCAGCACCTGCAGAGAACTGATAGCTTTCAGAAGAGCAGTAGCATGTCTCGCAAAAGGTGGCAGGCATTATCGGGCTTTCTCCAAATTTGTGAAGTCTCGAAATTTTAATCTGTTCTCCCACTTCCTAAAATTTGAGCGAACGCTATCTTCATCATGTTATGTTTTACAGACAAAGCTGGGTTTGTTTGTTACGCAGCGATGCGGCTGATTTGGAGTTGGATTTAGTAAAGCATTGCTCATAGCAAAGCATTTAGGCATAGGCAAAAACCAGATTTATGCGCTGAGGGACAAGGCGGGCAACGCCAACACGAAAATGGACAAGATAGTGAAAGTAGCCGAGGAGTTCTATACAGATCTCTACAGTAGCCAAAGCAGTCAGGACCGTAATGAGATTGGCTGTAGGGAAAAACAGTCAGACGTTCCACCAGAGAGGAAGGACGAGGTCAAGAAAGCATTAGGTACTATGAAAAGGGGGAAATCAGCTGGACAGGATCAGATAACTACAGATTTGTTGAAGGATGGGGGGGGGGGGGAGGATATCGTGCTAGAAAAACTGGCCACCCTGTATACTCAGTGCCTGGTGTCATCGACGGTACCGGAACCAGGGAAGAACGCAAACATTATCCTCATTCATAAGAAAGGGGACGCTAAGGACCTTAAACATTACTGACCAGTCAGCTTACTGTCTGTTACATATAAGGTATTTACTAAGGTAATCGCTAATAAAATCAGGACAATCTTAGATTGCAATCAAGCAAAGGATCAAGCAGGATTCCGGAAACGGTACTCTACTATCGATCATATTCATACCATAAACCAGGTGATAGAAAAATGCTCGGAATATACCTTATACATAGCATTCATTGATTACCAAAAAGCATTTGACTCGGCAGAAACCTCGGCGGTGATGCAGGCATTGCGAAATCAGGGGGTAAACGAGCCGTACGTGAACGTGCTGGAAGATATATATAGTGGCTGCACAGCAACCATAGTTCTGCATAAAGAAAGTAGCAAAATTCCCATAAAGAAAGGCGTCAGGCAAGGAGACGATTTTCCCAGTACTATTCACAGCTTGCTTAGAGCAAGTATTCAGAGACTTGGAATGGGTGTAATCAGGGATAAGGGTAGATGGAGAATACCTCAGTAATCTGCGATTTGCTGATGACATTGCCTTGTTAAGTATCTCGGGGGATGAACTGCAAATAATTATTGATGACCTAGACAGGAAAAGTAGAAAGGCAGGCTTGAAAACCATTGTGAAGAAGACTAAGGTAATGTTCAACAGCCTCGGGAAGGAACAGCGGTTTACTTTAGGTAGCGAAGCACACTGGAAGTAGTAGGCGAATATATCTACTTAGGACAGGTAGTAACCGCAGATCCGGACCGTGAAAAGGAAATAACAAGAAGAATAAGATTGGCATGGAGCGCATTTGGCAAGCACTCGCAGATTATGACTAGCAGCTTACCGGTATCGCTCGAGAGGAAAGTGTAGAACAGTTGCATCTTACCTGTACAAACGTGGAGGCTAACCAAGAGGGTTCGACTTACATTGAGGACTACGCAGAGGGCTATGGAACGAAAAACGGTAGGGGTAACATTAAGAGATAGGAAGCGTGCAGAGTGGATCAGAGAAATTACTCAAGTTACTGACATTCTAGTGGAAATCAAGAAGAAGAAATGGGCATGGGCAGGACATATAGTTCGAAGAGAGGATAACCGATGGCCCCTTAGGGTAACAAACTGGATTCCAAGGGAAGGAAAGCGGAGCAGGGGGCGGCAGAAAGTTAGGTGGGTGGATCAGGTTAAGAAGTTCGCAGGGGTCAAGTGGATGCAGCTAGCACAGAACCAGGTTAATTGGAGAAATATGGGAGAGGCCTTCGCCCTGCAGTGGATATAGTCAGGCTGATTATTATGATGATGAAAGCATTGATCAGACGAGATGGCGTGCCTACCTGGAGAGGAGGGCAGCTCCTGTGTAGGGGATCAGCAGCTATAGCTGTGCGGAAGCTGCTTATCGAGGTCGCGTAGTCTTGGACGCCTCAACCGAGAGCCCAGCACAGGTCAGGGTTTTAAGCTGGCAGCCAATTACACTCGAGTGTAACGCGGAAGTGGTAAGTTGCATCATAGCCTCCTATGCTACCCATTTCCAGTCATCACTCTCAAGCAACCGTTCAGGTTTGTTACCTTGAACTCCTGGCCGCTTCCATAGAGGCGCCACAAACTAGACCTTTGCCGCGATGAAGCGATTTTCCGCAATGAGTCGGTCGTATTGCAATACTGCCGTTTCACGCGAGCTACGTGGCAATCTGCGCTTCCGGTCCTTGCCATGCGATGCACGCACATCACTGCGGACAAAGGCCTCATTTGTTCATTCACTGCGGTGAGAACCTATAGCATTCTCGTTAGACGCGTAGCGGCGCTAGCAATCCGGCTTCCCACCCACCCGCTCAGGCTAACTAACGCTCAGTGGAAGAGACGGTCTCTACGCGCCGTAAGGAGCATTCAGTTCGTCTTTTTACCCACCGGGCGGCCAAGCCGGATGTACACAGGTCATGGAGAAACATACTGCACTAAAGAGTGGACACTCGAGTCGTGTCTTCTCTAATGTCGAAATTTGGGCTAGTCGGTAGCTATCCATCTAAATCAGCGCACATAAAACACGAAATCACAAAGAGCAGGACGGAGGCTCTTGTCCGTCCTGCTCTTCTCTGCGTTTTCGTGTTTTATGTGCGCTATTTAGATGAATCGTTTCTTGGCCGAGCAAGTAAGGTTCTGACCACCCGACAGGGGGCGTATAGCGACATGCGCTCCCGTTTGACCTAAATAGTAGACACGTTATCAAATATACATCGGGTTGCAACCAAGCGTCCCATTTCGGTGTATAGACGTTGATAGTGCTCCGGTCATGTACCGAAAGTTACATTCATGTACCGCAGGCTAAGATCATTGTTGCAAGTAATTAATTATGCTGAGTGAGCGTATTTTCAACGTGTAACATAGAATATGAGCTGTGATAGATATTTACCGTACAGCCACCCGTTTGTATTTGTGCCGTCTTTTTAGCAAGAACATGTGCATGATTTTCAAAGCGTAATTTGCCAACAGTCACCGGCAACAACTTAAGCTTAAAACGCTGAATTTGTTATCTGTTTGTCGCCAGTAAAATAACACAAAGTTTTTATATGGCGGGTGTGTAACAGTGTAATGCGCATTATCATTTTATGAAAGTCGTTTACCGCTCTGTATATGCCCTCAACCTTGACAGATTCGCAAGCGCCATTCTAACACGACGCTTTGCTTGCCATGGCTAAAGCATTCTTGTAGTGCTCCAAAAAGCGTTGCTGCCTGTTCGTGGCCTGCACTTTCGACGACATCTACTGTATGTCAGTCGCTCGATAATATACCCAAGCAGCACGCCACTATTGGACCATAGGTGGACCAATATCAGCCCTACGTTGGCTCTCGAAGAAATTACTACTTTTTCCTACATTGGACCATCATTTCTTGCCATCATTGGTCCAGCGTTAATCCACTATGGCACTACCAATATGCGTTTACTACTGGCGTTTCCATTCATAGCCCAATTATGTATGTATGTATGTATGTATGTATGTATGTATGTATGTATGTATGTATGTATGTATGTATGTATGTATGTATGTATGTATGCATGTATGTATGTATGTATGTATGTATGTATGTATGTATGTATGTATGTATGTATGTATGTATGTATGTATGTATGTATGTATGTATGTATGTATGTATGTATGTATGTATGTATGTATGTAAGTATGTATGTATGTATGTATGTATGTATGTATGTATGTATGTATGTATGTATGTATGTATGTATGTATGTATGTATGTATGTATGTATGTATGTATGTATGTATGTATGTATGTATGTATGTATGTATGTATGTATGTATGTATGTATAACTTTATTAGGGAGCCGGCAAACGACGGGTTAAAGCGTCGTGACATTGGCCAAGCGTCTACCCGGGGTTAAGCCCTACTGTGCACTACCTCAATGGGCCCGTTTGTGGTGGGTTGTGAGGCTTGTGCTTTTCGAGCGCACCCCGGGCCTGCTGGACGGCCCATAGTTGCATGTCCTTGCCTGTATTCTGCACAGCACTTTGAAGTTCCAGCGGGTATGTCCTGGATGCAGCTTCGGTCGGGAACCTGGCACAGTCCCACATGATGTGCCATTGGTCCGCCGGACCCACTTGACATACACTGCACATATCACTCGTATAGATGTCTGGGTGGAGGATGTGTAGCATTGCCAGGGCTAGGAGTGACCCGGTTTGCATTTGCCTTAGGATGACCGCCTCCTCCCGACTAAGTGCCGGGTGAGGCGGCGGCATTGTCCGTCGAGCTTGGCGGTAAACTTTTGTCACCTCCACGTAACTGGTCATTCGGTCTTTTGTTTCGAACCACCATTCGGAGCGGCCCTTCTCGGGGGCGCGGAAGGTAAGCGCTCGCGCCGCCGAATGGGCCATCTCGTTGTGATTCGGTGAGGATGCACAATCTCCCGCGTGTGCCGGGAACCACTTGATGTGGAAAGTGTTGCCGCGGTCTTGAAGCTGGAGCTTACTGATGATGGCGGCCGCCGGCGCGCACACTCGCGCCCTGGAAAAGTTGCGCACAGCATTCCTCGAGTCGCTGAGCACGGTGCGACACTCGGCCTCCGAGATCGCCAGAGCGATGGCAACCTCCTCGGCGTCTGTGGCGTCCGTGCACCGCACGCTCGCCGCCGTTGTTTTGATGCCGGTAGCCGCCGCAACGGCCACTGCCACGAATCCTTCTCGCTTGTATTCCGCAGCGTCCACGAACCGGGCGTGCGGGTCCTGGGCGTGTTGCTCGACGAGGACTTTGGCCCGCGCCTGCCGCCGTTCTTGGTTGTACTCGGGGTGCATGTTTTTCGGGATGGGGTCCACGTGGATGTGGGCCCACGCCTCATCGCTGATCTCGCACGATTGCCGACTGGGAGCTCGGGGATTGTAACCCAGGGACGTCAGTATACTGCGGCCTGTCTTGGTGGTAGAGAGGCGCTCCATTTGCGCCGTGAGCTGCGCCTCGGCTATTTCTTCTAATGTGTTATGGACGCCGAGCTGCAGGAGCCGAGCCGTACTGGTGGTCCCCATTAATCCCAGCGCCGTCTTGTAAACCCGTCTGATCAGCGTGTTTATCTTTGTCCGGTCAGCGGCCTGCCAGTTGAGGTAGGCCGCAAAGTAGACGATGTGACTGATCACGAACGCCTGGACGAGGCGTAAGACGAATGCCTGCCCATCGTGTCGAGACTCGCTGTATGAGCCGGGTAGCATCCATTGCCTTGGTGGTAATCTTGTTGATGGTCTCGTCGTTGCGGCCGTTCTTGTTTAGTAGCAGGCCCAGGACCCTGATCTTGGAAACTTCGGGGATGCGCTGCCCCGATGCAGCCACGATCTTTATGCGATCGCACTCCCGAGGGGGAGCGCGTTTCCATCCCCGTTGTTATGGTGTGAGGACGAACAGCTCGGATTTGGCGGGCGAGCACACTAGGCCTGTGCCGTTAAGGCGTTCCTCGATGGCAGTAACAGCCTCTTGGAGCTGCTACTCAATGCTGGCGTCGGTGCCGCCTGCCGCCCACAGGGTAATGTCGTCGGCGTAGATCGTATGCCGGACGCCGGTCCCCTCTACTGCCCTCGCTACCCCGATCATGACAAGGTTGAAGAGCAACGGCGAGATGACTGAACCTTGCGGGGTACCCGTGCTTCCGAGCTTGTGTTCGGGGAACTTAAGGTCTCCGGCGGGCAGTTCCACCGTGCGGTTGGTCAAGAAGTCTTGGATGTAATTGTAGCTCGCTACCCCCATGTTGAGTCTCGATACTTGTGCTAATATGGCTGAGTGTTTGACTTTGTCGAATGCGCTTTGTAAATCAAGTCCCAGAATTACTTTGCTGTCTTGTGTCTTGTTGTCGATTATTTCTTGTTTGAGTTGTAGCATGGCGTCTTGTGTGCTGAGTCTGCGCTTGAAGCCGATCATCGTATCCGGATATAGGTTTTCTTTTTCCAGGTACTCTTGCCACCGGTTGGAAAGCACGTGCTCAAGCACCTTCCCCACGCAGGACGTGAGCGAGATGGGATGCAAGTTGCCGATATCCGATGGCTTGCCCGGTTTCCGGATTAGGATTGTTCTTGCCGTTTTCCACTGTCGGGGGAGCTTGCCCGAACGCCAGCATTCGTTATAGTAGCGGGTTAGGGCCTCGATCGATGCATAGTCGAGGTTGCGTAGCATCTTGTTGGTAATAAAATCGGGACCGGCTGCTGAGCGGGGGTTGAGCTCGTGCAGCGCTGCCCGTACCTCTGTCATGGTAATGTCTCGGTCGAGCCACGCGTTCGGCAGCCCGCCGTATGGCCGGTGGGTTTCCGTTGGCGTGTGTGGCAGATACTTGGCTTCCAGGGCCTTGATAACGACGTCGTTTCCTTGTTGTTGTGTGGCGGTGTGTATGAGGCAGGCCAGGCGATCGCGCTGGTGTGACTTGGTCTTAGTTTCGTTTAGGAGGTGCCGAAATAGATTCCATGTGCAACCACGATGTAGTTGCCGGTCAGCTCGGTTGCAGACTTCGTTCCACTGCTGACGACACAGGATCTTGCAGTGATGTTGAATGGCCCTGTTTAAGTCGGCCACCTTCTTTCTCAATTTGCGATTCAGCCGTTGCCGCTTCCAGCGCGCCTGTATCGAACGTTTGGCCTCGATGAGATGGGCCAGACGACTGTCCATAGCTGTGATGTCCTCGTTCGTTTCAATGGTCTTGGTGGCCGAGTGCACTGCATCGCGGAGCTCTGCCGACCAGGTTTCAATGTTTGTGATGTCTTGCGGTGTGGTTGGTCGTCCCTTACGGAAACCGTCCCAATTCGTCCATTTATGTGTTATGGTGTTGCCCCGGAATTGATTGGGAATCGTAATTTCGAGGATGTAGTGGTCACTGCCCAGGTCAACGCCGGTGTTGCGCCAGTTACTTTGCCAGTGTGGTCATTCTTGATGAATGTAAGGTCTGGTGTGGTGTCTCGTGCTACGGAATTGCCGATTCGGGTAGGATGATTGGGATCCGTGAACAGGGTATTATGACGGCCTTCCTAATCCATTGGCATTCCAAGGTTGGGAAAACAGTGAATTTTCTTTATTGTCATATAAATGGCTCTTCCATTCATGTCCCATTATATACCTGGGTATTTCGTAGGCATTTACAAGCCGTGGAGCAGTTTATCGCACATGATTACGAAACTAAATTTTTCTATTTGAGAGTGTAAGGAGGGCGCACATTTAAACCTCTCATTCCGATCTTTCTGTGGCAACCAGTGCAATAAATCTTTTTACTCGCAAGAAACAGCAACGCATTCAAAAACAGGCAGCAAAATGATTGAGAAAAAAAAGTTTATTTGACTCTTTGATACATGCATTCAGTGCCTCCTGGCACACGCACGGGAGGGGAAGGTTCAACTACTGGCTATTTTATTAAAGTGTGAACAGGCTTTCAATATTAACAGTACATTTATTCATAATTGTATACCCCTCTCGTATCATTGTTGAGCTGCTGGCAATTTAAAGCAACCAAATACTAACAGGTGACCATTCGTTATATATAAAATGCCTGGAGGAAGTGCTCTTCGGAGGGCGCTCGGGTCATCTAGGGAGGGGAGGTTACGCCACGTTATGATGCGCCCAGTGGCTCAGAAGTTCTGCAGGGATAGAAACAGTGCCTATCTGGAGAGGATGCGTGGAAATCCGGCAACCATTTGAAGATGAAATCCTGGGAATCAGAAGCAGCCATTCCTTGCTCTCACAATCTGCAAAAAGAAAACGAAAGAAAGAAAAGAAGTGTCTTCCTGCTAAGGTGGCTTCATCGCTCCTCTGAAAATTCTTGCCGTCCTTGTAAGCACCTGTCCTGTCTCCAGAGAAGTGGATCTTCTATTTCCGAGGAAGCTCCAGACGTCCTCTCCGCGTCAGGTTGCGAGACCTCCGGCGCAGGCTACTCATGCATGATTGCAGCTCAGGTCGGCACGGAGGCTAGGCCTAGTGCTGCCGCTGCCACGCTGGCAGAGGCAGCTTCGCCGGAGTTGCTCGCTGCAACTCCTGCCCTGCCGTCGACACCTCAACCTGACCATCGGCCTCAGGTCCAGCTTGGTGCTCCCGGTTCTTCAGCACCGGCGCCCATTCAGCCTTCCCAAAATGGACAACAGCCCGTAAGTGAACTGTTCTCTGGGCGGAGCACGGCTATGGCCACTCAGCTAACACAACGAGATGCACATCCAACAGTGCGACCTGAGGAGACAAGCTCTTCAATGGACCTATCGGCTCCACCATCCGTATCAACGAGCACCCGTGCCCCTCACAAGCGTCCTTCGGAAGATAATCAACCGAATTCGTCCTCGGCAAGTGGCGGCTATCAAGGAAAGCGCTCCTGTTTAACTATCGAAAACCAGGTTGCACCTACACCGGGATCGTCATCTTATAAAGTGGCGATTAAATCTCTAGTCAACAAAAGCCTCACCGATATACCAAACAGGATCATCCAGGCCAACTTGGACGCGTGTCTCGGAACCAGAGGTTTTCGGGGCTTCACGGCAAGGAAGAAGTCAAACACTATAGCTGTGTGGCTCCCGATACTTACTGCGGTGGAACGTGTCCAAACGCTTAGTTATATTTCAGTCACAAGTGAGATCTCAGTGCCTGTGCAAGTGTATCTAGTTGAAGGCTCCGACTTGCAGCGTTGCGTCGTTTACAACGTCGACATAAACGAAGATCAAACCACCCTTCAACGTGAGCTGTACTGCCCAACGCACCGAGTCATACAGGCCCGACACATAGGAAAGGGGCGTTCCTGCATGATCACCTTGCAAGGCCCTCCGACACTCCCTTCCTGTCTGTACTACTACGGCTGCATATTAAGGCCACGGCCGTATAAACCGAGTGTGGTATACTGTTATAACTGTTTTCGGGCAGGGCACATGCGCAAATCTTGCCCCTTTGCTACTGCCGATGAAGGTGCGTCTGAAGGAAAAGTTACGTACCGAAGCGGCCTCTGCAAATCGGACGACTACGAGATAACATCTCCAAGTTGTCCGACAAAGCAAAAGGCAACGCAGAAGGCTCGTCTTCGGGACACTAAGCGTTGGCCAATAGAGGACATGACACCGGTGCAGACATCCAATCGCTTTGCAGCTCTTCAGTGGAATGATGACGAGTGGCCAGAGCTTCCTGAGCCCGCTTCGAATGCACCTCCAGCTAAGACAAAGTCTAATGATACGGTGCTCAAGAAATGCCGTCGACAACAGCCAATGCAGCAGTGTACTGATCTACCAGACGACGATATGGCTGTAGTGGATGAGCAAATCGAGGTCTCTAAGCTCCGACGACACCGCGAAATGCTTGCTCGACGTCGGCGAGCTGCAGAAGTAGCCGCCAAATCTAGTAATTGCCCAACACAACCGCCTTCATGCCGGGCAACAGGGCCATTTGCCGCCTCCTCCCAGAGTACCACAACGCCCAATGATAACTCTGCAACATCGCTGCTCCGCTATATGGTCAACCAGTTGTCCAACCTGACATCTGTGATACTACAGCGCTTGGACTAGCACACAAAAATGGCGAAATCCGGTCGTCCTGGTGTACTACAGTGGAACTGTAGAGGCATTTCCACGAAGGTGGCCGAGCTCAGGACCCGACTGCGATTTAACAAGCTTCGGGTGTGGGCTATGTTACTTCAGGAAACGAACGCCTTGCCATCTATTCCTGGCTTCAGCGGCTACGTGTCTCCTTCAATGACCGACCGCCGCGTGCAGACTACTTCTCCCCCGGGAAAGGCGGCGATATATGTTGAAACGAGTATTCCTCATGTACGCCTTTCTCTCGAAAACTGGTGCACATCATACCAAGAGGTAGTAGCAGTTGCTGCGAAATTTCTGAAAGGAACAGTTGTTCTTGTTTCTTATTACGTTCGACCAGCTGGAGGCGCCTCTTCCCGTAATAATCTTGGCTGGTTATTAAGTGTTCGTCGGCAATACTCCGGGTGTCCATTTTAGTCGGAGGCGACTTTAACGCCCCTCACCCAGATTGGGGGTATCCGACTGCAAGCCCTCGTGGTAGGCGTGTGCGGGACGCCTTCACAGATGCCCTGTTTGTTCTGCTTAATCACCCTGGTACAGCAACACGGCCTGTGCGTCACATACGTAGTGCTGCCTATGCTCCAGACTTGACGTGGTGGTTGGGCGCAGGAACTCCCTCAGGGCACATGGAGCCGGACTGCTGGGGAAGTGATAACCACCCTTACCTCATCGGTCTCCATCCCTCCCGTCTCCGCCCTTTACGCCGCAAATGTTCTTTGATAAACTGGGACAGCTTTCGCTCATGTCTCGACAGTATGTCTTCAGATTCGCCGTCACTCCTTGTTGACCGTATACATAGAGCACTAAACAGCGCTACGACTACTACCTGGATTGATGTAGGTCGACCGGCACCAGATCTCGGCCTGCTTAACTTGTGGGCAGCCCGCCGCCAAGCTGAGCTGGCTGCTATGCGAGACCCTACTTCGGGGCAGGCACGTACACGACTGAATTATCTTACCGCGAAGGCTCGGAGATATGAACGCGATCTCTCGCGACGCCAGTGGCATGCATGGTGTGAACAATTTTCTGATAAATCATCGAATGCCTCACTATGGCGAACGTTTCGTGCAATGAAGCATGGTCGTCGTTCTACTGACGCAGCAGCAACAGCATGCTTTGCGGCTAATCTGTCGCCGGGTGATTTCGCCAAAGAAGCTGCTCGAAAAGTTTTCCCAAAATACGATATACTGCCTCCTTCAGCTGTAAACCTTAATTTGGCAGGTATCCCTGCAGACGCATGAAAACTACCATCTGCTGCCGACGCAGATGGAATTGCGAGCCCCTTTTCGATGTGCGAGCTGCTGGCTACAATTGACGATGTGAAACGGAAAACAGCGCCCGGCCTGGACAAAATTCAGTATGATGTTTACAAGAACCTCAGTACTGCTGCACTTCCTCAACTACTAGACACCATAAACAAAGTGTGGCTTGAGGGTGTCGTACCCGAGAGCTGGAAAGCCGCTGTCGTGATCCCTATTCCCAAACATGGGAAGCCTCCAACGGACCTCGCCAACTTACGACCAATCTCCTTAACATCAACGCTTTGCAAGCTCGCAGAGAAAATGCTAGCCACACGACTTTCTTGGTGGCTTGAACAGCACGGTTTTTATCGCCCTGCTCAAATTGGATTTCGTCCATACATAGGTACAGAGGACGGGTTGGCTGTCTTGGCATCAGCAGTTCTGTCATCTACGCGCAGCCGCAATGTACGTACCATATTAGCAATGGATGTTGAAAAGGCATATGACAACATCAGTCATGCTGCAATCCTGAATGCCATTGACATGCTTCATCTCCCTCCGAGAGTGCGCACTTTTGTCGCATCATTTTTGGACGGAAGAAAATTTGCAATACGCCTCAGCGGTGACACTGTTGGTTCATTTGTTTCACTACGTGGCGTGCCGCAGGGATCAGTATTGTCTCCAACGTTATTCAATATTACTTCCATCCCATTGGCGTGGCGCTTACATGATATCCCTGAAATCAAGTTTTTGCAGTACGCAGATATAACGGTATGGAGCACTCACCATGATCTTCTCACTCAAGAGGCCGCCCTTCAGTCAGCATTAGACGTAACCTCTGATTACGCATCCTCCATTGGCCTTCAACTTTCTGTCTGTAAAACTTCATATACGTCAGTCGCCAACCGCTGGGGACGCCGTAAACTTGCCTTAAATCCAATTCGTCTCTCTCTATCAGGCACCCCAATACAAGAAAGTTCGAGACTGAAAATTCTGGGCTTATCAATTCACCAATCAGGATCAGCGACTGCTTGGCTCTCTGAGGCAAAAAAGCAAGCACTTCAAACTATAAGTTTAATAAGAAGAATTGCACCTAAAACGGGTGGCGCTGGCTCGTCTGTTGCACGCCAGTTAGTGAGGGCGGTTCTGCAGCCCCGTATTGTTTATCAGGCCCAGTTCCAGCATCTTACAAGGGCACAATGGGATCGCCTTGAAGCCGTAAATCGAGAAGCTATGAGGACCATAACATGCCTTCCACGAATCACACCGGTCATAGCGTTACAGGAGAATGCGCAGCTCAACACCATCGATGAACTGGTGCAGCAGCGCCGAGATGCTCGCAGACTCAAGGCCACTTTGTCACATTCCACGCAAGCACTGAGGGCGTATGCAACGTCACACATTATTCTTGCGCCAGTTCTCCCTCCCTGGAAATTTATACAGTTAGGAGACAACAAGCCAACTGACATCCACAGACCGGCGTCTGCCAACTCTGCATCGTTGCTACGCCAGAGATTTGAAGAGCAAGATACTAACCTGCCTCAAGATTCCATAGTAGTGTACGTAGATAGAAGCCTGCAAGGCTGTGAAGCCAAAACAGCCATCCACTGTCCACGGAGACCTAGCCTGAATCAGACAACTACGTTTCAGCTTTCGGAACCACTTACATCTTTCTGCGCTGAGCTTGTGGCAGTTCAGGAGGCACTCTGCTCCGTGACTTCTATAACCATGCTCCCTACAGCCCACATTGTCATCCGCACTGACGCACTTTAAGCAGTACGTCTGCTCCGAAGTGTCAGCCGCTGCCCTAAAATTTGCCAGGACATCCACTAGCTTGCGGGGCGCATCCCACAATCAATACGCATTGAGTGGGTCCCACGGGATCTACTGCCTTCGCAAAGTCAAGCTGAGTTTGCAACCCGCCTCGTGAACCAAGACGCATCAATCCCACGGCTTCTGGAAGTCGACGACGCTACCCTCCTTTTGTCAAGAAAGGAGCACCTCCGGCGCCGCACACGTGCACTTATCCCTCCGTGTGCGATATCCCTTCCCCGCGGTCTCACCCGTGCAGAGGAGGTTGCGCTTAGAAGGATCCGGGTCGGTGTTGCCCTTACACCAGCTGTAACTAGGAAGTGGTCATACTTCCAACACTTATATCCTCGCCCAGGATGCCCGATCTGTAACAACGAAGATGTCGAGGCCGACATCCACCACTTGCTGTGGGACTGCCCAGCATTAAAGCCAACACGAATCCGGCACCTGAGAATAGCTGTACTTTCAGCAACCAATCCTGCCTCATACGTCACTTGGACGCAGGGACCTCATCATCGCTCACTTCTGGACTTCATAAAATCAGCCAACCTTTTTCCATTCATTTAATCATTTATTCATCCTTCATCTCATAACCAACTGATGCCCTAAGGCAATAAATATCGTCTAAAAAAAAAAGAAACACAAGCGTTACTGAAGAACGCAGAAATCGGAATAATTGTTCAAATACACAAGCAATAAAGGATGAGCATACATGTCATTTCAAACAATTATGGCAAGATGACATTGTAGGCGGCTGGAAATCTGCAACAGAGCCAATTGACAACAGATGGACTCGAATGGTAGCGGAGCTCGGCTCCGATTGAAGGGCATCTTCTCTTCTCTTTCACTTGTTCTTTCCAGCTGTAAAATTTCAGATAACTTCATAAATAATTACACCAAGGTCATAATTATCTCCGCATACAAAACGACGGAAAGGTTGTGAAAAATTAAAACGAATAGGAAATAAAATTGTAGCAATAAATACGAAATGTAAAAAAGTGAACATTCCTTGTTATTTTTGGAATTGACATCTACGCTAATTAACAAATTAGACTAGCTGTTGCCTGGTACCCATTCGCTCTGAAGAGAGAAAAGGTAGAATGGTATACCTTTCTAGAACAGTTTATTTTTGTAATTACATGCAGACGCTCGCATAGGTTGTGAAATCCGCAGAAGGCGTGAATTTCAATGCATCTTTGTTTTGTACAGCGTGATTTAAAGCAAACACATATCTACGCCAGCAAGGACCTTGCCGAATGGTGCACCTTGAGCAATTAATGGGGGCCTAAAATTTGGCATAGAAAAAAAACAGTACTCAAGCATTACGCACTTCCTTAGAGATATTAAATGCAAATGAAAACGCTCGCTATTTCTGCCGCTACGTTGCAAAAAAAAAAGAGCAATTCTAAGCGGTTGCAGCGGCTCAAGCAGGAAGAACTACAATGTTCCAATTTCGAAATATTTGGCTTCAATGCCGCCGCTTATGACAAAATTGACGATCATTTGCATGTGAACTGCTGCATTGCAAGAGCAAGCGCTTCTTATTTCCAGTGGATGACCGACATGCACTCTGTCGCAACAGATGGTAGACGGCATGAAAAAAATGGTCCGTACCAAAGACGAAAATTAAAATTCTTACCATTCGTTCAGCGTTGCTTTGCGCACATGCCAAGCTTGAGACTTCTCATAGCTATCGAGAACTTGTCCCAATATTCTCATACTCTATTCCTGTAAAAACGTGCAAATTGTCCCATATACTGTAGTATTTTCCCAACGTATGACGAGATGAAAATACGGGGTTACTCACATGTAGGGTCTTCCTGGCAGAGCATTTGAGACCGTAAGCGCTCTCACAACATGCCAGATGAGGCTTTTCGTTTCCGCAGTCTAAGAACATCTCTAAATATGCTGACTTGAATCGTGGGACGGTGACTCTGGCTGGAGGATGCAGTGACGATACGGAGACGCGGTCATTAACACAAACAACAAAAACTATTTAACTTTTAAATTACAAAAGCCGTCGGCCAGAGACACTGCACGAGCATCTTCTTTGCCGTCCACAAGGCAAGTGTAAAGGAAGGATACAGAGCCAAGAGCGCCTGTTTCGATGGGCAAGTACATTTCCCTTTCTCTCTAGTAACCCAGGCACTGACAAAGAAACCGGATCTTGGGTGCACAGCAGCGAACACTGCCAAGTAGATGCATGAGTCCCGAAGCGCCGGTCATCGAGAGCCCCCATGCCGCGCACATCAACGCAAGTATAGGTAGATGAGGGGGGGGGGATACAGGTGACTAAGAAGCAGCGCGCGGGAAGAGCCACCCCCACAAACTCACAAAACCCTATTCTCCCACACAAAGATGGAGGGAGAGACAGAGGGCGACTGAATGGTGCAGCGTGCGGTCGGACGAGAGAGAAAACAGGTTCGAGGGGTGAGCATGTAAAACCACAAAGAAAAAAAGGCGGGGGATAGAAATCTACAGGGAAAGGGGTCGACCGGGAAGGGAGTGTTGGAGATGGCATTTCGGTGATTGTTCAGTCACTGGAAAAACTTCGTGCGCGGAGTGAGTGCGCCTCCCCCCTCCCTCCCTCCCTCCTTCTTCTGAGCTGTGAGCGTGCGGGATAAACCAGCTAAACGCGTTACGCGGGTTAAAGCAATTGCTGACAATTACGGGCGTGGGTAGCGAGCTCATATACACACTTTATAATAATTTTACTATGCCTCTAACCTGCTCCTTCATCCTACTACTGCTTTCTTTTATTTCCTCTTAGTGTCTACTAGTTGTCTCATTCATTCCACCAGCCCCGAATCCCATGCTCTCGGATAAATATTTTCCTTCCTGTTTTTTTTATTATACAACCTCTTGCTTCTACTACTTTACAACAAACTCAGCCACTTATTTCTCCAAAGTAACTCTAAATACTGTTCAATGTGCGACAGCGTGCTATGGCCTGTTGGTTTCATGGCGGAATAAAAAGGCTGCTCAGAAAAAACTACAGATCTAAAACACTTAAATGTACTCGGAAGTGGGCTTTTTGAACTAGGATGTCACACATCCAACCAACACTTATCGTTAATCCATTCTTTTTCTCGCAAATCCAAGAAACCATAGCTTTTTCTTTTTTTGAGCAAGAAGTTTAGCAGGTTGGCCGAATCTTATTACTATGTTGCCCGTCCACGCGTCACTAACCTACACGCACATAGGGTGACCCGCTGTACCAGATACTGAATCCAAATGTATTACAGCTTCCTGCAAGAAACAACCAAAACGAACAAAAATGATCACAAATACAACTATTAACTTCTCGTGATGCATTTGTTCTATAAATACCACGTTTACTAGCCAGAACACAAAGAGATGCAAAAGCCTATGCCAGTACCAATTGACAAACATTCCGCAAGAGTGCAATTCATTACGCAGAAAAGAAAAAATTACTACATCATCATCGGCAGGCAAGGAAGAAATACCTCATCAAAGAACGTGGGAATATCTGTTGTTACATGGCGCGACATATGGAATTTTATAGCGTGCACGGAGCGACTCACATTGCCATTCTCGTGGCTTATATGCGTCTTTCATAAATGGCTGCAGTGAAACTCCTTGTGCAACCAAGGCAAAATAGAGCGCCAAATGCCCCACCCAGTGTTGATATTTATTGCTTGAACAGTACGCTGTTGCAAAAGTCAATTCTTTTATACGTGGTAAGCAATACAGATGCATATAGACCACTAGGCGCGTCAGGTTGCAGCCCATTTTATATTTCATGAAGTCCGGGGGAATAGGCTTCTATATGCAAAAACACCTCACTGGCCGCCGCTATGCAAAACAGACCTTAATAATGCAATGTTTTTTTAACATTCTCTTCCTTCGCAATTAGGTGTAAAGAGAAATTACGTGGTGTTCTCGGGAACTCAAGTGTCTATATATTGGCGTGCATGGGAATACCAGTTGTACACCAGATGGACGGGAAAAAGCGAATTTTAGCTTCTACAGCTATGCAATGAATGCGTTTAAATGCAATTTGACTCAACGGCATTTTCCAGAAATTCTATGAGATGGCTTCTAGTATACACGCAATAAAATATAGAAATATGGATCCCTGACTTCATATTTCGTTATATATAACCTCTCCCTGCTACTACTTTCAAGCAAAAATCGCGGAGATCAGCCATATGTTTCTCCAAAAACAGCTCCGAACATTCCGTTAATATATATGTACCGCCGTGTGCTGTGGCCTGTGGCTCATGGTGGAATAAAAAGGCTATAGAGACAAAAAATAACAAATAATTTGCTTAAATAACAAATAAAATTCTGAGAAATTTCATTGAATTCGTTCTAGTACGCCTGTATTAAAGTATGCGAACATCGATCCCTGTTTTGATTTGAATAATAACACTAAATATTATTTCGAAATTAAGTGTAGCCAGGCCACAACATGGCGGAAACAATATCGGGATATCAAGGGACAATGTGGTCCATTGTCGGCTGTTTTTTAGAACGGTTTGGGAAATATTGGAATGAGACCAGAAAAAGTAGTCCAATATAGACAGTGCTTAAAACCGGCACAGCCCATAATGGTAGCACACAGTACAACGTGGCCCAGTGTAGCCAATTTTTAGAGGTGGCATGCCCGATATTGGGTGAACGTAAGACAAATTGATCCAATGTAGCCATTTTCTAAAGGCGGTTGCACCAATATCGGGAAAGTGTCGGATAAACTGGTCCAAGGTCGCCAACGTTCTAGAACGGTAGCACCAACATTGGTTGAACACCGTGAACCTTGGTCCATCGTTGGATGTGTTGTGGATTGGCTTGACTGATGTTGGTCAGACAGCGGCAAAGTTGGGCCTCTATAGGACCACCGTTTGCCAATACATTAACAATATTGGGCCACTGTCTTGTGCTGCCTGGGATATATATGTCAAATGAGAATTGGCGGTATTGATCGTGATCGAGTGCGAGCTTATTAATGTAATATTATTATATACTCAGTATGTTATATTGGGATTTCAGAACGTTTCCAATCGGAAAAAACTACAGAAAATTTTATGATGGTACGACAGAATTTCTACGCGGTTTTTGACGGGAAGCCTGTTGTGACAACAGAATATTCTGTAGTAACATCAGATATGTCTGTAGTTACAACATAAAAGTACTACAGAACTACACACAGCAGAAATATACTACAGAAAAACTACAGAATTACAGAAAAGTACTACAGAACTATAGAAAAATCTGATGGTTACGACAGAACTACAGGATATTTTGTCGTATTTTTGACACAGTTCTACAGTTTTTTTCCACTGGGTTGAATATGGATATCGCGCTGGCTCTACGTGCATTTCGTAGCGAAAGCTACGTTAGCCACGAAAGAGGAGTTTCGCGAGGCGGGAGACAGAGAGCCGTTGCCTAGCAACCGCCGCAGCTGGAGGACGCCGCGCGCTCGCCGTGCCATATGGTAATCTAGATGCAACCAAAAGAAGAGGTCTCGTCTTTAACTGAGTGCTTTAACCAACTGCGCTACGCCCGGGATCGTGAGTAGCGTATCTTAATTCTCCTTCTCTAGCGTGAGGATGAAAGTAGTGATCATGATATTTCGGGTGAGCATGTACTCAGCATTGGACAGGATTAGATTGTACTGGATTGGAATGGACTCGATTGGACTGCTTTGGACTGGACAGGTATTGATTGACTTGGACAGAATTGGCTGGATTGTATTTGACTCGAATGAACTGTACTTGGACTGGATTCGTTTGGATTGAATTTGATTAGACTGGATTGGCGGACACTGGACTGGGTGGCATTAAATTGGAGAGGAGTAGGCAGCCCAGGGGCAGGCAGACATGCTTTCGCTACGTATATCCTGACCTAGCTGAGCTAAGCCACGGCCAATATTTTTCACTTGTGTCTAGCCATTGACAGCCCCTCTTGTGTCGTTCTCAGGGGTGATGTTTTAGAAGAACAACGCGCAGCATATATGCTCATTTTTTCTTTTGTTCGTAACATGCTAACACGTACTTTGCCATAACTTCTGTCTTGGTGCTCTTTGTAATAAGATGCATTTTATAAAGTGTGAAATCTATTGTTCTTATTCTCCAATTGAAAATGTAAACAGTAAGAAAGAAACATTGTTGTACAAACCACTGTCTCCTAGACTACATAGCTCACAACAGCGGCTTAATATCAGCAAGAAAATATAAAACAGTAGCTCTTATCGCATTATTTCAAACTACACAAACAAATTTAGCCTTGCTTAGGTTCTTCGAGAAGCTTGGCGGTATTTGCCATAACAGGGTTGGGATCTGGCAGTATATTGCCTCTGTATGTATGAGATGCTTAGAAATCAAATCCTTGCACTCCCCCATAGACGATGTAGCTTAATATTTTATTAGCCATTGGTAAAGCAGGATCACAAGCATTACTATCGAAAACGAAACCAAAACAAGAGCTACAATAGGCTCCTAAAATCTCAGAGGACGAAATTTGTGGCCAGACAAGCCTCTCGGAGTGCTGGCTGCAGTGCAGCAGCTCGGCCGCAAGGCCCTACAGGAGTATCTGCACTTCACATAGTATGTCAATTTATGCACAGGTGGCAAAAGCTGGGCATAAAAGCGGTTTATCGCGACTTCAGTAGTGCCATAATATGAGGGACACTACTAAAATAAAGGCATTGTGCAATTACTCATAGATAAGCTATACACAGTGAGAAGAGGAAATATTTAGATGCCTGGCTCCGTGAAACAGGGTTGATATTTTATAAACCAGTGTTAATGCTTTTTATTAATTTTGCAACACTCTTGTTGCTCTCCTCTCTTGATGACTGTGTTGCATAGACGTTGACGAGACTTTGCTGGTCTTGTTGTGGTGCTTGCGAAAGAGGCAACGAAACTGCTACTTATCGCTGCTATCTCTCTATCTGCGCTCGTGCTCCCAGAAAAGGTGGGAAGGTAGCTCGCTTGCCACAAAATATTCAGGTTACGAAGTTTCCGTCTTGCATGCAATTGGCTTCTTAGTCGTCGTTTTTTGGTAGGATGCTTAGCAGTTTTGTAAGTCCATCGTATTATCGTTCTAAGTGCGCCCAGAGTTGAGTCTTGTTGCGCATATGGGATCTTCTTTTCGTTTTTCTAAATTTTTTTCCAAACCACATGGCGTTTACAAAACTGAGCTCGCGGCATGCCTAAGAACAAATGCATCGTGCAATAGGGAGGACTCTACCGCTGATTTCGCACTACATTGTTTCCCGCAGGAATTTGGCACATGAGCTCCCGTCTGCATGTGTAGTCGGCTTTACGCATTCGTCACTGATATTACCACGTAGTGGTGACAAGGCCGTAGACACCAAAGAGAGACACAGGCTTGATGGTACTGAAGTTATCTCTTTATTGGGCTGACTTGCGCCCGCAAAAGAACTAGGCAACTCGGCGGCGATGATAGCAACCAACGTGCTCGTCGATCGTCGAACAAAGAATGCCCGTCGCACATAGAGAAAGAGATTGGTGAACAGCGGACGCTCGGCGAAAACTGGCCCCAGGAAATGACGCGCGACTTGTTGCGCTGCCGCCGACTGATGGATGGCAGCACCAGCGCGGACATGCGCGGATGCGCTCGTGACGACGCTCGCTGCAGCGGTAGCCCACCGGAGCAGACGACAGAAAGTTGCCGAAGGGAGCGAGAGGTTGTTTGCTCGTGCCTCGCCGCGCCTGTGTGGCGCAGACCGCATATTTTTATCTAGCGTGGGCTGCTACGCGAAACGACTCCAGTTTGGAATGACGTCAAGGTGAGCAACGTTTTTTGCTGAACTACGCTGCATTTGAAACAGTTTACCATGACCACACCGGCCGGTGCCAATTAAGTTTCGCAGCTCGTGAACAGGCGCTCCGGCTGTTCAGGCATAGAGAAGTTCAGGCGCAGTTCGTGTAGCTCCGGCAGTTTCCAACCGCGGCGATGTTTAATATTTTGTGTTCCTGTGAAACTGAGCTGAATTTCGAACAGTTTATCTCAGCACGCTGGGCAAAGTGGCATGTGAAGGCACCAAGGCACACCGTTGCGCCAGCATGGCGTATTAGCCGGCCTGTGCGGCCAGGCCCGACGCGGCTCGCCGAACGCCTAGTTTCCCTAAGTGTCGCGTTTAACAGGGCGACGGTAAGGGGAGAAATGTTGTATTCTTGACTTTCCTGTCAAAATGTGCAGTATTTCAGTCAGTGTAACGCAGTACGGCGACGAGTGCGCTTCACAAAGTTGCGCGTGAAGGGCAAGCTAACAGGCATGACAAGGCGTGCTGGCCGCCGCGGTGACGTGGCATGGCTTGAGGCGGTTTTGAGAACGGCTAGTTTTGCGTGGTGTCGCGTTTAACAGGGCAACCGCAAGGTGAGAAATCTTTCATTCTGGTCAAACTGCGAGCCATTTCGGGCAGTTTAGCTCAGCACGGTCGCGGCTAGTTTTGCGTGGTGTCGCGTTGCATTTGACGGGGCAACGTTAAAATGAGAAATGTTTTATTATGTTGCAAGCTTCATTGCTTCAGCTGTTCAGTGCTATTGAGGAATATTGTTAGTTTAGTGGCTGCTATTTCACTCACTGTAGAAATGCATTTTCAGATAGGTTCGGTTAGCCTGCATCTCCTGACCTCTACGTTGCAAGAGTAGCTTCTGTATACGTTTTACGAATGACAGCTTTTCTGTTCTGGACCATAACTGCTGCTCACCAAGTCTGCAATACGCACCCACATGCACAGATGTGCGCGCGGTGCAGGGGCCTTACATTTCATTGCAACCTTCTGCATCATGTTCATTCCTTTTCCAACAGCACTGCATGGACCCACGGACTGCAGCCGAAGCACGGCAGATGCGACGAGTGAACGGTGTGGCCTTCCCCCAAGCGTCAGTACTACTCTCTGCCCTGGACAATACAAGTTACCCTTGCTGAGGTAGCCGTGACTGGGACTGTGTAGTTTATGTATAATGCCTGTTTTGTTACATATAATTTGCCATAATTCGGAAATCAGTGTTATGCTATTTTTTGTCTCTATGTAAGTGCTGTTTCTCGCCTTTTGTATTTTTATTTTTCTGCACTGTGCCCATCGCCTAATGTGTGCCAAGTTTTGTCAATGCATCCGCCTACATCTCTTGCATCTCTTATGTGGTTTATATGCAGCAAAATAAATGTTCATTTCACAAAGCACTTGGTGTCTTTTCTGCAATACTGTTTTGCAAGGGCTGTGGAGCAGCTGCGTTGATGGCCAATTTAGAGAATTTGGAATCTATTTTTCATGTTGGTATGCATGCTGAACATAAATAGAAACACTAGCAGACCGTGTAAAACCAAAATAATGGGCCAAAAGGGCAGGGAAGGGCGCAGCGCATGCTAGAATTCCAATCGCGTGCCTTTCAGCAAGAGCGGAAGTAGTTGCCGCCGGCCGCTTGGTGCACTACAGTCAAATGGGCCGCTAGGTCCTATGGGAGTGTCCGCGCTTTACCAATCTCTTTCTCTATGCGTCGCACTCGTGAGCGCTCAATTTTAAGGCTGCTCAGAACAATCTAGATAACGTCACAAACGGCTACTAGCCCCACCCGGAACATTGTAGAAACATACAGGAGTGATTGGAATCTTGGAGACAGATCTTGCGCGACAAAGAAACTGATAAAGGTGCTTCTCGCGACATCGAGCATTAACAAACAACTAATACAGAACTGATACGCGATCCAGAATCAGAGTGATAAGGCCGCATGCCGGCGGCTGCAAAAAAGTACAGCTTTGAAGGTTTCGCAGCATTACTCGCCCTTTAAAAAACACCTCCTCGAGTTCCAAAATAAACAAAGCAACTTAAATAGAAACATTACAAAGTTTAAACACGACAGATTCTTTAACGCGCGTAATAAGGCTTCATTCGTACATGTACGATTTCTGGACATCGCGTTGCCGTTGTGATGCTGGCGTACCGTCGGGAATGACTTCATAGTGCCGTGTTCTGACGCGGCGAAGGATTTTGTATGGCCCAAAGTATCGACGCAGAAGCTTTTCACTTAGTCCACGGCGGCAAATTGGAGTCGAAACCCACACGTAGTCTCCTGGATTTTACTCTGCGTGGCGTCGTCATAAGCTGTACCGTTGGATGTCGGTGCGCTTTTGGTCTTTAATACGTAGCCGTGCGAGTCGTCGGGCTTTATCTGCACGCTGCAGGTAGGCAGCGACGTCAAAATTGTCCCCGTTGGTTACGTGCGGCAGCATTGCGTCGAGCATTGTCGTGGGCTCCATGCCGTACACAAGCTTGAACGGGGTCGCGCTGGCCGTCTTCTGAACTGCCGTGTTATACACGAAGATCCCGTACGGCAAGATGGCGTTCCAGGTCTTGTGCTCAGTGTCGACGTACTTGGCGATCATGTCCGCGATCGTTTTGTTCAGGCGCTCCGTAAGTGCATTGGTAAGGGAATGGTACGCAGTTGTTCGTTGATGGCTTGTATGACTGTATTCCAGTGTGGCTTGCGTCAACTCTGCCGTAAACACCGTTCCCCTCTCCGTGATGAGCACTTCTCGGGCACCGTGTCGCAAGAGAATTTGTTCGACAAAACATTTGGCGACTTTTGCCGCGGTACCATTGGGTTGTGCTTTTGCTTCGGCGTAACGGGTAAGGTAGTCTGTGGCCACGATGATCCACTTGTAACCCATAGATGAAGTTGGAAAGGGGCCAAGGAGATCCATCCCAATTTGTTGAAAAGGCAGGTTTGGGGGCGGAATCGGGTTCAGTAGTCCCGCTAGTCTCATCGGCGGCATTGCGTGGTTGGCATTCACGACACGTCTTCACGTAATTGGAAACTTCGGCAGGCAGTCGCGGCCAGTAGTACTTCTCCAGGATTCGACGCAACGTCCGCGCAAACCCGAGATGGCCTGCTGTGGGCTCATCGTGCAACGCCTGCAGAATTTCCTGCCGGAGGTTTTTAGGCACAAGAAGCTGCACGAACCTTTTGAGTGCGAAGTTCTTCTTTACGGGGAGGCCATTGCTAAACGCGAACGATGAGAAATGTCGCCTAAACACACCAGGAGGGGAAGCGGTTTTTCCTTCTAAGTAATCGGTTAGCGCTTTCAGCTGAGGCTCTGATCGCTGTTGTTCTGTGAAACTGTAATCGGTTAGCGCTTTCAGCTGAGGCTCTGATCGCTGTTGTTCTGTGAAACTGCTGGTACTTAAGGGTCCTAAAAAGCCGTTTTCGTCGTCTTCTTTCACCGGCAAATCAACGGGGGCTCGTGAGAAGCAGTCTGCATCGGAGTGTTTGCGGCCTGACTTGTAGAAGACTGTGATGTCGAATTCTTGAAGACGTAGGCTTCATCGCGCAAGGCGGCCGGATGGGTCTTTCAAATTTGCCAGCCAGCGGAGAGCGTAGTGATCGCTTCCCACTTTGAATAGTCGGCAGTATAAGTACGGGCGGAACTTTGAAGTGGCTCAGATGTTCGCAAGGGACTCCTTCTCGATGGTGGAGTAATTGTCTTCGGCTTTCGAGAGGAATCTGCTAGCGTAGGCGATTACTTTCGCCTCTCCGGCTTTCTTCTGAATGAGAACGGCGCCTAGGCCCAGACGGCTCTCGTCGGTATGTATCTCAATCTCGGCGTTCTCATCAAAGTGGCTTAGCACAGGAGGGAACTGCAGACGCCGCTTAATTTCCTCGAAGGCTCCCGCTTTCGGTATTTGCCATTAAAATAGCACGTTTGCCATTGTAAGCTGCGTCAAAGGGATAGCGGGATCCAAAAGGAATTGACGAATTGTCAGTAATCTGCGCACAGTCCAAGGAATCGGCGCACAGCTTTCTTGTCACCGGGCTGTGGAAACTGTCTGATCGCAGCTTTTGTCTGTGGGTCGGCGCGAACACCCTCCTTGCTTAGGTGGGCGAAGTGACACTTCTCTGCTTTTAACGGTAAACATGAGGACTTGATTGCGTCAAGTACTGTTCGAAGCCTTCTCATGTGGTCTTCAAATTTTGACGAGAACACAACGACATCATACAAATGTACCAAACAAATCAGCCACTTTAAGCCCGCCAGGACAGTGTCCACTACCCGTAGAAACGTGGCTGGTACGGAGCACAACCCAATGGCATTACCTTGGATTTGAAGAAGCCGTCCAGTGTTAGGAACGCCGTCTTCTCGCGGTCTCTTTCGTCGACCTCAATTTGCCAGTCCATCGACGAGAAGTACTTAGCGTTACAGAGCCAGTCCAGTGATTCATCGATGCGGATAGACGTCCTCTTAGTTATGCCATTCAGGCGGCGGAAATCAACGCAGAAGCGAAGTGTGCCGTCTCTCTTCTTCGTCAAAATGACTGGTGCCGCCCAGGGGCTGTTGGATGGCTGGATCACGTCATCACGCAGAATTTGCTCAACTTAATCGCGTATGGCCTGGCGGTCTCGTGGCGATACGCGATAGGGGCTTTGACGTAGCGATCGAGCGTTTTAGTCCGTGATGATGCCATGCTTCACCAACGCAGTTTGTTGCACATTCGACGCTGAAGAAAAGCACTCGCTGCAGTTTTCAAGAAGACTGCGAATGCGGTCTTGTCTGTCTCGGGGGAGCGCTGGATTAATGTCGAAATTGGGCTGCTTGGCTCAGTTGAGTGCATCGTCTTGAAGTTGGCTGGGGAGGGGTGAAGACTTCTCGGGTGTCCGCTAGCTCACCAAGGAAAATAATCGTCATGCTATTGTTCAGGTGTCGGTATTCGTCGGTGAAGTCCGTGACGAGCACATCAGCTTGTCCATGACGGAAACGGACGATGCATCTTGCGATGCCAAGTCCTCTATCCAGTAACAACTGAGTGTTTCCTTCGACAACCCCTTCCATGATTTCGACTCCTTTTGTAACCACAGGAACGATGACGCTTGATTGGGGCGCTACGGTCAATTCTCCGTCGAGGACGTTGAGAGCGATGTCATGCGTCGAAGTCCTCGTAGCAGGTATCGCTTTGTCGGTTGAGTGCTTGATGAGTTTGGATCTGAGGTCGATGATCGCTTGATATTCGATCAGAAATTTCATGCCCAGAATCACGTCGCAGGAACAGGGCTGTAGGATGAAGAAGCTGAAGGGTAGGTACGTCCAGTTATTGTAACCCTTGGGGTGCATCGCCCCGACGGCTTAATAAGGTTACCACCAGCGGTGCGGATTATCGGGCCGTCCCAAGTGGTCGTCACCTTCTTGAGCTGCGCGGGGAAAACTCCACTGATGACAGAGTAGTCGGCTCCGGTGTCCACTAGGGCGGTAACCGTGCGTCCGTCGACAACAACCTCAAGGTCGCTTGTTCACGTCCTAGTGTTGCACGTTGGCTTTGGTGTTCGATCTTTGCTTCGTCTCGTGCAGAGGTCGCGGCCGGAGCACACCGTCGTCACGTCGCTGGACGGCGACGTTAACTTGAAGTCTGGTTGGGAACTCGTCGACGTGGTCGTCTTGTGAATCTGCGATTTAATGGCTGCGTCATCGTGACTCGTCTTCGACGATGGAGGATATTCGTGTTTTCGCCGTGAAGCGACCTCACCTCCAAAGGATGCTCTATTTTCTTGCAACATAGCGCTAAACAGACAGGGACACAGCGAGACACACGGGACGGGCGCTAACTTAAAAATGAACTTCTATTGTATGAAAGAAGGTAATATAAGCACTATATAAATAATGAAGAGGACACATGAAAGGATTGAACATACAAGAAGCGATCAAACAGTGTTATCGTCGAGAGCCATTCACAGATTGGCAGAGAGGAATTGCATTTCCTTGTCAGATAAAACCACTGAGGCGGTGCTTACACACGTATCTCCTTTTTGGGATAGTATATTGAACGCTTCTACGGTTTCCCTGGTGAGCTGGTCTTTGTGGCGATGAATGACAGAAGAGGTTTTAAAGTCAGGATAACAATCAGGACACTTCTTTGTTTTACCATCTTTTTCTTTTTCATTGATGTGAAAAGCCAGATGCCCTCTCACACCATTCCTGACATCATTGTTATGTTCCCGTAACCTGTCATTGAGGCATCTGCCTGTCTGCCCTATGTATTTCCGGGCGCATTTTTGTGGTATAGAATAGATTACATTCTTTTTGCATGTGACATGTCGGTCTTTGTGTTTATTTACACCTTGTGGCTTGATTAGGACGAGGGCTCACGCTCAAGTTTCTTTGTGGTTAAAATATTTCGGTATGTAGATGACTATTTTGTTTTGACGAATGTAACTCACCAGAACTTTCATAGGATTGAACAACAAATCTTAAAGTGCTTTAGCACGGCCCTATTTCCTTTAATCCGAACTCGGCTGCCTAATCCTAATCTAGCCCGGCTGCTCAAGATCATTATCTGAAACTCCTGTCCTGGCTGGGAACACCGCTTCTCAAGGCACCCCAAAAACTATGTGTTCGCCGCGTTGTTGTAATTTTCTGCAGTAGGACGCTAGCATTGCAAGACCCCCGTTTAATACACCGGAGTTCTACTTGCGTAGCGATTTGCGTTATTCTTTCCATGTGATGCGCGCGCCTTCTTGCGCAGAAGCGCCTTATTAATTCATACATAACGGCCAGCCCCTAGTTCTGTCGCTTGCAACTTGGGGGCGCTTGAAACCTTACCAGCATAAAGTCCCTTGATAATTTGAATGTTCCGCCAACCATTGAACTTTGCCGCCGCCGCGCTACCTCCTCGCCTCCTCCTTGCCCCTTGCGCGCCCCTTCCCTGAGGGCCGGCTCTCCACCCGATTTCATGCGCGACGATTGGTCTCCCTGCCGTTGCCCCTGGAAACGAACGCGCGTCTGGCGTTTTGCTTGTGTTTTTCTTTTTCCTTCGCGCCAATTTTTCTCCTAGGCTCGGCGAGCGAATATTGCGCGCTGTGCTTTTATTGCGGCGTGCAAGCTCTATGCCATGCTGTTGCGCGTATATTCGCAGCAAGCGGCCTGAAAATGCTTATGCGGTATTCATGATACCTCAAGCAAGCGTGACGGCTTGCGCAAGAGACATGGATTCACAAGATCGGTCGAAAGAAATTTATTCTTAGAAAGAAAAGAGTTGTTTGTGACGGAAGGCACCTTTCTCACTCCCCGTAATAACGCGGCACCTGACGCTGCGTTTTCTATTCTTCCTGCTTGCTCATCAATATTTTTGATGTGGGAACGTCTTCGTTGCATAAAAATAAGGTTGTCCTCTGCAGCATGCTGAGTATTCTGCGAGACGTCATCATTTCATACGCTGTCGACTTCTGTACAGTCAGAAATACGGCACTATAATCTGATTTTTGCTGTCAGTAATATGTGGAAAAGTACAGCCTCTCGATTGCATTTCTCGCGATTATGCTAGGATCCCTGGCCTCCTTTACTAAAAATCAAAATCGGCGCTTGTAGAGAAGCTAGTCTTTCCAGCTTGTACTTGTAGTGTGCGTCGGTTACTTAGGAGCAATGAATGCTGGCCCTGAAAAACTCATTGGCGAGTAAACCCGCGGTACTGCGGGTAATCAGCATTAGCTAGGTCGTATTGCATTTTTTTTTTCAATTCTTGAATGTGTCTTGCCATGCTTCCACGCATGAGTTGGTTAAAAAGTATGGCTTCATTTTATCAGAGACATAGCCAATGTGCAGGGGGTGTTCACATGATAACACACGCTTCACTTTTATTATGACTATTAGGCGTTGGCAGGTTACGTTCGCTTTGAAAGCTGGAGCTCTAAAACCGCAATTCCGCGTATTCATTTACTGCGGCATAAGTTTTCCCATCGATATCAAACCAGCCGGAAGCATTGCATCAATTCGCTGTATTTACGAAGCTTAAACAATCACTAATGATTATAGTTATGATGTAAAATTAGGGAAACTTTTTGCGAGCAACAATTCCTAGCACTGTAACATATTACTAATTTCAATTGTATACAAGAAGATTTTTTTTCATCTAGCCTGAGCGATTAACTCATCGCTCTATGTTCTAGCTACATTTCACTGAAGACCAGTTTGAGGCGCGAATATTACACGAACTCGATAAAAAAGCTGAGGCCCAACTAAGTTCCGTCAATCTTCTCTCACCGACCTGTCCCGAAGCAAAGGAAGCCTCTCCGACAAAGACATGAACGTCGCGCTGATAGTAGTCAGTTATTTCTGTGGCTTGCTCTTTTCTCACCTCCATCTATGAGAAAACAGGAAAGTATAAGAAATTAAAGTCAATGTATGGATGACTCGTCAGATATAATAGAGATGTGACTGACAACGTAATTCAATGAAAATTGAGGTATATCAGTGGGTCATGGGACGGCATCAGATTAAATAGTGATGGTTATGAATAGTGATATCTAATGATGGTGACTGTTACGGATATTAATAGTAAATCATAGTAATAGGCCCGGATAATGAGGGGATAGTGTTCGTTACGGATAGTGACAGATGATAGGCCACTTGACAGCAGTAGTAGATAAAGTGATAGATAGGACAGCCGTAGTTATTGATTTGGCAGTTATATGCTTTCGTATTTCCGCACGTTGGAGAATTAAGTGCACCCTGTATTTTTCTAATTTGATTGTTGCGTTCACTGAAGTTACGCTCTTTTACATAGCGCATGAGGCCACAGCATGCTTGCCCAGAACTGCAGTGTGTCGGCAATAGGACCCGCCACTTCTCCCAGTGTACCCTGCTGTCTCTTTAACCACAAGTGAAGTCAGTGAGTGGCTGCGTAATCACACAATTATTTAATTCCTCCATCAGCATCATATCAAGACTGCCAAGGCGAACCTGTTCCTTGCCCCGAGGTGTCAAGGAACAGCTTAAAGTTTGATTTTGTACAAAATAAACTAATTAATGAAGATTAATGCAGATCGTTAACTAGCACAGTGCCATTAAACTTGGTCTAAGTTTTCCAATGGTATATGGTTCAATGCTGCAGCTAAAATTTGGGTTTTAAATGCAATTTACTAAATATCAATTATTTGGCCCAGTAATTGATCAATATACATGTACAAATAACCAATGATCGAAACTCATGGTTGATCACATGACATATACTATGCTTAGACAGATAGCTTGACAGTAGCGAAATAGACTGTCCCGCTTTGACCTTCTCTGATCATGAAGGTCAAAGCACCAGCCTGGGTCGTTTTCCGAAGTTTTACCGCGGTGACAGATTTCACGCTCTAAAAAAACACACAGACAAAGTAAGGTTTTCGCGATATTTTCAGCGCGCAGATCTGAAGGCGCCACAAGCGAACCGCTTTGTGCTGGAGCAGTACTAAATTAGGTGCACAAAGTAAAGCACCTTATCGTGTGACTTAAAAAGTGTCTGTAGTACAGAACTGGCCTGAAAGCTTTGTTTACATCAGTATTCCCCATTCAAAGAGTTCTAAGAAAAAACCAATCTCTTCATGAACGTTATTTTCGGCATTCTCAATACTTTTCTTGAAATTTTTCAAATATTGTGTGCACTCCTGGAGCGCAGACCTGGTTCAAAAACACGCGCTTCACTCACTGATGCGGCCGGCCGGCGGGCGCCAAGGAGAAAAAGCGTGTCGTGCTCAACGCTCGTCGCCGCCGCGCGAAGAGAATTGAGGAGTAAAGCGCGGCGCGGAGGAGATTGTCGCTACTTTCAATTATTCTGGCTGCCTCACACTCGGTGGAAGAGGCGGTCCGAAACCGCCGCAAAGCGCATTCAGTTAGAATTGTACGCGCGGCGCTGCCGCAAGAAGCAGCACCAGGAATAAATTAACTTTTTTCTTCAATGGTGCTTGACGCAAGCTCTTAATTTTGATGCATAGATCATGTTCGAGCGTTTCGAGATAATTTTTTTTAGAATGGAGGCACGTCTGTTTGTAGCCCTGAGCTTCGAATTCCAGCTTCAGGAGAGCTGCAGAGAGATATCTTCTCATTGCAGGGCGTGGATCCGCGACATCAGCAATGGACAAAGCATTTCTTTTCCACCCAATGAGCGCGTAATTATGGTCTTCCTGTCGTAGGCAAATGCCAAAATTATCATGACAGCGGATCAAACTAATCTGAAGGGACAGTTGAAAAAAATACGCGAGTCTGTTCTGTACAGTATCCCTCTCAGCTGAGTTGCCGATTGTAGAGCCAGGGATTGTTGTAGACGACTTGCACTAACTAAACGGCTTATTGTCAGACGATGCAACATACAACTAGATTTCCCTGCTCTCATACCCCTCGCTACACGAGCAGACGAGGAGTGCTTTTGCGTTAGGAAATAAATTCTCGCAGAAAGAAGCCTCCTACTTGCTTAGAATTAGGCATTTAGCTGAGTAAATATGGCGTATTTACTCAGCTAAATGCTAAAGTCTAAATATCAGCGCGCATTCCTTTTATCCGTGGGAACGCTAGCACAATCAGCGGACAGCATAGCCCCTTAAAAAGGTGCTGCCCCTTGTGCTACCCCTAGCAGTGCGCTCTAGTAGCAACTTCCTCACCACAGCGCGGGCGTATCGACACATAATTATCCTTTCTTCCGCTGTGGCCTTGAATGCGACGTTTGGAATCATTTTTTCTGGGCGCCTATGACCGGGCAAGGATAATATTGGAGGCTATGGTCACATGCAGGTGAAAAAAAAAAAAAGGAGGAGGAGGAAGATGAGGATGAAAGGCAGGGAGGTTAGTCAGTAAAAGCAACCGGTTTGCTACCCTGCACTGGGGGAAGGAGATGAGCGGATATAAAAGTTGTGGAAGAGGGATAGTTGAAGTTAGTACAGTCACATAACAGACACGCCACATCACATCACGTCACAGTCATGTCATAGCAAACTCATAGTCTTTATATTAGGCCTGTGCTTCTCATAAAGCGGAGCAGTGCCTGGGAGGCCTTCACCGCAGACGATCGCCGTGGCCAGGGACCTAAAATCTTAATTTCACTCAATGGGCGTCCATCTATCTGCTCCAGCGTGCGGCGTACAAAAACAAAAAACCCGCTGATTGCAGCGGAGTGCTTGCCATTTTTCTTTTTATAACGTTTTTTATCCCCTTTATTGAGAGTTGTTCAGGGGAAAAGAACTAAGTAATACATGAATGAAGAAGCATTGTCGATCTGATTAAAGCCAGAAGAGCGTCATGATGGAACTGGTGCGTGTAAGTATTATATGAGCTACCTTGTTCAGCGGGAGAACCGCTGCTACCAGCTGCTGACTTCTTGTTGGCTTCAGCGCCGCGAACACCCACATGAGACGAATATCTCTTAACGTAGAAAGACAGGCTAGTTGGGCTTGATAAGTGGAATGCATATTTTTCATCTGTCTTGGTATTCCGGGAGATGCAGAAAAAGAATACCTGCACATGAGTATAAGTGTTGAATTTAAGGCTATATAGGAGTGACGACCGGAGTAAGTGTAACCCGGATCCTTCAGAGCGCAACCTCGTCAGCTTGCGTAAAACCGCTGGGCAGGGTTACCGCACACAGAGGGACGAGAACAAGTGTACAATGCCGGAACTGTTATTTTCGTGTGAGATGGAGGGTAGCATCATTGATGCTGAGGAACCGAAGCGTTGATGAGGGTATGTTCACCAGGCGAGTGCAGAGTCTGCAGAGCTTTGTACAGCCAGCAAGTCACGTGAGGCCCATTCCAATCAAATGGGCTGCGGGAGGTGAGTCGCCAAAGGATACATATTTTTCAGATTTCTAGGCTGCAACTGACGTGTCGGAACAGACGGGCTGCTTGAAGGAAACCATTGAGGATGGCAATCTGGGCTAAATGAAGTCAGGAAAAGGCGGCTGCAGGGTGAAGTGTGTCTTGGGCAGAAGAAAGAATGAGGTTTCGCGGAAGTGAAACCTAAACTGTTTCGCAGCGGGTATCTACATATATAATGATCGAGCCTCGAGGCAGGCTCACAAAATGACTATGCCGCATTAGATTATTGGTTGGTCGGCGTAGATCGATATGTATGTTGTCGCCTAGCTGGAATAAATTTCATTGAGGTCGAACTAGTGGTGGCGGCGACAGTATTGTGCGTGGTAAAACTTCAGCCCGGAGTGCTCGCGGTGAGTGTAGAGGTGTGGCCTTAATATCATGAGCATCGCGTCGCTCCTTCCCAAGCTAACGTAGTGTGTAGCCGAGCATACTCTTGAAGTGCCAAGATCGGTGTGATGAGGGGAATGTCAGTAATATTTCTCAGTGCCTCTTTATTAACGGCTTCCAGGTGACCCACTGAGCCCTTGTTAAGGGCTGGTACTGCGCTTGCTATAAATGAGGCGTTGTTGCACAACCACGCTCACTAAATATCATGCGACGTGTAGGAGCAATGCATCTCATTATACCCAAGGCCTGCATCGCCTTCTTGCTTGCTTGAGAAAGCAGCCAGTCCCAAAATTATGTCGCGCAATCTCGAAGTGGTGTTCCAGGTTGTGGGGGGAGGGGAGGGGGGTCGCTTTGAAGCTATTTAATGGCCTCCCCATCAGTTGGACATTGATGTGAACGCAGTTTTGCGCACGGAAAGCTGTGAGCCGACGAATATGGCATAATTGGCGGTAATATCTAAAGCTGACTGTAGGCCCACGGCTTGAGTCAACAGCTTATGGTGAATCCTCCACACCACGATAGCATCAACCTAAAAGTAGAAAAGTGACGTCAGGTTCACCCCCCGCAAGTGTCATGTAAAAAGAATAAAAGTAATGTATGGTAGTTTGGGGGAAAACGAGTAAAAAAATTACAAATTACGCTATTCTTTTTTGTAGCAAATCGAGACTGAGAGAACTTTACTAAGCTGTTAGCGAATTTCACACATTTAGTATCGAAATAACGGTGAATATTCAACCATTGTAAAACAGTCGCATTTGTCTCATTTTGGCCCCAACCGCATGGCGAAACGAGATGCCAGATGGAGCAATACGAGACGTCGTTTCAAAACGTTTACCTCTTGTACTTGAAGCGCTAGAAGTTCATTTTGTCGGCCATTGTGCATTCTTCGTGAGGCCAGTCGTGACCTACCGTTCATTAGGCCCGCACTGAAAGAGACGCTTTTGTTCATTTATAATTATTTATTATTATTATTATTATTATTATTATTATTATTATTATTATTATTATTATTATTATTATTATTATTATTATTATTATTATTATTATTATTATTATTATTATTATTATTATTATTATTATTATTAGCATGTGCGGCACTCTCAGTAAGATCTGACATTTCCGGAGAGTTGAGCGGAACGTTTTGCTTGTATAGAAATACCTCGTGGTTGAACACGCCCATGTTTTCCGCCTACATTTATAAATTCTTGTTTCGTTTGTTTTCAACGACCTTGCCATGTAAGGTCGAAACAATGGTGACCCTATGAATAAAATGCCTTCTTCAAACTCTCATGCTTCACTCAATTGACTGGTCTTTCTAAACAAAACTGCTTTTTTTTTAAAGCCCATCTGCAGAACTCGCCTGTACTTTTTTGCCGCCTTCTGCCTTTTTCAGATATCCCTATTTTCGAAGAACGATTTAGCCTAAATGGAAGTGGAATGCTTAAGCTGTCGCACGAATTCCAAAGTTTCCGACATGTTTCCCTCACTCCGAATAGCTCTTGTCGCTTCCCTTTATTGTGCAAGGACCATTGTAGCAAAGAAATCAAAAAGGAAATATCTGAGAAACAAGAATTGAACGTCCGAAAATTATGGTTGCTTGCTCTGAGTCGCGTTTTGGTCTCACCTAGGTTCCTTTTTAATCAGTTTTGTTGTCGTTAGTATTGCAATCTGGGGCGATACAATTCCGTGCACAGTTAACTAATGAGACACAGTTGCAAAATATATTCGTGCTCTGTCGTGGTAGCTTGCAACCGCTTTCCTTCATGACGGTAAAAAATGGAGCATAAGAATTCCGCACATAGGCGGGACAGCCAATCGTACTGCGGATTTCTTTTTTCGGCAGTGCGCTTGGCAGGATGTTTGGTTCGTATAAAACGGATACTAAGCAGCCCTCCTCAGTGTTTAAATGGCAACTACGCAGGTTTATTGGCATTCGTGTATTCTGGCAAATCTTCCACTTCAGGCTTCCCTCTCCGTCCGTACGTATGGTACGAAATTCGGGCGCCGTGAGGCAATTCCTTCGTGCCGCTACTCGAGTTTAAAATGTGACTCTTTCGTAGAGTCAAATTAGAAGATTTTTGCGACAACGTTGAGCCTTCGATGTCACATATATTATATCTACATTACTGCCTGCTCTCAGCGTGAAAAAAATTTGAGCCCTGTGTTTGGCCATGTTAGGCATTTTATGAATTCTCTCGTGATTGCCAGGCTCTATTTCCGCCATTCAACGCGCGTGCCAATGCGTTTTTCATGAAGGAAGAAATCATAAGAGGGGCGGCCTTTACTAGACATTTTGCGAAGCTGGAAATGAGCTCCACTTTGTTCGTGTAAGCCCCTTGTCTACTCCACCACGCACGATTGAAATGCACCGAGAAAGTCGGCGTAGAGAGGCCGGCGCAAGCGGCGCTAGACTTCTGGCCGCTATTAATGGACGAAAACCTGTAATCAGCGAGAAGTACTCGTGCGAGAAAGATGGCTGCTCCAATTTAATGCACGGGACTACGTCGTCCCCGTGCCGTTCTCGCTCTTTTGCCCGAGCCTTGGTCGTAATTCAGCGTCCACCGAAGGTGCATATCCTAACTGCGGTTGCGCTCTAGATGAAATGTTCGCTTTCACTACCTGCAGCGGCTAGCTACGGTATGCAGTGTCCATCGCTTCTTTTTCCCGTGTCGATTTGCGATGGTGGATGCATATGTGATCCTTGCACTCTCAGACGTTTGGCAAAAAACGTTGAGGTGCATACTTAAATCCCGTTTTTCGTAGTCGTGCGTTAATCGCCTCTGAAATGCATTGAAATCTCGCTACAATACCGTATACACAAAACGCGAATAATGAAAAATGAAATGCGCAAACTGCCTGGATAGTTGTGCAAAAAAAAAAAAAACTCAGTCGCCGAAAACTGCATCTTGTATTCACAAGGGCCAGCGGATTCGATCGCTGGAGAGTTGCAAGTACACGTAAATAAGTAGATATGAGTGGAAAACTAAAAAAAAAAAAAAACTGGTGAGAAGCAGTAGCATCATGTGGCTATGCCTTGCTAACGTTTGTTTGTTTCATAGACTCCACGGTGAGAACGTGAGCCCGTCGTGCCCCAGCCGCAGCTGCCTCCAGTGCTCAGCTCCACTCCCCCGAGTCACATACGGCTGGCGGCGTGACGTCACGGCTATAGCGACTCCAAGGCAAGCAGAGCTCAGTGGCTGTGCACGTGACTTTTGACCTTGAATTTTCTTTTTGACCTTTTCTTGGTCCACCTGCAGTGCATCTTAAGGTTGTCAAAATGACTTTCAAGGTCATTGTGATACACACGGTGGTCCGGCTCTCTCCTCGTAGTAAAAAACAACGGAACGAGAGCTCAAGTGGCGCGCACGCAAGCACACACACACACACACACACACACACACACACACACACACACACACACACACACACACACACACACACACACACACACACACACACACACACACACACACACACACACACACACACACACACACACACACACGCACGCACGCACACACACACACACACACACACACACACACACACACACACACACACACACACACACACACACACACACACACACACACACACACACACACACACACACACACACACACACACACACACTGGACCATCACCCTGCAGCGCATGCCGTATTGAATCCTGGTGAACGAACAGTTCTAAAGCCGCTGAGTACAAATTAGACGGGTTTACCCATGCTTAACCGGATGTCGAGCAGCTGCGAGCTTCGACTGAGGGCGACCAACAAAGTGCACCGGTGTTCTATGAAGAACCTACTTTCATAATTGGCGCATGCGATGCCGACAGACGCTTTCCCGCTCCACTCGGTTAAGTTGTGTTGTTTTTCTTGAGTTGGTGCTATGATGTAGGGAAGGGGGAATGGTGTGGGACATCACTGCAAGAAGGCTCAGGCCTGAAGTGTCTAGGGGGCTTTGGCACATCTTCTACCCCTGCGAGGCCTCTTTGCTTCCTCTTCCCAACCCGGCGAAGGCAGCGGAGTGCGCATCTATTGGAGCCCTCCACGGAGTCGCGCGCATGCGCAGTGCTGCGACTATCCCCATCCTCCTCCCGGCGAAGGCTTATCTTCTGGTATGCAGCTGCCATACTCCTCGGGGTTCCTAACTGATTCTAGGAGTTACAAGAGTGTGCCCCCCGATTTGCTTCATTTTCCCTACTTCCCCCACAACAAAGACCTCAAGTCTCCGCCATACTCCTCTCTGCTGCGTGCGCGGTGTACGTGACTGCCCTCTGCACTACTACTCTCCACAGCAGCTGGCGCGTTCTCTTCAGGCCATGTTCTACAAACGGCGATACCCGGCTTTACCTAGCAGAGTGAAGCTATCACTTCAAAAAGCGGCTGTTTCCGGAGCCAACGACACTACAGATCGACATAACCGTCGAGATCATAGTGGCGGAGTGCATAAGGATTGTGGTCGCAATACACAGAGCTCGTAAATATGACATCTAAGGCAACTTTGCACTGAAATCTACATTGTAAATGTCGTGAACGTCGGTCGGTAAGCACAACTAAAGGCAGCAGCTCGAACAATTCGGGATAGTACGCATATGCGGCTCTTTTCTACGCCGCGGCCAGACACTGCACCTGGACGGTAAAGAGCTACTATGACGCCGTTTCTAAGCTGGCGCTTGAAAAAGATGGCCTCCGACCAAAAAATAGCGCGTGATTTCCGCCATATTTTTCTCGCTTGGCGTTGCACGGTTAGAGCCGCTTCTGAGCTTTCCTTTCTCCATGGGTTTTTTATAGGCCTGGTGCGCTGCAGCTTCGGCCTATATGTGGCGCCGTCTGGGAGGCGCCGGCGAAAAAAAGCGGTTGTATCCGCCGTCGCGGGTAGCGCCCAGAGCTGTCCTCCGATTACATCCGGCTTCCCCGTAAGAATAAAAAAAATAAACGCCGACTAAAATATTAGCCTATGCTCCAACCCTATATTGCATCCGATTCTTTTCATTTTGGGAGCGCATTTCCAGTGCTTTGTTTTTTCTGGATTGCCCGCTAGGTGTCTGTCAAGCACAACCAATCGCTTGTTTGTTACGAGCGGGTGGCACGCGAAAGGAAAAAAAATGGGATAGTTGTTTTTTTTTTACTTCTGTACGCAGGTGGAACTCTAACGGTAAAGGCATGCTAATATGCATGCGTTCTTGAACCAGCGCCTGGCAGGTCTTCGAACACGACCCTTGTTGTGGAGATTGCGACGCCTTCCTGCGCAGCGGAAGTTTTCTTTTTTTAATTAAAGGCTTCGTATTGATAGTCCCCAGCTCTTCTCTACGCTAGCTTTTCGAAAGCCTAGCCTGCCGTGGACGTATGAGATCGAGAGCGAAGCACATTTCAGTATAGCGCACGCTTTCTGGCTTGCCACGCGTTCATGGCTACCCGCAGGAAGTGAGAAAAAACGCCGTTTAAAATTAATGATAATCATCATCACCGGGTGGACCATACCCACTGCAGGGCGAAGGCCTCTCCCATATTTCTCCACTTAACCCGGTTCTGTGCTAGCTGCATCCACTTTATCCCAGCGAACGTCTTAACCTCATCCGCCCACCTAACTTTCTGTGCCCCCTGGTACGCTTTCCGTCCCTTGGAATCAAATTTGTTACCCTAAAGCCTGGTTCACATGCAAGCGAAAACGTTAGCGATTTCTGCCGCGGCGGCGCAAAAACCTGTTCTCAGCTGTCGCGGCGGCTCGAGCGGCGTAGTTCCAACTCGTTGAAAATTTTTCGCTCTTGTCGCTGCCGCTCGCCGCTCAGTTCGCTCAATCGCTTGCATGTGAACCAGCCTTAAGGGTGGGTTCAGACGGGAAGACCGGAGCGTGAACGGTGAGCACGCGTAAGAGCTACCCGCGCCTCACGTGACTCCGACGTCACTGCTCTGAGCGACGGCGGTCGTGCGGAGTGGCCATCCGGGCGGAGCGGACTGAATATGCCAAGCGCCTTTTTCAGTCCGCGCGGACCGAGATTGTTTTTGCTCTTTTTGCTTTATCGTTGCTACCTCCGCGTTGCTATGTACGTCACGTGGGTTCACTGGTTTGGCGAGCAATTCGGAATAAAGTCGGATTTGAGCCATGTCGGGCTTTTTTTTTTTTTTTCGCGCGCTTTTCGTCTTGTTTCCTCCGGTTGTGCATGCACTGCGTCGTTTGCTCTGTTCTCGCTGCAGTGCACCGTTTTTTTGTTTGTGCTTGTGGGTGTGCGAGAGTTGCAGATTTACTCCGTTTCTAGTACTAAATATGGGTGAGGTAGAGAAAAGCGCGCTGAGTGATGAAGCGACAGTAATGTTTTTAGCGCTCGTAGAGAGCTGCCCACCTATATGGAACATAGAAGACGCTGAAGATCTCAACATTACCCTGAGGAATAGGATGTGGCATAAGATTGCCTCGGAAATGGAGATGCGGCATCCCGAGTCGACACCGTACACGGTTGGTACGTAATGCTTTTTTTTTTTCCTACTACAAAAAGTTCAGGCTGTAGTGGTATTTCGAACTTGCCTCCATGATGCAATAGATGTTGCTCTAATTCCTTGCGCAGGATTCTTGAAAGCGCTGTTCACAAACAAGCGCAGAACATTTCGAAATGAACGAAATTGCGGGCGTCAAGGAGCGGCCAGGGCACCGACGAAGTTTACACTGGGAATTGGCGCTTTTACTCATGCTTGGCGTATTTGGATACTGGAAGGAATGTTGAATCAAGATTGATCAGTGAAGTGCTTGGAACGGTACAAAGCGCAAGCATTTTTTTCCGGTTTATTAAGCATGAAGTTAGTGAACAAATTATGGAGCTTAACCAGTAATTCTTAAAGGAATCATGCGACCGCCCCGAGCTTCTGTACATTTTGTTTCTGGGGTAGATGTGGAGAGGGCAGGCTAGATGCTTTGACTACCCGCTATTTGTCTTTCCTGAACCCTCTGAATTATACGGTCAGCCAATATTTAAAACTAGTGATGTTTCACCCAATATTTTGGCGATCATTGCTTTTTTCAAATTTCGCGGTGTTCACAAAGTAGTCTCTCTTTATTTAGAACCGAACGAACTTTGGACAATTTTGCCCTCTTTCTCTGATTTTCCACTTTCTTCTGCTTGAGCTTCCTCTCCTTCGACGGGGCCGATGACCGCTCTCTGCACAGATGCTAGTCAATATACCTCCCCCCTCCCCCCATAGACCATTCAACCCATACCTTTTCCTCATTGTCTCTTCCAAGCGTACTGACACTAAAAGTCTTTGTGTGTCGGTCTTTGAGTTACACGGCGCTAGGCGCCGGCAGATGTCGATGTTCAGTATCAAGCTATTTGGCGTCTGGAGCAAGACGCTGTGGTGGAATGCACACTTGTCCTTCGTTTTCTGTTTCGCTCTTTCATTCTTGCCTTTCCTACCTCCTCCTTTCCTCGCATTACTCTGAGCATGAGGATAAACCTTCAGTTAGCAGTGCCGCTTGTTTCTCGTTGTACGTGTCCTTGTCCTCTTCATGTGAAATCGTCATAAACCAAACCTGTTTTGCGGCGCAGAAGGCGCGAACTTTTCACGCGAGGACATTCTAATTGTTAGGGCAATAACCTAGCTGCTGTCTCTATAAAAAGTACAGGTACAGTTCAGTCATGAAACTGAAGAAGTATAGAGACAGAGTACAAAATCATTCATGCACTGCGCTTTGTTTTTCAAACTTTCCTTTAGAAAGGTTTACCTGAGAGTCAACTTTGAACGTAACCTTGCGCTATATTTAACACAGCAACCCAGACAAATGACTGAAGACACCTGCTGCGAGGCAAGTGAAATAGATTGCGCGCAAGCATCGCAACAGTGGCGCCAAAATGACCAAGTGGCAGCAGGAACTCGCCCGTAGCCTGCAACTGAATTGGAGAGTTGCCGAGTGTCACCTGTTCAGCCGCACTGCCAAGCTCATCAACCTGCTCGGCTATTATAGGGTTTCCCCCTCCGATAATAAATAAACGAGGAGCAGCGACCTGACGGCTCAGCGTACCGAAGCATTAAAAAAAGTTGCTGAGGCAGTGGGTAAAGAAGACGAGGAAGAGTTTGCCGGGTCGTTTGGCAAGATGGTTGCAAGTTACTTACGAAAATTAAATGACAAGGTGAGGTTAGTGTCAGAGAGACATCATAAAAGCTATTTTGCCGTACATCTACGAAGCGGAAAGAAACGACCAAGCAAAGCCTGACGATGAATACAGGTACATTGTACTATGAAGAACGGAAAAATAACGGAAATCTGAGCTAGTTGGTGCATTGCAAATGATTATTATAATTATTACTCAACTTATTGCCTTGCTTTATTTGTGAGTAATAAAAATGGTATACAAGAATGAGCGCTAATTTGTTTGCAGAAATATGCATGAAGCATAGACAGAAATCCCCACATTACAATCATATGTACAGAAGAATGAAGGCACGTTTTTTGTACAGAACTTTATCCTATGTTCTAAGAAAACTTCGTCACTGAAGTCTTAAAACCAAGGCTGAGAGAATGAAAATAATTTGGTACAAGGAAATTGAATGCTAGTAGGACCCTATAGAGGCAAGTACTGGAAAGCGTGCACGGATTAAACGCATGTTTTCTACTTCAACATCAGCTTTACTGCGACAGTTTGTTTACCAGATAAAATTTTATGAAAAAACTCACATAAGTCTGTGTTTTGTGCGGTCGATGTCAGTGCAACTTAAAGAAACCCGGGTGATCTAAATTTCTGTAGCCCTCACTACCAGTGTCTCTCTAAGAAAAAATCAATCATAAAAACAAAAAAGTCAAGGAAGCAGAACACTTGTACATGAAACAATGCTTATTTAAGTAACAAAAGCGTAAAAGACACACATTGTAAATAAACTCATGAAAACAATAGCCAGTCAATGTACAGTTAAGCGGATGAGTTACCCCAATCGCCATATCGGAAAATTTCCTACAGTCTCTTCTGCTACTCACTCAGCATACGCTATGTCACCCAGCCATGGCGCTGCTCCTTGACCACTGAAATAACTGCAAAGATCATCACGTACGTAACATGCCATAGCCCTAAGTCGGCCTCAAGATGGCTGCACAGGAAAGAAAGCGTCCACTCTACTCTCGGGAGCTGCTTCGGCTGGTTGTACGGGATCATCAGCAAGAAAGTTGTGGAGCACACATGCGGCTCCAACATACAGAGATGCTCTCTTTGGCTCCGCTGGCAGTACGGTATGTAGAAACCGGAAGCGGTGTCACGAAATCCCGAAGGCATTTACGACAACGCATCGGGCTCTGGATAATCTGTAAACACAGGAGGCATTCAGTTACACCTCCACAGTCGCTAGAAACTAGTGCAAAGATATAGCTGAAAGTCTCAACGTTTCACCAGAAGACAAATTACGAAAATAACTTCTTGAAATTAAGTTTAATACCTGTAGCTGAAGATTTTTTGGTCCAGTGATAAGCAGTTCCCGCCGAACGGCTTCATAAGGTTTTCCGCCACGGGAAAAGAATCGTCTCCGACAATGACTGGTGGAACGTTGAGCTCTAGCTGGTGAGAAATTTTGACTACATTTGGAAGTCTTGCTGTTTTGTTATCGATGACCTTTTGGAGAGGAGTGCTCTGCCATACCCCAGCATCACTTTGAGAGCCCGGTGAACCAGCGTCAATATAACGAAAACGGTAGTTGGCATCGACAAGTGCGAAGAGCACAATACTGGAAGTCTTCTGATAGTTGAAGAACAACGACCCCGACTTATTTGGCTTTACAATGCAGACATGCTTCCCGTCAATAGCGCCAATGCAATTTGGTAAATGCCACTTTTGCCGAAATTCTTCCATTACCGCTTCCCATTCCTCTTCACACTTCGGCATTCTCAAAAGTTCTCATTTCAATTCAGCATAGATTGCTGCGCAGGTCTCCTCCAGTATGCAGTTCACCGTAGAGTGGCCAAGTCTGAATTGGCGGCTGAGCGAATACTGCGTTTCACCTGCACACACACACACACACACACACACACACACACACACACACACACACACACACACACACACACACACACACACACACACACACACACACACACACACACACACACACACACACACACACACAAAAAGCGCGGTTAAATGCTGCAGGTTGAAACCTCCCTTCCAAACGTAAAATACCCTGTTTAAAAGCAACTACAGGGGGAGAAAATCCCATCTAAAACTTGATACTGCTGTATATGTTTTTTGCCGAGGTAAAAAAAAAAAAAAACTCACCTGACGCTAGAAAACGAAGTGTCACCTGCAGTCTCGTCTTCGCCGCCCCGAATGCACGCATGACGGTGTCCTGCCGCTCAATTCGGTGCTGTATCCGGGACAGAATCTTATAAAATTTCTCCGGATTAACTCGCAACAAGCGCTTGTATTCCGATTGGTCGTATTCAAGAAGGTCTTCGTACAGAAGGTTCTGAATACCCAAACACTTTTTCTCCAGCCAGGACTTGGTCCAACATGAACGCTTATTCGCGGACGCTTCCTTGTCGTCCTCGCACACTTCAAGTAGAACAGCCAGAGCAGCGAGACGACGCTTTCGCTCGGCGTCCATGTTGAAACTGTCGACAGAAAGGTTTTCGGCAGCGTGCGAACAGCGCCAGTGCTCTGGGTAGGAGGGTACACGCGGATGGTCCGCTGGCTTCGTGTGAATGGTCGACGGCCGGATGGACGCGCTGACGCGTGGTCACGTGGCCTCAGATCCGTGCTGACGCGCGCGGACCATCGCGTTCCGTTCCTCCCGTCTGAGCCCACCTTAAGCGACCGTCGGTTGTCCTCTCTTCGCACTACACGTCCTGCTCATGTCCATTTCTTCTTGATTTCCACTAGAGTGTTATTTACCCGAGTTAATTCTGACACACTCTGCACACTTCCGATCACTTAACGTTACAACTACCATTTTGCACTCCATTGCCTTCTGCGTTGTCCTCAACTTAAGTAGAACCCTTTTCATTAGTCTCAACGTTTAGTCCCATAGGTGAGTACAGGTAAGATGCAGCTATAGTATACTTTCCTCTTGAGCGATACCGGTAAGCTACTAGTCATTATTTGCTAGTATTTGCCAAACGCACTCCATCCCAATCTTAACTAGTTGTTCTCTTTCAAGGTCCACATCGGCGGTTACAACCTGTCCTAAGTAGACATATTCGTCTGCGATTTCCAGTGCTTCTCTACCTATTGCAAACTTCTTTTCCTCCCCTAGGCTGTTGAACGTTATCTTTGTCTTTTGCATATTGATTTTTAAGCCCACCTTTCTGCTTTTCTTGTCTAGGTCATCAATCAGTTTTGCAATACATTCCCTGAGTTACTTAGCAAGACGATGTCATCAGCGATTTGCAGATTACTGATGCATTCTCAATCCACCCTTATGCCTAACTGCTCCCATTCCAAGTCTCTGAATACCTCCTCAAAGCAAGCTGAGAATAGCATTGGGGACATCGTGTCTCCTTGCCTAACACCTTTTTTTATCGGAATTTTGTTACTTTATTTATGCAGAACAAATGTTTGCTGTGCAGCCGCTATATATATCTTCTAGAACTTTCACATACGGCTCGTCTACACCCTGATTTCGCAGTACCTGCATGACTGCCGATGTTTCTACTGAGCCAAATTCTTTTTCGTCATTCATGAACGCTTTGTATAATAACTGGTTATATTCCGAGCATTTTTATCACCTGGTTGATTGTATGGATACGATCGGTAGTTGAGTACCATTTCCTAAAAACTGCTTCATCGTTAGCTTGATTGAAGTCTAAGGTTGTCCTCATTTTGTTCGCGATTACGCCAGTAAATACTTTGTTCGTAATGGTTAGTACTTCTAGCCTCTAAATTTTAAAGTCCAGCGTCCCCTTTTTTATGAATTAAGATAATGTTAGCCTTCTTTCACGATTCCTGTACTTTCCCTTACACCAGGCATTGTATGTACAAGATGGCCAGTTTTTCTAGAATGACATCTCTCCTGTCCTTCAACAAATCTTCAGTTACCGTATCTTCCACAGCTGCTTTCTCCCTTTCATGGTTTCTCAAGCTTTCTTAACTTCGTCCTTCGTCACTGGCGGAATGTCTGACTGTTTTTCCCTACCGCCAATATCATTACGGTCCTGACTACTTCGGCTACTGTATAGATCTGTATAGAACTCCTCAGCTACTTTGCCTATCTTGTCCATGTTTGTGAATGATAATAGTTGTAAGAATAACGCAGGGAAGCAACCAAACATCGCGTTTCTTCGGTTTCCCTGGAAATCCCACGAGTATGAAAGCTGGACCAAAGCGGTACGGTGCAAGGTAAGGACACTAGCGTTTCGTATTTTAGGTTTAGCTTTCTGGAGCGCCTCTTAAAATTTGCTTTCTTATCTCGTGCTATCTTTCAGTCCGGATGGCAGCCTCTGACAGCGTCCACGATACGCGCATATATAGCGCCCATTATCTAGGAAACGAGAGGAGCAACATAACCCAACACTCTGGCTATATACCAAACAATATTACCAGTATGTTATGTACCAGGGGATGGAGTTAAGTCTGACACAAGATACCTCAAGGATCGCCGCCTGGTGCTGCAGACAAAACCTGAGATCGGGCTCTGCCGAAAAAAACTCATCTCCAAGCTGACGTCATAGAAGACGCTTTTCATTTGGGCAGCGCATTTTCCGAGGATATTCGAGGGCTCCTCTGCACTCTCAATTTCCTCGCGCATTGGTTTCCTACAGTTTCTGTCCGCGCACCAAGCAGTTATTTTTAAATTAAGTCTTAACATTCTTGATCGTCTGGAACCCACAGAACAAAAGAGCTTGCCCAGGCATGACTGTTTTTCCGCGAACTCTACTGTCACAAGTCACCACTCGTTTCGACGCGCCGTGTAGAAAATAAAAACTACAGCAGAGCTGCCGAGCGCCGAAAAAGCAGACATGGACCGGTATAACCTCTTCTTTTCCCGTCCTGCGGAAGAGCTTTTATTAAGTGGCTTTCCATTGACCTACGGTGTCCAGCTGTCCTTGACGCTCGCTTCTGGAGTATCTAGCTTGGCATCTACAAGTACATTGCCACCAAGCGGTAACGCCAGTGCTGCGCATTGCACATTTGCTTAGTTTTTGTTTCATTTATCTCCCTACTTTCAAAATGCCATACTACTCGCCAGGGCTGGGCAAGATACTTCGAAAAAGTATCTTCGATACCGATACTCGATACCCTGATCAATCACATTTTCGATGCCGATACAAGATAGAGGATAGAAATCGAGTTTCGATGCAGATACTCTGCATTGTATTGTCGATAGTTCGATACATCACTGAAATCCTAAAATAATAAAAGGTGTTAATACGATTAGTGGCATTAGGAAGTTTTACGGTGCTTTCTAGATCTTTAGAGCATTCATATAGCGTAGGTTTTCTGAAACAGCTTCGACGAATATGCCAGGCACGGAGTAATTGTTCGGGCAGCTGTCCTTTTCAGAACTTCACATTGAATTGAAGCCATGGTTAGAGTTAAGCGATTGCTTGCATAAGCAGCGTAGCGAATTCTTTAAACTAATGCTCTTCATGTGAACCGACCTGTGAGCACTTGGCTATAAATACCGATACAAAGGTGCAACCTGCGTGCGTTCAGAGAACCGAGCAGTTATATTGCCTTTAGTGCGATAACAAACTTTTGAAGCTCTGCATATTGTTAAAAGCTCAATGAAAAACAAGAAAAATAAAATGGCTGAACGTTTAGTACGTAACGAGCACGATGTGGGCGTGCTACAAGAGGTACAAATGAGAAAAGCCTCTCTACATATGCACACAAGCACACTGCAATCTTGTATTAGATGAAGATGCTTTTTATCAGCGTGTGAGAGTGAACCATAGCCGCGTTGACTCAAACATCCTGGAGGTAGTTAGAAAACTCCAGGTTCACTACTGTCGTTGGAGAAGTACGGCTGGTTGTAGATAAAGATAGAAGTATCTCTTTTAAAAGAAAGTGTCTGATATGGCGTTAATCAATTCGCATATTTCAAAGAATAAAGATGTTTTTAAGATACAGGTATCTTTATAGGTTTTATCCAAGGTTTGCTGAAATGTTTTCCCCAAACAAATTGTTTGACGACGCATAACTTGCTATTCGAACTGTGCTGGGAAATTGCATTTATAGCTTTCAGGTCGTGCATTTTATAAAATATTTGACATAATATTTTTTCGGAGAAAAATCTAGTGGAAGCCTGTTCCCTGTGCAGTTACAAAGAATGTATTTGTTTTCCGTCAAACGGCGTAACTAAAGAACGTGGTTAGCCGACTGCATTATGGTGGACTTTGGCCTTAGAAGCTTGTGTTTTTGCCGCCAAGCCGAGTCGGCACGCGGAGCCCAGAGGTCTTGGGAATGGTTATGCATACGTTACTGCGTCTGACAGCACACTTTAGCACTACCTGACGAAAATCAAATGCCACAGAGACGGACAGGGGGTGCGTATAGCAAAAGAAGGGAAGAGCGGCTAGGGTTACAGCAATGCGCGTGATTCTTAATGCGTGCTTTCCTTGCGTTTCCGCTTTGTTTACAGCTCTCGGTGTTTGTTAAAGGCTTAGCAGCTTCGTGGTACGCACTCGGTGCTCAAAAATAAAGCACCTCGTAAGCACCTGCTTACCATTGCCTCCTTCAGTTTTAAAGAATGGGAATCTGGAAATGTGTTTGACGCTGACGGGGCGGGGTATTTGTAGAGAACTCAGGCGGTACTACAAGACGATCTGTCTCAGGGCATGTACTACCGTCTGAGTAAGCGTCGTCAATATAGTTTCTCAGGAGTTTCAATATTTGAAGTTATTTTTCTTAGTATCGACTATCTTCAAAATTCAACATTATGTACAGCGCGAAAAATGAAGGCAGGAGAAGAAACACTGAAACAAACAAGCGCTGACTATCAACTGAAATTTTATTATCAAAATTTCAGTACATAGTCAGCGCTTGTTTGTTTGTGTGTTTCTTCCCGTGCCCTAGTTTTTTCTCGCTGTACATAATTTTAACGTTCACCAACTCGCCCAGTTTTCGATTCTGCTCTTCTTCAAAATACACGATACTCCGATGCTTTCGTTTTCAGCACACGATATCTAATACAAATATACAAAATGTATATAAAGATAGTATTGAAGATACATGCATCTTCGATACTGCCCATGCCTGCTGCTCGGGTTCCAAATTCTTGCTTCATAGAAAAAAAAATTCAAAAGTCACCAGCAAAAGCGTTCGCGCGTCGTCGATACGCTGCATTCAAAGCGCCGATGGCTTTATACCAGGCGGGAAGAATGGGTAGCGGCTTTCTTCATTTAGCTTTTGGTTTATTTTGCAGCCCACACACACGGTGCATGTGTCTCTTATGTGCGCCTGTGGTACGAGGCAAGACATGAGAGGAAAGGTGTCGTTCTAACACGTTTACTCCCGAGAAACGTAAACTTTACTTTCACTCCACATCTCTCCAACGACCAAACAACCTCTCTTGCGCGGGAGGTGTCGCCACTTGTTCCGGAGAAGTGGCGCCTCCATCCTGCAGCGCAACGGGCTCATAATGTATTTAACGTCATCGATTCGTGAACCGCAAGGTCCTTTCTGCCATGAAACCAGCAGTTTTGGCTCCGAATTTTTGTGTGTCCTTTTTAACAGTAGTTCTACATAGAATTTCTTAAACGGTTTTTGTGTTAGTGAAAGGGAACACTGAATATTGGGCTGCAATAAATAACTAGAAATGATAAAAAAAACTGGGAGGTGTCCCTTAAAAAAATTATCACGTTACTAGAGTTCGGGCTAGATCATGCCAGACCAGAGATGCCACATTTTAACCCACTGTCTCCTAATTAACGATGGGAACCGTACAGAGCTATGTCGTGTAGCCCGAACAGAGACAAATGATCCAACAGAGTTACCATTGAAGCGCAGTGAGAGCATGCCAAAGTCAAGTGTGGTAGCCTAGATGGCGCAAGTATCGATGAAACCCTTTATGTGCTTAATTTGCGCGACCAATTTAGGGAATATATTCTTCCTTTGTGCATGATGGTTCAAACCTGGTGCCGACCTAATACATACAATGCAGGAAGAAAACGGGAAGAATTCTTGTTTTTCAAGCAATTGATAAGCGCCCCTCTGTGATGCAACCCCAAAACGAGGTCCTTTGGTTTTGTTTTACTGTTTTCTTCCACGTAACTCATAATCTCATAAACTCATAATAAGATTCGCCTTAATATTTATATTTTCCGCTTACCGCAAAACACAGTAAGTCACTGCTCTACGCATCCAAGCTCAACTACCTGAACTAGCCACAGGTACAAAAATAGCGCACATCAAGTTTCTTTACATGCTCCGTGAAAACATGTTTAACTTCTCTAATCTGTACATCCAACCCTTAGGAAGATTACCAGCCCCTACTAATCACTCATTTGCCATTATTTCGTACACACCTAGAGTTGACCTGTTTAGGTACTCGTTCCTTCCGAAAACCATTGTTGAATTTAATAACCTGAATCCCCACATTATTAATAACACCAGCTCAGCTGAGGCTTTCGAGAAAAAACTAGAAGCGTATTTCTTGTAGTAATGTACGTGCCTTTCTTCTGCATTAGGGAGTTTTAGAATAGGGGAACCTATCGGTTAGGGGGATAGGGTAATAGCGGGGCGCGAGTGCGCATGCGCAGAACCCAAGCGGGCCTTGGGTTTTTGGGTCAGCGGACGACGGCGCCCCTATCTCGGCGAAATAGCGTGGACCCTATCGGCGGATAGGGTCGGGGAACATGGCGGCGTCCGGCCAAGCAGCGGCCGCTCGCCTCGGCACACATTCGTCGTTACCGCTGCATGGTGTCACGCGTTCACGGCAAACGAAAGGCCAACGAAGCTTGGGCTATGTCTCATGATGCCCGCACCACCAAATTTAAGCGATAAAACGCCCCATATTGTCTGATTGCTTCCGGATTTACCGAGCTGCTAGGCTTAGCGAGTTCGCATCGTGTGGTTGCCATGGGGACCAGGCGTCGGAAAGCGCGGAAGGTTCAAATGAGGTTTCCAGGCTCAGCCTGGATTGATTAAGATTGGTCGATTTCGTATTGTCTGATGAAAACAGATAATATAACTGGGATTTTTAGGATATTTATGTACAATGACAGCAGTTTCTGTTTAATAAGATAGCGTTGTTTTGGCTTTTGTATGTTTAAATGCTTTCATGGTTTACCGTCAGGGCGCTTGCAGTCGACGAACGCAAGCCCCGCTCCGCTGCGTCGGGAAAACCTCTATTCTAAAACTCGCCGGTCGGCTCAAACGTTACGCCACGGCACGGTATTTTCTTGGGGGCCCCAATCATTGGGTTCCCCTATTCTAAAACTCCCTATTTTCTCTTTATGTCCCACCCTGTAACAGCCCGTAAGGGCTTACAGTATTGTAAATAAATAAAGTCTCAAAACAATTTTGACGTTCTAGTTAAAATATTCAAAGAAAAACCACGTTCTTTTCTTTTATTTACTATCTCGCCTTGTAGCTTCATGTGGCAAAGCTAGCAGGCGTCAGTGCAAGGCTGCGATTACGTGATTATTTTCGCAGCTTAAAAATTTTAAAGTTCAGTTAAATTATGCGGACGGACGCCGAGAGATTTTGAAAGAGTGAGAGCAGTGCTACAATTTGAACCACTTCATCCGACGTCCTACCAGCACAAAATATGAGATCCCTTCCAACTGCTGCGTCCACTTTTTTGATCACAAAATCGGTCGATATTACAAAACCAGCGGAAGAAACCACACAATCGAGAAAATTCTATAACCCAGAGATGAAGAGGGACGACAAAATAGGCTAGTAATTTTCTCTTCAATCCTTGGAAGCTAACCTTATCCAGTTCGTTCTAACCTCAGGATTTGATTAATGTTGAAGGCGAGATTAGTGAAAGTTGCTGCTGCTTGGTGTTCTTGACGTCGTAAAGCGAGTCAGGCTATGAGGAATGCCGTAGTGGAGGCTGCGGAAATTTCGACGATAGTTCCTTAACACCAGTTCCATAACACGGAGCACTCGCTGTGAACCACGAGCTTACTGCATTACAGGCAAATTCTCAAATAGATAAGACTCTGCTGCTGTGAACTACAAGCAAATTTTTTAGAGCGCAGCTCTTTGGCGCTCATTCCTGGGTTTCGCGTCGGCGTCGGCCTCGTAACCAGCGCCTCCCCACTTTCATCCCCCCAGCTCGAGCCGGCGCTTGGCAGCCGAAGCCTCGCAGGCAGCGCGGAGCAGCCAGAGAACACAAGGAAAGGAAGGGGGTTTGGGGGGGGGGGGAGGGGTCGCTGGAGGAAGCGCTAGCAGCGACTGTCTGATGCCGCTGCCGTCGCTAGCGAGTAAAGACAACGTGACCGCGTAGATAATAATAATAATTGGTTCACAGGAAGGGCAAGGCGCAGTATCTGTCACACGAGTTTGTGGACACCTGAACCGCGCCGTAAGGGAAGGGAGGAAGGTGGGAGTTAAAGTGTAAAGAGAGAAAAAGGAGCCGTAGTGGAGGGCTACGGAGTAATTTCGACCACTTGGGGATCTTTAACGTGCGCTGACATCGCACAGCACACAGACGCCTCTTCGTTTCGCCTCCATCGAAACGCAGCCGCCGAGGTTGGGTTCGAACCCGGGTATTCCGGATAAAAGTCGGGCGTCTTGCCACTGTACCATCCCGGCGGGGCATGACCGCGTAGAAAAACTTATTTATTTTTTTATAGGAAGGGAAAGGCGCGGTAACTGTCTCACTTGTTTTCTGTGGACACCGCAACCAAGCCGTAAGGGAAGGGAGGAAGACGAGAGTGAAAGTGGAAAGAGAGAAAGAGGAGTTGTAGTGGAGGGCTACGGAGTAATTTCGACCACCTGGGGATCTTTAACGTGCGCTGACATCGCACAGCACACGGACGCCTCTTCGTATCCCGTTCCTCTCGCTCGTAACGCGTCCCACGGCTGTGACAACCTCGCGAGGTACTTGTATAGATCTCGTCTTTGAGAATCAAGCATTGGTGTACGAAGTCGAACATATATCAGTCTATTCCTCCGACCACAAAGCTTCCTTCATGACTGTCAAGAACTGTTAGTGGAGTCTTTGTTAAAGGAATACGTGTGAAAAATAAAAAAAAAATTCTGTGATAGCGCATACATGTGTTGCTCGATTTCTTTGCCTCAATCTATCGAAAAGGTGAAACAGCTTATTTGCTGCGCTCAAATTTCGCATTAGGAAGTAACGTAATCATCGGTAATTTTTTTCCTATTCACGGTGCATGGTGAGCTACAATACCACTGTCCAGACGGCACATGACCGACCCCACATTGTGGAAAGCGATGCCTGCATATGTCCTTAAACGTCAGCAATGACTGCCAACTACCGTGTGCGTTGAGGATTCCGTTTCCGGTAGGCTGCGTTTGGTTCGGTTCATAGGATTTAAAGCCCTAAAGTGACGTCGACTATGAAGGAAGAAGTAGTGGAGAGCCCCGGAAATTTCAAACATTTGGAGCTTTTAACCGTTCTCTTCTTCGCAGAGTACAATGGCATCTCGCGTGTTGCCTCCTAGAAACGAAGCTGCCACGGCCTGAATTTAACCCGCATCTTCGTGATCAGTGGTTGAGCTTTGATCACTAAAATGCTGCAGTGGTAAATACTCGATCTCCCACCCTCTCCTGTTTTTCCCTGCCAAGGCAGTTTGAATTTAGTTGCGCCCGCAACTGCGCCTGGAGACGCGAAGTCTAGCCGACTGCATCCTTCCACGCGCCGTCACTACAGTGTGATAAGCACCATGTGTCCCAGCCTCAGATGGTTCCCATTAGGCAGACCCCAGTGCAGCAGAAGCGGCTCTACGACACTGCAGTCCGCAAGGATTTGGAAAGTCGATGTTAATACCCCGCGATTCTCTCCTTCGGATTCGTGGCTCCACGTGTATTCGCCTTTGGGCAACTCTTAGTCCGAGGCTTCGGTCATCGCCTCCTGAAAAGCAAAATGCTAGCAGGCTTTGGCCAACGGTGCATAAACTAGTTGGCGAAGAGGTGGCCTGAGAAGAAGACACTTTCGGGGTATTTGAGTTACTCGGCCAAGGAAGGCAATGGAGAGAGGGGCGCTGTGAATGATTAGCATACCTGCGTCAGCTGAAAAAAAGAGTTAAGAAGCGTCGCTGAGCCAACTCAAAGCCAAATCCCAAGACCAAGTCCTTGTGATAAGTCTTTGTGATAAGCCAAAAAAAAAGACGGAAAATTGATGAGACGGGCTATTAAAACGATAGACAGGCACTCTCGTCAGGAAGAGACTCCTAAGCCGGTTTCTGAGCGGCTCCCAGCAGCTTTTTCAGCTTTGAGTTGTTTTTTGAAACCTTTTAATGCTCTGAATATGCAAATACAGTGTATCTTTGATTTTCGTAATCCCCCTCTCCGGCTCACTTTCTTTCGTCAACCGGCTCAGCGGTGATGATCCTGTGCCCGGTGCCTGCTGCAACACGTTACTAGAACGGCGACACAAAACAACGGCGAAATCTGCCTCGCTTGGTCCTGGCTTCAGCAATGGTGAGCGCTTGACTTTCTTTAACAATCTGCCAGGTTGATAAGCCTTAATAGTTGTAGGGCCCCAAAGCCTCTTTTAGGGTTTAACACCGCGCGCACTTTTTCCCATTTGTATTGGTGTTTGCCCAGGCAGCGCGAGTATGCATGAACGAGGTGCTAGGCATATTATCGGCGCGAAAACAAGGGTAGATGTCGCGTCGGAAGGAAGGCTCGGGGCTTTTTGCACGGCGGGAGGCCAGCGAAGGGCGGTCAGCATGTGTCACGAGCCAACGGAATGTACGCCTACCCAATTTTAAACGGTATCACGCGAGCGTCAACCGTTCGCTAGATCAGCGCCCTATGATAGAACGAACCGGCAAACTCGCCGAGAGTTGCCGCATGCGCACTAAGACCAGACAACAGTGGCCGTCGCCTGCTAGGCTGCTCCGGAGCTGCGCGCTGCCCATGACCCTTCCTTTTATTATAATACTGTTGGCACATCATAGAGAAAGAGATTGGTAAAGAGCGGACACTCGGCGAAAACTGGCCCCAGGAAATGACGCGCAACTTGTTGCACTGCCGCCGATTCATGGATGGCGGCACCAGCGCGGACATGCGCAGACGCGCGCGCGACGGCACTCGCTGCAGCGGTAGCCTGCCGGAGCAGACAACAGAAAGTTGTGGAAGGGAGCGAGTGGCTGTCTGCTCGTGCCTCGCCGCGCTTGTGCGGCACAGACCGCATATTTTTATCTCTCGTGGGCTGCTACGCGGAACGACTGCGGTTTGCAACGCCGTCAAGGTGAGAAACGTTTTTTGCTGAACTATGCTGCATTTGAAGCAGTTTACCATGAACACGCCGGCTGGTGCCAATCAAGTTTCGCAGCTCGTGAACAGGCGCGCCGGCTGTTCAGGCGCAGTTCGTGACGCTCCGGCAGCTTTCAAGCGCGGCGAGGTTTTATATGCTGTGTTCCTGCGAAACAGCTGCATTTCGAACAGTTTATCTCAGCACGCTGGACAAAGTAACATGTGAAGGCACCAAGGCACGCCATTGCGCCAACATGGCGTATTAGCCGCCCGGTGCGGCCAGGCCGGACGCGGTTTGCCGAACGGCTAGTATTCCTAAGTGTCGCGTTTAACAGGGCCACGGTAAGGTGAGAAATGTTGCATTCTTGACTTTCTTGTCAAATTGCGCAGTATTTCAGGCCGTTTAGCTCAGTACGGCGGTGACTGCGCTTCACAAAGTCGCGCGTGAAGGGCAAGCTAACAGGCTTGACAAGGCGTGCTGGCCGCCGCGGTGACTTGACATGGCGTGAGGCGGTTTTGCGAACGGCTAGTTTTACGTGGTGTCGCGTTTAACAGGGCACCCGTAGGGTGAGAAATGTTTCATTCTTGTCAAACTGCGAGGCATTTCGGGAAGTTTAGCTCAGCACGGCGGTATGCGCTTTACAAAGACGCGTATAAAGGGCAAGCCAACATGGCGTGCTCGCCGGCCGCGATGAGGCCAGGCCGCGGTTTTGCGAACGGCTAGTTTTGCGTAGTGCCGCGTTGCATTTAACGGGACAACGTTACAGTGAGAAATGTTTTATGCTGCAAGCTTCATTGCTTCAGCGGTTCAGTGCTTTTGAAGAATATTGTTAGTTTCAGTTCAGTCGTGTCCGACTCTTCGTGACCCTATGGACCATGTCACGCCATGTTTTCCGGTCTTTTTAGTGGCTGTTATTTCACTCACTGTAGAAATGCATTTTCAGATAAGTTCGATTAGCCTGTATCTCCTGACCTCTACGTTGCAAAAACAGCTTTTGTATCAATTCTACGAATGAAAACTTTTCTATTCTGGACCATAACTGCTGCTCACCAATTCTTCAGTACGCATCTACATGCACAGATGTGTGCGCGGTGCAGTGGCCTTATATTTCATTGCAACCTTCTGCATCATGTTCATTCCTTTCCAACAGCACTGCATGGACCCATAGACTGCAGCCGAAGTACGACAAATGCGACTAGTGAAAGGTGTGGCCTTCCCCCAAGCGTCAGTACTCCCCTCTGCCCTGAACAATACAAGTTATCCTTGCTAAGGTAGCCGCGACTGGGACTGTGTAGTTTATCTAAAGTGCCTGTTTTGTTACATATCATTTGCCATAATTCGGAAATCAACGTTAGGCCATTATTGTCTCTACCTAAGTGCTGTTTCTCGCCTTGTGTATTTATATTTTTTGTACTGTGCACATCGCCTAATGTGTACCAAGTTTTGTCAATGCATCCGTCTATATCTGTTGCATCTCTTATGTGTTTTATATGCAGCAAAATAAATGTTCATTTCACAAAGCACTTGGCGACTTTTCTGCAATACTGTTTTGCAAAAGCTGGGGCGCAGCTGCGTTGATGGCCAGTTTAGAGAACTGGGAATCTATTTTTCATGTTGTTATGCATGCTAAAAATAAATAGAAATACTAGCAGATCATGTAAAACCAAATAAATGCGCCAAAACGGCAGGGCGCAGCGCATACTAGCATTGAAATCGCGCGCCTTTCAACGAGACCGGAAGTAGTTGCCGCCGGCCGCTTGTGCGCTACAGTCAAATGGGCCGCTGGGCCTTATGGCAGTGTCCGCTCTTTACCAATGTCTTTCTCTATGCACATGCCCATAGAGAAAGAGATTGGTAAAGAGCAGATACCCGGCGAAAACTGGCCCCAGGAAATGACGCGCGACTTGTTGCGCTGCAGCCGATTGATGGATGGCGGCACCAGCCGGACAAGCGCGGACGCGCGCGCGATGGCACTCGCTGCAGCGGTAGCCCGCCGGAGCAGACGGCAGAAAGTTGTCGAAGGCAGCGAGCGATTGTCTGCTCGTGCCTCGCCACGCCTGTGCGGCACAGTCCGCATAGTTTTATCTCTCGTGGGCTGCTACGCGGAACGACTGTGGTTTGGAACGACGTCAAGGTGAGCCACTTTTATTGCGAAAGCAATACTACTTTCACTTTCAAGCCTTTGCGGTGCGAAGGCGGTGCACATAAAATGACCTTTCGTATGATCTCTGTGTCACGTCACGCCTCAAAACTGGGCGACCAACACGCGCCGTCCGTGAGACGGCGGCCTAATTCCCGCACTCTCAGCCAGGAGCGCCACAGGTGTTGTGACGATATACAGCTGTATGACAGTAGCATTGATAATTGCGGTGCATTCAGTTGATAATAATGATGAGAGCAAACTTAATGCACCGTATGCAGCACCAAAACTCCAGCTTTCGCATTTCTGCAGTGTAGATTCCACAGTGCTCTCAACTTTTTTTTTTGCTGAACTACGCTGCATTTGAAGCAGTTTACCATGACCACACCGGCAGTGCCAATTAAGTTTCGCAGCTCGTGAACAGGCGCGCCGGCTGTTCAGGCATAGAGAAGTTCAGACGCAGCTCGTGACGCTCCGGCAGTTTCCAACCACGGCGAGGTTTAATATGCTGTGCTGCTGCGAAACTGAGCTGTATTTGGAACAGTTTATCACAGCAAGCTGGACAAAGTGGCGTGTGAGGGCACCAAGGAACGCCGTTGCGCAAACATAGCGTATCAACCGGCCGGTGCGGCCAGGCCTGACGCGGTTTGCCGAACGGCTACTTTTCCTAAGTGTCGCGTTTAACAGGGCGACGGTAAAGTGAGAAATGATGCATTCTTGACTCTCTTGTTAAACTGCGCAGTATTTCAGGCCGTTTAGCTCAGTACGGCTGCGAGTGCGCTTCACAAAGTCGCGCGTGAAGGGCAAGGTAACAGGCATGACAAGGCGTGCTGGCCGCGCGGAGACGTGACGTGGCGTGGCGTGAGACGGTTTTGGGAACTGCTAGTTTTGCGTAGTGTCGCGCTTAACAGGGCAACCGCAAGGTGAGAAATGTTTCATTCTTGTCAAACTGCGAGGCATTTCGGGCAGTTTAGCTGCACTTCACAAAGTCGCGTATGAAGGGTAAGCCAACATGGCATGCTCGCCGGCCGCGGTGAGTCCAGACCGCGGTTTTTCGAACGGCTAGTTTTGCGTTGTGTCGCGTTGCATTTACCGGGACAACGTTAAAGTGGGAAATGTTTTATTATGCTGCAAGCTTCATTGCTTCAGCTGTTCAGTGCTTTTTGGAATATTGGTAGTTTAGTGGCTGTTGTTTCACTCACTGTAGAAATGCATTTTCAGATAGGTTCGGTTAGCCTGCATTTCCTGACCTCTACGTTGCAAGAGTAGCTTTTGTATCAATTTTACGAATGACAGCTTTTCTGCTCTGGACCATAACTGCTGCTCACCAAGTCTTTAGTACGCACCCGCATGCACAGATGTGTGCGCGGTGCAGTGGCTTTACATTTCATTGCAACCTTCTGCATCATGTTCATTCCTTTTCCAACAGCAATACATGAACCCAAGCACTACAGCCGAAGCACGGCAGATGCGACGAGGGAACGATGTGGTCTCTCCCCAAGCGTCAGTACTCCTCTCTGCCCTGAACAATACAAGTTACCATTGCTAAGGCAGCCGCGACTGGGACTGTGTAGTTTATGTATAATGCCCTTTTTGTTACATATCATTTACCATAATTCGGAAGTGAACGTTATGCTATATTTTGGTCTCTACCTAATTGCTCTTTCTCGCCTTGTGTATTTTTTATTTTTCTGTACTGTGCACGTCGCCTCATGTGTGCCAAGTTTTGCGCCAAGTCTACATCTGCTGCATCTGTTATGTGTTCTATATGCAGCAAAATAAATGTTCATTTCACAAAGCACTTGGCGTCTCTTCTGCAATACTGTTTTGCTAAGGCTGTGGCGCAGCTGCGTTGATGGGCACTTTAGAGAACTGGGAATCTATTTTTCATGTTGTTCTGCATGCTGAAAATAAAAACACTAGCAGACCATGTAAAACTAAAATAATGCGCCAAAAGAGCAGGGAAGGGCGCAGCGCATGCTAGCATTCAAATCGCGCGCCTTTCAACAAGACCGGAAGTAGTTGCGCCGGCCGCTTGGTGCGCTACAGTCAAATGTGCCTCTGGGGCGCATGGGATTGTCCGCTCTTTACCAATCTCTTTCTCTATGGCATGCCTTCGATATTCACGAGAAACCACATGCCGCCCAGCTGTAGCCAGCGTACTCGGTCGTTCTCCAAAGCACTTGTGATCGATCCTTAGTTTTCTATTGTAATACATGTATGCTTGCGCCTACTGTTGTGGCCCACGATTTTGATAAGCATGAAATGCAGATAGTGAGATTTGTTTGAGAAATGCTTACGCTGCTACTATCAGCAGTCTCTTTTACCCTCTTCGCAGTGTTAGCAGCTGGAGTGCCAGGTAGTGCGGTAAGGGAATAAAATGATAGGAGGCTACGCGAAGCTCCAGGAACAGCTTAGCAGTCGACGGCCACTGTGGCCTGGTCTTCGTGCGTTTGAAGACTGAAGCAGTACCTGCAGAAATGACTTGGGAGTAAACGACAGGAGTAGTTCCTTGAAGAGCAAAAGCGAGAAGGAAGTGGTTACAATTATGCCTTTACATGATATAAATATGCTATACAAATGTTCAGCTTTGCATAGCATATTGTATAGCTATTTTTCAGCTTTTGCTAAAGAACGCTGAAATGCTTTCCTTTCACCGCCCAGGGGCGTCAATTTTAGTCAATATTTGAGGCAACGACAGACGCCCAAGATTGTTATGATAGTGAAGAAAGCACAGGAAAAAGAAACCGGTGAGTTAGTCAGGGGGTGATGCTTGTAGCCCGGAAGAGCGTAGGAGGGCAAGAAGGCAGCGCAATCATTATCTTCACAGTTCCAAAATCGGCCGCTATTCAGCTTGAAAGGCCCACCGGTGTAAGCTCCCGCAATCACTTTCATATTGATTGCGACTGTGCCTGTAGAAATGGCTTAGGAGTATTTGCGTGCGTTGCTTTTACTCGAGGAGCAATGTTTTTGTACCGCCGTTAATGCTTTCGCCTTATTGGTCTCCCTATTCGCGGCGCAGTGTGTTTTGTCTTGCCGTGGTAAAGCCCTGACCATTGTTCTGTTTTATTCTTGATGATCCATTGTCGCGCGCCTCGACCGCATGTTTCCAGCACAGTGGCGTCCGGTGTTTTTTGTTTTTATGGAATGCTTTTCTCTTCATCCGAAAAAAAAACCGGTCTTTCTAGGAAGACTTGGTTTGCATCCGTCGGGCGAGAACATGGCTCGCGGACCCCTTTTCTAGAAGGCAGAGCTCTCATCTGGCGCCGAACGAGATTTCTGCTCGAGCTTTGAATTGCCCCTCGAGTGTCTAAAATTTTAGTTTCATGCGGTGGCGTACGTAGACATATCGGAATATTTCAACTTACCTGGCGCAAGCGTCCAGTTGATAGATGCCTTTCGGCCTCCCACCCATGCGGGTTCCGTGCATGAGCAATTAGAAGTTAGAAAAAGCGAAGCGTTGGAGTTCGATAGCGGAATGCTTGGCCTACCGTCTCAGCTACTTCAATCAAAAGGCACATTTAAGAAAAATGGCAGGAAGCGAGCCAGTTTCGTTAGCGCCCACTCCCTTGTATCGCGATAATCAACTGCAGCTGAATTTGCTCTTGTCGGGGTTCGAAGGACACGGCGACAAGAAATCCATTTGTGATTTTCTTCATGAAATCGATGATTATCAAATGGCAATTGCCGTTTCGAACAGCGGTCAGGTCACGCGTGTGCTCCCTGTAGCTTTGGTAGGTTCCGCAGCAACCTGGCGGCGTTAACAGCGGCCATTCACGACAAAGCAGGATTGTATAAAGCGTTTCCGAGAAACGTTTTTGCCGCCTGAATCGTCATTCATATGAAAGACGAGCTTCGCACCAGGACGCAAGGCGAAAACGAGGGGTTGCTCGAGTTTTTCCGCAGTTTGAAGAGCTGCATGGGCGGGCAGATCCTGCAGCTCCGGAGCTAGAGAAATGGAAGAGACATCTGGGCGAGTTGGTACGGTGACATGATAGAAAAACAGCGTAACAGACGTGGACGGAGGTGAAGAACAGACAGGACGACCAGGACAGTCTTCACCTCCGTCCACGTCTGGTGCGCTGTTTTTCAATCAAGCTAGAGAAAGTTGCTCGTGCTATATATCTCTGCCATTCAAGGTACCAGCCATATCTACGGCGCAGCCAGTTCACGGACTTCAATTACGTGGCTAAAGAAGCAGCCACCATCGAGTAATCTTTCCTGGCGGAGACCTGCGTAGAGCCATTCTGTGCGTGGCCCGGATCATCGGCAGCACACAGCCTGGTGAACCCCGGCTTTCGTATGGGGGCTCGCGACTTGCACGACGTCGCTGGTCATGGTGAGCCTTTTCTGGTGATGAGCCGACTGCACGGGATGGCAGGCCAGACGGGTCCCCGTGTTTTCTTGCAACACGCAGGTCCTGGGCCCTTTCTGTGGCAGCTTTGGACCATCGAACGTTAGAATGCGCAAATCAAAGACACCATCTGTTGGTTGGTTGGTTTGTGGGGTTTAACGTCCCAAAGCAACTCAGGGACACCATCTGTAGCAGCTTCCGGCTACCATGCACCTTCAGGTGTAACGGTGTCACCATAGGTGCAACGTGGGTATCACGATCAATGCAACGAGGGTGTCACCTTCGGGTGCAACTATGCCGCCCCAGGGTGCAACTTGTCTTCCGAGTTACAGGTTCAGGACACCGCAGAGTAGGGTAGTTTGGCCATTGCACCATCTTGCTGCCAGGGAGCATAAACGCTGCCAACCGCCGGGAGAGCGGGCCCAGTTGTTACCCCTCCGGCCCTATCCAGGCGCCATCGTCAATGGTTGTTCAGTCATCACCACCTGCTGTGCATGAGTCAGACCCCAAGAAACACTACGAACACACGGTGAGTGCAGTGCCGTCAACTTCGTTTCATCAAAGCCAACCAGACAAGACCCCGCTGTTCGTGATTGAAACGGCCGGACTTGAACTAAAAGCCCTTTAAACACAGGATCTAAGGTGTCAGTCTTCGGCGATCACGTAAAAACGCCTGTGAGACAAAACACGTTAACTTGCGGAGTGTAAACACTAACCTTCATATGGCGTCGACTCACGTAGTGAACGCAACCTCAGCAGCCCACCTAATAGTTTTTATAAATGGACGAAATATTAGACAGCATTTCCTACACCTTCCCGGTCTATCCTGGCCCGTCATACTGTGCCGTAACTTCATAGTAAAGGCAGGAATAGGGATGGATCTCAGTAAGGGCACAAAGCGGTACGGTACAGAAGCATTTTCGTTCTAGACCAAGGCCGCTGAGCCGCTGTCACAGTTGCTTGCCACAAACGGCCATTCGACCAATGCAACAGGAAGCGGTATTCGCACTGTTTTGAAGTACTTCAGGGTGTCACCAGCGGAAAAATGCAGTATCGAGACAGTACTCAGGTCCTTTGCAGCAATGTTCAGGGCGGCTCCGGGGAAGGCCAACGTACTAACTCACAAGATCAACACCGGCGGTGCCCGTCCGATCCGATTCAACCCAAGGCCCTTGAGTGTCCACAAGCGGGCGCTACTGGATGGTGCCCTCGACGAAATGTTGGCTACCGGTGTGGTGAGACCCTGAAAAAGCCTCTGGACGTTCCGTGTTGCTCTCGCCCCTAATGGCTCGTTCACACTTGAGCATTCGGAGGCGAGAGCGAGCAAAATCTGCTGCCGCCGACACGCTCCTTCTTTCACACTTCTAAGTCAACATATCGCCGCTGTCGCCGTTTCGACTGTGAGCTCCCGTCAGCCCTGACCTGACCGCTCGACTGCAGCTACGTACGCCACGAAAAGCATACATGTGGTAAGTGCCGAAGGAAAAACGCATTATCATTTAATTCTTCACTAAAATCATGGCACATCTGACCCACGACTTGCAGCTAATGTTCTGGATGCCTATGCGCACTATATTGTGCACTGAAATCATTTTAACACGTGGAGTTTCACAGCGCAGGAAAATTCAGTAGCGCCGGCTCTTCGGTCATGCTCTGCTACGATGGACGTAATTTTCACTGAACACGGAGCAGTAGCACGAACCTTCAAGCAAAAAAGTGCGACGAAGCTTCAAAACCTGCAAGCGCCGCAGCGAGGACATTATTTTGCTGGTAACTAATATCCCTGTCAGACGAGCAAGTTAAGTGTCACTTTCAACGAGTACACTCGCGTTTAGTGTCATTCGCATCGTGCCACACGATGAACTTTAATGACACTTGCTGCTAAACGCACTCGGCGCGAAGTGAGTTTGGCGAACTCACTACACTTTCCCGGCGGACGAAGTGCGTAGCCTCAGTGGCAGCGTTTCAAAAAGGAAATAAACTTTTACCAAAACAAAAACGCCGCTTAACAATTTTTATTATGCCTTGTCACATGTAAATTTATTTTCCACCATTCATGAGATATATATATATATTAAGTATTTAATAAATATTCCCGTTCTCAGCTGCTCTGTTCATCGGAAGCAAGGCCATTGGCAAGACCAGCATGGCGAGTCGACACACGTACCATTTTTTATTATGTCGTCAGTTGATCGTCAGTGTGTACAGAAGCCACTAGTCCAGTGAGTGCAGTCAGTTTGCAGGATGGCGCAGGCCGAAGAAAGAAAGGAACGAGTATCGTGGTCTGAGACGGAAACATACGTACTTATTAGGCTGTGGGAAGACCACCTGGGCGACCTCCGGCGCACGAAGCGCAATGCGAAGGTGTACGCCGCTATTGCTGAGAAACTACAAGAAGCCGGGATACAAAAGAGCAGCAAAGAAGTTAAAAATTGAGAACATGGGCAACAAGTACAGGTGAGTTGTATTGTGATAGTCTGATAGATGGACAGGATTTCTATCGTTGCCGCGCGTAGTTTTTGATTAGTAGCATGCTTTTCACCATGCATGATGACACCTTGTACGCTGCACAGCTAGCTTGTTTCCTCACGTAGACTAGGCTGAGTTGCATCGTTGTCGCGTAGAGTTCTGCTTGAATTTTAGCAAGTTTGTAAACATGCTTGATAATTCACGTAGTGCTGCACGTGCAAACATGAGATGGTTGTCAGTTAGCTTATTTTTCCTACTCTGTCTTGCTCTTAACCAGCATCATATTCCTCAACGACTGTTTATGTTGCTGTTCTTTCTTCTCAGCGGATGGCGAAAAACAATTTCGCTTCACTGCGCCACCCTGGTAGCGGCCGCGACGAGAACTACGCAATTTCTTTTGGTCACAATCCGGTTTATTCACCTCATGGCAGAAAGCATGACCATGCTTCTTTTTCATTTGATTGATTAAATTTGTGTTTGCAATACGCCAGGCTTGAAGTCCTTTGGCTTGAAGATCAAAAAAGAGTTGGAAATAATATGGGTGCCGGCACACTCGGGGAACAGAGGAGGTTCTATGTCAGCGGAACAGTGAGCCTAGGTTGATTCCCCCAATGTCTCGAGATATGGAAGCGGTCCGCTCAGACGCGTTGACGCACGTTCGGGCTACTTAAGGTCGCCGAGAGCCACGGACTCGAGGCCATCTGAGTGTAGTGCCCACATATCGTTGAATGCTGTTTTCCAATGTTTCCCAATCCAAAAAATCCCAGCCCAGAGTTGAAGGCAGCTATGACAGCCCCAAATCTCAAAATATCTGTTTATTGGAAGAAAAAGCAACTGAAGTCTGGAGATGCATGCATTAGATGAATAATGTAATTGTTATCAGAAAATTCGATCATGCAACTCCAGTCATGCAGCGGTAAATCGCACATACGAATGGCTACAAAGCGATCTGCGAGGACAGACATACTGCAGTGCGCGTTTGTCACTGTAATCCTGGCACATATATATCGTCACACACCTTGTTGAATACGCGCCTGTTTATGGAGGCGAAATGCAAAAAGCTACTCTGGGGCGTAAGTGCAGATGGTCAAAAGTTATTCGGAAACTCACAGCAAGATTTCAGCTAGATGCATAGGGCAGCCTTTGAGGGGGCCACGGTTTGCTGCTAACAGCTAGTGTAGTAAGGTTTTAGCATTCATGGAAGTTGTATCCATTTCAGAGGGCATGTGGCTCAATTCTGCACTAGATTCAAAACTGGCAATTATTAGCAAAACCCACTCGGCAGAACCAAGTAGAACCTTCAAATCATCTGTACAGTGTTCTGCAACTTTATCGAAACCGGTCGAAGTGGGAAAATTTTCCAAGACGGTTCCAATAAAGTTGCAGAACGCTGTATATATCATCTGTGAGAAGTGCATATGCCGTATTAATTAATCCAAGACAACAATTTCTTTGTTGTCGCCAGACTGTCGCCGTTTTATTTATCGCTCTTTTAAAAGCTTTATTGTTATCGCTCGATCAATTTTCCCGATCCAAAAGTGCTGCGGAAGCGACATACAGTTAAGGATGCGTAATATTTATACGTTGGTCAATATGCTAAATTTTTATACCGTGAAAACGCATATGAGGCGATGACGGTGTAGTGGCAAGGCAGTGGTAAAGTCGCAGTACAATATTCTAGCCACTGTAACAGTGACGTAGGACGGAGTTGTTGTGGTAAACACATTTATCGCACTAATTCGGAGTTTCAGAACCTAACAAAACCGTTCGCGTAGTGCTGTCATCAATGAGTTATTACGGTTGTCATAGTTATTAACATTAATAAACCTATGATAAGCCGTTCAAATCCAACGAATCCAACTCAAGCCAAGCACCCAAGAAGGACCCATCCTACCCAAGTCGGCCAAGGCCAAGACAAGACAAGACCTTGGCTACCACGCGCATTTCTATTTGCACGTGTTCTGCTTGTAAGCTCAGCAAAAGCGGCAAGGAAATGCTCTACGCTCTAGTTCAATGGGTGAAAACTGGCGGCGCCGCGATTTTTGACGTTGTTTCAGTTTGCGACATAGTGAAAACAAAAATCGCGGCGCTGATAATCCAAAATCCGAAAGACTCGGGTGTAGTGAACGCGAATGTGAAGATGCGCTGGCGCGGGGAAAAACACGCCGCTAAGATAATCGCTGTCGGTAAGTTTGCTTCAGCTGTTTACAGAACTAGCAAGAGCAGTGCCTTGGATGCTGTAAGTTAGCGTTTTTTTCCTTTTGTTATGTTTTTGTTTTGGACAGGCACACAGACTCAGATGGAGAAGTGCCGGCAGCAGTTAAAGCGTGTGATAGGTTGGCGGAGGCCAGCGAAGAGGTAAATATGCCCTTTGTAAGCTCCGAACTCAGTATTTTAGAACAAGTTCAGAACCGGCAGTGTGACGGTGGTGGTTATGTCGGCCATGTGCATCTTTATATCTTTGCTGCTTTTGCGATGCATGTTTTCCATTGAAGCTGGAACGAGCTCTTCAGCTTACAAAAAAGACGCTCCATCAGCTTTACATCTGACAATGATGGCGCTAGAACGAACGCACGTAGGCACTCTATTTGCGCTGACAACTGCACTGTACCATTTACAGAGCAGCCCAGCCAATATTTTACTTTGCTAAGCAGACCGCTCAGGACGCATTGCCGTACTCACGTTCATGAATTTTTACTGCACACTTCCCCTCAGTAATCAATAATTCCATTTGCTGTCACAACTAGGCAGACATTTTATGGACCACGTGCCCTCGTAGCCACGTTTTGATGAAAGTGATATAAAAACATACGTGTACTGTGCGATATCAGTGCACATTATAGGCCCTCATGACTTAATTTACTTGGTGCGTGTAGTGTGTATGTATATATATATATGTATATATATATATATATATATATATATATATATATATATATATATATATATATATATATATATATATATATATCACACACACAAGGACATGCGTGCACTAGCTGGCTAAATTGTATTTCTGCTTTAGTATAAATCTTACCTCAGCGTTGCAGGCCTGCACATTTCTGTGCAAGGTATCGCACCTGCTGCTTGTGCCTTTTGGCGAGGTCAGCAGCCGGGCACCCTTTCTCTCTCAGGTAGTAGGAGAAGGCCGCTAAACACGACAAAGAGATTGTACATGTAATTAGACAGAGTTCAATCTTGATACAACCAATGTAAATAAATGCTTGATGTAACTAAGAGTTCCAAATTTCAGAACGTCATATCCTTAGAAGTACACTATATACTCTCCTCATTCTAAGCACTCCCCCTAATTTTACAAATTTTGGTAAAGAAGGTTTGAATGCGAACCTCTCTTTTTGAGAGGTATAGAGCATTGGCAAGGTTGCCAGCATGCTTGCTCACGCAGTCGTCAAGCCAGAGCCATCTGAGTCCCAAGGGGCATGACATCCACGGCTCGATGTCCAACTTTTTGTACTGCGCTGTTCGAACACTGTGCTGCTCAGCGGCGTACAATACCAAAAGCCTGCCAAGAGCGACCCCAGCAGCTCTAATGGCATGTTGCAAAGTGAACCTGGAATCGGCGACCATTCAGTGGAGCTTGACAGGTTTCGCAGGCTTAGCGGGCCCACACTGCTGTGTTTGGTGTCAGTTGTTTGGCAGCAATAACAAAAGTTGGAAAGAGTTTGAAGAGGGCTACCAGAGCTAGAACTTTGAGCTAATTGTAATCGTGTTTGCCGAAGGTGTTTGCTGAATTTGTTGCACAAAATGTTACTTCTAGTCCTCGCGCCCATCTCCAATCAGCGCGATAAAGCCGAGGTGGGCATCACAGTCGTGAAAAATAGGAGTTGCTTAGAATCAAGTAAAAACAGTATTCAGCTTTAGCAAGATTACTAGTAAAACAGAATAGATTTCATTAAACTGTAATGCAATGAAATTTTATTGTGCACTCGAAATGAGCTGGAGGAAAAACAGTATCGTAGGCTGGAGTGTTAGGGCAGACAATGTGACATAGTGTGCATAAAAGCACATTCGTGGAAGCGGGCACTGCCAGGCTGGCAGATTTGGAGTTCACAACTATGATTATCATAGTGGTGCGCAGGCGGGGACCACGCACCTGAGATCAAGCACGCAAGGCTGGCACAAGTGTTGGTGCAGCCTGACATGTCATTCGCAGCCCTTGGTCCATTGCATAAAACCTATGCCTATGCTCATAGTCAGCGCACAGTAGTTATCAATTCCCAAAGCTGGTAAAAAGACTGAGTCAGTGATATTGGTGCATCTATCAGCTGTGAAGCCTGTCTCGCTCTCCACACTGGGCAAGAATATCATTGCCCATTTGGATAGCATGCCCATATGCACAAAGCCATATCGAGCTTCGAACGAAAAACTGATTGCAGGGTAGGCTTATATTTTAATGTCATTGAACATTGATAGGAGGGCATTCTTCTCGCTCATGCTGATGGAAGAAAAGAGCAGGGTCCAACTGTTCGTCTTACCAATACTACTACTAGCATGTTACAAGTTCTGTGCTTCTCTAAAATGTTAGTAACAGCAACATAACAAAAAACAGACTAATATAAATATCTGCAATTATAACAGATCGCTGCTTCCACTTACATGGCATTCCCACCACTTTCGTAGGAGAAAGTGCGGGAAAAACTGTCGTTTTCCCCTTGGCAACATCCCTGTTGCTTTGTTTGCCGAATACACTGCGTCTGGCTAGCCCCTCGTTGCCCATAAAGCGACAGCGAGGCGCTTGCAGAATGCAGATTCACTGGTTTGCGCCATCAGGGCCACCCATGTGTCCCCGTTCACAAAGACATTATGTCCCAGGTGGACCTGCACATATTTTCAATGATATCAGAAGTGAAAAAGAAAGGCAGAACACACAGTCTAACATTAGAACAAATGAGACAGAGTTGTTGCATAGTTAAGGGGAAGACAGTGTGAAAAAATACAATCATGAGAGAAGACAGGACAGGATGTGTGCAATCTTTCTCTTAATTGTGACTCTGTTTTGCGCACTACCTTCCCATCGGAGTCATCCAACTTACCCGACAATGCATCCTGCTGTACTGCACATTTGCTCAAAATAATTCAACAAAGACTACAAGTTGTTTTTCAGCCCTTCAACAGTCAAGGTCGCAGGGAAGGTCACGGCATGAAAAATAGAACAAAAATAAAACCAGGGCACAGAACTATCAGCCATGTGACTTTATGAAAGAAATATTAAGGACTAGGAGAAAAACATAATGAACTATTGTAATAAATATACCTCAAATGGCACTCACACAATCCCTAATACTCTTTTACAATCATACTTCAAATATCTGGTGGGCTGTTTCTGTGCATTATTTTCTTTATAAACACACCAGTCATTGGGAGTGGCCTGCAGCCATAAATTCTGTGCCTAGCCAAATGGTTTTGAACTGCTACTTTCAGGGATCTCTAGCTGATGTTGAAGCAAAAACCATTCTGGCTGATATACAATTGTGAGCAAAAGTAAAAGGGGCTCCTCCAAGTTACACATGCCCCACTGCATGTAGATGTCACTTGACAATGTATTCCTGGTGTCGAGATCCGCACATTGTGTAATGTCAGTCAGTGACTGCATGCAATTTGGAGGCGTCTCTTTTACTTGCTACAACTCATGGCCACATGGGAAAGTGGTCTTATAAATAATATGGTCACCATGTGTATTTGTTGAAACATGCTAATTACCTCTCAATGATTGGCAAAACTGCACTTAGTTCTACATGTCAAAAAGGGGAGCCATCACTGGCTATTTTACTGGCTAAAAACATCCACTGCTCTCCATAAACACACACACACATACTGAAGCACAGCCACCTGTTCTTGCCTACTTCATTTTCATCAGCAGCTACATTCCACTGTGGCAGAGAAGCAATGACTTTTGTCAGTACAGTAAAATCTCGTTAATTCGAACTTCACGGGACCTAGAAAAAAGTTAGATTCATCTGATGTTCCAATTATCGAATGGCCTTGGGAAAACTGACAAGGACAATTTGCATTACGTAACGAACCAACTCGCAAAATGAGCCTGCCCACCCCCAATTTTTGCCCAGAAATTTAAAACAAGTATGGTATCAGCGCGTCCTTCTGTTTCGTGCCGCCTTAGTCCACAACGCATTTCTTCAGTGCACCAAGATTCTGGGCAGCGATAACATCATGGTGTGTTCACCTTTTGACGTTAGCTCTAGGGGGGTGGGGTGGGGGTTGAAGCGAACTGGGCAGAGTGCCAGTGCTTGTGCGGTTGCGCAAGCCTCATTTTCAGTATGTTCACTTTATCATGCTGTAAGCGATTAGGGTGGGCGCCGTTTATACTGGCACACAATTAAAACGCGCCATAGCAGCAAACGCCTTTTGAAGGAAACGATGCTGAAAAGCCGGCTTCATGATCGCGCTTCCGCTGACGACTGATGGGTGGAAGGACGGATGACTCTCACAAAAAAAAACTTTTCAGCGTAACCTGTAGCACCCGTCCAAAAACATGTCTTTCATGGGAATTGGCTGGGACCATGCCGAAAGTAGTTATCCATGTTTCCGAATTAAGAAGGCTCATATAACGAATATTTAGTTGAGAGCTTCGGAGGTTGCGCGGAAGAAAGAATGGGCATCTGCCGCAGCGGCCGCCGCCCCTACCCTCCAGCGCCGCCAGCTGTCATGCCAGTTATGGCATCATTTAGGCTTCACCCACTCTTCCATTGTTTCATGCCCGTTTTGGACATGTGCGCGCAGCCTATAACTGTTCCGCTCTTTTGTGGAGGTGTTATGTATATATATATATATATATATATATATATATATATATATATATATATATATATTTAACACGTGCTATGGGCCAAGCCGCCAAGACGCAGCGGCGCGTTGTTTAAAATATCCATAGCGGAACCGACTCGCATCCATATTAATGGGCTGTTTTGTGCACAGATCTCTATGGAGCTTGGACGGTCCAAGTAGTGTAGTTCAAGTTATCCGAAAATTGAAATGATTGCGTTTCGGATTAACGAGCTCTTCCTGTATTGGCTTTGTGCCTCAAATGGCATGTTGACATGGAATAATTAAATGCTCGAAATTACCACCCAAACAACGGACACTACTTAAATGCATAATTAAAATAAACTTAAAATTGCACGGTGAAATAAACAGGTGAGGAGCTTCCCTCTTACCCGTGAGCACCATGCTCCTCAGGCAATGTATACATGCAGAGAGTTTTGCCGTGTCGTTTGAAGTTTGTTTCTTTTTGCCACCAAGGGCAGAGAATTGGGGGCCATTTTAAACTGGGAGTTAACTTAAGCACAGAAATATATGGTAAGCAGCGCAAGTTGCGCACACTGACCTGACCGTTTTCCCCCATTCTTTCAAATGAACTGTCAACCTCGGGAGGTTCTGGGAGAGCTGCGAAAAAGACGGGTTGTTTCATTCCATGGTTTATACATATCTTTACTGCAATGAAAAGATATACATGCCCCATGCATGACTGTCATTATCAGATCTGCCTGATCTAAGACAAGACCCGACACAATGACCTCCAATTTAGTCCGTTCTACAACCACCCAATGTTTGAAACCTTCGTAACAAAATAAAACCATTTGAAGAATCAGACCAGGAACACAGAATCACACTCGCAGTTATTAGAACATGCGAAATTCTTATGTTACTCTGTGTCCTATAAAACTGGTAGTGAAACTGGCCTTCATTTTTACTAAGAAGATCTTGAACCTTTTCACTTCTTTTGCAGCTTCCAGGATTCCTGTGCTCTTCATTGCTTGTTTACATCCTTCCACATCACAATTAGAATCCTGCCTCATGCTAATTACATCGCTTTGACAGTTTTACACTTTTCGTATTTTGTGTCAGGTTCAAGTCTTAGTACATGAAATAGTCACCTTTGATAACAACCTTATGTTGCTGGGAGAGCTTATTGGTACTCGCTACTCTATCATTCAATATAAATGAATGAGAGAGTTAGTCGAAGTGACTATGCTAACCTCCTCTTCCTTGGTTAATGAGCTACATTTTCTATTGAAATTTCACACATATGAGTTCCTTCCTCGCTCTTTTTTTCTGCCCTCTTTTTAAATATAGCCAGGCACTAGCCATTATATCATCACTACACCACACCTTGCATAACACCTCTATCCACCGTATTTAGAAACACACCTTGACACAAACATCTACTCCAAACGGCCCTCAAGACCTGTTTTTTTTGTTTTGCTTCCGAAACCCAAAAAACACGTTTTCTCGAGAATTTTTGAGTAGGGAAAGATGCTACCTTGGTGGCTCCTCGACCACCATTCCACTTGTAAACATGGAGGAAGTAGCATCGTCCACTTGTTGCATGGACTTCATCTTACGTGTATACCAAGTGTTTCAAGAAAGTGCATACAGTAAGGATGCACAGAATAATTCTTTAAAGTGAAAGCTGGTTGATAGCCTCAATTTGTACGACCCAGATCTTCCGGCATATTATCGTTTCGTGGGCCAAGCCATGGCCAGTCTCCTGACGTCACTGCCACTGACAATGAGCAAACGTGCTCAGTCGCTGACTCATTAGCCGCTTTGATCATGGCATTACTCTACTGTGATGTGGGCACGTTGCTAGCCAGCGCAGAATATCTGAGCATTGTTTCAGAGCCTACCGAGTAAATAGTTGTGGCATGCATTTGATTCCTAATAAAAAAAAATTAGTGCACTCTGCGCAGTTATTTTAGCAGATGGTGGCACACTTGTAAGGAATTATATGTTGTACACAGGAAGGTGGGGAGAACCGGAGGCACAGCTGAGCTGGGAGTTCGCTTGTTCTAGGGAGGAGTACTCACAGCCGGCAAAAGACATGTATTTGCAAGCCAGTTTACAATTACTGCTCTTAGCTTGCTTGGAAACTACAAGCAGCATTTGCTTCTGGGAAGTCAAATTTGTTGGTTCAGGTACATGCATTCTAACACTGTGAATGCACGTGTTCACCTTTACTGCTCAACACCATACCATCCAAAGGCAAAAAACAAGCTTAACAGAAATTCCACAGCGAATCTAAATACCACTAAATTTCACATTTCTCAAGGCCTACGTCAAGTTCTACATCAACTGCAAGCCACTGGCAGTGGCTGCTGCCAGATTAAACAGGTTGCAAAACATGTTTTACTGGGCTGTATATGTCAAGGTTGGTTGCTAACGCTGTACAGAAGACTGGATATGAGAAAATAAGCATGCTATGTGCACTGCCATTCATTTTTGGGGCCAAATTGTGGCCTCAATCTAGTCGCCATAAGACATTTGCTCTATGTCAAGTGGAATAGTATTTCTCGAGATCTTGTTGAAACGCCAAGGCCCATTAATGAATTGCAATTGCCACCCGAGTGGAGCAGTGGCTAGCCTCTTCCGTCCACAGAGTGGAGGGGGAGCACTGGACTGGGTCAAGGCAAGTTTGTGAATTCGGGCGTATATTCTGCGCAACGCCAGAACGGCCACGCATTATACTTTCGTTTGGGGTGTTTCTATCCAACTCCCATTTTCGTATTGCATAAGGAGGTATTCAGGTAGAACGAGAGGGAGAAGATGGTTTACACGGTATGAAAGAGCACTGAACAAGGGTAAATGGGGGATGCCTCAGTTCGCAGGTCGAGCCAATGTTTCGACAAGTGGACTTGTCTTCGTCTGGGCAAAGCGATCATCACTGGCAGGGGTTTAAATACGCTTTTGCTTCCGAAGAAGAAAAGCTGGGGAGGGAAAAATGGATGAGAAGAAAGTAGGTGAAGGAGTGTGGAGGGGAGGAAGGGTGAGACATAGAGAAACATACTTACGTAAAGAGCGGACACTCGAACCTTTTCGCGGCCGAGCAAGTAAGGGTCTGACCACCCACGAGGCGGCGTAACGATGTTCGCTTCCACTCCACCTCAAAGGTAGATAGCTTATCATACGTACACCAGCTTGCATCAATGCGTATGCTTTCCTTGATCTTTCCATATAAACGTTGATGCTGAGCCGATCATGTGCCGCCGGTTACGCCCACCTCACTGGGCTTTTCAATGCGTCACCTCGTTTGGCCGGTAACTTGTTTCCTTTTGTCTGCAGAAATAATTTCGCTCTTTTTGAGCTAAGAACGCTTTTAGCAAGTCATTTGTTGCGCAACGTGAACGTATTTTGCACGTGTAACATAGAATAGGAGCCGTAAAACACTTTTAGTGTGCAGTTACTGTATGTTTTTGGGTCGCGTTTTTCTGTAGAACATGTGCATTCCTTCGATTGCGTATTTTTCTAAGAGAGCTTTAAGACAAAGAATTTTTCGGTGGCTCAGATGTATCTTAACACAAACTTTTATTTGGCACTACAAGAACTGCGTGTTACGCATTTGTGATCGTTTTGTGAATGGTGCTTACTTCGCTGTATTTGCACAATGCATGGGCTTTTGCCGCTTCCTAAGCACCATTTTTACATGCCTAATTCCTTGTCATGGCTAAAGCATTCCCGTTGGGGTCTAAAAAGTGCTGCTGCTTGTTCGGGGCCTGCATTTTTGAGGACATCTACTGCTTTTAGTCGCTAACAGTGTATTGACTGTTATACCTTTGCCATACGGGCAGAGGGCAATTTTGTCCGCGATGATGAGTATAAGCATAGCATTGGGTTACTATATATTATGTATTCAGTGTAGTGTGTTTAAATTTCTGAACAGCCTACTGATCAAGGCTGATTTATAGAAATTACGCGCGGGCTGTGCCTGCATTTTTTCCTCCTTACTTGTGTCTACCAGTTCACAACTCCTTTTTTGTTGTTCTCACGGGTGATGTTTTAGAGGAAAAACACACAGGCGGTATGCGAAATTTCTTCATCGTAACACTGTTCCGCGTGCACACCATACCTTCAGTCTTGTTGCTCTTTGTAATATGATGTATTTTATAAAGTGTGTGATCCAGTATTCTTTCTCTGCCATTCAATATGTAAACAAGAAAATCAACTTTTTTGTTTGGAACCACTGCCTACTTGTGTGCCACTGAGAAAAGCGGCTCAATAACCGCAAAAAATTACAATAACAACAGCTCTGATCGCATTATTCTAACCTGCATGAACTAAGTCAGCCACGCTTATTTTCTGCGATAATCTTGCCGGTATTTCCCGTAAAGAAGTTGCGATCCGTGAATTTAATACGTCCGTATGCATGGCATCGTTAAAGCACTTGCGCGCAACACTAGATGATGTAGTTCAATATTTTAACAGCTTAAGGTAAGTCAGAATTGAAAGCATTTCTATCGAAAGCGAAACTGAAACAGAGCAAATCACGTGCCGAAAATCTCGGAGGACAATATTAGCGGTCTGACCAGCCGCTCGGGGCGCTGGCGCTGCTCGGCCGCAGGGCCCGATGGAAGTGTCCGCTCTTTACGTAAGTATGTTTCTTTATGGGTGAGAAGAAAGCAGGTCATGAAGTGAAAAAAAAAGAAAGTTTCTTCCGTATGTATTTCTCAGCCTGGAACCAGGCATCTTGTGGCCTGTAAAAGAAGTAAAAGCGGCAGTACCAGGAAAAACTACTATACCAGGTAGATAATTAGTCACCACTTTCACAGGTTTGGTGCAGATACACCTTACAAAGGGACAAGCTTTGTAAAGAGCCCTGATAAGGAATATATCTAAGGGGGACAATTCTTAAAACTTTCTGGAAAGATGTATGTGTGGGGGCTGAGAAGCACAAAAAGACAGAATAATAACCATTGTTTTCTCAAATAAAAAAAGTTCGAGCACAAACTCAAGTAAGAAGTGATAAGGAGGAAATGTATTTGGAGAACCATGTGCAGCTTATGCTATTGCAGAGGGAAATGGAGTGTACATGTGTTGTGTATATACTGTACAATAAACATTATGTGGTATTGTTTTCTCAAATAATTATGATGCAGAGGTAATATACTTAAGGGATTCTAACGTTCCTTTAGAGATATTTATTCCCGCTGGTTCCTATTCGAGAAAAAAATACCACATAGCATTAATTGTACTGTTTATTCGCAACACATCTACACTCTATTCCCTTCCGCAATAGGATAACCTGCACGTTTCTTCAAACACATTTCCTCCTTATCACTTCTTGTGTCTGTCCTGGAACTTTTTTTTCATGTCAGTAGTGGTTCACTGTGGAGTTATTATTCTGCCTTTGTGCTTCCCCCCCCCCCCCCCCGCCACACCACCTTTGCAGAAAGTTTTAAGAATTGCCCCCCTTAGATATATTCCTTATCAGGGCCCTTTGCAAAACCTGTCCCTTTGTAAGGTGTCTCTGCACCAAACCTGTTTAAGTGGTGACTAATCATCTATCCGGTATTGTAGTTTTTCCTGGTACTGCCGCCTGGTACAGGATCCCTGGTTCCCGGCTGAGAAATACATACTGAAGAAAATTTCTTTTTTCACTTCATGACCTGCTTTCTTCTCACCTGTCCTCCCCACCTCCCCCCTCCTTCACACCTACTTTATTCTCACCGACTCTTCCCTCCCCAGCTCTTCTTCTTCGGAAGCAAAAGCGTATTTAAACCCCTGCCAGTGATGATCGCTTTGCCCAGACGAAGACAAGTCCACTTGTCGAAACGTTGGCTCGACCTGCGAACTGGGGCGTACCCCATTTACCCTTGTTCAGTGCTCCTTCATACCGTATAAAGGTATTATTAATTGTAATCCATGTAAGTCATCCCGTTAGCCGCAGCGCACTTACTGTAACTTCCTCCTGCTCTACCAGCTTCCTTTTCACTTAAGCATTAAAAGTTATTCGTCAGTACAGAACACTAAACGTTTGCTTATTTCTTGCTGGTTCGACATACATGTAGCAATTTTTCACCCCTCGTACACACAAATTGACACTGGTGCACAGGTTCAGACCTTAGAACTTGTCCAGTTGAGATCACTTGCAATGACCATGGTAACAACTATGGGCTGACACTTCAGTTTAAACCAATTAACTACGATTGAAATACACCAAATTCAGTTTCTAAAATTTTGTTTTAAACAAAAAGGTATATATTGGTGGCATACAAGGCATAGCTACCTGGCTGCTGAGCACGAGTTACAGTCAGTCAGTGCTCACAACTAATTAAATGAAAGTGGGGAAGCATGATGATGCAATAGGGGTAATGTTGGATGAGCACACTATGCAATTTCAGGTACTGCTCCATTATCTTACATGCCTCTGCAGACTGGAAAGCACCACCTGGTTGCTGCCTGTAAGTTAAGAACTGTGATACACTACCCCACCTGCTTAACAAAGTTAGCCATTTAAGAATTTCTCTCGACTACATGTGCAGCATTGACATGAAACTACACAAGTCACAAAAAAGTCTCACATTCTGTCTATTTCTGCCTATTCTGGATGATGCCAGGCTTAATTTTACATGAAAGATCCAAATTCAAGCGCTCAATGTTTCAGCATCAGCATCACTTACGGTAATAACAAAAAGGTACCCAATTTGTTCCTTCTAATGTATATACAAATTGGGCCCTTCACACCTTGGACACTAACAAAATATGACTGCATGTATACAAAGAAAATAGGAACACACCTCTAGGCACACGGGCAACCGGCTTCCTGGGCACAGTCCTTTCTACAGGCCGGGCAAGAAAAGGATAAGAGAACCAAGTATTTTTATAAGATGAAGAAAAAAGTGGGAGTTGAATGCCTATATGAAATACTGGAGCTTAGCTAGCCATGCAAAAAATAAACATTTTGCAAAGGGACCAATCAAGTAGCTTATAAATATATATTTGTGCCAAGACATTATGCAGCTTCTATGGCTTTTTAAGACTTGACACACATCAGCCAAATAGGCTCACCTAAAGATGAGGAGCCCAGGGTCATTGCTGGCTCTTCTGACAGTGCTGTCTCCACCAGCACACAGCTTGGCACAGCAGCACTTGGGGCAGCTGGATGAACAAAAGTAATAAGCGAACACTTTCATTTGCAACAGAATGCAACATACGATGCCAGCCGCAATACCTGCAATATACTCGTGCTCACACACTGTAGTTTCTATGGCTCCTTTGTCAATACAGCTTCATGCGGTACAAGTGTCGGCACACAAGTGTTAGCAAAAATTATTCAGGAAGGCTCACCTGCAGATGAACAGGCCAGGGCCATCACCGGCTCTGACAGCGATACTGCTGGGAGCGGCGCAGTGCTTGCCACGGCAGCAGTTGGGGTGGCTGTGAAAACAAAAGTAGTAAGAGTAGCACTCGGTAGCCACAGAAAGCAAAATCTGGTGCCAGCCACCCTCGTGCCTATACGTTTTACAATTTCTTAGGCTCCTTTGTCAATACAACTTCATGCAGTGCACGTGTCATACACAAGTATTGGTAAACATCATTTAGGAAGGCTCACCTGCACATGAAGAGGCGAAGGCCATCACCGGCTCTGACAGCGACGCTGTTGGGAGCGGCACAGCGCTTGCGGCGGCAGCAGTTGCGGTGGCTGTGGGAACAATAGTAGTAAGAGTAGCGCTTGATAGCCACAGAAAGCAAAATCTTGTGCCAGCCACAATACCTGCTATACCCCCGTGCCTACACATTTTAGTTTCTATGGCTCCTTTGTCAATACAACTTCATGCAGTACATGAGTCATACACAAGTGCTGGTAAACATCATTCAGGAAGGCTCACCTGCACATGAAGAGGCCAAGGCCATCACCGGCTCTGACAGCGACGCTGTTGGGAGCGGCACAGCGCTTGCCGCGGCAGCAGTTGCGGTGGCAGTGGGAACAAAAGTACTAAGAGTAGCGCTCGGTAGCCACAGAAAGCAAAATCTAGTGCCAGCTACAATACCTGCGATACCCTCGTGCCTACACATTTTACAGTTTCTATGCCTCCTTTGTCAATACAACTTCATGCAGTACATGTGTCATACACAAGTGTTGGTAAACGTCATTCAGGAAGGCTCACCTGCACATGAAGAGGCCAAGGCCATCACCGGCTCTGACAGCGATGCTGTTGGGAGCGGCACAGCGCTTGCAACGGCAGCAGTTGCGGTGGCTGTGGGAACAAAAGTAGTAAGAGTAGCGCTCGGTAGCCACAGAAAGCAAAATCTGGTGCCAACCTCAATGCCTGCAATACCCTCGTGTCTACACATTGTACGGCTTCTATGGCTCCTTTGTCAATACAACTTCATGCAGTACATGTGGTGCACATGGGAGTTTCGCACAATAGCCAAGTGGGCTCACCTTGATATGAAGATGCCAGCAAAATCGGCATGTGGTCAGTAGTGGTGGTAGTATGATTCAGGACATCTTCAATTGCAAAGGGACCATCAGCAGTAGGCACCAGCTCTGCTATTTGAAGAAATACACCCAAGCGGGGTTACAGCTTCCAGTGCGACAGAACAACAGAATGTGCAAAAAAACACTGCTTAGGCCACTGGCACAGTAAATAAGATATTTGTTGTGCCAAATTTACTTCCTCGTTAGCCAAAACATTTATGTAACATACACAATTTATTCCATGCTTACTTATTCTAAAAAAAAGGATCATTAAACCATATTTACTAATTCTAGAAAAGCGCACAAAAAGTCAGTACTATGTCACCCACTTCACCACGAAATTTTAAATCCAGCTTCATTAACAGGAAACATTTCAGAAGTGAAACACAGTACATGTGACAGATGTCACTTCTTTTGCCGTGTATCTCTTCTCGTATAGGTACTGCCTTTTTCAAGAGTCAGTCTTAATGCCAAAGATATTCTCTCAAGCCACAATTGAAAGGCACAATTACACAGAAGAGCAAAAAAAAAAACAACTGTGCCCCACAGCCCTTTATCATGCCCATGCCACTTGCTCCTGCACAGTAAGATAGCCAGTGCAAGGTGCCTCTAAGAATGATGAGTCATTCACCTGAGCAGAATCAAATTTCTGGTTGTGCATTTTCCTCATGGTATAGGAGTAGGAAACTATTACATGGAGAATATATGGCCTGACTGTTGTGTAATTTAGAACAAAATTTCTCTTCCTAACTGTTCTGGTTTCAACAGCTGAGCAACAGCTATAATGTCAAAGATCTGTATAGGTGGCATAATATAGGATTCTCTACAATGCCTTCAGAGTCGGAAACAAAAGCGATGTAGCAGTTGTTATATTAGAATTTTGTTCATGTTTCGCTCAACCTACAGGAACCTTTGATGTCATCCGTTTGCTCACCTAGTGAAACCAACAGAGAGATGAGGGAAAATACGTTTAAAAATTATTTACCAGCCTTAGTTGGATACCAAATGGCGATCCATATACAGTAATACCTTAGGCATCATTAACAAGAAAACATACAACTGAATTGCAGTGTTTAGACATCTTCAGGGTTGATCTCATTGCTTTAAAATACTATTTCTGGCCATCATTTCCCGCACTGTCTGGAAAGTCCACAGTGTGAAGAAAATTATTTTGCTTTTTAAAATTGATAACCCACGAAGATTCCGTTTTTTTAACGCCTGACAATCCCTGCAAAAAAATCAGAATTCCCTGGGTAAAACAATGCCTCATACCAAATGGCAACATTCAGAATTTTAAAAACACTGTTTTACATACCAGCCCTGAAAATCTTGGTGCAAAGAGCCTCTTGCAATTGCCTATTGAGACGAGTCAGCTCTTCCGTCTCGGCTCGCTGCTGGCGAAGTCTCTGTTCTAGAGACTTGACTTTATTTTCAAGTTCTGTTATTCTCGTTGCCATCTGAGTGGCCGGGCTCACTGTTGAAAAGAGCAGCTCCTCCTCAACAGCTCTTTGTACAAGACCTACTGTGTGCCTGTCCACCTTTCCCTGAAACACAATCAGCCATATCACAAACATCATCTTGAATATGAACAGGATACCACTATGTGTGGAGCATATTATAATCCCATATTGCATAATCTGACATTCTCCTAGGGGAGCCAATTAGGAACCACTGGAGAACAATTTAATGTTCTCAGATGTAAAGAAAAGTAGACTTGGATGAAGGCAACTCTTTATCTTGCAAAGTTTTATCCTCCACTTGGCGATTCCCAAAGAAAATTTTCTGCTGTAGATGTACGGCGTTGCGCTTTTGATTCCTTTCAGCATGAACAATGCTAGCACAATGCAACCACACACCTAAACTAAAGGCAGGCTTATATGCACGTCCAACTCCTGTATACAAGTGCTCTGATAGTCGCAAAATATGCCGCTCTGAAAGTACCTTGTCGCAATCACGGTTTGCTAGAATACACTGCACTCCACAAAGAAGCCATTCGATTTAGCACAAGGATCCTGAAGGCAATTACGCTGGCAGCCGAGCTTTGGACAAAGCTTTTTATTGCAATCATACTATCTGCCCATCACAGTTATTCACAGTATGCACCACTCGTTTTTCATTGCATGAATACTCATAAGGGCTTGACAGTCGGTGCAACTGGATTACAAAAGTGTATCCCCATAGGTCAGCACCATGAGCGGTGGCTCACCCATGCTCATCACGACCACCCACGCTGATGGCCACTGACAATCACTGGTGCTAACATTCACAACTCGGGATCTCGGGCTCACATACATTCCCACTCTTAACCACTCACATGCCAACATTTACGCCCACTTACACTGACATCTAGTCACTCACAACCATTCCTCAAAGATGTCAGTTCGAAAATCAGAGAGTGGATATGCGTGCGCCAACCTATGATGCCATATATTCACATAGTAACATAACTACACAATACTAACAGTTAAATGAGCATTCAGACCAGATCAGGTAGATACTTATACCAATCTAATAAAACAGGCTCGGTGAACCCAATGTCTCTCGGTCACAGGCTGCTATCACCTCCAGCCTGTCTGTGGCAGCACGTTATTATAGCGGCATGTGTACTGAGTCATGCCAGCACTCGCTAAAGAACCTCAGCGTGTCGAAATCACCTGGAGGCCACCACTATGATGTCGAGTATATTCTGAGTCACTTTGAAAATTTAAACACCATAAATGATACTAAACATGATATCTTCAGTGTTGCCTTCTCTTTGCTCACTGTGGCTATCCAACAGCATGTTCCCTATCATTCACTCATATGCCCTCAGAACAACCCCCAATGATTCACATTCACTCACAAGTTGCCATTTCCACTCACAACCACTGCAGCAGTCACACTTATGTCTACTTACAAAGCGACTCACTCGCACTCATAACCACTCACTCACACCCACTCACTCGCTCTTACATCCACTCACATTCTCGTCCACTCATTCACACTTGACCAATCAATCACTCACTCAAAAGTGGGTGCATCGACCTATTTTTCCAAGCCGAACCAAGAGACCATATTGACACATACATATTTCTGCACTGCATCACGCCGAACAAACTAGCAACAAGCGTTACTAGTGAGCGTGGATGTTTGGCACAGTTTAAAAGAGCTTCTCTCAAGGCTTTAGAGCTGATGTACTCACTACGCAAAGCTAATAAACTGCACGCAACACTAAGGAGGAAGCTGCATGCATATGCACTTGCAAACAAGTCAAACAAGAAAAATGGCGGCTCTGGATTACAGCGCATGACCCCCCCCCTTCTTTTCCATATCATACTTAAGCAATATACCCCGTCTCATTTCAAGTACAAAAAAGGCATGATCATTATGATTAGTGCGAGAATGATGCATTAGTTTGGCAACACACAGAACACAACCCAACCACTAACGCTGAGATGAGGACATAACAAATAATAAATAAGAGACTAGCCCGGAACTCTCACATGGCCTACTTTCCTCTCCCGAAGCGGAAGAAAGTGCCCTGGAACTACTTGAGATTTACGGCAAAGGTGATGGTGAATAAATATTTCCTCGTTATCTCATCTATTGTTCCTGTGACACTTTTTCAATGTTGCTTATGTCCAGAGGATGGGGGCATTCACAGGAAGCAATAACAAACTCTTCTCCAATTCCTAAGCAAGTGCAGATCACCTCACAATAAAGCGACCACCAAGAGTGGTGGGGAATAGCGGTACTTGCAGCTCGACAAGGTCTCCGCAAAAACTAAGTGAAGTCCGATTAGACAGGAGGGGCTCCTCGTTCTGATTTTCTCTCTCCATACTTGTTGCTCATGATTCCATTATTTGTGGTTCCATATGTAAAGCAGGTTAGAATAAATAGGCCCCCTTCCACTGTCCTCAGAGATTGGGCCCTAACATGCAGCACTGGATACTACACCTGACTTGCAGCCTCTTTAGCCGACACCTTAATCTAGCGCTGCTTGCGAAATATGTGTAATGCACACACTCCAGGTAGCGCAATGCTCACGAGATGAGAGTGTGCAAAAAATTGACTTCGGGGCAGCTATATATCCCATTCACTTGAAATGCATTAAGGTATGCTAGAGACATGCAAGCTCTATCTGCTCGTAACAATACGCGAAAAGCTCGCAAAGCAGAGCTAAATTTTTTTTTCTACCGAGAACATGAGTTCCGTATAGATCTGTGGACGACAGTAAAAAGCTGTCCAGCTTTTCTTTCTGGCCACTTGCGGGTACAGAAGAGTCATTGCAAGGTCAAACAACGTGATTTTATAAGTGTAAACACTGCATAGTGACTAGGATGATTTGCAGCTGACATTTTTCGATGGAACTTCGTCGCCACGTTTGCGGGGCCGCTTGCAACGGCTCTTCAGCCAACCCTCAATCTCCTCCCTTGTTTCTGAAATGTTCGCATATAAACGCGAAAATGTAAGTTGGGTAGCCATGCGAAAGATTAATATCAACGTCATAAATGCTCACCTGTCAAGTGCAGGATGCTGGCATTGTAATAGCCAGCGCGGGTAGCATCGTCTCCCTCCCAAAACGCTTCATACGTTTGGTGCCGTTTAAAGTCTTCCACATCCTTTGGCGCAAAGTTAGTTATTGCGCGGTATGGCGCAATGTGTTTCTCCGTCTCATTCGCATAGCGAATTAACGCGAACATTTTAACACTTTAAAGGAGGCGATGCACACAAAAACAAGCGAGCGGCTCAAGTGCTCACGATCACGATGGCTCACGTTCGATGCTCACTACACAAGGCAAGGCGAAGCCAACAACGCAGTTGGATTTGCCGTAGAGGGCGCTGTAATTAAGACATCCTCGTCCCAACGCTCCATGTACCATATATATAGAATACGACGGCTCTCTACATTGTAGTGCAAAATGTATGCGGCGAAGAAGCCTGCACTGTATTGCCAGTGTATTCTAAGAACTACACTAATAAGTTCAGAGAGAGAGTTTGAACCAGCGGATGGAGGCGCTCCGGCCCTCCGTCGCTTGGGGCGGAGGACGGCTCCCGGCTGTACTTTCGCATGGCAGTTCGGCTGTCGCAGCAACATCGACGAAGCTATATCTACTTCCTCCGGCGGCAAGCCTGTACTATGAGATTTCCTAATGAGCATTTGAGCTGTTTTCTCGATCAACACTCCTTATGCCTTATGGTAATTAAAACGGTTCTTTTTTTTTATCCCGAGAGGATCTATATCTTGTCCCGTACGGTCTTCTATTTCAAATTTCGGTTGGGCGCTCCGCAAGTGCCGATGTTTATTTATGCCAGTATGGATCTTCCCCTTGGAGGTTAGGCGGCGCAACTCTGAGAAATCGTAGAGTTAATACAAGCGAGAAATGTGCACTGCACTTTCGCAAGCATCCCATATGTGGCATGGATGCCTAGCTGCAGTGTGGGAGACTTCACAGCTCTTGTAACACTCAAGCAAATTACACGCTCCGATTTCTCTCGTTGCTGCCTTGAAGTGTAATACGTCGTAAAATAGCCGGTTCAGCTAAATTACGGTGACTAGTTTCGGTTTCGTTTTCAATTGCGCAAAGGACGCTGTGATATATATATATATCACGGAAGAGTTGAGCCAGTTATTTTACCAACTGGCTTTAGCTCTATTCGGCTCCGAGAATTGATCCAAACTGTTGATATTGTTCAGTTCAGGCGTTCAGTCGTGTCCGACTCTTCGTGACCCTATGGACCATGTCACGCCACGCTTTCTGGTCTCTCACTATCTTCTTAACATCACATAGCTTCATCTGCAATGCCTCGAGAATGCCATCTAACCATCGCGTTCGCTGCCTACCCCTTCTCCGGCGACCCTCAACCTTTCCCAACATCAAATCTTTCTCCAGCGACTCCTCTCTTCTCGTCAGATGACCAAAGTAGCTGAGCTTTAACTTTAGAATTTGACCCTCCAATGAGCAGTCAGGGTTTATGGTCGACAATATCGACTGATTTGATCTTCTGGCAGTCCAAGGAACTCTTAAGAGTCTTCGCCAGCACCACAATTCAAACGCGTCAATTCTTCGGCGGTCAACCTTTTTCACAGTCCAACTCTCGTATCCATACATCACAACTGGAAAGACCATAGCACGGGTTATACGGATCTTGGTTGGTAGACTAATGTCTCTGCTCTTTACTAGGCGGTCAAGGCTAACCATTGCTCTCTTTCCCAGAAGCAGGCGTCTCCTAATTTCATGGCTGCAGTCTCCTTCCGAGATAATCTTGGCGCCCAAGAACAGAAAATCTGTCACAGCTTCCACTTCTTGTCCATTGATGCTCCAGGACTTGATAGGGCAAGACGCCATGATCTTCGTCTTTTTAATGTTCAGTTTAAGCCCAAACTTCTCACTCTCTTCTTGTACGCGCATCAGAAGTCTCTTGAGTTCCACTTCACTTTCTGCCATTAAAGTGGTATCATCCGCATATCTAAGGTTGTTGATACGTTTTCCAGCAATCTTCACTCCAGCTGAAGACTCGTCCAGACCGGCCTTCCTCATGATGCACTCTGCATATAGGTTAAATAGGCAGGGCGACAGTATGCAGCCTTGCCTCACCCCTTTCTCAATCGGAAACCAATCAGTAAGGCCATGCCCAGTTCTGACTGTGGCCTCTTGTCCTTCATACATGTTCCTGAGGAGACAGATGAGGTGAATTGGAACTTCCATCTCTTGGAGAGCTTGCCACAATCTGCTGTGATCTACGCAGTCAAACGCTTTCGCATAATCAATAAAGCAGAAGTATATGGGTTTCTGGAACTCTCTTGCTTTTTCCATAATCCAGCGAAGGTTGGCAATTTGGTCTCTAGCTCCTCTGCCCTTGCGAAACCCAGCTTGCACGTCCGGAAACTCCCGATCCACATACTGCTGCAGCCTACCTTGCAGGATTTTTAACATCACCTTGCTAGCATGCGAAATAAGCGCGATCGTGCGGTAGTTGGAACAATCTTTGGCACTGCCTTTCTTTGGAATGGGGATGTAAACTGACCTCCTCCAATCCTGTGGCCACTGCAGGGTTGTCCAAATCTTTTGACATAATGTATGCAGTGTGTTAACAGCGTCGTGGTTGAGGTTTTGAAGCAACTCAGCTGGAATACCATCAATTCCGCTAGCTTTGTTCTTAGCAAGGCTGGCTAAGGCCCATTCAACTTCACTCTTCAGGATGCCCGGCTCGAGATCAGTAATCACAACCGTCCTATGTTGGGTTTGCACATCCGGGTCCTTCTTGTACAGTTCTTCTGTGTATTCCTGCCACCTCTTTATCTCTGAGGCTTCAGTGAGGTCCTTGCCTCGTTTGTCCTTTATCACGCCCAGCTTAGCACAGAAGCTTCCTTTGATATCTTTGATTGTCTTATACAGAGCTCTTGTGTTCCTTAATTGGCTGTTGTCCTCAACTCCTTGACACTGTATGTTCAGGAAGGCATTCTTATCTCTCCTTGCTATTTTCTGAAAATCCGCATTGAGAACCTTGGATCTTTCTCTTTCCCCCATACCTTTTGCCATCCTCCTTTCCTCAGCTATTTGCAAAGCCTCTTCAGATAACCAGTTTGCTTTTTTGCATTTCTTTTGCTTTGGAACTACCTTAGTAGCAACTTCTTGTATTATATCACGAACATCAGTCCACATCTTTTCGGGCTTTTTGTCTTCTAGATCTAATTCTTGAAATCGATTCCTCACTTCCACAGCATATTCTAATGGAATCTGATCCAGATCATACCTGAAAAGCCTTCTAGTTTTCTGCGTTTTCCTCAATCGAAGCTTAATTTTGGCAACAAGAAGCTGATGATCGGTGCCACAATCGGCCCCAGGCCTTGTTTTTACTGCTTGTATAGCGCTTCTCCATCTCTGCCGGCAAATAATATAATCGATCTGATTCCTGTACAGACCGTCCGGTGAAATCCATGTGTACAGGCGCCTCTTGTGCTGTTGAAAATGAGTATTCGCTATGGTCAGGTTGTTTTCTTGACAGAACTCTACTAGCCTCTGCCCAGCTTCATTTGGCTCACCAAGACCGAACTTGCCTGTAATTCCGGATATTTCTTCACTCCCGACCTTAGCATTCCAGTCTCCTATGAGAAAAACGACGTCTGATGATGGGGTGCGGTCTAAAAGGCATTGTAGGTCCGCATAAAATCTCTCAACGTCAGCTTCTTCAGCAGCAGTGGTCGGTGCATAGACTTGGATAACTGTTATGTAGCAGCGCTCTTTGATCAGGAGAGCGGTAGCAGAAAGGTAGAGGAGCCGCATGGCGGTGAGCGCTATAGGGACCCGCTTTAAAGTGGCGGTCGGTGATGAAATAATAAAATTCTTCAGTTCAGATCTTGTCTCCAAACAGCACTCTAGCTGAGAGCGGGGCCGTGGCGTTGGCACCGAGCTGAATGCTGCAATTCGTGTTCTGCGTAGAGCTGTTTTCCCCTCAGGCGCTCATATGGCCCAATTCTTTGAGTATCTCGAAATAACGAAACTAATTTCGCTACCCGTTCCGATTTAACGAACCTTTTGATAAAAAATGAAGGTGAAAAAGTCTATTTTCGGTCTATTTTGCATAAAACGCTCAAGAATGTGCTGTTTGCAAGCCAACGGTAACACCGTGCAGCAACTACGTCCCGCTTCTGCCAAACGCGAGTTATATTGATTGTTATATTCCCGAAACGCGAGTTATATTGATTGTAATTCCCGAGATTTCGCCAGCGCTACCACATGTCAACACCGGGACAAATATCTTCTGCGGCAGTTTGCCGAGACACATGAAGGAAGAACGCACGAAAATTCCGGGCAGATGTTGCTTACGAACCGCAAGCAAGCAAAGATCAGCGATCTCTTTTCTGACAAATAACTTTCACCCACCCTTCTCTCCGAGGTTGTCCGTGTCGGTGGTTGCGCGGACTACAGTTTCATTGTAGCAACATAGCATATAGTGGACAAGTTGGTATACTGCATTTAAAGATGACGTAACAGCACAGCTTCGCTGGGCATTCGTTCAATTGAGTTGCCTGTTGCGTCCTTCCAAACGGGATTCCATTTTTAGCGCATTTGCGCTTCGTAAATGTGATGCCACGCGGTACTTCCCTGATGCCGCGACACCATATAATAATCGACTGTCAGATTAGGTGACCTAGAAATGCCTCCCTCGATTTAGCGAAGTTCCCGATTTAACAAAATATTTCGCAGCTCCCATCAACTTCGTTAAATAGAGAAGATTTGCCGGGCTAGTTCATTCCTATTGAAATTGTACTGCGCGAAAAAGTAGGACAATAGGGAGTGTCGTATGTGTTTCTTCCTGTTGTCCCACTTTTTCGCGCAGTTAGCACAATTTCAGAGTTTAAACTGTAGCTCTTTTCGATCGTTTCAACAAGGGCCGCAAGTATCATATTCGGGGGTCACCATGCTGTAGAGCGCTGCTCGGAGACGGGAAATGGACCAACTTTTTTTTTATTTAATACCTTCGTTTATTGCCTCAGGGCATAAATGCATATGTAAAAAGGAAATTAGAACGGGCACTAAATGAAAGAAAAAAGGTTAGCAGTTCTATGAACAACCAGAAGTATTTATTCTTTCATCACTGAGCGCCACTCCTGAGCCCGAGCTCTCACGGCACGCGGCTCTTGTCCCTTCTTCTACCACTCTCCTGATCTGGGGAGCGCAGTTTTTTTTTAGCTACAATAATTAGAACGAACTTGTAACTTATCCATTAAAGTTTCACCAGTTGGGATTTTCACCTGTCATCGCAACACCACTGAGAGCTAAGCATGGTCGCTGTGCTCCCAAGGTCGATTAATGGATGCCATGTTAGCGAAAACGGGGGAGAAATGGGCTCACCGAGCTATAACCAAATGGAGCTAGGTTACCTGACTGGTGAATATAATAAAGGCAAAAACGTGCTCAACGAAATAGAAAGAATAAGAAAGAGGTGAGAAAATGGAGGAGAGGGATGAAAGGATCAGAGGAGGTTGAAGGGTAGTGCCCGCCACATATATGAAGCCGGCTTCGTTGCGCGATATGACGTACGCCACTGCACGTGTTGTCCGTGTTCCGTTCAAAGACCGAGTGCACTGGGCTTTTAACAGACGCGCCGTAACATCCACGCGACGAAAGTCCAATTTCGCAAGTGGTGGGTACTCATTCGGTGCCAACAGCCCCTACCCGCCACTCCCCTCAACCATCAACTCGAGCCTTCCCCTCCGTTTTCTCACCTGTCTTTTTTCTTTCTACTTTCCGAACACGCACACCTGCGCTCACCCAATACAAAGGAGCCACAACTCCTCCTCCGCCTTGGTTCAACTAGCTCAGCCTTGTTCATCCGCCCAGCCAGGGTGTCCAGCCTTTTATCCCATCGGTGCTTCACCAGTGCTCACGGAACTTCCCCGGAAGAGCTTTTTAGCGAGTGTGCATTTTTATGAATCCGGATAAAACTTTTTTTCTAGGTGTGCCGTACAGGTTAATTAGCCTGCAGGTTGGCTGGAAGCATCTTGTGGCTCTGTACCTCCTATTTCTGTACGCAGAGAAGTTTGCGTACCAGCATGCGACCGAAGAATAGGTATCGCCGCTATCTGGAACCGGGGGAGCCTTTCCGGATCCCTAAACAGGCTGCCCATTACCAACGAAACCTACAGAAGCAGCAGCACGCTGACGATGCACCCGCTGACCTCCCGGAAAATGGATGCGATATGCGTGCCAACGCCTCCAGTGTGTCTCCTGATCCTGCCCCCGCTCTCCTGCCCCCGTCGCCGACAGTCGGGAAAGCATCGCCGCGAGAAGACAATGATGACTAACTACTACGTGGACTGCGATGATGGCACGGACGACAGCGGCAGTTCGCAACATCGCGATGAAAGAACCAACGGTGAAGACCTGGAAAACTGTGAGCTCAAAGATTATATGGAGAAGTGCTCAGAAGAAACGTTACCAAATCAGGATTTAACCAAGGCCCAAGCATTGCTGCTGATTCTGGCCTATGTCGTACATGCGGGGCTGTCATGGTCGCAAGTGGAGGGGCTGCTGGTCCTATTGAACACACTCTGTAGCACTGATGTGTTACCACAGAGCAAATATATGTTTAGAAAACTGTGGCACAACAAGCTGAAATCACTGGATATGCACTTTTTTGTGCCACCTGTCGAGTACGCCTTGGCATAAGGAATGGCAATGATGACCAACAGGTTTTTAGGTGTACTTCATGCCATAGTTCATATAGCCATCAACAGCTCACTAGAAAAGGCAGCTTCTTCCTTATCTTTGACATCAGGCGCCAACTTCATGATAAAATTATACAACATGTAGAACAGTTGTACAGCAATCTGCAAAAACTCATCGCCGTCTTATGGGGTTTACAGCGACATCACAAATGGCAGCCTTTATACAAGCATTAGGTCGCAGTTGAAGATGAAGTGGTGCGACTTGACTGTGACTTTGAATACTGATGGATCCCCAGTGTTCAAGTCGAACAAGTCCAGCGTGTGGCCTGTGCGACTGCTCATCAATGAGCTTCCATCTAATCTGCGATTTCAAAATGTGGTCATTGCGGCCTTGTGGTTTACCAAATTCCATCCACCAGCCTTGCTGTTTATGAAAGCTTTTGTTGAGGCCTTCAACAAGCTTGGGGGCATTACTTGGCACTATGCTGGACAGACTATGACATCAAAGGTGTATGCGACTTGCCGTTGTGTTGACTCGCCTGCAAGGGCTGCATTACTGAACATCAAACAGTTTATTGGATATTTTGGATGCACCTGGTGTCTTGAAGAAGGAACAATTGTAGATGGTAAGTACGTAGATGGTGCACAACTTTTCACTGTCATGGTGCCTTTCTAATTACATTACGCACCGACTTTTCTGTTCTTAATTAAACCTGAATTGAGCAAAAGTGTTGGTTGAATGATATAGTGATTCGTTTTAGCATAAGAGAAACAGAAAAGCTGGGCTTTGTGTACTTATATCTGCCGTTGGTTATAGACGTAGGTAAGGTTGGTGGAAAAACTATCATGAGACGAAGTTAAGTAATCATACATATGTATATAATAATTTGACATGTCAAATATGTGCAATGACTAAAGCTGTAAAATGGTGGTATGTTTCTAGGTGCTGTCACATTTGTATTTTGCTGAAACATTGCTAACAGATAGCCAGACCTGTGGAAGGTGTGATGATGAATACCAACAAATTGTAGTAATAAGAACATAGCTAGTGCTTTGGACAAAATTTTACATGCAAAAATGTGGCAAGGATCTACCATATCGGATCTGAGAAGGGAAGAGCTGCAAGGCATCAATTCTTTGTGCAACGATAACAACATTTTACTTTATATTAAAATATTATTCTAACTTATGCCACGGGAGCTTCACTGTGTGCCACCTGTATAATGTTTCCAGTGTTGAAGTTAACTGTGCTGAGATTTTTCGCACTCACCTGATCGACCTTTTGTGGCTGTTTTTTTTATTGTGTGGCCAAGTAATTATTTCAATTGGATGGTTTCAGCAGAGACAATGTGATGAGACGTTGAGTCTGGAGCAGGGGCAGCACTTAAGACAAGGGCCTTTTAATTGTTAATTTTGTAATCCATATGCTCAGTATGTTCACAGTTCTTATGCCACCTTCAAGCTATTTGGTTGATACAGCTGAAAGCACCACTAATTCTGGTGTGGTGTCAACTGCTTCAAACCCCCTTTTCAAGGTTATCTACAGCATAGCCTCATTCATGAAGGAGTTTAAAAAGTACAGTACCTGGTAGAAGCAAGAAATCAAACTCAAGCACTTAACATTTATTGTCATTGCATTACCTGGCACCTTCATTAACAAAGGCCTGCTGCCAAGCATTTGCACGTTAGAAACGATTGCTTTCCAGCACAGGTAGGTAAGTGTAGCACATATTGCAAAGTGTTTTGCATGCTTATGATAATATATTCAGTAAACAATTTGTAATAAATTGGAAAACCAAATTTTCGCATGTAGTTACTTGGTGATGCCTGCAATTTTGTGTAGCAAATTTAATGTTTAGTAACAAAACTTACTTCAGAATTGACATGACAAACTTGAATTATAGTAAGATATTAATTTGCTGGGACAGAGAAAAATGTTGAAATTCACTAGATTTTCAATTTTGTATCACCGTAAAAACCTGGCCCATGTAAGTTTCATTGCGAGAACTTGCGGACCATGTGGCTAACACTCTGCCAACCGCCCCCCCCCCCCCCCCTCTCAGTTCCAATGCCTCCACCTTTGCAGTGGCACACTTCGGCGATCGGCAAGTCATACTACTGAGTGTTTATCTGTGCAGGACGCTCTAGGGTTGTGGGTGCTACGACCTATCAAGCACAACTGTCGCTTTGTGGCTTAACTTTGCAGCTCCGAGGTGCTGTTGCTCATTGGTTTGAGGCAAAACGGATCGAGCATTCTAGCGAGGCACTGAAAATTTTCAGATTAATGGGGTGGGTTCAGGTGGCTGCTTCGAATTGTGCAGTTAAATTTACATTAAAAATTACAGGACCATAGAAATTTTTTATTTATCCAGGATTTCGAGGTGTCCAAGTTCGAATCATTGAGGTTTTACTATATATGGAATAGGGTTCTTGAGAAGCCGTTTGTACTTGACATTTAACTCAGAAGACAGAACCTAGCTGTGTTTACCTTCCTAATTTCAGAAAATGAAGGGCTTTTCTGGTTAGGGGGCCCAGATTTGTGTCATGTCCTGGCAGTATTTAATATAGATTTATGGTACAGGAAACAGTAGTACACCAACCTGAAAAAAATGCTATCACAGTCTTACAGTGTTTACACCGGTCACATAGCAATAGGTCAAAATAAAAATAAGAAGTGCAACTTAGCTGCAGCAGAATATACTTTTATCAAATGATTAGCCAGGAGAATAGGAATGTTTTTTCCTGAAACATAATACTAGTTTTCTTTTTACAGGGGTGCTTCGCTATATCCCAGGAAGAAATGCACCAGCACCAAGGACGCACAGTGGCATGCTGGAGTACCCGCATGAAGCATGCATACGAAGAGAGCCAATCAATGGAGTGAAGGGGCCATCACCACTCATGAAGCTTGAAGGATTCAATCTTGTGTGGTGTATGCCTCCTGACTACATGCATTGTGTCCTTGACGGTGTTGTTAAACAATTGCTCGAACTGTGGCTCTCAGCAGTCGGGGAAGCTTATTACATTGGACACTCCATCAGAGAGTTGGACAGTGCCATCACTAAAATGAAACCCCCAATTGCCTTCTCTCGACTCCCACGGCCTATCTCTGACCGGGCTCATTGGAAAGCCACTGAGTGGCTCTATTGGCTTCTTTATTATTCGTTACCTTGTCTGAAAGATGTGTTACCACCGACCTATCTGAGCCACTTTAGTACACTGTGTCAGGGAGTGTTTCTCCTCCTGCAGACATCTGTCACCGATGCCAACTTGAAGGAAGCCGACAGCATGTTTTCATCATTTTTTAGCAGCGTGTACACATTATATGGAGCCACTGCTGCAACATATAATGTGCACCAACTTCTTCACCTTGCTAAAAGTGTGGAAATGCAAGGTCCACTATAGGGAACATCCACATTTCCTTTTGAGAATGGCAATGGACAGCTTCTCAAGCTCGTAAAAGCAGCCCAGGGAGCTCCACTCCAGATTTCTGAACGGTGTGTGATGAGGGCATGGTTAGAAACAGCGAGCAAGTATGTAAGCTTGTCAACCTTTTTGAAAAACAAATTGAACAAGATCATGAACACACGCTCTTGTGTCAACTCCAAAGTCCGTGTCCTCGGAGCCCCACTGCTGTCTGTGCAGGTGGGCAGCACTGTAGAAGGCCTTTTCATGCAAAAGTATGGCACTATTCCAAGCATTGTTCACTATTCTCGTCTTCAGTTTAATAACGTAACAGTTACCGCTACCTCCTGTACTCGGGCCGTGAAAACGTTTTCTTCTTGTGTTAAAATGAAAGATGGTGTTTACTGCTTAGTAAATGACATTTGCTGTATATTACTTGATACCAGGAAGATTGTATTAGTTTGCCAGGAGCTAGTAACAACTCATTGCACCTTCAAAGAAATAACCTACATCCGCAAGTGTTACTGCCCTCCACCAGGAAGGAATCTGTGTTTGTATTCAAGTGATGACATTTCAGACCAGTGTGTTTTTCTTCAAAGTGCTGGCATTAGCTATGTTTCTGATGTGTCGAACAACTATAAAATTGACTAATTATGTTCGCTGTGCATAGTGGAGAAGCAAGCTGAAAAGTTTGGATCTGCTACAAAAATTCTTTAAAAGTTAGTTGTTTGGTTTGTTGACTTCAATTTCCCAAAGCGATTCAGGCTATGAGAGATGCCATAGTGGAGGGCTTCAGAAATTTCAACCATCTGGAGTTCTTTAATATGCACTGACATTGCACAGCACAGGGCCCCTTTCTTTTTGCCTCCATTGACTAGCAGCTATCTGGCATGGGTGGGGTTGAACCCGATCCTCGTGTTCAACAGTCAAGCACCGTAACCACAGATCCATCATGGCAGGCCTTTGAACAGCTAATGTACGTCATACGATTTGGTAACAAACCTCTAGCAGAAAAATTTTAAAGTCGGCTCCCTTGTACAAGCTCCGAACGAGTGCTCATTACTCACTGCTGTTGTGTCATGAAATAAGTTCATACTTCTCGTTAGCCTATACCTTTTACTTTCTGCTGATTGGGAACTCATAATAATCTAGTTTTACTTGCAAATTATATTCAAATGCCTGTACAGAATTTAATGTGCTAGGTAGCCTTGTGCTGTGTTCTCAAGCTGTCAATTTCCTAGCTAGATTGCTACTTTGTGTTTTACCTTTGTGCTTTAGCCCATGGATTATGACATCACTAATGATGTAAAAGTTAAAGGTCAGTTTAGTTTTCCAGGTGTGCACATTCTAAATCCATTAGCTGGATTGGACATTTATGAAGTGCACTGTCTGAGGTAAAACGTATACAGTCAAGCTCACTTATAAATATACTGAAGTGCCATGAAAGCACCACTCTTATAACTGATAATTGTTACAACTGGGTTAAGCCAAAAATATAGAGACGATATGACAATCTTCTGAAATGGTGGCTCACACTTTTCACTTATTTCCAGGCAGAAATCAGTAATCAGTCAGCTTTGATTACCTCATGGTGATCTTGTTGACATCTCTCTGCTAGGTATCCAATTTCTGCAAGTAGCCGAGTGAAAGATTCTAGCACAAATGAAGTCCCGGCACCGATTTGATCATTCTTAGTGCTTCCTGGTGTGGTTTGGCCAAAGTGGTCACAATAGTATTTGTGAGCCCTTTTTTTCCTGCTAGGGTTTGCACTTAGTGACCAAATTTAATGGTCATAACCGATAATCAACCATGCGAACATTGCTATTAATGGTTTACTTTACTATAGAATACATGGTAAAGATGATAGTGCCATGATTGTTCATTGTGATGTCTGATATACTGTTCAAAGTGGTATCGTTATAAGTGGGTTTAACTGTAGTTCATCGTCATCATGAAGGCCTTACAAAAAACTGGTGGCCGGAATGAATTGCATAGCAGCCCCGATCTAGGTCAGTGTTAGCAGTTTTCATGTTGCACAATTCATAGCATTTCTGAGAACTCAATGTTATGCTGGCTGTTCTTTTCCTGTGTTGTGAAGGCAATAGGGCTTGATGTAGGTTAACTTTCAAATGATGTTACTTTGGTATGTTAAATATTGTAAACATGTTGAAAATTGTGCCATTACTATACTCGGTGACAAGCTTGCTTGGCAATTAAGAGAAGGCCCACAGGGTGCAAAGCATTCATCATGGGCATCGGCAAGGGGGCGTGAAAGGAGAACTTGCCACTCCCTCATCCCTTCTTTCTCATTTCAAATATACCCCCCCCCCGCTATGATTCAATGGGTTCGCACACCCCAGGACAAAATCCTGTCGATGGCCATGGCATCGATAACCACCAATTTTTGCCACACAACAGAACTACCTTTCTCTCAATGCAGTCTGTCATTGGTGCAGCATTGGTGGTCTCATCAATGAAACTTTCCTGTAACTAGATGTGTCTTAAAGCACTGAAATAGAGAAAGTCATTTATACCTCTATTTTCATTATTGAAAGTTGCTGATTGTGTTAGGTGTTAGAATTTAGCTTCCATGAAAGATACTGATGATGTATTGAATTATTTTGTAATGTATATATTTCATCGTGCAGAAAGAAACTGTGGATGGATGGAGAGCAAGCTCCATAGCTTGCTCTCCACGGCTGCAGAGAGTTGTTTTGGGGTGTATTTTCATCCTATATGATGTTCTAGTCTGATTACTTTGGGATATGCTTGCAATTTTAAAATATTACTTGTGTTTTACAACTGAAAACAAAATCAGTATCCTCATTTAACTGTGTATAACCGTGTATTATGTACTATGTACTCAGTATAGTATTTGGCCTAATTTGCACAAGGTAAATTCCCATTCCTTTGACGCTGCTTGAGACTATTTCAAGCTTGGCACATTTCATTGAATTCTTTGGATGTAGAATTTTCAGCTCCCTCTTAGTGCTCTGTGCTGTCCTCATGCATGCCCATGTTAACTGCTGCCAGCAACAATTTTGCATCTGCCTGCCAAAGAGGACTTCATATGGAGAAACTTTTGGCTGGTGTGCAGACAAGTGTTGCATCTTGTTACACAGTTGTAGATGCTTGGTGCCGTTTTTTACCTGGATGCAATGGGTTCTGTTTGCTTGTGTTTTGGTGTGAATGTAGTATTTTGCCTAATTTTTGGTATGAGGTAACAGATGCTTCACTTGGCAGTGTTTGGAACCAAGTTCACTTGCAAATTGCTCAAATTCTCTTGAAGGGTGGGTCTTGGTCACAAGAAATGTAAAAGGACTCCAATTAGTGCCAATGTACATGGCAGGAGATCTAGTGTTGATTTGGCATTTTGAGAGGGACCCACTCTACAACGGCAAACCTTAAGAACTTCATTGATATGAGTACAGTTTTCAGCATAAAAGGGGGGGGGGGGAACTGACCACACAGTTTTTTAGTTTCATTGGTTTTCAGGGGGTGAGGGGCACCACTGACTAGCAGATCTCCATTTTTGTTATATTGCAAAGTGGTGATTTAAATGGAGTAAGAGCTGATAAGTGCTAATTGTACTGTATTTACTGCTTCATTTACTGCTCATCCTAAACTTTCTCTGGCTTTTCTTGTCTTCTACATATCACAAGTTCTGCTGTGTTGTAGTCTTACAGCACTGTGTATGTCTCGTCCTCCCCTGTTGTCCGTGTGTAGCTTGCGCTGTTCCCCCGTGCGATGAACCAACGAGCTCGCAACGTTTTGCCCGCAACGTTTTGTAAAATGACATTTTAAATGAAGACCTCAGTGATACTTCAGTCACATTTAATCATATTGAATATGCAACTGGTTCTGCACAATTAAAGTCTTATCTCACTGCTACGACAACTTGACATCTGGTTCTATAGGTTGAAGCCTACTGAGAACTTTATTGTTTGTTCTGCTAGGGGCTGTCAGTCGAGAATTATTCTGGTATGCTCTTTAGTCCAACTTTTTGATGAACTTGTCAGTAACAAGGATTGTGTGCTTTGCTTTTCTGGACTAATGTGTACGTTTATTTCTCCTCTTAAAAAGGCAATGCATTGGGGGAAGATGGGCCTTTTTTTATAGCTGCTTGCCTCATGATATGAATGCAATATACAGTGGCACTGGCTTGTGATGGTTGCATTTCATTTGTTTTTGCACTTTGAAACTATAGGCAGCAAATAAAAAGCCTTCATAAGAAAATTCTCCACTTTGTCCCTTGTTTTATTACTTTTTATATATTATTCAATTCCATATATACCATTTTCACTAATTCTAGAACATTTCTCCATGGAAAAGTTTCTTTTACTGGCTTAGTGTTGACCTCGTGAAGCCCAACTATAAGAGCAATACAGCATTACTAAAAGCGGTGACTGAAGTTTCGGCAAGCTGTGTTACAAAAAAAAACACATATCCCCTAACATAGTTCCCATTCATTGCATGTAACTTATACATACATTTGGCATTCATTCTTCAGTTAAGTAAAAAATTTAGCGCAAAAAAAGAACACAAAGGACAAAGAAGAACGCATAAGACGTCTTCAGTTATTTGAGTACCACCTTTCTAAAGCAATTTTACAATGGTAATTGTCCTTGAATGTTGATCGGCAGATTGATCTACACTGATAAGTCCTTTAAAATCACCGGTGTATCTATAAAACTCAACCACATGAAAAGCAGAAAGCAAATTCCTGATATGTCAGCACCATTAAGCAAATGTAATGTTAAAGTATTCCCTGAGACCAGCTTTTTAATTCAACTTACTTTTTCACTAACGACATGGCTAAAACTCGAGTGCAGAAAACAATCGTGGTAGTTTTATTGCAGCTGCACTATAACGTACCACCCCGCAAAATTAAGCAATTATCAATTTAGTATCCACTGTAGGAATATAACGAAAAATCAATTTTGATGAATTGTACTATAAACTGTCCAAATTTACCACTTAAGTGGTCCAGTAATATATACTAGGTGACCAGAACAGCAGCTAGGAACAAGCCATATTATGCGCAGAAAGCAGTTTGCAATTTATATACCATTAGCTCGACAGCTTACTCTCATGAATGCGTGCGCCACGGCAGAAGAGATTTTCGAATAACTAAGACATGGAGCTATTGTAAGAAAGCTGAGAACACATCAGCTGCTGATGTAGCGATGATTTATTTGCACCGGGCTCGCGTGCGATAAACGTGCACGTGCGTTCGTTAGCCTAGCGCTGCATATGCTGGTGCAAAAATTTACGCTGCGCAGATTTTGAGATGTGTGCCTGAAGACACCACTTGCATAATAAACGCCATTCTTGGCTAGCATAACAGTAAGGGCAGGGGCCGATCGTCTACCGCACAACGCCATGCAATGACATCCGCCACGCCGCTCGGCATTTTCGCGTTATATATGTATCGCCTCGGCAGCGCAGAAGCGTGATCTGAACCAGCAAGTTTTCACAATCACTGGAGGTATTCTCCTACCATGCATGCTTGATGCTTGAAATAAAATAAATTCTCTGCGATCGAGAACACTCCAGTGCAAGCGAGCTAGCTGCTTCAACGCCAGCGCACAAATCGAGGCACACGAACTGCTCTTGCTCGTAGGACCAGCTGCATGGACAGCTCCACCTATTTATCATGCGGCCGCGCCTTTGGAGACAAGGAAAACTGCTCATACGGCGACAAACAATTTCTTCACGGCTCTCGCGCAACTAAGGTGGGCTGGGGTTGTTTTGGCTATCTGCTTGCGACAACACACACGTTTTGTTGCGAAAACGGTACCTGTTGCGAAGATATCTTGTAGTCGTGACAAGACCGCCTGCCGCTGGAAAAATTTCTTTTGGATCACTACAAGAGCGTCGACGACAAGATACGTCAACAACGAAAGCGTACGACACGCTTTTCGTCACGACAAAGAAAAAACTTGTAACAACAAAAACGTTTGTAGTATGGAAAGAAAAGTTTGTTGCGACAACAAAACACTTTGTAGTACCGAAAGAAATGTTTTTGCGAGGTCGAAAAGTTTGTCGTTACAACAAACCTTTCTTTTGGGTTTTGTCGCTACTACAAAAACTCCTGTTGAGTTTTTCGATCGGGCGGGCACATTTCCGCTGTTTGGATAGTCGTTTGTTCTTTCGCGATTGTTTCAGCTTCCTCACGTTACGATGGCAGCATTCTTTCTGTCAAAGTGCAGCCCCGCGTCCTGCATCGCGGCCAGTGGCGCATGACTCACTGTCAGTCAAGTCCGAACAACAACAGCTCATGCCAGCTCCCAAGCTAGGCATTTCCTCTGGCGGCTCGCTACTTAGGTTACCCTGGTCCGCCAGTGTGCCGCATCGCTCAGCGCTAACCGGCGCACGATCAAGTTCGTTCGACAGCTGAGGCACTTCAGGGGCCGAATTACGGACTTCGCTCACAGGTTTGTGAGCGTGACGTCAAATTTACGGAGCTGTGACGCAGCCTTGAAACGTCAATCGTGACGAAGTACGAAATTGTCCAATTACCGGTCAGTTTTAGCGTGTCTCCGCCCCGGTAGCTCTGAATCTTCGGCAAACGCTGTTGCCACAGTGTGACACAAAACTGAGCAGGGACCGCCTCCTAACTTTTTATAACACGACGCAATTAATACGCAATAAATAAAACAAACATAGGTTTATTTTGGCAAGGTACTATTTTTAATATTAAATAACATTAAGCTTAAGTACAAGCGTTCTTAGTTTTGTAGTTACACTTGCTATTAGGTAACTTTGGTTGCCGCGAGGGTGCGCCGGCGGCGTCATGGCATGCACATGGCGGCCTGCAAGTAAACAGCTGATTCCCCGAGAAGGTGTTGCTTTTTTTAGCGTCGTCGGAAATCAAAGTACCGTGCGGGTGCCGTGAACATGCTGTAAAACAAATAGCATGCAGTCGAAGTTCAGGGCCTGCAGCGATAAAATTTCATGAAGCGCTTGACACGGAAATGGACAGAGACAACTTGCGAAGGTGTTTTCGGTCGACGCCTACTAGTATCGATGAGAAAAGTGCTGAAAGTGCAACGTGCACGCTCTGTGGTTCTATTTGTTTCTCTTTAGGAAAATCAAGACGACTGTGAAGCATGCAGTGTAGGCCAAAATGAATCTCTCTGGCCGCATGACATCTGTTTGTATGTAGCTGAATAGTTAGGAAAGAACATGACCACAGGAATGATTTTGAGCGATACCTTCTTCCCACACACCATTTGCTTGATGCATATGTGATGTTTTTGCACCAGTTTGTATACCTATGGGATTTTCTACTTACGCTACAATCACTGTGAGCACTAAAACTCGCAATATTATGCATTCTTTGTCAGCTTCACATTGTTTAGCATTAAGCAAATGCGTTCTATGCATCCTAACAGTATATGCAGGCCTGTTGTCCTGAAAGGCTCACTAATAGAGACTGCCCTATCCAAACATTGTATATAGCACTACTTGTGTCATGTTTCTCCACTGTTAAGTGCCATACTTTGCTTCCTGCTTCTGAAATGTGCCAAACCTATGACAACTACTATGCAAGCCTGTAATCATTAAGCAACTATTCTTTTGTGTCTTGCCTCTGAGTCGCAGTTTTATGCACAATACTTTCATTTCTTGTTTCTGAAGTGTGTCAGACCTGCGATGAGTACTGTCAGCTTACAGGCTCTAAAAAATATTCTTGTGTATCTTCTCTGTGTAGCACAATTGTGCAGCACGTGCAAATAACTGCCTGTGCTATTGCAGGCAGTTGGTTTCGCTGCTGCATATTAACGTGTGTGAAATGCTGCAAGAAAATAAAGGTGCACAGTGGATACACGTGCTTCTAAAAAACTTCTGTGAGACTATCCCATTCCGATAGGCATCACAATTGCTGCCTCGTTGTTAAACATTTTAATTATGTACTGAAACACATGCACGCACACAAACCCCAACATGCACGGTTGCAAGCAACAGTGAATGGGAGGGGGGATACGAAGACAAATTTGACTTGATAGATGAGGTTCGAGAACGCATGATTCGAGAAGATTTATCTTTATCACAACAGGTTTCTGGCACAGACATGAAACGAGAAGGCGCTGCAGTTGGGTGCCTGTGAGGAGCTGGTCAGCTACGTGGGGTATATCACAGCCAATAGTGCTGGGATTGACGCCGCAGCTGTTGCCGCACCAGCTGTGCCAACCAGCTCTGGTGGCAGGTTCTGTGGAACAGGCTCCAAACATTATTCTGTATGGCTTTTCCCTAGAGGTATGCATGACAATAGTGATCCCACTTCTAAGTAGCCGGTACACAGATATGACCCTTCCTTGTCCAAGCCAGCACCACCCTCCTCATCTGCAGGCAGGAAGACATCCAAAGAAGTTATGCAACATGGCACATGCTACACGCTCTGGCTGGTAGAGGAGCGTATAGTATGTTTGCAAGCTCTGGAAGCGGCTCTTCAGCACGCCTATTCAGATATCCACCATTAACCTTGTGGAGGTGTATATCTTTTTCTATAACCGTTATGGAGAGTCCGCACAGGAATTCCATGTCTCCAACGGGTACCCCTTTCACCAGCATAACCGAAAATGGCACGCTGTTACGCACATTCTTCGTCGTTGTCGACCTCAACAGCCTCATAAACATTAACAGCCTTACAGACACAATGGAAGAGTCGCATCACGCAGCGTATTGCCAGGTTTTGCTGACGATGACATTCATGGGCGTGCAGACAATGAATGACTCAATACAGGCATCAAAAACACGAATTCACATCTTCGTTTCTTACGTAGGCATTTCAACAATGTACGACGTGTCTTATGTTTCCGCTTTTATAAAAGCCTAAGAACGGCAATACATGTGAGGCATGTGGAGCCTACCGTAACTTATCTTGAAAAGAGCAGCGCGGCTCACTGTCGTGAATTCCACGTCTCGCAGAAGGCCTGCCTCGGTCTGTGTCATGCCTGTGTGCAGCTGAGAAAGCCGCCAGAAGAAAGCATCATGCCAAGATCCCACGTAGGGAGGTTCATGGCCCAAATCATGTTGGCATCTTATATCTGAAAACAGGCATATCAAAAGGCCACTCGGACGCCCGATGTGCTGTCGACAAACCCGACGACGCCCGGTATGCTGCCGTGACGAAGGAAGCCTTTCTTCGCCGCCGCTCTAGCTGCACGCCGCAAACGCTTCCGAACTGTCGGCTGCGCGAGGCCGATGTCTCGTTGCCAGTGGCGGTTTAGAAGGCACTAGCAGTTCGGAACAAGCGCAGTGCTCACATTATCTGCCGCCGCACAGACAGCGCACTCGGCCGCATGCACATATCTCAGTTCATCGCGTCGCACAGTCACTGTACTATATCCTTCTCGAGTAGCAACATACGTCGAAACATCTCGCCCGGCACGTGAAACAATCTTCGTACACCGTCCTTCGCCGATGATCGCGTTGGGGCGCCGCCGCTACCGCCTCACGAGAGCGCCAGCCGCCGCATAGATCGCCGCCATTTTCCCTTTGTGAGCGCTCACAATTTGCCCGTGGCCAACATCATCACTTCAAGTGTGTTCATGACGTAAACAGCAGGCGTAGATAACTTAAAGAAAGGCCACTCCCGCCGTGTTGCCGCTGGCCGACAGGAAGATTGTGAGTGTGATTGTTTGTGAGCCGTCTGTAATTCGGCCCCAGATTGTGTGAGGGCCACGCATGCCACGTCCGCGTTCGCGCTGAGGTTGTTGCCTGCGCGAATACAACCTGTGGGGGAATTCTGTAACGCTCTCAATTTCGCTCTCAATCTGTAGTGCGTGACGTCAAATTGACGCGGCTTTCACATGACCTTGAGACGTCAATTGTGACGGATTACGAAATCGGCCAATTAATTGCCAGTGACTCGTAGCATGACTCCGCCCCTGAAGTCGCCGTTCGCGGTCGTGGCTACTGCTACACATTTGTCGCAACGGCAGCCGAGGCCGACAAGGGACCGTCTCTTAATTTGTTATGAAACGGCGCAGTTAATATGCAGTTAATAAAATCAATAAATGTTTATTCTGCTGAGGAATTGTATTTACAACAAAGTAACATCAAGCATAAGGAGGTGTGTTTTAGGAATGCAATTAAATTTGCTCCTCAGTAACGTTTTGTCTCCGCGAGGGCCCGCTGATGGCGTCAAAGAGTGCACATGGCGGCTTGCCAAAAAACAGCTGATGCCTCGGCTAGTTGCTATTTTTCGTGCGTCGCCTAAAATCGAGGTCCTGCGCAGATGTCGTGATTAGCTGCAAAAATCCGATTGAAAATAATGAAGGCCACGATCCTGCAGTGATCAGCGTGGTGAAAGGTTGGTTGGTTGGTTTGTGGGGTTTAACGTCCCAAAGCAACTCAGGCTATGAGAGACGCCGTAGTGGAGGACTCCGGAAATTTCGACCACCTGGGGTTCTTTAACGTGCACTGACATCGCACAGCACACGGGCGCTTTTGCTTTTCGCCTCCATCGAAAAGCGGCCGCCGAGGCCGGGATTCGATCCCGCATCCTTGGGAACAGTAGTCGAGCGCCGTAACCACTGCGCCACCCCGGCGGGTGGCGTGGTGCGCCACCCCGGCGTGGTGAAAGCGTTTGCCACTAAAATCGACTAAATCACCAGCTTTATGAAGAGTGTCGGCGTTGTCAAACAGTGCTTACCATCAATGGCAAGACCGACGAGTAGGAGGTATGTGGTCTGCTGTTTTGTTTGTTTAAAAGAAATTACAAGAAGACTATGAAGGCTACACTACTGTGTCTGCCGACAGAGGAAAGTTTGCACTTACAGTAAGGTAGGTGGCAGCTACTAGGCAATAACTGGCAATTGCAGTGCGGGAAACGAGATCTGTCACACGAACCTCCACCACGGGGACTCATCGTGCAAGTCACTGAGACAGTCACTCCTGTGCTTCGCAGCAAGTTGACTTTGGCCACATCGGGCTCCGTTCCTGATATTCCGATGATGTTTTGATGTTGCCTGTTTAGTCTCTATAAGATACACAAACTGGGATGTTAATGCTTCCTTTGGTGTGTTCAGAGAAAGAAAATATCTTATTCAGAAATTTGTTATAGTGGCCGAGGAGAGGACGAGCTTGTTCAACTAGGTCTGGACAGGGATGTGTAGTATGTTGTATTTCGCGCCGCAGGCAGTGTGTATTAGTTGCACATTGTTGGAACGTTGTCAGTGTCTGTTCATGTTGAACGGTATCCCCCCCCCCCCCCCCCCCCCCCCCCCGCCTTTCGACAGGAAAGGCAAACACATGACGCAAGCTTGGGGCGCGATGCCGGAGGCGAGCTGGTGAACCTGCCTAATTTCCGTAGTCTTATTATAAACAAGGGGCCCACCAGTGAGGTGTGCAGATTACCTCGAAGGCGAAGAATGTGTCCTAGTTTTCAAGTGCCATCATGCAGTCTGTGTTGTGTTCCAAAAAGATGTTCATTTTGCACACATTCCTCATTCTATTACCATTCCATATTGTGTGCAGTACGTACAGTCGTGAGCGAAAGTGGAGAGACCGCCGCTGCGGCGGCGGGAGCAGTTGCGGGGCCGCCTCACGGCGCTGCTATCTCGCCGCGCTCGCTCGCTGCGAGAGTGCCCCGAGTGACGACAAACTTCCCCCTCGCTCTCGCGCGCGTGCTTATCACGACTGATAAATTCCTAGTGCGGATTTCGGCTACTCTGAACAGTCTCGTCGAAGAGTAGTGTGAAAAGTGTATAGTTCCCGAAGGGAAAATAGTGGCATCTGCTCCCACTGTCGGCGCGCTTCGGCGGTAACGCCGTCGGTGGCTTGCCTGCCTAATCAGTCAGCGGCTGGCACGCTACAAGAAAAAAAAATGTACGGGAAACTTTGCTCGAGCCTTGAGAAGCCACTTTTCAGGCGTGATTTTTTTCTTCAATCTGTCAATAGCCGTGAGAATGCGAAGTTGGGATCGCGGGAGAAACACAGAAAAGAGCTGTTCTTCGAGAACTTATGCATCCGCATAATGAAAGCACGTGTGAAATGCAAGCTGAGCATTGATGTTGGGCCTTAATTGTGTTGCAAAATTAGCATAATTTCGACCCTTCACTGTGTCAAATGGGCACAGGGTATCTTTACTGAAGTTATTGGTTATGCGCGTGAATGGTGACGGCCTTTTGATATCAGTTCTCTGTAAGAGTGCTCACTATGCACGGAGTCATGTTGCACGTTTGTGAGTCTGATGCGCGCGATTTGTGATGTCCATTAGCGACTGGTGCACATGAAATGAAACTCGCGCAGTAACGGAACAAGCGGACGGAAACGGGGCGTCAAACCACTTGGCTCCAGAGTGGTAAAGGGAAGTTTGATTTTAGTTTTAAAAATATTTCGCGTTTTCTCCATGCTGATAAAAATAGTAATGTTTTTATCTGCAGTTGGGAACTCGTCTCTGTGTTTTTTCTCGTCTAATGCACCTAATAGTAAATTCCCGTCGGCGATCTGGAACAAGCTTGTTTTGCTTCATTAAACGGAAAGCGCGTTTCTAAGAAGGATTTGGATTCAGATGACGAGTTCTGAATGGCTGCTGCCACGCCTGGAAGTATTTCTGCTTCTTCGTTTGCTGTGTTGCTCCAGATCGTACTTGGGGCAAAGTGGAGACACACCGCTTGAACTGCGAGAAAACTGCTTGGCAGCGTCATCTCACGGTCTGTGTCTATGTGCATAGTGCGTCCTTTTAAATATTGCTCTCCTGTTCGCATAAAAATTTCCACGAGGCAGAGCGGTTGTATACAGAAACGAAAAGGTACGGCTCTATATTCTCATGGCGAGAGACCGTCTGGTCGAGCCAGCCGCCTTATATCACTCGATCCTTATTGTGAGCCCTTTCCGCGGCGAAGCTGAAGATCAGATTGCTTGGTATTGAGTGCATGTTTGCGGAATAGGCTCGGCGCGCTGGCAGAAGAAACATGCGCCTCCCACACGAGTCCTGATTGATTTGATACAGCGAACACATCAGAAGGAAAACGCAAGGCACTCGGGCTCCCCGCTTCATACACCCCCTTCAAATAAGTTACCACAAAATGCCAGGCACTCACAATATTTTTATTGCCTTGAAAACAAAAATTAAAGCAATGGTGCTCTAATACTTCGTAAATTGACCATTCACGGAAGTTACATGATCTGTACGGCGCGGCTTAGACTCGTGTAATGCCGGCACAACGCTCTCGTTCTCCTGCAGCCTGTCCCATTCCTGTTGCACGGCACTGCACAGTTCATCTGATGTAGCCGTGCGTAAATTCCGGGCTGCCAGTTCCTTTTAAATCATCCCCCACACATTCTCAATCGGGTTTAGGTCAGCACCTGCTGGTGGCCACTCCAGTGTGCGGATTCCCAGCTGGTTGAGAAGTGTGCCCACGGCGCGAGCTGTGTGCAAAAGGCTCCGATCCTGCTGAAACAGGGAGAAGCCGTCGCTGAAGGGCCCACCAAGCACATGGGGGATCAGCTCCTGCTCAATGATGTTAGCGTATGCGGGTCCGTTGAAGCGGCCGTCAGTGCGCACGAGGGGGCCCAGGCCATCCTTGCTGATGCAACCCCACACGTTCACAGTGCACCTGCCACTTGAGAGCACACTTGACGTGTACTCTGGTAGATATCTGTAAAACAAGAGCGCGGACGGAGGTGACGAAGAGAACAAAAGAGGTTTATCCGATCTCTTTAGACCACAAAAAACCGAATGTTATATTACAAACCTATATAGAGAAATATCTGATATTTTACAACCTAAAATCCAGACCTTAACTCTTTTTTTTTGCAAACGGATACTGCATAAGGGCCGGTATTGAATAAGAGAAGATGAATTACACCGCTACCGCTGTGACAGACCATAGCCATTGAAAACAAAGAAATGTGAGAATTACATTATTTTGAAGCAATGGCACAAATGACTGAAGGGCGCATAATTTAACGTCAGTGCTCAACTCGTTTTATGACATGTGCTAACGTTTACGCGTTTGTAATATTACAGAAAGAAAACAATATTAGACCCGCAATTCTGCTAAGTATGCGTATCGAATTGGATTCCCAGCATCGGAGAAACGGTTTTCGCATACCTGCAGTTGAAGGGGCGCCAGACCTTCTGCTGCTGGTCCCACCGACTGGAGAAAGTACTCTCTTCTGAAAATACAACCTCCCTCCAGTCGGTGGTTGTCCAGTGCTGCACGGCTTGTGCAAATTGGAGCCGCTGAAGCTTTTGCCTGCTTGTAAAGTATGGCTTCTGGGCCGCAACAGAGTTGCTTAAGCCTGCTTCTTTGAGGCGTCTTCGTATTGTGGATGGTGACACCTGAAGACCCAATGCTTCACGTATCTCGCCTTAAGTAATGAAGGGGTCTGCCACAACAGCTGCGACGATCAGCTGATCCGTCTCTTCGTGGGTGGTCCGTGGTCGACCACTGCGCTCCGCGTCATCAAGTCAGCCACCTTCATCCCGGTATGCATGTAAAGCTAGATTTACGGCATTCCTCGAACGGCCAGTAATCCGGCAATTTTCACGATGCGAAGTGCCCTGCAAGCTCAGTTCGACGATTCGTCTTCGTTCGGCGACAGGCACCGGCGGCGACATACTTGCAAAAGACAGAGCTTAGCATGAACCATGATCACGTGGGAATCGCCAGCACCAAGTGAAAGCTGAGTGATGGTTCAGAAAGCGCAGTTCTTGGACGCAGAAGCTTCGCCGCGATAGCGGCTCACGATAGGGATCGATGGATAAAACGGTCTCCCAGTGCCCTGTTTCGCCATCAAAATGCTTGAACCTGTAGTTTCCTTGTCACTTAAAGCGACTATGTTGCGGCCGTGTTTCAATTTGGACCAAAATGTAGGGAATCTTGGCCGTAGTTGTGCAAGGCTCAGAATTTCGGTAATGCAAATTTACCGCACGCTCGCACGCATTTGCAATATTAGCCTACGAAGGACAACTATCCCTGATATGCATGGATAGGGCCTCGTTAGGGACAACGGACACCTACGAGAACAAGATTTCCTTCTACTACTTATTTTCATCGCACGCCATGTTACCCATTTCCGAGTGGCTGCTACAATTCCCAAAGTTACCTCTCCGCCACGGTGACTCAGTGGTTCGCTCGACTGCTGAGCCCTAGGAGGCAAATTCGATCGTGCCGCGTTCGATGGAGGCAAAACTTAAGGCGCCTGTGTACCGTGCGATGTCAGCGGTCGTTATACAATTACAGGTGGTCAAAATTATCTAGAACAGTCAACTACGTCGTCCCTCGTAGCCCGAGTTGATTTGGGACATTAAACCGAATAAAACCGTAAGCTGCAACAGTTACCAACCGCAGCAAACATCCTCATTCAATGGCGAATCGTTTTGTGTTACCCGATGATCGGAAACAGCGATTTTTCAATTCGATTGCTGTATAGACAGGAACCGCAGCTCTGTCTTTGTAGTCCTTCCAAAACGCGTCATCATGCAACTGCTGTCATCAGAACGTCCGAGTTACTTGACGCTGTAATTTATGACACGACACTCTTCTGCAGATTCAGCAGAATGCATACCGAGCTCTCAGTTATCGGGAATAAAGTTTAAAAAATCTTCTCACGTCTCATAGCACCCTAGTAAACTGTGCGCCGCTTCGTAAAGAAACCTGCCTTCAACGCGAATCATTTCACATGCCCGCAACCTAAAGAAATAAAATTAGCATTTCAAGAAACAACACTACTAACTCCAAGGGGGAATTGTTTCTCTTCTTTTCAAGAATTCACCGGTTTTGTCAGCCAGCCCTTGCGGTAGTGTCCCATTCATTTACACTGTACCCAAAAAAAAGCTTATCATAGGTGCTAAGAAAATAACAGATAATGTTCTGTGCGTTTTGGTCTGTAGTACCTTCTAAGCTTACAAAAAAAAGACCTGTCCCTCATGGACATGGTGAGCTCTGTTACGTACATAGTGAGCTCTGTTACAAAGAACTGATATCAAAAGGCCGTCACCATTCACACGCATAACGAATAACTTCAGTAAAGGTACCCTATGCCCATTTGACACTGTGAAGGGTTGAAACTATGCTAATTTTGCAACACGTAAGGCGCAACATCAAGGCTCTGCTTGCATTTCACAAGCGCTCTCATTATGCGGATGCATTAGTTATTGAAGAACAGCTGTTTTCTGTGTTTTTCCCGCGATCCCAACTTGGCATTCTCACGGCTGTTGACCGATTGAAGAAAAATATCAGGCCTGAAAAGTGGCTTCTCAAGGCTCGAGCAAAGTTTCCCGTGCATTTTTTTTTCTTTTCTTGTAGCGTGCCAGCCGCCGACTGATTAGGCAGGCAAGCCACCGACTGCGTTACCGCCGAAGCGCACCGACAGTGGGAGCAGCTGCCACTATTTTCCCTTTGGGAACTATACGCTTTTCACACTACTCTTCGACGAGACCATTCAGAGTAGCCGAAATCCGCACTAGGAATTTATCAGTCGTGATAAGCACTCGCGCGAGAGCGAGGGGGAAGTTTGTCGTCACTCGGGGCACTCTCGCAGCGAGCGAGCGCTGCGAGATAGCAGCGCCATGGGGCGGCCCCGCAACTGCTCTCGCCGCCGAAGCGGTGGTCTCTCCACTTTTGCTCACGACAGTACAAACCATTTCAATTGAAAGACCAGTTTGCGCGAAAGATGCGTTTTCTGATTATTTGTTAAAACGACTTGGAAAATTAATTCTAAGGTCAAAAGTAGGTGACAATTATGTAAAGGTGTACTTATCACATGTTTATGGTGTATGAAAGAGCGCTGAACAAGGGCTGAGGGGGAGCCTGCTTGCAAGCCGAGCCCACATTTCGATTTTGGCTAACAAACCAAGGTTCCTCCTCAACCCTTGTTTACTGCTGTTTTGTATTGACCAGCCATCTTATTTCTCTCGTTCTACCATGTTTATGGTGTAAAAAATTTTTTTGAATGCTCATGTTTTAGCTGCCTCTATTGTCTTCAAGCTGCTCAGCATTCCCCTTGCAGTTTTAGACGTTTTATTAGTGTACATAACATCTGTTCACATATTGCCTTAACAATGCATGTGTGATGCTTCGTTCTTTTATTGTGACTAGAATTTTGTAATCATTCAGCAGTCATTCTGGGCACTGCAGCCTAGTATTTTTACACCATTTTTCTAGCAGCTGTTACAGCATTTAGCACTGCGAGTAAGATCACAAGTAGTATACCATCCAGCTGGCATTTTTATCTCTGCTATGAAAGCGTTTTGCACACTGCACCATGCATACAGTACCTATTTATTACAATTGGCGGAGGTGCCGGAAACGATCCCATCCAAACTGGAACTGCGAAGCCGTACACTACCCTCTACAACCGCCATGCAAGACGAGTCCACTTCTACGCTACCGGCCGTTCCACCCACGATCATGTGTTCTGGCGTCGTGCGCCAGCGTGACCCTTGCCTCTTCAGTGGCACGGCCGACCAAGATGTCGACGACTGGCTGTCATCGTATGAAAGAGTAAGCAGCTACAACAAGTGGGATGACTCATACAAGCTCAGTAACGTCATATTCTATCTGACGGACGTGGCGAACCTCTGGTTTCGCAACCATGAGGCTGACCTGTCATCCTGGTCGACATTTAAAAAGAATTTCGCGGAAGTGTTTGGCCGCCCGGCAGTGCGTAAGCTTCGTGCCGAACAACGTTTACACGATCGTGTTCAGCGCGCTGATAAGACCTTTACCAGCTACATAGAAGACATCGTTGATCTCTGCAAACGAGTCGACCCGGCCATGCCGGAAGCGAACAAACTCCGCTACATCCTCGAGGGTATTTCTGAGGACGCCTTCCAAATGCTGGTAGCGAAAGATCCCACCAGCGTTAGTGAACTCGTGAAGCTTTGCCAGAGCTACGACGAGCTCCGCAAGCGGCGCGCTTCTAGGCGCCGCTCCAGTGTGTGCGACGAAGGCGTATCCGCATTAGCCCTGGGTGGTTCGCCAACTTCTGAAAGGAGCCCACTGAATCAACAGATCAAAGATTTTATTCGTGAAGAGGTCGCACGTCAAATCTCACTCCTTCCCCATTTTCAAGACTCGGGCCGCTTCGTTCCTGAACTGGCTCCATCCTTGGCCCCTACTATACGCCGTGTCGTGCAAGAACACGTCGCTGATGTCTTGCCGTCCAACCCCGTGCTGCCGCCCGTGACGGCACCTCTCACGTATGCCCAAGTAACGGCTAGGCCACCACCTTCGCCCACGTCTGGCTCCTATGTGCAGGTCCCTGCCTACCGTTCACCGCCGCATGCTGAGCCTTCGTTCCAAGCCCCACCCTCAAGGTCCCGCCCACATCCTATGAAACCTTGGCGTACTACGGACAACCTTCCGATTTGCTATGCCTGCGGTTGGCCGGGCCATGTTGCACGCCTTTGTCGCCAGCGCCTCCAACCGTCACAGCCTGACATTCGACTTTACCCGTACGATACCGACTCACGCTCGCAAATGATTCCGCCCGGTTCTCAATTTGTCTCACAAGATCGCCAAACCTATGCCACTCGTCGATCACATTCTCCTCGGCGCCGATCGGTTTCTCCAATGCTGCGACGTTCTACCAGCACCGTTGAGGGAAACTAACAGTCTCAGTTCCGGGGGCAAGAACTGCGCTTGTTTCGAGTTCCTCAAGTCCTCCGTGTCGTCCCGCTAATGTTATCAAAGTTTCTGTAGAAGGCGCCACAGTTCTCGCTCTCGTCGATACCGGTGCAGCCGTCTCCGTCATCAGTGAAGCGCTCTGCCGTTGAATTCGCAAAGTGACCACTCCGATTTCCGACTTTTCGCTCCGCACCGCCTCATCACAGCACATTCAACCCTCCGCATCTTGCACAGCCCGTGTGCTCATTCAAGACGTCTTGTACCCCATCGAGTTTATTGTTCTGCCGAACTGCTCGCATGATATCATCCTCGGATACGATTTTCTATCGACTCATCAAGCCGTTATTGACTGTGCTCGTGCGCAAATTGCCTTCGCCCCCTCTGTGATGCCTCCTTCTGTGATACCCCTCTCTGCACTGCAAAACGTCTCCTCGCCCATGACACCGACATTCCTGCGTTCTCTGCTGCCCTCGTACCATTGTCTTGTGAGTGGGTAACTCCTTTGACTGCGATTTTTACACCTTCCGAAGCCGCCTCCCGTCATCCCTGCCTCCTTTTTCCGTTCGCAGTTCTCGAAATTCAAGACGGCAAGAGTGCACTTTACGCCTCCAACCCATTTTCTTGCCCAGCAGTCCTGCTCCGTGGCAAATGCATTGGACGTCTTGAAGAGCTTGATCCCGGTCATATCACCACTCTTGCTGACTCAACCCCCTCCTTCGACGTTAGTCTGTGCTCTTACGATGTTGCGACCGCTTCGACGCCCTCCGACGTTTTACAACATGCTATTGATGCTGATCTTCCACTTGCGCAACGTGATCAACTTGTCGCCCTCTTGCAGAACTTCGCTTCTTCATTCGACCTTCCTGAAACTGACTTGGGCCGCACGTCTGTCGTAGAGCACACCATCGACACCGGCAAAACCGCACCTTTGCGCAAGCGCCCCTAGCGTGTGTCGGCTTCGGAGCGCCAAGTAATTGCTGATCATGTGGACGACATGCTCCGCCGTGGTGTCATTCGGCCATCCCACAGTCCCTGGGCGTCTCCAGTTGTGTTGGTACCTAAGAAAGATGGCTCCTTCCGGTTTTGCGTCGACTACCGCCGGCTCAACAAGATCACGCGCAAGGACGTCTATCCTCTGCCACGCATCGATGACGCACTGGACTGCTTGCAGGGCGCCGAGTTTTTCTCCTCGTTGGATTTATGATCTGGCTACTGGCAGGTGCCAATGGATGACGCTGACCGCTCTAAAACTGCCTTCATCACACCAGATGGATTATATGAATTCAACGTCATGCCCTTTGGGCTTTGCAACGCCCCGGCCACATTTGAACGCCTCATGGACACTGTGCTTCGTGGATTCAATTGGCGAACCTGTCTTTGCTATCTCAATGATATCGTAGTCTTTTCTACCGATTTTCAATCCCACCTGCTCCGACTGAAGGACGTTCTCACTTGTCTCGCTACCGCCGGCCTCCAACTGAATCTGAAGAAGTGCCGCTTTGCTGCTCGCCGACTAACTATTCTAGGTCATGTCATTTCTAAGGATGGCATTCTTCCCGATCCCACCAAACTTCGTGCAGTTGCCGAATTCCCACGCCCAAAATCACTGAAGCAGCTACGAAGTTTCATCGGCCTGTGCTCCTACTTTCGCCGCTTCATCCTAAATTTCGCCTCTATTATTGCTCCTCTCATCCAGCTCCTCTCCGGCAGCTCCGACCTCTCCGCATGGACACCTGCTTGTGATGACGCCTTCAACATTTTACGCCGTCTTTTGGTTTCGCCTCCCATCCTCCGCCACTTCGACCCGAATGCGCCAACTGAGATTCACACTGACGCTAGCGGTATTGGGATAGGCGCCGTTCTCACCCAACGCAAACCTGGTATCCGAGACTATGTGGTGGCGTACGCAAGCCGCACCTTGACCAAGGCAGAGTCAAATTATTCTGTAACGGAAAGAGAATGCTTGGCCATTATTTGGGCCATCGGCAAATTCCGTCCGTATATCTATGGCCGACCATTTTATGTGGTCACTGATCATCACGCTCTGTGCTGGCTGGCGTCCCTCAAGGACCCGTCCGGCCGCCTTGCTCGCTGGGCTCTTCGCCTCCAAGAGTATGACATTCGTGTCATATATCGCTCAGGCCTCAAGCATACTGACGCGGACGCTCTTTCGCGCTCACCGCTGCCTCCCTCTTCGTTGTCTGATGAGATCTGCGCCTACGATTTGTCTTTGCTTGCCACTATCGACATGGCCACGGAACAGCGGCGCGACCCGTGGATATCTACACTTCTGGACTTTCTTTCAAGTCACTCTCCAGGTCATTTGTCTAGGGCGCTTGCCCGCCAAGCTCACCATTTTTCAATTCGTGACGAGCTGCTCTATCGCCGAAATTATCTTTACGACGGAAGGAAGTGGCTTTTAGTCATCCCCCGTCATCTCCGCGCCGAAATTTGTGCTGCTTTCCATACTGATCCCCAGTGCGCCCACGGCGGAGTGTTGAAAACCTACATGCGCTTGCGTCTACGCTTCTTCTGGCGTGGAATGTACCGCTTTGTCCGCCATTTTGTCCGCTGTTGCCAGTCTTGCCAACGCCGAAAAACTCCCCTCAAGTCTCCTGCTTCGTTGCAGCCATTGCCCTGTCCTGCCCGTCCGTTTGATCGTGTCGGCATAGATCTATACGGTCCCCTTCCTACAACTTCAGCTGGAAACCGCTGGATTATCGTGGCAGTGGATCATCTGACCCGCTACACTGAGACATCATCACTGCCCTTTGCTTCCGCACGCGACGTGGCTGCCTTTATTCTGAAAAACCTGGTTCTTCGCCATGGGGCCCCTCGCGAACTGCTCAGTGACCGCGGACGCGTTTTCTTATCGGACGCTCTTGAGGCTCTCCTGAAAGAATGCCGCATCATACACCGCACCGCTACCTCGTACCACCCTCAGACGAATGGACTGACAGAACGTTTCAACCGCACTCTCAGCTGGCTATGTACGTGAACACCGACCATTCCAATTGGGACCAAGTTCTACCGTTTGTTACTTACGCATATAACACCGCGGCACAGACCACTACTGGATTCTCTCCATTCTTTCTCCTTTACGGGCGCGAGCCACCCTGTACCATGGACACAGTTTTTCCCTACCGCCCTGACGTTTCCGAATCTGCCCCGCTATCCGATGCCGTCACATACGCAGAAGAATGAAGTCAGCTCGCCCGCTCTCTAACAACAGAAAATCAGTGGCAACAAAAATACCTTCGTGATACCGGCGAAGCTTCGTCATATCTCCCGAACTCTCTGGTGTGGCTCAGGGTGGCCTCCACAATCCCTGGCCTTTCAAAGAAATTTCTTGCTCGCTACCACGGGCCATATAGGGTCCTCCAGCAAACATCTGCAGTCAACTACGTAGTTGAGCCCGTCACGCCCTCTGCGGACTTGCGTCACCGTGGTCGTGAAACAATTCACGTGAACCGATTGAAGCCATTCTATGACCCTGCTGTGCTTTCCGCGCCATAAGTCGCCAGGATGGCTCCTTTTTTTTACCCGGGGGGAAAATGTACTGTGATAGTCAGCACTTCAGCCATCGACATGCACCAGTGCGTTGTGCGACGAAGACAAGAAGTACGCTGGGCTCGCCGTTGCAAGGTCCTCTCCTCACAGCTCTCCATCTGAGCGTCAATAAACGCCCTATTACAATAGATTCAATATGTTGAAAGGAAGCGGACTCTTTGAGCCCAATAATTATTCTGCAATATACATGTCATTGTTGTATGGTCATTGTACATCAGGGTAAGTTTGCTGGTATGTATAGTGTCTCTTTCTCAATAAAAACACTCGAGTTAAATGGAGCGGCCAATAAATAAGTGCTTCTACTTAGTATATGTGGCAGTAAAAAAATCTTAAGTGCCATTTTCTGATTCCAATAAGCGTCAGGACATGTATTACCTTGCCATAACGCTACGCTTTTCGGTTTAAGCATGTTTACCACACAGCTAGTGACCACAGCCAACTGTGCCAGGCTGCAAGGTGATAGCAGAGAAGGGACAGCAAGTTGGGTCTGGGATGACTTGGCATTGGTGTAAGCAGCCATGACTCCAGTGGGTAGTCACTGTCTCCTGCATAACCAAACAATGACGTCCACTTACGTCCGCCTTTTGCATGTTCTAGTATACAATCAAAATCCGTACCAACTAGCCCAGAATGAGGCGGTAAACATTCACAGGAATATTGGCAACGTGTCACAGGGCTATTCAAGCAAGCATCATTGTAAGGACAGCCTTGTAGCTTCAGAGTGATATAAAAAAATATGTTAAGATTACATGCATGACAAGCGCAACGGTTTCTTAGGCAGTAAAGAGATCTCAAACATTGAATATTTGGTTGCTGCTGCCATAACACTAAATTTGTTTATTAACATGCATTCATATGCATAACTAGCCCTTCTTATGCATGCAGCTTCAACGAATTCAGACAATCGATCACTCTCCGGAATACAAGTCAGTTTCTCTGCAAGGCTCGTTCCAAGCAAAAGGTCTCGTCATCACACAAAACTCTTCTAGGTCTTGCTGAAACGAAAAGAAGCAGGCGCTTTTTGCAGCGTACTCACACTTTCGAGTAGCGACCGTGTCGTAGGGAGGGAGCGTAACGAATGGGGGCAAGGCACTACGATCCCTAGTCTATTCGTCCTGTAGTTTACATATAAAGGGGAGGTATATACAGCTATTGAACTTTCGTCAGGTCTCGCTGGGTAATCTCGAAGACAACAGCTGGAAAGAAACGAGAACATTCCTCTGTTCGTTTCTTAGCATTGCGAGAGGGGGAACGAGTCCTTTTGGTTAGAAAACAAGACTTGCAGAAAAGCCAACTTACAGCAAGTGGTCGATTGCACATATTAATGCATATAAACAAGGTAGTTCGATAACTGACACGGGTTTTTTACAGTTTACCTAAGAAAACGTCGCAGGCGTTCAGCAGGCCTTCGTTCACCTTTCGGCGCACAAGAGCACCGCTAAGCGAGCGCGTTGTTTGGAGGCCTTGGTCCCCCGGGGCAGCGAGGGTGAAACGTGCGTATGTTCGCGTCGCAGATCTGTAATAAAATAGGCATAATACAAGTTTACAATGACGTTCCGAACTCATAGCCAAACACACGCAGTCAAAACCAAAATCTACTCAATACTGTGATGTTCACAACGTAGAAACCCTTGCCTAGCGACTTCTTTCCATATCGCACCGTCGCGCCTTGACGACAATCAGCGTTCCGCCCGATGGCCTCCGCTGTCGGCGCACGCACCTTCTGATCGATGCCTATGCGATGCAAACGTTGTTACGTTCCCGACGCAACTTGGCAGCCCCCGATAGCAAAAAAAAAAACGCGGTGCGCATCCAGCCGCTGTGACTGCGCACTCGCCCGTGAACCGCCGTTCAGCGATTTTCGTCGGCAATCGCCGCACAGTCACTCCACGTTCTGCTGGTTTCCGAGTTGAACAGAGTTGGAACTAGTCCGGTACGTCAAACGCGTCTTCGAGCTCCCTCCTACGCCGCGGATCGCACCGGCACAACCGTCACACAGCCAGCGCATCGCAAGGAACACAGCCGCCATTTTCGCTCAACTGAAGTTGACTGGTTTTGGAGTTACCTCGTCTCGCTCACAATTTCAGTCAATATTCAACGCATGGGTAACGTCACCACTTTAGTGTTGTTGATCACGTAATCGCAGTCACCGCTGAGATCAGTGATGACGCAAAACTTCAATATGGCCGCCGACCAATAGGAGCGGGGCAAGTTGAGCGGTTTGAGACTGGTTTTGTATTGACAGCGTTACAGAATTCCCCCCCCCTGGCGTGGTGACAGGGCCCGAACTATGCTGACTCCACTCTTGTCGCTCGCTGTCGCCTTCGCAAGTGTGGCTCCCTACAGCGGACGCACACTCCTCGTTGTTCTGCCCTGGGTGATCACAACTCGTGGGCTGCGCAGTTTCCCTGATCGGCACTTCGTTTTTCTGCGTGGCCTGCTCTATCATACAGCTGATTTCGTAAACCGCAATTTTGTTATTTCCTCGGTCGCTTCCATCTCCACCACGCTCTACACAAGCTTCTGCGTTTGACTCGAGAGGCGGTTCAGTTACTGTCAGCTCCTCACTTTCATTTTATGAAACCGGATTACTTACAGCTAAGTGGGGCGGCGTGCAGTTTACCTCGCTTGACGGCATCACTGCGGATTTTTCATCTTTCGAGCCGACGCTAACCGTCTCCGCTAATAGTGGCTCCGCCAAGGTAACCCGATACTCTTCTGTTCGAGGTTTGGTCTGCTCTCTGCTGCGGTCGCGTAGCTCGGCCACTTCCCCAAGCTATAGTTCACACTCTGGTACCTTTGAATTTTCAGGCTCACTTGTGTACATGGTCTCTATCTCAGCATGCTGTGTCTCCGATCATTTCTCATTGCTTGACAACATCTCCGGAACTACAGCCTTTGCAGCAAGCTCCCGAGCTCTAGATCTGGTGAAGGCTAATACGCTACCTTCTCAAACACAAGCCCCATTACACGCAGGAGGGGATCGGACTTGTTTCAAAAGAGGTACGGGTACTGACGAGGAAGCACAGATGACACCGCAGCTTCTGTCGTAAGTGCACCGAAAGGCCCCCATATAAGCACTTTGGCGATGGGCAAAGGCACGCTGAGCTTCCACGGCTTTTTTGATCCACGCGCACTCACCCGTGAACATGTCTAGTGCTGTGCAAGAGGGGTGAACCACATCCATAGTAGCCGCAGAATAACGAAGCGCTCGGCACTTTTTCCCGTTCACGAGAAGGTCTCGAGTGTATTGTTTGAGAAGCCTCATGTTCTCATCAGTGGCGCATAGCGACAAGAACACGATCTTCGTTTTTGTTTCTGGACACTGAGCCGGAAAGTGACCCGGCTTCTGGCATGTATAACAGAGGCGCGATTGCTTTGCCTCGAATCTCTTTTTTTGTGTTCGACTTCCGCTAACACCGTCTCCTTATGTTCGGCCGGGCTGCTTTCACTCGCATCCGCACCACGTTTATTCTCCTTGCCTTTAGAGCCAAGGAACACAAACGTGGTGCGGATGCGTGAACAACTTCGGACTCTCAAACTTTGAGCAGAATTCCCCCTTTTGACGATCCTTAGCTCCATGAGCCCGACGCGTCACATACTCTTCAGCTAGCTAGGCTGCTTTATCCACCGTACTAACGTCTGGCCTATCCAAGACCCAGTGCCACACATTCTCGGCTAACCGACTTTAATACTGTTCCAGCCCGAAACACTGCAGAACAGCACCTTATCGTGGTCACCATACGCTTTTTCTTCTTTGAGCCACTCATAAACGTTTGACATAAGCTAGTAGGAAAATCTGTATAAGACTAACTTTTGCTTTTCTCACACCCCCGAAACTTCCCCTGGAAAGCTTTTGCTGGCAGCCTTCACTTTTTTAGCAGACTCCATTTCATCATCATCATCATCAGCCTGATTATACCCACTGCAGGGCGAAGGCCTCTACCATATTCCTCCACTTAACCCGGTTCTGTGCTAACTGCATCCACTTGACCCCTGGGAACTTCTTAGTCTGATCCGCCCACCTAACTTTCTGCCGCCCCCTGCTACGCTTTCCTTCCCTTGGAATCCAGTTTGTTACCCTAAGCGACCATCGATTATCATCTCTTCGCATTACATGTCCTGCCTATGTCCAATTCTTCTTGTTAATTTCCACTTGAATGTCGGTAACTTATTTCTCTGACCCACTCTGCACGCTTCCTATCTCTTAATGTTACCCCTACCATTTTTCTTTCCATAGCCCTCTGGGTTGTCCTGAACTTAAATAGAACTCTCTTGGTTAGCCTCCACGTTTCAGCGCCATAGGTGAGTACTGGTAAGATGCAACTGTTATATACTTTCCTCTTTAGCGCTACCGGTAAGCTGCTAGTCATAATCTGCGAGTGCTTGCACAATGCGCTCCATCCCAATCTTATTCTTCTTGTTATTTACTTTTCATGGTCCGGTTGTGCGGTTACTACCTGTCCTAAGTAAGTAATCCTAAGTAATTAAGACTCGATTTCACTTTGTCGAAATCCTCTGCATTCACTTTTTTCAAGTGAGCGATTATGTCTGCCGCCTCACCGAAGCAAGCTCTGTGGTAACGTTTCGCGAGAAATTCCTTGCTTCTCGCACGTTCGTTCGAAGTTAACCAGGAACCAACCAATGTCCTCTCCAAACTTAAACGGCCGCATCAGGTCGCTCATTTTGAACAGTTCCCGCTCTCCTGCACCGTGAGCCCGACTTGCACTACGAGCGCGTACCGTCCCTAAATCGAGACGTTTCATATCCAAACTGAGTTGACGCTCCTCTCTCTCCCGTCGTTCCTTACGTTCAAGTTCACGTTCCTCTTTCTCTTGACGTTCCCTACGTTCACGTTCTTCTTTCTCTTCAAGTTTCCTAGGTTCACGTTCACGTTCCTCTTTTTTTTTTTTTTGAAGTTTCTTACGTTCACGTTCATGTTCTTCTTTCTCTTGAACGTTCCTACGTTCAAGTTCCTCAATAATCTTAAGGCACTCTAAAAGCTCGTCATCGTCAGCTTCCAACGCAAGCATAGCCTTTAGCACTTCTAGTTTTCTGAGTTTGTCTGACAAATAAAGACCCAACTTCTTCGCAAGCTCCAGCAATTTCGGCTTGCGCAACGACTTCAAATGTATGGCTGTACCGAGTGCTGCCTTCTCTACTGCCCACTATTGCCTTGCTGCAAATTAACTCAGCAGCAACAACAACACAATACCAACTCTGTTTTCATCGCTAGCAAAAGCCTAGCAAAACTCAAAAATAGAAGGTCCCGCCCTCTCCAAACCTCGCAGCCAAGAATCCAGCGCAGTCGTTCCGTTGAAGGCAACCAGTCAAAACACAGGGCTCGTTGCACTTTTCCCCGCTTGCCGTTGAGCTGCATGTTGCACGGTCGCGCTTGGGACATCCCAGCGCTGCCTACCAGTTGTTACACCACGTTGAGGCCTGGCTCATCTCACCGACCACAGTCACGGCTTGGTCATCCCACCGCTGCCACCAGTTGTTGGATGTGGCTCGAGGCCCCATCGGTAGCATGGGCCTGTGGCTCCGTGCCTCGGCGGAAGGCCTCCGTGGTCCCGGCAGAGACGAGGCGTTGACTAACAAAACCAACGTTTAATTCAGCATCACGTAGAAGCGGGCAGAGAAGCAGGCCAGGAGAGAAAATTGACACGCTCGCAAAGCAGGTCTCTGGCGTCGTCTATCGAAGTATCTCTGAAGTCTCTCCTCACAGCAGAAACAGCTGCTGCTTTTTTTACGCTCGTCAGTTCTGATGAAAGAGAGAAGAATTCATGTTAAAGCAAGTTCTGAAGACTCACGCGGTGTAGTGACAAACTCTTCCACCTCCTGTTGACGGGCGAGGGCGACACTCTCTCCCTCGAACGCCGGGATTTATCCAGCGTTTGCTCACAGACGCACGCACACATATGACCGCAAGTGTAGCTCCAAAACGTCGGAGCATGTTCTCGGGAGGAAGCGTTGGGCGGCCGATTGCACTGCGCTGAAATGGCTGAAATGCTCGTTGCTTCTGATGCACTGGCATTCGCTGACTTACGCTGCGGCCGTGTCAGCTGTCCACATGGCGGTGGCGTATTTAACAGCTCTTAGCTTCCACGGCCACATTCTGCGCTCGTATGAGAGCTTTAATGCAGGAATGCATTAACAGCTTCATTTTCTCCTCTCATTGTCGCTTGGTACGGTTACATCAAGAGGAAATCAGCATCATATATGGGTTCGCTATTACTACTGCAATTAAACCAAAGGAAATATAAATAATGAAAGAATAGCAACCACTTTCGGCCAAGAGAATGCTGCAGCAACCCCTACTGTTTCAGATTAGTTATTACAATCTTATGCAAAGTCCAGTGTCTCGCTTACTAGTAGCTTACAGTTAATCGCCACGATAAGCTATCAGCGTTACTAAGACTGGGGCCTAATTTCAAATTCAGTGAAGCTCACGAAGGAAAGCAAAAATCTACATAAATGGCACCTTGTGGAGAGTTTTTGTCTGCTTAGGAAAGCGCGATATTGTCAGTATACTTAAGGCCAAACAGTTGCTTCTTAAAACGCTGCATCTCTTGATGATTGGGCAACGTGCCAATTCCTAGTGGCGCTTTGTTTCGTTCGAGTCCGCGTTCGTTACCTTTCTCGCTACGCGCTACTAGTGGCCACGCTTCTCTCTTCAGATGTGATAGGTTTTGTACGTCTGACTTGCCAGTCGTGAACATCGAATATCTACAGATATGCTTCTGCCCAAGCTAGAGTTCTTTTTTGCTTGGTTTATGGTTTATGGGGTTTAGCGTCGCAAAGCGGCCGAGGCTATGAAAGACGCCGTATAGTGGAGGACTCCGGAAATTTCGACCATATGGGCTTCTTTAATGTTCGCTGACAATGCACAGCACACGGACGCCCAGCTTTTCGCCTCCATCAAAAGTAGCCGCCATGGCAGTTCTCCTTTGAGTTCTCTGACATACGCAAGACATTCAAAACGTCGCATACGTTGAAATTAGGTTTAATTCAAAACTAGCGCTTAAACCTTGCATATGACGTGAGAGATGGAAAAAAAAGTGTAGGGTGGGGAGAGGGGACGAGCTTGCATTAGACCACTCACTTTGGTTGCGGTTATCAAGCAGCAGCTAACATATAAAATGAAAAATGTTTATCTCTATGTGAGCACAGGTCCATAATGTTCTCCACTTGAATACTTTTGATCCGTACGTCGAGAGCACAAAACAGCGCAGTAGATATTGCCAAATCAATCTTCACAGAATTTTAACCACCCTGCGACATTTTTTCCGTTGAAAAAACAATTGCTGATCAGAATTGAGGTTCTTCTGAGCGTTCAAGCTGCAGTTTCGTTGCGAGGTCAGGCCGTCTCGTTGCCATTACGCCTCGTTTTTCTGTTTGGAACTGGGCACGAAGGAAGACGGCGAAGACGTCCGTTGTACACGATATACTTCATGCGTATCGAAGCAGCACGGTTTTCAACGCAGGCAAAAAAGAAGCGAAATAAGTAGGCGGATAAAGTAGATCAGGAGGAGGAGGAGGAGGAAGATGAGCAGGAAAGGCAGGGAGGTTAACCGGCAAAGGAACTGGTTTGCTACCCTGCACGGGGGGAGAGGGGTAGGTGGGTATAAAAGTTGTGGGTGAGAGAGGGATGGGTGATGACAGTGCAGTCACATGACAGACATGTCACATCACATCACGTCACAGTCATATCAAGTAACATAAAAAAATCATAGCCTTTCGATCAGTCCTGTGCTTTTCACAAAGCGGAGCAGTGCCTGGGAGGCCTTCACCGCAGGCGATCGCCGTGGCCAGGAACCTAGGATCTTAATTTCAGTTAGTGGGCGTCCATCTCGACACTCCAGCGCACGGCATAGACACTGTCTTTCCTTGGGGCACGCACAAAAAATGTGGCCTATAGTCTCATCGCATCCGCAGTTTGTACATGCAGGGCTATTAGCCATACCTATCAAAAAAGAATAAGAGTTTGTAAATGCTACACCAGCCCACAGGCGGCACAGCAAAGTTTCTTCACATCGGGGTAGGCCAGGTGGAAGCCGGAGCTTCAGGTCAGAGTCCAGGGATTTTAAGCAGCAGTTCGCAAATTGGTCAGAATTCCACAAGGAGAGCGTGTGTTCCAGCGCAAGTGCGCGAAGCGTGCCCGCTGCGTCTGCCCTGGAAAATGAAAAATGGAATTGGATCCGCTTTCCTTGTTAAAATATCCCGCCGAAAATTCACACATTTAAGTATTTCAACTACTGGAGACGATGTATGGTCCTGTACTCTTAGAAAAAAAGGTCAGTAAGACGGTACTAAGTGCAGCAGTTACTAATTTGGAATAGGTTTTACTATACTATCCTTCAACTAACTCGCAACTTTCTGAGATAGTAAGTACTCCCATTACTTACAAGTTAGTTTCTGTTAGTAGTTTTGATGAATTAAATGTTTTAATCCCCGGCAACTTTACCATAGTATCTTGCTAGCATAATGCCACCAAGATTTTCAGAAATACTCGCTTTGGCTATGCTTGAAAGCTGCCTTGCCAGTCATACATTAAAACTTATTCCGGAATTAACGAGATACATTTTTTATTATTTGGGGACGTTTTTTTAAGTCAGTCAGTCAGTCAGTCAGTCAGTCAGTCAGTCAGTCAGTCAGTCAGTCAGTCAGTCAGTCAGTCAGTCAGTCAGTCAGTCAGTCAGTCAGTCAGTCAGTCAGTCAGTCAGTCAGTCAGTCAGTCAGTCAGTCAGTCAGTCAGTCAGTCAGTCAGTCAGTCAGTCAGTCAGTCAGTCAGTCAGTCAGTCAGTCAGTCAGTCAGTCAGTCAGTCAGTCAGTCAGTCAGTCAGTCAGTCAGTCAGTCAGTCAGTCAGTCAGTCAGTCAGTCAGTCAGTCAGTCAGTCAGTCAGTCAGTCAGTCAGTCAGTCAGTCAGTCAGTCAGTCAGTCAGTCAGTCAGTCAGTCAGTCAGTCAGTCAGTCAGTCAGTCAGTCAGTCAGTCAGTCAGTCAGTCAGTCAGTCAGTCAGTCAGTCAGTCAGTCAGTCAGTCAGTCAGTCAGTCAGTCAGTCAGTCAGTCAGTCAGTCAGTCAGTCAGTCAGTCAGTCAGTCAGTCAGTCAGTCAGTCAGTCAGTCAGTCAGTCAGTCAGTCAGTCAGTCAGTCAGTCAGTCAGTCAGTCAGTCAGTCAGTCAGTCAGTCAGTCAGTCAGTCAGTCAGTCAGTCAGTCAGTCAGTCAGTCAGTCAGTCAGTCAGTCAGTCAGTCAGTCAGTCAGTCAGTCAGTCAGTCAGTCAGTCAGTCAGTCAGTCAGTCAGTCAGTCAGTCAGTCAGTCAGTCAGTCAGTCAGTCAGTCAGTCAGTCAGTCAGTCAGTCAGTCAGTCAGTCAGTCAGTCAGTCAGTCAGTCAGTCAGTCAGTCAGTCAGTCAGTCAGTCAGTCAGTCAGTCAGTCAGTCAGTCAGTCAGTCAGTCAGTCAGTCAGTCAGTCAGTCAGTCAGTCAGTCAGTCAGTCAGTCAGTCAGTCAGTCAGTCAGTCAGTCAGTCAGTCAGTCAGTCAGTCAGTCAGTCAGTCAGTCAGTCAGTCAGTCAGTCAGTCAGTCAGTCAGTCAGTCAGTCAGTCAGTCAGTCAGTCAGTCAGTCAGTCAGTCAGTCAGTCAGTCAGTCAGTCAGTCAGTCAGTCAGTCAGTCAGTCAGTCAGTCAGTCAGTCAGTCAGTCAGTCAGTCAGTCAGTCAGTCAGTCAGTCAGTCTTTTTTTATTTGCAGAAAATCACTCCTTCCTGCGGGTAGCAGAGACAAAAGGCATGATTGCCTGGCGAGGTCTCTGCCCCCGTAACAAACTAAGCAGTCTACAGCAGTACATCAGAAAGCTGGTACAATACATAAATATGAACATAGAAGCCAACGAAAAAAAGAAAAAATAATAATAAAACTAAACAAACGCATACATTCGTACAGCATGGCTCTATTCTTTCAACCACTATGGATTGGGGCGGCTTAATTCGATTTCATTATTTACATTGAACATTAGCTCATGTCACACAAAGATAGAAAAAGTTCATATTGGCATAAAGAAAACATAGATTTATCAACGTTATTGTACATTGTCAACACAAAACAAAATTTCCAGGAGTTGTCCTTTGAACGCCTTTGTCGGCAAACAGAAATCCAAAATAGAAACAATGCGATTTAGCATGTATATTACCTGATATCCAAAATCTTGCTTTCCATAGTTTGTTCTAACTTTTTTGGTTCTCCGTTTGGAGTTACGAATATCATATGGCACCAAGACAGGCATGTAAATAGTGTGGAGTTTCTTCTTGTAGATTTGCTGTGCCAGTGCCCCTAAATAGACTTTATTTGCTGTAAAACATCAAAAGTAGGAAAAAGTGGCTGCGTTGGTAACAATCTAATAGGCGCGGTGTGGTTTACAAAGATTCGGAGGACACGCTTTTGCAGCCTTTGTAGCCTATCATAGTTCCTATTTGTTGTCGTTCCCCAGACTAAAATACCATAAAAAATTTGGAATAGAACAGGGAGTAATAGAGTGATTGTTTTAACCAGAGGGGTAAAAGGGAGGCTATTTTTCTGAGACATCCGACGATTTTTGTTATTTTCTGGCACCCGCTGTCCTGGCATTTCTTTGTAGCAAACTGTAGATTTCTAGTAGTCCTGCTTTTTCATTAATATATTGTGGCTATCAAAATCAAACGATTTGCGTATATCTAAGAATATGCCAACAGTAAATTATGTTTAGAGCTCAGCTCTTTGATGCCCGTTCCAGTGTTTCGCTTCGTCGCCGCCTTCACCGTTGTCTCTCGTATCCATCTCCGCAGCCGGGGCAGCATGCGCTCCTGCGGCCCTGCCGCCACCGTTCGCCGCTGCCTATACCCTCCCCCCTCGTGTTCTTCGGTTGCAGCGCGCTCGCCTGCCGCCACCCTCCGCCGTTGTGTGTATCTGCCTCCTTCCTCCCTCTTTCTCCGTGGCGGCGACCGCGCGTGTTCTCCGATTGCTGCGCGCGCTCCTGACGCCACGGTTCGTCCCATTGCGTGTACTCACCTTCCCCCCTTTTCCTGCGTGGCGGCGACGGTGTTATCCGGTTGTCGTCGAATCGCCAACTCGGCATCAGCGAATCACGGTGCGTGCATCCCAAGCTGAAACGCTGAGACACATTGACTTGACTCGCTAGCGGCCTGTCAGCGGCATCTCTCAGTCACTGCAAACTTTTCACCGCGCGACTTTTCTATATGGGCCCATGCGCGGCCTCTTCATTTCTCCGACCAGAAAGCTTCCTTCATGATAATTAAGAACGGTTAGTGGTATGTTTCTTGAGGGAATATGTGCGAAAAATAAAAAGTTGTCTGTAATTGTACATACATGTCTTGCTCAAACGTTTTGACTTAGTCTGTGGAAAAGGGGAAACAGCTGATGAGCTGCCCTCATATTTCGCTTTAGGAAGTAACGTTATCTTCGGCAATTTTGTTTTCTATATTGACTTTTTCTTTTATCGCAAGCAGTGCTGATACGGCAGTGCGATTGCTTTGAGAGCCGTATTGGTGCGGAAAAATTATTTCGCTTTTCTCAAGGCATTTGGTGAGACGAGTGTAAGTCACACGTTCTGTCAACTTAGAGAACCCTGTGAGCAGAGATACTGGGCAGAAATTATTTAGCCCTTACAAGTCGGCGTCTTTTGTGAATGGCGCTTACGCGGGCTATCTTCACTTCATCAGGAAGCTGTTCTGTGATTAGTATACTATTGCATATAGAAACGAGTGGCTTAGCAATTATGCCAACAATAGCCTTTATGGGGGGGACTATTATTTGTTTGTTTATTGTAAGCACCTAGAGCACCCATGAGACACTATTGTAGAGGTGACATAACTACATACAATAACACATGCAAATAAAATATTCGGCAGCATGTCAGCAAGGTAACACAACACATTAAAAGAAGACAAAATAAACGCACAAGTAGCATCAGGGATAACATTACATACACCGGGACAGCGCTGGTAAACGCATGAGACCTGGAAGAAAAAATCTGATGATCATTTCTACAGCCCTTCCGAAATCAGGTATTCATGGAAATCATCTATTCCTTGAGGTGTCGTTAGGGAAGGAATAAAATATGTTTATTATTTCAATTTCCGTGCATGGTGTTATAAAACTTGAGTTGAAATAGGTCGCACGTAAGTATTGTATGTGATCTCTGCAAACGCTATCACTATACCCAGGAAAACATGTTAGAAAGGACTTGTTAAAATCGTTAGCAAGTTTAACGTCTCCATGTTATATACCATCAATAACGAACGATGTGGGTAACGCTTTAGGATGGCGCCCATTGCGTTTTTTATCAAATCCCTAGTATTCGTAAACAGTTATATGTTAAAACCTTCCTCATACAGTACTCTGTTCGTGCTTTCTTAATGTCCACTGTCAATCTATTACGAGTTAGTTTAAAGTCGTAGCAGATGGACATATCTTTAGTTTTAACAAATTTGGCAGACACAAAAACGTATAATGGCTTGCTCCGATTCAACAAAAGCTTCAGAAGTTAGGTGCTTGGGCCATAGACCGTCAGGCGCTTGCGTCTTGTACCATTTTGGAATCATCCATACCTTCGTCTAGATCACGTAAACAGCGAGTTGTCTGAATGGTACTAGTTTGTTTTGTATCGACATCCGACTACAAAGTGATATCACACCTGGATATCCATAATTTATTATAAACTGCTGTCAGAGATTTTGAAAGCTGCTTTAGAAACTGGCGACAGTTTTTGAAACTTGCTGAGGGCAGGGTCGGGTCCTGGCTTGCTTTGGATGTAACCTGGAAGCAATATTGCCACATTGGCGCAGTGGTTAAGACGCCCGACTACTGTGTCTATGTACCCGGTTTTGAACTTGGCCGGTGGCGGCTGCGTTCCGACGGAGGCGAAACGGAGTGGTGTTCGCGTACTTGGCGATATCAGTGAACGGTAAACACTCAGGTGGTCGAAATTTCAGGAGTCTTCCACAATGGCGCCTCTCATACCCCGATTATCTTTGGTATGCTAAACTCTATTAACTAAACCAAAAAAGTTTCAAATAAGGCGAGATCATTCAGCAGTTGCACAAATGCAGTACTGTGGGCTTGGCAGCTGCACCAAGCAGTAGTTACTAATTTTCCTAGCAAACGAGGTGTACAACTTACTAATCCGAATTGCGAGGGCACACCGACTAATAATGCTTGTGATGACACAACCGGAGTCTCGCAGAGGGTGGTTGACACTCGTTCAGCTTTTATCTGCTTTATTCTTAGAGTGATTGCGGCGATGGCTGCCTACAATTGGCGAATGCTCTTCAGGTGCAGAGAAAGCTTTTTAGGGCAGTTGGAAACGAAGAAGAAATCCGGAAAGGTCAAGCTACACTGCCTTCACCCTTAAAGATTCCACTCGCGTAGAACGATCACAGACATGTCGCTGCACTGCTTTAAGAATCAGTCGGTGGACAGCGACGAGCAAAACAAATTATATTGCAGGAAAAACAGATTGGCTAGCGCTACGATGGAACAGCTGCAGATATTCAACAGAGTGGTGTAAACGAAGGAAGGAGTTCACCCGTAAACAATATCCAAAATGATTAGGGTTTTCGCCAAAGCAGGAAGTGCATAATGTTAATCTCTGCTTTGTTAATATACAAACTTGACTTGCAGAAGAACGGAAATCTGAGCTAGTTGGTGCATTGCAAGATCAAAAAACAGCGCGGCTACTTGGGACAAACAGAGAAGGGAGAATAACACCCGGCTACGCCAACATAAGGCATCTTTGAAAAATGCCCCATCTTCGAACCTTGCCCTGCACTACAGGGACTGCCCTTTAAATAATGATCAGAGATATCCTGATAAAAAACTATGCACACCTCTTTTTAACAACACTAATGTAATCTACAGGCATAAGGATCAACTAACCAAGGAGTTATCGGAAGCCTATCACATCCATAAAAAAGGGGATAGTTGCGTGAGCACGCCATCGGTGCTTCTGCATGACACTGAGATTGTATATTTGGATTCCCATGATTAGACTGATGCTTGTTTGGGAGCGCATGCGTCCTGGTTCTTGAAGAAAAAAAGTGTATATTACCTGTGCTTTTTTCGAATAAACTTCAGTTGTTAGTCAGCGCTTGTCCGTTATTCTCCCTTCTTTGTTTGTCCCAAGTAGCCGCGCTGTTTTTTGAACTTGACTTGCGAATCACTGTATGTGAGCACTGAATTAGGCATAGTTTTTATTAGCGCTGGTACTAAGAAATAATAAGCACTAATTTCTGCTTCGACTTATTTCAAATAATCGCAAGTGGTTTTGGAGATGCGCGGTGAGAAAAGCGCGATTGCGAAGATAAAGCAAAATTTGGGCTAGTCTAGCTTTTCTTTATATCGTTCCGTATGACTTTTGTAAACATGGATCACCAAATGGAGTTCACAAGAACTTGATAAATACTTTGTGAATAAATTTTGTGTTCAGTTTTTGTTTCGGCTTCAGGAGGAGGAGGAGGAGCAAGGTGAGGAGGAAAGGCAGGGAGGTTAACCAGTAAGAGCAACCGGTTTGCTACCGTGCACTGGGGGAAGGGGATGAGTGGATATAAAAGCTGTGAGAGAGGGATAGTTGAAGTTAGTACAGTCACATAACAGACACGCCACATCACATCACGTCACAGTCATATCATAGTAAACTCATAGTCTTTCGATTAGGTGTGCGCTTTTCATAAAGCGGAGCAGTGCCTGGGAGGCCTTCACCGCAGACGATCGCCATGGCCAGGGACCTAAAATTTTAATTTCAGTCAATGGGCGTCCATGTAAATGCTCCAGCGTACGGCACGGACACTGCCTTTCCTCAATGTATATCGGGCACTCACAAAAAAGTGGCCTACAGACTCGTCGCATCCACAGTTTGTACATGCAGGACTGTTTGCCATGCCTGTCATAAAAGAATACGAGTTTGTGAATGCTACACCAACCCACAGGTGGCACAGCAATGTTTCTTCGCGTCGGGGCAGGCCAGGTGGAAGGCGGAGCTGCAGGTCAGGGTCCAGGGATTTTAGGCGGCAGTTCGCAAACTGGCCAGAATTCCACAAGGAGACAGTGTGTTCCCGCGCGAGTGCGTGAAGCCTGCTCGCTGCGTCTGCCGTGGAAAAGGGAATCAACACACTATTGCCGTTTTGGTGGGCTGTTCGCGACCTCGTCCGCCCGAAGATTGCCCACTATGTCGCTGTGTCCTGGAAGCCATTGGAAGATGATGTCATGTCCTCCATTAATTGCACAGTGATGAATTTGTCGTTTTACCGCAACAAGTTGTTCATGGGCTCCACGGCGAAGAGCCGCTTTTAAGGCTTGCAGGGCTCCTTTTGAACATGTGAAAATAGACCACCGCTGGGGCTCTGCTGACTGATATGCCTAATTGCGAGCGACACGAAGAGCGGTTAGCTCTGCAGCTGTTGTAGAAGTCTGGTGAATTGTCCTAATTTTTATTTCTATATTAATTGAGGGTATGACCATGGAGCCTGAAGAACTCACGGCATTCACTGAACCATCGGCTTCAGGTTGTTGAGAAAAGGTGGCACGTCCACAAGTCGATGTGAGATAGGTGGGACGCGTACAAAAGTCTCGGTATATGGCCCCTTTCTTGTTTTATTCCACTCAAACTCTTAAGCTAAGGGCTTGTCAAGTCGAAATGAAAGCGACCGTATAATGTCTCCTCCTCGTGTCTAAACTGTAAAAAGAAACAACAACAGAAAAGAACAATATATTCTAGGCTCAATTTGCAAGATTTTAAATTCGTGATTTCTTGCTTATGCATGCTAATAACAAATGGTCAATAGCCATTATTAACTTTCATTGCTTCTACGCGATGTTACACTGCACAAGGATTTATTATTTTTGATACGTGTCACGGTTACAAATAGAAAGTGTTATGTAGAGAGAAGTTGGGTATTTATCGCATTGCATACATCACTTGCAGTGTTTTTCTCAAGAACTGTCAACAAGTTAGGTGCGTCATTTCTACGGTAGATGACTCCAGTCATTCCTTGTATTGCGCCCTCAAGCCGTGCGGTATTAAGCGGCGGAGCATGATTGGGCGAAAATGACTTTGTCGATTATAGAAGCCCAGGCTTCAACTCAATAAAAACGAATGAATTGAATTCCGCTTCTCCCAGTAAAAACGCTAGCCCGTTCGAAGTATATCTGGCACTTATATTCTGTTCAAACGTGAGCAGCAAGCACTTCATGAGGCGCTTTCTTTCCAAAAAGGACTGAAAGAATGCCTTAATTTCGTCTTAATTCGCGTCTATTGACAGGGTTTTTAGTGTCTAAAAATGGGCACGGCCTTTTTAAGTTAAATAAGCTTGCCGCCATTAAAAGTATTTCTGGCTGGTGTTCTACGGACCAAAATTTATTGACAGGGTGAGGCTTCTTGTACATACCTCAAACATTGAGCACTGTCGGCTTTCAGAGCTGAGGCCAAAATACATCACTCTAGGGGCCATTTTTAACAGCTAAAATGCTCAATCCTTAATCCCGATTTCACGGAACTGGGGACTAAAGCGTCGGATGTTTTGCCTATGCCAAGTGACGACGGTTGTACGCCGCTTATGTTTGCTAAACCTGACAGAGTGTTTGAAGGGAAAGTTGCAGTTTTCACCAATTTGTGCGTGCTGTACAAATGCCCTAAAAATGCGCAAATTTGCATATCTTTGTGGTAGTTGGGAACACTAATATAGCATAAAAGCTTTTCCGCCTGTTTTTCCACAACACATGAATGTTTCCGAAGAGCTATCGACGTCTTGACTGATATGTATTTACACGCATTACATGCCGCATAGATGGCGTAATCGCAGCACAGCCCATTTGTATGCGTGAGCGAGTGATTTCGCTTCGGTCGAGGTCAACACTTGGCGGAAGCGAAAGGATCAAATGGGCCAAAAGAAAAAGATAGCGGCTCTTCAAGTCAAAGCAACTGACGTTGACAATGCAAGGCGAAACGTGACCATGCAGAGAGAAATGTGAGAAAGGAGGGAGCTTTCCCTCGCACTGCAGTCACGCGCATTTCGGTGGTTGCGTGGTGTCAAGTGAAGCATATAAAAGCCTGGAGCGTCGCTCAGAGATCCCCGAGATCTGGCGATCTTTGAGCTGAACGCAGGACTCTGTGGATACATCGGAAACGAGAATGCTTCTCAAGGTGAGAGAAACGCTCTGTACCGCCTCTTAGAGCCTACATGTTTTGCCACTGCAAAATTAGTTTGGAGTTGGTCCCTCAGCGCAGATTCTTTATTCCCTTTAGCAATTGACACAGCAAAAGCGGAAGAAACAAATGGCCAACTTAAGGAAATGTATTCTGCTTTCAAAAACTTCCACCCCGCGAATAAAAAGGATCTTTGCGTGTCACATTCTCCTTCACTTCGCACTACCAGACAGCCTAAAGAATCCAAGGCCTCCCACTTAGAATGCATTATTTGTTGAAAAATGGGCATCAAGGTTTTCCGTCTCTTTTTCTCCACAGTATAAGCACCTGTAGGCACGGTTACTGGCAATCTCATAAATCATGCGCAAGTGTATTAAACTCGTTCATGTGTTTTTCTTTCGCTAATATAGATACAAAATGATGCGTGAAAAACACTTGCTTTCCATTCTACCTTGCCAATATCTTCAAAGGTATGTAATCATTATTCAGTTACCGTGTTTCAGCACAGAACGTCTGAAATATGTCGGTAGGGCTTTCTCTGTTATAAGAATTCATGTGATAAGAAGATGTGATAAGACTAATCAAAAGGAATCACTATACCTTTCCATCACCAGTGAAAGTATTACTCTATAAAGCATTGTTTGCTTCCTGCACAAGTTACTGCTATTTAGTGTGGGGCACAACAACTCAGTCACACCTCAATAAGATATTATTATTATTATTACAGAAGAAGGCTATACGTGCTATTGAAAATGCCTCATACACACAACACACCACAGAAGTTTTCGGACACACTAAATCAGAATTCAACATATGTACAGATATAACTTGCTCCGACAGTTTTATTAGGGCAGTAGAAAAAATAGCGCAACATTAGCTAACATTTCAAATCTACGCCAGACAGTGCCTTCACGTTCCACACGACCCTCAAACTTTTGGTAAATACCTCGAACTAGAACTATGGGCTCCAAATGCTTCGCCACAGCTTGCTTACACTCTTATTAAACTGTCTCGACAACCAAGGCATAATCATTCATAACTTAACCCCTACAGAATTCAAATCCTTCCTACACTCGGATCTTTTCACTAACCTTGTTGAGTAAGAAATTAACGTTCGATGCTTTTGTCCCTCTATTAATTTCATTCTTTTGTGGAGAAATGTTCCGGAATGTTTTAAAAGCACTGGTGTCCAACAATCCTTTTTTTTTGTGGAAATTTTCATGTGTTGGGATTTATGATTGTGTATATTTTACGGTTTGTCTATGCTTACAATAGCTTTCCTCTAAAAAAAAATTGTCAACGCTTTCGGGGATCGTGCGTACATCGGTCCTGCGTTGTGCCTTGTAAGGGGGTCAAGGGCCCCATCAAGCTGCTTTCGTGCAGCTTTTCTCCTCGGCCTCTTTCATATATTTTATTGAAAATAAACAATTGAACTGAACTGAACTGAAATTAAGGAAGCCAATTTCGCCTGCCACTAGGCGCGCATAACTTTTCAATAATTTTTACAAGTGAGGTTTCCGTTCAATAATACGACATTTATGAACATGTTACGGAAAAACAGTATTAAAAAAGCATTCGTTTCCTTTACAAAATGAACGAAACACCTTCCTGCGAAAATCAAGCTTAATCACTTTCTTCACCTAGCACAGGTTGAGCCGGGTTCAGCCGTCCTTTATTAGTAGGATTAAGTCTATCTTTCAAGTCGACATCCCTTCCCTTATCATAACTTGAAATGATTTCGCCAAGTGAAAAACTATTTATCCGCCAGACTGTCATCCTATTCTCCGTCGTCGCACTCATCGAATCCGGGAATGTGTTCGGTGGCGCCCATCACCGCGGATTCCAAGCAGCAGGATTCGGAGGCCCCCTCTTCGCTTCGGCGGCTACCCCTGGAGTTGCTGCAGCCGATGCCTCTTATGTGAGTAAAATACGCTTACCTAGGTCGAAGTGCATTTATTTTTCCCACATGCTAAACTCCACTGCTTGGGCCAAACATACGAATCCGAAATAAATCATATACCTCGTATCTTCGCTGTCAACGACTGGTGAACGTTCCTCTTTTTCGGCGAAAAATGCCTATCAATATCTGATTTCTTTGAACAAGCTTGCTTTGTGTAGCGTGACGAGGAGTGCCTAATAAACATAAACTGATGTCAAAGAATCCTCTCCCGCGCATGATTGTAACGCAGGATAGTAGAAATAATTTACCTTTTACAACATTATATCGTTTTCCGGTTGCCTGCGAATATGTAACTAAGACCTTAACTTATTAGGCATTGAACTCGCTTAAAGGTACTTCGCTTGACCCTATTTTGGAGCTAGTTTGACTTGCAATCAAGACATACTCGTTTATTCTAGGCAATTGAATATTCCTAACCTGCGTGCCTCTTAGATTGCTGCAGTTCATAAGCGCAGGAAAATATTAGAGTGTGTTGTGTGCCTCTATTATACTATTCGATGTTAACAGTAAACAAATTCTAATAAAAATCGTCTTTGATCTACATGAACTTTGATCTATATCAGACAATAATTAACAAACCGCCACATTATTCTCGAGTATTTTAACTTTTGAATGGTTGGGACCACTATTTCTAAACCTTCGCAGCAAGGTTTTCAAAAGTAACGCTTCACTTAAGTTTTCATTACTTTCTCACGCCAAAGACTCAAGTTCAGTCTTGAAATGCTGTATTGTCGACAAACCTTTGCATCTGGTAGCACCTTCTGAAGACACCTTTGCAAGGAAGTTACACCATGTTTTTTCTTTCTTCGGACCCACAGCACTCTATCAGCATATGCGCCAACCTACTGCCTTTTTTTTTTTTTCGCAGCCTCCCCAGCCTTACGCCTTCGGCTACGACACCACTGACGAGTTTGGCACCCAGCTATTTCAAAAAGAGCAGGGAGACGCGAACAACGCTAAGACGGGATCGTACGGCTACCGGGATGCCAATGGACTTTACCGCACCGTGAGCTACGTGGCCGACGCCAACGGGTTCCGAGCCACCATCGACACCAACGAACCAGGCACCGCTCCCGGGGCCAGTGCCGATGCTGTGTTCAATGCCAAGCCAGTGGCTGCGCCCGCTGTAGCGCTCGGTGCGGCGGCGACCACTCCTGGTCGATACGTAGGAGCCAGACCTGGAGGCTACGGCGCCGGAGCTGCTGCTACCGCTGGACCGTGGGCCGGCTAGTAGTGTTTTCCTTTATCTATCGTAAGGTCGTGTGCTTTTCACTCACAATAGCAACGGCGGCCTCGAAGGCCCCCTTCGATTGACTATTGCTTTCACGTTGTTATAGGAATAAAATGCTTCATTTCACCCAAGTTCGTGTCGCGTAATGAACTCCGCCATGCGCAGAAAGTTTTGATATCCTCATTTTCGACCCATTCATTACAAAGTATAAAAGCAGTGAAATGATTACTTTACCTCTGTCGTCACCTGAAAAATGGCGAGTATAGCTTTAACACAGGCTTCCACTCGAGCAGATGAAGCGTTCGAGCTCTAATGCGCAAGGCAGCGTTATATATTGCGTCTTGAGGGATATGGTCAGCGAAAAAAATAACAGGGTTATGTAACCACGAGGCTGATGCTGGTGTCCTAGCGATAATATATTCTCAAAGCTTGGCCTGAGGAAAAGTTCTCCAGAAGTGTTAAGGTGTGCGCGATCAGCCCTGCAGCAGTAGTTTTCATGAGATGTCATATCTTTATCACATGCAGTAACTAGATTAATACGCACATGGTTGCGTGAGCTCGGCGCTAACCTGACGATAGGAGAAGGGAGAAATATCTTGGTGTCATATTGGTTCACGAACAGAAGATCCGAGCTGAAGACCTGAAATTTATGCGTCTGACGCAGTCCTGCACGCATCAAGGGTATGGCGGCACCAGGAAAGGGTAATAGCAGATAGCGCACCGAAGCTTTTTTTTTTTTTTTTGAATGAAGAACTTTCCCGCGCGTCTAAAGCACCCGGTATCGTTATCTTGAACCTCCGAGCGCAAAGTGACGACTTGAAGAAATTCGTCTGTGAAGAACCAGCACTGGTTTGTGAGGCGTCACTTGCCTCGTATTTGAACGACTGCAAGAATCTTCATTTCTAGGACAGCACCTCGTCCACTTCATATGCGGCGATGAAGTGGTGAGTGTCCATCGTTATCTTCGCATCAGATGTGCCTTAGAGTCCTCAGCACAGCTGTCTTGAAAAACGAGGGGTGTGTGCAACATGTGAGAAGTAAACATATCAAGAACAGCAGAACATTTAGTTGGGCTAGTTGGTAAATATTCATATGTGTAAAACAGCGCGAACAATGACGTAACAAGAACAAGACACAGCTCTGACCCTCAGCTAAGGTCCTGTTGCTATGATCGGGCGTGTATAAAGGAAAAAAAGACAAAGTACATTCTTTGTCACAATAAAATCGATAAAACAAGAGGTAGAGAAGCGCGCGACGCTCACAGGCCACCAAGAAAAGCTATGTCTTTATCATTGAGAGCGACAGATGGTTTGCTGCCATGAAAGGCTTCAATTATTTCGCGTGTGGTAGGAATACGGTGCGTGTAAAGCACCTCTGCGCTACGCCACATAACTGTGCAAGATTTCTTCCTTTTCATTATTTCACACTTTTTGCAGTGGCCGCAAGTATGAACGTTCCTTGTGGTGGCCTAGATTGGTTTTGTGCTTCAGCAACATTTCATTTAAGCAACGTCCCGTCTGCTCGATTTACAGGGCTCCGCAGGAAAGTGGAATTCGGTACACAACCTCTTTGCGACAAGCGACGAACTTGGCCATGTGCGCGATGCCCCGCCCTTTTCTTTTTTGCGACCCTTCCTTCACCCTTTGGATTGCCGGACACATCTGCTGAGCAGATATAGCTTTATTTCCTTCATATTGACTTACCACATTTTTCAGTCCATGGCTGATGCGATGCAGGCAAGGAAGAACAGCAAACTTTCTTTCCTTCGTTTCCCTCGTTTGTCACAATTTTGCTGAGTGTCGTGCTGTTTCACTGTCACCCGTTAATAATTAGGAGGGATTACTAACGATGCGCCCTTAACGGTGCGCACACTCCCAGACACCCTTAGAGTGAGTGGGGGTAGCTGTTCCGGTCGCAAAGGAGATGCCCTCGACCTGCGTGGCCAGCTCAGCCGGAATTAAACTACCTTGTAGTGACAGAAGGGGGTGGTCGTTCGGTGTCCAGCTGTCGCTGGTTCAAGCCAGAGTAAGGGTTGGAGCCAGAAGTAACAAACAAAACGAGCTTTATACACAGCAAGAGACGATACAAAGAAATACACAAACACTAAAATTGCACAAACGAGAGGTTCACAGAAAACCAAACGCTAAGCATGCAACTACATAGTATTCAATAACACAGAGGCTTTACAAACAGTTCAAACACGAGAGAGTCACATAAAGAAACACCAAATTGTTCACCGGGCACTGTTGCAGTCAGACAGCCAGTGTTTGCGACGTGTTCGCTAGTGCTTCGGCTGGACTCCCGGGGATCACCCGCTGCTGGCAAGCCCGGACCTGCGAGGGAGCGGCGCTTGTTTTGCATGGCAGCCACATCGTGACTCTCGAGGCGTCGGATGCCCCTCCCTTAAAGAATATTATCCTACAATATTCACAACAACCCCGAACATCGCACGCACATGCATGCGCTCACAAACTACATAGGGCAAATGTCCACGCCACGCACATACATTGCACAAATTGCAACCACAGATTACTAGGCACACATCAGAATTCTCACAAGTTTCTCAGACTTTGATGACAATTTTTTCACACATCACTACATGATGTTCACAAACATAGCAACACACTGTTGTCGGATACACATAAGAATCAACAACACACAGCTTTTCAAATGCGAATCGCACAAACCTAAATTTCCGAGCGTAATTCCAACCTGCGATCAGTGCGTGATACGCTTCGGTCTGCCAGGGATTCTGCCTTTGCTCTAGGCTCTCGCATTTGATGTGCTTCCATGTTCCCAGATCGGGCTACTAGTCACCTTGCAAATCACACAACCAATGTGTGCCGATAAATGCCCCTACAACCAGTAACGCTGATGGATACACGGGAACCTGCGCCAACGCGCACAGACTAACAAAAATAATCACTTTAATAGTGCTCTTTACTAGGCACCGGTATTCCTTCCGCTGAAGGTGAAATATTCCAAGTAATGCCCCCATAAGCAGGAGACACACTTGGGCTGCCTGCATCGATGAAGGCCTAGGCATTCCTGACTTTATTTCCAGCGTCGCCTCTTTCTTTTTGGTTTCCTCCGGAGGTGTTTCCTTTTCTTTATTCTTTTCTCGGGGCTTTTCCTCTGGCTTCTCGGGGCCTTGCTTGCCTCGCCTTGCCTTTTCTCTTCTTAGATTCACTGCAGCGCACAGGCGCGGAACTTCGATCAGGATCCTCGGGAAATGTTGCGCCCTTGATATTGCCCAACACCAAATCATAGATAGGGCGTTCCATGCACAGGGCTGTCAGTTTCCCAGAATAATATTGCGTCCGCGCTTCAAATTTTGCCTCAGGTAGCAACTGAATTGAGCCGTCAATTAGCCTCACAGGGCACTTCTCACCAGTCAGATCATTCTCATGAATGAAATTCCGTCTAACGATTACGGCGCTGCTATCTGTATCTCGCAGCACAGAAACTGATTTTCTTCCTATCTTTTCTCTCAAAACCGGCATCCGATTTATCGCAGATCCAGGTTGCGCGTGTACTACGGCGTTCACCACCCGGATTTGTTTGTCCTTCTTCCGATTAACAACCTTCTCTGCTACTTCTTCCTCTAGGCCGTGCACCACGCGGACTTTCTAGCCGTTCTTCAGCTCAACAAAGCCATCGGCATCTCCTTCCTCCAGGCGACATTCCGACACTCACAAAGTCCTCGCCCAGGCCGCCTGCGGAGCTGCCTTGTCAGCGTCGGGACACGACTTTGCTTTGTGGCCCTTCTGGCCGCATTTCCAACACGTGGATGGATTGTTGGTTGCAAGTTTGCGGCAGTTAGGTGCATAATGGCCTAGTTGTCCGCAGAGATAGAACCTCGGGGGTGAATTTACGCTAAGTTGTTTCTGCCGGAATTCAGGCTTTCGAGGGGTTTCAGAATTTACATTCTTGGTCAAATTTTCGCCACCCTGGGCTTCTAAATATTGGTCTGCGAGAGCCGTCATTTCGTCGAATGTATGCGCTTTTCTTTCTTTTAAATAAAGCGACAGACCAGGGTGACAGCTGCCCAGGAATTGTTTCTTAATTAGGAGTTCTCGAAGTGCGCCATACTCTAGTTTAATTTTTGAGAGTTCAGTCTAGAGGTCAAAATAATGACTAAATTGCGCAACATACTGTGTTGCCGTTTCACCGTCCATAGGTTTTCCAGTCTTGAACTTCTCACGAAACCCATCTGTCGTAAACCTAAACCTTTTCAGCAATGCAGTTTTCACCTTGTTATAGCTCCCTGCATCCTCAAGAGGAAGTCTTCCAAATACACTTAATGCTTCGCCACTAAGGCAAGTGCTCAAGATGGTAGCACATTCGCTGTCTGTCCAATTTGCATTTAAGGCAATCCTTTCGAAGCGCAAGAGGAACGCGTCGAGATCGTCTCTTCCCTCGTCGTACTTCGGGATCAATTTACTTGTGGCTATCCACAAGCTGTTATGTTCTTCACTGGGGCTATGCACTTCAGCAAAACCGTTGTTGTTCCCTGAACTTTGGAGCTGAAGTTTCATAGTAAGTAATTCCTTTTCCCGCTGAAATTCCTCTTCCCGCTCCTTTCGAGCCCTCTCTCGTTCTTCCTCGGCTTCCTTTCCAGCCCTCTCTCGTTATTCCTCGGCTTCTTTTCAAGCCCTCTCTCGTTCTTCCTCGGCTTCTTTTCAAGCCCTCTCTCATTCTTCCTCGGCTTCTTTTCGAGCCCTCTCTCGTTCTTTCACGGCTTCCTTTCGAGCCCTCTCTCGTTCTTCCTCGGCTTCTTTTCGAGCCCTCTCTCATTCTTTCACGGCTTCCTTTCGATCCCTCTCTCGTTCTTTCACGGCTTCCTTTCGAGCCCTCTCTCGTTCTTTCACGGCTTCCTTTCGAGCCCTCTCTCGTTATACCTCGGCTTCTTTTCAAGCCCTCTCTCGTTCTTCCTCGCCTTTTTTCGAGCCCTCTCTCGTTCTTCCTCGGCTCTTTTTCGAGCCTCTCTCGTTCTTCCTCGGCTTCTTTTCAAGCCCTCTCTCACTCTTCCTCGGCTTCTTTTCGAGCCCTCTCTCGTTCTTTCACGGCTTCCTTTCGAGCTCTCTCTCGTTCTTCCTCGGCTTCCTTTCGAGCCCTCTCTCGTTATTCCTCGGCTTCTTTTCAAGCCCTCTCTCGTTCTTTCATGGCTTCCTTTCGAGCTCTCTCGCATTCTTCCTCGGCTTCTTTTCGAGCCCTCTCTCGTTCTTTCACGGCTTCCTTTCGAGCCCTCTCTCGTTATACCTCGGCTTCTTTTCAAGCCCTCTGTCGTTCTTCCTAGGCTTTTTTTCGAGCCCTCTCTCGTTCTTCCTCGGCTTTTTTTCGACCCCTCTCTCGTTCTTCCTCGTCTTCTTTTCAAGCCCTCTCTCGTTCTTCCTCGGCTTCTTTTCAAGCCCTCTCTTGTTCTTCCTCGGCTTCTTTTCAAGCCCTCTCTCGTTCTTCCTCGGCTTCCTTTCGAGCCCTCTCTCGTTCTTTCACGGCTTCCCTTCGAGCCTTCTCTCGTTCTTCCTCGGCTTCCTTTCGAGCCCTCTCTCGTTTTTTCATGCCTTCCTTTTGAGCCCTCTCTAGTTCTTCCTCGGCTTCTTTTCGAGCCCTCTCTCGTTCTTTCACGGCTTCCTTTCGAGCTCTCTCTCGTTCTTCCTCGGCTTCCTTTCGAGCCCTCTCTCGTTATTCCTCGGCTTCTTTTCAAGCCCTCTCTCGTTCTTTCACGGCTTCCTTTCGAGCCGTCTCGCATTCTTCCTCGGCTTCTTTTCGAGCCCTCTCTCGTTCTTTCACGGCTTCCTTTCGAGCCCTCTCTCGTTCTTCCTCGGCTTCTTTTCGAGCCCTCTCTCGTTCTTTCACGGCTTCCTTTCGAGCCCTCTCTCGTTCTTCCTCGGCTTCCTTTCGAGCCCTCTCTCGTTCTTCCTCGGCTTCTTTTCGAGCCCTCTCTCGTTCTTTCACGGCTTCCTCTCGAGCCCTCTCTCATTCTTTCACGGAGCCCTCTCTCGTTCTTCCTCGGCTTCTTTTCAAGCCCTCCCTCGTTCTTCCTCGGCTTCCTTTCGAGCCCTCTCTCGTTCTTCCTCGGCTTCTTTTCAAGCCCTCTCTCGTTCTTCCTCGGCTTCTTTTCGAGCCCTCTCTCGTTCTTCCTCGGCTTCTTTTTGAGCCCTCTCTCGTTCTTTCACGGCTTCCTTTCGAGCCCTCTCATTCTTCCTCGGCTTCCTTTCGAGCCCTCTCTCGTTCTTTTTCTGCTCTCTGTCTTTCCTCTGTTTCTCTCTGGCTAACCCATTTGCGCAGTTCGGCACCGGACAACCCAAACTAGGTGCCAACCTCAATCAGCTCTTTTAGATTCATCTCTTAAGCGCGAACCGTTTGGGTGTAGCCTAAAGTCTGTTTAGCGAACCTCGCCTAAACGCTTCCGCGCGGCACTACCTCTCGCTATCGCTCTGTTGTTACACTGTTTACGACCTCTTCGTAAACTCTTCCCACTCGTTCTCCATCCTCTCAGCTTGAGTGCACCAAACGTCCTGTCGCGGACGCAAGAATAATTAAGGGGATTATTAACGATGCCTCCTAACGGTCCGCACACTCCCAGACACCCTTAGAGTGAGTGGGGTAGCTCTTCCGGTCGCAAATGAGATGCCCTCGACCTGCGTGGCAAGCTCAGCCGGAATTCAACTACCTCGTAGTGACAGAAGGGGGTGGTCGTTTGGTGCCCAGCTGTCGCCGGTACAAGCCAGAGTAAGGGTTTGAGTCAGAAGTAACAAACAAAACACACTTTATACACAGCAAGAGACGGTACAGAGGAATGCACAAACATTAAAATTGCACAGACGAGAGGTTCACGGAAAAACAAACACTAAGCTTACAACTAGAGAGGTATTCAATAACACAGAGGCTTTACAACACAGATCCAACACGAGAGAGACACATAGACAAACACCAAATTGTTCACCGGGCACTGTTGCAGTCCGACGCCTCGAGAGTCACGATGTGGCCGCCATGCAAGACGAGCGCCGCTTCCTCGCAGGTCCGTGGGCTTGCCAGCAGCGGGTGATCCCCGGGAGTCTAGTTGTCGCACTTGCAAACATGCCGCAACCACTGACTGACTGACTACACAAGCGGCGCGGTCTCTCTAAATAGGGCGCGCCGCATCTGTCGGTTAAGGCGCGCTAAAGCTAGCACGCACACACACTTGGCTTCGCTGGTTAAAGCGCTCCCTTTTTCTCCCGTCGGGCCGCGTGTCGTCATTGGCTAGGACCCGTAGAAATTTCTGGATGGTTCTGGCGTATTCCAGACTGGTGAGTCACCTTAATCGCCGAGTAATGAGAAAGAGGACGACGGCGACGCGTACAAAGCTACGCGCTCTCTCGCGCGGGGAAGGAGGTTTTTCTCGAATCTTGTGGAAGTTATCATGGCGACGCGCAGGCCTCGCGCCGCGTCGGCCTTATAAAAATGTGCGCGAATTTCGTGACATTCACCCACTTGAGCAAACGAGAGCAGGTCTCTTTACTGTAAACACTGGGTACCCGGCAAGCCTAATCCTAGAGAGTTGCGATTGGAAACTGCCGCTGAGAACACATTGGTTGTATTTTGTCAAGGAATTCTGAAGGTAGGAACCGACAATGCCGTTTTTAACTTTCTTTGAATGACTTGAGTGGGAAATAAGGAGCGATGTTTTTTATCTAGGGTTGTATTTCCAACAAACATGACCAGGACCGAACCGTAATTCATATATTCAAGAACTGCAACTCATCGTCGGACTGTTGGAACGTGTAAAATTGTGTATTACGGTTGAGCCAGCCTTTGTCATGCAGTGTGGGGTGACAGTTCAAAGTTTCCCAGAACTACTCTGGTTTTACCTGTGTTCGACTGTCAAGTGTTTGCAGGGCAAGTTTATTCACAGAATGCAGGAATGTGTATCGGGCCCAGCTTCACCCCAGTCGTTAGTGAATTTTTTCCCATGTACGTGGATGGGGAACTCGAAAGAAAACTATCGGGTCTGCACCATAAGACCATGAGGCTTTAGGACGACTTCCAGACCGCTGTCGCTTGGCAGTGCGCATGGATCACATCTTGGAGATGTTCAGAAATTGTGGTTCACGACTTGAATTCACTTTCAAGGCACCATCCAACCATGAGTTGCAATTACAAGAGGTCCTGTTATTAGACCCACCTGTAGTGGAGTTGTTGTCATCCTTTCTTTTTCTATATGTCTCTGGAGCTTGGATTTACGGCACATCCTAGTCCTGATTCGACTTATACCCATGCCACACGGCAAATTTAATGTCCTTTCCATGGAATGACATTCGTTCAGGTTAATGTAATTTTTTGTGCATGCGGCTACACGACCAAAACTAATGACACTTTTTTGCAACTGATGACCATTGCGATGGACAGAAAGTGGCAGAGATAAAATATTGTATTATATGGTTTAACATTTGCGAACGTTAAATGAAAACAGCTTTAAAATATGTTCTGCACTTAATAATACGTTGTAAACTTCGTGGAAATTATATTTGCGAATATTTACACCAACTTATTCAACAGCGCTAGCAATCGAGAGCCGAGCCAGAGTCAAGCCAGAACTACATTTGAGCCGTCGTTATTCGAGCAGCGTGACGCCATTTTCATCAAACAATTTCCTCGAATTTCTCATTTGCTCTCCGTATAGGTGTAGAAAGTTTCCACGTCTGCTTTCATCGCCTGGTCGCCTCGGTGCGTCTCGATTTGATGCTTGTTTCTGCGATGAACGAAGTACCACAAGAAGCTGGCTTCCAACGATGACGGCATCAAGTTATCCGTGCCATGCTGTGCCCACGAGAACAGCGCAGAAGCAGTCATGTGCAGTATGAAAGCAAGCGAGAGCAGTTAAGGTCGTTAATGCGCACACAAGCTGCTGTCACCAGGGGCTTGGAGGAGAAACTTTAACTCTTTCGCAATAACTGCCTTCCTGGCTACAAGTCTGCCAACTGCTCAACGGGAGCTGGGTGTTCCAGGCAACAAAATATGATTCGAGGACACTTTGCCCAACCTAGGCGAATCACATTTCCGACAGTTGCAACGCGTCACGCGGACAACGTTTCGTTACATTTATGCTTTGAGGCATCTTGAGCGTAACACCACTAACATGCGAGAGTCCATCTCGGTGGAAAAACGTGTAGCAATTGAACTCTACAGGCTACGGCCAAGCGCCGAAGACAAAACGATTGCCCATCTTTTCGGCCTAGGACACTCAACTGTGAACTTGTTCGGCAAAGAATTTTTTTTCTCATGTAATCGAACTGCTGGAGGCTCCATGGCTTCGCATGGTGAGCCGAGAAGAAATGTCGGAACACATCCGCGAATTCTACGCGGTGAGCGGCTTCTCGCAGGCTATTGGAGCCTTGGATGGCTGCCAAATCCCCATTTCGCCGCCGCAGGAGCATGCTTCCGACTACTATAATTATAAAGAGTGGTAAGCGACTGAAATCATTTGATTAAACAGGAAACAGCAGACATATTCTGGCGCCTTCTTCATAGTCAACTTTTTTACGTCTTTTTTACATATTTTCAGTCAAGCCACTGTTCAACCTTATTTGCTACTTATGACGGTAATAAATTTAATGCCTAGCTCGAACAGCAGGCTTTATATATCTGAAAACAAAGGTACTCAAAACATATAATATGGTAACCATTGTGTCATGTGGTATCCATGCTAACGACAACCTTCTAGGATTTAGTCACCAAGATGCTAAGTGAATGCTGATGTTGTGAACACAAGCCGACGTGTCTTGTGTGGAGTGCTCCAACAGCAATGGCAGAATTCTTCTGAAACCAAAATTATAGATATCATTCCAGATAACTTGTATTGAATGCATATTTTGAGGCTGGAAATATTGTCCTTGTTGTCTTCTTATTTCAGATGAAATTGCACTTCATAATAACGGGTCACCCACATTGACTTTTTTTGTTTTTTGCAGGCATAACTTTATACTTCATACGTAGATCGCATATACTGCTTCCGGTATATCAACATTGGAAGCCCCGGAAGATATCACGATGCATTTGTGTACGGGGGTTCGAAGTTGTGCAAGTACATTCAGAGTGACTGCTTCCAGTCACCTGTGTCAGTGATTGAGGGAGTAAGAGTTCCCCCGCTAGTACTTTGTGATCCAGCATTTCCTTTTTCAGCAAACCTGCTGAATCCATTTTAAAATGCATTGAGGTCGCATGAGGCAGCATTTAATTATAATTTATCCAAAACTCGACAAATTGTCGAAAATACCTTCGGTCGGCTGAAAGCGCGCTTCAGATACATAATGCGCATGGAGGGAAATCTCCCAAAGCGAAGCAGGCACTCAGAACTGCATGTGTCCTGCACAAAATTTCTGAGGCACTCAACGACCCTATTGAACAGCAGTGGGTGCAAGAGGCGCATGACTTCGACGGGCTGTACGCACAGCCCGTCTGTGCCACAGCTATCTGTGCTTAAAGTACATCGCACAGATGCAGCGAGCGGCCAAAGCTATGAAGTGAGGGCAGCGGCCTTGCCTCGTACTTCAAGAAGAAGAACCAACTTCCTCAGTGAAGGTGCCTCAAGCTGGACTGTGGTCAAGCATGTGTGTGTGTGTGTGTGGTACGCAAAAGGGACCTATAACAACTCTGTAGCATGTAATTAGCATTGTTGTTGCTGAAATCGGTTTTAGGAATGAGATGTTTGGAGAAAATAATGGGTGGCCATGCCCTCTGTCGAGGGCCCGGAAGCTGTTCTACAGACTCGGTCGACGAGTGCGCATTGACCCTCATGGTTCGAGCTGGACAGAACGGCCTCTCACCCCTGCAATGCTGGTTCCGCGAAAGCATGTTTTGCAGCATTTACCTGACAGATATATACCATATCAAACAAGTCCACTTTTTGCCTGCACAATTTTCACTGCACTGGAAGTGGGTGTATCGACACCAAGTAGTTTATACGGGCTGGGATACATAATGTTTGTAGCTATATGTGGTTAAAAAAAACCCGTACAATGTGAGAATTAAAAACATAAAAACAAGAAATATAGGGGGGGGCTATTGCGCCAGTTTATTTTTTTGCACAGTTCAGACAGCACATCAATAAGCCTGTCGTCCCTCTCAGCAGTTTTAATATCTCTCTGAGCAGCTGCCTCCTGCGATCCTGCAACATTAATTCAGGTTCTCTTAACGCAAATTTTTTTCTTTACACTAATCGAAAGCTATAGGCAGCCTGTGTTGCTCTCTAATCAGCTGACTGAAATAGGTTTCCTTCTGTTGCCTTCCACGCCTAGTGGTAGGAGGCTGTCGACTGCCACATGGCGACTGCCTCTGTAGAGAGCTTTCGGCGAGCGGCTCTTGAGAACTTGCAGCACATTCTCCTTAATTTCCAGATTCTCTGCACGCCGCTGGCTACTGGCTGGTGTTCAAGTCCTACTGCTCGGTGTCCTCTCCATCAACCATGTTGCGGAACCGCTGAAAGAATAATATATGCTGGAAACGATACCATGCATGTGCAACAATACGGGCAATATCACATCGACTAGACAGCTTATGCAGTAAACCACTTAACTTGTAGTGTGAAACGTTATTCATAACTGCATTATGATACATCATGGACACTGCATCAAATGATCTATACAGCAATTTCCAACTGAAGGTTAGCAGCGAAAGATGTAACCGCAACTGCAGCGTACAGGCTGATATTGGTGCCACAGGCTTTCTTTGCGGACAACACAAATACTGACATGCCACTGCAGTACTACTTCGACAGCATGCATTCATAAACACATTTCAGAATCTTTGCAAATGCAGTGTCATTTTTCTTACTTCTTCCGCTGTGAACTCCAGGTGACAACCTGTCTTTTGAGCCATGCTTCAGCCATTGGCTGGTAATGTGCCCGAGAACTTGTGCAGGCCCCAATAAAATTTCCAAGCAATGACACCTTGCCCTGTTTTTTTCTTGCGGAGCTCTCGGCAAGAAATAACATTGCGGTGTTTTGTACTAATGCGGACATGCGCGGTACTGCTCGGTCGCATAGTAAAATATTATCTGCTCAGCTGACGCACTATGCTTTGCGTGTCGTTTTAGCAATAATAGCAATGTCACGACTGTGCTAAAGGCTATATTCTTGAATCAGAATAAGGTGCGCATCCTCAGAACAAAACCCGCACGATTATATAAAAAAAAGAAAACGCACTTTCATAGAGCACACGCATCCGTAACAAGCATTTGAGTTGCGCAGTACGCAAGCGCATAAAATTAATACATGGCATTCCTACTCGGTTGCTGCAGACTGAGAAAAGTATTGGTGCGACGCACATGTTATTGGTTATGATAAGAAAAGAAAACTGCGGCAAATATGCAGCTGGTTCATGACACATGCACAGCGACTAGCTGCCTGCGAAAGAAAGCTCGAGGCCCATGCACGGCTATTGCTGTAAAGCGGATTAGGATAGCTGGTCGGAGAAAAAAAATCTTACCTGTACTTGTTCCCGAAATTCTCCACCTTGATGTTTATCGCCTTTATCCCCTTCGGAATGCGTTCTGCCCGAAGGGCTTCTTCAATTACTGCGTACACTTTGGCGTTCCGCTTTTGCAACTGCACAGGTCGCACAGTTGGTCCTGCCACACTCTGATCAGGACAAAAGTTCCTGCCTCGGTTGACTGTGCTCAATATCTCGCTAATTCCTCAGCCATTGCTTGTTGTATAACTGAGTAAAGCCAGCTGCTTTAGATACAAGAAATTGCACTGGCACACTCAACCTCGCTGACTGCCGTAACCGTCACCCCGCGTGCATGTGTGCTAGCATATAAACATGGTCAAATATTTAGGGGAATCCCCCAAGGTGGAGTAGATTTGTAATAAGGGAGTAATTACTCATTGCATCCGCCCAAGCGCAGCCATACGGCTACAAAGGAAAGCTATACAGCTTTCGCAGAAACTTCGTAGTTAAAGAAAAATTGCCGGATCAGGACGAATTTTTCTTTAACTACGAAGTTTCTGAGAAAGCTGTATAGCTTTCCTTTGTAGCCGTATGGCTGCGCTTGGGTGGATGCAATGAGTAATTACTCCCTTAGTAGCATATAAACATGGTCGCCCATCATCTGATCTGCTCAAAGCGAGAGTGATATTTTTTTTTACTGGGCTGTTCGCCATGTTTTATATAAATAAATAGATGCATATAAAATTGCATGTGAAAAATTATCTTGTTACTTTATTTTCGGGATTACTTTACTGAGTCTCTGGTTTCGAGATAACACATTTCCTCGGCCGATCGCGGGCGAATGCATTCCCCAAACTTACTCGATACATAATTTCGTTTTCATCGAAGGTCATTATGTTTTATCGTCTGGCAGCATACAAATTTCATTTTGACCAAATGTCATTCGATGAAAATGACATTAAATTTGCCGTGTGGCAGGGGTATTACATGTCTACCTCCAGCACTGGCAGAGAGTAAGTTTGAAAAACATGCCTGCCTATATGGAGGCAAACCCGGTAACCATAACCATAATTTCACATTGTGTACCTGATGCCAATCGAGGCATTCATATTTAAACATCGTCTCCAGGTAAACCTTTGGCGCATCTGAAGGCGTGCATGTACGCCTTCACCGCTTTTCATGTGGCTTTTGTATTGATTTTCAAAACGTTTCGGTAACATCAAACGTTTTAATGGCTCTTTAGTTGAAAACAGCTCAGAAGATGAATAAATAGAGCATCAAAACATGACATAGTGAATGACCACTAGCTTTTTCACAACAGTGTCAAGAATTTATGCAGCAGCCACGTGGTCAAAATTCTTATGAAAAACATCAAATACACGACCAAATCACACAAAGTGTTGGTTAATCGAGCTCCTGACGACTGCACTTAGAGAAGGTCTAACTGGACCATGCCGGATGCTTTAAACCGCAAAGTCGCTGAGCCTTTCTGCTATTTGCTCAGGAATATCTTATATTACAGCTACACATTATCAGAATGGGTACTGTACAGGTGCGGACACAAGTAAACGGAGCACGCTTTTCCTTAAAATAAAATCACTCTTTCTGCACTGGAGATAAGAAAACATTATGTGTGTAAGTAAACGGGCACAGGTGCCTACTACCGGTTCGCACGTAATATGACCGCCAGATTTAATTATGCAACGCGTGAAACGTTTTAGAAGCAAATCGGGTGCTCCGTTTACTTTTGTCCGCTGGGGTACATGCCATCTCGCCTGAAACCCTCTCTTTCGATTTTTTAAACGTGTCGCCTCGTGTTATAACATCTCTGCAGTTGTAAATAGTTAAATGGTTGTTCCTTACATAACGCCTGGCGTCTTTGTTAATATTGCGGAACAGGTGCCACCCCCCCCCCCCCCAGAACGGGTTTAAAATAAAGAGAACATGAAGCGCTACCACGCCGCGTCTGTTTCATCATGCGGCCTACGATAGAGAGCAAATTGCTTGCAAGATTTATGAACAATGAAAACAAAACGAAGATTTGATTTAATCAGAAATAACCTTTCAATTAGAGCAACCTATCAAGATGCGTATAGTTTTGAGTTTCCTGGGAAGCAATAAAGAAGACAATTGCAGCCAATTTGCATAGTTAATTAAATGTGAAGTAGGCGAGAGTAGCACTGCCTACGCCGCAGTACCATACGGTCCAGCTTCAACCATAGAGACACTAGTCAAACGCGCCGAGCAGCCACATCATGCTGGCTAGCATAGCCACGTCCTGAGCTCTCTTCATTTCTGCAGTGGTTGATTACCACCGAATGGCCCGGTAAGCGGCTCCCAGCTGACGTTGAGGGAGCACCGCGCGCACACGTCTGCTGTCCGTGAAGGCCGAGTAGCGTCTGATGCTATTCGCCGCGAGATCGACCTAGAGGTGCTACCACCATCGCTCCGATAGTGGGGATCGGCAGTTGGCGGCGCTCGCAGAACGCACACGGCGTATGTCTGTTTCCGAGTTTGCGGCACATTTGTTGGCGATGAAAACGTGCCTGATGCAATGCATTAGCGATTGACTGTTTAGGGTTTTCCAACTACCAATATTGCAGAAAGGTTCCGTGGATTTCGCCAATGCAGCAAAAAACAAACAAACAAAGATGCGCAGATTTTTGGAAAACAAGCCACGCAAACACCCGTCTTTTAGATATACGGCATCGCATTGCATGCTTTTTGCATTATGCGACGCTCACAGGCCTGATACTTGGGTCTCAACATGACATATCTTTTCGCCTTTCCAACAGCGTGCGCGTCTCTTATAGGTGAGACAGGCAAATTTAGTGTCAAGCTCACGGAGGTATACAAGGTTCGTGCTCTGACCTGCAGTACTTCAGAATGAATCCAGGCAGCCTGGTTCATTACATTGTACATGACTCGGGGATTAAGCAAGTTAAATGTAGCACTGAGAGCGTACTGCCCGGCGGGTTGCCGTAGACTGAGTGGACATCAATTCTGGCGAGACAACCAGGCATAAGTATTCCCCCAAAATTAGTTTACGCCTACAGTGTACAGGAAACCTCGCCGCACAAGAAAGCTGACTGCTCACGTGTAGAGTGGTGAGTAGATTGAGTTTGCAAAGCTCACAACAAGGCGGATGCTTCTTGCGGCAGATAATCTGGTAGTGTCGCACTGTGAAATGACTCTAAATGGTTTCCTGAAACCGAGGGAAGTAGAAGGAATTTCTTATCTGTATGATGTTTAGAAATGGTAAATTAGTAGCGTAATTATTTTTAATGACAATGCATTTCACCATTGGACAGGACTTTTACACACTTGAAAAAGTTTAGGACTATCAGCGATTAATTTTCAGTAACGTTCATTTGCAAGATACGAATCCGTAGATGCGAAGACATCGTAAAAACTGCGCCTGGTCGCTGTGATGTTCTGGCAAGGAATTTTGAAGGCTGAGGATTTCGTTTTCATTGTAATTATTGTTGAGCAGTGACTTGGGGCAGTTTTGTCGTTTACTTCCAAGGCAGGTGTCGGATAAAAAACTATCCTGAAAGAAATGAAGTTCATCTTATCATACGATTATAAATATATATTTATTCCCGAACTAAACGCCGATGGTTAAGCCCGTATGAAGCTATTTTACTCCCCTCGTCAGAAATAAGCAGTTTGCTCGGAAGACAGCAGAGACGAAAAAGGTTCTAATGATTATAATGGGCTACTAGTGTACATTGATCTATATGTATTATGTAATATTTAGTGAAGCCGGTGCTGAGAAGATTTGTTTCTCAAACGTTCGAGAATTTCTCTAAAGCGAAATGTGCTCACTACCCCTAGCTGTTACGGATTTGCAGAAGCCGTCAACAAAAAAAGGAGAAAAGAAATGCATATATGCGTTTAACGCGCCATGCGACATCGGCTATATGACGGATGATGTAGGGGCGGGCCTGGGTGTCGTTGACCTTGTGGGATCGTTTACCGTGCAGTCAAATCCCACAGCCGAGGAGCGCTTTCGAAACGGCCAGGATCAAACTCCCCGTTCCCGAAATTAGTAGTCGAGCGCCCTACCACTGAGACACCGCGACAGAGGCTCAATGGCAAAAACAAAATAAAAAAAGGAAGTACTCAGACAACTCTATCGTGGATACAGAAGGCACAAAGTGGCTTGTTGAAAGCGGATTTTGCTAGGCAGCAGTCTGCAGTCGCACGTTTCAGTAGCTGCGGTATTCCAAAAAGAAACGGGAATATACGATTTTTGATCGTTTGCATTAAGTTGCATTGACCGCAGCAACCTGCTTTGCTTTGACACGGCGCCTAACCAAAGCACCGCTTCGTTTGAGACACTGGTTGTCAACGAATCTCAAGCGCCGAAGACCGCGACTAATGATGTCGTTTCCAGCGTGACATAGTCGATATGGACAAGTATTTTTTATTTTTTAAATGAAGCGTAGGTGATAGCCTGTTCATATTTCTTTTGCAAGAGGCAGAAAGTTAAACAAAAGCGTACAGGAACCGCAAAACAAACAAAAATTACTATTATACACACCGCATGCACGCACGTAAATTGCATAAATCACTGTGAGCTGGCGCGCGACGCGAACACGCATCCATACTGAGTAGGGTTTACCGCTATGCCGCTAGGTGGTGACTCTGCTCAATCTCGTGGCCAATAGGGAAAGAGTCTGAATTTGAGGGTGTACAGCAAAACCCGGCTATACTCAGTCCGGAGTAACACGCGCTTGCACAGCTTTGCCTAGGGACGGCCGCACTCACTCACTCATTGGCTGCAGATGGGAGGCCTTCTCATTGGTTAAAACATGCGACGTGACGCAACGGCACCTAGATTCGTGGTTTCGCCTCTATCTCCTTGCCCCAAGCTCACGGAGAGAGAGAGAGAGAGAGAGATATTACAGGCGTCGGACTGTCATCAGCAAAACTGATTTTGCGGCCAGAAGGGTTACGCGCTAAAATGCTGGGAGAGCGAAAGTGGTAACATTAATTTCGTCTATAGAAGGATATTGCCTAATAACTCGGCTAGCACTAACCATGCTAAAGAATTTATTGCAGGACCATATTGAGGAAACAGTGTCCTTGAGCATCGGATGCAATGCGCACATGCATTTATAAATGGGAGCATTTCAGCACGCTGTTCGTTGTTTTGGAATATCTCGCGCCTTCTTTTTTCGCAAAAAGCTTCACTCGGCCGATGAGTGCATTTCTATGTTCGTATAAAGATTTCCGTCTAGTCTGGCGACCATCTTTCCTGTTCTAAAATTGCGTATAATGCTGATTTCGAGTTAAGCTAAAGGGCCAGTTAGTCAAATATCTAGTTCTCCCATGAAGCTATACGGCACGACAAAAACAGCACGTTCGGAAGAAGGGTGAAGCAATTACACAGTAACAATAATTGATCCCGATCGCAGATGCACGCATCTTATGCTAAGCGATGCAATAGCAAATATAAAGCAGACGTCACCTAACTTCACAGATATTCAGGCGGTGTAAAGAACTTGAATCTGGCATGCACTGTCATAAAAATTTAAAATGAGTGATCACATACGCAGGCGAACGTGGCCGGGGCACGGCTGTTCAGGTGGAAAGATTTTCAGCCCTGTCTTTCATGCGCAGTAGTCATACCTCAGCTTTAATGAACTGAAGAATAGCGCCTTCCTTTGACTCGTTTAGCAGCGCAACGTGACCACCGCACTGCCTGCCAACCTCTCTAGGGCATGTGTTGTCGCAGCAATCGTAACAACGATACTCATGGACTGCGTGGGGAGTTTAAGAAGAAACAGTTGGACAGAGGGTTTGTTTTTATTGCGAAAACAATAATACGACAGCCAAAGCGAGACCTCGGGTGGCCGCAGCTACACTGTGAAGTGGCAGCTATGCCGTGAAGAGGCGTAGCTACGATCTGCTCATAAAATAATCAGCCTGTCATGACATTTCAATTCCGTTACCCCTATGCCACAGGCAGGAGCTACCAATTCGAGTCGCTCCTTTCATATGGGAGGGTGATATCAGAATTAGCCAGCCAGAACCTTTTGCATTCTCGTTACCCACACGACACGCAGGCACGTCCTTACGGCTTGGTTGAAGCGTTACTTTATATGTGGGCTGGTAGCTTACGCTCTTGCGTCATACCCTTAAAGGATGAGCTGAAGTGTCCCCAATAATGTAGCTCCTCACACTGCTAGGACGTGATAGGGGAATAATGTAGCAGGCAAAACAAGCTTCCGCGGTTGCTTTCGCAATTCAACTAGGGTTAACCGGAGCTCGACCACAAGTACTTTTTTTCTTGCTACAGGACGCTTGCGAAGACCGGCGTCTCTGCACAGCAAACTACGTGTACCAGTAGAGTACGCTCTCGAGAAAACATGCATGAGCTGTGATTTAATGTCGCCACTGGCGGTGATATTTGAGACCAAAGGGAAACAAGCTTTACGTTGTCAATATTCAGATGGAGTTTCGCATATTGCACGAACTGAGCGCAGTGAGCATGGCCAATACTTTCTTGCTCTCCTTTCGAAGAACTGTACTGGATACAATAGTTGCACATGCAAACTTACTCGGGTTGTACTTAGTGCGTCGCAATGTCCAATGCATTATTTGAGAAGCAACTATCTGCAGAGAAGCAAATGCTTCCGCTTGTGTTTCGACATTTTCTGATTTGAAGTAATTCACGAAATTATTCAGTGGGTTTCATTTCTTCCCCTATTTGTTTTTCAATGCGGATAACAGCAAATTCTGCAGTGAATCTTGCAACTGAAAAGCTCGCTTTCCTAGGAGTGCAAGCATGCCACCGTAATGGCTTTGTTGAGAGTGACGAGGACACGTTGTCGGCGGCCTACTGTGTAGACACGTTAGTGGTACGCAGCCGCCATTCCTTGTGATTTTATCAACCCAGGCACGTGCTCTGCATTTACAATAGTCAATAAAAACACCATCAATGAATGCTGCTCTATTTAGTGCTGTTGAAGACTGAAGTGAATTAGTGAATCTCAAAAGAACGATGTTGCGTGCGTCGTCTCCTGCACGGAAAAAAATCTGAGGCAGACAGACATTTTAATGACGTGAGGGTATCTGACTACCTTGACCTACGTATCATAGACCACCCGCCCCTCCCTCCACTTTTTATGGTGCAGAAAAAAGCATACTAAATTTCTAGACAGAAAAAGGTCTGACGATGCAATCATTAGGGGCATCCGTGCCTTGAAATCCTGAATGCGTCGACAAATAGAGCGTAAAACAACACCTTTGTAGCTTTGTAATAAAACGTTCTCCGGTAAATGAAGAAGAAGAAATTCAGTGCCATCGCAAAAGCTTCGATCGTGCGTATAGCAGAAGCAGAAAAATTCAAATTTACATTTAAAGATTTCTCTTGCGTATACAGATAATACCAACAGATACACGGAAATAAACAAATGCAAAGAAACAAGAAAGGCGCTGTAATACAAAACTAAAGACTTTTGGAACAAGAAAGAATTGTTACAATTCCTTTGCAATATTACCTGACTGGGAAATATGAGAAACTAAAACATTCCATTCTCAAATCTTAATAGGGAAAAGGCTATTTTTAAATTTTTTTTGTGGCAGAAACACTACTGCCAGTGAGTGTTCCTGCGTGTGTCAGGTCCTGCTTTTACGACGCGCTTTTGCGCATTTAGGCCACATAATTTTTTTTGTAAGTCCACTATAAACAACATGAGGTGACGAAATTTCAATCAGGATTATGTTGTGCTGTTTTGTTGGCATTAGTGGGCAATCATCTATTTTATATTTACCAAAAAACAAACTATATGTTTTTTTCTTTGCGCATGCTTAGGTTTCAGGGTCTTAATAATTATTCGGGTCTTTCTCGCAGTCTTATTATTCCAGGTATTTAAAGCTGAAAGATGTGTTCTACACTTTTGCTTGAAGAACCGCAGTTTCTCAGGCGCAGCAGTGAAATGAATTTTGACAAATGTAAATTTATTCGCAGGAGTAAACACAAGGTTTTTTGTGACTTTACATCTGGCATAATATTGATTTGACATTTTTCTGCAAGAGTGCACGGGTTGTTTGTTGCTGCTCCTGAAAGTGCATATTTTAAGAAATTCCAAAAGGAAAAGAAAAACTATAAGGTAATCATATAGTACAATATCAACAAACAATCGAGCAAACAAACAAACGCAGAAACAAACTAATCATTAAATTTAGGTTATAAAGACAGTGATTAACAGTGGCTGATCGCTCTAACAAATTCATTTCAATGGGAGGGAACAATGTGATCCAGGTATTCTGTTCCGTGTCTCGATCGTACGAGGGAAAAAACTGTGTTCCAATGTATCGCTTCTGCAAAGTAGGTGCTAAGGTTTAGTTAATGATAATTCATTTGGGATGTGCGATGCGCTGAATTAATATAACTGGTAGACGACAGCCGATAATGACCAAGTACGATGCAGTAAAGAAATTTCAAGGATTCAGCTTGCCGGCGACTTGATAAGGTTATTAGCGGCAAGGAATGAAGGGCAGAAGTGAGCGAAAAATCCAGTGATACTGGTGACAAATGAAACGAACAGCTTTTTTTTTACACTTTCCATCTGGGAGATATCAGTTAGTTGATGAGGATTCCATGTAACGCAATGAAAACTAAAATAAAACTTGTAACAAGAAATAAAAGCTACCAAGAAAATCGGCGACTGCTGTGAATAGTGTTGCCTGCGTCACCCTGACACTGACTCTTGGCAAAAGACCTTTTAATTGGGGACAGGTCGGCCTCTTTGGCATTATTAATATAAACAGCGCGAACACGAAGACAAGGGACAAGAAACAAGAAAGCCACAGTACATGTGCTGTTCAGCGCATGTACTGTGGCTTTCTTGTTTCTTGTCCCTTGTCTTCGTGTTCGCGCTGTTTATATAAATAATGAATAAGTACCAACTCGCCCAACAAAGTATCTTAGTCGGCCTCTTTGGACTGTTCCCAACTGGCTCCGCCGCCGCTCCCAAGCTGACGACGAGCGCACACCAGAACCCATCGAGCAATACGGCGGCGCCATAAATATGCTTCCATCTTGCATTTCCTTGAGAATCCTTAGGTACACTTTCTGCGGGCGTCATGTGCGGCTCGCGGCTAAAGAAGTATGTGGCCTGGCACTATGGGGCGGTGCAAAATTGCTTTTCATTCCTCTTTTCTTCATTTCTTCCTCATTTCTCCCAAATTTCACCTACAACCGACGGTCCCTTTCTTTTGTGTCTGGGTTTCTCTCGTTTCATTCCTGTTCATTACCTTCTTTCACGTGTTTGCGCGGTCGAAATAGCCACTCCGAGAGCGACATATTTACTGCACCTTTGCTTGCATTTGCTTTTGGGTTCATTACGTGTTTGTTACCTGATCAGTTTTTTCGCCCTACTTGCTCTCATAATCAGAGGAGCCTACGAACCCTTAATGTACCACACTGTCAGTAACTGGTTGATTTGATCGTTCCTCCGGGGACATGTCCGACAGTTACGTTTGCGGATATGACCCTACTGCTAAACGTTGCTCCCTCGTTTATGGGAGCGGTGGTTTGTACGTGAGGGAGGGAGGGGGATGGAGATTATTTTAAAGTCAATTTGCAACTCTTTCAGTCCATAGGAACTCGTTTGGAAAACATGTTGCCCGATGTTTAACTGAGTGGTAACCCAGTGCCACTAAGAAGAAATTTGGCAGTGTACAGGCGTGGCCACCAAGTGATAGCCTTCGGCGTCTGTAGCGAACAGGGGGAGAAGGCGGTCCGATTCGGTCCCTTGGTACCCGCTTTTCATCTGCTAGATTGGCTGAGTGCGTGCAGTTTCGGCTGTCAAGCGTTGTCCAGGCGCTACGCTGGTATAGTAAAACTAAAAGCAGTCGGAAGCAATACTTGGGCTTAATCGAGAGAGTGGACTTTACAGTGTGCGAGCTACTTTTCTTGTCTTTGAAATAAACCTATTTTTTACACTCTTAGCCAAGAAGTACTATAAAGGGTAGGGGGTTAGTCCTTTACCAGACTAACTGCGCTGCCAAAACCATTAGTCCTATTCGAGACTAACTGTGAAGGATCTAACTGTTGATCCCCCTGGAAAGGGGTGCAGTAGTTAGTCCCTAGGAAGAGCCTTTTAATGAAAAAAAGGCAAACGAAGCCTCATTATTACGCAATCTAGAGCAGTACCGTCCTTATTATATCTTTTATTTGGAACATCATCGTCCAATTACATACGACAATAATAAGGGTAACAAAGAAACAAACAAGAAAATCACATGACAATGCCAGGATTCGTACTACAAACCGCTGGATTGGGAACTGAGCGTGGATATGAGCAGGCCACTGCAACCGCCTAATGTACGAAGCACACACATTGCTTGGGTTTACCACTTACAGTTTTGTAAAAAGTACTGCTGTTTAGAGCTATGTATTATTATTTTACGGTCACGCGATTTTTAAACAAGCTACGGTGAGCCTCAAAGCATAGCCACACCGGTCTAAATTGGATTTTGACCCAAAAAAGAAGTGATCAACCGTGCACACGTCACGGCCGGTGCTTGAAAGCACAAATCCTTGTTTTATTTTCACGTTTTGCGGATACGGCAGCTGGACATAGTGGCCTGTTGCAAATGAACCACGACTAAACAAAGTTAGTCGTGGTTCATTTCGTTTTTTTTTTCTTTCTGGGGGGCGGCGACGGGGAATGGACGGGTCGCGGCTCACCGTTTGGCTAAGTTTCTTCAATATTTACGCAGCTTCACGGGTAATGAAATGAAACTACGTATTCTTAATTAACGCTAAGCCTTTTAAATCACCGTAGAAAAGTAGTGAGGCTCAACTGATTTTTTGTTCAGTTTCTCAGATGCCGGTCTCTTCAATGCTACGAAGCCTTTTTTAACGCAAACTGGTCCGCTTCGGCGCGGACAGCAGAGGTGCTGTCACTGGCCTTACACTTTGGCATTTGAAACCGAACGAAATCCGCCGCCGCCGAAATGCTGCCTCGTGCACAGTTCCTCACAACGTCGCTGTTCGTTGGGTACACAGATGTGGATCGAGACGAGTATAAATCGACGCTGCCTACGTAATGAGACGAAGCGACAGGCTATTGCCCCATTTATGGTCACTGAAGGCACTGAGAAAGGACCAGTAGTAACAATTAAATCACTGTGAAGCCAGTGGTTCTGCTTTGAAGGGGGCCGCCATGCTTCTTTTAGGGAGTAATGGTGAAGCAAGGGGAGCAAGTTCTTCCGTTCGTTGTTTAGTTAATCTTTTTCAGGCCAAGGAAAAGCATTTCGTCCATGCAATTTGCACACGGAACGCACACTGTCGCAGTTGGTCCTTTAGCACTGCTAACGGGGACTAGCAGTGGCTTTGGCTCCCACGTGACCAATTTTGGGTCAGAGTGTATAGCTAGTATCAATTGCACGAACTTGTTATTTCAAACTCTGCTGCGCTGCTTTGCTCGAACATGTACTCAACATGACGAGTGATCATTGCCGTTAAGTTGTTGATGTCTTTTTCTGTAGTATGAAGTCGGCGTTATCCTTGTTGTGCATGGCGTTCGCGAGGAGAAAAAAAAATGGGAACCAGCAACCTGTTACGATAGGCGATTCTGTAGTCTATAAACTGAAACATTTCTTTTTCCATGTACTCGTTCTTTTCTCTTCAGTAGATGAGAAGGATGTGATGAAGTTTATATCGCTAGCATAAAACCCACTTCCGGCTCACTTCCCCTGCAACGAGCTTGCTCATAAATACACGGTATCAGGAATAAAGTTTTAAAAGGGCCGTTTTATGTTTATCAACCTGGCCATAGATATAGGGCTGCTCTATGACGTTATTATCCAGAGTACACCACGTACATCGGAGTGCGGCCTTTTCTTTCCACTACATGAAAGGTGAGCTGAACATCTCTAAAAAAAAAAAAGAAAAAAACATGCCTCGAAAGCAAGCGATACCACTAGAAACACATGCCGATGAAGATTGAACGCCTATCATGTTTTATTTTTTCTGCGAAGAGAGTATCGCGCATTACAAACGCACTGCCGGAAGAAACCAGCCCTCCTAATGAATACGTCGAAGGCGTGGGTGCGTGCTAATGAGCAGCTTGTTATTTCGAAGGGCACATGATCCAAGCAGCCTTGGTCGTCTGCGCATGTAAACAGGTCGCATTCCCAAACATACGCAGTGTTTTTTTGCTTAAATCACCACGTGCCGATGCGAACTTCTTTGTGCGAAAAAAACATTGGGCATTTTTATTCTTTTTCTTTCTATTTTCCCACCTTCCACTTTCACTTGCGTCAATTAGCCAGGCAAAGACGCATTTTTAATGCAAGAATTTTCACTTCAATGCAACTTTTCACTCAGCCTCGCTCTCACTCTGCGCGCGTTGAGACTGACATGACGCGAGCTTTGTTGTCACGAAGAAAACTAAGTGTCAAAATATACACGACGAAAAAAAAAAGATAGATATTCGTCGATGTATTAAAGTTGGCCGGAAAATTCATTCAGTCTATGCGAGCATTCAAGCACAAAAACGCTTGAAAGCTTTTGAAACGGCAGCATGGAAACGTTTACTTCATGCCTGCGGCAGGGAGCTTTCGCTGAACTCTGTCATTCAGGGTAACTGTATAATGCTTCTCCATCTAGAATGCGGCCGAAATAAGGGCAGTTAATATTATGCGTTTTTCTTCTAAATTAATGCTTATACCCGTTAAAACTGTTTTACTACGAATTTCGCATGTGTAGATAATAGAAGTTTCAAAGAATTCTCCCTAAGAATCTATTACAGTCAGCTGTGCAGCCATCGACACAAATGACAGTTAAGGTGAATTCTCAGCTTCAAGCAGAAAGGAACCAGCCATGATCAAGAAGTATATTTATATATTGCTACGGAATGGGCACGATATATTGCGGCAAAAGAGTAGTATTCACAGACAGCCTACAGCATTCGTCATAAACCACGATTTGTCAAAGATTGTCTGCTGCGTCAGCAGTCTAATCACTTGTTATCTTACCTGGAATTTGACTTTTAAAACCTGTCGACAGCCCTCGTAAGCGACAGGTTCTTCAAGTTGAGGTTTCTTATATGACTTTTGATTGCGAAGCAATTTCGGTGTTCTAAGATATTGTGAAAACATTGCTGGGAACGGCCTCATCTTCAGACGCACACTGAAATTTTCATGACTACGTTTGTCATGCATTCCCACCGAATAGTTTGAAGGGGGCACAAAAAAACAAACAAAAAGAGTGGACAGCTTTTTTGAGAACAGTTTCGAAGCTGAATTGCAATATGGTAAATTACCATGATGGACATATTTAGATGAAGGGACGTAATATTCCAGTGCCTAGAAAAATCATGCCTCGGAATGTGGAAAAAATGCGGAGCAATACAGATTGGAACGCAGACTGGCCCCTTCACCATGCAGACGCAACGCTAAATACCATACAGGCAATCGCGTATGCACGATTGCAAACCTACCCGCACCAGCACCCGGTTGTGGCGAACCTCATGTTTCCCGAAGCTAGGGATGATGAATGCAAACTCAGAGAAGAAAGAGGGACCTTCAATCACATAATTTCGGAATATCAGCATGCCCCTGAGGTAGCGCACAAAATAAATGGTAGAGAAACCCGCGAAAAATTTCAGCGTTGCTGGGACCCCGAGCTCCAGCTCCTAACCAACCCACTGTTGGAAGAGGCCGCCGGGACACAAAACCTCCCGGCCAGAATTTGAAGCGGCAACACGCCCTGGCCCGTAGGTCTGCTAGTCACAAGGGGCCATCTGGAGCCAGCCATTTGTTGTCAGAAATAATTTTTTTTCCTCTCCATTGAAAATTTGTCCTATGCTTGCACCGAGGAATTAAGTCCGCCATACCCTAGTGAAAAAACTCTATGAGTCACAATAACCTCATACAAATTCTCATACTAAACTCATACCAATCTCATACAAATCTCATATAATCTCATACTACACTCATTCATCATATGACAAATATATGAGAATTAATGAGAATTGTATGAGTTAAGTATGAGAAATCTGTATGAGGTTATTGCGACTCATATGGTGTTTTTCACTAGGGTAGGTAACCAAAGGCCAGCGCTTTAGAAAGAAAAAGCAGAAAAATACATGCGTTATGGGAGGAGATATAAATATATTGTTGATTGCGCGTTATCTAATGTTATCCTAGGTAGTTGCGTTCATAAACAACTTCCCATTGAAATTCGGTGCCAGACCCCAATTTCTGAGTGCGATACAATGTCATGCCTTTATGCAAGTCCATTCGTCCTGCTGAACAATGGCCTAACGCAAGGGCTCACCTGCAGCAATACTCAAAATGACCAGCTGCCGTTGTAACCGTAAGGCATGCATTGGCATTTTTTAATTAAGAAATGCGTTCCTGGCCTCCACCTTCCACTTTTCTCGATTTCAGTTCTGCTAGGGTGCGTGGAAGCCAGCATTCGTTTAGAACAGTGATTCAGAATCACACTTGGATTCTTGAACTGGATGGTTTCATGTCACTGAGATATGACTATTCACTTTCCGCAAGGAGATTTCAGCATTACTAAACTTAGCCTGTGCCTCGAATTTTCACTGAAGTCAACACATGCTTTTATTTCAGCTTGCACTGTCTGAAGGTGTGGTAAAGAACTGCTTGACAATAATCTTTTTGACCACTTTCCGATAAGCTTCAAAAAGAGAAGCTATGTCAAAAGTCCGATTCGGAGAGGAAGCTTTATGTTGGTAACGCAGAAATGCTTTACTCTCCTGGTGTTCTGTATTGCTGAACCTCGTACTTTCGAATTTGCATAAAGCGGCTCTTTTTATTACTCTTTGCTGCAATTTTCGCCATAGGACGGGACATGCGGTAGTGAAAAAGCCCCTCAGAGCTTCCGAACAGTTTCAATCTGTGCTCTTAGGTGTATAGATGTTAACTAGTTAATGAAAACGATATAACAGAATATAGATTCTAGCTGCCGGTGACATGGACCAGCCAACGAGATGTTAAATTTACAGCAAATATTTAAGCTTTCACTGGATTTGTTGCACAAAGTGCGCATCACAGAGTGAGATTACTCAATAACTCTGCACTGGCTTTGATCCAAAATTTGGGCAAGATGTCTTCGCCCCGCATTTCTGTATCATTGCGTAATATCAGAGGGAAGACCAGCTGAATGTTTTTATTTTTTCGCAAAAATCAATATGCAGCGTCAGGTTTTTATGTTGAGTATGCAGCGCCAAGGCTGAACATAACCTTATATGGTCACCTATCGTAGGGCTCCGTAACCACTGTCAAGTTAAATATGTAAGTAGTTTTTCTCGTGCGACAAGTACGCTTATAACGTTCAAATAATTCGAAATTACAAAAATTGTGTCTTGTGTGATCACTGCACAGAGTCACATATCCCGCATTTGCACTCGGCTTGGCTCAGCGTGGGTGCGGAGGTCCGTGGCGATGCATCTCCTCAAAAATATCCTCTTCCCCAAGTGCCCTTCGGGAGCTGCTTTGTTCCTTCAGCTATAGAATGTTATGATTAATGACAAAAAGGGTGCCAGCACGGAATAAATCCCCTCAGCTGTCATTTAGTCATGATGAAGAGAAAGTAGCGATGGAAATATACAGGGTGTTCAAGCTAAATTTAACCAAGGGTAAAAAAAATGAAACATTTTGGATGGGCCAGAGAAATCACCTGTGTACAGCTGCCAGCTATGTGGTGCACCACAGGCAAATTTTTGTTTTGCAATTAACTAATTTGTAATTAGTACAATTTTTTATAACTTACTAACTATTGCCTTTAGACAACAAATCTGATTTGCAGAGTTGGAGAGCATCTTCCAAAACCCCCATTCCACCTATTTCCAATAAAGCCCCACGTGTATAGTTTTTCCAAGCCTTGAACAAAGCCTGCGAAATACAAAAAATATCACGTGACTGGCGAATTCGTGAAACCACAATTGTGCTGCTCTCAACCTGGCTTTCAGCGAAATGTGGCATTGGCTCCACGACCCCGTTGAGCGGCAGGCCAATAAGTATGTCTGCAGTGGTTCTTCGTCCGCTTCACGCAGTCAGCGCGCGTGACGATGCAAGTCGCAAAGGGCTCATCGCGCCGGTTGCAACCAACGCCAACATATCAGCCTGCCGCTGGGACTGGGCTGTCGAGTCACTGCCGCAGCTAATTTCGTTCACTCAGGCCGTGATTCAGAGCACCAAAATCGTGGTGCACAAATGCGCCTGTCGCGTGCACTGATATCGTGCACTGACATCGCACAGCACACGGGCGCCTTGCTTTTTGCCTTCATCGAAAAGTGGCCGCCGAGGCCGGGATTCGATCCCGCGTCCTTGGGAACAGTACTCGAGCGCCGTAACCACTGCGCCACTCCGGCGGGGTACTAATTTAACGGAAGAAAACATGGCGCAAAATGAAGCGAATGTTGCGGGTGTTTGGAAAGGTTTAGCGCAGTAACAATGTGTTGAGACCGTCATGGGGCCTTCAGTTATTTTGGCTATTCCAGTAAAAACGAAGAAAACTGCAGACAAGTTGAAAAGCTAATGCAGAACGCAAAATATGAACAGGAAGAAAGATGCAAAAAGAAATCGAAATAAAAAGAATGAAATGTAAGTAAAAATAGAAAAATTTGATGCGGACGAGGTTTGCGGCCCGCTGAGCCGTAGAGTGCTCCCTGTAGTCTTAGATGGTTGAACGATGACAAATACTTTTTTGCTGTGAAAGAACGTGAATGTTCACCTGAGAGTGGATAAAGGCATCAGCTGGGAAACACCGCTCTGCTTTAACCTTTTGCGTCAGCCGAGGTGGCCGTTATGAAGGGAGAACGGGAGTTATATGTCAGGAATCCATGTCGAAAGCTGTCATTGATGAAGCGCCGACTATATATTCAGCTCGGTCACGTGAATATAAAGAAAACACGATATAGCATAACCCTGCTGAACCCAGACGAAGCAGAAGTTTCGTTAGGCTTGGTTACGTTTCTTGTTACTCATCATCCTCATCAATAACGCCAACATCATCAATACGAACTAAATCACCGTCATTGTATTTGCTACTACGATCGTTATCATTACCACTAAACGTATCGTCATTGTCTTGAATACTATCCCAAGCAGCATTGGCCGACTGCCAACCTATGGCCGGTCATCGGCAGCTAGTCGGCAGCCGACCTGCCGGCATTCGGGGCTCGGTCGAATGACGGCCCATGGTTGGCCATGTGCCAGGTAGGGCGGAAGTCGTCCATCAAGCAATGCCCAAGCTCGAGCACTCGACTGAACGCCGACCAATTTGGCCATGGTAGCTCGGCCATATGGCAGCCCATGGTCGGCCATGTACTACGTTGGGCAGAGGTCGGCCAGAAACCATGGCACGAGCTTGTGACGCCAACTGAATGCCGACCTGTTTGGCAATGGTTGCTCGGGCATTTGGCAGCCCACGGTCGGCCGCGTGCCATGTGGGCCAGGAAGCCGGCTAGCACTCCCGACCCAATATGCTTGTAGTGGACGCCGATTACATCCCTGGATCTACTTAACCTCTAATACAAATCCAGTTGTTAGTGAGAACGCGCATGCAAAACGAAACCATGTTGTCATAGCACGATTATGTGACATTAAATTATGATTAGAAAGTAGCTTTTTCATTGCCGAGAAAGAAAACGTTGCCGCAAGTTGATCGAACAAATGACCGTTTTCTCAGCCATTTTTTTTGTCCTAGTGCTTTTGCATTATCCATAAGGAACTACGCGCAGCATCGTCTGTTTAACTGGGGAAAGGAACGAATACGATGTGTGTACTTTCTAGACGCAATCCCTGGAAAATGAAAAGCCGAAGACTCGAGTTTGCCATTTTAGTTTTGGGCATTCACACGGTGGTAAAAAAAAGAAAAAAATGGCAGTTTTTCGCGCAGACTACGAGCATGACAAGCCCCGGTACATTTATATGGCGCGCAACATATATATCGGCAATAAATAACAAATTAGTTTGTTCCGCTTATTAGTTTAGAGTCCGATCCCGGCCTCGGCGGCAGCTTTTCGATGGAGGCGAAAAGCAAGGCGCCCGTGTTCTGTGCGATGTCAGTGCACGTTAAAGAACCCCAGATGGTCGAAATTTCCGGAGTCCTCCACTACGGCGTCTCTCATAGCCTGAGTTGCTTTGGGACGTTAAACCCCACAAACCAAACCAAACCATTCTAACTGCGCTAGGCGGTGGAAAAGGAAGAAAAAAATAGTAGAATGTTTCCACGTAAGAAAAAAAAAGATTGTCGGTCGACCTTTCATATTAATTTCCAAACTTTATATAACATTGTCAGATAAATGGAAAGAAGGGATCTGCAATTGGTTTTGCTGCCAAAACATTTTTCCGGCCACACGAAATTATTAATGAAGAGGATGGAGTTTCGCGCTTATCTTCTCTGCTCTTTTGGACAACTTTGGTTTTGAATTACGCAAAATATGTTACAGTTAATTGAAAATTATCGGACTAAATATATGCATGTTTTTATTTGTATTCAGTTAATTTTCCCTTTTCAAGGTGGTGTAAATGTTTTTATAAATTTTCACAAAATCGGCCGAAGAAACGAAATTTTTCTACTTTTGCATACCTAATTATTTCAAAAAAGGTTTATAGCAGAGCAGCAAAAAATCCACACTATGTTCTCAGCATAGTTATATATTAAACAGCTAAAGCTTATATTTATATAACTTTTCAATACACAGATACGATCGCGCTAATTTAAAGAAAACAGCGAACATTGAACATTTCTTAGGAAAGTAAAAATAGTTTCAGTTCAGTTCAGGCGTTCAGTCGTGTCCGACTCTTCGTGACCGTATGGACCATGTCACGCCACGCTTTCCGGTCTCTCACTATCTTCTTAACATCACATCGCTTCATCTGCAATGCCTCGAGAATGCCATCTAACCATCGCGTTCGCTGCCTACCCCTTCTCCGGCGACCCTCAACCTTTCCCAACATCAAATCTTTCTCCAGCGACTCCTCTCTTCTCATCAGATGACCAAAGTAGCTGAGCTTTAACTTTAGAATTTGACCCTCCAATGAGCAGTCAGGGTTTATGGTCGACAATATCGACTGATTTATCTTCTGGCAGTCCAAGGAACTCTTAAGAGTCTTCGCCAGCACCACAATTCAAATGCGTCAATTCTTCGGCGATCAGCCTTTTTCACAGTCCAACTCTCGCATCCATACATCACAACTGGAAAGACCATAGCACGGGTTATACGGATCTTGGTTGGCAGACTAATGTCTCTGCTCTTTACTAGGCGGTCAAGGCTAACCATTGCTCTCTTTCCCAAAAGCAGGCGTCTCCTAATTTCATGGCTGCAGTCTCCTTCCGAGGTAATCTTGGCGCCCAAGAACAGAAAATCTGTCACAGCTTCCACTTGTCTATTGATGCTCCAGGACTTGATAGGGCAAGACGCCATGATCTTCGTCTTTTTAATGTCCAGTTTAAGCCCAAACTTCTCACTCTCTTCTTGTACGCGCATCAGAAGTCTCTTGAGATCCAATTCACTTTCTGCCATTAAAGTGGTATCATCCGCATATCTAAGGTTATTGATGCGTTTTCCAGCGATCTTCACTCCAGCTGAAGACTCGTCCAGACCGGCCTTCCTCATGATGCACTCTGCATATAGGTTAAATGGGCAGGGCGACAGTATGCAGCCTTGCCTCACCCCTTTCTCAATCGGAAACCAATCAGTAAGACCACGCCCAGTTCTGACTGTGGCCTCTTGCCCTTCATAAAGGTTCCTGAGGAGACAGATGAGGTGAATACACATTGTTTAAACATTTACTACGTATTCTCCACTATACCCCAGCTTTCGAAATCATTAAAACACCTTACATAATTTTGTTGCGCAAGTAATTACGGCCACTTCAATAAGGCCCTGGTGCAAGGCGTAGCGCACCACGCAGATCTGAAGATTCTACGGCATTTGTGAATCGCCCACGACCTCATCGAGACGATGCTTCCTGAAGAGGGGGGCAACTGACACATAGAAGGCGAAGCAAAAGATGACATATGAGACGACAAGTGCGAGCCTGGAAGAGAAAGAAGCTTGAACGCAAGACTCGTTCTGGTCGACCATTCAAACCATCTAACGCTAGGCCCTCCTTGGCGTTCTACCGAGACGTGACAATATTATTGTAACAGGGAGAAACATATTTACAAAAGAGGAATAAAGATAAATACAATGAGAGACAGCCAAGGAGCTAGGCAATGAGGGCCCCGCGTTCGACGCACTTTTTTCTTAATCTTACGCAAACGGGCGCGCCACTTCGTCTTCATCATTCTCATCATCATCCAGTAACGTTTTGTCTCGACATTGCAAACTAGCTGTGACAGACACAGCAAAGAATGGTTCGAAGTCGGGGCAACTGCACAGTGCAGCACAACAGCAGCGGAACAGCGCACGCGTGCGAGTCACGGCAGCAGCGTCGCCGTCTTTGTCAAAGCGATCTCGCTTCTTGTTCGGGCGCTACAATATGCATTTATTTGCTGTCACGAAGAAATGCAACGTAAAAACACGCGTAACGGAATCCATAAAAGTAATATGACAACAGTTCAAACCCTGAAACGCGAAAAGGAGGGAAAATGCAAACTCGACTAAATAAGCGAATAAGCATCAATATCTATATATTACAGGCAGTAATAGCGAGATTATATATCTAGAAAAAAAAAACGAAACAAAAACGCACTCGGAGAGAGAACATAAAGGGACTACGGCGAAAGCGAAAGGTTCGGCGATTGTCGACATCGTGCGAGCTCGAAAGCGGCGCGCCCAGTACGATGAAACGCGTTCCTCGGCGCCTGTAATTTGGCCTCAACGCGCCCGCAAAGTAAACATCCACCCTCTTCCTCCGCCTGTTTCCCACGGATTGTGCTGGCGCGTCTCACATGCGCTGTTGGCTTGCGCACGCTCTGCGCAGACTACCGGTGAACAGCAGGGAGGCGACAGAGGCTGATAGAGGCAAGAACCTCCTTCGGTTTCACGTTCCAGCTTTAGTTCCCAGCATTGAACCAACACGTACAGCTTCGAGCAAACCGCTACGATTGCTTTTTTTTTATTTTATACAAAATAATGCGCCAGACAAAATTGTTTGGGCAAGATGGCAAGTACATTTAGGAGAGTACCTTAAACAGAAATAACCGCTTCACCGTCAGAAAAGGCGGACGTGCAGACTTTTCAAAGCGCGTGGCCTCTCCACTTTTTCTCGCAGGTGTGCTTTCCTCGCTAACACACGTCTCAAAAGGAAGGTCGTTTTTGTCGGCCTGTGGCCACAAAAGTCTCGTAAATTGCCTCTGCTCAACTGTTTTTAATGCCTATGCTCAGTTGGTCCGTCGCTTCCAGAGTGAGACCTATTGAGCCTTAGGAAGAACGTCGAGAAATTCCGCCTATGCATTCGCGCTATCGCTTTCGGGACCCATGATAAGTAGAACATTCGCCCACAATCCACAAGGATTCCGCAAAATGTCTACAAAATTGATATCCGAATCTGAAGCGTATAAGGCGTGATGGCTCCGTGGTTACGCTCGAGTTCTAAATACAAGTGCGAAGGTACTTGTATTCAGCCAAGGAGCCAGGCAATGAGTTCGACGCACTTCTTTTTTTTTTTTATTCTTCCACAAACGAGCGCGCCACTTCGTCCTCATCATCCTCTGTCATTTTTTGTCTCGACGTTGCAAACTACTGTGACAGACACAGCAATGAATGAATCGGAGTCAGCTTTGTATGCGTAGAGTTCCTGATGCGCTGTGGCATAGGGCAGCCCACAGACGTTTTTCGCAATCACCTTCACCATTATTACAATGAAAATTTCTGAGGAGAATAAAAAAAAACCGTTTATGATATCTTTTTAAACTTTGTTCACGTATTCTTCTCTACATCAATTTGCAATGTCAATAAAAACACATTGCACAATATTGGTGCACTAGTAGTTACGACCAGTCCAATAAGACCCTTAAACAGGAATTTGCAATTGCTGTAGGTCTGACTTCTTGGCCACTAAGCGAATGAAATGCAAGCAGGATTGGATTTCAGGTTCTAAAAATATGTCCAACAGTAGGGAAAAGATGTCGACGGAAATGAGGACAGTAATGTTGAGATGTTGAGATGACCGGAGCGGCCATGAGCGCGGGGGTGTGCTCACCCTAGACGTTCGTTTTAAGAGGCGGTGCAGTGAGAGCTCGTTTTTGCGTCTTCAGACCGACAGACTTCGATACATATATTATGGTGAAGCTACCCAAAACTAATAAAAAATACTTCCTTGTGCAGTTCAACGCATCGGCACTAGAGCTTCACTATTCTATCCGCCTGTTTTTCGCACCGCAACCGGACGCCAATAACAGGGGGTGAAGTTAATAAGATGCGACCACTGTCGGGAAGCCCGCTTCACCAGCGCGGGCGACAGCCTCTGCCGCATGAGAAAATGCTGCGCCAGATGCGATCGGTGGAAAGCATAACTGGTGCTGCAGTGGCAAAGCAAGGTATCGAACGCTAAAAAAAAGAAAAAAAAAACAATTGGTAACCGGATGCTCGTGCCTCTCTCAGATGACGGCATCCAGACGGCCTGAAGTGGGCCTTTTGCCGCGCGTTCGATCTGCTGATCACACTTCATTCAGGCACACTAGCCAGGACTGCATGGAAGAAACTGTACAGGAATGAAAATAATGTGCGCTGTCGAGTCATTCGAAAAAAACGGATGCAGCCCAGAAACACTGTGTTTTACTGAGGCAGTTTTCCATGCCCTTCACAATTTTTCCGTTCTACTAAAATGATTTGGAATATGTTGCTTGCTCATTGAACGTTATCGTCTCCTTCTGTAATTCGCGTTAAGGTGAAGGTGATTGCAAAAAATGTCTGTGTGGTGCCTGATGCCACAGCGCATCAGGAATTCGACGCGTACAAAACTGATTCTGAATCATTCGTTGCTGTGTCTGTCACCGTCAATTTGCGAAGTCGAGACAAACAATAACCGAAGAAATACTTTTATAGCTGGAGAATGATGAGGACGAAGTGGCGCGCTCGTTTGTGGAAGATTAAGAAAAAGAAGTGCGTCGAACTGGGGGCCCTCATTGCCTGGCTCCTTGGCTGTTTCTCAATGCATATATCTTTAATTCTCTTTTATAAATGTATTTCTCCCTGTTACAATAATATGCCAAAATTTAAAAACCTTGAACGATTCACAAATTCCGGAGAACTTCAGATCTGCGCGGTGCGCTGTAATTGGACAAAGGCGTTATCAAAGTGGCCATAATTACTAGCGCAACAAAATTATGCGCGGTGTTTTTAATGATTTTGAAAGCTGAGGTAGTGTAGAATAGGCGGAAGAAGTTTAAACAGTGTTAAAACAGTTTTTTTTATTTTCCTAAGAAATTTTCAATGTTCGCTGTTTTCTGTAAATTAGCGCTATCGTATCTGTAATTCAAATGTCACAAAAATATAAGCTTTACCTGTTTGCGGATAACTATGCTGAGAACATAGTGTGGAATTATTGCTGCTCTACCATGAACCTTTTATGAAACAAAGGCCTGGAATTAAGGAAAATTTCGTTTCTTGGGCCGATCTTGAGAATTTTTATAAAAACATCTACTTTTACCGGAATAGCGAAAATTAACTGAATGCAAATAAAAACATGTATATATTCAGTCAGATAATTTTCAGCTAGCTAACTTGAACATAGTTTGTGTAATCTATAACTAAATTTGGCCAGAACAGCAGAGAAGCTCGGAACTCCGCCTCTTCGATATTATTAATTAGTCATCATGCAACAATATATAATATTTTGAAGTAAATATAAAAGGTCGAACGACCGTCTATTGTTCGATCATAGGTGGAAGCGGGAGGGGAAAGATGACGTGCGCATTTGTCGATGCACCAACTGTATAGATTTACGCAACGTTGTGGATGGTAGATGGGTAGGCTTTCTATTTTTTTTTTTAGAAAATGATATGTGCGTGGTTCGCTTGAAGGAACAATGCTTTTGCGAACAGAAAGAAACTATTTATTAGACCTCGACTAGAGCGGTGCGCGCTGGCGGCCGCTCATCGGCGCGGTCCAATCTGTGGGAACGGCTGGCCGATGCAGACAGGAGAGGGCTGAGGTAGAGGAGGAAAGGAACGTCGAGAAGGTCGTTGGTCCTTCGTTCCCACGCGCAGCCCTTGCGAACACAACACCGCGGCGGGAATTGACGCGCACTGGTTGAGCAGTTCATTGTTCCACCTCGTCTACGAATCCCCCGCTGCGCGGCTGTGCGGCCTCCTCCCGAAGCGTTCATTTCAGAGCTTGATGAAGACGCTACAAGACTTGCGACTGGTTCTTATACCTTTCTTTAATTGCTTCCCTCGTTAATTTTCTTATTCATTGTGCTGTGTATAATTTTTTTCTTGCGCCTATATACGTTACATGTGCTCCGGTTTGTGCTTGCTACATATCTGTGAATAGTAGAGCTGTGAAATGTCGCTGGAGTACGGATTACAGCAACGGCGGGAAACCATCGGCATTCTCGGACTCAGTGAAAGCCGTCATCTTAGACCGTGAGTATATGCCTAGTCGTGGCTTCACATAGGCTCCGCTCGTCCGCTTCTGTTCATGGCCGCATTCCAAGGGCGCTGCAACACGAAAGAGCCGCAGCAGTTGAGCCGACCAGTTTGGCTGTTACCTGCCCATAGCAACGACTGCCTCGTAGTGCCAACTATTCTGGTCGCTGTCGAGGAGCGGAAAAGGGATCCTCCTGCACTGCCACGGCTGGAATAGCTCCACCAGCAAAATTACCAGCATGCCTGTGCAACAACCATTTGCTCGCCGTATCCAAGTTCGATTAGAACCACCTCAAGTACTTTCTGCGCACAGCTCAGTCTCATCAGTATCACACGTGTTCTGAATCTAATTCCGACACCGCTGCAGTATATGGTCCTGACGGCCCCCTACAGCTTGCAAGTCTCATCTGGAACCTGCCAGGGGCGTTGAAGGGGGAGGCCCCGAAGACGAGCCTAGTCGTGGCTTCACATAGGCTCCGCTCGTCCGCTTCTGTTCATGGCCGCATTCCAAGGGCGCTGCAACACGAAAGAGCCGCAGCAGTTGAGCCGACCAGTTTGGCTGTTACCTGCCCATAGCAAAGACGGACCTGTGGCGCTAATATGAGCGCCGTCGGGGAAGCTCTAAAGGGGCTCTCTCGTCATGGCTGCAAGCGTTCCTGCCAGAAAACAATTTCTCCCTGCCGTGGCCTCCGGACAAGCTGACAAAATAAATTGTCACCTTTGCAGCATGCCATTGCTTCATAATTGGTTCTATATAATCTCCTACCAGTCCCAAATGTTCTCTTTCCGTATTCTCCTCGAAATAACTGCGCGAAGCATGACTTAAGAACTAAGCGAATTTTCGTCCGGGTTACATGCAAGCAAGTGCGTGGACTTATTTACTGGCTGCGATATGAACAACATTTGCGCCGAAAATAGAGAAGCCGTGCATAACAGGTGTGTGTGCCACCAACGCGCGACAGAACACTACCGGCAGCCATTTGCGCAGTTTTTTGACTGCGCAGCGCGCCGCAATCGATTAGTAACCGAATACTACGCGCTCAGCTTTGTACATATATTTTGGACAGCGTCTTTTCTGCGCGCAGGAAGCCATGTTCGCTCAGTTTTTGGATTTTGTTAAGAGTTAGGGCAGTTTTTTGTTTTCAAATGTGCAGACGATGCTTTGAAAACTGTCCGTGCGGTCTGTGCAAGCGAATTTTACAGTGGGGCAGACGTTGTGTGCGTGATGCCGTTTGATGATTAGGCTATACTTTAGTAATAATGAACCCCCACTTTTATAATGGTTAATATCATATTGAGGATTTGAAAGCCGTGAACAGCGCAAGTGAGCCTATTTTCAAAATTTTCTTAATCGACGCCCCCCTTCTGAGAACGCACCTTCAGGTGAGGGCGCGCTATCAGGAAGCGGCGACAATAGGAGAGCGGTTTCGCAGACGCGCTTCGAAAGCTGAGGAAAATAACAAAACAAGCAAAAAGGAGCATCAGCCGTGTGTGCACTGCGCCCCTATCACTGGAAAGTAAACAACGTGCATGTGGGACACATTGTACAAAAAATTGACGGCCGGTACGAGGCGACCATATCGTCCGAGATATATAGCTCGCGAAGCGCTCGATCACGGCGCGCACTTTAAATGGGACAGGACGTCAGGTCCGCCTGTTCGGCAATTATAGCTCATTGTGCCTCACGTTCTGTATGCATGAAGTGCACGTCACAGCCATCGTACAAAAATTTTAAACCGAAGCAGCGACCCACGTATTCTAATTGTATAGAAAATCATTTGGGAGTAGAAAAGAGCAACTTAAGATGTGCATGGTTCTTTAATGAACAATATGTATAAATGGACGGTTGAATAGTTACAGTAATGGAGTATTGTGCTAATTCTTTACGGCCGTGACCGCTATAAATATTACTCATATTGCTCTTAGCTTTAAGCTCTGGCATTGACAACCCTATCCAAAGAACCGACTAGTAGTGACAGGTTGTTTACAGCTGTTGATGAAAAGGTAGGTCATCATGCTATTATTGCGAGCATATTTGCTCCTTTTTGTACCTTTGTTTATTACAAGCAAAACTTAATTTTGTTCCCTATTCCTAGGGACGCGGCACCTCTTACAACACCCACTGTTCAGTCGCTTTCATTCAAGGTACAAAAAGGAGGAAATGAACATGCACTCATAGGATAGCCTGTCTTACCGTTAACAGCTGCAAATAACACGCCGCAGCAACTTTGGATGAGGTTTTCAATGGGGTTACCTGAGATGCCTAGCAATTTCTGCAATATTTATACCAACCGCTGCAGTGAAACAAAAAAGGTAACACTGCATCACTGTAACTGCTGCATGCACCTTTAAATGTGCCATAATTTTATTGCCTATTCTCATAGACACAGGACCTCTTGCTATTGACTTTGTTCAGTAAGCAACCGTCTTTCATTGCTTCAATTTCTATCTCTCCATCACTTTATTGTTGCTCCGGGTATGATCATTTGATTTTATTGTTCAAATAATAATGTTTTATCATGTGTGGATGATTTAGCCTACACATACATGCTTTCATTTTTTTAGATGTGCATCGGAATGTTTTCTACGTAGAAATGAATCGATTGAGTTGTATCACTGGTGCGAAAACCAACAGTTTGGCACCCCCAGAAGATCTGTGTCCTGTGGTTGGAAGGGGAATAAAGAAGAGGATAATCAGCGGAAAAGCCTGCCTAACAAAAGGTAGCACTGCATCACTGTAACTGCTGCATGCACCTTTAAATGTGCCTTATTTTTATTGCCTATTCTTATAGACGGTGGACCTCTTGCTATTGGCTTTTTGCAGTAAGCAACCGTCTTTCATTGCTTCAATTCCTATCTCTCCACAACTTTCTTGTTGCTTCGAGTGTGATCATTTGATTTTATTGTTCAAATCATATTATTTTATCACGGGTGAATGATTTCGCCTAAACATACATGCTTTCATTTTTTTTTAGGTGCGCATCGAGAGTGTCTTCTACGTAGAAATGGTTCGATTAAGTTGTATCACTGGTGCGAAAACCAACAGTTCGGTACTCCCAGAAGATCTGTGTCCTGTGGATGGCAAGGGTATATAGAAGAGGATATACAGTGGAAAAGCCTGCCTAAAAACTTACAAAGATGACGCAAAAGCGAAATGCTGATCAGGGTGAGTTTCTGATTAGTTCTGTTATCCCACTTCACTTGCTAGGTGATGTGACTATATATGAAGCACCTTAGTATATTTTGTGGTATACTCGCTGAAAATTGTGTAGACATTAAATTTTTCCTCGTTCAATTTTTTGCAGTAACGCACGAATTGGAATAAAGCGAAGTCATCCACGCATCTAATGCCCATAGACATTAGATGCGTGAATGAGTTCATTAATTGTGTTCCTATGTGAACATGCAATAGTTTGTCGAATATATTAATATGGTAAAAGTCGACTTTTTTACTGTTAACCGGAGTAATACATATGCTCCGTATCATAGCTTTATTTGCCTATAGTTTGTGACTGCTTTCTTAAATTGTATTCTGCAGAGTACACGTGTGTCATCCCGTACGCCTAGTTAACTCGCGAACAATTTGCAATCGAATGCCTTTTGTGATGTTGTTTCAGCTACAAATAACGAATGACAGTTGTGACAATATAGGTAGCTTTAGGTACAACGTGTAGCGCGGAAATCTTTAGTATATATGGTGATATATTTATTCACCGCATTGCCTAAACCAGCCTGTTTGAAGAGACGAAATGAAAACAAATATGGATGTCTTTGGACAGGAACAGTAATCGTGGAGTCATGACCATTTTGTTTTAATTAAATTTCCCTATGTCGTGGGCTAATCTCTCGACACAAAGGAAACTTTAGGTTTTCAAGACGCGGCGTAGTTTTCTCAGAAAAAAAAAAAAAAAACGCCTATCACTTAAGCTGGAAAACCCCGTTTTTGTCATTTCAAAATGTTGCACGTTTGGAGGCCTGCTGCTTGCGCACTAAAATTTTGTCATCCATTGTTTTTTACTCACCACATCAACATAACTTTTATTTGTACAAGAAGTATTGAAAGCTTGTTTCATTGATGCAGTTGATTTAGTAAAATATTGCAAACTTTGCTTCAAGCGCAACGCGCTACAAAAATGTTTATTTTCAACCTTACATACTGGCGTAATGCGTTACGTTGTTTGCACTAAAATATTCTGTCTTTATTACGCAGGTTATATTGTTAATTTAAGGCAGAATCTGGAGATCTAAGCTGCTATGTGTGTTCTCTGTAACGCTGGAAAGCAATTTGCTTATGATTGCATTATAAAAAATTACACATTTAAAAACCATCTTCAAAAATATAGTATTGTTAGTTATGGTCAAAGCTGAGAAGTGGAATAATATATTAATAGACTAGATTGAATACTACTGCACCTAGAAATAAAAAAGAATGAAAGACAGAGAAAAAGTGCAGCCTTCACTTGCGTTCTGCCATGAAATTGACAGAAATAGCGAATTAATACCGTTTTAAGCTAGATTATATCCTTGCTGACAAGCAGAAAAAGGCTTTATTAGCGCTGACAAGACTTTAAATTTTACTTACAGTAAAATGTAACTAAATTGAGCAAATACTAAATTGAAGTTTTGATGCCTACTCTATAAGGGGGAGTCATATAAGCAAATCTATAGATTAAAAACAGGCATTTTTATATTTCTAATTTTACATTTTGCAGAATTCAATATATTTACTGACTCATATTAACAAAGTACTTTGGATTGTTTCCACAGATTTCGATAAAAATCGATGTTGCGGCATTTTCTTCAGTCCTAATCAGTTTTCCTTATTTTACCATTTTTTTTAAATTTTGGCCAATTTAAATATTATATGTAGAAAAAAACAAACCTAGAGCTTCAAGTTTTTCCAGGAATAAAGAATGGAACCTAGATAATGCAGAGAAATAGTTTCAGTGCCAGGATAGCATTGGATCTTGCAAGAATGCAGGCTGAATTTGGCCATTATCAGGACAAGCACTTGGTTTAATATTTAATGTTATATTTTTAAACAATATAACGCAACACTTTTTAGTCCGCGATATTGTTGAGGTACTGAAGATTCTTGAGAGGTATTTGAAGATCGAAGATCTTTTTTTTAATCACAGCAAATTTACTCTTTACTGCTGTTTTCGAATTTTGGGCAATTTTTATGTGTTGTGTAGAACACACCTAGCGGTCTGGAGCTCCAAAACATATTTAGTGCAACCGACCTAATGCATCACATTCAAGTATACAAGGTTAAAAATGCATATTTTTACAGCGCATCGCTCCTGAACCAAAGTTTGCGATTTTTTAATAACTCAACTGCAAAAACAAAACGTGTTCCTAAAACTGTTTGTATATGTAAAACCCGCATATATTTTGTGAGTAAAAAATAGTAAATGACAAAATCATGGTATCTAAATTTGCAACACTTTGAAATGGCAAAAGCAGCGTTTTCTACCCCTAAAGATATACTGTAATATTTTTGTTGTTTTCGAAGAAACTACGCCGTATCTTGCAAAACTAAGGTTAATTCCTTTGTGTCTAGATATTTGCCCACCACATATAAAAATTTCATTTGAAACGAAAGATGGTCATGGGACCTCTATTATGTTTCTTATTAAGGCACCCATATACGCTGTGAGAAAGCCACTATCAAGGGCTTATTTTTAAAATTACATATTTCGAACGGTTGGGTCATCTAAGAAAATTTGAAAGCTAGGCACACCTTCGGTGTCGCCAGCCCTCACTTTCTGTTACAGCTGCACTTGCGAAGCTGAATTAATACGTTGAGTACTTTATTTTAGCCACGAATATTGGTGTCAATTTTAAAGAAAGACCGCAGTGACGCGATTCTCGTAATATTTGTAAGTGAAATCTGTAAAGCTTACAAATATACCTATATGTATGATCTCATGCAGGTTTTATTCAAGTTACATTACACCTGTTGTGCTTGATAGCTTGAGCCAAGGGTTAGAAATAAACCATTAGAAACAGGCGATGGAAACCGATGACGCATTGCCGGCAGCCTCTTAGGACAGCACAGTAAAGTTTTATTTTGTACTTAGGGAAGTGAGGTTATTCGCTCCAAGCACTAAATATTCACTTTAGCCAATAAATACGACTTACAGAGTCGGTGAGCACGTTCGGAAACCTCTGTTTCGATATTGGCGGTTAGAAACCTCATGTGTACTTTTTTTTTCTATCTGCAGTGTTATGTAGATACCGGTTATGTAGATACCGAAACCGTTACCAGCCCATTCGCACACCTCAATTGTGCTGCTCTCAACGTTATTTTGAGCGGACCAAACAACCTGCCGCTATAATGGCTGGTCCCATGCCTCGCGTTAGCCCTTTGGCGCACATGAAGGCGCGAGTTACACTGAGCGCGCTGAACTTTGCAGTGAGGATAATGACTACAAAGCGGTAAGGATACAAATGAGTGGAACATTATTTTTCAGCTGTAAAGTACAAATACGGTCTTGTTGAACGGTTGGGCTGGCGCGGACAAAGAAACCATAGGCAACTTATAGGTCTAACGCTACCAGGGCTATCGAGCCAAGTCAAGGCCTCAATTGTATTATCCGGCAATCTGATTTTTGTATTTTCGGGGTTTCCTATTGTATCTGGGGAACGAAATCCAGACGTGATGGTTCTTTATCGCTAATAATGAAACGTGGTTTGTGCCGGTACTCTTCAAAGTAGCAACACCATTTATTGTGTAAGTCATTAATCAGTAATTTAGGTAAATAATGTCAATTAATGATTCCAAACAAAACCTTTTCTGTGGCGCTCAAGGTAGCTTCCAGCAATATGTATCTGGTTTCCTTCCCCTGCCTCGGAAATGTCTTTTTTATCCCTTGGATCAAATTTGCTTGGACAAGCAGTATATGTGTAAAAATGGTGCACCTCATATTTCAAATGACTTCAGATATCATCAGATGACTACATCACTACTGATACCACTGAAGGTCCTTATAATTGCTTGAGTGACAGCCTTTTATCATTTTAACAGGCTAGGAAACTCATATGAATACGTAATGAAGGCTGATATTTTCTGTCGTATATTTTCTAGGATGCCTGAGGAGAGGCAGCGTGTACCTGAGTGACGTCCTCTCCAGGGAGACCGCGGCAGCAATCAAGCGATGGCTCGTGACAATGAAGTAATAGGACGGCGGGCACAACGAGCAGGGAAACGTGACATCTTCAACTCAGTCTAGTAGCTGAAAGCCAGAATAAATTGATGTGAAGCCTCACAAACTTAGCTGTGCCATTTTTTTATTAGCAGGGCTTTGAGCATGTTTCGAATATTTAAGAAAAACCAATAAAAGTGCTGTTTAAACCTACATTTGCGAATGCTCAGGCTTTTTTGAGCTACATACGTATGGGTTTCTTTTCACCTGCCCGGAGAACACCATTACTGATGCCACAAAGTTAGAGCCCGCTTGGAGGAGAAGATGCGCATCTCAAAATACTGCTGCAGCGCTAATTTTCCATGCACAATTGAACTGCAGACGTTTTAATGGGTACACCGTATGCCATGGATGAGTAGGCCACTAATTATACATGGATAAACCACCGGGCAGCGTGTACCGCCGAAGTGGTTGGGCCATGTGTGGGTAAGCCATGGCCCATATGCATGACCCTAGCACGGCAGTAGGCTGGCCAAGTCGGCCATACTCGTTGGCCCGAGGTCCACCGCCGACGGTGGATAAACCACCGGCCAGCGAGTACCGCCGAAGTGGTTGGGCCATGTGTGGGTAAGCCATGGCCCATTCATGACCCTAGCGCGGCAGTAGGCTGGTCAAGTCGGTAAGCCATGGCCCATGCATGACCCTAGCGCGGCAATAGGCTGGCCAAGTCGGCCGTACTCGTCGGCCCGAGGTCGATTGCCGATGATCGGCCGTTCTTAGGCCATTGTCAATCCCCGACCTCGGGCTGAGGTAGGTGGCCTAGGTCGGCCCGGTGAGTTTCAGTCGGCCATATTGGCAAGGGCCGAGTGCGGGCCGACCATAGGCTTGCCGCTTGGGATCATCCTTGCGCTAGACAAAGATAATTACGATCTGTTTCTCTAGCGCCAGGCATAACGTTGCAATTGGTGTACTCAGCAGGGGAGGAAATCGGAGAAATAGGGGTCTGATTCCCGCTGGAGATAATAGTGGCAGTAGAGCCTTGGTTGTATGACATCCGCGACGATGCACACGCGCCGTGCCTGACGTCACGCATTACGCCACATGTGGCGCAACACCATATCGATGGTGCATGGTCTTCGCTTATGCCACATTTCGTCGTCTGTCTCATTGAAGGTGAAAGGTGAGTCGTCACTCACCTTCTTCCGAGTCGTCGTAGTGAAGCTTTCACTTCAAAAAGACGACTGGCTTCGAAGTAGTGTGAAGGCCTGGCTGAAGTTGTTAAGGGCATCGTAGCGATTACGCGTTGCTGTGGTCTGCAACGGGCACGTTTTGCTAAGTTGCTCCCTTTAAGCAGGAAAGACTCCCAGTAGCAGTGCAGATGCCATGGGCGAATATGTAAAACTCATGAATGAATTATGATGCTCTGTTTCCAGTAATCGGTGTTAGGGAACCCGGAATGCACAAGAGGGACACGAATATTTTCGAAACTGTGCCCTGGAAGACGCAGGTGTGTGCAAAGGTGCAAATCGGGTAAGGATGGCACATAGGCTTTGTAATAATTAAAGCAGAAGCGAAGAGATGTCTTGGTCTTGCCGATTTACTCTTACTAACAAACCTCACAATACAGTTATCCACTTTGAGTAAGAGTCGGGGTCCTAATTTATGTAAAACATAAACTTCTTGGACTTTGAGCGTGACCCCAGTGTCTGATATTGGCCGATGCGGGTCAGAGAAATAACTCAAGTTACTGACATTGTAGTGGAAATCAAGAAGAAGAAATGGGCATGGGCAGGACATGTATTGCGAAGAAAGGATAACCGATGGTCGCTTAGGGTAACAAACTGGATTCCAAGGGAAGGAAAGCGTAGCAGGGGACGGCAGAAAGTTAGGTGGGCGGATGAGGTTAAGAAGTTCGCAGGGGTGAAGTGGATGCAGCTAGCACAGACCTGGGTTAATTGGAGAAATATGGGAGAGGCCTTCGCCCTGCAGTAGGTATAGTCAGGCTCATGATAACGATGATTGGCAGGAAGGTTTTCCGCATGGATGACATCCAACCCGGTTGGATGTCTAATGCCGTTCGAGCATTGTGCAGCGCGCATCTTCCCGAGAAGTAAAACTTCGCGCCCCTCGATTGATAGCTCCTTTCGTTAAGTTCCGCATCATCACCACGTTTGCACAAGATATCTGGCCCTACATGGACATATTAGGCGCCTCACTCTGAGGTTCATGAGATCCTTTACATTTTCAGTTTAATGGGAATTATCGTGAAGTAATTGCGGTTTTGTGGCGAAAGCTTCACTGCGCTAGGTTTTCAAGCTGGCGGCGTGACACGTGGCAGCGTAGCATCATGGAAGGCGAGGGCGAGAAAAAGAAGACGAAGAAAGCGAAGAAGACGGAGAAAAAGAAAAAGAAGAAGAGGAAAAGAAAAAATAGAAGAAGATCGCGCGGTCACCCGCAGCTAATGTTTTCGCTCCCCATTCGGTTCAGCAGCGTTGAACCCTTCTTATTTTTTTCTGTTACGCCGAAGGCAAACGATATAGGCTCTTTTCGTATCGCCGTAAAAAGTGTGTCTCGGTACCATCTTCGCCTTTATTCATGCCCCGCACGGGCACTGGCGTGCCTGGGGCCGCATAAATGAAAAGACAACAAAGCATAAGCTATTGTAAATAAAGGTGTCTGATAAGAGAAATGGCGCTAGAGCTATCGCAAAATCAGCGCTTCACTCCTTTAGGGAAATACAAATGACACCTCTAAGCTAACGTCATTGACGTCACTGGGATCATCCGATAGCATCTTGCTAAATAGCATGACGAGCAGTGCGGGTAAACGAGTAGCGCAACCCTTCTCGAATATTTGCAGGAATAGAACTGGTGATACAATGAAAACTGGTGAAAGATGATGCTATCACCATCATCACTATTGGCTTTTTTAAAGGAAGCAACAAGGTATGCACACCAGAACAGAAAAAAATCTTGGTCCCGTCGACAATGACGTTACAAATAGAATAATTTGTTCTTATCCCGGATCCCCCTCTGTGCCGCTCGGCGATTTTAAATTTCTTAACGCCATATCATCTACTCGTTTTTCCTCTCTTAGCCCTGCCAAATGGCTCAGCGGTTAGGGCCGTTGAATACTGATCCCAAATACGCGGAATCGAATGGCGGCCGCGGCGGTCGCTTGTCGGTGTAGGCGAAAAGCGAGGGGCCGTGTGATGAGCGATGTCAATGCACGTTAAAGAACCACAGATGGTCAAAATTTCAAGAGTCCTTCAATATGGCCTCCCCCATAGCTCAAAGTAGAACTCTTGTTTCGGCTAGTTCGTGCGTCATTCACATCAGAATAGGGCACGACGGACGAGGACAAAGGAAGCGCACACATGCATTACGCTAATCCTGTGTTTATGTGCCTCTTTTGTTGTTGTCCGTCGCGCCGTATTCTTTTAAGAATAATATCTGGAATCGCGTTTTGAAGTTAAGCCGTTTACATTAAAGCAAACATTTTCTCTCTTTCCTAAAGCAACGTCTTCGCACCGTAATATTGTATTAGGTTTTTGCTCAAATTTTCTCATAAAAAAGTTATATTTTGCTGCAGTTGAAATAGTGACCAGTCAGGTAGCACACTTTATTTAATGCATTCGACGCACACATACATATTATCTCCTGTCACTCATATACCCGGACAAAGCGATCACTTTCATACAAAGACATTACCGCGTCTCTTCGCCGTGACATTTCACCTGGGAAACATATTTGTGACTAAACCAAGATAATTGTCGATGTAATAAACCATCAGCAGGCTATTTATTCAGAATTAAACTTTTTAAAATTACACCAGTGAATCATCCAACAAAAACGGCAACACTTTAGCAACAAAGTAAGTGAAATTATGAATGCAGATAAGACACTGAGACGTATTGGGTATATTTCCAATGTACCTTACTCACCTGACAGTTGGAAGCGAATTTGAGAAAAAAAAACAACTAAAATTTCGTTATGCGAAACGTTATAGTTGTGTCGATCACTGGGAAGCGTTCTCTGTAGCTCAATTATAATATCTAGAACGGGTTGAGGATCTTAACGAGCATCTCATTATTGATGCATTACTTTGAATGTTAAGAATAGAACCAAAAATTTTGGATTGCTGTCAAATCCACAAAACAATACTTTTGTTTCACTAACCTACCAAGATGGAGAGCCCTTGTCGACCGCTGAATGTTCCACAGTATTCACCGACTCATTATCGATCGACTTTTGGTTTTCTGCTGGGAGTATTCATGCAGCTACTTCAACTTGTATTTTTTTCTGCGATGCCGACAGTTTTCATTGGTTCAGCGATAACTGTGCAATTAATTGATTCATCAAGTGTGTCTTCTTATGTGGCATTGATAGCAACAAATATTTCTAAGCGCCTAAATCAAACCAAGATGCACTCATCAGGGTTCTTTTTAAACATTTTCGCAATTCCTTGACCAAGAAATTTTTCGAGTGGTTACACTCTACTCTTTCGTTAACAAGTTATCGAAAGTTATCAGATTATCCACTCGTCATCGTTTATAGTATTCCTTGTAAATGGGTGAAGCATCCTTGTATTCGCATATATATTTATTTTGAGAATCATGCTCATTTTTGCACCCATTCAACATTTTGTTTTCACCTATTTTGTGCGAAACTCAGCTTCCTCCTTTCATACACTCGTTGCAAGAAATATAGAAATGCTTGATCGCAATTCCCGGATGGGCTTCATAATTTTGCATTTCTTCATGGCCTTTGATAAGGTTCATTATAAACAACTAATAATTAGATGGTCTGCACTGAATCTTGATCCTAGAGATGTGTCGCTCAGGAGCGAGCCGAATTTTTGAGCGTGTCTTTCAAAAGAGCGGGTGAGAGGCGGCTCACTAAAAATGAGCGGCGGTTCCTATGGTGAGCCGGCTCCCTCGTTCAGTGAACCGAGTCGTGCTGAACGGTTCCTTGGGTATGGTTCTAGAACACTGTACCTTGGGAGCCCGATCTACTCTTCAGTGCGAATTATGCGCCATCTATTAGCGATACAAGAAAGCAACTTCCTCCCGTATGGCCTCCGAGATCATCCGCGCGCGGTGGGAGGATTACGAAGGCTATGCCTCCCGCCCTTCCTCGCAAGAGCCACAAACATCCCCTTGCATCCCCTCGCCTTCGGCTGTCTTTTGAACCGCTCTTTCAGAAGAGCGAGAAGGAGCGGGCGTTCTTTTAGAGAGCAGGTCTTCTGCTTGCTGCGACTTCGGCGCCATCTATTAGCATAAAGAGAAAGCAACTCCAGTGGCTGGTATGAGGATCGAGCCGGCATATAAAGAAAACAGAAGTCTGCCGTCTGTACCATCCTCCCTCTTCACGCCGTCGGCTGCTTCGCCGCCGTGTCGAGGCTCCGCGCCGGCGACTTGGCAGCCGCTGGTGCAGTATGCTTCGGGTGGTCGCCGCCGGTTCTGTGCGTCTTTGATTTTAATTTTCATGCTTGCTATGCGTAGTTCTCTCAAGCTGCATTACAACAAGGCGAATGTTGAATACATAGTCCCTTTCACAGTTAACCCAGCAGAAAAACAAAAATCAGTTCGGTCACGAACAAACAGCACAGACTGCAGCGCGTCGTGGGCTCTAAACGGGAAACAGATGCCTTGAAAAATTAAAATCACACCTCACAGCATGAATGGCGAGCAATGCGGCTTGAAGTAGACAAAAAAGAAATAAATGAATGAATTCAATACGGTTAGCGTGTGTATGTGGCGGCAAAAACAGCAAGGTTGAAGAAGTTTGATTTCGGGGATCAGGGAAGAAGCCTGTCAGGAAACAACGGGAGTAGCCGGGAGGTGAGAGCCGTGCCCCATGAAAAAAACCACCTCATGGTTATTGAGCAACAAGGTTATAGATTATACGGAAACCGAATCAGGGAAAGAAAAAAAAAGGGGGGGGGGGGTGCCAAAAAGCGCAATTTAGAAAAGGGAAAAAGGACTAACGCAGACTCGAGCTACAAAGCGTATACTATGTAAAAAAAAAAAAAAAACTCATATACATTATACTTCAGGCCCTCCCTAATTTATTGTCTCCGTAAATATACGAGAGCGCTCGAATCAGCTACTCTGCTTTATATGTATATATAACTCACTATCTCTATTTGTTTATATCGTCCCTATGTACATTTATTAACACTCAGTCCACATGCGATTTTAGGCTACCTTTAGGAATTGACGGCCCCAAGTACCTATTAGGGATAATTCTCAGTGTAGTGCAAGATGTTCAACCCTATTCAGGTAACTCTGAAATGATAGAATAAGAAAAGAACGAAATCCTCTCTTGGGGAATGAGTGCACCACCGGTAAATGTAGTGGACCTAAAAAAAAAAGAATAGCATTTTAAAAAGCGGATATTGCTGTTTACTGGGATTTTTTAGTCACCATAGAGGGAGAGAGAATAGAGACCTAACGTTTGCACACTTTCGTTAAGTTTTGGGATGTCGAACGGGCGCGGATCAGTGAGCGAGAGAGTGAGATACAGCGTCGTGTTTCTCTCCAATAGGCCACTGCTTGATCCTAAGCAAAACAGATATAAATGAGCTCGAAGACCGGTCAAATGAGCCGGCTTACTTCAGTGAACTTAGCCGTTTTTAGCCGCTCTCTAAAGTGAGTCGCATTGCCCACCTGTACTTCATCCCGCTTTCTTCATGGCTCGAACATTTCCTCACTAACCGTTTGCAGTGCCTCTGTGTTAACGCTTACAAGTCTGCTTTGTTCACGTAGCATCCAGTATTCTACAGGGTCCCGTTTAAAGGTCGCTTTTGTTTAAAATATATGCGAACGAACTATCGAGGACCTTCTCTTCTTGCAGGAGTCTTTATGCTGACGACAGCATTCGTCATCGTGATGTTCGTAATGATGATGGCATAGTAATTAAGACGAATTTAAGTAATGTTCTCTGGTGCATCACATGACACAAGGAGCAAAACATCAACGAATTTAAAATAACGCACGTCGCTCGACAATGCGAAATGATCTCAGAACATAATATTAATAATACTGCGCTTGAGTCTGTGCCCTCATACAGATGCCTTCGCGCAACCATTTCTTCCACAGCAAATCGGGAAGCGCATATTGGTTAAATTACCAGCAGTGCTACCAGAATGTTTAAACGCTTAGGACGTCGTTTGTGCAAGGCCCCTATTGTTCTGAAGTATTTATTTTAGAAAACTGTTATCCTATCCAAATTTGATTATGTCGCTTATGTCTGGAGTGCCAATCATAATTTACCTCATGGTAATGAAAGCATTTGAGACAGTTCTCTCTCTTTGATACCTCCATAGTATAACCACACAACCAGCATAACGTTAATGAGGTGCACCGTAAGTTCTTGTATGTTGTCATTATGTCGCAAAATGCTTCGCATTTGTCTGCTTCATAAAAACGCTTGTCGTAAGTCTGTGTTTAGTAAGTTCATGATACCCCCCAGCTATCACACTACATCTGTCGATTATAGGGGACCCAAGCATCGCAGAGTGGGGCTGCGGTCGCCAGTGAATAGCGCCCTCTCCGGCCAACGCCATGTGATTGGTCGGGCAGAGTGAATAGCTCGCCTGTAGATTTTCGTGTCTTTGCGGCTGCTGCGCGCGGAAGCAACTTGCTTTGTGCGCGTTCGCGTTGTCGAAAGCTGCTCACGCGCACGCGCCCGGACCTCAGTCTACTCGCTTTGCGCGCGCTTTTGGCGCACTTGGATTTCTTTGCTGACAGAAAGCTGTCTTGCGCGCTCGCTCATGATTCTACTTTTCAAACTCGCGCTTGGACGAAGTGGTGTTTGAAGCTAGTGTGCAGCAATCTACACGCTTCGATGTGGTTTTAAGAAAATAGCCAACAGCGGTGGCTATTTTCGCAGCGCAAATGTCAAAAAGCGAGAGCTGTTAGTCAGCCGTGTGCATTCTGTTGAGCAGATTGTAGAAGACAACGCTGTTATCGTGAATGCTAAGTGTGTGTCGCAGGTCAGCGACACACACAGTGCTGGAAGATATATATAGTGGCTGCACAGCAACCACAGTTCTGCATAAAGAAAGTAACAAAATTCCCATAAAGAAAGGTGTTAGGCAAGGAGACAAGATCTCCCAAGTACTATTCACAGCTTGCTTAGAGGAAGTATTCAGGGACTTGGAATGGGAGCAGTTAGGGATAAAGGTAGATGGAGAATACCTCAGTAATCTGCGATTTGCTGATGACATTGCCGTGCTTAGCAACTCGGGGGATGAACTGCAAATAATGATTGATGACCTAGACAGGAAAAGTAGAAAGGCAGGCTTGAAAATCAATATGTAAAAGACTAGGGTAATGCTCAACAGCCTCGGGAAGGAACAGCACTTTACATCAGGTAGCGAAGTACTGGAAGTTGTAGGCGAATATGTCTACTTAGGGCAGGTAGTAACCGCAGATCCGGACCATGAAAAGGAAATAACAAGAAGAGTTAAGATTGGGGTGGAGCGCATTTGGCTAGCACTCGCAGATTATGACTAGCAGCTTGCCGGTATCGCGCAAGGGAAAGTATACAACAGTTGCATGTTACCTGTACTCTCCTATGGGGCTGAAGCGTGGAGGCTAAGCAAAACAGTTCTACTTAAGTTATGGACAACCGAGAGAGCTATGGAACGAAAAATGGTAGGGGTAACATTAAGAGATAGGAAACGTGCAGAGTGGGCAAGAAAAATAACTCAATTTACCGACATTCTAGCGGAAATTAAGAAGAAGAAATGGATATGGGCAGGACATGTAGTGCGAAGAGAGGATAACCGATGGTCGCTTTGGGTAACAAACTGGATTCCAAGGGAAGGAAAGCGTATAAGGGGGCGGCAGAAAGTTAGATGGGCGGATGAGGTTAAGAAGTTCGCAAGGGTCAAGTGGATGCAGCTAGCACAGAACCGGGTAAGTGGAGAAATATGGGAGAGGCCTTCGCCCTGCAGATGGTATAGTCAGGCTGATGATGACGATTTAATGTCAGGTGAGTACTGCAAGATGAATTCATACATTGGAAACAGAGAAAGACGCATTAATGATATAGCAAATCAATTATTTTATTTTCAAAAAAGAAAACCTTCCCGTATATACCTGATACCAAAGGCCGACCTAATTAATACCGTCACGGCTTTCACTGGCGTGTAGCGGCTCGGTCTTTCTCTATCAACGTGACTAACATTCTGTGGTTTTCGCAAGAATAAACTGCGAGTTCGTGGGAAAATTTGCTTGGCTAAACAAGACGACTTAACATACACATGTTTGGAATGGGTTTTGAAATAATCGTGTTGTCAGTGAGATCCGAGTAATCTAGCTAAATTTAGGTTAATTTACAAAAGCAAGTGAAGTCTTTGGTACGTACCAAAGACTTTCACTTGCTTTTGTAAATTGCTGGATAAAAAATCAACCGATACAGCCGGGATTTATAACTGCAGTAGCTGCATGAACAACGGAGGTCATATCCATTGATATTCAACCGGAATGCAGCCATAACCAAGCAATCAAGAAAATAAATTCTTCAGCGGTGCTACATCTAATGAGCCTGAAAGGGACCTGAAGTTTGGGGCTCGAGCTCGGCAATGGCTCAACAATTTATTTACATTATGTGCAGGGGAAAGAATGCCCAGAAGACGTGTCTTTAAATTACCGAGATAGAAATAGTGCGGGGAACTGGCCGTGCCTCTACCCAACGCACCTTTTGAATATTTACAAGGAAGCCCCTATGAACCTCGAGGTCAGCGACGATCGATCAGTGAGGAAAGAGATGGCGTGATTCCAATACGTACTCGTGGCCACTCCAATGGCACGTGCATTGCATAGGTCACGTTGTGACGCGCTCGCAGCAGCGTTGCCTGATGGATCTCGCACACGGTCGTTCTTTCTGCGCGGCACCGGTGAATAGATTCTTTCGATGTCCCCCGCAAACCCGGTCGCAAGATCTCGTCCGCCAGCCGAAGAGGTCACGAGATGGTTACAGTGACGCTGCTCGAACAACAGCCGTTAAGCGTCTTCGCTGGCGCCAAATCAGAAGTCGCCGTCATAAACACCGGTCGTCAGCAATGGTAACAATCGAGGTGCTTTGGTGCTGCATCCGACATCAGTGGTCGTTGGGTCATTATTCCTGTCAACCGGGGGCTCACTAAAATTGTGCGCACGCACGCTCCCCCCCCCCCCCTCCGTTCCCACGTGCAAACACATACACTCACGGAGGTTACAGGTTCTGCCCCTAGAAAAGCCTCGAGGAAATTATGTCCATAGGAAAATCACCTTTATTCCAAATGCACTTGCTTAAAACGAATTTAGAAGCACAGATGAGAAACAAGGAGGCAACATCCAAAGCCTCATAAAAACGCGGCCTTCTACCGTTCTGCTGAAACAGCGATCATCCTTAAGCCCTATCTTCGCAGCATCTACCCGCAACAAATGGGCGCCTCCTCTCCTTGCTTGAAGCTTGAGCTGACAGCCCAGTTTCTATTTAAGAAGCCATGGGTCGCAATCAATGCTTTCTTGCTTGTTGCTCCCAGCCTCCCTGTCGGCAATGTTTCTTTCAAAGGCTTTCAGATTTCAGCTTTCTTGACCGTAAACTCGGCAATTTGCGGGCACTTTCTAAGGACATCCAGCTTCTGACCTGACCTTCTTAAAGTCAATCCTCTCCGTATCTCTGCCGTGGCAGCTGGGTACATATTCACTGGCAGAACGCTCCAGATTTCCCATGATTGCTCTGTCTGTTTCGCACGATTTGTTACAGATCATACCACATAGGTCATAACGGTTTGGCGAGCACTGAATGAACTTTCATGCGGCAGTTGCCTTTGTTGACTACATAAAGATGACTACACTGCCGCATTCATACTCACTTTGCGGCATCAACGCTACGTCCCATCCCTGAGCGATGCTTCTTAGTGTTGTTCTCCATACATGTGCTCATTAATGAGGTCTTCAGCAACCCCTCTTTCGCAGCAGCCTTCACGAGCGTCGACGTCTTAGCAGCTTTGTCGCCTTCATCGACTGTTTCTGGCGTGACTCCACATTTGTCTTTGCCGCTTTATGGATCCTGCAGCGTGGATAAGTGCGCGCTCAGCTGCTGATCACGAGAAAACTTGTTCTATCTCAACAAGGAGGCTTTTCGGCAGAGACGAATAGCAAGGCTCCAAGGGCAGTCATCAGTGTAACCAAAGTGAAAAATTGTCGTCTCTCATCTGAATGTCTCACAAGCGATGATTATGTATGAGGTGATGGTCGAAACAGTAGAAACGGCTTCACAAGATACGCAGGCGCACCACACTTCAGTCACATGCGTTACCTCCCAGAGCCGCCAGAGTGCTCGTTCAAACCCAGTCGGCACATACGCCCACATCGGCACAACGTCGGCACACCTATTATGTCGTCGTCATTATGCCGATACTTTCCCGCAAGTTCTCCCTTGAAAACTATAACTTGCCCTTTGGGATACCACACGGAGGAGTATTTCATCCAACGCACCTGTACACGTAGTACGGGTGCGTCCTGACAGCACTATCGGCAGTTAGGAAGCATAAATTATACTGAACGTTCATTTGAGGAATCTTTGTGGAACAATAGTGGGCAAACACGTGTTCCTTCAGTGGCGCAGGAGTGCAGTAGTTTCGAATTCAAGCGACCTTGAGACTATTGGCTCCTAGATCTCAGACGCCCACTGGCCATGTCACCCACGTCACCAATGACGGAAGATGTGACCCTCAAGGCACTCGCCCTGTTTTCCCCTCGCTAGCCCTCACATTTCACAAGCTTGAACATGTCATGAAGTAACTGGCATAGTATTCGGTGCAACTGTGCCCATAAGAGACTAGAAGACGGCCATGCCACTATTATCAACGAGCTGCGTATATTTTCATCTAAAACGCGAGAGGGCTGCAAAAGCTTTTTGCTCCACATGAAAACCTAAAACGAGCCTCGTTCGAGATTAAATATTTGTAGTAAAGGTGGGAGTTAAACCTCACCTAGAACCAACCTTATTAGCCTGAAGCTTGCATGGAACTTTATTAGCTGGTGCGATGCCAAAATTAGCAGCTAGGCACTCAAGACCTCTGGTTTCTTGCCTGACTGGCATGTGTATCATATTCGTAGCCCAAGCATATTTCTAAAGGGCAGAAAATTTCTCATAGCCGTATTTTGTAGTTTAGTTTTTGTGTTTTAACGATTCCTTCGTCGTTCATGAAGGACAACGCGTTTTCAACTGCCAGTTACCATTGCAGGTTTGGGGCCTCTCCTTTACATTCTGAGTTAGACTTACTGAATGCGACCTCTCTTCTTATGCTTGCGTTCTTCCTTTAGTGCGAGGCCACTGGTGATTCAACTTAGTCGTTTAGGCGTTTGTGTAAATACCTCGGTGAGCTTGCACCACAAATATTATACGACTAAGATTTGATCAGTCGTCGACAAACAAACCGGCTTCGCTGAGTGCCGCATAAGAGCACTGCGCCCTCGCCATAACTACCACCCCCATCCAACCCCTCCTCCTTTGAATGCTTAACTGCCACTCCCGCTGTCTGTGCATTACATGCCTTTCTTAAAAAGACGTCATCACACATGCAAGTGGACATCAAAGATGGCGCGACCGCAGGTTCTAGAAAAAAAGAGGGCACGTGGTCAAGAGGAAGCCTAAGCCACGGGATTTGCTCTAGCTAATGAGGCACCAGAAGACAGAGAACGCCGTTTTCGAGCTTACATCGATGCCGACTGAATTGTTCGGGCATATGAAAAGCCTGAACAACACCCCATCGATTTGGAAGCACAAGTTTTACAAGCCTGGCATATGCTAGAGCACATAGATCACGTTTGGTAGCCAGCTAGGCTACATTAGCTATAACTGTTTGTCGTTACGGTAACGCCTGCTTCGGCGAGTAGTATCGGGACATTGTAGCTTTTCCTTCCGAGGCCTCCGATTGCCGCCAGAGAAAGCGGCCTCCGACCGGTGCAAAGCACTGCACACGATTTGTCTGTCGCTTCCGCTTCGCCTTCGCTTAAAACGACGCTACTGCGAAACGCGAAGCTTATACTAGCTCGTTTAATTCTTTGCACCTTCTTGAGGAATGATCGTGCCCTTCCCTGTGGGAAAGGCAGGTGAAGGTAAGGTCAGGATCCTCAAGGGTACTCAGTAAAAAAAAAATAATTTTTTCTTTCTTCATGTGCATGTTTCAGCCTTACAATTAGACGAAAAAAGCGTTGACCCCAGCCGCAGTTGTTTACTCCACGCTGAGCAAGAAGTATATTTTACTCGACAGTACTGAAAGCTTTTGAGAACATTGTACCAGGACTCAATAACTGAAACATTGCCTTGAGGATTGGTGTTAAATGAGCCATGCTAAATTCGCTTCCATTTATGAAATGCTTTCTTTGTATTTTAGAAACCTTGTCTGCTAAAACGGTATCAAAAATAGATAGGGACGCAGATGTGGCTTTCCTTATGAGCGGAACTCGAGCGAAGGCAAATCGTTCCCGAGACGAAACAACGAAATACAGGACAGTTTAAACTACAATTACAAACAACACTCCAATGGCATTGATGTTTTTTTCCTCACTTGAGAGTCCTGCCTAATTTATTATATCCAATTTGTCTGTTCTAAAGAAACGTTTGTCAATGAAGAGAAAATACAGGTAGCATAAAACTAGGCGCCCCTGCACTCTCCTCCGCTGCCTCGCACGCTCCGGTAACCACTCAAGCCGATGAGATGGCCTCTTAATTTCGCATTTTTCCGTGAATCTGAGAGTTTCTTCATTTAAACCTGTTCTCTTTTGTCTACGATTCATCCCCCTGCACTTTCAACAGCTCGTCTATGGTGCCATCGCAGAGCCGACGAGCGGTCGAGTGTTGAGAAAACGAGGCTCACAGTGGAAGCACATTGCTAATTACTCTCTTGCACGGACAATGACCTAGCGATGACGACAAAGTTTGTTGTTCACAGTACGCATGCTGCCATCCACGAGGGACGGGAGCCTTGCCTGAGAGGAGAGGTATAGAACAGGGCAGGGAGAGAATGCAGATGATTAGGGCAGAGAACGTGTATCTAAAAGAGGGCCAGAAAGAATTATTATAAGCGCGGCTTAGTGGTTTCATTATTTATGACAGCAAGCAGACGCTCGATTCGCCTTCTTGTTGCTTTCTGGAACCTATTCGAAGTGCCTATGCCATGATAAGTTACGTGAGATATGAACACCTAGCTATTTGTAAGAGTTAGCAGGTTCAAGGCGAATGTCGTGGAGAACATAAGTACGCTTGTTATCAGGGATGCTAGTGCGACGTGATACATGCATTGCTTTACATTTATTAACGTTTAGTCGCATGAGCCATTTATCACAACAGTTGGATATGATCGTGAGATCATCTTGCAGATAAATAAAGTAAGTCTGGTTAGATATTTTATGATAGATGACGCAGTTGTCTGTGAAAAGCCTAATAGAAGAATGAGAACTGCATTAAGAAAGATCGTTAATGGATATTATAAAAAGAAGAGGACCCAGTACCGATCATTGGGGTACACCCGATGTTACGGAAGTGCGAGAGGAGGAGCAGCCGTTAACAGAGACATACTGGGTACGATTTCATAAAAAGCTTTTAATCCTGTTGAGTACGTTAGTGGATCAATGTTAAGAATGCTAAGTTTAAGAATTAGGAGATCATTGGATGGAAATAGTGTCGAAAGCTTTCGCAAAGTCCAAAAAAACACAGTCTATTCAATGTTCAAGTCAATGTGGACAAATAGGTCGTTAGTAAAACATATGAGTTTTGTTTCACATGAAATTGTCTTCCTGAAAATGTGTTGTTCTGCTGAAAGGAGGGAATTAGACTCAAGGAAATTAGTCAGAAGAGAATATATGATATGCTCTAATATTTTACATGGTATACTTGTGAGTGATATAGGACGACAGTTATCGGGGAAATGAGCGTTGCCTGGTTTAGGTACTGGAACAACCTTGCCAACCCTCCAATCGCTTGGATGCACCGAGGAAAGTAGAGACCGGGAAAAGAGCATCGAAAGCATAATGGCAGAATATGGTTCAGTGATTTTAAGCATTTTAGAGTTGACTGTATCTTCACATGGAGAAGCAGACATTTTCAAGTTTCCAATCAACTTTTGTATGCCGACCCAGTTTATACTGATAGAGTTGATTGATAAGACAAAATTAGTTACAGACGGTACAATATTAGGAACCCCTTTGTGGAAATCGGAAGCAAATACATTATTTAAAACGGAACAACACTGATTCAGAGGAATCGAGACATTGTCAGAACGGGCTAGTTGAATAACCTTGTCTTCTTTGCACCCAACAACATTCCAGAATTTACGCGGATTAGATTGCAGAAGTGATGGGGATGGGAGGGTGTTATCAAAAAAATTCGTTTTTGAATCTTTAACAGCCATTAGAAATTCGGCATGAATGCAATGATATGCTTCCCAGCGTTCACAAAGGTTAGCTGCTTTGGCGCAACGAAAAATACGCTTCTTTTTGTTGCGTAAGTGGCGTAGGGTTTTAGTAAACAATGGTGAGGTAGAATGTGAGACAATCCTAATTTTAGGTACGTAGCGATCTATTAGTTCTAGCAGTTTATTTTTGTACAATCACCAGTTTGCTGCAACTGTACGTTCGGAAAAGTTTAGAGTGTAGTCGGCAATGAATTATGCTAGTTCAGCTGTGAGGGACGCGGTGTCGGCGGCACTATAATCACATATGGTCTTAACAACTTTCTTGGGACGGACATTCTTCTTAACTGTCAAATGAAGCAGTGAGTGGTCACTCAGTCCTTGTAGGTATGTTGGCGGAGAGACCATATCGGGAGCTGTTGTAAAAAAGAGGTCTAAAATATTAGACGAAGTGCTGGTGGTGCGTGTGGGTTTAATAATTAGCTGGGTTAGATTAACATCGGCGCATGTGTCTAAAAAATTACAGCACTCGGAGGATGGTTGCCTAAGGGAGGGAATACCGTTTTGCCACACTATATTTGGGAATTAAAATCACCCAGTAAGAATGAATGTGATTTTGGACATCGAACAATTAATTTATTAAGAGCATCATGAAGGCCAGTGCAGAAAGTAGCAGGTGGGGATGGGGACCTATAACACGCTCAAAGGATAAGGTCGCCCGTTGGAAATGTAACCTCAGTGCAAACTGTTTCTAATGGTGAATCGATAGAGATAGCAAAGGAATTGATAGCAGAGTTCACGGCAATCAGTACACCTCCGCCTGTTCGGAAATCGCGGTCGTACTGTAAAAGTTGTATTTTTTTCGCAATCTAGTATTTCATTATTCTTGACGTTTGCGGAGAGCCAAGTTTCAGTGAGCCCAACTATATCAGCCCAGCATGCATCGATATGTGATGATAGTGATGCACATTTGTTGATGACACTTCGGACATTAGTGAAAAGAATTAATATGCTGTTTGTTTGCTTTCGATCTTTAGATAGTTATGCTGAGCTTGAATGTGCAGAGTTTAAATCCGGAGGTACGATGTCACTTTTTGGTGTAATCGCGCTCCTACTTGGTCCAATTTCGCACACTTTTTCTGTAGCTGCGCAATAGACGTAGCACCTTTTACCTATGATCAATTTATTGGGGCGCAATGAATAGAATTGACCACTAGCCTTGCCAAAATCGTTAACGGCTTTTATTTATAGGACGCAAACTTAGCAATAATGGGTCATGTTTTGTCATTTGCAAAGCTGCCTAACCTATGAGCCCTATGAATTGTGGCTGGCTTCAGAGGAATTCAAATCGAGACACTTGAAAAGGAAATGATGGATCTGAGCTTCCGATTGAGCCCACGTTTCAGACGAATTGTCAGAGATGCCATAAAATATTAAGTTGTCGCATCTTGACTGGTCCTCCAGCTCGTCCAGTCTGGACGGAAGCGCAGCGCTCTCATTTGATACTGCCTCTTGGACTGCTGTAGTAAGATCACTTCTAGAAGGCGTGTTTTCGAGACACTCAACTGTGGCGTCCATGGCAGTCATCCTATTAGAAAGGTCTGAAACAGTCTGAGATAGCGCTTCTTGGTTAACTTTTAGTTCCGCTATGGCATTCATCATTTCTTCATGTCGCGTGTCAAACATAGATGACAAAGCAGCTATCGCGGCCACAACTTTGCCAAACTGACGGTCTTCCTTGTTGGGACCAGAATTTAGTTCTATATCTTCGGTAAGTAGGAATAACATTGTAGTGGGTACACAATCGTTGAACATGGTAGCAAGCACTTGTGGGCAAGGGAAGAGAAGCAAATATACATTATTTGTACGTTCGCAAAATAGCGATTCAGATTGATTAACTTGCACAAGAAAGCAGAATGGAGAACATAGCGACCGCATGGTAGCCGCTCTCCCATGCCCACTCCTTATACTAGTTACGGGGTCGAAACGTTATCAGGTTTGGAGTTAATGTTTGAATTGAAAGAATTTTCATTTAGCCTTCTAAAACCTTACAAGCCAGCATTCGTCGGGAGTTGTTCATAAGGGCCTGTGCGTGCTAGAAGCATGATGGGGTATTTGTTGTCGTAAGGAAACAATATATGGGTATGGCGGATTTCTGGCTGTAGGAATTGATCAACAGGTGCAAACTGAAAAAGTGGAATTGGCTTTTCCGACGTGTTTATTCAATCCTCGTGGCATCATACTTGGTATTACAGTGGCGAGCGGGGTGTCACAAAAAAAAATTACTACATAGAGAATACGAAGAGAACACTTTGCTGCTAGCAATAACAGCACGAAATAAAAACAATGCATTCATTTCCGAACGGTGTGATTCGAAAGACGATGATCAGAACAGTTTAGTTCTTCCTTGATGATGGACTGGTTTTTTATGGCGCAAGGGCATCTTTGGCCAAAGAGCGCCAAAACACAAGGTGAAGTGACAACTGAATTTAATAAAATGTCCGAGGTGAGGTGTTTAATGAAGTACTTAAATACGATGGTGTATAGGGCCTAAAAGTTTTTCCGGAGTGTGTAGTCTAAAAGCAGTGGTGTATAGGGCCTAAAAACATTGAGTTAAGGTGTTTAGTGGTCTGAGTAAAACTGAAAGGGTGAGATGTACGTGTTAAAAGAATAAGTTGCCTCAGCAACAATTTCTTTAAAAGAAAGCCATTTAATTAAAAGAAATGGGCTGACGCCCATGTTGATAAATTATTCCGTATAAAAAGCCTACTTTTAATAAATATTTAAAAAGTCTTTCTAAAGGAATCATTGGATGATCGCCAAGAAAGATGGATGGATGAGGCGGTATTTGTTTCGTGTATAATTCAGGAAAGTGACGTCTCCTATGCTGTTCAAGTCTTTGACATGCAATTAAAATATGGAGTACTGTGAGCCGGCAACCGCATCTCGAATAACGTGGTGCAGGAGAGTTCGTAAAAGGTATGAATGTGTTGTGTATGTGTGACCTATTCTCATCCTGCACAGAGCTACTTCTTTGAATCTGTTTTGTTTTTCTGTAGTGTATCTGCCTATCCTTGGTTTTATTGTGTGTAGTTTATTCTCAGTTGCCGTGTCCCACTCCTCTTGCCATTGTTGTCTGATCGGGTTTTTGATGTGTGGCTTGAGATCCTGATATGATATGTTGTCAGTGTCTGTAGTGTTTCGAAGGGCAGCTGATGCAGCAAGCCTATCAGCTGCCTCGTTTCCTGGTATACAGCGGTGGCGTGGCACCCAACACAGTGTAATATTAAGTTCTAGTTTATGGGCAGACATAAGGGAGTTATAAAGGGAATTCAGGACTGGGTTCTTATTGTGCCACTTTCGAAAGGATAGGGACATTAAAACACTGAGGGAGTCTGTGTAGATGATCGATGTCTGTATTTTCTTTTCTATGATGTGCTTCACGGCTAGCAGGATTCCGTGGCATTCAGCGGTAAATATACTTGCATGTCTGTTCAGTGTTTTTGAAAGTGAAAAGAGTGGTCCATGTGCTGCACAGGACACTTGAGCAGACTTCGAAGCATCGGTGTAATATTCATCACAAGTGTACTTCGCCTGAAGTAACATGAAGTGCCGCTGTATGGCAATAGAGGATGCGTGCTTCCCCACTGCAAGAAACGACAGGTCACAATTAACAGCATGCATTTCCCAAGGGGCAATTAAGTCTTTTGGTGAAGTTGTATGAAGGCTGTTAGTCGGAACGTCCAGTTGTTCAATATGCGTGGCAACTCTGACTGGATATGGCGGTGTTAGAGATGGTTTTCTTGAGAAGAGGGCTGTGCTAGTTTTGTCAAGCAGGAGCCGGCGACATGGATGGTTCAGTTGGCATAGTACCTTCATAGCATAAGTTACACAAGTAAATTCTCTCCTTCTTTGAGTTTAGTTCTTCCTGTGTACTGATGTAGCTTCTGGGTATGGTAAGACCACTGAGACGTACAGTGTTGCTGAAAAACGTACTTGTGATCAGTAGCATTACCTGTATTGTAAGAAAGATATTTAAAAAGGCAAATTTTAAAGCGCCCAAAGTTCTCCTCGCTCCAAACGATGTCATTCTAAAGGCTGTTTACTCTAAATATAGTAGTTAGCTTGTGATGATTTTCGGACAAGTAGCGGGCCACCATCTTTTCAGCCTCTTCCAGAGTATTTTATCCCTACCTTTCTTGAAGTCCAATAGACTACACGAAGGCAGGTGTCGAACTTGAAATATTTCGGCTTCTGTTCGGGTTCACGCCTTTCGGGTTCGGTTTAGGCTCCGGAGACACTGTCCGTTCCGGTTCAAACCGATTCGACGCTGTCCGAACCAGTTAAAATTAGTTCAAATGGGTAGAGCAAAAAGCAAAAACCTTGCGGTAATCTATTTAACTGCACTTTTTAATACTTAGTTTCCTTTCCTCTTCCAGTATATAATAAAATCTGAAAATTCGTATAGTACTTAATCTACTGTTTTGTCGTCAGATGTGACGGGCTCCACTTCGTTGTATAGACCTCAGTAAAATATTTATAATGAGTGACCGGCGATTACAGCAGGATGGGGAAAAGTAATGGTTATTTTTATTGGCGCATGACTTTCTTCTAACTTTCTTTCGGCGCATGTCACGCGCCGAAAGAAAGTTAGAAGAAAATAATGTTTTCTGCTGCGCTTTTAAAGTACTCATAATTCATATGCATTTTATTTTAGAGCGATACTTCTACTATTACATGTAAAACAATGTCTCATACGACTCCCAGTAAAGGCCTTAGAAATCAGGTCAAAGTCAAACCAAGCACACACACCAAGACTAACGAAGTGTATAACGTATGAGCGACTATATATCGCACAGCAGGCGGACGCCATTGCATCTCGCGTTTCTATAGAGGTGAAACACAAAGACCTGTGTTGTGACCCTAAAGGCGCTAACAAAAATCCCTTCGGTAAAGTATTGGGGTTGGAGACATTATCGTATTCGCCGGGGACCAGATTAATTATTTGTCTCGCTCCTGTGGCCGCGACACGATGGGACCACCGTCCCGGTGCGCGTCATGGTTGCCTGCACAGGTATGCTATATACCTCCTTCTAGAACCACTGTGAGGTTGGACTGGTATGTTTAGTCGCACAATTTACAAAAAAAGTATGCCATGACGTCATGGCTGGTCGCAAATGTTTTATGTTATCAGTAAAGGCAGCCAACATTTTTTATTTGCCACCATAGAAATGCCGTAGGAAAATGACATTGTCAAGGGTTGCTAGTGTCATCTGGGTTCAAGGACAATAAAAGATATAGTTTAGTCCAGAAAATGCTCTCTCAATGCTGATTTGAGTAGATGGAACAGCGAAAACAGTTCTGGGCGTCGCATGATCTCTTCCTTTCAACATTCCAAAACACACGAATGTTTCGTTATTCTGGGCACCTTTTGATATACGTAGAGCAGGCTCTCTACTTCAGTTTTCAGAGAACTATTACTGTCTCTGGGTTCTTGCAGACAGTCTTCTTCTCTTTTTATAAGAAACGCTTCAAGTTCGTCGTCACCGGGGGGTGGAGGGGAACGAGACCGCTCACGCGGCTGCCCGAGCGTTCCTTCCCCGGGGTTCCGCTCAATCCCCCGGTTCTACCGAGGCAACGATACCAATCCCGCTCATAACTTAGGCGGGCATTACAAATTATTTACGCCTCTGCAGGAGGGCCCTCCCGGGACCCGCCAAAGGTCTCGACAGATCTGAGGAGTGCCACCTTAGACTGCTCCAAACCGGGTGTTTTCTAAATCCCGCCATACCAAAACACATCGATCCGACATTCACGGGTAGGTGCCAATTCTGCGGGCAGTATACTGACCTATAGCACATGGTGTGGGCCTGCCAGCAAAACACAAAAATAAAAGCTATAAAACAGCCAACTAGGGAGGGCTGGGAGGCGGCCCTGTCCAGCTCTGGCCTGGAGGCCTAGCGTGTCCTGGTCCAGAGAGCTCTCGCAGCGGTGGCGGCCAATGGCGTCCCGAAATAGGGTCTTCCACTCAGCTCCTCAACGAAACACACCTCCCTTCCCAAATCATATCGTAAATATGTTTTCTCCTCCTCCTCCTGCTCACCTTGTAAGCTCTTAGGGGAATATTCTGCTGCCGCCTGTATCGGCACTTGATCGCTGCCGCCGATTCTACAATGTCGCCTCCATGTGGTGACAAAATGCTGTTTTGTATGGTACCGTTCCTTGCTGGTCAACGTAAAATAATATCGATCGTCTCATGCTGCAGTTAACCGATTGCACAATCGATGCCATTCCGTCATCTATTTTTTTCTCCTTATTTCTCAGTCGCATGTTACTTCGGTGTGCTTAATCTCCCTCTTCATGCTTTTCAAGGTTTTTTTCCAGACCTCCCTCGTCATCGCGCAACCCGTAGCCCAGGTTACTCATTAGTTATGTTTTCTCTAAATAGCGCACTTCTAGCTTTTAGAGGCACCTTCCATTAGCTGCCGTAGGTAACCGCACCAGTGATGGCAGATAAAGCGATGAAACGCATTCCTTTTTTCTACCCTGTAATCGTACGGGTCGAAACAACAGCACAGCAAATAGAACATGTGAATTAGTACTCCTACAAGTATATCCAGGTATTTCTTTGCTCCACCCAGTCTTGACATTTAAAAATCAGAGCTTCACTTCTGTCAAAGTTTAACTTGCCAAATAAAATAAAATAAGCAGACATCTCTAGGAACAAAAGGAAAAGAAGACAAAAGGGGAAATCGATTTATGGAATCATTTTCGTGCTAAGTTCAGATACAGCTCAAGAACTATGGGGATACACGTATATCCCACTGTCCTTTCTAACCTGGGAAGAGCGCGGCTGAGTCACGAGACGACGCGCGCTCGCCAGGAAAGGGTGGAGGAGAAGGCACTTAGCATTTCCCTCGCTCCCCATACAATGCTGCGACACCACAACATCACGCTGGTAACCTAGGGAAGGGTAACATTCCAAACGCGAAGAGGAACGAATTGTTTCTCTAGTCTGGTTCCGAGAAGCAGCCGATTACCTCTCGGTATGCAATACCGAGAGGTAATCGGTATTGCCGGTATCTCGGTATTGCCGGTATGCAATACCGAGAGGGAAAAAACCGCGGTGCCCGGAAGAGGAAAGCCTCTCTTGCCTCGCCTGCACCCGGAGACCCTGGACGGATAACCTTGACCCTCCCTACCGGTGGACGACTACGACGGCCCGTTGAGCCACCCGAATTCTTATGTTATCGAATAGAACATTCTTCCGCAGTGTGTGTTGTTGCCTTGCGTTGGGATTAATAAATTGTTACCTAGCGTGCCCAGTTCGTTGACTATTTCGTCCGGACCTGCCGTGGATACGAATTTGCGCCACGGATTGTGGAAACGAGTAACGCCTGCGTGCAGTTGGTACGGGAGCCCGCCTACCCCGCCGGCTGTGCGTAGTTGTGACGTCATATCTGGCGCCCAAACGTGGGGCGATGTAGGCAATTGAGCACGTAACTTTGTTCGAACGGACGGCTATCGACGCTCCAATAAAGTATGGCTTTGGGGAGGCCTGACTTGCAGGCTTTGTTCCCGCAATCACAGCTAGTGGCACATGGTCAGAGCTCTCTTCTTGACGCGCCGTTGCAGCCTTTATTAGGGTTTGATGATGTAGCTAGGGCGTTCCACGTGGAATAGCCGAGCGATATCTTCTGACGCGTTGAGAGAAGATAGGCTTGGTACGGAGGGTTCCACATCGGGCACCCCGCCACTTCGCAGCTTGGACAATGAGGCACTGCAACCTAATTGTTCGACGCCGGCAGCGACTGCGTCCAATTCCGCGGGCGTCAGATTATCGCCAACTGAGGTGCTCTTGCGAAACGCGATGAAAGTGATGCAGAGCTTAGCAGGTGTGTTGCAGAACAATTCACAAGCCCCAGCGCAGGGACCATGTGTTAATGTAGACATGCCCACTTATTCGGTGTACCATGACAGAATGAGAGTGAATGAGTACCTCGACCGTCTGCTGCATCATCAGCAAGTAACAGGAAAAGCATACACCGAAATGTTCGCGCATGTAGTGCCTGTTTCTTTGATGGAGCAAGCGGCTCGCTGGTACCGATATGCCGGAAACCGGCACTACATTGTCGCAAGCTTCCGCGACGAATTCCTTCCCGCGAACTATGAGTGGTGTTTGAGACGAGAGCTGGATCTCCGCACCCAGCACCCCGACGAGTCTCTGTTAGAGTACGTCCGAGCGATGGATGTACTTTATCGCCTCGCTTACCCTCGCGCCACAAACACGGAGAAAGTTGAGCGTGTCACACGACAAGCGCACCCGACTTTCGCGGCCTACCTGAGGGGAGGGAGGTTAAAGATTTGGATGAACTCGCGGTTGAGGCGAAGCGCATTCAGGGAGACATTCTCGCTGCATGAGCGTATCGGCCTCCACCACCCGCATCGATGTCACTTGAGCTGCGCTACGCGTGGAATGGCAGCCTTGGATCCATTCAGCTACGCGCAACGGGCAGCACATGGTGCCGCTGAACAGAACCCACCGCGGTGAGAACGCGAGACGCCGAGAACGACGCAGCGAGTTCGAGACGCACGTGGCGACCAACGCTTAGTCCGTCAGAACTCAGACAACCGTTGCTGCCGGTGTGGCCAAGCAGGGCACTTCTCCCGCGAGTGTGGCCTAGCTCCCGCCCGTGAACAAGCGCGATCGGGAAACGACCAGAGCCGCCGGTGATTGACCTTCGGCACCACGCGGTGCACGCACAGAACCCCAGTTTACTAGCGCCTTCGGATTGTAGCGTAGGAATTTCTGTAGACGCGCCAGCGCCGGTCATTGAGCTAACAATAGCTCGAAAGAAATTCACCGCGTTACTCGATACGGGAGCAAGCGCTTCCTTGTTTGGTGACGAAATGTTAAACCATCTCAGCGAGAACAAAATCCGGTTGAGAGAGTGCAGTACCACTTTTCGTCTTGCGAGCGGCACAGCGCAATCCGGCGGTGCAGCTAATACCCTAGTCACACGGTCATTTTCAAAGACAATTGAGCCGATAGCCTTCGAGATTTTCAATCGCAATCGAACTCGGAGGAGTTGTGCCGCTGCTACACGGCAAAACTCGAAGGCTATTGAAATAGTTCTGGTGTTTGCCGCCAAACTTTCGTGGCGTCACAATCGTTGCTTTCAATTTTGCTTAAAGAACTAAAGTCTTTCTATAAATGCAAAATACAATATAACTGTTACCTTTTTTTAGCAACTGCAGGTTTTTAGTTGTTATTAAAGGAAGTGTTATTTTTGTAAACGCGTTGACGTTCATAGGAATTGTCGCAGTTTTGTAATGCTTTCGCAACACTGATATTGCTGATATTGCGGCCATTTGCTTGTGGGTTTTCTGCGGCGTAGGTTGCGTTCTGTGTTGCTGCTGTGTTCATACAGGTTGCAATCCACACCATCTCCCTATCGATCTTGTGTGTTTGTGCACGTTTATCGCCATGAGTGACGAAGCGACGGATACGAAGTCCAGGGTCATGGTTCTGCTCGCTGCCATCTCCCAGCTTGACGCTGACATCGAGGCGTCAAAAGCTGAGGCAGATGCCATCGAAGAAGAGCTGCTGCTGCTGACTGGACTAAACGCGGCCGCATTTTCATGCGGCACAACCGTCAACTTTGAAAGATGGGCTTTCAATCGGAGCGCTACGTGGTTCGAGGAGACGCTGCCGCAACTCGGCGAAAAGTACTTCAAGTGCGCGGTTCGAGTCACGCTGTCTACGTTTCGCTACATTGTCGAAACGGTGCGACCGCTGCTGGAGCGGCAAGACACGAACATGAGGGAAGCCATCCCTGTTGACAAGCGGGTCGCCATGGGGCTATACTGGCTGTGTTCTTCGGGCGAAGAACGCAGTATCGCCGAGCTTTTCGCCGTCGGACGATCGACCGTCAATGGAGCTTACCGCAAGTTTTGCGGGGCCGTGGTGGAACTGATGGAAAAGCAGTGGATAAAAATGCCGAAGCGCAATACGATGCCGGAGCACATCAGGGAGTTCTACGCTGCATGCCAATTCCCGCAGGCAGTTGGGGCGTTGGACGGCTGCCATTTTCCAGTGTCGCCTCCCAGGGAAAACGCCGCCGACTACCGGAATTACTAAGAATGGTAAGCTCTCAATCTGCTGCATAGGCACCCTGCAATGAAGTTTGCTGTGGCGGTCGCCGCGCCGTAACACATACCCTAACGAAAAGAGCAAATACTTTTAAGGCCCTCGTAGGGCGTTTTCACGCCACCTGCATGAGCTTACAGGGATCATATTGCATGCTCTGTCGAAGCTTTGCATGGCGTGCCAGATAACTAGGCTGCATCGAGAGCGCTTAGGCAAGGACGTTATCTGTGGCATATCTATAACAGGGATCAATATTCTCGGTCGTTTATCGCGAATCAAGCGGCTAACAGTAACATTTTTTAGGTGCACTGTGGAAGAAATGCAACGCCGCCTAGCCAGTGCAGGTTTCCTATAATGGTAATCGGTATATATTGAGCGTCTACATGCAATTAAAACTGTGCTACCGGATGTCGCACTTTGGGCGCCAGGGTCGGCAGCGCATTGGCCCCTCATGCATGCAAATGATTCATTCAAGATCAAACAAAAGCTTATGGCAAGAATTGCAATGCTACGCGCAAATTGTTTTTGTTATGTACTGACTGCTTGGGAATGATAAATTGACCCTATATATTTTTATTACAGGTATAGCACCATCCTGCTTGCACTTGTGGACCACCGCTACAGGTTTCTTTACATTAAAATAGAATACCCAGGCAGCTGCCATGACTCCCATGTGTACAGTTGGTCAAAGCTTGAGCAAGCTGTGAACAGCGCTCTGTTCCGGCAGCCAATCGGCATGATGGGTAGCACTGCAGTGCCTTCGGTCATATTATGTGACCAGGTATTCCGCTGACGGCCAACCTGCTGAAGCCATTCAGCCACCGGGCCCATATGAGTGCCGAACAAAGGCAGTTCAACTATCGCTTGTCAAAGGCAAGGCGAGTGGTCTAAACCGCCTTTGGCAGACTGAAAGCCCGGTTCCGCTTCATTATGAAGCGCATGGAATGCACAATCGACAATTCCCGGATGGCTGTTCGTGCGTGCTGCATTTTGAATAACGTTTGCGAGGAGCTTGGAGTTGCCGTGCTGCAGCAGTGGCTCACAGAAGTGGAGAACTCCAATGATGGCCTCCAGCAGCCGCAGCACAACACGGACGTAGAAGAAAGCATCGGCAGCGAGGTCAGGACAGCACTCATCGAGTTCTTCAAGCACAGGTGATTTCACGTGGCTGCTGCGGCTATGTGTACACTGCAGTGTACCAGGACAAGGATGTGCCGAGTTTGTCAGGAAGACACAAAAACGGTCCTTTTCAGAACCACCAAGTGTGTGCCTTGGCAAAGCCACAGTGCAGATCCCTCCGGAACCAGTTCCCTCTCTATAGTGTGTCATTATTTACAATGCACACATATAGACAGTCAGATTACCTCCATACTCCCTGTAACGTCAGAACACAACTAATTTCTACTGCAATAGGGCATGATGTACCAGAGCGGCAGTACCTTTTCTTGCATGCCTGTAATAACAGACTGCATTGAATATTTCAGTGCAAAAGCAATGTTTGAGGCCGTGGTGACATCACCTAATGTAGTGAAGAAACAGCTTGCATAGCAATGCTGTAATTTCCACTGCATCGCCATTTCTACACACAATAGAAAATGGTGAAGCTGTTATACTTATACTTCGTTTCACAAGCTGTTTGCAGCACTACGAAAGCTAAGAGTGATCTGGGCCAATAAGGATAGCACGCATTGCGTGGCTGTGTTCCTGCGTGCCTATCGCTGGCGGCAGCACAAAAGATTATGAGCATAGCCATGCAATGCGCACCACCCTCATTGGCCCAGATTGCTCTTAGCTTTCGTAGTGCTCAAAGAGCTTGTGAAACGGAGTATAGTATTTGCTCAAGACGCATTCGTAGCAACAGGCAAAAATTTAAATGGGCTAAAAGCACCATGTCAAAATGCGCGCACCATGCATCATAAGCAGCACTGGAATGTGTGTATCATGCATATTCTGGAGCGGGCAAATACTTCATCGAAGCATGTGCCTACATTCTTACGAACGAGCTTTCAGCCAATATAGAGGTCTGATTGCTGGCGTCTCTTCTAGAGCACACTAAGGTCATGCTGTTGTACTCAACACAGAAGTAGCACAAATTGTTAACAGTATTTTATTTTACTTCTGAAAGTAATTTTTCAGTATAATAATGAGTTCAACTTGCAGAGCGATCTGTCGCTCCCTCTGCTCATATTCCTTCGCGCGGGCTGCAAGCAACTGTTCTCGCAGAACCTTCTGCTCTTGCAGTTGCGCAGCTTTAGCTTCTGCTTGACAGTTTCCCTGCCGCTTTCTCTTCCTTGCCAGAGGCGTAGAGTGTGGTGGTGCGGCACACGACTGTGATGGTGCGACACACGACTGTGGTGGCGTAGGCGGTGTGGCACATGACGTAGGTGGGGGTGCCACCAGGGCTGCTGCAAGGCAGGCCATTGTCCGTGCTGGGCAGGGGTGCTGGGATCTTCTCTTTTTTCCATTTGCAGAATTATCTGCATGGCAGTCATAAGAACATTATGCAGGAGAAGAACTGAACAGACAGCAATAGATTCTTTTCACAAAGCTCCACATTTCTATTATTTTTTTCTTTATTTGTTCTAAGAACAAGTACAGACAGTCTGTTGGACCCATAACTGCTACCGATGGGCCGAAATACAAAACAAGTACAATATTACTCGCAGACCGTGTAAAGAAAAAAACTTCTAAACGCACACAAACTACTACATTCTTACATTTCCATGGAAATTAGCTAGTGTTTGAGAATGGGTAGCCTGTTTTCATTTGTGTACTTAGAAGCAGTACATGCAACTGCCCTTAATGACATGGCTATGCTGAAATAAACACTGCTTTGTTTACTTCACTCCTGTTGTGCTGTTTTCCTTTGACATTGTGGCACTGGCAGTATACTGAAATAAACTGCCTGTACAGGCATCCCGGCACAAACGCAGAGGGTGTATCAGTTCCTGTTTTCAGCAATATGAATGCTGACTGCGATTTCAACCCATTTCTTGGCATTAACTTCATAACAAGCACTGGAAGAAGAATAATAAAGAAAAGCACGCTGTACAACAATACCAATGCTAAAAGCTGCAATAAATACTACTGCTTACTTCCTCAACTGCCATGTCGCTTTCCTGCGCCGTAGTCGGGTCATTGAGTGGGAGCGTCCCCAGAAATCCATGAATTCTCCAGAATTCCCAGGGGACAGCTCCCAAGCCCGTCGTTCGCTTCCTCAGCCACTGCCTGAAAAGTGTAGGCAGTGGACTGTTCAGAAAAGAGAATACAGGAAAGTGGTGTGAAAAAAAGCGTGATTTTGCGCTCTTCTAGCCTAGTGCATGCAGGACTATGCTGGCTTTGACCACTTCAGCAGGTGATGTTTACAAACCTGCAAAGGCTTGTGTAATCATTTTGTTAGCGGTAAAAACACGGACACAAAGAACACGATACACAAGGGACACTTACCGCTAACAAAATTATTCAAATAAGAAATTGCCAACTAGCCCAGCTTGAAGTTTTAAAGAAGTTGCAAAGGCTCTCTGCCAACATTTTAACGCGACGGACACCATGAATATAAACCCCATGCACAAATAAAATGACACTTACTGCTATGTTTGGCTTAAATTCTCTAACTTATTGTGGACCTGGGCGCGCGTCCTGAAGGAGCCGTAATTCCGCGGGGCTGCAGCAATATCTTCGTAAATCCCCCCGTTCCTTTTCTGACGACGAAGGTCGTTGAGGCGATCTTCCCACAGATCTATCAGCAAATACGCTTCGCGCTCACTCCACAAGTGCCGCGGTGCCGGCGCGACGGAAGCACGTTTTTTATTTTGTTCAAACATCATGTAAAAAAAGGCACGTAGAGAAAAGGAAGGACAAAAAGAAAACACCTGATAACCGCTGGTTCAATTAACAAAAGAAAACGCTTTAAATGAAATTGTAAAATTTAACGAAACAAAGACAGAAAAATATTATTGCCAACGATCGACAACCGTGCACCGTGGTCCGAGGACTACACCAAAATGGCTGTGCTTTTCATTGTGTTTGCTTTTCTTGGCGGCGCAAGTTACAGCGGTATAGAGTACAAATATAATGCGCCGAAAAGAAAACAATGCTATTTTTAAATTATTACGCACACTAATATTTTACCGGGTAAATTAAAGATATGAAAAAATAACGCTTTTTAATGTTTTGGTATGGTAAAGGCGTTGTGCGCGAGTGTGCGTGGCGCTCCTCGGGTCAACGCCAGCAACCTTGCGCGACGTTCGATGGCCTTCGAGATCTCGATAGAGTCCTGAGCTGTTCCGTTGACTCGATAGACTATCGACTCAATGGCCATTGAAAACACCCGTGTGGCAGCGTTCAAAGGCCTTCGAGTCGACAGACAATCCGTTCGAGGGCCTTCGAAATGCCCGTGTAACAGCGGTATAAAATAGTTGCTCATTGGGAAAGGCGAGTGGTGCGACCATGCCTCATTCATCTTGCCGGTTTAACCGTTCCTGTAATCCTTGGACGAGACTTTCTAGCCAAGACAGGCATTGTGATAGACGTAAGCAGCGGAGATTATCGAGAGCGCTCGACAGGCGCATAAGCTTTTCGCGAAAGCGCCCGTAGCATCGCAATGAATTCAGGCTCCGAACGTGGCGCGAACGGGTGGAGACAGCGAACAATCGCCCACACACCCCGCGCGGGCCGAAAACGAGGCAAGCGGACAATCGCCGCTGAGAGAGAGGGCGAAGAGAAAGAATCAGCGGAGGAAAATTGCTGCGCGGTGCAGCATACCACAGTGCACCCTTTATTGTCGGAAGTGGTGAGCGTGTCGGAGGCACGATTCTCATCCCTGTTATACGAATACAACGCGACATTCACGGACCGTCGCGGCCTAACTACACTAGTCAGGCACATGACAGATACGGGTGACGCACTGCCTTGGAAGTGCAATCCTAGGCCAATTAGCTTGGCTAAGAGGAAGGCATTAGACATCGCCTTAAATGAACTGATGGACACGGGCGTTGTTGAGAGGTCTAGGAGCCTTTGGGGATTCCGAGTAGTCTTGGTTATGAAGAAAGACGATACATATCGGCTTTTCGTTAACTACCGCAGACTGAACGAGGTTACGACAAAAAGACGGGTACCCTCTACCTACCATTTCATCTCTAGTGTCCAATCTAGGGGGAGCAAAGTATTTCACGACGCTCGATGCTAGTCACGGATACTCTCAGGTCGAGATGGATGAGCGTGACAGAGAAGACTGCTTTTACTTGTCACAGAGGTCTTTTCCAGTTCAAAAGAATGTCTCTTGGTTTGGTAGGAGCACACGCTACTTATCAGCGCCCAATGGACCGGGTTGTGGGGGATCTGAAATTGCAACATGCGCTCGCATACCTAGACGACATCCTGGTGTACTCAAAATCATTCGAGGAACACCTGCGCCACTTAAAAGACGTCCTAGAGAGGCTGAGGTCCACGGGAGTCACTATGAACCCGAAAAAGGCACAGATCGCCGCGACCCGAATAACTCTTTTGGGATTCACGATCGACAAAGGCCGCATTCTGCCATGTGATGATAAGCTCGAAGCCTTGCTTAAAATTCCGTCACCGACATATTAAGCCGGTCTCAGATGCTTTCTGGGGATGGCGAACTGTTATCGCCAGTTCATCCCGGATTGCGCAATGCTGCAGGCGCCTTTGACAAAACTTTAAAGAAGGGCGAGCTTTGGAGTTGGGGTTCCGAGCAAGAGGCGGCACTACGAGACCTCATTAAGGTGCTCGCTGACACAGCTGAGTTGCAGCTACCCGACCTAAACAGGGAGTTCGTGGTTCAAACAGACGCAAGAGACCTGGGCTTAGGCGCAGTGTTGCTTCAGGAGCACGAGGGCGTTCTTCGTCCGGTGTCATTTGCGAGCCGTTCGTTGACGCCGGCAGAGAGGGACTGCTCGGTGACAGAGAAGGAATGTCTGGTGATCGTTTTTGCTCTGCGGAAGCTCGACTACTACGTCGACGGGGTAGCATATGTGCTAGAGACCGATCACACGGCGCTCACATGGCTGAGACGACTCAGCTAGCCGTGCGGTCGCCTGGCGCGTTGGGCCCTGTTACTGCAGCGTTACGACTTCACCATGCGCTATAGGAAAGGGAAAAACAACACCATGGCCGATGCACTTTCGCGAGCGCCACTTCTCAAAGAGGAAGGTCACACGATCGACCATTCAACAGCGAGCGAGAGTGAGGGACAGACCCGAGCCGTAGCCCACGCAAGGAACGCGGACCAACAGTTGATTCCGGGTGAGAGCGTGAACCACGTGGACCACGCGAGTTCCGTGGGGATCGTGTTCAGCAGGAGGGAGCTGCTCGAAGCTCAGCAGAAAGATCCATTTTGTCGAACGGTGTTTGACGGGCTCCGGGGGCCAGGCGGCGCGGCCGCCGTGCACACTGGGGCAGCTGGTAATGCTGCCGGTGCGGAGCGCTTGGAAGCAGCTGGTAGTGCTATGAGCGCGCTGGATTCTTATCTGCTGGATTCTGACGGCATTTTGCTGAGGTATATCCCCTCCGAGAACGACACAAGCGAGGCGTTCAAGGTGGTGATACCACGAGTGTTAAGAGCCGCACTTTTGTGCTACTTTAACGACTCATGCATCGCTGGGCATGCGAGCGGCCCCAAGACTTACGTTAAGTTGTGCTGCTTTGCTACCTGGCCTGACATGAAAAGGGATGTAACCCGTTACGGTCGATCATGTCACGTGTGCCAAAGAGTGACGCCACGAGGCGGACGGCCGCCCGGCCTAATGCAGAAGATTAACAGCCAGACTCCCTGGCGACTCACGGCTTGTGACATCATGGGACCGTATCCCATGACACCGAGTAGGACCAAGATCCTGCTGGTGATCACGGATCACTTCAGGTAGTGGGTAGAACGTTTTCCCTTTAGAAAGCTGACGGCACGAGTGATCATTGAGAAGCTGATGGAGGTATTCACCAGGTTCGGTTTCCCAGAGCAGCCGATCACGGACAACGCGTCCTATTTCACTGCGAAGGTGTTCGCAGATTTGCGCGATGCACTTGGCATTAAGCACAAGAAAACGACCACGTACCATACCCAGTCGAACCCCACGGAAAGAGTCAACCGCAACATCAAGCACATGCTTGTCGCGTTCTCTCCTATCTGCCGGGGATCGCGTTTGCTTTGTAGTCGATTGTTAACCGATCGACTGAGTATGCGCCGTCTTCTCTCAATTTGGTTAGATACCTGCTAAATCTAATGGACCGGGTTCTAACGGACAGCAGGAAGACGCCAGTCGCTTCATCAGCATGAGCTGATTACGCGATGCGGCTGCGCTCTAAATGACGGAGGTCTTACGCAAGGCTCGACGCAACCTGAGTACCGCTAGGGCACAGCAGAAAACACAGTATGACCGCTCGCATCGGGAAGTTCACTACAAAGCGGGCGACCTGGTGCTTCGGCGCCAACCCGTTCTCAGCTATGCTAGCAAACAGTTTGCGGCCTCGTTAGTGCCGAAATGGATCGGGCCGTTGCGCGCGCGAGAAAAGATTTCTTACCTCGTTTACAGGCTCGAAGACTTGCGGTCGAAACCGACAGGCGGACCCGTGCATGTAGGCGACATAAAACGATATGTGCAACGAGACGAGTGGGTAGACGACGCAGCCCCACCAGCGCCGCAGTCGGTAAACGAGCGCTGCGATCAACCGGCAAACAATACGTCCCGCTAAAACTTGCGCTGTAGGCAGAAATAGAATCTGCCTGCGCAGCCTGAGCGAGGGCGCCAGCCGGCGGGCATCTCGGTTGCTGCATGAGCGGACGGGCCGTTCATGTCAATCGCCAACGTAAGACTGGCCTGCGTTAACCCTCATGACAGTCGTGAGGGTTGAGCCGCTAAGTAGCACGCGCTGTGTAAGTTGGTTTTACATCTGTGTTGACCTTTTTCAGCGCAGATGGAAACGAAGCAGGGCACATTCGAACGACGTCGTTCGCCACCGAAAACCAGGCACCGCACAGCATCGTCAGGGAGCCGCCACCCAACGCCACACCCCGCTCAAGAAAACCGGCTACAACCTCGAGATACCTGGCCGCCTTGTCTGCAAGCCACGCCGCATCGGAGCTTCCCAACCGCTGACCGGACGACGCCGCTGCCCGCGTTAAAACATCCGGCTGCTTTCACGAGCTGCGCCGCAGCCTCCGACCACCTCAGGCCAACAGCGCAGCTGCGGCCCAATTACGATTGCAAACATGGGGTCTGGCCGGAGGACATCACGGAGGCAATGTCGCCGGCCTCGCTGGTGGCCTCGGTCCGGAAGCCAGCTGACCCAACACCACAGGAAGACGCGGCCACAGACCTGGCTTCAAGGAAGCTGTAACCGAGGTGTAGCAGGGCGTTCGATTTCACCTTAGAGACGCGCAGCCGCGGTTGTTGTGGAGGCTGATCTCGGGCCAGCAGCCCTCATCTATCGTCATCCGAAGGGACGCCAAGCCTGGAGCAGCAGACCGGCAGGGGCGTGGCGCGGACGTTGACGGAGGTACCTACAAGAGCCAGAGGACATCGCAGTTAGATCCCTGGATGGCTGGAGAAGATTAATTCCCGTTGTGCCCGCTTCTACTTTCAGGAGGCTTTTTAAAGAGGGGAGGATGTGGGGATACACGTATATCCCGTTCTCCTTTCTAGCCAGCGACGAGCGCGACTGAGTCACGAGACGACGCGCACTCGCCAGGAGAGGGTGGGGGAGAAGGCACTTCACGTTTCCCTCGCTCCCCACACAATGCTGCGATACCAAAGCATCGCGCTGGTAACCTAGGGAAGGGTAACATTCCAAATACAAGGAGGAACGAATTGCTTCTCTCGTCTGGTTCCGAAAAGTAACCGAGAGGGACAAAACCGCGGTGCCCGGGAGAGGAAATTCTCTCTTGTCTCGCCTGTACCCGGAGACCCTAAACGGATAACCTTGACCCTCCCTATTGGTGGACGACTACGATGACCCGGTGAGCCACCCGAAATCTTATGTTATCGGATAGAACATTATTCCGCAGTGTGTGTTGCTGTCGCGTTAGGGAAAATAAATTGTTACCTAGCGTGCCCAGTTGCCTATTTCGTCCAGACCTGCCGTGGCTGCGACTTTGTGCCATGGGTTGGGGACACGTGTCGCCTATGAGTCACGCCTGCGTGCAGTTGGTACGGGAGCTCGCCAACCCCGCGGGCTGTGCGTAGTTGTGACCCCATAGAACATACCGCTAAATTGCTGCCCAAAGCGGCCTTCCAACCATCAAGTTCGGCTTACCATTCTGAAGTCTTGCTCAATCAAACTGTATCTGCTGGCGCCGCATCGTATACGGCTGCTATGCCCGTGCCGTATGACTCACTTCGACGAAGTCGAAAGATAGAAAAATACAAAGATTTGCGCGGCAATTTTTTCGGATTCGTCGCGTCGTTTTTAAGTTTTACATAGTTATATATTTATCTAGATATGCAACTCCACATACAAATTTTATGCTATTACTTCACTGCCCATGGAGCTAGCTCTCGAATGCGGCCCCTTTCTTCATTAGTGGCTCCATTGCGCTGTGCAGCGGCCACCCCTGTTTGGGATGAAACGATTCGCAACTTTTACAGACGGTGGCGACGCTATGCGGAAGCTGTCGTAACTCTCCTTAAGGGGATATCCCGTAGCCCGCTCGCGTCCCAGTCTGCTGGCCCTGCTTGCTTCAAGCGACATCGTTGAGTCTTTCTTTCTTTGGTTTGTCGCGATCGCTTTTTGCAGTGGTTCTTCTCAACTCGGATAGGTGTGTCCCAAGTATTCTTTTGACTTCCATTTCGTTCATTATGAGCAAAAAGTATGAGCCACAAAATGTGCTGTGTGCCGCAGTGTACATACCGTGCAGGCAAAGGCAGGGTAAGTCTCTATTCTTTTCCTTGCGAAGATCGCACTAGAAAGGAATGGACAGTGAAACTTCGCGCCGGAAAGCCTGTCAAAAAAGCGATGAAGGTATGCAGCGCACACTTTGTGTCAGAGGATTTCTTCTGGGGTACAACTGGTAAGTGCATATTTTGTAATGTTTTACAAGTGAGGCTGGGGCGCGTTGCAACATAGTCGTGGTTAGTATTCGCACGTCGAAATCATTTTGATTACCTGGTTTTAAAAAATCTCTTCGAAACAATCAGGCCTTGGTAGACACTCCAGATAAATTCTGACTGCTCCAAAACGTTTCAACATGCGCTTAAATATATCGACTACTACTTTCGCCTGTATTAAAATGCGGCCACCGTGACTGGGATGAAATCCGTCAAGTTGCGCTCGGCGCTCTAATCTCAGAGCTGCGAAGCTGGGAGACGCAGTACTTTGCTGTAGAAAGATTAAACAGATCAAATATGAAGTTCCGGGTGCCGTTTTACTGTGATGCTTTCGGGGGCATCCGCGGACTTAGCTTCTGTTTTCGAGCAAAATACGCGCAGTGCTGCTTTCGCGGATTGTGCTTTGGGATTGACCGACGCAAGATAACGAGATATCGGCACGGCTGTGCAACTGATTAGGCTAATTTTATGTTTTTAGCTATTCGCAATCTCTCTCGGGTTGCAATTATTATTTTGCAAGCACAACGATTAGAAACTGTTAATAATGAATGAAATTGTCAAGGCTATGAATATTTAATGTAGCATATAATTAAGGACACAAATGTTGGCTTGCATAGCAGTATCATAGTGTTTGCTGACCCCAAAATGCATCCTGTTATGGTAGCATTCATGTGGTCATTGCATCATTTTTGTACAGCTCAGATCCCACGTGCATTTAATCACAGCTTTGTAGTAAAAGTTCTGCTATAAAAAGAGCTAAAATGCCTAACCCACAGACACGTTGCAGCTGAGTTTTGTTTTTGTTAGTCAGATTTAGTGTTGAGAAAATCTTTCCTTTTTTCTTTACCAGCTTTCACTGATATGAGTTAACCACATTTAGGTGGCTCCAAAGGTTTTAAAAAAAATATGTGCTATGAAATGCCAACATAAGAAATGTTACTAAAATATGACCTCCCACTGTCAAGATGCAGAAATTTGGAGGCCAGCCCGGAGGCTACTTAAGAGGACAGCAGTACCGTCTCAGTGTCTGTCTGTGCGGAGCCTCGATAACAAGGATCCAGCAAGAGACCAAGAATCGGCTGAAAGATCCAGGCGAGTACCAGCAAGAGTAGCAAGTGGGTCGTTTTTTCGTACATCTTGCCGGTTACATATCAGAAATTGTTATGAAGTGAAATCTTAACTGTTGTTTCAACACACATGTGCTATCATGCTTGTTATACATGAAGCACGTGGAACATCTTGTTAAATGTTGTTGCCAAAAGTGTCCGTGTTTTGTACATTTTTATTTTTCGGAAAGTGAAAAACATTTTTTTCTCAACCCCTTATTTTTGCACAAAATGTTAATCGAACAAACTTTAAAGCCAGCGTTATTTGCGGGCGTAGATACTATGTTTAATGAATGCAACGTTTCCTCTGTATGCACTATTCAAGATTTCACACTGTCAATCCATGGGATGCCTCTGCAACTATTTCTTGCTCATCCCTACAGAACGATTCAGTAAGTGCAAGCCTATAATCTTTCCAATTTTGAAATGGGCTTCATGTAGTTAGGTTTGGAAAGCGTGATATAGTGCAATTTATATGTGGTTACATAAAGTAATCCTGTTCTGTTCCAAGAGTCAAAGCATGGTTAACAACCTACTGCATTTTTAGAGTTAATTCTCTTCTGCATGAGAAATTGTCACGTTTCCAGATAATTGACTCAGAAACGTTTCCAGTGTTCATTTTTTGTATTGTATTCGATGTGAAAAAAAAAGCAGTTTCTATTGCCTCTTTCCCTGCAGTTAATTTTCCTGCAGTCCGACCAGACTTCACTTCATAAGGCTGTTCAGGTCAACTCAGAAACAGCCCCCAGCACGTGCAGAACGCTTATTGACTTGTTCCAAACTGACACGTGCGTGAAAGCCTTCACAGGTGTGGAGGATTTGAAGCTGTTGAACTCTATCGCTGATTGTGTGGCTGAGGTTGACGAGCTTAAAGCGGAAAGGACTGTACTGGAAAAAGTGACGATGGTGCTTGTGCGTCTGAAGGCTTTTCAGTCGTTTAGGTGCTTAGCCACATTATTTGCAGTGTCTGAGGCAACAGTACACAAATATTTTTATGGCACAATTCGCCCCTTCCCAGCTATCCTTGAAGCAGCCATTCCATGGCCAAGCAAGGCAGAAGTGCAGCAGAATCAGCCTTAATGCTTTGTAGCATACAGCGATGGGAGGATAGTGCTTGACTGCACAGAAGGTGAGGTGGAAAAATCCCACTGTGCATCTTGACGCATTCTCACATACTCCGACTACAAAGGTACTCACATTGTAAAAGCTTTAATCGGTGTATTGCCAGGTGCACTAATTACATTTTGAGTGATTGCTTCGGAGGTCGTGCCTCTGATAAAGAATGCGTGGAAGATTTGGATGTATTAGGAAGACTGGAGCCTTTTAAGGATGACGTGATGGTGGACAAGAGGTTTAACATCGATAGCACATGCACCTCCATGGGGATAGGTGTTTCAATTCCCCTTTCTGCAGAAGCAGACCCAGTTTTCACCAGAGGATGCAGCCAAAACGTTGCAAGTTGCCCGAGCGCGTGTGAATTTTGAGCGGGCAATTCAGCGGTTGAAGCTGTTCAGAGCATTAAAGGGCCCATTACCTTGGGAAATGCTAGCTTTTATTCATGAGGCTATAATTGCTGGCACTGTTAATTTATCAGCACCAGCGCTTGCAGACAAAGGATTTTAGAAGGCAAGTTTTGTGATTCACACGAGTATCACGGCAGTGGTATGTGTGAGTAACAGGTCAACAATTCCAGCTATTTGGTTTGTGGAGTTTAACGTGCGAAAGCAACTCAGGCTATGAGAGACACCGTAGTGGAGAACTCCAGAAATTTCGATTACGTGGTTCTTTTAACATGGAGAGTAGAAAGTTGGGTTAGTTGGTTGAAATGCGCACTGAAAAAGAAGTTTGCACGGGGACAAGAGTAAAAGCCGAGAAAAGCAAGGATGTGCACTCACATTACATTATACACGGGTACATTGCTTTTCGCCTATATAGAAAAGTAGCTGCTATGGCTGGGATCACACGCAGTTAGCTGTCGAGCGGCCTAATCACTGAGCCAACACGGCAGGGCAATTCTGCCTAATTGTTAGCTGTATAGTGTTTATTTTTTAATGGCGATGTGAATTACAGAAACATTTTAATGTGACAGTGTTAAAGCCCCCTCTCCCCTTTTCCAAAAAAAAGTGCGCCGTTGTGAGTGAAAAATGAGACATGACTCTGGCAGGCAATATCTGACAGGTGACCACTCATTAATAAGCGGTTTGCGTGACGTCACAAGAACGAATGGCATTGCTACTTTTGCTGGAGCGGCAAACTTGCTTCTCACTGGAGGTCGGAGGCAGGATAGAAACCAGTCTGCCAGGATACTTGCATCTCCAGACAGACGCGGTACTGCTTGGCTGCGCAGGCACAATAAAAATGCTTTGTTAAGCGAGGCATTATGTCGATACCGGATGCTCTTTATATGGTACCTTACAACTCTGTGCTATGCAATGAGCGTGAGCTAATGGAGGCAACAATTTAGGCATTAGTGACTGAGCGTGTTGAAAAGTGTACATAAGCGAACAAGAATTTGCAAACAGAGACGTACACTGGAGCATTTAAAAATATTGCACCATATCCTTAAAGGCAGAGGTTAAGTTGTTGTGATAGTTTTCAATGTTTATTATTCATGCCCTTTCTTATCTCACACATGTAAGAGGCGGCAAAACTTTTATTTGGAATGAAAAAATTCGTATCTTAGTTCGTGAGCCCAATGGCCTAAAAAGCTGCTTTTCCCCTTTCCGCCAGGTGCTTCTGGACAGTCTCTGCTGTGCAAGGTGCCATCTCAACATTTCTAGTTGTGTCAAGTGTTTCTTCAAAAGTAGCTTCTTTGGCAAAGTCACGTCATGTGTAACGTTATGCTTGGTTCCCCGCCTAAGGAGTAGGCCAGATTATAGATTGTGTGATGCTTTTTGTTCAAGCTACTGGATTTGGCGGAGTGAGAGTTCGTATTTTGCTCATTATGTGTTCTTCCTTATTTATATTCTTACTAGGTATGGAAAAACTTCTGTTGACCCTATAATAGTCTGTGGTATCCCCATAGCTTATTAGTGGGCTCGACGAGTTCACGGGAGAGTATGATAGCTGCATACAGTCAGCTGCCTCATTACTGGACGTGTTTGCGCGGCCAGAGGTTCGGAGGACCAGTGCACTCTTTGATGTGTTCCAGCAGGGTTTCCTTACTCACAATCCGAAGAGATCCGCACTGCTGTTTGAGAGACAGACATTACTGTTGTGTATCGCTGTAATGGATGACAAGGGCTATCTATGGCTATTTCTCCCACTTCCATTGCGTTCTGTACGCTGATTACTTCGCTTTTAATGAAAGAGCCTTAGGGCATTGCCATCCTTATTGTGGCCATTTAATTCAGCATCTACGTGCACTGTATCCTGGCAACTGGATATACATTTTCTTTTTCTATCACTCTTTGCACAGGACTGGGTGGATCTTTTTGATACGCTGGTGCTTACAGGTAGTTCTTTCTTGCCAACTACTCGATAGGATATGATGATCTTGAGCCTTTGAAGGTTTTGACATAGGCAGCCTCATTATTTCGTTCATTCTGCACTCCTTGTTAAGTTCTTCAAACATATTTTGAATGCCGAGTCACATGAACCTGTCCATTCGTATGCAAAGGGGATGTCATAGTACCGTTTTGACTGCACTCCTGATGTGTAGCTGTCCTCAGTTTTAGGTGTGGGTAGCGCACGTGATACTACATCCATCCTTGCAGTACCATAACCATCAAACTGCAGTCGTTCCCTCAATTACCTCAAACTCTCATTTATGTTTTCTACAGCGATTTACAGGCTACCCTCCGTTCTAATCGAAATAGTATGTTACCCTATAGACTTAAGAGGGGATCTCGAAAACGCAAAATACGCGTATGTGATGAGAATGGCGGATAGCCCTAACTGTGAAAGATGCGGCTGCGAAGAGACCACACAGCATCTCCTTTGCGAGTGCCCTGCTTTTTCAAGCGAAAGATATGAGCTGCGTTCGGCTCTGGACCATCTTTACAGCCGTCCTTTCACAGAGGAGAAAATCCTTGGCCCATGGCCACAGAAGGCGTCTAACGGCAAAGCCTTCAAAGCACTTATGTGTTTTATGAGAGACACAAACTTCATTGAGAAACTGTGACTGTGCTCCTCGTCGCCTTACCTTTCCTCTCATTCTCTTCAATCTTTCTCCTTTAAACTCCTCATTCCCCTTCCCCAGTGCAGGGTAGCAAACCGGAAGCTTTCCTGGTTAACCTCTCTGCCTTCTCTTTCTCTCTCTCTCTCTCTCTCTCGAAAAAGCAGTGTCAGCTCTCCATTCATACCCATCACTCTTAGGTGAATTCCTGGCCATAAGGTATTGTAGGAAATGACATGGGTAATCAGTTAGTCTGCAACGTTCAATACTGGGTGCCGTCAATCCTCTGTGCCAGCCCACCTACAAGTATTGAGGCACTGGCTAACTTGGTCCTGCTTGGACCAAATTGGTCCGATGATATGACAAATAAACTAAATGTATAAAGGTGCCTGTTTGTCTCGGTTGATGGGTGTGAATGTCTGGTTGCATGCGTTTGATGGTCTGCATTTCTACGACTTTGGCAAATAATGTTTAACATACACATGCTGCAGTCTTGGAATTAAGGACTCCACCTTGCTGTAGACGATAAGGTGGGCTTCTTCCAAATGCAGGAGAAACATTTCCAATTGGACTTGTGTGTAGTAGCAATGTGTAGGCCTCAAGGCATAATTTTCGCCTTCAGGTGGAATATACGGCAGTTTCTTTTGCCTCACAAGGTCAGAAAGTTTTTCTGTTTTGCCTAGAGCAGGAATTTTCACCTCTAGCAAGATGGCTGGCTTTCCATTTTTAAAAACAAGCCCGTTTGGGCTGAAGCCGAGCCATGGAACTAGAGGATCACAACAAGGCCCATTGATGACACTGCATTGCCTGTGTTCGACATATACTCCTCCATAGCTGGCTTTTCACAAGCCTTCCCATATCTCGTGGCGTCGTTGCCTGCAAAGTTCTGTGTCACCATTTTTCTGACCTTGGCTTACCAGCTCTGATCTGGTGATGGCACAAATCTGTAAAATGTGTGTGTGCCTTGCTTCCAGTTATACGGAGCATTCGCTCCCTTTGCCACCGTGTGCTGTTCTGGCCAGCTGTCTGATCACAAATGTTCACTGCCTGTGCTGAACTCACCGCAACCATGTCAGCATAAAATTTGGACAGTCGAGGAAACAGGTCTGCCTTTAGCGCACTATAAATTGTGCATTTGTTCCAATCCTGAAATGCGATTTCGTGGAACTGAAGTTCCTCAAACTTCTGGGCATGTTGGCTGGCAAGGATGTGCTGCGATAATAAAGCGGGCTCACATCGTGTGTTTGTGTCATACATGTCCGCAACACTTTCTTCGACATTGCGACTCTAAAGGCAGCGGCCCTCAACATGCCTTGCTAGGGCGCTTCGTGGAGCAGCAGCAATAGGCCGCTGTCGGATGTCAGCAAGCTTTTGAGGCCCCAACCGGATCCTTGCTTTCGAGACCACATGACACAAGTCCTTAACTTTCTTGGCTGATAAATATTCTTTGCTTTCAGCTTCCACCATGCTTGCTTCACGTCTGTGGAAGTGAACGTCCAAGTTCTCGATGACAGTTCTGAAGCAGTGAATAGATGGTATTGCATAGTAATAAAGCATTTGCAAAAGCAACTCTGGAATTTTGTTAGAAAAGAGCACTGCTACATTCACACATACAGAATTCGACATTGCGACTCTGAAGGCAGCGGCCCTCAACATGCCTTGCTAGGGCACTTCGTGGAGCAGCAGCAATAAGCCACTGTCGGATGCCAGCAAGCTTTTGAGGCCCCAACCGGATCGTTGCTTTCGAGACCACATGACACAAGTCCCTAACTTTCTTGGCTGATAAATATTCTTTGCCTTCAGCTTCCCCCATGCTTGCTTCACGTCTGTGGAAGTGAGTACGTCCAAGTTCTGGATGACAGTTCTGAAGCAGTGAATAGATGGTATTGCATAGTAATAAAGCATTTGCAAAAGCAACTCTGAGATTTTGTTAGAGTACAGCTACATTCACACATACACAAGATACAGCCCACCAAACTGTGGCAAAATATTTTAAATTAACAACACAGGCCGATTTATGTGAAAAGATCCCATTCGGCTCGGGAATCATCGCTGCGCATCCGTACATGTGTGTAAAAAGCAACAGTGAAATCATGTGCTTGCAGCAGGCAGAATTCCCTGCTTTGCATGAGCTGTGGCCCTGTAAAGAAACACCAAAAATTTCACTCACTGGATTTCAGGAAAAGCATTTTCATGTCATGATTCATTACTCTCCAGTATGCTTCCAGCAACGTGAATATATTTCATATTTGGAGTAAACAGCATAGCTAATCTCCACAATACGCACTATTAAATATTCAAAAATGACGGCGCGCCAGCGAGCCAATATTAAAACGACGAATTGGTAATGGATGCAACACTTGTGCCAAGGGGCGTTTTACAGATACGGCTCATAAAACGATGTGCAGATCAAAGCAATGCTTGCACTGCATTACAATCTGCTTTCTGGAATGCGTGCATGAGTGAACTTTCGACGTGTACTGTACGACAAATCCCGCTTTAGTGATCACATGAAAGCAAATGCATTTCTTTTACAAGCGCATATAAACGGCGCTTGTTTTTGTTTGCAATGCGAGGGAAGAGTTAGGGCACCGTTCAGGTTGGCGTAGCTTAGCCTGCTGCCACACCTTGCATAACCTCAGGCGCACTTCTTTTGCGCGGCGTATTTTGGCCCACTGACCAAAAAATATTTCTACACCTGAACAGCAGACGCAGACAATGGCCTACTTTGTTGAGGCAAGTCAACGGGAATTCCCTCGTTGGTGAACGACGGCGCAACATAGCAAACAAGGACAACAAATTCGGCTAGTAAATAGCGCATGCACCCACCTTTATAGATTCGTCGCTTCCATACTCGAACCACAGCTCGTGCGGGCTTTGCCGTACGTGTGATTTTTGCAGGCATAATCCTTGGAGGCTGTACATTCCTTCAAACCGGGGCAAATAATATGCCCTGCGTCTAAAACTTCTCCTTCAACAAGACACCGAACACGCATTTCTGCACGTCCGATGTGGGACATAATGCATCCTAGTGTCAGTGGTGTTTTAAATAAAGAAATGGCAACATTTAAGAACGCCGCGGTGACTGCAACAGGACACGTTCACCGGGTACACTATCCGGCTGCCGGTATCCACTTATTGACAGCCATATTGAATACCCAGTGCCGCCGCCTATAGGAGGTGAAAGTTGCGAATAGACCGAGGTTGGTGTTATGCGCGTGGCAATATATTTTTCTTATTTCTTGTCATATTTTTTGAAAAGGGCCATTTTTCAATATGAATGTGATGTTTACGGTGTGCAGTGCGGTGTGCGGTGCGCCGTGTTTATCCGCCGGTATAGCTGGTGTACCTAGATCAAACCACCACTGCCTCGCTGCACCGATCTCGAGAACTTTACACTTGATCGGGCGCACGCTCGACCCAGGTGGCCGGGGGCTACGCTGTAGATTAGATCCAGCGACACTAGTGGCTCTGCTAGTTCATCATTACCTTCGACCATTGAGTTCCTGCACGGTGCTGCTTCTTGCGCTGCCGAGGGGCGCCAAGAAAATGGTGCTAAAAAGCGGAGTGGGTAGTACAGATACCTGCACCTGATTCCGAAAGCATACAATTGGTATAGACTCAGAGCTGTCATTTGAATCATGGCACGAATTACAACGAATTTAAGGCCCTGGAGATGTTTTCGTGGTTGGCACGGCGTGATGAAAGTCGTCAATTACCAAATTCCAGACATTAATTCAGTGTGCAGAAACTTGCGTGCTGAAAAAGGTTCCTAAAAATCAGATTTTACCCGATGTTTTCCGCTTTCTGGAACACCTGGGCCCACGGTACTTGTTGAAAGCTCGTATGAAAGCACCAAAGCAAGAACTATTCGAGCGATACTTTATGAAAAAGAGTCTTGGACACCAAACTAGCGCACTTCAAAACAAAGACACATGAAGAAAACGACAACGAGAACGTCTTTGTTTTGAAGTGCGCTAGTTTGATGTCCAAGATGATTTACCAACTAGCCCGTTCTTCCACCCTTGCATGAAAAAGAGTTTCTTTATACGAAGTCCGTCTTAATGAAAGGTGCACTCTAGCCACATTTAGATATCCAGAAAACGCCTGAAAGCGGAAATTTTTGATGCCAACCTTCGATCGCTTCCCAGGTAGCACAAAGAGGCCTACGAAGGGTGGGCCCCGGTGGGTCCGATGTAGGCAATGCAGGACTGCCCCGGTGGGCTCAGTGTTAGTGCTGCAAGAGGGGCCGACGTAGGTCTGAAGGGGGCTGTCGACAAAGCCCCGATGGGCCCCACTAGGCACCGATGCAGGCAACCCTTGCGGGGCTGCCTACTTTTTTCCCGCATTGCCCAAAAGGGCACATCCCGCAAACTCCCCCCGATGGCCCTACTTTGGACAGATTCGGGCAGCCGCTCTGGATGAAATTTTTGTTTTTATTTCGTTTAGCCCCTCAGATAATGACATAGGACCGATGCGGGTTCTATAGCGCAAGCCGCACTTGGGCTTGCCCACATTATTCCCATAGGGGTCCGATGCAGGAAATTGATGGGAAGCCCTAGTCGACGTTTTCTCAATCAATATTTATGCACATAAATAAGTAATTATTTTATACATGTCTGCACTTTCTAAACAGGCACAATAATAAATTTTACAATATTTCATACCATTAATCTAGCCTAATTGACTTAATTTACGTCTTGCTCAGGCTATGGAGATGTGTGTACTGTACAGGCTGTCCACAGCAACCGCATAAGGAGCAACAGATAGCAATCAGTATGTTTTAGTATTTTTAGCGCAATTTGCATGAGCGCGAGAACTAAAGCCATTTAATATTTCTAACCGACTGAACATGGCAACAACTGTTATAGAAATCATCTATAATAGTAATTTAGGGCAACATCTAATACAAATAAAGGTCAGAAAGAATGATTGCACAATTTGCACGCACGCCTTGTAGCCCCATTACGGCCGATGTGGGACCTATAGCGGTTCTGTGTGGGCAACCCAAATTGGGCTGGGTGTTGTTTTCGAACATAGAGCCCACCTGCTGTTGCATGTGCCTTCAAAGTCCCCACAAAAGACCGATGTTGGTACCACGGGGGCACGCTCGCCTTCCAGCCCCATTACAGCCTATGTGGGACCTAAAGCGGTTTAGCTAAGGCTGCCTCATTTGGACTTCACGAGGGCTTGCCCAAATTGAACTCTAATTCATATTTCACCTGCCGTCAAATAACCCTTAAAGGGCCGACTGGGACATAATGTGGGTAATTCCGTTTTCTGCCCCACTACGGCCGATGTTGATCCCGCAAAGATTTAATGGGGGCGGCCTCATTTTGGATCTATGAGGGCTTTCCCATAAACAGCCCACATTTCGGTTGGATTGGCATCAAATATCCGACAAGGGACCCTTGAGGTCTAGATGCAGGAATGTGATCTGCATTATCCCGAGCAATGCCGCTATGGGACCCGTGCAGGAGGAACCGGGGCAAGCCCAAATGCAGGTTTTATAAGGGTTGCCCCAGCCCCACTTGCCTACATCGGGCCTACTGGGGCCCCACATTCTGTGCTACCTGGGTTCGTAAACATCAAGCTACTGCAGACTGCTAACGAGTTCTGCACGATGACCTTTCTGTGTTACCTAAAAGCAGTGCCACATTAGTGAAAACTTACTGTGAAGTGTTTTGCGCAAAATTCTCCACAAAATGGGGTTGCACTCTGAAACCTAACTTCTCAGCCAAAGAAGAAAACCAGTTGACAACGTGCAAACTAGGTGCATTCCTAGATCCATCCCAGAATCGGCTGCTGAGTCAGTCGTCTGACGACTACCGACCTCTCTTTACTTCTAACTCTTCGCTTCGCGAGGAGTTAACGAGTACTTACTGGAAGCAAGCCCTACAAATGAAAGTGCTGAAGTGAGGCACTATTGGAACGACGCAACTGTGCGCTATCCCAGGCTAGTAAATGCAGCATTGACATTGTTGTGTCTAACTAATGGCAGCTGTGACGTTGAGCGAACTTAATAAGTTAAGATATACCTTCAGAGACCAGACACGTTTCGAATGGAAACCAAAATGTTGCGCATGGAGATGATTATGTATGTTAATTAGGACGTGTGAACCGTCGATGACCAGCTCACGTGAATAAAATGTTTCTTCGAAAACTTACAGTTGCAAATCTCTACGAGTAATAATTGTGACAGAAACACTGACCTATAAATGCTTTCTTGAAAGCAACCCAAAACATAACCCTAATTGGTACCTACCGAATAGGAGAAATCGAGTATATTATTAGTTTGTAAATTTAACCCATTAAAACCAGATTTCGGAGTATTATCATGAAAAACCCAATTTTTCCCTTGCTATTATGTCGAAAAATAACGCCTGATTTTTACTACCCTCGAATTTAAAAAAAGTATAAAACTCCAAAACGAATAGTCCTTATTGAATAGGCTTCAAATTGAGTCCATTCCTGTGTCGCCTTGACAACGAATTATTGCCATCAATGGTATAGCCAAGCATCAAAGGGAACTTTAGGAAACATGGGATATTCTGTGTATCTAGTGTGATTTCTTTTACTTGACGCGCAAGTTTTACTCGCGCAGCAGCCGAAAACAACAGCACAGTGGACAGTTTCTCTCACGATCAATATTGTGCGCGCCTTATAGCTTATTGTAAGCTATTAAGAAAGGCGCACTGGATGCGAAATTAGGAGGCCGTAGGTTCGAAACCTACCAAAGGCATGTGATTGCTTATTCTACTATTTCACTAACATCCTCCCCGGCTACTTACTACTTTATCATTACGAAAGTAAATAACTACCTTATGCTTTCCTTTCTTCCAGTGGCTGTTGGTGCCTTGGTGCACCTAATAACGTCCGAAGCTCCTTATTTTCCCTTACGTTTGGTGCAGATTAACTTAACGAGGGCTTCTAATCTGGCTGCCTTGACGTCATAGATAGCGTAAGACAGCTCCCGTCTGCCCATTAGATCACATTCTGCCTAATATTTGCAGTGTCACAAGTTTGCACTTCCTCCGCTGTAGTGGAGGGTTGTGGTGGCAAGCACTCCCAAGGAGAGGTTACAGACCAACACCGTGTTTATGAATATAGGGGGAGCTCGCGGCGTCGCAGCCGACTGGGGGTGAAAAATAGAGCTTGCGCCCATATGATGACGTGGAACCGAAATATGTTTAAGCACTTTTTTAATTTCACGAGACACCTATGATGTCCTCATTCGCTGCAGAGTAACAGTGAACATCCTAGAATAGATCGCGAAAGTATGAAATCACATGACCGCGGTGAAGTATCTTTAATACACCGCGAAACGTATGGGGGTGCGAGTTGGGAGGGCGACGCATAAAAGCACAAGTAAGCGCAACTTACCGCAACATGTTTCTCGTTTCGCAGAGCACCAGAAGTGGTGGCCGGTCGTTAAACATTGGCCAGTGCTTTGAAAAAGTATGCTGCGTCATTGTGGAGGCGGTCTACTTTTAAAACGCCCCGAGTAATCTATGTTGTGAATCCAGACACCCCCAAAATACTCATGCAGGGAATCACGTAGTTTTGTTTACAGTCCGATATGCTGCGGCATGGAGTAAATTAGCTTGACAATACTGACTCAAGTGATAGATCCTAGACAGAATAACATTTAAAAGGCAGTTGTCAAAAGTCGTACGACGATACGGACCGAACGAGAGTCGCGCTTTGCAGCAGATGACAGCGCAGCTGGCGATACCCACCGCGGCCGCCTCCAGCTCCGCAGCGTCTGCTAGCGACAGCGCGGTGGTGCATTGCCGTCTGCAACTGTGCGCGGTCAGTTTATCATGCAGTGAGCGGTCCCGCAAGTCCTCAGACTTGCAGCATTTGCAACAGAATGTAGTGTGCCATGCAACATGATGTCGGGGCTTGATACGAGATGTTCACCAAAAAATGAGAAGGGTTCAACGCTGCTGAACCGAGTAAAATGTTGCGGTAAGTTGTGCTTACACGTGTTTCTATGGGTCGCCATCCAAACTCGCACCCGCATACGTTTCGCGGTATTTTAAAAATACTTCGCCTCGTTAATGAGATTTCATACTTTCGTGATCTGTTCTAGGATGTTCATGGTTGATTTGTACCGAGTAATGAGATCATAGGTGCGCCGTGAAATTAGAAAATTGCTTTGGAATTTTTCGGGTCCATCAATTTCTATGGGCGCTAAGCCTAGTTTTCACCCCCAAGCGGCCCAGCCTGGCGACAGAAGCGCCACCGCATCACGCTTACGTCACAGATCGGTGTTGGTGTACACACAACACTGGTAATTAGGAGGTGGAAGATTAAACTGTGTCGCCGTAGCTAAGTGGTAGAGCACATAACGCAAACCTCTGAGGTCGTGGGTTCAGATCTCTCCGACCGCTCTTGTTACTTCTACCTGCTAAACAATTACCTCCACGATTAATTATTACTATAGATTCTTCAACACACAGAAAAAAAAATCTGTGCTTTGCTTTGCATCATAGGATGTTAGAGCCGTTATTATCGTATTGCATAACGAAGCCCGTCGTATTTTGAGATCATTTATTTTGTCGTTGACACCATATATTTCATCTTAGAGGCGGCGAAGCTGTTAGCGTAGCGAACTGGATGTTTCCCTTAAAACTTTGCTGATGACTGCTGGATTTTGGGGCAGAGAAAAACTATTTAATACTTTTTTTTACTATCTAAGCGCATATTGCCCCTGAGACTGTGGCTGTGCTACAGTCGCGCTCAAGCACTTTGGTACGAAGCCTTCGCCACTACTTCCGCTTTGATATACATACCACTGCATCCTGCGCGCCCCTTCCTCGGTTTAGACATAGTAGAGCCAACAATGCAAAATGCAGCGCCGCTAAATGCTATCCCTGCAGCATGCAAAAAAGCAGGATATTGACTTGCACCTTATCTGGCTGCCCACTCGCCAGGATCCGCTTGCCACGTCTGCTGGGACGCGTCACTATCCTGTCTGCGATTTGCGGTGTTATCGTTCTATGGTGCTCGAATGGGTACAGCGCACACGCTGTGTGCTCCTGTACCAAGTTTTCCCTCATGTGCACTACGCTAATGAACAGCGGGTAATATGATTATCTTAATAAAGTAAATACATGTTTCTAGCCTTGAAGGCAAGGATGGTTTAAAGAAAAGGGAAGCATAACGTAATACCAAAAAGTTCGCACCTCATCCACGAGTGCTGACAGTGAGTCCCAGCTTGCAGGTGACCGATGTGTCATAGACAGTTATTTAAAGAGGCAGGCGGTCATTATAAACTCACGAGGAGCCTCATACAATCAAAGTCTTCCAGAAACTGCCGCTGCATCATTGACGTTTGCTGCCTTTGCTGTTATCAGCGTTATCTTGAGAACGGCAGCACAGCCCATGCGAGCAAATGAAGCGTCGAGCGCTGATCTCAGTTGATTCACGTCGTATCTCCTGGCCACTTCAGTAAGCTAGTGCGCGCAGATTCATTTATTGGCCCTTTATTGTCCTCTTGCTGTCGCGGCTCACTGCTTGAAAAGAAGGTCATTATCCGTACTTGTTAGATTAGCGATGGTATCGCCTTTACTCGAAAGGAATTTGTGCGCCTGTCACAGGCTTGCTCTTTGGGCATCTCTTTTTTTATCGATGCGATAGATGTCACTGCATAACACAGCCTCATTCTTAACGTTACGACGTTCTATATCTAGTGGTAGGAGCAATAATGGGTGTGACGCGATACACGTTCAACTGAAAAAAGAAAACGAAAGCACTTTCAATACATCCACATGTTTCCAAGAGCTGAAAAACATCACATAGGTCGATTTAAGCCACATAAAATGATTTATCAACGCATTTTTATGCAGTGCGTGCGTCCTTCTACACGATTTTTGAAATACAGCTTATTGTCGCGTGCAGGTCAGGACAGCGAACCTCTCATTTTTTTTTTGAATAGAAAGTGCCAGTCATAGGAGATGCCAGGGAGACACAATCGCTAGATGGTGCCAGCAATGTTTAACTCCTGTAAGACTGAACGCCGATGATAGGGCCACCATGCGCACTGGCAACTGTGGTGTCATGACGTCATTTTACTGAAGAATACCGTGTACAGTACAGCATTCTTCGTCCGTCTTGTAATCTAACGCCTTCAAGCAAGCCACAGAAATGGTGTCCCGACAACTGTTTGCTTAGTGCTAAACGGATATGTATAGATTATAACACTATCACGCGTTCGCAGTCCTTAACAGGAAACTTGCGTTAGATGACGTTAAATGAGTTTTCACCAATGTTGCTCAGGAACAATTGATTGATTGATTGATTCAATCTTTGTACAACAATTATTTCCGACCAACAGTCATGAAGTTCGTTTCGCCTGTTAAGATTGGGCGGTTATGTTTGTCAGTGTCGGTCAGTACCACTTTGCTGTAGCCGGCAAGAACTGTGGGCGTGGCCCGACCGTTGCATGAACGTGCATAAGGCTTTGATGCTACGCCCGAGACTTGTGTAATGACATTTATTAAAAAGCGAACTCGGACGAAACTCTCGAACTCCGAATTACTCCGAATCCAAAGCGGCGCTGACATGGCGGGGGAAGTGGTAGTGTGGGCACTAGCTTCGAGCTGCGGAATATGTGAATGTGATGGACATAGGCTTGTAACTCCAGTTTCGCGGGTCGAAATTGCCGTTGCGCTGCCTGTGTGACAAGCCAGATGATGAGAGATGTATTCGAAGGATGTGTGACCGACCAACTTCATTCACAGTCCAAGATGTCGTCCTCTACTTTTTCAGGTTCCATGGGGCCTGTAAACAGCCAAGAAGCGTTGACGGAGAGATGTCTGACGCAGCCAAGCCCACTGTGATCCGCTGTTCCAGTGACGTCTCTGGTGCGATTACTGGGGAGACTGTGTAGACCATGCTTACAGGAAACAACAATTCGTTTTCTGCTTCGTAACAGGGGTGGCGGGACATGCGAGGGAATGACGGTTCCTTAAGACGCAAATATCGACACGGTGAGTGTAATAAATAACGTGTTAACTACGAAACCCACTAAAAACGAGGGCCCACGTACTCAACTCGACGAATTGTTTTAAGGGTGCATAGACGCGTGACCAAAAGAACTCAATTTATTGTAATATAAACTTCTTGCAAACTGAAAATGTACATTATTCACCATGTCGTAAGGATTTCGGTAGTTTACGTCTAAATGGAAAAATTGAAATAGATAGGCGACTATCGACATGTGAAAAAAGAAGCATTGCTTTAGTTAAGACCGCTCAAGTCTTCTAGGCCCGCCGGGGTGGCGCAGTGGTTACGGCGCTCGACTGCTGTGCCCAAGGAGGCGGGATCGAATCCCGGCCTCGGCGGCTGCGTTTCGATGGAGGCGAAACGGAGTGGCGTCCGTGTGCTGTGCGATGTCAGTGCACATAAAGAACCCCAGGGGGTCGGCATTTCTGAAGTCCTCCACTACGGCATCTCTCATAGCCTGAGTCGCTTTGAGACGTTAAACCATCCCCCCCCCCCCAAAACAAAACAAAACAAAACGAAACAAAACTTCTGGCTTGGCTGTAGACGTCCTCTATTTTGTAAAACAGGCATATTAAGGCTTTAGGCTTAGAGAACACTATATTACGGAATAAATTTGGGACCCAGAAAATGCTGCATGAAGACATGCATAAGAAAACGGCTTTGAACTTCAGGCGAATTCCTTAAATGAACTATTATGTGTCATTGTATTACGTATTTTTTCACATCGGCCTTCAGTACAAATGAAATGCATTAAAAAGAGGTTCGGAAGCGGGCTTCTCCTTAGGCATAACCATACGGCTCATCGCATATTACAGAAGGATCGCTATTAAGGCTGTAATATAACCGCATTTTTTTCTTAGTCTGGGAACTATTGAAGTTCAGAGTGAAGCGCCTAAGCTGTGCCTGAAATTTCAAAGATGTGGTAAAAAGTAGAACGTGTATGATCCCAATCGAGTTAACGTAATATACCTCATGTTCGAAGTCGGGAAGTTGTCAGATGCACGCATAATTTTCGAATTTAAATCATATAGTTTTCGTCGCTGTATTTGCCTTACATTAATGCCACGTACAAAAGTGGCGTTGCTGGTGAACTACAGTGTTTGAGCGTCGCTGTTATCGACACCAATAGAAGCCGCACAAACTCTGCAAAAGCAGGCATGTAATCACCCCTTCTTCGCCAGTGAAGTAGACGATATATGACCCGTTGTTCACACGTAAATAGGGTAAGTTTGCCTTCCGAGCCACCGCATCATACAAATCACGTGCGCAGTCTCCCACGCAACATGCCGAAAACGAGATTCCATGCCCTGTGGGATTTTAGCTTGAAATACAACATGCCGCAACTCGGACGTAGAGTTCCCTCGTCTCCCAACGTAAACTGCAATAAATTGCAAGTTATATTGGATCAAGTACACATCTTACACGCTATAAAATGGATATAATAAAGTACCGTAATTCCCGCAATCGAATGTGCTAAACCGTTTATCATACAACCCACTTGCGCAAGTAAAGCATTCGAATTGAATGCGCAAAACCATTTCTTGTACAACCTGATTGCACAAGTATTGCACATTGTTGGATACTAAACAAATTTAATAAAGAAAACACAAAAATATGACAGCAGGGGACACCAAGCGATGCTCAAATTGTGACATCGCTAACGTGACTAAGATGAACCAATGAAACTAGAAGGCGTGCTGACGATTGAAGCTGATTTCTTGATAGCATATGTGTCCTCTGAAAGTGTGCCAGAGCTCGGGAAGATCTGAGTTTTGTAGAACTCAGGGCAGCCTGCATTGCGCCTCTGCCGCCTGCAGAAGGAAAGCAACGCAGAAGGCGTGACAATCAGCCTGCCAGCATATGGTGGCGCGAGCCCGCACATATACCGTCGCCATGAAAGGCAGCAGTGTGCAGGGCGCCTCATGCGTGTGCCTTTTATTAAACCTGCCGGCATTTTTTGTTCACGACATTTTTTTTTCGATGCTACATGCTACGCCAGCCGGAAAACATGCTCTCCGATTTGAAGCATTAACAGAATCGGGCTGTAAAATCATAGCAAACCACTGGCGTGGGCAAAGGCCCACGCATGCGGTGCGCTCCGAGAACACAGAGAAATGCAGTCAGAAGTTTTTATTCAGGTAAGCCTCAGTTTCACTTCTACGAAGGCTCTAGCGCTCTAGCGAGGTTGTTAGAAGCTCGGATGTGGATTCTGTTGCCACTGACTGTTCGCTCAATACGGCGCCCGGCGGGTCCTACTGCTGGGGCGGCAGAAATTATGATCACCTGTGGCGCCGCTAGGACATCTGGCTCCTCGGTGGGCCTCTTGGACGAGTCCTGGGGCGCTGCGGCCGGAGGCAGCGCTGCTTCAGCTTTTTGGGGCTGGTCGCTTGGAACTTGGTTCGCCTGCATCGGTGCAGCTTGCTGAGCGAAGCGCCTTCAAAGGAGAACCTCCTAGATGTAGAACTCTTGAGCAAGATAGGGCTGTCGTGTTCGAAGGTGCTCTGCCAGAGTCCGCGTTGCGTGCGTGGCGGTGCGCGTGATAGAGTCCGAGGGCGAATGGGCGATGGAGCTACAGGCGCGCCGCCGGAAGCCTGAAACGAATTGAAGTTACTAGCCTAGTGAGTACACGCCTAAAAGAGATACTCGAATGTGAAACCACAATACCTTCCCTATAAAACAATCGGTTAGAAAAGTTACAAAAGTGTTCTGCTCAAGCAGATAGGAAAAAATTAAGTGATGTAGCTATCATACTGAATAATTCTCTAATATTCGGCGAGCCTACTTTCTGAGGAAGGAAAAGGAAGTAAAAATTTTTCAAACCTTAAAAAAAAATGGCCATGGTTTAGTTTCTGTTGAACCTATTGTAAAGCGATAGTTAAATTTGGTTATCGTTGCTTTCGGTGTTTGCGCAGAAGCAGAGACGGCGCCGGCGGCCATTTGGGATCGTCGCTGACGCCTTGCAGCATCGGAGGGGCGGCACTCGGCAAGACGCTCGTCACGTTGTTCCGGTGTTTCCGCTGCTCTTTTGGCTTTAATGCCAAACCACATGGCAGCGTTTCTTCGCCGCCGCATCAGCGTCTCGGCTATCGGCGTCGCCGATGGCGCAATTCTGGCCGTTGAGGCGAGGCGAAGCTGAAAGACGCAGGTATCTGGCGGTGCCAGATCTCATAGTCGATGCCGGAAATTATTCGCAGGCAGGGAACAATGACAAACCATGCATGAGCAGCTGCAGAACCACCGCCACAGGCGCAACTCGTTTCCGCGGAAGAAAAAGCTGCTCTTTTGTCCGCGTGCATGCCTGCTGTTCCCCTTGCTTGCTCCACCCTTCCCAGTGTGTGCCTGTCGTCGCTGAATAGGAAGATTTTAGCTAATGAGGGGAGGAATTTTGATCAAACTTCCAGGATTCCCCCTCGCTATCGCATTCAGACGCGTTCGTACGCCGTCATGTATTTGGGCACCCTCTCTGGCGCGCGCCGAGCGACGACGCTCGTAGACGAGGCGCTGACGCGACGCCGAAGAAACGCTGTCATGTGGTCGGTCTTTTATCTCCTCCGCAAACTTACAGCTCGCAACGGAATGTCCTCTAGATCGTCAGACGAATCCAACCGACGATCGTAACGATCGTAACGAGCACGGTTGGTCAATTGCTCTTCCCTCGAGTTCACGACGCGGCTCCGGCAGAAGCGGGCGGCGCATCTCTATAAATACTTGAGATTGACGTCAGCGATCTTATGTCTCGCCACGAAGCTGCTCATTCGTTAACCTACTTCCGATGTCAGTTGACCTTTGATCTTTGGTGGGAACATAGCTACCCAAAGTGGTTGTTGGCTTGAGTTCCAACTTGACCTCGAAGCTGTTTGACTTTGAAGCTCATCGGAAGCACATGGTTGCCTTGGATTAGCCTCGCGTAGGGAAGCTATCGTTTCAATAACATGGACACATGAAAGTTTGAGGGTGCCAAACTGCACTTATAAGGGCGTGACACTACAGCATGAATGGCTGCGGTCGTTCGGCTCCTGTAGCAGATCGCCTTCGCGTACATCGGTACTCGCTTGTACTCTGAACCCTTAATGTTTGCCTTAGGTATCTGATTGATCTCATTAGCATACAGTCGTCAGCTAACCCATTCTATCAACCCAATACAAGTATAATATATCGGTATATACCCAAGCCACATGACAGGCTCACGTCGTTGTTTGTGTTTGCCGACGGTCAATAAAATGTACTAGTTGTAATGTGAAAATTGCTGCTGGTTTAAGTACTGTTAAACCTATAGTGTGCACGCTATAGCGTCATTCGCGTTCCTCTCCAAGGACTTCATGCTGCCGCAATGGAATCGCGCTGTGCGCTATTTATATATAGTTCAAATGTGACGTCACTTATCATGTGACACCTAACCATGTGTCCCGTCATAATTTATCGCTTTGACCTTGACCTTTGTTACGCAGGGGTGGGATACCAACACCACAAGTGTTTCGTGGTTTAACCTCTGGCTTGCTTAAAGGTCATATTCCTGTGCACGGAGACCTTAGGTTTACATGGAGTAGTAGTTAAGCTATCGTTTCAAAATCGATGACTTCATTTTTTTGCTTCTATCTGTATATAGAAATATACTGTGCATCCACCAGTTGGCGCGGGGAAGCTGCCTTGCCCACGATCGTCCTGAGGTATAACCGTTATGCGGCGTCCGCAGCCGCTGTGAGCCGACACTATGACATCGTCGAGGCGTACGCAATGTCGGGCTAAGAGTCAGTGACAGCGAGGGCGATGACGCACAAGACCGCGCTATAGCGAGAGGAAGACATCAGGCAATCTAGAAAAAACTTGAAGGGAACATAGGTAGAACAAAAGGAAGAAGATGATTTGCACGGTATGAAGAAGAACTGAACAAGGATAAATGGGGTACGCCTCATTAGCAGATGAGCCAACGTTTCGATAAGTGGACTTGTCTGCTACTTCTAAATACAAATGAATTAAAAATGTCAAAAAAACAATGAAAGAGTGTCATGTGGCATATACCGGCATATATCTTTTTACCGCATTTTACGTGATTATGGTAGCGGCTATATAAAGAAATGACCCATAACGTTGGTGCTCGCTTCTGAATCATTTATGCTGCTGTATTTCTTTCAATTGAATAATAACATACGGCGTGTTGAGTAGCCATGGAATTTCTTTCATAAGGCTTTACGATGTCACTGGTATCATCACAACCTTGTGATTCGAGGCTTGCCACCAGCCTGAAGCATGCTCGAGATTTATTTGAAACGATGGGTGCAATTATCGCGGTGTAGACGTCTCATATCGTCTTTCCATTGGAAGCAGCTACTTGAGCTGCCGGCTCCTTCCAACTAATACGTAACATCTAGTAGCGTGACATCACAGAACCTGCCAGCCAATCACACATCCGGCGACTTCAATCAGCGGAAGAGAAATAACCGCTAGCATGCCAGTGCATCTCTGACCTATCGGCAAATAGGCATGCCACTTGCTAACACATATATAAACATGCTAGAATACTTGAGGATGCGAGGCCCTACCAGGTGCATGCTCTTGATCTTGGGGGACGTGGCCGGGGCTTGAAGCGGTAGTCAACGCGGTGGCGTTAAGGCCCCGCTGTCCAGACATTCCAGCGACGGCGCTGCCACGGCTTTTTCGGAGTTTTGCGCATGTGTCCGGCCGGTGGCAGTTTTCCACATGATGTGTCCGTGAATTCACTGGTAATTGGGTTTTATGACATTAGGAGAACACATGCCATGGCCGAGTTGACAGGCTCTGCTAACATGGCCTTCGCCTTTGAGCCAGGAGGCTGAGATCGCAATAACGCTCTCACGCTGTACCTACGCCAGTCGGGTACGCTAGCACGGCTCGGTAAAGCGGCGATTTATATCTATGGCAGGTGATCTTGCTGCGGTGTATGATAAAGAGTACGTGTGAGATGACAGAGCAAGAAATTAAAGGATTATTCACTATGGGAGGGAATGTCCATGAGCAAAGATCCGCAAGGGAAGGCGCGCACCGTGGGCGCTAACGCTGTCGCGTTGTATCCTTAAAGGCGGTGCTTAATCGTGTCCTTTCTTTCATTTTTGCGAACGGTGCTTTGTATTGCGGCGGAGTTAAAAATCGCGACACTTATGACGTCGTGTGTGACGACAAGTATGGGGTCACACTTTTTTTGTGTGCTTTCAACCAAGCCAACTCAAAAGGTTTGTTTCTAGGAGAGGAGATAACAAAAAAATGCCTTGCAGAGGTGAGCGTGCGACGCCACGCTCTTGCCTGCATTTTTGTTTGCGGTTATTTATTGTAGAATACAGAATATTTACAAAGCCCTCAGCCAGTGGCTTGAACAACCTGAACAGAAAGCTCAATTATCAGCAAAGGGCAGCAAGGATAGACATCTTATCAACAGCGGAAGAGAACCTATTATGGAGTCATTTTCATGGTGAATGTCCTTTAGCTGGAGGGTCATGCGGCTAAAACTAATTCTGGGTGGAGCAGCAGGTTCGGCGTTGATACTCAACGTGAAGGTTTTTCAGAGCCTGTGGAAACCAATCAGGAAAATCACGTCATGGGGAAAGTAATCACCTTCAGTCGCTACAAAGTACATTATGTGCTGTAGGAATCAAGAATAATTTACTTACCTGTTCTTTGTAATACGTCCCGAAGCAAAATCGCGTCATTGCAGTTAGTGAAACAATGTTCAACGGTTTCAGCTGCATTGCACAGATGGCAGTTAAGAGAAGGTACAAACATATTATTCCTACCCGAAGATATGTTAACAGGTAGAACTTGAGTGTGTTATCTACGGGAATAATTTTAGTGCAAAGAAAATTAGCACTTTGAGCACCCGCGGTAAGATGTGAAGGGCCTTAAGGTCACAGTAGAAAACAAAACATGTTACAAAGGCGGCAGAAAGCACACAGTTATCTCTTTGTGAAAACGCTTAGCAAAACAGAAAAAGACATTTTGAGATTTCACTGCTCTAAACCCATTTATACACTGCGAAAAGCTCTGCTGGATGCTCTGACACGGCCTGATGACGCCGCTGAAGAGCTGACGCACTCAGTCCAGTATGCGCTTCTGGAGGAGACACCATCGGTACAGCAGGTTTTATTCTACTTTTTCTTATTCGAGTGGTATTATAGCGAAAGGAGGTGAAGCTAGGTGAAGCGAAGAAACTGTTATACGCTTTCCTTGTCTCGTGGTATCACAGCGGCGGAGCCCGGCGATCGTGCGCTGCAGCACCTTTCCGTAGTGAACCATGTGGTGTGATGTCAAACGTAACAGCTGCGCTCTGACGGCTGGCGGAGCCCGGCGATCGTGCGCTGCAGCACCTTTCCGTAGTGAACCATGTGGTGTGATGTCAAACGTAACAGCTGCGCTCTGACGGCTGAACGTTAAACACTCCCCAAACTTCACCTTGGCAGGCATAGAATAGCAGAGCTTTTCGTTTTAATACATGTACTCATTCGGACCATAAAAAAGGAAATAACTAGGGCAATAAGACTGGGATGGAGCACATTTGGCAAGTACTCGTTGATTTTGACTAGGAGCTGACTAGTATCGTTCAAGAGGAAATTATATAACAGTTGCATCTTATCTATACTCACCTATGGGGCTGAAACGTGGAGGCTAACAAAAAGGGCCCTACGTAAATAGAGGATAACACAGAGGGCTATGAAACGAAACATTATAGGTGTAACTTAAGAGATAGGAAGCGTGCAGACTGGGTCAAGTTAATGACATCCTAGTGGAGATCAAGGAGAAGATATTGGTATGGGCAGGGCATGCATGGCGAAGAGAGGATAACCCTTGGTTGCTTAAGGCAACAAGCTCGATTGCAAGGGAATGAAAAAGTCGCAGGGCCAGCAGAAAGTTCGGTGAGAGGATGAGGCTAAGACGGTCGCAGGGGTCAAGTGTATGCAGCTAGAGCAGGACCAGGCTGATTGGAGGACTATGTGAAAAGCCTTCGCCCTACCGTGGGAATAGTCTGTCTGATGATGATGACATGTACTTATTAGGAAACCTGACAATAAAATATGCCATCAGAGTTTAAGCCCCGTATACATAATTTAAAGTAATGTAAAAATTTCAAGTACAATTTAAAAAAACTGAGAAGTCAGGGTAGGAAAGTCATCAAGCTAACTTGCCACGATGCTGTACTACATGCATGGATACAACTCCGAAAAAAAAAACAAAAGAAAAACGCACAGCTGACTGCTTAAGACAGAAGCACGCCTCGACCTAATCTCTCTGCGCAATCAGGCCTGTAAAAAATGTCACACTTGATCGATTCAGAATTGGATGGCCAAATAAACAACGTAAATATTAGCTGGAAACGTTGGATCTCTCTAGAGTAATGGAATACATAAAGTGCATAATACATTTTTATTGGCGAAAAAAATGCTTTGTTGCTTGGGCCTGACATTGAAGAGAAAGGCGACTGGGCACACAAAATCTGAGCATAACGACCAATGGCCGGTTACTGCTTCCTCCAGTAAAGTTCACTTCGCCTAAATGCAAGAATTAGAAGGCCAAGATATTTAGGAGGAACACGACCGTTCTAGGCCGGCCTGTATGGGTGCTGTTTGGCCTCATGGTCCAAACCACAGGCCACAACTTCTCAAGTTGTTCATACGATTTGCAGAGACGCCGCCAGACAGACCTATCGTGATACAGCTTTGCTTGTGCTGGGCTCATCAATGCGTAAAAAGTCGAGATTGCCAGCATGCGCTAGTACTTTGGCTTAACTACATAAGAGTAAGATCGTTGATATTATTGTTACTCATTTGTTGCCCAACCGAAATGTAACCCCCCCCCCCCCCCCCACACACACACACTAGGCCGGACAGGCAGGAGGATGCCTCCTGCTTTAAATGCTGTCCGGGAGGCATCGTGTCCTATGCAGACCACTTAAATAAGCGGCTCAGACTGAAGAGGAAAACGTAAGAGAGTGCGTGGGGTCTTGAGGTTCCGCTTTTAAGGATACAACGTAATTTTCGAGGCAACCAGTGAATATGCAATCATGTAACAGCGCAGAAGTAGAGGCAATGAGAGTAGTTGTGGGATTAACTTCCAGCAGCTCAGGCAGCCTCAGTGAAATTCCGACCATGATGGTGTGAGCTGTTTTTATATTCTCTTTGCTTATGTTGCCATACGGGAGTACAATTACCTTCCAAAATAGCTGTCAAAATATTTCTGGTAATTTAAACTATGGGAAATATAAAAAAGCTCTGGAAGGACGCCGGCGCATGGCGAAGCGATACTAGGTATCACAATTAGGCCTTCAGTAGCCACAAATAGTTTTCAAGATATATAGTTTGAGTGGTGAAGTTGAATGGTCCTCGGTTTTTCAATCCAAAAAACATGGCAATGTTTTGAATGGTACGGAAATATTAGGCAGGTCCGATGGCTACAACTTTGAATAGTGCGGAAGACATTGAAAAACACACTAGACAGCGCTAACAGACAGGTTGTAGCTTCTATAGCTTCTACAGACAGGTTGTAGAAGACTACAGGGTGGAGAAGTCGGCCGCTTGCGACGTTGGTACAAAAGGCAGGATGCGACGTATTTGGCAACGCTGGAAGATAGGCCAGGCCAAAAGAATAGTTTATTCACGTGGTCGTAGGTTGTCAAAACCAAGATGACCTGCAGTAACGTCATCGTGGAGAGCCGCCAGTATAGGTGGGCGAAGTACGGCACGACTGCGATCCAGCGAGTTCCATCAGGGCAATAAACGTAGCGGTGTAGGATGCCATCTTCGAGCTTGAAATTGCGAAGCTGTTGGCGAAGCCGAGCATTGGGTGGGTCCGAAGAGTCGATAAGGCGGTCGATGATGGGACGGCAGTAGGCATCGGCTGATTACTGTGAGCGGAGAGCATGTTTATTCTCAGAGTCGTCGAAAGCAACTGTTGTGATATACGTCGGGGAAAGAGATGGTCGGCTTTGGTCAGAGGTGGAAATGCATTGGGAAGAAAAACAGCAAGCTGATTTCGAAAGTGGACAGCAAGAAAGAGGGTCGGCGTCTTGATGTTAGCGACCCGATTTATAAGTGACGTCGAAATGGTATTCTTGCAGGCGTAAAATCAAACGGCCAAGTCGGCCTGTCAAATGCTTGAGCGAAGACAACCAGCAAAGAGCATGGTGATCGGTCACAACTGTGAAGTGCTGACCATATAGTTAAGAGCGAGATTTTCGGATAGCCCAGACGACGGCAAGACACTCCTGCTCGGTAATGGTATAGTTTTCTCAGCTGGAGTCGTAGTCCGACTGGCAAAGGCAATCACTTTCTCACTCTAAGTTGCACCGCGCTGCAGAAGTACAGTGCCAAGACCGTGACTACTGGCATCAGTGTGCAGGATGATTGGAGCGCTGTCACTAAAGCGGCCAAGAACAGGATCTGTTGTGAGGGCGTGCTTTAGGTCATTAAAAGCAGCTTCGTACTGTTCGGTTCACATGGAAGGGCTGCGTGCTTTAAGTAGTTCATGAAGTGGAGCAGCAACAGTTGCAAAATGCCTTATAAGACGCCGGAAATAAGACGCCAGGCCGAGGAAACTGCGCAAATCTGCAGCCCGTTGTGGACAAGCAAAGTTCAAGACCGTGATGATTTTTTCAGGGTCTAGACGAATGCCGTCATAGCTGACCAGATGTCCTAATATTTTAATTTCCTTCTGTGCAAAGTGGCATTTCTTGGCGTTGAGCTGAAGGCCAGCTGAAGCGAGACACGTGAGGACTTCATTCAGGCGCGTGAGATGGTCGTTCAAAGTGGACGAAAAGATAACAATGTCGTCCAACTAACATAAACGGGTTCTCCATTTTAGGCCACAAATACAGTATTATCGACACTGTACTTTGCAAAAGTACTGCAGACCGCCAGCGGCTGGCAGACGCCTGCCAACGGGTCGGCCGCAGAGCCCGTTAGAACCCAATGAAACTGGTGGCTGGGGCAGAACCCATACAAAACCTTCCTATGGTCAGCTATAGAAAATAGTTTGTATGGTGGGGTGTAGAAAATTGCCCCAAATATCTATAGCCGTTCCTATGGCTGACTTTAGGTTTTTCTATAGTCCTAGTTATGGAAGTCTTTAACCTTTTTTATAGACCAATGGTGTTATATGTACTGCACTCTTTAGCATTTCCTATGGTCAGCTATAGAATATTCTTTGTATGGTCGGCTATAGAAAATATGCCCAAGTATCTATAGCGGTTCCTATGGCTGTCTTTAGCTTTTTCTATAGTCCATGGTATGGACTTCTGGTTTCCTGTGTACTGCAGTCTTCAGCATTTTTTATGGCCAGCTATAACTTTTTCTTCAGGTCAGCTATAGAATATTCTTTGTATGGTCGGCTATTGAAAATTGGCCCAAATATCTATAGCCGTTCCTATGGTCATCTTTAGCTTTTTCTAGTCCTTGTCATGGAAGTCTTTATTCTTTTCTATGGACTTATGGTTTTTTATGTACAGCAGTCTTTAGCATTTCCTATCGTCAGCTATGAACGTTTCTTTATGGTTGGCTATAGAGGACTCACCCAAATAGCTAAAGATTTTTTTATGGCTGTCTTTAGCCTTTGCTATAGTCACAGTTATGGGCGTGTTTAGCTTTTCGTATGGTTATAAGTCATATGCCTAAACATTTTTTATAGCCAGTTATTTATTATTTTTTGCCTTTTTCTCTGTAGAGATAGCCTGCATTTGTTTCAGTTGCAGGCTATAGCTTATTTTCTATTTTCTTTAGCAGTCTACAGGCAACAGTATGGCTTTCTAAAGACTTTCCTATGGCTGAGCCTATGCATTTCTTTAGTAGCCAGAAACTTTATATGAACGAACAACCGCAGTTTTAAGGTATGATGGCTTGCTTTTTCACAAGAGCATTGGTGCTGATGTTAAAGGTACAATGGCTATTGAAGATGTAAATCACAACTTTATTTATTCAAAAGGATTCATCAAAGGAACTCATGCTTCTTCTGTCTCGAGCTTCTGCTTGTTCAGCATGGATGATAGCGACTGGCGAATGGGGTCCTCTTTTAATAGCCCATACTTCTTGCATGTGTACTCTGAAAACAGAAAAATGCTTGTAATTTGCACAAAAATGTTAAGATTTGATAACTAATCCATATGTTTGCAGCGCAACAAAGGGGGGGGGGGGGGGGGGGTATTGAAGCACTGTTCTCTTTATGCAAGTAGACAGATTTCATCCCCAGTATTATCTGAATCCCGCACTGTTATATTCTGTTGCAATGATCCAGCTGGCACTGTACCATTATGTTCATATAAAACTCTCTTTCCTTGTAGAGTAAAACGTTTAGCTAAAGACCCACTGTCCACCCTCCGGTCGAAAATATTTTTTCCCCGGTGACTGTGTGACTTCGCCCCCAGAACGCAAGGCCGCAAAATGTGTTTGATAAGAGTAACTAATAACACAGTTACAGCCACCGCCATCACCCGATTGTGTCATGCTTCTCTCCTTCCGTTCCCTCGCAAAGGTTTTTCACTCTCCTTCCCGACGTCGTCTAGCCTCCAAGGTATATGTACTATGGTAGCGAAGGCTCCATAGAAGCCCATACGTACAAAACATGGCGGCTCATGGGCTCCAGCGACCAATGAAAATTGGGGGGCCATGACGTCAAATGACGTCACGCATCCGTTCATTTTGGCGCGAATTATAAACATGCTTTAAAAAAAAAATACCGCCGCGTTGCATTGACGAGCCTGCATCTTTTGAAGGTTGTTGCCTTTCAACGCGCGCCAACCTTTGCCATCTAAAAGAGCTCGAGTTTCTGTTGTTTACATCCTTGTTTATAAGCAGTTGCTCCAGCACAATGAAAGTGGTTGGCAAAGGTGGCGGCATAGAAAGGCAGCAACACTTCCAAACATAGACCAAGCATGCAAATTCATAACGTAAATGCAAGTACTTTGGCCATGTACTTTGTCCCTCAGCACAGCAAGGTGTTGTCCAGAAACACTGATGCAACCGGGCAAAGTTCCCAGTTAGCAGCAGAGTGTACTAAGTGAACAATTGTGGTTTTCATATTCATGGTTTATTGCATCAACCAAGCAAATGCAGCAATAAAGTACAATGACGCAGACAGCACAAACAGCAGCGCTGTTTAAGCGGGCTAATCATCTCAATGGTCATAGCCGAGGCGTGGAAACGGCTTGAACTGCCTGCCACAAAAAATCGCCAAATAAAAAGCATGTACAGAAAACAAAGCCACGACATCTGCAATTGAAATAAAAATGTCATGAACGTAGGTGCATCAAGACACATGGAGCATAGACCACTGGGATCACTCTTCACATTTAAAATATTGGGCTGAAAGATTTTCAAGACAATGGTCCAGGCAGCTTTAAAATCAAATGCGCCGAGTCTGTGTGCAACCTCCAGACCTGCATCTGATCAACAACCAGAATTTGAAGCAATTCCCAGTCGAAAAATACAACACAAATCTAGCCTGTCGTAAAATGGGACCCTGTTGTCTGTTGTACAATTGTGTGTTGTAAGTTGCGACCCTGTCGTCTGTAGTATTGTTGTCTGTTGTGCGCAGTGCTGTTGTCTGTTGTACTGTTGTTTGTCGTAAAATGGGACCGCTGTTTGTAGTACTGTTGTGTGTTGTATGTCGTAACATTGTGTCGTATTGTTATCTGTCGTACATTGAGTATTGTGTCGCGGCATTGTTTTTCCGTCGTGCCTCCAGTATTTTCCGCGGCAGTGTACGCCCTAAATCTGTGGCATCTCTTCAATTAAAAAAATTTAGATTTTGCTTTTATTCACATATAATGCTAGAGCAGTGCACACGTGCCTCTACAAGGCATCATGCTTAATTGTGAAATAAAAGCATGCCTTTATGTACGGAGTATAAGTAAGAACTGGGACATATATGCAAGGCTACTTATCCACTTTATTATTGTCAGCTGGACCTGCCGCAGACCACGACCACCTTTGAACCTGCATGGAAGCAAGGAACACAAAACATAAGAATCAATTTAAAACCCATAAAGAAGTATAACCTGCTTCCTGATTCTCAAAGCTAGTTAGCACTCATTTAGTCAGCATGCCGACAAAGCATATAATTTTTAATTGACGTATGTTCCAAGGTCAAAGCTGCTAAATGCCTACATTGCTGAAAGAAAAGCAACAAGAAAAACAGGCAAGAGGAGAAAACATTGGAGTAATATTCCACTGAGTAGGTTGAGAATTAAGCCTCATACCGCAAGTGTACTGCTCATAAAAGGCCCCTTCGTCTACCATAGACAGCAAGGTACTCTGCAATGTTACAATTATGACACAACCAATTACTGGATAAAATTCAGAAAAATGTTTGATTCCACCATGTTTGTTTCAAAAAGGGCACTTAATTTTTCCCAATTCTCATGCAGTGTCAGCTACAGAATAACCAAATTTTTATTTTCACGAGGTGAAATAACTGGAGAGAAATTCTAAGTGCATCCTTAGAATAGACATTCCTAGTAATTCCGCCACGCCATCGAGTGGCCACGCAAAGCACCCTGGGAAAGCGAAGTGTTGTCACGCTGACGTCTCTCTGACTGTCATTTCTCGGGCTAAGTTTTCTCTGCTATCTTGGCATTCTTGCTGCGCTGCTGCTTCCCGCTGTTTTCTTTTTTATTGTGTCCACCATTCCTTTGCATCGTGTTGCCCAGTTCGATGTTGCATTCTAAATCCATGGATCATCAGTCAACACGAAGTCTGACGTTCGCCCACTGAGGCTCTCCATAGTGGCACACGAATGCGCAGTAGGAAACCCTTCCCCCCTCTGTGCCGTGCATATCTGGAGCCCAGCAGTGGAACACCTTGGAAGGGCGTAGATGGATGCCATGGTCACGACGCGTTCGATGTGGCGGCGTGAACCCCACACGGCAACCTTGGCTTTACATGACATAGTGAAGCTTTTGCTTCAAAAGTCACGGAGAATTGCAAAGACTAGTAGCTAATTATCAAAGCAATCCGGTGCTTGCTGAATTTTGCAAGGAAGCACCACCAATGCAGACGAGAAGACACATGACAGCGGAAAGCAGCGGCACAACACGCTAACGTTTGCCAGCAGCCGACGCGAGAGGCGATTGCTTCTTCCATTGTGCTTTGCGCAGATCTGCCAGAGCATGGCGCGGCACTTAAATTTGTGTAACTGTGTTATGACGGGCCATTTCTGACTAGTGCGATTAGCTTAGCAAGATGGAGCAATTTGTAAAATCATTATCCAACTCTCCCCATTGGATGGATGCTACATTTACAAGTCACTGACTGCTGATGAGGCAAGTCTTGGCAGGTTTGAGAAAATCCATGGTTAAGCTTTACTATACAGTTTTTGTTCATGGCAGAGATAATAAACCTGGCATTGTTTTCTGTTACAAGTTGCACTGCACTCATCTTAGTTTATAAAAAACATGAGGCATGGTATCAACTAAAAAATAGAAATGAATGCGAACCATAAAACTGAAAAGGTTTATTTTTAAAACTTCGGGGACAGCGAAAATAAAAAAAAAAGGCTAGAGAATATGCATTTCAGTTTTTTTTCTTCTACCGTGGTTTGACATTCTCAATCACGGGATCTTATCTTGCTCACAACACTCACAAAACTATGTTTTAATGTCTGCGAAACTGTAGCTGGTGTGTGATGGCAGCTCCGAAAGAGCTCAATTCAAAGTCGTGACTACAATCAGCCTATGCTCAAAAAGCCCAGAAATGAGCACAGTACAAAAAAAATGTTGATTCAAAAGCAAATATGCAGGCAAGTTACAGTAAAACCTCGTTACAAGAGACACTCAAGGGACCCGAAAAGCATGTCTCTTGTAACCAAAAATTCTAAAAGCACCGTGTTTACTGCACATCAGCATATAAATGCATTCACACACATTAACAGGAAATTATTCAGGAAAGCTTGAAGAAGTTATTCATACTAGTATGTATTTTTGTGAGTGCAGAGTGTATTCCTTCCCAAATTCTGGAGGTAAAGCACTTCACTTTGCAAGCCTTCTTTTTGCTTTAATACCTTTGAGGCACTCTTACATGCTCGTCACCCTCAGATGATTCACAAAAATGTCTCTTATAACAGTCTCTCTTGTAACGAGATTTAACTGTATTAGCAAAGAACACTTGAGCGAGCACATCTTAGGCCTGTGATTATGCTTTCTAGGGACTGGCAATGACAGATATTAGATAATACGTTTCATGCACAGTGCAGACATTATAGCATTTCAATGTTCTAGCATCTGTAAATGTTAATTTTGGCAGTCTTGGGCTCCAATGCGATGTTATGGAATTCAAAATCTAAGGTTGCTGCATGTTTCCTGACCTGCCGCCCCCCCCCCCCCCAAAAAAAAAAAAAAATTACCTCCTCCACCTCAAAATATATTTTCACAAACACAGAAGCCATATTTGATGGCACCTCTGTCTGACGATGGGAAAGTGAGTCTATCAACGAGACAGCACAAAAACAACCCTGCTAACATGAATGGCCCAACTACAAAAAAACCTCCAAGAGCCGCACAAAAAAAAACCAACTAGATATATCTATTAGAAGCATGCAGCACTTAAAACTCAGCGTAGAAGCATTGCTCCAAAATCACAAGCCGGCCCTTTTCGCAGTGCGACGCAATAGAAGTGCTGCCTCGTTACAAATGGCCACATTGCTTTAGAGGGATGCTTCACTGCACGGACTGTCGCCTGTACAGTGAAGCATCCTCAAACCACTACGGTTCAGCATACTCGAAGCGCGGAAAAGCACGTCGATGCAAGAGAAAAATAACGGGTAAGCATTACGATGGCATGACGTCATCTCAAAATAAAATAAAAGGCCAGTAATGCATGCTGCAGTATATGAAACATCGCAACTGGTCATATCACAACAGAAAGCTTTCCCTGCATATGGCCAACTTTTGCGTCTAGTCGGGGCATTTCGGCGCAATGTGGCGCACATTTAACGAATTTCGCACTTATGGCGCAGCAACATGCAGCTGTATCAATAAGGCGCAGTTGGCGCAGCTGTTACACCCCTGCTGTTGTGCCTCCACTGACTAAAAGTTATGAGTGCCCTTCGGGCACCACTAGATCAGAAATTGGCACAGAAGCCCAAGAAAATTGGTCGAGTATATTGCGATGCTGGCAATATGCATACAACAGCAGAGGCGAATGCAGATTCCAGAGAGAAAACAAGTGTGGCTACCGTATTACTAGGAGGTTTAGTAGATACGAAGGAGCCGGCCCCAGAGGAGAAAGACGAGCATGTGAGTCCACAAGATGGCTCAGAAAACGGCGAGGCCAGTAGCGATAAGATACCAATGTCAAGACCCACTATGTGTTTAGCAGAGGCAGAGCCTGCGGTGCTGTTCCCAACCATAGCTACCACCGCAAAGGTACATGTAGCTTTAGCAGAGGCAGACATTGTCAATGTCAGAAACACACAGTTGTCATTGCTATCCATCGCAGGGGATTAGAAAGATGAGAGAAATATGCCAGATGATGGCCAGGCCGGCCAGCGGACACAAAAAAATCCTGCCAGTTGAATGTTGCAGTACCAGAGCAGGTGAGCCCTGAAGAAGGCCCCAAGATCATTCGGAATGAGCGCCTCCAGCAATGAAAGTGAGATCTGCATTTCGACCACAGCAGGTGCCACGTTAACCAAAGGAGACGTTGAGCAGCCAATGCAAGCGCCAGTAAGAACAAACAGAGTGCAAGAAGCTTGCGGAAATGTTAGTGGTACGCCAGCTATTTCCTTGCTGCAGGAGTTACCACCGATAAGTGGTGACACACTTATCGCCTGGTGGCCATAAAACCTGTGAGCGGGGTCGGGTTTTTGTGGCGCTACTTAACATAAAGTTAAAGTACTGTGTTTTCCTTTTAGATATGACCCACTTTCATGACCCACTTTCTTCTCACCCATCCTCTCCTCCCCACTTTTTCACACCTACTTTCTTCGCACCCACTTTCCCCTCCCCAGCTTTTCTTCTTCGGAAGCAAAAGCATATTTAAACCCCTGCCAGTGATGATCGCTTTGCCCAGACGAAGACAAGTCCACTTGTCGAAACGTTGGCTCATCTGTGAACTAAGGCGTACCCCATTTACCCTTGTTCAGTTCTTCTTCATACCGTGCAAACCCTCTTCTTCCTCTCATTCTACCTATAAAATAGTAAAGCTGTCAAATTCATGCACTCAAAATAAAGCTCTGCTTTGCTCTTTTTAAGGCTCAGTCATCATCAGTGAATTGCTTTTAGCACTTCTGTAAAAGAATACGAGATCCAAGTGGTTTCCTGCTTTGCATCCCATAATGCAATGACATCACAGAAACAATGCACACAGCTTTACTGCTTTAGATGTTCGCTCTGAAGAGCAACATGCAAACACAACTTCCTCTAATTTGAAACATTCAGCAGTACTTAAGAAATAGCTTCATGCAAACTATGACGACTTGTGAAAAACTGTTAGTTATTCGTCTGAAGCATTCAAGGGCGCCAAAAAGCACAGCACATATGGAAGAAATTGTAAAAGAGTGTGAATAACAAATTACTCTTTTTGCAAAAAAGTATGCATTATATGCTTTTTTCCACCACATGTGCAAAGAACGCATCAATGCATCAACTGTGGCATAACGGTGAACTTTTAAAATGTTGTGCTGAGCCTTTGACCATGGCAAATAAGTACTGCGGACACACAGGTTACCTTTCTTGCTAATATAGAAGGCTTCAATAAGTGTCTGCGATTCTGTATTTCTGCTCATAACAGTAGTACACATCACCACAGCATGCCTTATGGGACCTCACAGGACAAGATCCAATGTGCTGTGGTAAATTACAGACCATTTTCTTTTGCTCAATATTTCACTGAAGTTCCCAGACTCCCTCATTTGCACAGTGCGTAGTTTGTCCTGCACAGGAATGGCTGCTTGAGAGTGAAACTCGTACACTACCATTTCTGCATGTTTCATGAATGACCGTCTATTGTTGGTACCAAAACCTCTTTCGCCTTTTCCGATGTGACAGCAAAGACCACAGCTTCATTGGAGATAAAGAGGGAAGTGGACTGTCATGCATGCTCACAGCAATGTTCAAATTGTGGGACAGCTTAGGTAGATATTGCATAACTGCCAGTCTCGCCTTTTCTCAAGGATCCTGCTATGCAATGCTGGTGAGGGAACCTGACGCAAGTATGCTGATAGCAATATTTGAACAGCAAGTATAAGCAAAGCACTGAGTGCTCAATGAATCAGGTATGCTGCTGTTTTGTTCCACATTAAAAAAGGGGCTCCTTCTAATTGATTTTCAAATAGATAAAATTTAGTGCAAGGAATGAGTGACTGATTTATTTTTTTGTGAATCTGTGATCAGTAAGTCATGTGTCCCCAAGTTCCATTCTAGTTTTCAAATTCAATTGGCTAGGCTGACTTCAGCTGGGGCCCATTGTTTGCTTTTGAAAGGGGTTACAAAAGACACCCAGAAGTGACAGGCTGTAGAAGTTGGTGCAGATGAGCCTAGAGAAAAGGTGAGACCAGTAGTGACATACCCGCACATGCTATCCCACAATGTAAACAAGGTAGTGAGCAGGCATGACATTCTGCTAGTCTTTTTAGCCCCTCCAAAGCTTGGTTGTCTTTCCTCTGGCTTCATAAAAGGACAACTAAAAGAAAGAGGCTCTGGTAAAAAGCTTCGATGTCCATTCAAGAGATGCGCTGACTGGTCAGTATATGAGTTGCCCTCTCGTCAGCTCATTCTTATATAGTAAACACTGGGTGTCATGTCACTGAGCAAATCAAGGGACATGAACAGATTGTTGAGCAACAAAAAGTGTAGTACAAACTGCCAAACCATTTCTGATCTTGACTTCATGCTCTTTAATAGCATCAAGATAAATACTCTGTCAGCAAAAGGTATCAACCTACCTAAAGACGAGCTGGAAACAGTATTGTGTGACTGGGTTGCAATGAAGAGCTGAAATGATTTCCTTTTCGAGGACATGTTCTATTCCATACAATATTGTGCATATGCCAAGCACAGTTTAAAAGCAGACAACATGAAAAAGCCCAGTCACAGCTTGCGAGTTGTAAAGGTATTGCGACAATGTGGGCTTAAAAGGAACAGCTGCTGGCCAATTGCATGCTGCTCGATTCCTTGGAGCTGCTAAGAAATAAGCAGCGCCTCGGATGTAATGAATGCTTGTTTCACATCTAGCTTCTCATTACCTAACAGCAAGACCAACTGCCCTTTTAGAAGATAAAGCGTAACAAAAGGAAGCACGTAAAAGGAATGATGGGATATACATTTGATATACAAACATGCTGCCCTATCACGTTTTACTGTAATACTGGCAACTCTTGAACATGACGATGCCTTGTGGGATGGTGACCAGTTGGTTACACTTATAATAGCCCATATGTACAGTTGCCAGTACGGCTATTTACAGCGCTCAACCGAGGCGCATTTGGCTGCACCGATGGCATCTAGTGGAAACAACTGGTTTCGAATAGCCTGCATCTGTGCTGACATACTGATGGGAGTGCCTTCACGTCTGTGCCTAGTCTGTATACAGCTTTTACCACTTGTGACTGTTCACAAAGGTGCCGCAGAAACACAAAACAATGTGTAGCTAGAGCATTCAGGCATGCATGTGTTGTATTATATATTTGTGTGCAGCAACATTAATACACCGCATTCACTTTTGCTAACACTCGTCAAATGTATTATTATTCGTAGTGCAGAGATCGTTTCCTTTTGGTACAGAACAACTCCCCAATATGGTCTAGCTTGATAAGATAACTGTCACCTACTGTGTCATAAACGTGATGATGACATTAATGGACAAGATAAAACAGCTCAAGGAAGCTCTATCAGTGTGGGGATGCATGATAAATGCACACTATCATAAAAGAAGAATTATTGGCAGATGACATCCATGCAGCCCAAAGTACACTATCTGAGTACTCTAGATTGCCATGCTGATGACTGCACAATCAAGTTGCTCCCTGGTTGCAAATCATAGCCATTTGCATGCCTTTTTGCAGTGTGAGACCTAAATTCTCAGCAAATCCCCCGACGCTGGCCATTTTGTGCACTCAGACTAAAAGCAAATACTTTTTGAAAGCCCACATGTCATGACGTTATTCATGATTTGTATGTTTTAGAATACTTTCATCCGAACTGCTGTCCAGCAAACTGGCAGAACATATTAAAATACTCATTAAGCAGCACAAGAAGGGTTCTCTTTCAATCAGTTCATCCGTTCTGCAAAATTTTAAAACATTTCACATTGATTTTGTGGTGTCAACTGTCACGTATTGCTACTGTGAATTAAACACGGCTGCTTCAATGTGCAAAAAAAAAAAAAAAATCTCCGTACTTACGTCTTGTCAAAACTGCCATGAACTGGTAATTGCATGGAAAGCCGCCTCACAGCAGGGCTGTGAGACCTGCCGGTGCTGCTGCTGGCGAGGGCTCCTGCTTTGCCTGCATAATGTGACTTCGCGACAAAAAAAAAAGAAGGATTAGAAGTAGAGCTCTTTGACTATGTTCGGAAACTTCCTTTGAGCCTTCCTGCATACGGCTGACAAACAATGAAGGGCTTTTCACATTGATTTTGTAATGTCAACAATGAAAACACGGGGGCCAGTTGGCTGATCATACTGTGGAATACTGCGCTACTTGATAGACCGAGGACACATTCATTCGTGTGTTGTCCATCACCTGTCCCCCATCTAGCAAGTAGCGCTGTATTCCCCAGTTTGTGATGTCAACGGTCCCTTATTGCTACTGTGAAATAAGCACGGCTGCTTCATTGTGTAAAAAAAAAAAAAATCTCAGTACATATGTCTTTTCAAACCCGCTATGAACTGGTAATCGCATGGAAAGTGGCCTCGCAGTAGGGCCATGAGAGTCCTGCTTGGCCTGCATAATGTGACTTTGCAAAAAAAAAAAAAAGAAATTAGAAGTGAAGGTCTTTGTATGCTGGTTCGGAAACTTCCTTTGAGCCTTTCTGCAATTGGCTGACAAACAATGAAGGGATTTTCACATTGATTTTGTAATGTCAACAATGAAAACACGGGGGCCAGTTGGTTGATCATACAGTGGAATACTGCGCTACTTGATAGACCGGGGACACGTTCATTCGTGTGTTGTCCTTCACCTGTCCCCCATCTAGCAAGTAGCGCTGTATTCCCCAGTTTGTGATGTCAACGGTCCCTTATTGCTACTGTGAAATAAGCACGGCTGCTTCATTGTGTAAAAAAAAAAAAATCTCAGTAGATATGTCTTTTCAAACGCGCTATGAACTGGTAATCGCATGGAAAGTGGCCTCGCAGTGGGGCCATGAGACTCCTGCTTGGCCTGCATAATGTGACTTTGCAAAAAAAAAAAAAATTAGAAGTGAAGGTCTTTGTATGCTGGTTCGGAAACTTCCTTTGAGCTTTTCTGCAATTGGCTGACAAACAATGAAGGGCTTTTCACATTGATTTTGTAATGTCAACAATGAAAACATGGGGGCCAGTTGGTTGATCATACTGGGGAATACGGCGCTACTTGATAGACCGGGGACACGTTCATTCGTGTGTTGTCCTTCACCTGTCCCCATCTAGCAAGTAGCGCTGTATTCCCCAGTTTGTGATGTCAACGGTCCCTTATTGCTACTGTGAAATAAGCACGGCTGCTTCATTGTGTAGAAAAAAAAAATCTCAGTACATATGTCTTTTCAAACCCGCTATGAACTGGTAATCGCATGGAAAATGGCCTCGCAGTAGGGCCATCAGACTCCTGCTTGGCCTGCATAATGTGACTTTGCAAAAAAAAAAAAAATAAGAAGTGAAGGTCTTTGTATGCTGGTTCGGAAACTTCCTTTGAGCCTTTCTGCAATTGGCTGACAAACAATGAAGGGCTTTTCACATTGATTTTGTAATGTCAACAATGAAAACACGGGGGCCAGTTGGTTGATCATACAGTGGAATACTGCGCTACTTGATAGACCGAGGACACATTCATTCGTATGTTGTCCATCACCTGTCCCCCATCTAGCAAGTAGCGCTGTATTCCCCAGTTTGTGATGTCAACGGTCCCTTATTGCTACTGTGAAATAAGCACGGCTGCTTCATTGTGTAAAAAAAAAAAAATCTCAGTACATATGTCTTTTCAAACCCGCTATGAACTGGTAATCGCATGGAAAGTGGCCTCGCAGTAGGGCCATGAGACTCCTGCTTGGCCTGCATAATGTGACTTTGCAAAAAAAAAAAAAAAAAAAAAAATTAGAAGTGAAGGTCTTTGTATGCTGGTTCGGAAACTTCCTTTGAGCCTTTCTGCAATTGGCTGACAAACAATGAAGGGCTTTTCACATTGATTTTGTAATGTCAACAATGAAAACACGGGGGCCAGTTGGTTGATCATACAGTGGAATACTGCGCTACTTGATAGACCGAGGACACATTCATTCGTGTGTTGTCCATCACCTGTCGCCCATCTAGCAAGTAGCGCTGTATTCCCCAGTTTGTGATGTCAACGGTCCCTTATTGCTACTGTGAAATAAGCACGGCTGCTTCATTGTGTAAAAAAAAAAAAAAATCTCAGTACATATGTCTTTTCAAACCCGCTATGAACTGGTAATCGCATGGAAAGTGGCCTCGCAGTAGGGCCATGAGACTCCTGCTTGGCCTGCATAATGTGACTTTGCAAAAAAAAAAAAAAAAAAAAATTAGAAGTGAAGGTCTTTGTATGCTGGTTCGGAAACTTCCTTTGAGCCTTTCTGCAATTGGCTGACAAACAATGAAGGGCTTTTCACATTGATTTTGTAATGTCAACAATGAAAACACGGGGGCCAGTTGGTTGATCATACAGTGGAATACTGCGCTACTTGATAGACCGAGGACACTTTCATTCGTGTGTTCTCCATCACCTGTCCCCCATCTAGCAAGTAGCGCTGTATTCCCCAGTTTGTGATGTCAACGGTCCCTTATTGCTACTGTGAAATAAGCACGGCTGCTTCATTGTGTAAAAAAAAAAAAAAAATCTCAGTACATATGTCTTTTCAAACCCGCTATGAACTGGTAATCGCATGGAAAGTGGCCTCGCAGTAGGGCCATGAGACTCCTGCTTGGCCTGCATAATGTGACTTTGCAAAAAAAAAAAAAAAAGAAATTAGAAGTGAAGGTCTTTGTATGCTGGTTCGGAAACTTCCTTTGAGCCTTTCTGCAAATGGCTGACAAACAATGAAGGGCTTTTCACATTGATTTTGTAATGTCAACAATGAAAACACGGGGGCCAGTTGGTTGATCATACAGTGGAATACTGCGCTACTTGATAGACCGAGGACACATTCATTCGTGTGTTCTCCATCACCTGTCCCCCATCTAGCAAGTAGCGCTGTATTCCCCAGTTTGTGATGTCAACGGTCCCTTATTGCTACTGTGAAATAAGCACGGCTGCTTCATTGTGTAAAAAAAAAAAAAAATCTCAGTACATATGTATTTTCAAACCCGCTATGAACTGGTAATCGCATGGAAAGTGGCCTCGCAGTAGGGCCATGAGACTCCTGCTTGGCCTGCATAATGTGACTTTGCAAAAAAAAAAAAAAAAAATTAGAAGTGAAGGTCTTTGTATGCTGGTTCGGAAACTTCCTTTGAGCCTTTCTGCAATTGGCTGACAAACAATGAAGGGCTTTTCACATTGATTTTGTAATGTCAACAATGAAAACACGGGGGCCAGTTGGTTGATCATACAGTGGAATACTGCGCTACTTGATAGACCGAGGACACATTCATTCGTGTGTTCTCCATCACCTGTCCCCCATCTAGCAAGTAGCGCTGTATTCCCCAGTTTGTGATGTCAACGGTCCCTTATTGCTACTGTGAAATAAGCACGGCTGCTTCATTGTGTAAAAAAAAAAAAAAATCTCAGTGCATATGTCTTTTCAAACCCGCTATGAACTGGTAATCGCATGGAAAGTGGCCTCGCAGTAGGGCCATGAGACTCCTGCTTGGCCTGCATAATGTGACTTTGCAAAAAAAAAAAAAAAATTAGAAGTGAAGGTCTTTGTATGCTGGTTCGGAAACTTCCTTTGAGCCTTTCTGCAATTGGCTGACAAACAATGAAGGGCTTTTCACATTGATTTTGTAATGTCAACAATGAAAACACGGGGGCCAGTTGGTTGATCATACAGTGGAATACTGCGCTACTTGATAGACCGAGGACACATTCATTCGTGTGTTGTCCATCACCTGTCCCCCATCTAGCAAGTAGCGCTGTATTCCCCAGTTTGTGATGTCAACGGTCCCTTATTGCTACTGTGAAATAAGCACGGCTGCTTCATTGTGTAAAAAAAATAAAAAATCTCAGTACATATGTCTTTTCAAACCCGCTATGAACTGGTAATCGCATGGAAAGTGGCCTCGCAGTAGGGCCATGAGACTCCTGCTTGGCCTGCATAATGTGACTTTGCAAAAAAAAAAAAAAAAAAAGAAATTAGAAGTGAAGGTCTTTGTATGCTGGTTCGGAAACTTCCTTTGAGCCTTTCTGCAAATGGCTGACAAACAATGAAGGGCTTTTCACATTGATTTTGTAATGTCAACAATGAAAACACGGGGGCCAGTTGGTTGATCATACAGTGGAATACTGCGCTACTTGATAGACCGAGGACACATCACATTCATTCGTGTGTTCTCCATCACCTGTCCCCCATCTAGCAAGTAGCGCTGTATTCCCCAGTTTGTGATGTCAACGGTCCCTTATTGCTACTGTGAAATAAGCACGGCTGCTTCATTGTGTAAAAAAAAAAAATCTCAGTACATATGTATTTTCAAACCCGCTATGAACTGGTAATCGCATGGAAAGTGGCCTCGCAGTAGGGCCATGAGACTCCTGCTTGGCCTGCATAATGTGACTTTGCAAAAAAAAAAAAAAAAAAATTAGAAGTGAAGGTCTTTGTATGCTGGTTCGGAAACTTCCTTTGAGCCTTTCTGCAATTGGCTGACAAACAATGAAGGGCTTTTCACATTGATTTTGTAATGTCAACAATGAAAACACGGGGGCCAGTTGGTTGATCATACAGTGGAATACTGCGCTACTTGATAGACCGAGGACACATTCATTCGTGTGTTCTCCATCACCTGTCCCCCATCTAGCAAGTAGCGCTGTATTCCCCAGTTTGTGATGTCAACGGTCCCTTATTGCTACTGTGAAATAAGCACGGCTGCTTCATTGTGTAAAAAAAAAAAAAAATCTCAGTGCATATGTCTTTTCAAACCCGCTATGAACTGGTAATCGCATGGAAAGTGGCCTCGCAGTAGGGCCATGAGACTCCTGCTTGGCCTGCATAATGTGACTTTGCAAAAAAAAAAAAAAATTAGAAGTGAAGGTCTTTGTATGCTGGTTCGGAAACTTCCTTTGAGCCTTTCTGCAATTGGCTGACAAACAATGAAGGGCTTTTCACATTGATTTTGTAATGTCAACAATGAAAACACGGGGGCCAGTTGGTTGATCATACAGTGGAATACTGCGCTACTTGATAGACCGAGGACACATTCATTCGTGTGTTGTCCATCACCTGTCCCCCATCTAGCAAGTAGCGCTGTATTCCCCAGTTTGTGATGTCAACGGTCCCTTATTGCTACTGTGAAATAAGCACGGCTGCTTCATTGTGTAAAAAAAAAAAAAATCTCAGTACATATGTCTTTTCACACCCGCTATGAACTGGTAATCGCATGGAAAGTGGCCTCGCAGTAGGGCCATGAGACTCCTGCTTGGCCTGCATAATGTGACTTTACAAAAAAAAAAAAAAATTAGAAGTGAAGGTCTTTGTATGCTGGTTCGGAAACTCCCTTTGAGCCTTTCTGCAATTGGCTGACAAACAATGAAGGGCTTTTCACATTGATTTTGTAATGTCAACAATGAAAACACGGGGGCCAGTTGGTTGATCATACAGTGGAATACTGCGCTACTTGATAGACCGAGGACACATTCATTCGTGTGTTGTCCATCACCTGTCCCCCATCTAGCAAGTAGCGCTGTATTCCCCAGTTTGTGATGTCAACGGTCCCTTATTGCTACTGTGAAATAAGCACGGCTGCTTCATTGTGTAAAAAAAAAAAAAAATCTCAGTACATATGTCTTTTCAAACCCGCTATGAACTGGTAATCGCATGGAAAGTGGCCTCGCAGTAGGGCCATGAGACTCCTGCTTGGCCTGCATAATGTGACTTTGCAAAACAAAAAAAAAAAAAAAAAAAAAAAAAATAGAAGTGAAGGTCTTTGTATGCTGGCTCGGAAACTTCCTTTGAGCCTTTCTGCAATTGGCTGACAAACAATGAAGGGCTTTTCACATTGATTTTGTAATGTCAACAATGAAAACACGGGGGCCAGTTGGTTGATCATACAGTGGAATACTGCGCTACTTGATAGACCGAGGACACATTCATTCGTGTGTTGTCCATCACCTGTCCCCCATCTAGCAAGTAGCGCTGTATTCCCCAGTTTGTGATGTCAACGGTCCCTTATTGCTACTGTGAAATAAGCACTGCTGCTTCATTGTGTAAAAAAAAAAAAAATCTCAGTACATATGTCTTTTCAAACCCGCTATGAACTGGTAATCGCATGGAAAGTGGCCTCGCAGTAGGGCCATGAGACTCCTGCTTGGCCTGCATAATGTGACTTTGCAAAAAAAAAAAAAAAAAAAAAATAGAAGTGAAGGTCTTTGTATGCTGGTTCGGAAACTTCCTTTGAGCCTTTCTGCAATTGGCTGACAAACAATGAAGGGCTTTTCACATTGATTTTGTAATGTCAACAATGAAAACACGGGGGCCAGTTGGTTGATCATACAGTGGAATACTGCGCTACTTGATAGACCGAGGACACTTTCATTCGTGTGTTCTCCATCACCTGTCCCCCATCTAGCAAGTAGCGCTGTATTCCCCAGTTTGTGATGTCAACGGTCCCTTATTGCTACTGTGAAATAAGCACGGCTGCTTCATTGTGTAAAAAAAAAAAAAAATCTCAGTACATATGTCTTTTCAAACCCGCTATGAACTGGTAATCGCATGGAAAGTGGCCTCGCAGTAGGGCCATGAGACTCCTGCTTGGCCTGCATAATGTGACTGCAAAAAAAAAAAACAAATTAGAAGTGAAGGTCTTTGTATGCTGGTTCGGAAACTTCCTTTGAGCCTTTCTGCAAATTTCTGACAAACAATGAAGGGCTTTTCACATTGATTTTGTAATGTCAACAATGAAAACACGGGGGCCAGTTGGTTGATCATATAGTGGAATACTGCGCTACTTGATAGACCGGGGACACGTTCATTCGTGTGTTGTCCTTCACCTGTCCCCCATCTAGCAAGTAGCGCTGTATTCCCCAGTTTGTGATGTCAACGGTCCCTTATTGCTACTGTGAAATAAGCACGGCTGCTTCATTGTGTAAAAAAAAAAAAAAAAATCTCAGTACATATGTCTTTTCAAACCCGCTATGAACTGGTAATGGCATGGAAAGTGGCCTCGCAGTAGGGCCATGAGACTCCTGCTTGGCCTGCATAATGTGACTTTGCAAAAAAAAAAAAAAAAAAAATTAGAAGTGAAGGTCTTTGTATGCTGGTTCGGAAACTTCCTTTGAGCCTTTCTGCAATTGGCTGACAAACAGTGAAGGGCTTTTCACATTGATTTTGTAATGTCAACAGCGAAAACACGGGGGCCAGTTGGTTGATCATACAGTGGAATACTGCGCTACTTGATAGACCGAGGACACATTCATTCGTGTGTTCTCCATCACCTGTCCCCCATCTAGCAAGTAGCGCTGTATTCCCCAGTTTGTGATGTCAACGGTCCCTTATTGCTACTGTGAAATAAGCACGGCTGCTTCATTGTGTAAAAAAAAAAAAAATCTCAGTACACATGTCTTTTCAAACCCGCTATGAACTGGTAATCGCATGGAAAGTGGCCTCGCAGTAGGGCCATGAGACTCCTGCTTGGCCTGCATAATGTGACTTTGCAAAAAAAAAAAAAAAATTAGAAGTGAAGGTCTTTGTATGCTGGTTCGGAAACTTCCTTTGAGCCTTTCTGCAATTGGCTGACAAACAATGAAGGGCTTTTCACATTGATTTTGTAATGTCAACAATGAAAACACGGGGGCCAGTTGGTTGATCATACAGTGGAATACTGCGCTACTTGATAGACCGAGGACACATTCATTCGTGTGTTGTCCATCACCTGTCCCCCATCTAGCAAGTAGCGCTGTATTCCCCAGTTTGTGATGTCAACGGTCCCTTATTGCTACTGTGAAATAAGCACGGCTGCTTCATTGTGTAAAAAAAAAAAAAATCTCAGTACATATGTCTTTTCAAACCCGCTATGAACTGGTAATCGCATGGAAAGTGGCCTCGCAGTAGGGCCATGAGACTCCTGCTTGGCCTGCATAATGTGACTTTGCAAAAAAAAAAAAAAAATTAGAAGTGAAGGTCTTTGTATGCTGGTTCGGAAACTTCCTTTGAGCCTTTCTGCAATTGGCTGACAAACAATGAAGGGCTTTTCACATTGATTTTGTAATGTCAACAATGAAAACACGGGGGCCAGTTGGTTGATCATACAGTGGAATACTGCGCTACTTGATAGACCGAGGACACATTCATTCGTGTGTTCTCCATCACCTGTCCCCCATCTAGCAAGTAGCGCTGTATTCCCCAGTTTGTGATGTCAACGGTCCCTTATTGCTACTGTGAAATAAGCACGGCTGCTTCATTGTGTAAAAAAAAAAAAAATCTGAGTACATATGTCTTTTCAAACCCGCTATGAACTGGTAATCGCATGGAAAGTGGCCTCGCAGTAGGGCCATGAGACTCCTGCTTGGCCTGCATAATGTGACTTTGCAAAAAAAAAAAAAAGAAATTAGAAGTGAAGGTCTTTGTATGCTGGTTCGGAAACTTCCTTTGAGCCTTTCTGCAAATGGCTGACAAACAATGAAGGGCTTTTCACATTGATTTTGTAATGTCAACAATGAAAACACGGGGGCCAGTTGGTTGATCATACAGTGGAATACTGCGCTACTTGATAGACCGGGGACACGTTCATTCGTGTGTTGTCCTTCACCTGTCCCCCATCTAGCAAGTAGCGCTGTATTCCCCAGTTTGTGATGTCAACGGTCCCTTATTGCTACTGTGAAATAAGCACGGCTGCTTCATTGTGTAAAAAAAAAAAAATCTCAGTACATATGTCTTTTCAAACCCGCTATGAACTGGTAATCGCATGGAAAGTGGCCTCGCAGTAGGGCCATGAGACTCCTGCTTGGCCTGCATAATGTGACTTTGCAAAAAAAAAAAAAAAAAATTAGAAGTGAAGGTCTTTGTATGCTGGTTCGGAAACTTCCTTTGAGCCTTTCTGCAATTGGCTGACAAACAATGAAGGGCTTTTCACATTGATTTTGTAATGTCAACAATGAAAACACGGGGGCCAGTTGGTTGATCATACAGTGGAATACTGCGCTACTTTATAGACCGAGGACAAATTCATTCGTGTGTTCTCCATCACCTGTCCCCCATCTAGCAAGTAGCGCTGTATTCCCCAGTTTGTGATGTCAACGGTCCCTTATTGCTACTGTGAAATAAGCACGGCTGCTTCATTGTGTAAAAAAAAAAAAAATCTCAGTACATATGTCTTTTCAAACCCGCTATGAACTGGTAATCGCATGGAAAGTGGCCTCGCAGTAGGGCCATGAGACTCCTGCTTGGCCTGCATAATGTGACTTTGCAAAAAAAAAAAAAAAAAAATTATAAGTGAAGGTCTTTGTATGCTGGTTCGGAAACTTCCTTTGAGCCTTTCTGCAATTGGCTGACAAATTATGAAGGGCTTTTCACATTGATTTTGTAATGTCAACAATGAAAACACGGGGGCCAGTTGGTTGATCATACAGTGGAATACTGCGCTACTTGATAGACCGAGGACACATTCATTCGTGTGTTGTCCATCACCTGTCCCCCATCTAGCAAGTAGCGCTGTATTCCCCAGTTTGTGATGTCAACGGTCCCTTACTGCTACTGTGAAATAAGCACGGCTGCTTCATTGTGTAAAAAAAAAAAATCTCAGTACATATGTCTTTTCAAACCCGCTATGAACTGGTAATCGCATGGAAAGTGGCCTCGCAGTAGGGCCATGAGACTCCTGCTTGGCCTGCATAATGTGACTTTGCAAAAAAAAAAAAAAAAAATTAGAAGTGAAGGTCTTTGTATGCAGGTTCGGAAACTTCCTTTGAGCCTTTCTGCAATTGGCTGACAAACAATGAAGGGCTTTTCACATTGATTTTGTAATGTCAACAATGAAAACACGGGGGCCAGTTGGTTGATCATACAGTGGAATACTGCGCTACTTGATAGACCGAGGACACATTCATTCGTGTGTTCTCCATCACCTGTCCCCCATCTAGCAAGTAGCGCTGTATTCCCCAGTTTGTGATGTCAACGGTCCCTTATTGCTACTGTGAAATAAGCACGGCTGCTTCATTGTGTAAAAAAAAAAAAAATCTCAGTACATATGTCTTTTCAAACCCGCTATGAACTGGTAATCGCATGGAAAGTGGCCTCGCAGTAGGGCCATGAGACTCCTGCTTGGCCTGCATAATGTGACTTTGCAAAAAAAAAAAAAAGAAATTAGAAGTGAAGGTCTTTGTATGCTGGTTCGGAAACTTCCTTTGAGCCTTTCTGCAAATGGCTGACAAACAATGAAGGGCTTTTCACATTGATTTTGTAATGTCAACAATGAAAACACGGGGGCCAGTTGGTTGATCATACAGTGGAATACTGCGCTACTTGATAGACCGAGGACACATTCATTCGTGTGTTGTCCATCACCTGTCCCCCATCTAGCAAGTAGCGCTGTATTCCCCAGTTTGTGATGTCAACGGTTCCTTATTGCTACTGTGAAATAAGCACGGCTGCTTCATTGTGGAAAAAAAAAAATCTTAGTACATATGTCTTTTCAAACCCGCTATGAACTGGTAATCGCATGGAAAGTGGCCTCGCAGTAGGGCCATGAGACTCCTGCTTGGCCTGCATAATGTGACTTTGCAAAAAAAAAAAAAGAAATTAGAAGTGAAGGTCTTTGTATGCTGGTTCGGAAACTTCCTTTGAGCCTTTCTGCAAATGGCTGACAAACAATGAAGGGCTTTTCACATTGATTTTGTAATGTCAACAATGAAAACACGGGGGCCAGTTGGTTGATCATACAGTGGAATACTGCGCTACTTGATAGACCGGGGACACGTTCATTCGTGTGTTGTCCTTCACCTGTCCCCCATCTAGCAAGTAGCGCTGTATTCCCCAGTTTGTGATGTCAACGGTCCCTTATTGCTACTGTGAAATAAGCACGGCTGCTTCATTGTGTAAAAAAAAAAAAATCTCAGTACATATGTCTTTTCACACCCGCTATGAACTGGTAATCGCATGGAAAGTGGCCTCGCAGTAGGGCCATGAGACTCCTGCTTGGCCTGCATAATGTGACTTTACAAAAAAAAAAAAAATTAGAAGTGAAGGTCTTTGTATGCTGGTTCGGAAACTCCCTTTGAGCCTTTCTGCAATTGGCTGACAAACAATGAAGGGCTTTTCACATTGATTTTGTAATGTCAACAATGAAAACACGGGGGCCAGTTGGTTGATCATACAGTGGAATACTGCGCTACTTGATAGACCGAGGACACATTCATTCGTGTGTTGTCCATCACCTGTCCCCCATCTAGCAAGTAGCGCTGTATTCCCCAGTTTGTGATGTCAACGGTCCCTTATTGCTACTGTGAAATAAGCACGGCTGCTTCATTGTGTAAAAAAAAAAAAAAATCTCAGTACATATGTCTTTTCAAACCCGCTATGAACTGGTAATCGCATGGAAAGTGGCCTCGCAGTAGGGCCATGAGACTCCTGCTTGGCCTGCATAATGTGACTTTGCAAAACAAAAAAAAAAAAAAAAAAAAAAAAATAGAAGTGAAGGTCTTTGTATGCTGGCTCGGAAACTTCCTTTGAGCCTTTCTGCAATTGGCTGACAAACAATGAAGGGCTTTTCACATTGATTTTGTAATGTCAACAATGAAAACACGGGGGCCAGTTGGTTGATCATACAGTGGAATACTGCGCTACTTGATAGACCGAGGACACATTCATTCGTGTGTTGTCCATCACCTGTCCCCCATCTAGCAAGTAGCGCTGTATTCCCCAGTTTGTGATGTCAACGGTCCCTTATTGCTACTGTGAAATAAGCACTGCTGCTTCATTGTGTAAAAAAAAAAAAAAATCTCAGTACATATGTCTTTTCAAACCCGCTATGAACTGGTAATCGCATGGAAAGTGGCCTCGCAGTAGGGCCATGAGACTCCTGCTTGGCCTGCATAATGTGACTTTGCAAAAAAAAAAAAAAAAAAAAATAGAAGTGAAGGTCTTTGTATGCTGGTTCGGAAACTTCCTTTGAGCCTTTCTGCAATTGGCTGACAAACAATGAAGGGCTTTTCACATTGATTTTGTAATGTCAACAATGAAAACACGGGGGCCAGTTGGTTGATCATACAGTGGAATACTGCGCTACTTGATAGACCGAGGACACTTTCATTCGTGTGTTCTCCATCACCTGTCCCCCATCTAGCAAGTAGCGCTGTATTCCCCAGTTTGTGATGTCAACGGTCCCTTATTGCTACTGTGAAATAAGCACGGCTGCTTCATTGTGTAAAAAAAAAAAAAAATCTCAGTACATATGTCTTTTCAAACCCGCTATGAACTGGTAATCGCATGGAAAGTGGCCTCGCAGTAGGGCCATGAGACTCCTGCTTGGCCTGCATAATGTGACTGCAAAAAAAAAAAACAAATTAGAAGTGAAGGTCTTTGTATGCTGGTTCGGAAACTTCCTTTGAGCCTTTCTGCAAATTTCTGACAAACAATGAAGGGCTTTTCACATTGATTTTGTAATGTCAACAATGAAAACACGGGGGCCAGTTGGTTGATCATATAGTGGAATACTGCGCTACTTGATAGACCGGGGACACGTTCATTCGTGTGTTGTCCTTCACCTGTCCCCCATCTAGCAAGTAGCGCTGTATTCCCCAGTTTGTGATGTCAACGGTCCCTTATTGCTACTGTGAAATAAGCACGGCTGCTTCATTGTGTAAAAAAAAAAAAAAAAATCTCAGTACATATGTCTTTTCAAACCCGCTATGAACTGGTAATGGCATGGAAAGTGGCCTCGCAGTAGGGCCATGAGACTCCTGCTTGGCCTGCATAATGTGACTTTGCAAAAAAAAAAAAAAAAAAAATTAGAAGTGAAGGTCTTTGTATGCTGGTTCGGAAACTTCCTTTGAGCCTTTCTGCAATTGGCTGACAAACAGTGAAGGGCTTTTCACATTGATTTTGTAATGTCAACAGCGAAAACACGGGGGCCAGTTGGTTGATCATACAGTGGAATACTGCGCTACTTGATAGACCGAGGACACATTCATTCGTGTGTTCTCCATCACCTGTCCCCCATCTAGCAAGTAGCGCTGTATTCCCCAGTTTGTGATGTCAACGGTCCCTTATTGCTACTGTGAAATAAGCACGGCTGCTTCATTGTGTAAAAAAAAAAAAAATCTCAGTACACATGTCTTTTCAAACCCGCTATGAACTGGTAATCGCATGGAAAGTGGCCTCGCAGTAGGGCCATGAGACTCCTGCTTGGCCTGCATAATGTGACTTTGCAAAAAAAAAAAAAAAATTAGAAGTGAAGGTCTTTGTATGCTGGTTCGGAAACTTCCTTTGAGCCTTTCTGCAATTGGCTGACAAACAATGAAGGGCTTTTCACATTGATTTTGTAATGTCAACAATGAAAACACGGGGGCCAGTTGGTTGATCATACAGTGGAATACTGCGCTACTTGATAGACCGAGGACACATTCATTCGTGTGTTGTCCATCACCTGTCCCCCATCTAGCAAGTAGCGCTGTATTCCCCAGTTTGTGATGTCAACGGTCCCTTATTGCTACTGTGAAATAAGCACGGCTGCTTCATTGTGTAAAAAAAAAAAAAATCTCAGTACATATGTCTTTTCAAACCCGCTATGAACTGGTAATCGCATGGAAAGTGGCCTCGCAGTAGGGCCATGAGACTCCTGCTTGGCCTGCATAATGTGACTTTGCAAAAAAAAAAAAAAAATTAGAAGTGAAGGTCTTTGTATGCTGGTTCGGAAACTTCCTTTGAGCCTTTCTGCAATTGGCTGACAAACAATGAAGGGCTTTTCACATTGATTTTGTAATGTCAACAATGAAAACACGGGGGCCAGTTGGTTGATCATACAGTGGAATACTGCGCTACTTGATAGACCGAGGACACATTCATTCGTGTGTTCTCCATCACCTGTCCCCCATCTAGCAAGTAGCGCTGTATTCCCCAGTTTGTGATGTCAACGGTCCCTTATTGCTACTGTGAAATAAGCACGGCTGCTTCATTGTGTAAAAAAAAAAAAAATCTGAGTACATATGTCTTTTCAAACCCGCTATGAACTGGTAATCGCATGGAAAGTGGCCTCGCAGTAGGGCCATGAGACTCCTGCTTGGCCTGCATAATGTGACTTTGCAAAAAAAAAAAAAAGAAATTAGAAGTGAAGGTCTTTGTATGCTGGTTCGGAAACTTCCTTTGAGCCTTTCTGCAAATGGCTGACAAACAATGAAGGGCTTTTCACATTGATTTTGTAATGTCAACAATGAAAACACGGGGGCCAGTTGGTTGATCATACAGTGGAATACTGCGCTACTTGATAGACCGGGGACACGTTCATTCGTGTGTTGTCCTTCACCTGTCCCCCATCTAGCAAGTAGCGCTGTATTCCCCAGTTTGTGATGTCAACGGTCCCTTATTGCTACTGTGAAATAAGCACGGCTGCTTCATTGTGTAAAAAAAAAAAAATCTCAGTACATATGTCTTTTCAAACCCGCTATGAACTGGTAATCGCATGGAAAGTGGCCTCGCAGTAGGGCCATGAGACTCCTGCTTGGCCTGCATAATGTGACTTTGCAAAAAAAAAAAAAAAAAATTAGAAGTGAAGGTCTTTGTATGCTGGTTCGGAAACTTCCTTTGAGCCTTTCTGCAATTGGCTGACAAACAATGAAGGGCTTTTCACATTGATTTTGTAATGTCAACAATGAAAACACGGGGGCCAGTTGGTTGATCATACAGTGGAATACTGCGCTACTTTATAGACCGAGGACAAATTCATTCGTGTGTTCTCCATCACCTGTCCCCCATCTAGCAAGTAGCGCTGTATTCCCCAGTTTGTGATGTCAACGGTCCCTTATTGCTACTGTGAAATAAGCACGGCTGCTTCATTGTGTAAAAAAAAAAAAAATCTCAGTACATATGTCTTTTCAAACCCGCTATGAACTGGTAATCGCATGGAAAGTGGCCTCGCAGTAGGGCCATGAGACTCCTGCTTGGCCTGCATAATGTGACTTTGCAAAAAAAAAAAAAAAAAAATTATAAGTGAAGGTCTTTGTATGCTGGTTCGGAAACTTCCTTTGAGCCTTTCTGCAATTGGCTGACAAATTATGAAGGGCTTTTCACATTGATTTTGTAATGTCAACAATGAAAACACGGGGGCCAGTTGGTTGATCATACAGTGGAATACTGCGCTACTTGATAGACCGAGGACACATTCATTCGTGTGTTGTCCATCACCTGTCCCCCATCTAGCAAGTAGCGCTGTATTCCCCAGTTTGTGATGTCAACGGTCCCTTACTGCTACTGTGAAATAAGCACGGCTGCTTCATTGTGTAAAAAAAAAAAATCTCAGTACATATGTCTTTTCAAACCCGCTATGAACTGGTAATCGCATGGAAAGTGGCCTCGCAGTAGGGCCATGAGACTCCTGCTTGGCCTGCATAATGTGACTTTGCAAAAAAAAAAAAAAAAAAATTAGAAGTGAAGGTCTTTGTATGCAGGTTCGGAAACTTCCTTTGAGCCTTTCTGCAATTGGCTGACAAACAATGAAGGGCTTTTCACATTGATTTTGTAATGTCAACAATGAAAACACGGGGGCCAGTTGGTTGATCATACAGTGGAATACTGCGCTACTTGATAGACCGAGGACACATTCATTCGTGTGTTCTCCATCACCTGTCCCCCATCTAGCAAGTAGCGCTGTATTCCCCAGTTTGTGATGTCAACGGTCCCTTATTGCTACTGTGAAATAAGCACGGCTGCTTCATTGTGTAAAAAAAAAAAAAAATCTCAGTACATATGTCTTTTCAAACCCGCTATGAACTGGTAATCGCATGGAAAGTGGCCTCGCAGTAGGGCCATGAGACTCCTGCTTGGCCTGCATAATGTGACTTTGCAAAAAAAAAAAAAAAGAAATTAGAAGTGAAGGTCTTTGTATGCTGGTTCGGAAACTTCCTTTGAGCCTTTCTGCAAATGGCTGACAAACAATGAAGGGCTTTTCACATTGATTTTGTAATGTCAACAATGAAAACACGGGGGCCAGTTGGTTGATCATACAGTGGAATACTGCGCTACTTGATAGACCGAGGACACATTCATTCGTGTGTTGTCCATCACCTGTCCCCCATCTAGCAAGTAGCGCTGTATTCCCCAGTTTGTGATGTCAACGGTTCCTTATTGCTACTGTGAAATAAGCACGGCTGCTTCATTGTGGAAAAAAAAAAATCTTAGTACATATGTCTTTTCAAACCCGCTATGAACTGGTAATCGCATGGAAAGTGGCCTCGCAGTAGGGCCATGAGACTCCTGCTTGGCCTGCATAATGTGACTTTGCAAAAAAAAAAAAAGAAATTAGAAGTGAAGGTCTTTGTATGCTGGTTCGGAAACTTCCTTTGAGCCTTTCTGCAAATGGCTGACAAACAATGAAGGGCTTTTCACATTGATTTTGTAATGTCAACAATGAAAACACGGGGGCCAGTTGGTTGATCATACAGTGGAATACTGCGCTACTTGATAGACCGGGGACACGTTCATTCGTGTGTTGTCCTTCACCTGTCCCCCATCTAGCAAGTAGCGCTGTATTCCCCAGTTTGTGATGTCAACGGTCCCTTATTGCTACTGTGAAATAAGCACGGCTGCTTCATTGTGTAAAAAAAAAAAAATCTCAGTACATATGTCTTTTCAAACCCGCTATGAACTGGTAATCGCATGGAAAGTGGCCTCGCAGTAGGGCCATGAGACTCCTGCTTGGCCTGCATAATGTGACTTTGCAAAAAAAAAAAAAAAATTAGAAGTGAAGGTCTTTGTATGCTGGTTCGGAAACTTCCTTTGAGCCTTTCTGCAATTGGCTGACAAACAATGAAGGGCTTTTCACATTGATTTTGTAATGTCAACAATGAAAACACGGGGGACAGTTGGTTGATCATACAGTGGAATACTGCGCTACTTTATAGACCGAGGACACATTCATTCGTGTGTTCTCCATCACCTGTCCCCCATCTAGCAAGTAGCGCTGTATTCCCCAGTTTGTGATGTCAACGGTCCCTTATTGCTACTGTGAAATAAGCACGGCTGCTTCATTGTGTAAAAAAAAAAAAAAAATCTCAGTACATATGTCTTTTCAAACCCGCTATGAACTGGTAATCGCATGGAAAGTGGCCTCGCAGTAGGGCCATGAGACTCCTGCTTGGCCTGCATAATGTGACTTTGCAAAAAAAAAAAAAAAAATTAGAAGTGAAGGTCTTTGTATGCTGGTTCGGAAACTTCCTTTGAGCCTTTCTGCAATTGGCTGACAAAGAATGAAGGGCTTTTCACATTGATTTTGTAATGTCAACAATGAAAACACGGGGGCCAGTTGGTTGATCATACAGTGGAATACTGCGCTACTTGATAGACCGAGGACACATTCATTCGTGTGTTCTCCATCACCTGTCCCCCATCTAGCAAGTAGCGCTGTATTCCCCAGTTTGTGATGTCAACGGTCCCTTATTGCTACTGTGAAATAAGCACGGCTGCTTCATTGTGTAAAAAAAAAAAATCTCAGTACATATGTCTTTTCAAACCCGCTATGAACTGGTAATCGCATGGAAAGTGGCCTCGCAGTAGGGCCATGAGACTCCTGCTTGGCCTGCATAATGTGACTTTGCAAAAAAAAAAAAAAAAAATTAGAAGTGAAGGTCTTTGTATGCTGGTTCGGAAACTTCCTTTGAGCCTTTCTGCAATTGGCTGACAAACAATGAAGGGCTTTTCACATTGATTTTGTAATCTCAACAATGAAAACACGGGGGCCAGTTGGTTGATCATACAGTGGAATACTGCGCTACTTTATAGACCGAGGACACATTCATTCGTGTGTTCTCCATCACCTGTCCCCCATCTAGCAAGTAGCGCTGTATTCCCCAGTTTGTGATGTCAACGGTCCCTTATTGCTACTGTGAAATAAGCACGGCTGCTTCATTGTGTAAAAAAAAAAAAAAATCTCAGTACATATGTCTTTTCAAACCCGCTATGAACTGGTAATCGCATGGAAAGTGGCCTCGCAGTAGGGCCATGAGACTCCTGCTTGGCCTGCATAATGTGACTTTGCAAAAAAAAAAAAAAAAGAAATTAGAAGTGAAGGTCTTTGTATGCTGGTTCGGAAACTTCCTTTGAGCCTTTCTGCAAATGGCTGACAAACAATGAAGGGCTTTTCACATTGATTTTGTAATGTCAACAATGAAAACACGGGGGCCAGTTGGTTGATCATACAGTGGAATACTGCGCTACTTGATAGACCGAGGACACATTCATTCGTGTGTTGTCCATCACCTGTCCCCCATCTAGCAAGTAGCGCTGTATTCCCCAGTTTGTGATGTCAACGGTTCCTTATTGCTACTGTGAAATAAGCACGGCTGCTTCATTGTGTAAAAAAAAAAAATCTTAGTACATATGTCTTTTCAAACCCGCTATGAACTGGTAATCGCATGGAAAGTGGCCTCGCAGTAGGGCCATGAGACTCCTGCTTGGCCTGCATAATGTGACTTTGCAAAAAAAAAAAAAAAATTAGAAGTGAAGGTCTTTGTATGCTGGTTCGGAAACTTCCTTTGAGCCTTTCTGCAATTGGCTGACAAACAATGAAGGGCTTTTCACATTGATTTTGTAATGTCAACAATGAAAACACGGGGGCCAGTGGTTGATCATACAGTGGAATACTGCGCTACTTGATAGACCGAGGACACTTTCATTCGTGTGTTCTCCATCACCTGTCCCCCATCTAGCAAGTAGCGCTGTATTCCCCAGTTTGTGATGTCAACGGTCCCTTATTGCTACTGTGAAATAAGCACGGCTGCTTCATTGTGTAAAAAAAAAAAATCTCAGTACATATGTCTTTTCAAACCCGCTATGAACTGGTAATCGCATGGAAAGTGGCCTCGCAGTAGGGCCATGAGACTCCTGCTTGGCCTGCATAATGTGACTTTGCAAAAAAAAAAAAAAAAAAAATTAGAAGTGAAGGTCTTTGTATGCTGGTTCGGAAACTTCCTTTGAGCCTTTCTGCAATTGGCTGACAAACAATGAAGGGCTTTTCACATTGATTTTGTAATGTCAACAATGAAAACACGGGGGCCAGTTGGTTGATCATACAGTGGAATACTGCGCTACTTGATAGACCGAGGACACATTCATTCGTGTGTTCTCCATCACCTGTCCCCCATCTAGCAAGTAGCGCTGTATTCCCCAGTTTGTGATGTCAACGGTCCCTTATTGCTACTGTGAAATAAGCACGGCTGCTTCATTGTGTAAAAAAAAAAAAATCTCAGTACATATGTCTTTTCAAACCCGCTATGAACTGGTAATCGCATGGAAAGTGGCCTCGCAGTAGGGCCATGAGACTCCTGCTTGGCCTGCATAATGTGACTTTGCAAAAAAAAAAAAAAATTAGAAGTGAAGGTCTTTGTATGCTGGTTCGGAAACTTCCTTAGAGCCTTTCTGCAATTGGCTGACAAACAATGAAGGGCTTTTCACATTGATTTTGTAATGTCAACAATGAAAACACGGGGGCCAGTTGGTTGATCATACAGTGGAATACTGCGCTACTTGATAGACCGAGGACACATTCATTCGTGTGTTGTCCATCACCTGTCCCCCATCTAGCAAGTAGCGCTGTATTCCCCAGTTTGTGATGTCAACGGTCCCTTATTGCTACTGTGAAATAAGCACGGCTGCTTCATTGTGTAAAAAAAAAAAAATCTCAGTACATATGTCTTTTCAAACCCGCTATGAACTGGTAATCGCATGGAAAGTGGCCTCGCAGTAGGGCCATGAGACTCCTGCTTGGCCTGCATAATGTGACTTTGCAAAAAAAAAAAAAAAATTAGAAGTGAAGGTCTTTGTATGCTGGTTCGGAAACTTCCTTTGAGCCTTTCTGCAATTGGCTGACAAACAATGAAGGGCTTTTCACATTGATTTTGTAATGTCAACAATGAAAACACGGGGGCCAGTTGGTTGATCATACAGTGGAATACTGCGCTACTTGATAGACCGAGGACACATTCATTCGTGTGTTGTCCATCACCTGTCCCCCATCTAGCAAGTAGCGCTGTATTCCCCAGTTTGTGATGTCAACGGTCCCTTATTGCTACTGTGAAATAAGCACGGCTGCTTCATTGTGTAAAAAAAAAATCTCAGTACATATGTCTTTTCAAACCCGCTATGAACTGGTAATCGCATGGAAAGTGGCCTCGCAGTAGGGCCATGAGACTCCTGCTTGGCCTGCATAATGTGACTTTGCAAAAAAAAAAAAAAAAAAAAATTAGAAGTGAAGGTCTTTGTATGCTGGTTCGGAAACTTCCTTTGAGCCTTTCTGCAATTGGCTGACAAACAATGAAGGGCTTTTCACATTGATTTTGTAATGTCAACAATGAAAACACGGGGGCCAGTTGGTTGATCATACAGTGGAATACTGCGCTACTTGATAGACCGAGGACACATTCATTCGTGTGTTCTCCATCACCTGTCCCCCATCTAGCAAGTAGCGCTGTATTCCCCAGTTTGTGATGTCAACGGTCCCTTATTGCTACTGTGAAATAAGCACGGCTGCTTCATTGTGTAAAAAAAAAAAAAAAATCTCAGTACATATGTCTTTTCAAACCCGCTATGAACTGGTAATCGCATGGAAAGTGGCCTCGCAGTAGGGCCATGAGACTCCTGCTTGGCCTGCATAATGTGACTTTGCAAAAAAAAAAAAAAAAGAAATTAGAAGTGAAGGTCTTTGTATGCTGGTTCGGAAACTTCCTTTGAGCCTTTCTGCAATTGGCTGACAAACAATGAAGGGCTTTTCACATTGATTTTGTAATGTCAACAATGAAAACACGGGGGACAGTTGGTTGATCATACAGTGGAATACTGCGCTACTTTATAGACCGAGGACACATTCATTCGTGTGTTCTCCATCACCTGTCCCCCATCTAGCAAGTAGCGCTGTATTCCCCAGTTTGTGATGTCAACGGTCCCTTATTGCTACTGTGAAATAAGCACGGCTGCTTCATTGTGTAAAAAAAAAAAAATCTCAGTACATATGTCTTTTCAAACCCGCTATGAACTGGTAATCGCATGGAAAGTGGCCTCGCAGTAGGGCCATGAGACTCCTGCTTGGCCTGCATAATGTGACTTTGCAAAAAAAAAAAAATTGGAAGTGAAGGTCTTTGTATGCTGGTTCGGAAACTTCCTTTGAGCCTTTCTGCAATTGGCTGACAAAGAATGAAGGGCTTTTCACATTGATTTTGTAATGTCAACAATGAAAACACGGGGGCCAGTTGGTTGATCATACAGTGGAATACTGCGCTACTTGATAGACCGAGGACACATTCATTCGTGTGTTCTCCATCACCTGTCCCCCATCTAGCAAGTAGCGCTGTATTCCCCAGTTTGTGATGTCAACGGTCCCTTATTGCTACTGTGAAATAAGCACGGCTGCTTCATTGTGAAAAAAAAAAAATCTCAGTACATATGTCTTTTCAAACCCGCTATGAACTGGTAATCGCATGGAAAGTGGCCTCGCAGTAGGGCCATGAGACTCCTGCTTGGCCTGCATAATGTGACTTTGCAAAAAAAAAAAAAAAATTAGAAGTGAAGGTCTTTGTATGCTGGTTCGGAAACTTCCTTTGAGCCTTTCTGCAATTGGCTGACAAACAATGAAGGGCTTTTCACATTGATTTTGTAATGTCAACAATGAAAACACGGGGGCCAGTTGGTTGATCATACAGTGGAATACTGCGCTACTTTATAGACCGAGGACACATTCATTCGTGTGTTCTCCATCACCTGTCCCCCATCTAGCAAGTAGCGCTGTATTCCCCAGTTTGTGATGTCAACGGTCCCTTATTGCTACTGTGAAATAAGCACGGCTGCTTCATTGTGTAAAAAAAAAAAAAAAAATCTCAGTACATATGTCTTTTCAAACCCGCTATGAACTGGTAATCGCATGGAAAGTGGCCTCGCAGTAGGGCCATGAGACTCCTGCTTGGCCTGCATAATGTGACTTTGCAAAAAAAAAAAAAAAAGAAATTAGAAGTGAAGGTCTTTGTATGCTGGTTCGGAAACTTCCTTTGAGCCTTTCTGCAAATGGCTGACAAACAATGAAGGGCTTTTCACATTGATTTTGTAATGTCAACAATGAAAACACGGGGGCCAGTTGGTTGATCATACAGTGGAATACTGCGCTACTTGATAGACCGAGGACACATTCATTCGTGTGTTGTCCATCACCTGTCCCCCATCTAGCAAGTAGCGCTGTATTCCCCAGTTTGTGATGTCAACGGTTCCTTATTGCTACTGTGAAATAAGCACGGCTGCTTCATTGTGTAAAAAAAAAAAATCTTAGTACATATGTCTTTTCAAACCCGCTATGAACTGGTAATCGCATGGAAAGTGGCCTCGCAGTAGGGCCATGAGACTCCTGCTTGGCCTGCATAATGTGACTTTGCAAAAAAAAAAAAAAAAATTAGAAGTGAAGGTCTTTGTATGCTGGTTCGGAAACTTCCTTTGAGCCTTTCTGCAATTGGCTGACAAACAATGAAGGGCTTTTCACATTGATTTTGTAATGTCAACAATGAAAACACGGGGGCCAGTGGTTGATCATACAGTGGAATACTGCGCTACTTGATAGACCGAGGACACTTTCATTCGTGTGTTCTCCATCACCTGTCCCCCATCTAGCAAGTAGCGCTGTATTCCCCAGTTTGTGATGTCAACGGTCCCTTATTGCTACTGTGAAATAAGCACGGCTGCTTCATTGTGTAAAAAAAAAAAAAAATCTCAGTACATATGTCTTTTCAAACCCGCTATGAACTGGTAATCGCATGGAAAGTGGCCTCGCAGTAGGGCCATGAGACTCCTGCTTGGCCTGCATAATGTGACTTTGCAAAAAAAAAAAAAAAAAAAAATTAGAAGTGAAGGTCTTTGTATGCTGGTTCGGAAACTTCCTTTGAGCCTTTCTGCAATTGGCTGACAAACAATGAAGGGCTTTTCACATTGATTTTGTAATGTCAACAATGAAAACACGGGGGCCAGTTGGTTGATCATACAGTGGAATACTGCGCTACTTGATAGACCGAGGACACATTCATTCGTGTGTTCTCCATCACCTGTCCCCCATCTAGCAAGTAGCGCTGTATTCCCCAGTTTGTGATGTCAACGGTCCCTTATTGCTACTGTGAAATAAGCACGGCTGCTTCATTGTGTAAAAAAAAAAAATCTCAGTACATATGTCTTTTCAAACCCGCTATGAACTGGTAATCGCATGGAAAGTGGCCTCGCAGTAGGGCCATGAGACTCCTGCTTGGCCTGCATAATGTGACTTTGCAAAAAAAAAAAAAAAAATTAGAAGTGAAGGTCTTTGTATGCTGGTTCGGAAACTTCCTTTGAGCCTTTCTGCAATTGGCTGACAAACAATGAAGGGCTTTTCACATTGATTTTGTAATGTCAACAATGAAAACACGGGGGCCAGTTGGTTGATCATACAGTGGAATACTGCGCTACTTGATAGACCGAGGACACATTCATTCGTGTGTTGTCCATCACCTGTCCCCCATCTAGCAAGTAGCGCTGTATTCCCCAGTTTGTGATGTCAACGGTCCCTTATTGCTACTGTGAAATAAGCACGGCTGCTTCATTGTGTAAAAAAAAAATCTCAGTACATATGTCTTTTCAAACCCGCTATGAACTGGTAATCGCATGGAAAGTGGCCTCGCAGTAGGGCCATGAGACTCCTGCTTGGCCTGCATAATGTGACTTTGCAAAAAAAAAAAAAAAAAAAAATTATAAGTGAAGGTCTTTGTATGCTGGTTCGGAAACTTCCTTTGAGCCTTTCTGCAATTGGCTGACAAACAATGAAGGGCTTTTCACATTGATTTTGTAATGTCAACAATGAAAACACGGGGGCCAGTTGGTTGATCATACAGTGGAATACTGCGCTACTTGATAGACCGAGGACACATTCATTCGTGTGTTGTCCATCACCTGTCCCCCATCTAGCAAGTAGCGCTGTATTCCCCAGTTTGTGATGTCAACGGTCCCTTATTGCTACTGTGAAATAAGCACGGCTGCTTCATTGTGTAAAAAAAAAAAATCTCAGTACATATGTCTTTTCAAACCCGCTATGAACTGGTAATCGCATGGAAAGTGGCCTCGCAATAGGGCCATGAGACTCCTGCTTGGCCTGCATAATGTGACTTTGCAAAAAAAAAAAAAAAAAATTAGAAGTGAAGGTCTTTGTATGCTGGTTCGGAAACTTCCTTTGAGCCTTTCTGCAATTGGCTGACAAACAATGAAGGGCTTTTCACATTGATTTTGTAATGTCAACAATGAAAACACGGGGGCCAGTTGGTTGATCATACAGTGGAATACTGCGCTACTTGATAGACCGAGGACACATTCATTCGTGTGTTCTCCATCACCTGTCCCCCATCTAGCAAGTAGCGCTGTATTCCCCAGTTTGTGATGTCAACGGTCCCTTATTGCTACTGTGAAATAAGCACGGCTGCTTCATTGTGTAAAAAAAAAAAAAATCTCAGTACATATGTCTTTTCAAACCCGCTATGAACTGGTAATCGCATGGAAAGTGGCCTCGCAGTAGGGCCATGAGACTCCTGCTTGGCCTGCATAATGTGACTTTGCAAAAAAAAAAAAAAAAATTAGAAGTGAAGGTCTTTGTATGCTGGTTCGGAAACTTCCTTAGAGCCTTTCTGCAATTGGCTAACAAACAATGAAGGGCTTTTCACATTGATTTTGTAATGTCAACAATGAAAACACGGGGGCCAGTTGGTTGATCATACAGTGGAAAACTGCGCTACTTGATAGACCGAGGACACATTCATTCGTGTGTTGTCCATCACCTGTCCCCCATCTAGCAAGTAGCGCTGTATTCCCCAGTTTGTGATGTCAACGGTCCCTTATTGCTACTGTGAAATAAGCACGGCTGCTTCATTGTGTAAAAAAAAAAAAAAATCTCAGTACATATGTCTTTTCAAACCCGCTATGAACTGGTAATCGCATGGAAAGCGGCCTCGCAGTAGGGCCATGAGACTCCTGCTTGGCCTGCATAATGTGACTTTGCAAAAAAAAAAAAAGAAATTAGAAGTGAAGGTCTTTGTATGCTGGTTCGGAAACTTCCTTTGAGCCTTTCTGCAAATGGCTGACAAACAATGAAGGGCTTTTCACATTGATTTTGTAATGTCAACAATGAAAACACGGGGGCCAGTTGGTTGATCATACAGTGGAATACTGCGCTACTTGATAGACCGGGGACACGTTCATTCGTGTGTTGTCCTTCACCTGTCCCCCATCTAGCAAGTAGCGCTGTATTCCCCAGTTTGTGATGTCAACGGTCCCTTATTGCTACTGTGAAATAAGCACGGCTGCTTCATTGTGTAAAAAAAAAAAAAATCTCAGTACATATGTCTTTTCAAACCCGCTATGAACTGGTAATCGCATGGAAAGTGGCCTCGCAGTAGGGCCATGAGACTCCTGCTTGGCCTGCATAATGTGACTTTGCAAAAAAAAAAAAAAAAAAATTAGAAGTGAAGGTCTTTGTATGCTGGTTCGGAAACTTCCTTTGAGCCTTTCTGCAATTGGCTGACAAACAATGAAGGGCTTTTCACATTGATTTTGTAATGTCAACAATGAAAACACGGGGGACAGTTGGTTGATCATACAGTGGAATACTGCGCTACTTTATAGACCGAGGACACATTCATTCGTGTGTTCTCCATCACCTGTCCCCCATCTAGCAAGTAGCGCTGTATTCCCCAGTTTGTGATGTCAACGGTCCCTTATTGCTACTGTGAAATAAGCACGGCTGCTTCATTGTGTAAAAAAAAAAAAAATCTCAGTACATATGTCTTTTCAAACCCGCTATGAACTGGTAATCGCATGGAAAGTGGCCTCGCAGTAGGGCCATGAGACTCCTGCTTGGCCTGCATAATGTGACTTTGCAAAAAAAAAAAAAAAAATTAGAAGTGAAGGTCTTTGTATGCTGGTTCGGAAACTTCCTTTGAGCCTTTCTGCAATTGGCTGACAAAGAATGAAGGGCTTTTCACATTGATTTTGTAATGTCAACAACGAAAACACGGGGGCCAGTTGGTTGATCATACAGTGGAATACTGCGCTACTTGATAGACCGAGGACACATTCATTCGTGTGTTCTCCATCACCTGTCCCCCATCTAGCAAGTAGCGCTGTATTCCCCAGTTTGTGATGTCAACGGTCCCTTATTGCTACTGTGAAATAAGCACGGCTGCTTCATTGTGTAAAAAAAAAAAAATCTCAGTACATATGTCTTTTCAAACCCGCTATGAACTGGTAATCGCATGGAAAGTGGCCTCACAGTAGGGCCATGAGACTCCTGCTTGGCCTGCATAATGTGACTTTGCAAAAAAAAAAAAAAAAATTAGAAGTGAAGGTCTTTGTATGCTGGTTCGGAAACTTCCTTTGAGCCTTTCTGCAATTGGCTGACAAACAATGAAGGGCTTTTCACATTGATTTTGTAATGTCAACAATGAAAACACGGGGGCCAGTTGGTTGATCATACAGTGGAATACTGCGCTACTTTATAGACCGAGGACACATTCATTCGTGTGTTCTCCATCACCTGTCCCCCATCTAGCAAGTAGCGCTGTATTCCCCAGTTTGTGATGTCAACGGTCCCTTATTGCTACTGTGAAATAAGCACGGCTGCTTCATTGTGTAAAAAAAAAAAAAATCTCAGTACATATGTCTTTTCAAACCCGCTATGAACTGGTAATCGCATGGAAAGTGGCCTCGCAGAAGGGCCATGAGACTCCTGCTTGGCCTGCATAATGTGACTTTGCAAAAAAAAAAAAAAAAGAAATTAGAAGTGAAGGTCTTTGTATGCTGGTTCGGAAACTTCCTTTGAGCCTTTCTGCAAATGGCTGACAAACAATGAAGGGCTTTTCACATTGATTTTGTAATGTCAACAATGAAAACACGGGGGCCAGTTGGTTGATCATACAGTGGAATACTGCGCTACTTGATAGACCGAGGACACATTCATTCGTGTGTTGTCCATCACCTGTCCCCCATCTAGCAAGTAGCGCTGTATTCCCCAGTTTGTGATGTCAACGGTTCCTTATTGCTACTGTGAAATAAGCACGGCTGCTTCATTGTGTAAAAAAAAAAAAATCTTAGTACATATGTCTTTTCAAACCCGCTATGAACTGGTAATCGCATGGAAAGTGGCCTCGCAGTAGGGCCATGAGACTCCTGCTTGGCCTGCATAATGTGACTTTGCAAAAAAAAAAAAAATTAGAAGTGAAGGCCTTTGTATGCTGGTTCGGAAACTTCCTTTGAGCCTTTCTGCAATTGGCTGACAAACAATGAAGGGCTTTTCACATTGATTTTGTAATGTCAACAATGAAAACACGGGGGCCAGTGGTTGATCATACAGTGGAATACTGCGCTACTTGATAGACCGAGGACACTTTCATTCGTGTGTTCTCCATCACCTGTCCCCCATCTAGCAAGTAGCGCTGTATTCCCCAGTTTGTGATGTCAACGGTCCCTTATTGCTACTGTGAAATAAGCACGGCTGCTTCATTGTGTAAAAAAAAAAAATCTCAGTACATATGTCTTTTCAAACCCGCTATGAACTGGTAATCGCATGGAAAGTGGCCTCGCAGTAGGGCCATGAGACTCCTGCTTGGCCTGCATAATGTGACTTTGCAAAAAAAAAAAAAAAAAATTAGAAGTGAAGGTCTTTGTATGCTGGTTCGGAAACTTCCTTTGAGCCTTTCTGCAATTGGCTGACAAACAATGAAGGGCTTTTCACATTGATTTTGTAATGTCAACAATGAAAACACGGGGGCCAGTTGGTTGATCATACAGTGGAATACTGCGCTACTTGATAGACCGAGGACACATTCATTCGTGTGTTCTCCATCACCTGTCCCCCATCTAGCAAGTAGCGCTGTATTCCCCAGTTTGTGATGTCAACGGTCTTTTATTGCTTCTGTGAAATAAGCACGGCTGCTTCATTGTGTAAAAAAAAAAAAAAATCTCAGTACATATGTCTTTTCAAACCCGCTATGAACTGGTAATCGCATGGAAAGTGGCCTCGCAGTAGGGCCATGAGACTCCTGCTTGGCCTGCATAATGTGACTTTGCAAAAAAAAAAAAAAAAAATTAGAAGTGAAGGTCTTTGTATGCTGGTTCGGAAACTTCCTTAGAGCCTTTCTGCAATTGGCTGACAAACAATGAAGGGCTTTTCACATTGATTTTGTAATGTCAACAATGAAAACACGGGGGCCAGTTGGTTGATCATACAGTGGAATACTGCGCTACTTGATAGACCGAGGACACATTCATTCGTGTGTTGTCCATCACCTGTCCCCCATCTAGCAAGTAGCGCTGTATTCCCCAGTTTGTGATGTCAACGGTCCCTTATTGCTACTGTGAAATAAGCACGGCTGCTTCATTGTGTAAAAAAAAAAAAAAATCTCAGTACATATGTCTTTTCAAACCCGCTATGAACTGGTAATCGCATGGAAAGTGGCCTCGCAGTAGGGCCATGAGACTCCTGCTTGGCCTGCATAATGTGACTTTGCAAAAAAAAAAAAAAAATTAGAAGTGAAGGTCTTTGTATGCTGGTTCGGAAACTTCCTTTGAGCCTTTCTGCAATTGGCTGACAAACAATGAAGGGCTTTTCACATTGATTTTGTAATGTCAACAATGAAAACACGGGGGCCAGTTGGTTGATCATACAGTGGAATACTGCGCTACTTGATATACCGAGGACACATTCATTCGTGTGTTCTCCATCACCTGTCCCCCATCTAGCAAGTAGCCCTGTATTCCCCAGTTTGTGATGTCAACGGTCCCTTATTGCTACTGTGAAATAAGCACGGCTGCTTCATTGTGTAAAAAAAAAAAAAAATCTCAGTACATATGTCTTTTCAAACCCGCTATGAACTGGTAATCGCATGGAAAGTGGCCTCGCAGTAGGGCCATGAGACTCCTGCTTGGCCTGCATAATGTGACTTCGCAAAAAAAAAAAAAAAAAAGAAATTAGAAGTGAAGGTCTTTGTATGCTGGTTCGGAAACTTCCTTTGAGCCTTTCTGCAAATGGCTGACAAACAATGAAGGGCTTTTCACATTGATTTTGTAATGTCAACAATGAAAACACGGGGGCCAGTTGGTTGATCATACAGTGGAATACTGCGCTACTTGATAGACCGAGGACACATTCATTCGTGTGTTGTCCATCACCTGTCCCCCATCTAGCAAGTAGCGCTGTATTCCCCAGTTTGTGATGTCAACGGTTCCTTATTGCTACTGTGAAATAAGCACGGCTGCTTCATTGTGTAAAAAAAAAAAATCTTAGTACATATGTCTTTTCAAACCCGCTATGAACTGGTAATCGCATGGAAAGTGGCCTCGCAGTAGGGCCATGAGACTCCTGCTTGGCCTGCATAATGTGACTTTGCAAAAAAAAAAAAAAATTAGAAGTGAAGGTCTTTGTATGCTGGTTCGGAAACTTCCTTTGAGCCTTTCTGCAATTGGCTGACAAACAATGAAGGGCTTTTCACATTGATTTTGTAATGTCAACAATGAAAACACGGGGGCCAGTGGTTGATCATACAGTGGAATACTGCGCTACTTGATAGACCGAGGACACTTTCATTCGTGTGTTCTCCATCACCTGTCCCCCATCTAGCAAGTAGCGCTGTATTCCCCAGTTTGTGATGTCAACGGTCCCTTATTGCTACTGTGAAATAAGCACGGCTGCTTCATTGTGTAAAAAAAAAAAAAATCTCAGTACATATGTCTTTTCAAACCCGCTATGAACTGGTAATCGCATGGAAAGTGGCCTCGCAGTAGGGCCATGAGACTCCTCCTTGGCCTGCATAATGTGACTTTGCAAAAAAAAAAAAAAAAAAAATTAGAAGTGAAGGTCTTTGTATGCTGGTTCGGAAACTTCCTTTGAGCCTTTCTGCAATTGGCTGACAAACAATGAAGGGCTTTTCACATTGATTTTGTAATGTCAACAATGAAAACACGGGGGCCAGTTGGTTGATCATACAGTGGAATACTGCGCTACTTGATAGACCGAGGACACATTCATTCGTGTGTTCTCCATCACCTGTCCCCCATCTAGCAAGTAGCGCTGTATTCCCCAGTTTGTGATGTCAACGGTCCCTTATTGCTACTGTGAAATAAGCACGGCTGCTTCATTGTGTAAAAAAAAAAAATCTCAGTACATATGTCTTTTCAAACCCGCTATGAACTGGTAATCGCATGGAAAGTGGCCTCGCAGTAGGGCCATGAGACTCCTGCTTGGCCTGCATAATGTGACTTTGCAAAAAAAAAAAAAAAAAATTAGAAGTGAAGGTCTTTGTATGCTGGTTCGGAAACTTCCTTTGAGCCTTTCTGCAATTGGCTGACAAACAATGAAGGGCTTTTCACATTGATTTTGTAATGTCAACAATGAAAACACGGGGGCCAGTTGGTTGATCATACAGTGGAATACTGCGCTACTTGATAGACCGAGGACACATTCATTCGTGTGTTGTCCATCACCTGTCCCCCATCTAGCAAGTAGCGCTGTATTCCCCAGTTTGTGATGTCAACGGTCCCTTATTGCTACTGTGAAATAAGCACGGCTGCTTCATTGTGTAAAAAAAAAATCTCAGTACATATGTCTTTTCAAACCCGCTATCAACTGGTAATCGCATGGAAAGTGGCCTCGCAGTAGGGCCATGAGACTCCTGCTTGGCCTGCATAATGTGACTTTGCAAAAAAAAAAAAAAAAAAAAAAAATTATAAGTGAAGGTCTTTGTATGCTGGTTCGGAAACTTCCTTTGAGCCTTTCTGCAATTGGCTGACAAACAATGAAGGGCTTTTCACATTGATTTTGTAATGTCAACAATGAAAACACGGGGGCCAGTTGGTTGATCATACAGTGGAATACTGCGCTACTTGATAGACCGAGGACACATTCATTCGTGTGTTGTCCATCACCTGTCCCCCATCTAGCAAGTAGCGCTGTATTCCCCAGTTTGTGATGTCAACGGTCCCTTATTGCTACTGTGAAATAAGCACGGCTGCTTCATTGTGTAAAAAAAAAAAATCTCAGTACATATGTCTTTTCAAACCCGCTATGAACTGGTAATCGCATGGAAAGTGGCCTCGCAATAGGGCCATGAGACTCCTGCTTGGCCTGCATAATGTGACTTTGCAAAAAAAAAAAAAAAAAAATTAGAAGTGAAGGTCTTTGTATGCTGGTTCGGAAACTTCCTTTGAGCCTTTCTGCAATTGGCTGACAAACAATGAAGGGCTTTTCACATTGATTTTGTAATGTCAACAATGAAAACACGGGGGCCAGTTGGTTGATCATACAGTGGAATACTGCGCTACTTGATAGACCGAGGACACATTCATTCGTGTGTTCTCCATCACCTGTCCCCCATCTAGCAAGTAGCGCTGTATTCCCCAGTTTGTGATGTCAACGGTCCCTTATTGCTACTGTGAAATAAGCACGGCTGCTTCATTGTGTAAAAAAAAAAAAATCTCAGTACATATGTCTTTTCAAACCCGCTATGAACTGGTAATCGCATGGAAAGTGGCCTCGCAGTAGGGCCATGAGACTCCTGCTTGGCCTGCATAATGTGACTTTGCAAAAAAAAAAAAAAAATTAGAAGTGAAGGTCTTTGTATGCTGGTTCGGAAACTTCCTTAGAGCCTTTCTGCAATTGGCTGACAAACAATGAAGGGCTTTTCACATTGATTTTGTAATGTCAACAATGAAAACACGGGGGCCAGTTGGTTGATCATACAGTGGAAAACTGCGCTACTTGATAGACCGAGGACACATTCATTCGTGTGTTGTCCATCACCTGTCCCCCATCTAGCAAGTAGCGCTGTATTCCCCAGTTTGTGATGTCAACGGTCCCTTATTGCTACTGTGAAATAAGCACGGCTGCTTCATTGTGTAAAAAAAAAAAAAATCTCAGTACATATGTCTTTTCAAACCCGCTATGAACTGGTAATCGCATGGAAAGCGGCCTCGCAGTAGGGCCATGAGACTCCTGCTTGGCCTGCATAATGTGACTTTGCAAAAAAAAAAAAAGAAATTAGAAGTGAAGGTCTTTGTATGCTGGTTCGGAAACTTCCTTTGAGCCTTTCTGCAAATGGCTGACAAACAATGAAGGGCTTTTCACATTGATTTTGTAATGTCAACAATGAAAACACGGGGGCCAGTTGGTTGATCATACAGTGGAATACTGCGCTACTTGATAGACCGGGGACACGTTCATTCGTGTGTTGTCCTTCACCTGTCCCCCATCTAGCAAGTAGCGCTGTATTCCCCAGTTTGTGATGTCAACGGTCCCTTATTGCTACTGTGAAATAAGCACGGCTGCTTCATTGTGTAAAAAAAAAAAAAATCTCAGTACATATGTCTTTTCAAACCCGCTATGAACTGGTAATCGCATGGAAAGTGGCCTCGCAGTAGGGCCATGAGACTCCTGCTTGGCCTGCATAATGTGACTTTGCAAAAAAAAAAAAAAAAAAATTAGAAGTGAAGGTCTTTGTATGCTGGTTCGGAAACTTCCTTTGAGCCTTTCTGCAATTGGCTGACAAACAATGAAGGGCTTTTCACATTGATTTTGTAATGTCAACAATGAAAACACGGGGGACAGTTGGTTGATCATACAGTGGAATACTGCGCTACTTTATAGACCGAGGACACATTCATTCGTGTGTTCTCCATCACCTGTCCCCCATCTAGCAAGTAGCGCTGTATTCCCCAGTTTGTGATGTCAACGGTCCCTTATTGCTACTGTGAAATAAGCACGGCTGCTTCATTGTGTAAAAAAAAAAAAAATCTCAGTACATATGTCTTTTCAAACCCGCTATGAACTGGTAATCGCATGGAAAGTGGCCTCGCAGTAGGGCCATGAGACTCCTGCTTGGCCTGCATAATGTGACTTTGCAAAAAAAAAAAAAAAAATTAGAAGTGAAGGTCTTTGTATGCTGGTTCGGAAACTTCCTTTGAGCCTTTCTGCAATTGGCTGACAAAGAATGAAGGGCTTTTCACATTGATTTTGTAATGTCAACAACGAAAACACGGGGGCCAGTTGGTTGATCATACAGTGGAATACTGCGCTACTTGATAGACCGAGGACACATTCATTCGTGTGTTCTCCATCACCTGTCCCCCATCTAGCAAGTAGCGCTGTATTCCCCAGTTTGTGATGTCAACGGTCCCTTATTGCTACTGTGAAATAAGCACGGCTGCTTCATTGTGTAAAAAAAAAAAATCTCAGTACATATGTCTTTTCAAACCCGCTATGAACTGGTAATCGCATGGAAAGTGGCCTCACAGTAGGGCCATGAGACTCCTGCTTGGCCTGCATAATGTGACTTTGCAAAAAAAAAAAAAAATTAGAAGTGAAGGTCTTTGTATGCTGGTTCGGAAACTTCCTTTGAGCCTTTCTGCAATTGGCTGACAAACAATGAAGGGCTTTTCACATTGATTTTGTAATGTCAACAATGAAAACACGGGGGCCAGTTGGTTGATCATACAGTGGAATACTGCGCTACTTTATAGACCGAGGACACATTCATTCGTGTGTTCTCCATCACCTGTCCCCCATCTAGCAAGTAGCGCTGTATTCCCCAGTTTGTGATGTCAACGGTCCCTTATTGCTACTGTGAAATAAGCACGGCTGCTTCATTGTGTAAAAAAAAAAAAAATCTCAGTACATATGTCTTTTCAAACCCGCTATGAACTGGTAATCGCATGGAAAGTGGCCTCGCAGAAGGGCCATGAGACTCCTGCTTGGCCTGCATAATGTGACTTTGCAAAAAAAAAAAAAAAAAAAGAAATTAGAAGTGAAGGTCTTTGTATGCTGGTTCGGAAACTTCCTTTGAGCCTTTCTGCAAATGGCTGACAAACAATGAAGGGCTTTTCACATTGATTTTGTAATGTCAACAATGAAAACACGGGGGCCAGTTGGTTGATCATACAGTGGAATACTGCGCTACTTGATAGACCGAGGACACATTCATTCGTGTGTTGTCCATCACCTGTCCCCCATCTAGCAAGTAGCGCTGTATTCCCCAGTTTGTGATGTCAACGGTTCCTTATTGCTACTGTGAAATAAGCACGGCTGCTTCATTGTGTAAAAAAAAAAAAAAATCTTAGTACATATGTCTTTTCAAACCCGCTATGAACTGGTAATCGCATGGAAAGTGGCCTCGCAGTAGGGCCATGAGACTCCTGCTTGGCCTGCATAATGTGACTTTGCAAAAAAAAAAAAATTAGAAGTGAAGGCCTTTGTATGCTGGTTCGGAAACTTCCTTTGAGCCTTTCTGCAATTGGCTGACAAACAATGAAGGGCTTTTCACATTGATTTTGTAATGTCAACAATGAAAACACGGGGGCCAGTGGTTGATCATACAGTGGAATACTGCGCTACTTGATAGACCGAGGACACTTTCATTCGTGTGTTCTCCATCACCTGTCCCCCATCTAGCAAGTAGTGCTGTATTCCCCAGTTTGTGATGTCAACGGTCCCTTATTGCTACTGTGAAATAAGCACGGCTGCTTCATTGTGTAAAAAAAAAAAAATCTCAGTACATATGTCTTTTCAAACCCGCTATGAACTGGTAATCGCATGGAAAGTGGCCTCGCAGTAGGGCCATGAGACTCCTGCTTGGCCTGCATAATGTGACTTTGCAAAAAAAAAAAAAAAAAATTAGAAGTGAAGGTCTTTGTATGCTGGTTCGGAAACTTCCTTTGAGCCTTTCTGCAATTGGCTGACAAACAATGAAGGGCTTTTCACATTGATTTTGTAATGTCAACAATGAAAACACGGGGGCCAGTTGGTTGATCATACAGTGGAATACTGCGCTACTTGATAGACCGAGGACACATTCATTCGTGTGTTCTCCATCACCTGTCCCCCATCTAGCAAGTAGCGCTGTATTCCCCAGTTTGTGATGTCAACGGTCTTTTATTGCTTCTGTGAAATAAGCACGGCTGCTTCATTTTGTAAAAAAAAAAAAAAATCTCAGTACATATGTCTTTTCAAACCCGCTATGAACTGGTAATCGCATGGAAAGTGGCCTCGCAGTAGGGCCATGAGACTCCTGCTTGGCCTGCATAATGTGACTTTGCAAAAAAAAAAAAAAAAATTAGAAGTGAAGGTCTTTGTATGCTGGTTCGGAAACTTCCTTAGAGCCTTTCTGCAATTGGCTAACAAACAATGAAGGGCTTTTCACATTGATTTTGTAATGTCAACAATGAAAACACGGGGGCCAGTTGGTTGATCATACAGTGGAATACTGCGCTACTTGATAGACCGAGGACACATTCATTCGTGTGTTGTCCATCACCTGTCCCCCATCTAGCAAGTAGCGCTGTATTCCCCAGTTTGTGATGTCAACGGTCCCTTATTGCTACTGTGAAATAAGCACGGCTGCTTCATTGTGTAAAAAAAAAAAAAATCTCAGTACATATGTCTTTTCAAACCCGCTATGAACTGGTAATCGCATGGAAAGTGGCCTCGCAGTAGGGCCATGAGACTCCTGCTTGGCCTGCATAATGTGACTTTGCAAAAAAAAAAAAAATTAGAAGTGAAGGTCTTTGTATGCTGGTTCGGAAACTTCCTTTGAGCCTTTCTGCAATTGGCTGACAAACAATGAAGGGCTTTTCACATTGATTTTGTAATGTCAACAATGAAAACACGGGGGCCAGTTGGTTGATCATACAGTGGAATACTGCGCTACTTGATATACCGAGGACACATTCATTCGTGTGTTCTCCATCACCTGTCCCCCATCTAGCAAGTAGCCCTGTATTCCCCAGTTTGTGATGTCAACGGTCCCTTATTGCTACTGTGAAATAAGCACGGCTGCTTCATTGTGTAAAAAAAAAAAAATCTCAGTACATATGTCTTTTCAAACCCGCTATGAACTGGTAATCGCATGGAAAGTGGCCTCGCAGTAGGGCCATGAGACTCCTGCTTGGCCTGCATAATGTGACTTTGCAAAAAAAAAAAAAAAAAAATTAGAAGTGAAGGTCTTTGTATGCTGGTTCGGAAACTTCCTTTGAGCCTTTCTGCAATTGGCTGACAAACAATGAAGGGCTTTTCACATTGATTTTGTAATGTCAACAATGAAAACACGGGGGCCAGTTGGTTGATCATACAGTGGAATACTGCGCTACTTGATAGACCGAGGACACATTCATTCGTGTGTTGTCCATCACCTGTCCCCCATCTAGCAAGTAGCGCTGTATTCCCCAGTTTGTGATGTCAACGGTCCCTTATTGCTACTGTGAAATAAGCACGGCTGCTTCATTGTGTAAAAAAAAAAATCTCAGTACATATGTCTTTTCAAACCCGCTATGAACTGGTAATCGCATGGAAAGTGGCCTCGCAGTAGGGCCATGAGACTCCTGCTTGGCCTGCATAATGTGACTTTGCAAAAAAAAAAAAAAAAAAAAAAATTATAAGTGAAGGTCTTTGTATGCTGGTTCGGAAACTTCCTTTGAGCCTTTCTGCAATTGGCTGACAAACAATGAAGGGCTTTTCACATTGATTTTGTAATGTCAACAATGAAAACACGGGGGCCAGTTGGTTGATCATACAGTGGAATACTGCGCTACTTTATAGACCGAGGACACATTCATTCGTGTGTTCTCCATCACCTGTCCCCCATCTAGCAAGTAGCGCTGTATTCCCCAGTTTGTGATGTCAACGGTCCCTTATTGCTACTGTGAAATAAGCACGGCTGCTTCATTGTGTAAAAAAAAAAAATCTCAGTACATATGTCTTTTCAAACCCGCTATGAACTGGTAATCGCATGGAAAGTGGCCTCGCAGTAGGGCCATGAGACTCCTGCTTGGCCTGCATAATGTGACTTTGCAAAAAAAAAAAAAAGAAATTAGAAGTGAAGGTCTTTGTATGCTGGTTCGGAAACTTCCTTTGAGCCTTTCTGCAAATGGCTGACAAACAATGAAGGGCTTTTCACATTGATTTTGTAATGTCAACAATGAAAACACGGGGGCCAGTTGGTTGATCATACAGTGGAATACTGCGCTACTTGATAGACCGAGGACACATTCATTCGTGTGTTGTCTATCACCTGTCCCCCATCTAGCAAGTAGCGCTGTATTCCCCAGTTTGTGATGTCAACGGTTCCTTATTGCTACTGTGAAATAAGCACGGCTGCTTCATTGTGTAAAAAAAAAAAATCTTAGTACATATGTCTTTTCAAACCCGCTATGAACTGGTAATCGCATGGAAAGTGGCCTCGCAGTAGGGCCATGAGACTCCTGCTTGGCCTGCATAATGTGACTTTGCAAAAAAAAAAAAAAAAATTAGAAGTGAAGGTCTTTGTATGCTGGTTCGGAAACTTCCTTTGAGCCTTTCTGCAATTGGCTGACAAACAATGAAGGGCTTTTCACATTGATTTTGTAATGTCAACAATGAAAACACGGGGGCCAGTTGGTTGATCATACAGTGGAATACTGCGCTACTTGATAGACCGAGGACACATTCATTCGTGTGTTCTCCATCACCTGTCCCCCATCTAGCAAGTAGCGCTGTATTCCCCAGTTTGTGATGTCAACGGTCCCTTATTGCTACTGTGAAATAAGCACGGCTGCTTCATTGTGTAAAAAAAAAAAAAAATCTCAGTACATATGTCTTTTCAAACCCGCTATGAACTGGTAATCGCATGGAAAGTGGCCTCGCAGTAGGGCCATGAGACTCCTGCTTGGCCTGCATAATGTGACTTTGCAAAAAAAAAAAAAAAAATTAGAAGTGAAGGTCTTTGTATGCTGGTTCGGAAACTTCCTTAGAGCCTTTCTGCAATTGGCTGACAAACAATGAAGGGCTTTTCACATTGATTTTGTAATGTCAACAATGAAAACACGGGGGCCAGTTGGTTGATCATACAGTGGAATACTGCGCTACTTGATAGACCGAGGACACATTCATTCGTGTGTTGTCCATCACCTGTCCCCCATCTAGCAAGTAGCGCTGTATTCCCCAGTTTGTGATGTCAACGGTCCCTTATTGCTACTGTGAAATAAGCACGGCTGCTTCATTATGTAAAAAAAAAAAAAAAATCTCAGTACATATGTCTTTTCAAACCCGCTATGAACTGGTAATCGCATGGAAAGTGGCCTCGCAGTAGGGCCATGAGACTCCTGCTTGGCCTGCATAATGTGACTTTGCAAAAAAAAAAAAAAAAAAATTAGAAGTGAAGGTCTTTGTCTGCTGGTTCGGAAACTTCCTTTGAGCCTTTCTGCAATTGGCTGACAAACAATGAAGGGCTTTTCACATTGATTTTGTAATGTCAACAATGAAAACACGGGGGCCAGTTGGTTGATCATACAGTGGAATACTGCGCTACTTGATATACCGAGGACACATTCATTCGTGTGTTCTCCATCACCTGTCCCCCATCTAGCAAGTAGCCCTGTATTCCCCAGTTTGTGATGTCAACGGTCCCTTATTGCTACTGTGAAATAAGCACGGCTGCTTCATTGTGTAAAAAAAAAAAAAATCTCAGTACATATGTCTTTTCAAACCCGCTATGAACTGGTAATCGCATGGAAAGTGGCCTCGCAGTAGGGCCATGAGACTCCTGCTTGGCCTGCATAATGTGACTTTGCAAAAAAAAAAAAAAAAATTAGAAGTGAAGGTCTTTGTATGCTGGTTCGGAAACTTCCTTTGAGCCTTTCTGCCATTGGCTGACAAACAATGAAGGGCTTTTCACATTGATTTTGTAATGTCAACAATGAAAACACGGGGGCCAGTTGGTTGATCATACAGTGGAATACTGCGCTACTTGATAGACCGAGGACACATTCATTCGTGTGTTGTCCATCACCTGTCCCCCATCTAGCAAGTAGCGCTGTATTCCCCAGTTTGTGATGTCAACGGTCCCTTATTGCTACTGTGAAATAAGCACGGCTGCTTCATTGTGTAAAAAAAAAATCTCAGTACATATGTCTTTTCAAACACGCTATGAACTGGTAATCGCATGGAAAGTGGCCTCGCAGTAGGGCCATGAGACTCCTGCTTGGCCTGCATAATGTGACTTTGCAAAAAAAAAAAAAAAATTATAAGTGAAGGTCTTTGTATGCTGGTTCGGAAACTTCCTTTGAGCCTTTCTGCCATTGGCTGACAAACAATGAAGGGCTTTTCACATTGATTTTGTAATGTCAACAATGAAAACACGGGGGCCAGTTGGTTGATCATACAGTGGAATACTGCGCTACTTGATAGACCGAGGACACATTCATTCGTGTGTTGTCCATCACCTGTCCCCCATCTAGCAAGTAGCGCTGTATTCCCCAGTTTGTGATGTCAACGGTCCCTTATTGCTACTGTGAAATAAGCACGGCTGCTTCATTGTGTAAAAAAAAAAAAATCTCAGTACATATGTCTTTTCAAACCCGCTATGAACTGGTAATCGCATGGAAAGTGGCCTCGCAGTAGGGCCATGAGACTCCTGCTTGGCCTGCATAATGTGACTTTGCAAAAAAAAAAAAAATAGAAGTGAAGGTCTTTGTATGCTGGTTCGGAAACTTCCTTTGAGCCTTTCTGCAATTGGCTGACAAACAATGAAGGGCTTTTCACATTGATTTTGTAATGTCAACAATGAAAACACGGGGGCCAGTGGTTGATCATACAGTGGAATACTGCGCTACTTGATAGACCGAGGACACTTTCATTCGTGTGTTCTCCATCACCTGTCCCCCATCTAGCAAGTAGCGCTGTATTCCCCAGTTTGTGATGTCAACGGTCCCTTATTGCTACTGTGAAATAAGCACGGCTGCTTCATTGTGTAAAAAAAAAAAAAATCTCAGTACATATGTCTTTTCAAACCCGCTATGAACTGGTAATCGCATGGAAAGTGGCCTCGCAGTAGGGCCATGAGACTCCTGCTTGGCCTGCATAATGTGACTTTGCAAAAAAAAAAAAAAAAAAGAAATTAGAAGTGAAGGTCTTTGTATGCTGGTTCGGAAACTTCCTTTGAGCCTTTCTGCAAATGGCTGACAAACAATGAAGGGCTTTTCACATTGATTTTGTAATGTCAACAATGAAAACACGGGGGCCAGTTGGTTGATCATACAGTGGAATACTGCGCTACTTGATAGACCGAGGACACATTCATTCGTGTGTTCTCCATCACCTGTCCCCCATCTAGCAAGTAGCGCTGTATTCCCCAGTTTGTGATGTCAACGGTCCCTTATTGCTACTGTGAAATAAGCACGGCTGCTTCATTGTGTAAAAAAAAAAAATCTCAGTACATATGTCTTTTCAAACCCGCTATGAACTGGTAATCGCATGGAAAGTGGCCTCGCAGTAGGGCCATGAGACTCCTGCTTGGCCTGCATAATGTGACTTTGCAAAAAAAAAAAAAAAAATTAGAAGTGAAGGTCTTTGTATGCTGGTTCGGAAACTTCCTTTGAGCCTTTCTGCAATTGGCTGACAAACAATGAAGGGCTTTTCACATTGATTTTGTAATGTCAACAATGAAAACACGGGGGCCAGTTGGTTGATCATACAGTGGAATACTGCGCTACTTGATATACCGAGGACACATTCATTCGTGTGTTCTCCATCACCTGTCCCCCATCTAGCAAGTAGCCCTGTATTCCCCAGTTTGTGATGTCAACGGTCCCTTATTGCTACTGTGAAATAAGCACGGCTGCTTCATTGTGTAAAAAAAAAAAAATCTCAGTACATATGTCTTTTCAAACCCGCTATGAACTGGTAATCGCATGGAAAGTGGCCTCGCAGTAGGGCCATGAGACTCCTGCTTGGCCTGCATAATGTGACTTTGCAAAAAAAAAAAAAAAAATTAGAAGTGAAGGTCTTTGAATGCTGGTTCGGAAACTTCCTTTGAGCCTTTCTGCCATTGGCTGACAAACAATGAAGGGCTTTTCACATTGATTTTGTAATGTCAACAATGAAAACACGGGGGCCAGTTGGTTGATCATACAGTGGAATACTGCGCTACTTGATAGACCGAGGACACATTCATTCGTGTGTTGTCCATCACCTGTCCCCCATCTAGCAAGTAGCGCTGTATTCCCCAGTTTGTGATGTCAACGGTCCCTTATTGCTACTGTGAAATAAGCACGGCTGCTTCATTGTGTAAAAAAAAAATCTCAGTACATATGTCTTTTCAAACACGCTATGAACTGGTAATCGCATGGAAAGTGGCCTCGCAGTAGGGCCATGAGACTCCTGCTTGGCCTGCATAATGTGACTTTGCAAAAAAAAAAAAAATTAGAAGTGAAGGCCTTTGTATGCTGGTTCGGAAACTTCCTTTGAGCCTTTCTGCAATTGGCTGACAAACAATGAAGGGCTTTTCACATTGATTTTGTAATGTCAACAATGAAAACACGGGGGCCAGTGGTTGATCATACAGTGGAATACTGCGCTACTTGATAGACCGAGGACACTTTCATTCGTGTGTTCTCCATCACCTGTCCCCCATCTAGCAAGTAGTGCTGTATTCCCCAGTTTGTGATGTCAACGGTCCCTTATTGCTACTGTGAAATAAGCACGGCTGCTTCATTGTGTAAAAAAAAAAAAAATCTCAGTACATATGTCTTTTCAAACCCGCTATGAACTGGTAATCGCATGGAAAGTGGCCTCGCAGTAGGGCCATGAGACTCCTGCTTGGCCTGCATAATGTGACTTTGCAAAAAAAAAAAAAAAAATTAGAAGTGAAGGTCTTTGTATGCTGGTTCGGAAACTTCCTTTGAGCCTTTCTGCAATTGGCTGACAAACAATGAAGGGCTTTTCACATTGATTTTGTAATGTCAACAATGAAAACACGGGGGCCAGTTGGTTGATCATACAGTGGAATACTGCGCTACTTGATAGACCGAGGACACATTCATTCGTGTGTTGTCCATCACCTGTCCCCCATCTAGCAAGTAGCGCTGTATTCCCCAGTTTGTGATGTCAACGGTCCCTTATTGCTACTGTGAAATAAGCACGGCTGCTTCATTGTGTAAAAAAAAAATCTCAGTACATATGTCTTTTCAAACACGCTATGAACTGGTAATCGCATGGAAAGTGGCCTCGCAGTAGGGCCATGAGACTCCTGCTTGGCCTGCATAATGTGACTTTGCAAAAAAAAAAAAAAAAAATTATAAGTGAAGGTCTTTGTATGCTGGTTCGGAAACTTCCTTTGAGCCTTTCTGCAATTGGCTGACAAACAATGAAGGGCTTTTCACATTGATTTTGTAATGTCAACAATGAAAACACGGGGGCCAGTTGGTTGATCATACAGTGGAATACTGCGCTACTTGATAGACCGAGGACACATTCATTCGTGTGTTGTCCATCACCTGTCCCCCATCTAGCAAGTAGCGCTGTATTCCCCAGTTTGTGATGTCAACGGTCCCTTATTGCTACTGTGAAATAAGCACGGCTGCTTCATTGTGTAAAAAAAAAAAAATCTCAGTACATATGTCTTTTCAAACCCGCTATGAACTGGTAATCGCATGGAAAGTGGCCTCGCAGTAGGGCCATGAGACTCCTGCTTGGCCTGCATAATGTGACTTTGCAAAAAAAAAAAAAATAGAAGTGAAGGTCTTTGTATGCTGGTTCGGAAACTTCCTTTGAGCCTTTCTGCAATTGGCTGACAAACAATGAAGGGCTTTTCACATTGATTTTGTAATGTCAACAATGAAAACACGGGGGCCAGTGGTTGATCATACAGTGGAATACTGCGCTACTTGATAGACCGAGGACACTTTCATTCGTGTGTTCTCCATCACCTGTCCCCCATCTAGCAAGTAGCGCTGTATTCCCCAGTTTGTGATGTCAACGGTCCCTTATTGCTACTGTGAAATAAGCACGGCTGCTTCATTGTGTAAAAAAAAAAAAAAATCTCAGTACATATGTCTTTTCAAACCCGCTATGAACTGGTAATCGCATGGAAAGTGGCCTCGCAGTAGGGCCATGAGACTCCTGCTTGGCCTGCATAATGTGACTTTGCAAAAAAAAAAAAAAAAAAGAAATTAGAAGTGAAGGTCTTTGTATGCTGGTTCGGAAACTTCCTTTGAGCCTTTCTGCAAATGGCTGACAAACAATGAAGGGCTTTTCACATTGATTTTGTAATGTCAACAATGAAAACACGGGGGCCAGTTGGTTGATCATACAGTGGAATACTGCGCTACTTGATAGACCGAGGACACATTCATTCGTGTGTTCTCCATCACCTGTCCCCCATCTAGCAAGTAGCGCTGTATTCCCCAGTTTGTGATGTCAACGGTCCCTTATTGCTACTGTGAAATAAGCACGGCTGCTTCATTGTGTCAAAAAAAAAAAATCTCAGTACATATGTATTTTCAAACCCGCTATGAACTGGTAATCGCATGGAAAGTGGCCTCGCAGTAGGGCCATGAGACTCCTGCTTGGCCTGCATAATGTGACTTTGCAAAAAAAAAAAAAAAAAAAAAAATTAGAAGTGAAGGTCTTTGTATGCTGGTTCGGAAACTTCCTTTGAGCCTTTCTGCAATTGGCTGACAAACAATGAAGGGCTTTTCACATTGATTTTGTAATGTCAACAATGAAAACACGGGGGCCAGTTGGTTGATCATACAGTGGAATACTGCGCTACTTGATAGACCGAGGACACATTCATTCGTGTGTTCTCCATCACCTGTCCCCCATCTAGCAAGTAGCGCTGTATTCCCCAGTTTGTGATGTCAACGGTCCCTTATTGCTACTGTGAAATAAGCACGGCTGCTTCATTGTGTAAAAAAAAAAAAAAATCTCAGTACATATGTCTTTTCACACCCGCTATGAACTGGTAATCGCATGGAAAGTGGCCTCGCAGTAGGGCCATGAGACTCCTGCTTGGCCTGCATAATGTGACTTTACAAAAAAAAAAAAATTAGAAGTGAAGGTCTTTGTATGCTGGTTCGGAAACTCCCTTTGAGCCTTTCTGCAATTGGCTGACAAACAATGAAGGGCTTTTCACATTGATTTTGTAATGTCAACAATGAAAACACGGGGGCCAGTTGGTTGATCATACAGTGGAATACTGCGCTACTTGATAGACCGAGGACACATTCATTCGTGTGTTGTCCATCACCTGTCCCCCATCTAGCAAGTAGCGCTGTATTCCCCAGTTTGTGATGTCAACGGTCCCTTATTGCTACTGTGAAATAAGCACGGCTGCTTCATTGTGTAAAAAAAAAAAAAATCTCAGTACATATGTCTTTTCAAACCCGCTATGAACTGGTAATCGCATGGAAAGTGGCCTCGCAGTAGGGCCATGAGACTCCTGCTTGGCCTGCATAATGTGACTATGCAAAAAAAAAAAAAATAGAAGTGAAGGTCTTTGTATGCTGGTTCGGAAACTTCCTTTGAGCCTTTCTGCAATTGGCTGACAAACAATGAAGGGCTTTTCACATTGATTTTGTAATGTCAACAATGAAAACACGGGGGCCAGTTGGTTGATCATACAGTGGAATACTGCGCTACTTGATAGACCGAGGACACATTCATTCGTGTGTTCTCCATCACCTGTCCCCCATCTAGCAAGTAGCGCTGTATTCCCCAGTTTGTGATGTCAACGGTCCCTTATTGCTACTGTGAAATAAGCACGGCTGCTTCATTGTGTAAAAAAAAAAAAAAAATCTCAGTACATTTTTTTTTTCAAACCCGCTATGAACTGGTAATCGCATGAAAAGTGGCCTCGCAGTAGGGCCATGAGACTCCTGCTTGGCCTGCATAATGTGACTTTGCAAAAAAAAAAAAAAAAAATTAGAAGTGAAGGTCTTTGTATGCTGGTTCGGAAACTTCCTTTGAGCCTTTCTGCAATTGGCTGACAAACAGTGAAGGGCTTTTCACATTGATTTTGTAATGTCAACAGTGAAAACACGGGGGCCAGTTGGTTGATCATACAGTGGAATACTGCGCTACTTGATAGACCGAGGACACATTCATTCGTGTGTTCTCCATCACCTGTCCCCCATCTAGCAAGTAGCGCTGTATTCCCCAGTTTGTGATGTCAACGGTCCCTTATTGCTACTGTGAAATAAGCACGGCTGCTTCATTGTGTAAAAAAGAAAAAAAATCTCAGTACACATGTCTTTTCAAACCCGCTATGAACTGGTAATCGCATGGAAAGTGGCCTCGCAGTAGGGCCATGAGACTCCTGCTTGGCCTGCATAATGTGACTTTGCAAAAAAAAAAAAAAAAAAAAAAAAATTAGAAGTGAAGGTCTTTGTATGCTGGTTCGGAAACTTCCTTTGAGCCTTTCTGCAATTGGCTGACAAACAATGAAGGGCTTTTCACATTGATTTTGTAATGTCAACAATGAAAACACGGGGGCCAGTTGGTTGATCATACAGTGGAATACTGCGCTACTTGATAGACCGAGGACACATTCATTCGTGTGTTCTCCATCACCTGTCCCCCATCTAGCAAGTAGCGCTGTATTCCCCAGTTTGTGATGTCAACGGTCCCTTATTGCTACTGTGAAATAAGCACGGCTGCTTCATTGTGTAAAAAAAAAAAAAAATCTCAGTACATATGTCTTTTCACACCCGCTATGAACTGGTAATCGCATGGAAAGTGGCCTCGCAGTAGGGCCATGAGACTCCTGCTTGGCCTGCATAATGTGACTTTACAAAAAAAAAAAAAAATTAGAAGTGAAGGTCTTTGTATGCTGGTTCGGAAACTCCCTTTGAGCCTTTCTGCAATTGGCTGACAAACAATGAAGGGCTTTTCACATTGATTTTGTAATGTCAACAATGAAAACACGGGGGCCAGTTGGTTGATCATACAGTGGAATACTGCGCTACTTGATAGACCGAGGACACATTCATTCGTGTGTTGTCCATCACCTGTCCCCCATCTAGCAAGTAGCGCTGTATTCCCCAGTTTGTGATGTCAACGGTCCCTTATTGCTACTGTGAAATAAGCACGGCTGCTTCATTGTGTAAAAAAAAAAAAATCTCAGTACATATGTCTTTTCAAACCCGCTATGAACTGGTAATCGCATGGAAAGTGGCCTCGCAGTAGGGCCATGAGACTCCTGCTTGGCCTGCATAATGTGACTTTGCAAAAAAAAAAAAACATTAGAAGTGAAGGTCTTTGTATGCTGGTTCGGAAACTTCCTTTGAGCCTTTCTGCAATTGGCTGACAAACAATGAAGGGCTTTTCACATTGATTTTGTAATGTCAACAATGAAAACACGGGGGCCAGTTGGTTGATCATACAGTGGAATACTGCGCTACTTGATAGACCGAGGACACATTCATTCGTGTGTTGTCCATCACCTGTCCCCCATCTAGCAAGTAGCGCTGTATTCCCCAGTTTGTGATGTCAACGGTCCCTTATTGCTACTGTGAAATAAGCACGGCTGCTTCATTGTGTAAAAAAAAAAAAAAAATCTCAGTACATATGTCTTTTCAAACCCGCTATGAACTGGTAATCGCATGGAAAGTGGCCTCGCAGTAGGGCCATGAGACTCCTGCTTGGCCTGCATAATGTGACTTTGCAAAAAAAAAAAAAAAATTAGAAGTGAAGGTCTTTGTATGCTGGTTCGGAAACTTCCTTTGAGCCTTTCTGCAATTGGCTGACAAACAGTGAAGGGCTTTTCACATTGATTTTGTAATGTCAACAGTGAAAACACGGGGGCCAGTTGGTTGATCATACAGTGGAATACTGCGCTACTTGATAGACCGAGGACACATTCATTCGTGTGTTCTCCATCACCTGTCCCCCATCTAGCAAGTAGCGCTGTATTCCCCAGTTTGTGATGTCAACGGTCCCTTATTGCTACTGTGAAATAAGCACGGCTGCTTCATTGTGTAAAAAAGAAAAAAAATCTCAGTACACATGTCTTTTCAAACCCGCTATGAACTGGTAATCGCATGGAAAGTGGCCTCGCAGTAGGGCCATGAGACTCCTGCTTGGCCTGCATAATGTGACTTTGCAAAAAAAAAAAAAAAAAAAAAAAAAAATTAGAAGTGAAGGTCTTTGTATGCTGGTTCGGAAACTTCCTTTGAGCCTTTCTGCAATTGGCTGACAAACAATGAAGGGCTTTTCACATTGATTTTGTAATGTCAACAATGAAAACACGGGGGCCAGTTGGTTGATCATACAGTGGAATACTGCGCTACTTGATAGACCGAGGACACATTCATTCGTGTGTTCTCCATCACCTGTCCCCCATCTAGCAAGTAGCGCTGTATTCCCCAGTTTGTGATGTCAACGGTCCCTTATTGCTACTGTGAAATAAGCACGGCTGCTTCATTGTGTAAAAAAAAAAAAAAATCTCAGTACATATGTCTTTTCACACCCGCTATGAACTGGTAATCGCATGGAAAGTGGCCTCGCAGTAGGGCCATGAGACTCCTGCTTGGCCTGCATAATGTGACTTTACAAAAAAAAAAAAAAATTAGAAGTGAAGGTCTTTGTATGCTGGTTCGGAAACTCCCTTTGAGCCTTTCTGCAATTGGCTGACAAACAATGAAGGGCTTTTCACATTGATTTTGTAATGTCAACAATGAAAACACGGGGGCCAGTTGGTTGATCATACAGTGGAATACTGCGCTACTTGATAGACCGAGGACACATTCATTCGTGTGTTGTCCATCACCTGTCCCCCATCTAGCAAGTAGCGCTGTATTCCCCAGTTTGTGATGTCAACGGTCCCTTATTGCTACTGTGAAATAAGCACGGCTGCTTCATTGTGTAAAAAAAAAAAAAATCTCAGTACATATGTCTTTTCAAACCCGCTATGAACTGGTAATCGCATGGAAAGTGGCCTCGCAGTAGGGCCATGAGACTCCTGCTTGGCCTGCATAATGTGACTTTGCAAAAAAAAAAAAAAAATAGAAGTGAAGGTCTTTGTATGCTGGTTCGGAAACTTCCTTTGAGCCTTTCTGCAATTGGCTGACAAACAATGAAGGGCTTTTCACATTGATTTTGTAATGTCAACAATGAAAACACGGGGGCCAGTTGGTTGATCATACAGTGGAATACTGCGCTACTTGATAGACCGAGGACACTTTCATTCGTGTGTTCTCCATCACCTGTCCCCCATCTAGCAAGTAGCGCTGTATTCCCCAGTTTGTGATGTCAACGGTCCCTTATTGCTACTGTGAAATAAGCACGGCTGCTTCATTGTGTAAAAAAAAAAAAAAAATCTCAGTACATATGTCTTTTCAAACCCGCTATGAACTGGTAATCGCATGGAAAGTGGCCTCGCAGTAGGGCCATGAGACTCCTGCTTGGCCTGCATAATGTGACTGCAAAAAAAAAAAAGAAATTAGAAGTGAAGGTCTTTGTATGCTGGTTCGGAAACTTCCTTTGAGCCTTTCTGCAAATTTCTGACAAACAATGAAGGGCTTTTCACATTGATTTTGTAATGTCAACAATGAAAACACGGGGGCCAGTTGGTTGATCATACAGTGGAATACTGCGCTACTTGATAGACCGGGGACACGTTCATTCGTGTGTTGTCCTTCACCTGTCCCCCATCTAGCAAGTAGCGCTGTATTCCCCAGTTTGTGATGTCAACGGTCCCTTATTGCTACTGTGAAATAAGCACGGCTGCTTCATTGTGTAAAAAAAAAAAAAAAATCTCAGTACATATGTCTTTTCAAACCCGCTATGAACTGGTAATCGCATGGAAAGTGGCCTCGCAGTAGGGCCATGAGACTCCTGCTTGGCCTGCATAATGTGACTTTGCAAAAAAAAAAAAAAATTAGAAGTGAAGGTCTTTGTATGCTGGTTCGGAAACTTCCTTTGAGCCTTTCTGCAATTGGCTGACAAACAGTGAAGGGCTTTTCACATTGATTTTGTAATGTCAACAGTGAAAACACGGGGGCCAGTTGGTTGATCATACAGTGGAATACTGCGCTACTTGATAGACCGAGGACACATTCATTCGTGTGTTCTCCATCACCTGTCCCCCATCTAGCAAGTAGCGCTGTATTCCCCAGTTTGTGATGTCAACGGTCCCTTATTGCTACTGTGAAATAAGCACGGCTGCTTCATTGTGTAAAAAAGAAAAAAAATCTCAGTACACATGTCTTTTCAAACCCGCTATGAACTGGTAATCGCATGGAAAGTGGCCTCGCAGTAGGGCCATGAGACTCCTGCTTGGCCTGCATAATGTGACTTTGCAAAAAAAAAAAAAAAAAAAAAAAAAAATTAGAAGTGAAGGTCTTTGTATGCTGGTTCGGAAACTTCCTTTGAGCCTTTCTGCAATTGGCTGACAAACAATGAAGGGCTTTTCACATTGATTTTGTAATGTCAACAATGAAAACACGGGGGCCAGTTGGTTGATCATACAGTGGAATACTGCGCTACTTGATAGACCGAGGACACATTCATTCGTGTGTTGTCCATCACCTGTCCCCCATCTAGCAAGTAGCGCTGTATTCCCCAGTTTGTGATGTCAACGGTCCCTTATTGCTACTGTGAAATAAGCACGGCTGCTTCATTGTGTAAAAAAAAAAAATCTCAGTACATATGTCTTTTCAAACCCGCTATGAACTGGTAATCGCATGGAAAGTGGCCTCGCAGTAGGGCCATGAGACTCCTGCTTGGCCTGCATAATGTGACTTTGCAAAAAAAAAAAAAAAAAAAAAAATTAGAAGTGAAGGTCTTTGTATGCTGGTTCGGAAACTTCCTTTGAGCCTTTCTGCAATTGGCTGACAAACAATGAAGGGCTTTTCACATTGATTTTGTAATGTCAAAAATGAAAACACGGGGGCCAGTTGGTTGATCATACAGTGGAATACTGCGCTACTTGATAGACCGAGGACACATTCATTCGTGTGTTCTCCATCACCTGTCCCCCATCTAGCAAGTAGCGCTGTATTCCCCAGTTTGTGATGTCAACGGTCCCTTATTGCTACTGTGAAATAAGCACGGCTGCTTCATTGTGTAAAAAAAAAAAAAAATCTCAGTACATATGTCTTTTCAAACCCGCTATGAACTGGTAATCGCATGGAAAGTGGCCTCGCAGTAGGGCCATGAGACTCCTGCTTGGCCTGCATAATGTGACTTTGCAAAAAAAAAAAAAAAAGAAATTAGAAGTGAAGGTCTTTGTATGCTGGTTCGGAAACTTCCTTTGAGCCTTTCTGCAAATGGCTGACAAACAATGAAGGGCTTTTCACATTGATTTTGTAATGTCAACAATGAAAACACGGGGGCCAGTTGGTTGATCATACAGTGGAATACTGCGCTACTTGATAGACCGGGGACACGTTCATTCGTGTGTTGTCCTTCACCTGTCCCCCATCTAGCAAGTAGCGCTGTATTCCCCAGTTTGTGATGTCAACGGTCCCTTATTGCTACTGTGAAATAAGCACGGCTGCTTCATTGTGTAAAAAAAAAAAATCTCAGTACATATGTCTTTTCAAACCCGCTATGAACTGGTAATCGCATGGAAAGTGGCCTCGCAGTAGGGCCATGAGACTCCTGCTTGGCCTGCATAATGTGACTTTGCAAAAAAAAAAAAAAAAAAAAATTAGAAGTGAAGGTCTTTGTATGCTGGTTCGGAAACTTCCTTTGAGCCTTTCTGCAATTGGCTGACAAACAATGAAGGGCTTTTCACATTGATTTTGTAATGTCAACAATGAAAACACGGGGGCCAGTTGGTTGATCATACAGTGGAATACTGCGCTACTTGATAGACCGAGGACACATTCATTCGTGTGTTCTCCATCACCTGTCCCCCATCTAGCAAGTAGCGCTGTATTCCCCAGTTTGTGATGTCAACGGTCCCTTATTGCTACTGTGAAATAAGCACGGCTGCTTCATTGTGTAAAAAAAAAAAAAAATCTCAGTACATATGTCTTTTCAAACCCGCTATGAACTGGTAATCGCATGGAAAGTGGCCTCGCAGTAGGGCCATGAGACTCCTGCTTGGCCTGCATAATGTGACTTTGCAAAAAAAAAAAAAGAAATTAGAAGTGAAGGTCTTTGTATGCTGGTTCGGAAACTTCCTTTGAGCCTTTCTGCAAATGGCTGACAAACAATGAAGGGCTTTTCACATTGATTTTGTAATGTCAACAATGAAAACACGGGGGCCAGTTGGTTGATCATACAGTGGAATACTGCGCTACTTGATAGACCGGGGACACGTTCATTCGTGTGTTGTCCTTCACCTGTCCCCCATCTAGCAAGTAGCGCTGTATTCCCCAGTTTGTGATGTCAACGGTCCCTTATTGCTACTGTGAAATAAGCACGGCTGCTTCATTGTGTAAAAAAAAAAAAAATCTCAGTACATATGTCTTTTCAAACCCGCTATGAACTGGTAATCGCATGGAAAGTGGCCTCGCAGTAGGGCCATGAGACTCCTGCTTGGCCTGCATAATGTGACTTTGCAAAAAAAAAAAAAAAAAAAAAATTAGAAGTGAAGGTCTTTGTATGCTGGTTCGGAAACTTCCTTTGAGCCTTTCTGCAATTGGCTGACAAACAATGAAGGGCTTTTCACATTGATTTTGTAATGTCAACAATGAAAACACGGGGGCCAGTTGGTTGATCATACAGTGGAATACTGCGCTACTTTATAGACCGAGGACACATTCATTCGTGTGTTCTCCATCACCTGTCCCCCATCTAGCAAGTAGCGCTGTATTCCCCAGTTTGTGATGTCAACGGTCCCTTATTGCTACTGTGAAATAAGCACGGCTGCTTCATTGTGTAAAAAAAAAAAATCTCAGTACATATGTCTTTTCAAACCCGCTATGAACTGGTAATCGCATGGAAAGTGGCCTCGCAGTAGGGCCATGAGACTCCTGCTTGGCCTGCATAATGTGACTTTGCAAAAAAAAAAAAATTATAAGTGAAGGTCTTTGTATGCTGGTTCGGAAACTTCCTTTGAGCCTTTCTGCAATTGGCTGACAAATTATGAAGGGCTTTTCACATTGATTTTGTAATGTCAACAATGAAAACACGGGGGCCAGTTGGTTGATCATACAGTGGAATACTGCGCTACTTGATAGACCGAGGACACATTCATTCGTGTGTTGTCCATCACCTGTCCCCCATCTAGCAAGTAGCGCTGTATTCCCCAGTTTGTGATGTCAACGGTCCCTTACTGCTACTGTGAAATAAGCACGGCTGCTTCATTGTGTAAAAAAAAAAAAAATCTCAGTACATATGTCTTTTCAAACCCGCTATGAACTGGTAATCGCATGGAAAGTGGCCTCGCAGTAGGGCCATGAGACTCCTGCTTGGCCTGCATAATGTGACTTTGCAAAAAAAAAAAAAAAAAATAGAAGTGAAGGTCTTTGTATGCTGGTTCGGAAACTTCCTTTGAGCCTTTCTGCAATTGGCTGACAAAGAATGAAGGGCTTTTCACATTGATTTTGTAATGTCAACAATGAAAACACGGGGGCCAGTTGGTTGATCATACAGTGGAATACTGCGCTACTTGATAGACCGAGGACACATTCATTCGTGTGTTCTCCATCACCTGTCCCCCATCTAGCAAGTAGCGCTGTATTCCCCAGTTTGTGATGTCAACGGTCCCTTATTGCTACTGTGAAATAAGCACGGCTGCTTCATTGTGTAAAAAAAAAAAAATCTCAGTACATATGTCTTTTCAAACCCGCTATGAACTGGTAATCGCATGGAAAGTGGCCTCGCAGTAGGGCCATGAGACTCCTGCTTGGCCTGCATAATGTGACTTTGCAAAAAAAAAAAAAATTAGAAGTGAAGGTCTTTGTATGCTGGTTCGGAAACTTCCTTTGAGCCTTTCTGCAATTGGCTGACAAAGAATGAAGGGCTTTTCACATTGATTTTGTAATGTCAACAATGAAAACACGGGGGCCAGTTGGTTGATCATACAGTGGAATACTGCGCTACTTGATAGACCGAGGACACATTCATTCGTGTGTTGTCCATCACTTGTCCCCCATCTAGCAAGTAGCGCTGTATTCCCCAGTTTGTGATGTCAACGGTCCCTTATTGCTACTGTGAAATAAGCACGGCTGCTTCATTGTGTAAAAAAAAAAAAAAAATCTCAGTACATATGTCTTTTCAAACCCGCTATGAACTGGTAATCGCATGGAAAGTGGCCTCGCAGTAGGGCCATGAGACTCCTGCTTGGCCTGCATAATGTGACTTTGCAAAAAAAAAAAAACATTAGAAGTGAAGGTCTTTGTATGCTGGTTCGGAAACTTCCTTTGAGCCTTTCTGCAATTGGCTGACAAACAATGAAGGGCTTTTCACATTGATTTTGTAATGTCAACAATGAAAACACGGGGGCCAGTTGGTTGATCATACAGTGGAATACTGCGCTACTTGATAGACCGAGGACACATTCATTCGTGTGTTGTCCATCACCTGTCCCCCATCTAGCAAGTAGCGCTGTATTCCCCAGTTTGTGATGTCAACGGTCCCTTATTGCTACTGTGAAATAAGCACGGCTGCTTCATTGTGTAAAAAAAAATAAAAAATCTCAGTACATATGTCTTTTCAAACCCGCTATGAACTGGTAATCGCATGGAAAGTGGCCTCGCAGTAGGGCTATGAGACTCCTGCTTGGCCTGCATAATGTGACTTTGCAAAAAAAAAAAAAAATTAGAAGTGAAGGTCTTTGTATGCAGGTTCGGAAACTTCCTTTGAGCCTTTCTGCAATTGGCTGACAAACAATGAAGGGCTTTTCACATTGATTTTGTAATGTCAACAATGAAAACACGGGGGCCAGTTGGTTGATCATACAGTGGAATACTGCGCTACTTGATAGACCGAGGACACATTCATTCGTGTGTTGTCCATCACCTGTCCCCCATCTAGCAAGTAGCGCTGTATTCCCCAGTTTGTGATGTCAACGGTCCCTTATTGCTACTGTGAAATAAGCACGGCTGCTTCATTGTGTAAAAAAAAAAATCTCAGTACATATGTCTTTTCAAACCCGCTATGAACTGGTAATCGCATGGAAAGTGGCCTCGCAGTAGGGCCGTGAGACTCCTGCTTGGCCTGCATAATGTGACTTTGCAAAAAAAAAAAAAAAAAAAAAAAAAATTAGAAGTGAAGGTCTTTGTATGCAGGTTCGGAAACTTCCTTTGAGCCTTTCTGCAATTGGCTGACAAACAATGAAGGGCTTTTCACATTGATTTTGTAATGTCAACAATGAAAACACGGGGGCCAGTTGGTTGATCATACAGTGGAATACTGCGCTACTTGATAGACCGAGGACACATTCATTCGTGTGTTCTCCATCACCTGTCCCCCATCTAGCAAGTAGCGCTGTATTCCCCAGTTTGTGATGTCAACGGTCCCTTATTGCTACTGTGAAATAAGCACGGCTGCTTCATTGTGTAAAAAAAAAAAAAATCTCAGTACATATGTCTTTTCAAACCCGCTATGAACTGGTAATCGCATGGAAAGTGGCCTCGCAGTAGGGCCATGAGACTCCTGCTTGGCCTGCATAATGTGACTTTGCAAAAAAAAAAAAAAAGAAATTAGAAGTGAAGGTCTTTGTATGCTGGTTCGGAAACTTCCTTTGAGCCTTTCTGCAATTGGCTGACAAACAATGAAGGGCTTTTCACATTGATTTTGTAATGTCAACAATGAAAACACGGGGGCCAGTTGGTTGATCATACAGTGGAATACTGCGCTACTTGATAGACCGAGGACACATTCATTCGTGTGTTGTCCATCACCTGTCCCCCATCTAGCAAGTAGCGCTGTATTCCCCAGTTTGTGATGTCAACGGTTCCTTATTGCTACTGTGAAATAAGCACGGCTGCTTCATTGTGTAAAAAAAAAAAATCTTAGTACATATGTCTTTTCAAACCCGCTATGAACTGGTAATCGCATGGAAAGTGGCCTCGCAGTAGGGCCATGAGACTCCTGCTTGGCCTGCATAATGTGACTTTGCAAAAAAAAAAAAAAGAAATTAGAAGTGAAGGTCTTTGTATGCTGGTTCGGAAACTTCCTTTGAGCCTTTCTGCAAATGGCTGACAAAGAATGAAGGGCTTTTCACATTGATTTTGTAATGTCAACAATGAGAACACGGGGGCCAGTTGGTTGATCATACAGTGGAATACTGCGCTACTTGATAGACCGGGGACACGTTCATTCGTGTGTTGTCCTTCACCTGTCCCCCATCTAGCAAGTAGCGCTGTATTCCCCAGTTTGTGATGTCAACGGTCCCTTATTGCTACTGTGAAATAAGCACGGCTGCTTCATTGTGTAAAAAAAAAAAAAAATCTCAGTACATATGTCTTTTCAAACCCGCTATGAACTGGTAATCGCATGGAAAGTGGCCTCGCAGTAGGGCCATGAGACTCCTGCTTGGCCTGCATAATGTGACTTTGCAAAAAAAAAAAAAAATTAGAAGTGAAGGTCTTTGTATGCTGGTTCGGAAACTTCCTTTGAGCCTTTCTGCAATTGGCTGAAAAACAATGAAGGGCTTTTCACATTGATTTTGTAATGTCAACAATGAAAACACGGGGGACAGTTGGTTGATCATACAGTGGAATACTGCGCTACTTTATAGACCGAGGACACATTCATTCGTGTGTTCTCCATCACCTGTCCCCCATCTAGCAAGTAGCGCTGTATTCCCCAGTTTGTGATGTCAACGGTCCCTTATTGCTACTGTGAAATAAGCACGGCTGCTTCATTGTGTAAAAAAAAAAAAATCTCAGTACATATGTCTTTTCAAACCCGCTATGAACTGGTAATCGCATGGAAAGTGGCCTCGCAGTAGGGCCATGAGACTCCTGCTTGGCCTGCATAATGTGACTTTGCAAAAAAAAAAAAAAAATTATAAGTGAAGGTCTTTGTATGCTGGTTCGGAAACTTCCTTTGAGCCTTTCTGCAATTGGCTGACAAAGAATGAAGGGCTTTTCACATTGATTTTGTAATGTCAACAATGAAAACACGGGGGCCAGTTGGTTGATCATACAGTGGAATACTGCGCTACTTGATAGACCGAGGACACATTCATTCGTGTGTTCTCCATCACCTGTCCCCCATCTAGCAAGTAGCGCTGTATTCCCCAGTTTGTGATGTCAACGGTCCCTTATTGCTACTGTGAAATAAGCACGGCTGCTTCATTGTGTAAAAAAAAAAAAATCTCAGTACATATGGGTTTTCAAACCCGCTATGAACTGGTAATCGCATGGAAAGTGGCCTCGCAGTAGGGCCATGAGACTCCTGCTTGGCCTGCATAATGTGACTTTGCAAAAAAAAAAAAAAATTAGAAGTGAAGGTCTTTGTATGCTGGTTCGGAAACTTCCTTTGAGCCTTTCTGCAATTGGCTGACAAACAATGAAGGGCTTTTCACATTGATTTTGTAATGTCAACAATGAAAACACGGGGGCCAGTTGGTTGATCATACAGTGGAATACTGCGCTACTTTATAGACCGAGGACACATTCATTCGTGTGTTCTCCATCACCTGTCCCCCATCTAGCAAGTAGCGCTGTATTCCCCAGTTTGTGATGTCAACGGTCCCTTATTGCTACTGTGAAATAAGCACGGCTGCTTCATTGTGTAAAAAAAAAAAAAAAATCTCAGTACATATGTCTTTTCAAACCCGCTATGAACTGGTAATCGCATTGATAGTGGCCTCGCAGTAGGGCCATGAGACTCCTGCTTGGCCTGCATAATGTGACTTTGCAAAAAAAAAAAAAAGAAATTAGAAGTGAAGGTCTTTGTATGCTGGTTCGGAAACTTCCTTTGAGCCTTTCTGCAAATGGCTGACAAACAATGAAGGGCTTTTCACATTGATTTTGTAATGTCAACAATGAAAACACGGGGGCCAGTTGGTTGATCATACAGTGGAATACTGCGCTACTTGATAGACCGAGGACACATTCATTCGTGTGTTGTCCATCACCTGTCCCCCATCTAGCAAGTAGCGCTGTATTCCCCAGTTTGTGATGTCAACGGTTCCTTATTGCTACTGTGAAATAAGCACGGCTGCTTCATTGTGTAAAAAAAAAAAATCTTAGTACATATGTCTTTTCAAACCCGCTATGAACTGGTAATCGCATGGAAAGTGGCCTCGCAGTAGGGCCATGAGACTCCTGCTTGGCCTGCATAATGTGACTTTGCAAAAAAAAAAAAAAAAATTAGAAGTGAAGGTCTTTGTATGCTGGTTCGGAAACTTCCTTTGAGCCTTTCTGCAATTGGCTGACAAACAATGAAGGGCTTTTCACATTGATTTTGTAATGTCAACAATGAAAACACGGGGGCCAGTGGTTGATCATACAGTGGAATACTGCGCTACTTGATAGACCGAGGACACTTTCATTCGTGTGTTCTCCATCACCTGTCCCCCATCTAGCAAGTAGCGCTGTATTCCCCAGTTTGTGATGTCAACGGTCCCTTATTGCTACTGTGAAATAAGCACGGCTGCTTCATTGTGTAAAAAAAAAAAATCTCAGTACATATGTCTTTTCAAACCCGCTATGAACTGGTAATCGCATGGAAAGTGGCCTCGCAGTAGGGCCATGAGACTCCTGCTTGGCCTGCATAATGTGACTTTGCAAAAAAAAAAAAAAAAAAATTAGAAGTGAAGGTCTTTGTATGCTGGTTCGGAAACTTCCTTTGAGCCTTTCTGCAATTGGCTGACAAACAATGAAGGGCTTTTCACATTGATTTTGTAATGTCAACAATGAAAACACGGGGGCCAGTTGGTTGATCATACAGTGGAATACTGCGCTACTTGATAGACCGAGGACACATTCATTCGTGTGTTCTCCATCACCTGTCCCCCATCTAGCAAGTAGCGCTGTATTCCCCAGTTTGTGATGTCAACGGTCCCTTATTGCTACTGTGAAATAAGCACGGCTGCTTCATTGTGTAAAAAAAAAAAAAATCTCAGTACATATGTCTTTTCAAACCCGCTATGAACTGGTAATCGCATGGAAAGTGGCCTCGCAGTAGGGCCATGAGACTCCTGCTTGGCCTGCATAATGTGACTTTGCAAAAAAAAAAAAAAAATTAGAAGTGAAGGTCTTTGTATGCTGGTTCGGAAACTTCCTTAGAGCCTTTCTGCAATTGGCTGACAAACAATGAAGGGCTTTTCACATTGATTTTGTAATGTCAACAATGAAAACACGGGGGCCAGTTGCTTGATCATACAGTGGAATACTGCGCTACTTGATAGACCGAGGACACATTCATTCGTGTGTTGTCCATCACCTGTCCCCCATCTAGCAAGTAGCGCTGTATTCCCCAGTTTGTGATGTCAACGGTCCCTTATTGCTACTGTGAAATAAGCACGGCTGCTTCATTGTGTAAAAAAAAAAAAAAAATCTCAGTACATATGTCTTTTCAAACCCGCTATGAACTGGTAATCGCATGGAAAGTGGCCTCGCAGTAGGGCCATGAGACTCCTGCTTGGCCTGCATAATGTGACTTTGCAAAAAAAAAAAAAAAAATTAGAAGTGAAGGTCTTTGTATGCTGGTTCGGAAACTTCCTTTGAGCCTTTCTGCAATTGGCTGACAAACAATGAAGGGCTTTTCACATTGATTTTGTAATGTCAACAATGAAAACACGGGGGCCAGTTGGTTGATCATACAGTGGAATACTGCGCTACTTGATATACCGAGGACACATTCATTCGTGTGTTCTCCATCACCTGTCCCCCATCTAGCAAGTAGCGCTGTATTCCCCAGTTTGTGATGTCAACGGTCCCTTATTGCTACTGTGAAATAAGCACGGCTGCTTCATTGTGTAAAAAAAAAAAATCTCAGTACATATGTCTTTTCAAACCCGCTATGAACTGGTAATCGCATGGAAAGTGGCCTCGCAGTAGGGCCATGAGACTCCTGCTTGGCCTGCATAATGTGACTTTGCAAAAAAAAAAAAAAAAAAAAAAATTAGAAGTGAAGGTCTTTGTATGCTGGTTCGGAAACTTCCTTTGAGCCTTTCTGCAATTGGCTGACAAACAATGAAGGGCTTTTCACATTGATTTTGTAATGTCAACAATGAAAACACGGGGGACAGTTGGTTGATCATACAGTGGAATACTGCGCTACTTTATAGACCGAGGACACATTCATTCGTGTGTTCTCCATCACCTGTCCCCCATCTAGCAAGTAGCGCTGTATTCCCCAGTTTGTGATGTCAACGGTCCCTTATTGCTACTGTGAAATAAGCACGGCTGCTTCATTGTGTAAAAAAAAAAAAATCTCAGTACATATGTCTTTTCAAACCCGCTATGAACTGGTAATCGCATGGAAAGTGGCCTCGCAGTAGGGCCATGAGACTCCTGCTTGGCCTGCATAATGTGACTTTGCAAAAAAAAAAAAAAATTAGAAGTGAAGGTCTTTGTATGCTGGTTCGGAAACTTCCTTTGAGCCTTTCTGCAATTGGCTGACAAAGAATGAAGGGCTTTTCACATTGATTTTGTAATGTCAACAATGAAAACACGGGGGCCAGTTGGTTGATCATACAGTGGAATACTGCGCTACTTGATAGACCGAGGACACATTCATTCGTGTGTTCTCCATCACCTGTCCCCCATCTAGCAAGTAGCGCTGTATTCCCCAGTTTGTGATGTCAACGGTCCCTTATTGCTACTGTGAAATAAGCACGGCTGCTTCATTGTGTAAAAAAAAAAAAAATCTCAGTACATATGGGTTTTCAAACCCGCTATGAACTGGTAATCGCATGGAAAGTGGCCTCGCAGTAGGGCCATGAGACTCCTGCTTGGCCTGCATAATGTGACTTTGCAAAAAAAAAAAAATTAGAAGTGAAGGTCTTTGTATGCTGGTTCGGAAACTTCCTTTGAGCCTTTCTGCAATTGGCTGACAAACAATGAAGGGCTTTTCACATTGATTTTGTAATGTCAACAATGAAAACACGGGGGCCAGTTGGTTGATCATACAGTGGAATACTGCGCTACTTTATAGACCGAGGACACATTCATTCGTGTGTTCTCCATCACCTGTCCCCCATCTAGCAAGTAGCGCTGTATTCCCCAGTTTGTGATGTCAACGGTCCCTTATTGCTACTGTGAAATAAGCACGGCTGCTTCATTGTGTAAAAAAAAAAAATCTCAGTACATATGTCTTTTCAAACCCGCTATGAACTGGTAATCGCATGGAAAGTGGCCTCGCAGTAGGGCCATGAGACTCCTGCTTGGCCTGCATAATGTGACTTTGCAAAAAAAAAAAAAAAAAATTAGAAGTGAAGGTCTTTGTATGCTGGTTCGGAAACTTCCTTTGAGCCTTTCTGCAATTGGCTGACAAACAATGAAGGGCTTTTCACATTGATTTTGTAATGTCAACAATGAAAACACGGGGGCCAGTTGGTTGATCATACAGTGGAATACTGCGCTACTTGATATACCGAGGACACATTCATTCGTGTGTTCTCCATCACCTGTCCCCCATCTAGCAAGTAGCGCTGTATTCCCCAGTTTGTGATGTCAACGGTCCCTTATTGCTACTGTGAAATAAGCACGGCCGCTTCATTGTGTAAAAAAAAAAATCTCAGTACATATGTCTTTTCAAACCCGCTATGAACTGGTAATCGCATGGAAAGTGGCCTCGCAGTAGGGCCATGAGACTCCTGCTTGGCCTGCATAATGTGACTTTGCAAAAAAAAAAAAAAAAAAAAATTAGAAGTGAAGGTCTTTGTATGCTGGTTCGGAAACTTCCTTTGAGCCTTTCTGCAATTGGCTGACAAACAATGAAGGGCTTTTCACATTGATTTTGTAATGTCAACAATGAAAACACGGGGGCCAGTGGTTGATCATACAGTGGAACACTGCGCTACTTGATAGACCGAGGACACTTTCATTCGTGTGTTCTCCATCACCTGTCCCCCATCTAGCAAGTAGCGCTGTATTCCCCAGTTTGTGATGTCAACGGTCCCTTATTGCTACTGTGAAATAAGCACGGCTGCTTCATTGTGTAAAAAAAAAAAATCTCAGTACATATGTCTTTTCAAACCCGCTATGAACTGGTAATCGCATAGAAAGTGGCCTCGCAGTAGGGCCATGAGACTCCTGCTTGGCCTGCATAATGTGACTTTGCAAAAAAAAAAAAAAAGAAATTAGAAGTAAAGGTCTTTGTATGCTGGTTCGGAAACTTCCTTTGAGCCTTTCTGCAAATGGCTGACAAACAATGAAGGGCTTTTCACATTGATTTTGTAATGTCAACAATGAAAACACGGGGGCCAGTTGGTTGATCATACAGTGGAATACTGCGCTACTTGATAGACCGGGGACACGTTCATTCGTGTGTTGTCCTTCACCTGTCCCCCATCTAGCAAGTAGCGCTGTATTCCCCAGTTTGTGATGTCAACGGTCCCTTATTGCTACTGTGAAATAAGCACGGCTGCTTCATTGTGTAAAAAAAAAAATCTTAGTACATATGTCTTTTCAAACCCGCTATGAACTGGTAATCGCATGGAAAGTGGCCTCGCAGTAGGGCCATGAGACTCCTGCTTGGCCTGCATAATGTGACTTTGCAAAAAAAAAAAAAAAATTAGAAGTGAAGGTCTTTGTATGCTGGTTCGGAAACTTCCTTTGAGCTTTTCTGCAATTGGCTGACAAACAATGAAGGGCTTTTCACATTGATTTTGTAATGTCAACAATGAAAACACGGGGGCCAGTGGTTGATCATACAGTGGAATACTGCGCTACTTGATAGACCGAGGACACTTTCATTCGTGTGTTCTCCATCACCTGTCCCCCATCTAGCAAGTAGCGCTGTATTCCCCAGTTTGTGATGTCAACGGTCCCTTATTGCTACTGTGAAATAAGCACGGCTGCTTCATTGTGTAAAAAAAAAAAAAATCTCAGTACATATGTCTTTTCAAACCCGCTATGAACTGGTAATCGCATGGAAAGTGGCCTCGCAGTAGGGCCATGAGACTCCTGCTTGGCCTGCATAATGTGACTTTGCAAAAAAAAAAAAAAAGAAATTAGAAGTGAAGGTCTTTGTATGCTGGTTCGGAAACTTCCTTTGAGCCTTTCTGCAAATGGCTGACAAACAATGAAGGGCTTTTCACATTGATTTTGTAATGTCAACAATGAAAACACGGGGGCCAGTTGGTTGATCATACAGTGGAATACTGCGCTACTTGATAGACCGGGGACACGTTCATTCGTGTGTTGTCCTTCACCTGTCCCCCATCTAGCAAGTAGCGCTGTATTCCCCAGTTTGTGATGTCAACGGTCCCTTATTGCTACTGTGAAATAAGCACGGCTGCTTCATTGTGTAAAAAAAAAAAAATCTCAGTACATATGTCTTTTCAAACCCGCTATGAACTGGTAATCGCATGGAAAGTGGCCTCGCAGTAGGGCCATGAGACTCCTGCTTGGCCTGCATAATGTGACTTTGCAAAAAAAAAAAAAATTAGAAGTGAAGGTCTTTGTATGCTGGTTCGGAAACTTCCTTTGAGCCTTTCTGCAATTGGCTGACAAACAATGAAGGGCTTTTCACATTGATTTTGTAATGTCAACAATGAAAACACGGGGGCCAGTTGGTTGATCATACAGTGGAATACTGCGCTACTTTATAGACCGAGGACACATTCATTCGTGTGTTCTCCATCACCTGTCCCCCATCTAGCAAGTAGCGCTGTATTCCCCAGTTTGTGATGTCAACGGTCCCTTATTGCTACTGTGAAATAAGCACGGCTGCTTCATTGTGTAAAAAAAAAAAATCTCAGTACATATGTCTTTTCAAACCCGCTATGAACTGGTAATCGCATGGAAAGTGGCCTCGCAGTAGGGCCATGAGACTCCTGCTTGGCCTGCATAATGTGACTTTGCAAAAAAAAAAAAAAGAAATTAGAAGTGAAGGTCTTTGTATGCTGGTTCGGAAACTTCCTTTGAGCCTTTCTGCAAATGGCTGACAAACAATGAAGGGCTTTTCACATTGATTTTGTAATGTCAACAATGAAAACACGGGGGCCAGTTGGTTGATCATACAGTGGAATACTGCGCTACTTGATAGACCGAGGACACATTCATTCGTGTGTTGTCCATCACCTGTCCCCCATCTAGCAAGTAGCGCTGTATTCCCCAGTTTGTGATGTCAACGGTTCCTTATTGCTACTGTGAAATAAGCACGGCTGCTTCATTGTGTAAAAAAAAAAATCTTAGTACATATGTCTTTTCAAACCCGCTATGAACTGGTAATCGCATGGAAAGTGGCCTCGCAGTAGGGCCATGAGACTCCTGCTTGGCCTGCATATCGTGACTTTGCAAAAAAAAAAAAAAAAAAAAAAATTAGAAGTGAAGGTCTTTGTATGCTGGTTCGGAAACTTCCTTTGAGCCTTTCTGCAATTGGCTGACAAACAATGAAGGGCTTTTCACATTGATTTTGTAATGTACAATGAAAACACGGGGGCCAGTGGTTGATCATACAGTGGAATACTGCGCTACTTGATAGACCGAGGACACTTTCATTCGTGTGTTCTCCATCACCTGTCCCCCATCTAGCAAGTAGCGCTGTATTCCCCAGTTTGTGATGTCAACGGTCCCTTATTGCTACTGTGAAATAAGCACGGCTGCTTCATTGTGTAAAAAAAAAAAAAAATCTCAGTACATATGTCTTTTCAAACCCGCTATGAACTGGTAATCGCATGGAAAGTGGCCTCGGAGTAGGGCCATGAGACTCCTGCTTGGCCTGCATAATGTGACTTTGCAAAAAAAAAAAAAAAGAAATTAGAAGTGAAGGTCTTTGTATGCTGGTTCGGAAACTTCCTTTGAGCCTTTCTGCAAATGGCTGACAAACAATGAAGGGCTTTTCACATTGATTTTGTAATGTCAACAATGAAAACACGGGGGCCAGTTGGTTGATCATACAGTGGAATACTGCGCTACTTGATAGACCGGGGACACGTTCATTCGTGTGTTGTCCTTCACCTGTCCCCCATCTAGCAAGTAGCGCTGTATTCCCCAGTTTGTGATGTCAACGGTCCCTTATTGCTACTGTGAAATAAGCACGGCTGCTTCATTGTGTAAAAAAAAAAAAAAAATCTCAGTACATATGTCTTTTCAAACCCGCTATGAACTGGTAATCGCATGGAAAGTGGCCTCGCAGTAGGGCCATGAGACTCCTGCTTGGCCTGCATAATGTGACTTTGCAAAAAAAAAAAAAAAATATTAGAAGTGAAGGTCTTTGTATGCTGGTTCGGAAACTTCCTTTGAGCCTTTCTGCAATTGGCTGACAAACAATGAAGGGCTTTTCACATTGATTTTGTAATGTCAACAATGAAAACACGGGGGCCAGTTGGTTGATCATACAGTGGAATACTGCGCTACTTTATAGACCGAGGACACATTCATTCGTGTGTTCTCCATCACCTGTCCCCCATCTAGCAAGTAGCGCTGTATTCCCCAGTTTGTGATGTCAACGGTCCCTTATTGCTACTGTGAAATAAGCACGGCTGCTTCATTGTGTAAAAAAAAAAAAAATCTCAGTACATATGTCTTTTCAAACCCGCTATGAACTGGTAATCGCATGGAAAGTGGCCTCGCAGTAGGGCCATGAGACTCCTGCTTGGCCTGCATAATGTGACTTCGCAAAAAAAAAAAAAATTAGAAGTGAAGGTCTTTGTATGCTGGTTCGGAAACTTCCTTTGAGCCTTTCTGCAATTGGCTGACAAAGAATGAAGGGCTTTTCACATTGATTTTGTAATGTCAACAATGAAAACACGGGGGCCAGTTGGTTGATCATACAGTGGAATACTGCGCTACTTGATAGACCGAGGACACATTCATTCGTGTGTTCTCCATCACCTGTCCCCCATCTAGCAAGTAGCGCTGTATTCCCCAGTTTGTGATGTCAACGGTCCCTTATTGCTACTGTGAAATAAGCACGGCTGCTTCATTGTGTAAAAAAAAAAAAAAATCTCAGTACATATGTCTTTTCAAACCCGCTATGAACTGGTAATCGCATGGAAAGTGGCCTCGCAGTAGGGCCATGAGACTCCTGCTTGGCCTGCATAATGTGACTTTGCAAAAAAAAAAAAAAAAAAAAAAATTAGAAGTGAAGGTCTTTGTATGCTGGTTCGGAAACTTCCTTTGAGCCTTTCTGCAATTGGCTGACAAACAATGAAGGGCTTTTCACATTGATTTTGTAATGTCAACAATGAAAACACGGGGGCCAGTGGTTGATCGTACAGTGGAATACTGCGCTACTTGATAGACCGAGGACACTTCCATTCGTGTGTTCTCCATCACCTGTCCCCCATCTAGCAAGTAGCGCTGTATTCCCCAGTTTGTGATGTCAACGGTCCCTTATTGCTACTGTGAAATAAGCACGGCTGCTTCATTGTGTAAAAAAAAAAAAAAAATCTCAGTACATATGTCTTTTCAAACCCGCTATGAACTGGTAATCGCATGGAAAGTGGCCTCGCAGTAGGGCCATGAGACTCCTGCTTGGCCTGCATAATGTGACTTTGCAAAAAAAAAAAAAAAGAAATTAGAAGTGAAGGTCTTTGTATGCTGGTTCGGAAACTTCCTTTGAGCCTTTCTGCAAATGGCTGACAAACAATGAAGGGCTTTTCACATTGATTTTGTAATGTCAACAATGAAAACACGGGGGCCAGTTGGTTGATCATACAGTGGAATACTGCGCTACTTGATAGACCGGGGACACGTTCATTCGTGTGTTGTCCTTCACCTGTCCCCCATCTAGCAAGTAGCGCTGTATTCCCCAGTTTGTGATGTCAACGGTCCCTTATTGCTACTGTGAAATAAGCACGGCTGCTTCATTGTGTAAAAAAAAAAAAAATCTCAGTACATATGTCTTTTCAAACCCGCTATGAACTGGTAATCGCATGGAAAGTGGCCTCGCAGTAGGGCCATGAGACTCCTGCTTGGCCTGCATAATGTGACTTTGCAAAAAAAAAAAAAAAATTAGAAGTGAAGGTCTTTGTATGCTGGTTCGGAAACTTCCTTTGAGCCTTTCTGCAATTGGCTGACAAACAATGAAGGGCTTTTCACATTGATTTTGTAATGTCAACAATGAAAACACGGGGGCCAGTTGGTTGATCATACAGTGGAATACTGCGCTACTTTATAGACCGAGGACACATTCATTCGTGTGTTCTCCATCACCTGTCCCCCATCTAGCAAGTAGCGCTGTATTCCCCAGTTTGTGATGTCAACGGTCCCTTATTGCTACTGTGAAATAAGCACGGCTGCTTCATTGTGTAAAAAAAAAAAAATCTCAGTACATAGGTCTTTTGAAACCCGCTATGAACTGGTAATCGCATGGAAAGTGGCCTCGCAGTAGGGCCATGAGACTCCTGCTTGGCCTGCATACTGTGACTTTGCAAAAAAAAAAAAAAAAAAATTAGAAGTGAAGGTCTTTGTATGCTGGTTCGGAAACTTCCTTTGAGCCTTTCTGCAATTGGCTGACAAACAATGAAGGGCTTTTCACATTGATTTTGTAATGTCAACAATGAAAACACGGGGGCCAGTTGGTTGATCATACAGTGGAATACTGCGCTACTTGATAGACCGAGGACACATTCATTCGTGTGTTCTCCATCACCTGTCCCCCATCTAGCAAGTAGCGCTGTATTCCCCAGTTTGTGATGTCAACGGTCCCTTATTGCTACTGTGAAATAAGCACGGCTGCTTCATTGTGTAAAAAAAAGAAATCTCAGTACATATGTCTTTTCAAACCCGCTATGAACTGGTAATCGCATGGAAAGTGGCCTCGCAGTAGGGCCATGAGACTCCTGCTTGGCCTGCATAATGTGACTTTGCAAAAAAAAAAAAAAAGAAACATTAGAAGTGAAGGTCTTTGTATGCTGGTTCGGAAACTTCCTTAGAGCCTTTCTGCAATTGGCTGACAAACAATGAAGGGCTTTTCACATTGATTTTGTAATGTCAACAATGAAAACACGGGGGCCAGTTGGTTGATCATACAGTGGAATACTGCGCTACTTGATAGACCGAGGACACATTCATTCGTGTGTTGTCCATCACCTGTCCCCCATCTAGCAAGTAGCGCTGTATTCCCCAGTTTGTGATGTCAACGGTCCCTTATTGCTACTGTGAAATAAGCACGGCTGCTTCATTGTGTAAAAAAAAAAAAAATCTCAGTACATATGTCTTTTCAAACCCGCTATGAACTGGTAATCGCATGGAAAGTGGCCTCGCAGTAGGGCCATGAGACTCCTGCTTGGCCTGCATAATGTGACTTTGCAAAAAAAAAAAAAAATAGAAGTGAAGGTCTTTGTATGCTGGTTCGGAAACTTCCTTTGAGCCTTTCTGCAATTGGCTGACAAACAATGAAGGGCTTTTCACATTGATTTTGTAATGTCAACAATGAAAACACGGGGGCCAGTTGGTTGATCATACAGTGGAATACTGCGCTACTTGATAGACCGAGGACACTTTCATTCGTGTGTTCTCCATCACCTGTCCCCCATCTAGCAAGTAGCGCTGTATTCCCCAGTTTGTGATGTCAACGGTCCCTTATTGCTACTGTGAAATAAGCACGGCTGCTTCATTGTGTAAAAAAAAAAAAAAAATCTCAGTACATATGTCTTTTCAAACCCGCTATGAACTGGTAATCGCATGGAAAGTGGCCTCGCAGTAGGGCCATGAGACTCCTGCTTGGCCTGCATAATGTGACTTTGCAAAAAAAAAAAAATTAGAAGTGAAGGTCTTTGTATGCTGGTTCGGAAACTTCCTTTGAGCCTTTCTGCAATTGGCTGACAAACAATGAAGGGCTTTTCACATTGATTTTGTAATGTCAACAATGAAAACACGGGGGCCAGTTGGTTGATCATACAGTGGAATACTGCGCTACTTTATAGACCGAGGACACATTCATTCGTGTGTTCTCCATCACCTGTCCCCCATCTAGCAAGTAGCGCTGTATTCCCCAGTTTGTGATGTCAACGGTCCCTTATTGCTACTGTGAAATAAGCACGGCTGCTTCATTGTGTAAAAAAAAAAAATCTCAGTACATATGTCTTTTCAAACCCGCTATGAACTGGTAATCGCATGGAAAGTGGCCTCGCAGTAGGGCCATGAGACTCCTGCTTGGCCTGCATAATGTGACTTTGCAAAAAAAAAAAAAAAGAAATTAGAAGTGAAGGTCTTTGTATGCTGGTTCGGAAACTTCCTTTGAGCCTTTCTGCAAATGGCTGACAAACAATGAAGGGCTTTTCACATTGATTTTGTAATGTCAACAATGAAAACACGGGGGCCAGTTGGTTGATCATACAGTGGAATACTGCGCTACTTGATAGACCGAGGACACATTCATTCGTGTGTTGTCCATCACCTGTCCCCCATCTAGCAAGTAGCGCTGTATTCCCCAGTTTGTGATGTCAACGGTTCCTTATTGCTACTGTGAAATAAGCACGGCTGCTTCATTGTGTAAAAAAAAAAAAAAATCTTAGTACATATGTCTTTTCAAACCCGCTATGAACTGGTAATCGCATGGAAAGTGGCCTCGCAGTAGGGCCATGAGACTCCTGCTTGGCCTGCATATCGTGACTTTGCAAAAAAAAAAAAAAAAAAAAATTAGAAGTGAAGGTTTTTGTATGCTGGTTCGGAAACTTCCTTTGAGCCTTTCTGCAATTGGCTGACAAACAATGAAGGGCTTTTCACATTGATTTTGTAATGTACAATGAAAACACGGGGGCCAGTGGTTGATCATACAGTGGAATACTGCGCTACTTGATAGACCGAGGACACTTTCATTCGTGTGTTCTCCATCACCTGTCCCCCATCTAGCAAGTAGCGCTGTATTCCCCAGTTTGTGATGTCAACGGTCCCTTATTGCTACTGTGAAATAAGCACGGCTGCTTCATTGTGTAAAAAAAAAAAAAAAATCTCAGTACATATGTCTTTTCAAACCCGCTATGAACTGGTAATCGCATGGAAAGTGGCCTCGGAGTAGGGCCATGAGACTCCTGCTTGGCCTGCATAATGTGACTTTGCAAAAAAAAAAAAAAGAAATTAGAAGTGAAGGTCTTTGTATGCTGGTTCGGAAACTTCCTTTGAGCCTTTCTGCAAATGGCTGACAAACAATGAAGGGCTTTTCACATTGATTTTGTAATGTCAACAATGAAAACACGGGGGCCAGTTGGTTGATCATACAGTGGAATACTGCGCTACTTGATAGACCGGGGACACGTTCATTCGTGTGTTGTCCTTCACCTGTCCCCCATCTAGCAAGTAGCGCTGTATTCCCCAGTTTGTGATGTCAACGGTCCCTTATTGCTACTGTGAAATAAGCACGGCTGCTTCATTGTGTAAAAAAAAAAAAAAAATCTCAGTACATATGTCTTTTCAAACCCGCTATGAACTGGTAATCGCATGGAAAGTGGCCTCGCAGTAGGGCCATGAGACTCCTGCTTGGCCTGCATAATGTGACTTTGCAAAAAAAAAAAAAATATTAGAAGTGAAGGTCTTTGTATGCTGGTTCGGAAACTTCCTTTGAGCCTTTCTGCAATTGGCTGACAAACAATGAAGGGCTTTTCACATTGATTTTGTAATGTCAACAATGAAAACACGGGGGCCAGTTGGTTGATCATACAGTGGAATACTGCGCTACTTTATAGACCGAGGACACATTCATTCGTGTGTTCTCCATCACCTGTCCCCCATCTAGCAAGTAGCGCTGTATTCCCCAGTTTGTGATGTCAACGGTCCCTTATTGCTACTGTGAAATAAGCACGGCTGCTTCATTGTGTAAAAAAAAAAAAAATCTCAGTACATATGTCTTTTCAAACCCGCTATGAACTGGTAATCGCATGGAAAGTGGCCTCGCAGTAGGGCCATGAGACTCCTGCTTGGCCTGCATAATGTGACTTCGCAAAAAAAAAAAAAAATTAGAAGTGAAGGTCTTTGTATGCTGGTTCGGAAACTTCCTTTGAGCCTTTCTGCAATTGGCTGACAAAGAATGAAGGGCTTTTCACATTGATTTTGTAATGTCAACAATGAAAACACGGGGGCCAGTTGGTTGATCATACAGTGGAATACTGCGCTACTTGATAGACCGAGGACACATTCATTCGTGTGTTCTCCATCACCTGTCCCCCATCTAGCAAGTAGCGCTGTATTCCCCAGTTTGTGATGTCAACGGTCCCTTATTGCTACTGTGAAATAAGCACGGCTGCTTCATTGTGTAAAAAAAAAAAAAATCTCAGTACATATGTCTTTTCAAACCCGCTATGAACTGGTAATCGCATGGAAAGTGGCCTCGCAGTAGGGCCATGAGACTCCTGCTTGGCCTGCATAATGTGACTTTGCAAAAAAAAAAAAAAAAAAAAAAAAAATTAGAAGTGAAGGTCTTTGTATGCTGGTTCGGAAACTTCCTTTGAGCCTTTCTGCAATTGGCTGACAAACAATGAAGGGCTTTTCACATTGATTTTGTAATGTCAACAATGAAAACACGGGGGCCAGTGGTTGATCGTACAGTGGAATACTGCGCTACTTGATAGACCGAGGACACTTCCATTCGTGTGTTCTCCATCACCTGTCCCCCATCTAGCAAGTAGCGCTGTATTCCCCAGTTTGTGATGTCAACGGTCCCTTATTGCTACTGTGAAATAAGCACGGCTGCTTCATTGTGTAAAAAAAAAAAAAAATCTCAGTACATATGTCTTTTCAAACCCGCTATGAACTGGTAATCGCATGGAAAGTGGCCTCGCAGTAGGGCCATGAGACTCCTGCTTGGCCTGCATAATGTGACTTTGCAAAAAAAAAAAAAAAAAGAAATTAGAAGTGAAGGTCTTTGTATGCTGGTTCGGAAACTTCCTTTGAGCCTTTCTGCAAATGGCTGACAAACAATGAAGGGCTTTTCACATTGATTTTGTAATGTCAACAATGAAAACACGGGGGCCAGTTGGTTGATCATACAGTGGAATACTGCGCTACTTGATAGACCGGGGACACGTTCATTCGTGTGTTGTCCTTCACCTGTCCCCCATCTAGCAAGTAGCGCTGTATTCCCCAGTTTGTGATGTCAACGGTCCCTTATTGCTACTGTGAAATAAGCACGGCTGCTTCATTGTGTAAAAAAAAAAAAATCTCAGTACATATGTCTTTTCAAACCCGCTATGAACTGGTAATCGCATGGAAAGTGGCCTCGCAGTAGGGCCATGAGACTCCTGCTTAGCCTGCATAATGTGAATTTGCAAAAAAAAATAAAAAATTAGAAGTGAAGGTCTTTGTATGCTGGTTCGGAAACTTCCTTTGAGCCTTTCTGCAATTGGCTGACAAACAATGAAGGGCTTTTCACATTGATTTTGTAATGTCAACAATGAAAACACGGGGGCCAGTTGGTTGATCATACAGTGGAATACTGCGCTACTTTATAGACCGAGGACACATTCATTCGTGTGTTCTCCATCACCTGTCCCCCATCTAGCAAGTAGCGCTGTATTCCCCAGTTTGTGATGTCAACGGTCCCTTATTGCTACTGTGAAATAAGCACGGCTGCTTCATTGTGTAAAAAAAAAAAATCTCAGTACATAGGTCTTTTGAAACCCGCTATGAACTGGTAATCGCATGGAAAGTGGCCTCGCAGTAGGGCCATGAGACTCCTGCTTGGCCTGCATACTGTGACTTTGCAAAAAAAAAAAAAAAATTAGAAGTGAAGGTCTTTGTATGCTGGTTCGGAAACTTCCTTTGAGCCTTTCTGCAATTGGCTGACAAACAATGAAGGGCTTTTCACATTGATTTTGTAATGTCAACAATGAAAACACGGGGGCCAGTTGGTTGATCATACAGTGGAATACTGCGCTACTTGATAGACCGAGGACACATTCATTCGTGTGTTCTCCATCACCTGTCCCCCATCTAGCAAGTAGCGCTGTATTCCCCAGTTTGTGATGTCAACGGTCCCTTATTGCTACTGTGAAATAAGCACGGCTGCTTCATTGTGTAAAAAAAAGAAATCTCAGTACATATGTCTTTTCAAACCCGCTATGAACTGGTAATCGCATGGAAAGTGGCCTCGCAGTAGGGCCATGAGACTCCTGCTTGGCCTGCATAATGTGACTTTGCAAAAAAAAAAAAAAAAGAAACATTAGAAGTGAAGGTCTTTGTATGCTGGTTCGGAAACTTCCTTAGAGCCTTTCTGCAATTGGCTGACAAACAATGAAGGGCTTTTCACATTGATTTTGTAATGTCAACAATGAAAACACGGGGGCCAGTTGGTTGATCATACAGTGGAATACTGCGCTACTTGATAGACCGAGGACACATTCATTCGTGTGTTGTCCATCACCTGTCCCCCATCTAGCAAGTAGCGCTGTATTCCCCAGTTTGTGATGTCAACGGTCCCTTATTGCTACTGTGAAATAAGCACGGCTGCTTCATTGTGTAAAAAAAAAAAAAATCTCAGTACATATGTCTTTTCAAACCCGCTATGAACTGGTAATCGCATGGAAAGTGGCCTCGCAGTAGGGCCATGAGACTCCTGCTTGGCCTGCATAATGTGACTTTGCAAAAAAAAAAAAAAAAATTAGAAGTGAAGGTCTTTGTATGCTGGTTCGGAAACTTCCTTTGAGCCTTTCTGCAATTGGCTGACAAACAATGAAGGGCTTTTCACATTGATTTTGTAATGTCAACAATGAAAACACGGGGGCCAGTTGGTTGATCATACAGTGGAATACTGCGCTACTTGATAGACCGAGGACACATTCATTCGTGTGTTGTCCATCACCTGTCCCCCATCTAGCAAGTAGCGCTGTATTCCCCAGTTTGTGATGTCAACGGTCCCTTATTGCTACTGTGAAATAAGCACGGCTGCTTCATTGTGTAAAAAAAAAAAATCTCAGTACATATGTCTTTTCAAACCCGCTATGAACTGGTAATCGCATGGAAAGTGGCCTCGCAGTAGGGCCATGAGACTCCTGCTTGGCCTGCATAATGTGACTTTGCAAAAAAAAAAAAAAAAAAGAAATTATAAGTGAAGGTCTTTGTATGCTGGTTCGGAAACTTCCTTTGAGCCTTTCTGCAATTGGCTGACAAACAATGAAGGGCTTTTCACATTGATTTTGTAATGTCAACAATGAAAACACGGGGGCCAGTTGGTTGATCATACAGTGGAATACTGCGCTACTTGATAGACCGAGGACACATTCATTCGTGTGTTGTCCATCACCTGTCCCCCATCTAGCAAGTAGCGCTGTATTCCCCAGTTTGTGATGTCAACGGTCCCTTATTGCTACTGTGAAATAAGCACGGCTGCTTCATTGTGTAAAAAAAAAAAAATCTCAGTACATATGTCTTTTCAAACCCGCTATGAACTGGTAATCGCATGGAAAGTGGCCTCGCAGTAGGGCCATGAGACTCCTGCTTGGCCTGCATAATGTGACTTTGCAAAAAAAAAAAAAAATAGAAGTGAAGGTCTTTGTATGCTGGTTCGGAAACTTCCTTTGAGCCTTTCTGCAATTGGCTGACAAACAATGAAGGGCTTTTCACATTGATTTTGTAATGTCAACAATGAAAACACGGGGGCCAGTGGTTGATCATACAGTGGAATACTGCGCTACTTGATAGACCGAGGACACTTTCATTCGTGTGTTCTCCATCACCTGTCCCCCATCTAGCAAGTAGCGCTGTATTCCCCAGTTTGTGATGTCAACGGTCCCTTATTGCTACTGTGAAATAAGCACGGCTGCTTCATTGTGTAAAAAAAAAAAAAATCTCAGTACATATGTCTTTTCAAACCCGCTATGAACTGGTAATCGCATGGAAAGTGGCCTCGCAGTAGGGCCATGAGACTCCTGCTTGGCCTGCATAATGTGACTTTGCAAAAAAAAAAAAAAAGAAATTAGAAGTGAAGGTCTTTGTATGCTGGTTCGGAAACTTCCTTTGAGCCTTTCTGCAAATGGCTGACAAACAATGAAGGGCTTTTCACATTGATTTTGTAATGTCAACAATGAAAACACGGGGGCCAGTTGGTTGATCATACAGTGGAATACTGCGCTACTTGATAGACCGGGGACACGTTCATTCGTGTGTTGTCCTTCACCTGTCCCCCATCTAGCAAGTAGCGCTGTATTCCCCAGTTTGTGATGTCAACGGTCCCTTATTGCTACTGTGAAATAAGCACGGCTGCTTCATTGTGTAAAAAAAAAAAAAATCTCAGTACATATGTCTTTTCAAACCCGCTATGAACTGGTAATCGCATGGAAAGTGGCCTCGCAGTAGGGCCATGAGACTCCTGCTTGGCCTGCATAATGTGACTTTGCAAAAAAAAAAAAAAAAAAAAAAAAATTAGAAGTGAAGGTCTTTGTATGCTGGTTCGGAAACTTCCTTTGAGCCTTTCTGCAATTGGCTGACAAACAATGAAGGGCTTTTCACATTGATTTTGTAATGTCAACAATGAAAACACGGGGGCCAGTTGGTTGATCATACAGTGGAATACTGCGCTACTTGATAGACCGAGGACACATTCATTCGTGTGTTGTCCATCACCTGTCCCCCATCTAGCAAGTAGCGCTGTATTCCCCAGTTTGTGATGTCAACGGTCCCTTATTGCTACTGTGAAATAAGCACGGCTGCTTCATTGTGTAAAAAAAAAAAAAAATCTCAGTACATATGTCTTTTCAAACCCGCTATGAACTGGTAATCGCATGGAAAGTGGCCTCGCAGTAGGGCCATGAGACTCCTGCTTGGCCTGCATAATGTGACTTTGCAAAAAAAAAAAAAAAGAAATTATAACTGAAGGTCTTTGTATGCTGGTTCGGAAACTTCCTTTGAGCCTTTCTGCAATTGGCTGACAAACAATGAAGGGCTTTTCACATTGATTTTGTAATGTCAACAATGAAAACACGGGGGCCAGTTGGTTGATCATACAGTGGAATACTGCGCTACTTTATAGACCGAGGACACATTCATTCGTGTGTTCTCCATAACCTGTCCCCCATCTAGCAAGTAGCGCTGTATTCCCCAGTTTGTGATGTCAACGGTCCCTTATTGCTACTGTGAAATAAGCACGGCTGCTTCATTGTGTAAAAAAAAAAAAATCTCAGTACATATGTCTTTTCAAACCCGCTATGAACTGGTAATCGCATGGAAAGTGGCCTCGCAGTAGGGCCATGAGACTCCTGCTTGGCCTGCATAATGTGACTTTGCAAAAAAAAAAAAAAAATTAGAAGTGAAGGTCTTTGTATGCTGGTTCGGAAACTTCCTTTGAGCCTTTCTGCAATTGGCTGACAAACAATGAAGGGCTTTTCACATTGATTTTGTAATGTCAACAATGAAAACACGGGGGCCAGTTGGTTGATCATACAGTGGAATACTGCGCTACTTGATAGACCGAGGACACATTCATTCGTGTGTTCTCCATCACCTGTCCCCCATCTAGCAAGTAGCGCTGTATTCCCCAGTTTGTGATGTCAACGGTCCCTTATTGCTACTGTGAAATAAGCACGGCTGCTTCATTGTGTAAAAAAAAAAAAAATCTCAGTACATATGTCTTTTCAAACCCGCTATGAACTGGTAATCGCATGGAAAGTGGCCTCGCAGTAGGGCCATGAGACTCCTGCTTGGCCTGCATAATGTGACTTTGCAAAAAAAAAAAAAAAAAAAGAAACATTAGAAGTGAAGGTCTTTGTATGCTGGTTCGGAAACTTCCTTAGAGCCTTTCTGCAATTGGCTGACAAACAATGAAGGGCTTTTCACATTGATTTTGTAATGTCAACAATGAAAACACGGGGGCCAGTTGGTTGATCATACAGTGGAATACTGCGCTACTTGATAGACCGAGGACACATTCATTCGTGTGTTGTCCATCACCTGTCCCCCATCTAGCAAGTAGCGCTGTATTCCCCAGTTTGTGATGTCAACGGTCCCTTATTGCTACTGTGAAATAAGCACGGCTGCTTCATTGTGTAAAAAAAAAAAAAATCTCAGTACATATGTCTTTTCAAACCCGCTATGAACTGGTAATCGCATGGAAAGTGGCCTCGCAGTAGGGCCATGAGAGTCCTGCTTGGCCTGCATAATGTGACTTTGCAAAAAAAAAAAAAAAAAATTAGAAGTGAAGGTCTTTGTATGCTGGTTCGGAAACTTCCTTTGAGCCTTTCTGCAATTGGCTGACAAACAATGAAGGGCTTTTCACATTGATTTTGTAATGTCAACAATGAAAACACGGGGGCCAGTTGGTTGATCATACAGTGGAATACTGCGCTACTTGATAGACCGAGGACACATTCATTCGTGTGTTGTCCATCACCTGTCCCCCATCTAGCAAGTAGCGCTGTATTCCCCAGTTTGTGATTTCAACGGTCCCTTATTGCTACTGTGAAATAAGCACGGCTGCTTCATTGTGTAAAAAAAAAAATCTCAGTACATATGTCTTTTCAAACCCGCTATGAACTGGTAATCGCATGGAAAGTGGCCTCGCAGTAGGGCCATGAGACTCCTGCTTGGCCTGCATAATGTGACTTTGCAAAAAAAAAAAAAGAAAAAGAAATTATAAGTGAAGGTCTTTGTATGCTGGTTCGGAAACTTCCTTTGAGCCTTTCTGCAATTGGCTGACAAACAATGAAGGGCTTTTCACATTGATTTTGTAATGTCAACAATGAAAACGCGGGGGCCAGTGGTTGATCATACAGTGGAATACTGCGCTACTTGATAGACCGAGGACACTTTCATTCGTGTGTTCTCCATCACCTGTCCCCCATCTAGCAAGTAGCGCTGTATTCCCCAGTTTGTGATGTCAACGGTCCCTTATTGCTACTGTGAAATAAGCACGGCTGCTTCATTGTGTAAAAAAAAAAAAAAATCTCAGTACATATGTCTTTTCAAACCCGCTATGAACTGGTAATCGCATGGAAAGTGGCCTCGCAGTAGGGCCATGAGACTCCTGCTTGGCCTGCATAATGTGACTTTGCAAAAAAAAAAAAAAAAGAAATTAGAAGTGAAGGTCTTTGTATGCTGGTTCGGAAACTTCCTTTGAGCCTTTCTGCAAATGGCTGACAAACAATGAAGGGCTTTTCACATTGATTTTGTAATGTCAACAATGAAAACACGGGGGCCAGTTGGTTGATCATACAGTGGAATACTGCGCTACTTGATAGACCGGGGACACGTTCATTCGTGTGTTGTCCTTCACCTGTCCCCCATCTAGCAAGTAGCGCTGTATTCCCCAGTTTGTGATGTCAACGGTCCCTTATTGCTACTGTGAAATAAGCACGGCTGCTTCATTGTGTAAAAAAAAAAAAAAAATCTCAGTACATATGTCTTTTCAAACCCGCTATGAACTGGTAATCGCATGGAAAGTGGCCTCGCAGTAGGGCCATGAGACTCCTGCTTGGCCTGCATAATGTGACTTTGCAAAAAAAAAAAAAAAAAAAATTAGAAGTGAAGGTCTTTGTATGCTGGTTCGGAAACTTCCTTTGAGCCTTTCTGCAATTGGCTGACAAACAATGAAGGGCTTTTCACATTGATTTTGTAATGTCAACAATGAAAACACGGGGGCCAGTTGGTTGATCATACAGTGGAATACTGCGCTACTTGATAGACCGAGGACACATTCATTCGTGTGTTGTCCATCACCTGTCCCCCATCTAGCAAGTAGCGCTGTATTCCCCAGTTTGTGATGTCAACGGTCCCTTATTGCTACTGTGAAATAAGCACGGCTGCTTCATTGTGTAAAAAAAAAAAAAATCTCAGTACATATGTCTTTTCAAACCCGCTATGAACTGGTAATCGCATGGAAAGTGGCCTCGCAGTAGGGCCATGAGACTCCTGCTTGGCCTGCATAATGTGACTTTGCAAAAAAAAAAAAAAAAAGAAATTATAAGTGAAGGTCTTTGTATGCTGGTTCGGAAACTTCCTTTGAGCCTTTCTGCAATTGGCTGACAAACAATGAAGGGCTTTTCACATTGATTTTGTAATGTCAACAATGAAAACACGGGGGCCAGTTGGTTGATCATACAGTGGAATACTGCGCTACTTTATAGACCGAGGACACATTCATTCGTGTGTTCTCCATCACCTGTCCCCCATCTAGCAAGTAGCGCTGTATTCCCCAGTTTGTGATGTCAACGGTCCCTTATTGCTACTGTGAAATAAGCACGGCTGCTTCATTGTGTAAAAAAAAAAAAAATCTCAGTACATATGTCTTTTCAAACCCGCTATGAACTGGTAATCGCATGGAAAGTGGCCTCGCAGTAGGGCCATGAGACTCCTGCTTGGCCTGCATAATGTGACTTTGCAAAAAAAAAAAAAAATTAGAAGTGAAGGTCTTTGTATGCTGGTTCGGAAACTTCCTTTGAGCCTTTCTGCAATTGGCTGACAAACAATGAAGGGCTTTTCACATTGATTTTGTAATGTCAACAATGAAAACACGGGGGCCAGTTGGTTGATCATACAGTGGAATACTGCGCTACTTGATAGACCGAGGACACATTCATTCGTGTGTTCTCCATCACCTGTCCCCCATCTAGCAAGTAGCGCTGTATTCCCCAGTTTGTGATGTCAACGGTCCCTTATTGCTACTGTGAAATAAGCACGGCTGCTTCATTGTGTAAAAAAAAAAAATCTCAGTACATATGTCTTTTCAAACCCGCTATGAACTGGTAATCGCATGGAAAGTGGCCTCGCAGTAGGGCCATGAGACTCCTGCTTGGCCTGCATAATGTGACTTTGCAAAAAAAAAAAAAAAAAAAAAGAAACATTAGAAGTGAAGGTCTTTGTATGCTGGTTCGGAAACTTCCTTAGAGCCTTTCTGCAATTGGCTGACAAACAATGAAGGGCTTTTCACATTGATTTTGTAATGGCAACAATGAAAACACGGGGGCCAGTTGGTTGATCATACAGTGGAATACTGCGCTACTTGATAGACCGAGGACACATTCATTCGTGTGTTGTCCATCACCTGTCCCCCATCTAGCAAGTAGCGCTGTATTCCCCAGTTTGTGATGTCAACGGTCCCTTATTGCTACTGTGAAATAAGCACGGCTGCTTCATTGTGTAAAAAAAAAAAAAATCTCAGTACATATGTCTTTTCAAACCCGCTATGAACTGGTAATCGCATGGAAAGTGGCCTCGCAGTAGGGCCATGAGACTCCTGCTTGGCCTGCATAATGTGACTTTGCAAAAAAAAAAAAAAAAAAAATAGAAGTGAAGGTCTTTGTATGCTGGTTCGGAAACTTCCTTTGAGCCTTTCTGCAATTGGCTGACAAACAATGAAGGGCTTTTCACATTGATTTTGTAATGTCAACAATGAAAACACGGGGGCCAGTTGGTTGATCATACAGTGGAATACTGCGCTACTTGATAGACCGAGGACACATTCATTCGTGTGTTGTCCATCACCTGTCCCCCATCTAGCAAGTAGCGCTGTATTCCCCAGTTTGTGATGTCAACGGTCCCTTATTGCTACTGTGAAATAAGCACGGCTGCTTCATTGTGTAAAAAAAAAAAATCTCAGTACATATGTCTTTTCAAACCCGCTATGAACTGGTAATCGCATGGAAAGTGGCCTCGCAGTAGGGCCATGAGACTCCTGCTTGGCCTGCATAATGTGACTTTGCAAAAAAAAAAAAAAAAGAAATTATAAGTGAAGGTCTTTGTATGCTGGTTCGGAAACTTCCTTTGAGCCTTTCTGCAATTGGCTGACAAACAATGAAGGGCTTTTCACATTGATTTTGTAATGTCAACAATGAAAACACGGGGGCCAGTTGGTTGATCATACAGTGGAATACTGCGCTACTTGATAGACTGAGGACACATTCATTCGTGTGTTGTCCATCACCTGTCCCCCATCTAGCAAGTAGCGCTGTATTCCCCAGTTTGTGATGTCAACGGTCCCTTATTGCTACTGTGAAATAAGCACGGCTGCTTCATTGTGTAAAAAAAAAAAAATCTCAGTACATATGTCTTTTCAAACCCGCTATGAACTGGTAATCGCATGGAAAGTGGCCTCGCAGTAGGGCCATGAGACTCCTGCTTGGCCTGCATAATGTGACTTTGCAAAAAAAAAAAAAAAATAGAAGTGAAGGTCTTTGTATGCTGGTTCGGAAACTTCCTTTGAGCCTTTCTGCAATTGGCTGACAAACAATGAAGGGCTTTTCACATTGATTTTGTAATGTCAACAATGAAAACACGGGGGCCAGTGGTTGATCATACAGTGGAATACTGCGCTACTTGATAGACCGAGGACACTTTCATTCGTGTGTTCTCCATCACCTGTCCCCCATCTAGCAAGTAGCGCTGTATTCCCCAGTTTGTGATGTCAACGGTCCCTTATTGCTACTGTGAAATAAGCACGGCTGCTTCATTGTGTAAAAAAAAAAAAAATCTCAGTACATATGTCTTTTCAAACCCGCTATGAACTGGTAATCGCATGGAAAGTGGCCTCGCAGTAGGGCCATGAGACTCCTGCTTGGCCTGCATAATGTGACTTTGCAAAAAAAAAAAAAAAGAAATTAGAAGTGAAGGTCTTTGTATGCTGGTTCGGAAACTTCCTTTGAGCCTTTCTGCAAATGGCTGACAAACAATGAAGGGCTTTTCACATTGATTTTGTAATGTCAACAATGAAAACACGGGGGCCAGTTGGTTGATCATACAGTGGAATACTGCGCTACTTGATAGACCGGGGACACGTTCATTCGTGTGTTGTCCTTCACCTGTCCCCCATCTAGCAAGTAGCGCTGTATTCCCCAGTTTGTGATGTCAACGGTCCCTTATTGCTACTGTGAAATAAGCACGGCTGCTTCATTGTGTAAAAAAAAAAAAAAAATCTCAGTACATATGTCTTTTCAAACCCGCTATGAACTGGTAATCGCATGGAAAGTGGCCTCGCAGTAGGGCCATGAGACTCCTGCTTGGCCTGCATAATGTGACTTTGCAAAAAAAAAAAAAAAAAAATTAGAAGTGAAGGTCTTTGTATGCTGGTTCGGAAACTTCCTTTGAGCCTTTCTGCAATTGGCTGACAAACAATGAAGGGCTTTTCACATTGATTTTGTAATGTCAACAATGAAAACACGGGGGCCAGTTGGTTGATCATACAGTGGAATACTGCGCTACTTGATAGACCGAGGACACATTCATTCCTGTGTTGTCCATCACCTGTCCCCCATCTAGCAAGTAGCGCTGTATTCCCCAGTTTGTGATGTCAACGGTCCCTTATTGCTACTGTGAAATAAGCACGGCTGCTTCATTGTGTAAAAAAAAAAAAATCTCAGTACATATGTCTTTTCAAACCCGCTATGAACTGGTAATCGCATGGAAAGTGGCCTCGCAGTAGGGCCATGAGACTCCTGCTTGGCCTGCATAATGTGACTTTGCAAAAAAAAAAAAAAAAATTAGAAGTGAAGGTCTTTGTATGCTGGTTCGGAAACTTCCTTTGAGCCTTTCTGCAATTGGCTGACAAACAATGAAGGGCTTTTCACATTGATTTTGTAATGTCAACAATGAAAACACGGGGGCCAGTTGGTTGATCATACAGTGGAATACTGCGCTACTTGATAGACCGAGGACACATTCATTCGTGTGTTGTCCATCACCTGTCCCCCATCTAGCAAGTAGCGCTGTATTCCCCAGTTTGTGATGTCAACGGTCCCTTATTGCTACTGTGAAATAAGCACGGCTGCTTCATTGTGTAAAAAAAAAAAAATCTCAGTACATATGTCTTTTCAAACCCGCTATGAACTGGTAATCGCATGGAAAGTGGCCTCGCAGTAGGGCCATGAGACTCCTGCTTGGCCTGCATAATGTGACTTTGCAAAAAAAAAAAAAAAAGAAAAATTAGAAGTGAAGGGTTTTGTATGCTGGTTCGGAAACTTCCTTAGAGCCTTTCTGCAATTGGCTGACAAACAATGAAGGGCTTTTCACATTGATTTTGTAATGTCAACAATGAAAACACGGGGGCCAGTTGGTTGATCATACAGTGGAATACTGCGCTACTTGATAGACCGAGGACACATTCATTCGTGTGTTGTCCATCACCTGTCCCCCATCTAGCAAGTAGCGCTGTATTCCCCAGTTTGTGATGTCAACGGTCCCTTATTGCTACTGTGAAATAAGCACGGCTGCTTCATTGTGTAAAAAAAAAAAAAAAATCTCAGTACATATGTCTTTTCAAACCCGCTATGAACTGGTAATCGCATGGAAAGTGGCCTCGCAGTAGGGCCATGAGACTCCTGCTTGGCCTGCATAATGTGACTTTGCAAAAAAAAAAAAAAATATTAGAAGTGAAGGTCTTTGTATGCTGGTTCGGAAACTTCCTTTGAGCCTTTCTGCAATTGGCTGACAAACAATGAAGGGCTTTTCACATTGATTTTGTAATGTCAACAATGAAAACACGGGGGCCAGTTGGTTGATCATACAGTGGAATACTGCGCTACTTGATAGACCGAGGACACATTCATTCGTGTGTTGTCCATCACCTGTCCCCCATCTAGCAAGTAGCGCTGTATTCCCCAGTTTGTGATGTCAACGGTCCCTTATTGCTACTGTGAAATAAGCACGGCTGCTTCATTGTGTAAAAAAAAAAATCTCAGTACATATGTCTTTTCAAACCCGCTATGAACTGGTAATCGCATGGAAAGTGGCCTCGCAGTAGGGCCATGAGACTCCTGCTTGGCCTGCATAATGTGACTTTGCAAAAAAAAAAAAAAGAAATTATAAGTGAAGGTCTTTGTATGCTGGTTCGGAAACTTCCTTTGAGCCTTTCTGCAATTGGCTGACAAACAATGAAGGGCTTTTCACATTGATTTTGTAATGTCAACAATGAAAACACGGGGGCCAGTTGGTTGATCATATAGTGGAATACTGCGCTACTTGATAGACCGAGGACACATTCATTCGTGTGTTGTCCATCACCTGTCCCCCATCTAGCAAGTAGCGCTGTATTCCCCAGTTTGTGATGTCAACGGTCCCTTATTGCTACTGTGAAATAAGCACGGCTGCTTCATTGTGTAAAAAAAAAGAAATCTCAGTACATATGTCTTTTCAAACCCGCTATGAACTGGTAATCGCATGGAAAGTGGCCTCGCAGTAGGGCCATGAGACTCCTGCTTGGCCTGCATAATGTGACTTTGCAAAAAAAAAAAAAAAATAGAAGTGAAGGTCTTTGTATGCTGGTTCGGAAACTTCCTTTGAGCCTTTCTGCAATTGGCTGACAAACAATGAAGGGCTTTTCACATTGATTTTGTAATGTCAACAATGAAAACACGGGGGCCAGTGGTTGATCATACAGTGGAATACTGCGCTACTTGATAGACCGAGGACACTTTCATTCGTGTGTTCTCCATCACCTGTCCCCCATCTAGCAAGTAGCGCTGTATTCCCCAGTTTGTGATGTCAACGGTCCCTTATTGCTACTGTGAAATAAGCACGGCTGCTTCATTGTGTAAAAAAAAAAAAAATCTCAGTACATATGTCTTTTCAAACCCGCTATGAACTGGTAATCGCATGGAAAGTGGCCTCGCAGTAGGGCCATGAGACTCCTGCTTGGCCTGCATAATGTGACTTTGCAAAAAAAAAAAAAAGAAATTAGAAGTGAAGGTCTTTGTATGCTGGTTCGGAAACTTCCTTTGAGCCTTTCTGCAAATGGCTGACAAACAATGAAGGGCTTTTCACATTGATTTTGTAATGTCAACAATGAAAACACGGGGGCCAGTTGGTTGATCATACAGTGGAATACTGCGCTACTTGATAGACCGGGGACACGTTCATTCGTGTGTTGTCCTTCACCTGTCCCCCATCTAGCAAGTAGCGCTGTATTCCCCAGTTTGTGATGTCAACGGTCCCTTATTGCTACTGTGAAATAAGCACGGCTGCTTCATTGTGTAAAAAAAAAAAAAAATCTCAGTACATATGTCTTTTCAAACCCGCTATGAACTGGTAATCGCATGGAAAGTGGCCTCGCAGTAGGGCCATGAGACTCCTGCTTGGCCTGCATAATGTGACTTTGCAAAAAAAAAAAAAAGAAATTAGAAGTGAAGGTTTTTGTATGCTGGTTCGGAAACTTCCTTTGAGCCTTTCTGCAAATGGCTGACAAACAATGAAGGGCTTTTCACATTGATTTTGTAATGTCAACAATGAAAACACGGGGGCCAGTTGGTTGATCATACAGTGGAATACTGCGCTACTTGATAGACCGGGGACACGTTCATTCGTGTGTTGTCCTTCACCTGTCCCCCATCTAGCAAGTAGCGCTGTATTCCCCAGTTTGTGATGTCAACGATCCCTTATTGCTACTGTGAAATAAGCACGGCTGCTTCATTGTGTAAAAAAAAAAAAAAAATCTCAGTACATATGTCTTTTCAAACCCGCTATGAACTGGTAATCGCATGGAAAGTGGCCTCGCAGTAGGGCCATGAGACTCCTGCTTGGCCTGCATAATGTGACTTTGCAAAAAAAAAAAAAAAAAATTAGAAGTGAAGGTCTTTGTATGCTGGTTCGGAAACTTCCTTTGAGCCTTTCTGCAATTGGCTGACAAACAATGAAGGGCTTTTCACATTGATTTTGTAATGTCAACAATGAAAACACGGGGGCCAGTTGGTTGATCATACAGTGGAATACTGCGCTACTTTATAGACCGAGGACACATTCATTCGTGTGTTCTCCATCACCTGTCCCCCATCTAGCAAGTAGCGCTGTATTCCCCAGTTTGTGATGTCAACGGTCCCTTATTGCTACTGTGAAATAAGCACGGCTGCTTCATTGTGTAAAAAAAAAAAAATCTCAGTACATATGTCTTTTCAAACCCGCTATGAACTGGTAATCGCATGGAAAGTGGCCTCGCAGTAGGGCCATGAGACTCCTGCTTGGCCTGCATAATGTGACTTTGCAAAAAAAAAAAAAAAGAAATTAGAAGTGAAGGTCTTTGTATGCTGGTTCGGAAACTTCCTTTGAGCCTTTCTGCAAATGGCTGACAAACAATGAAGGGCTTTTCACATTGATTTTGTAATGTCAACAATGAAAACACGGGGGCCAGTTGGTTGATCATACAGTGGAATACTGCGCTACTTGATAGACCGAGGACACATTCATTCGTGTGTTGTCCATCACCTGTCCCCCATCTAGCAAGTAGCGCTGTATTCCCCAGTTTGTGATGTCAACGGTTCCTTATTGCTACTGTGAAATAAGCACGGCTGCTTCATTGTGTAAAAAAAAAAAATCTTAGTACATATGTCTTTTCAAACCCGCTATGAACTGGTAATCGCATGGAAAGTGGCCTCGCAGTAGGGCCATGAGACTCCTGCTTGGCCTGCATAATGTGACTTTGCAAAAAAAAAAAAAAAAAAATTAGAAGTGAAGGTCTTTGTATGCTGGTTCGGAAACTTCCTTTGAGCCTTTCTGCAATTGGCTGACAAACAATGAAGGGCTTTTCACATTGATTTTGTAATGTCAACAATGAAAACACGGGGGCCAGTGGTTGATCATACAGTGGAATACTGCGCTGCTTGATAGACCGAGGACACTTTCATTCGTGTGTTCTCCATCACCTGTCCCCCATCTAGCAAGTAGCGCTGTATTCCCCAGTTTGTGATGTCAACGGTCCCTTATTGCTACTGTGAAATAAGCACGGCTGCTTCATTGTGTAAAAAAAAAAAAAAATCTCAGTACATATGTCTTTTCAAACCCGCTATGAACTGGTAATCGCATGGAAAGTGACCTCGCAGTAGGGCCATGAGACTCCTGCTTGGCCTGCATAATGTGACTTTGCAAAAAAAAAAAAAAAAAGAAATTAGAAGTGAAGGTCTTTGTATGCTGGTTCGGAAACTTCCTTTGAGCCTTTCTGCAAATGGCTGACAAACAATGAAGGGCTTTTCACATTGATTTTGTAATGTCAACAATGAAAACACGGGGGCCAGTTGGTTGATCATACAGTGGAATACTGCGCTACTTGATAGACCGGGGACACGTTCATTCGTGTGTTTTCCTTCACCTGTCCCCCATCTAGCAAGTAGCGCTGTATTCCCCAGTTTGTGATGTCAACGGTCCCTTATTGCTACTGTGAAATAAGCACGGCTGCTTCATTGTGTAAAAAAAAAAAAAATCTCAGTACATATGTCTTTTCAAACCCGCTATGAACTGGTAATCGCATGGAAAGTGGCCTCGCAGTAGGGCCATGAGACTCCTGCTTGGCCTGCATAATGTGACTTTGCAAAAAAAAAAAAAAAAAAATTAGAAGTGAAGGTCTTTGTATGCTGGTTCGGAAACTTCCTTTGAGCCTTTCTGCAATTGGCTGACAAACAATGAAGGGCTTTTCACATTGATTTTGTAATGTCAACAATGAAAACACGGGGGCCAGTGGTTGATCATACAGTGGAATACTGCGCTACTTGATAGACCGAGGACACTTTCATTCGTGTGTTCTCCATCACCTGTCCCCCATCTAGCAAGTAGCGCTGTATTCCCCAGTTTGTGATGTCAACGGTCCCTTATTGCTACTGTGAAATAAGCACGGCTGCTTCATTGTGTAAAAAAAAAAAAAATCTCAGTACATATGTCTTTTCAAACCCGCTATGAACTGGTAATCGCATGGAAAGTGGCCTCGCAGTAGGGCCATGAGACTCCTGCTTGGCCTGCATAATGTGACTTTGCAAAAAAAAAAAAAAAAAGAAATTAGAAGTGAAGGTCTTTGTATGCTGGTTCGGAAACTTCCTTTGAGCCTTTCTGCAAATGGCTGACAAACAATGAAGGGCTTTTCACATTGATTTTGTAATGTCAACAATGAAAACACGGGGGCCAGTTGGTTGATCATACAGTGGAATACTGCGCTACTTGATAGACCGGGGACACGTTCATTCGTGTGTTGTCCTTCACCTGTCCCCCATCTAGCAAGTAGCGCTGTATTCCCCAGTTTGTGATGTCAACGATCCCTTATTGCTACTGTGAAATAAGCACGGCTGCTTCATTGTGTAAAAAAAAAAAATCTCAGTACATATGTCTTTTCAAACCCGCTATGAACTGGTAATCGCATGGAAAGTGGCCTCGCAGTAGGGCCATGAGACTCCTGCTTGGCCTGCATAATGTGACTTTGCAAAAAAAAAAAAAAAAAATTAGAAGTGAAGGTCTTTGTATGCTGGTTCGGAAACTTCCTTTGAGCCTTTCTGCAATTGGCTGACAAACAATGAAGGGCTTTTCACATTGATTTTGTAATGTCAACAATGAAAACACGGGGGCCAGTTGGTTGATCATACAGTGGAATACTGCGCTACTTTATAGACCGAGGACACATTCATTCGTGTGTTCTCCATCACCTGTCCCCCATCTAGCAAGTAGCGCTGTATTCCCCAGTTTGTGATGTCAACGGTCCCTTATTGCTACTGTGAAATAAGCACGGCTGCTTCATTGTGTAAAAAAAAAAAAATCTCAGTACATATGTCTTTTCAAACCCGCTATGAACTGGTAATCGCATGGAAAGTGGCCTCGCAGTAAGGCCATGAGACTCCTGCTTGGCCTGCATAATGTGACTTTGCAAAAAAAAAAAAAAAAAAGAAATTAGAAGTGAAGGTCTTTGTATGCTGGTTCGGAAACTTCCTTTGAGCCTTTCTGCAAATGGCTGACAAACAATGAAGGGCTTTTCACATTGATTTTGTAATGTCAACAATGAAAACACGGGGGCCAGTTGGTTGATCATACAGTGGAATACTGCGCTACTTGATAGACCGAGGACACATTCATTCGTGTGTTGTCCATCACCTGTCCCCCATCTAGCAAGTAGCGCTGTATTCCCCAGTTTGTGATGTCAACGGTTCCTTATTGCTACTGTGAAATAAGCACGGCTGCTTCATTGTGTAAAAAAAAAAAATCTTAGTACATATGTCTTTTCAAACCCGCTATGAACTGGTAATCGCATGGAAAGTGGCCTCGCAGTAGGGCCATGAGACTCCTGCTTGGCCTGCATAATGTGACTTTGCAAAAAAAAAAAAAAAAAATTAGAAGTGAAGGTCTTTGTATGCTGGTTCGGAAACTTCCTTTGAGCCTTTCTGCAATTGGCTGACAAACAATGAAGGGCTTTTCACATTGATTTTGTAATGTCAACAATGAAAACACGGGGGCCAGTGGTTGATCATACAGTGGAATACTGCGCTACTTGATAGACCGAGGACACTTTCATTCGTGTGTTCTCCATCACCTGTCCCCCATCTAGCAAGTAGCGCTGTATTCCCCAGTTTGTGATGTCAACGGTCCCTTATTGCTACTGTGAAATAAGCACGGCTGCTTCATTGTGTAAAAAAAAAAAAATCTCAGTACATATGTCTTTTCAAACCCGCTATGAACTGGTAATCGCATGGAAAGTGGCCTCGCAGTAGGGCCATGAGACTCCTGCTTGGCCTGCATAATGTGACTTTGCAAAAAAAAAAAAAAAGAAATTAGAAGTGAAGGTCTTTGTATGCTGGTTCGGAAACTTCCTTTGAGCCTTTCTGCAAATGGCTGACAAACAATGAAGGGCTTTTCACATTGATTTTGTAATGTCAACAATGAAAACACGGGGGCCAGTTGGTTGATCATACAGTGGAATACTGCGCTACTTGATAGACCGGGGACACGTTCATTCGTGTGTTGTCCTTCACCTGTCCCCCATCTAGCAAGTAGCGCTGTATTCCCCAGTTTGTGATGTCAACGGTCCCTTATTGCTACTGTGAAATAAGCACGGCTGCTTCATTGTGTAAAAAAAAAAAACTCTCAGTACATATGTCTTTTCAAACCCGCTATGAACTGGTAATCGCATGGAAAGTGGCCTCGCAGTAGGGCCATGAGACTCCTGCTTGGCCTGCATAATGTGACTTTGCAAAAAAAAAAAAAAAAAATTAGAAGTGAAGGTCTTTGTATGCTGGTTCGGAAACTTCCTTTGAGCCTTTCTGCAATTGGCTGACAAACAATGAAGGGCTTTTCACATTGATTTTGTAATGTCAACAATGAAAACACGGGGGCCAGTTGGTTGATCATACAGTGGAATACTGCGCTACTTTATAGACCGAGGACACATTCATTCGTGTGTTCTCCATCACCTGTCCCCCATCTAGCAAGTAGCGCTGTATTCCCCAGTTTGTGATGTCAACGGTCCCTTATTGCTACTGTGAAATAAGCACGGCTGCTTCATTGTGTAAAAAAAAAAAAATCTCAGTACATATGTCTTTTCAAACCCGCTATGAACTGGTAATCGCATGGAAAGTGGCCTCGCAGTAGGGCCATGAGACTCCTGCTTGGCCTGCATAATGTGACTTTGCAAAAAAAAAAAAAAAGAAATTAGAAGTGAAGGTCTTTGTATGCTGGTTCGGAAACTTCCTTTGAGCCTTTCTGCAAATGGCTGACAAACAATGAAGGGCTTTTCACATTGATTTTGTAATGTCAACAATGAAAACACGGGGGCCAGTTGGTTGATCATACAGTGGAATACTGCGCTACTTGATAGACCGGGGACACGTTCATTCGTGTGTTGTCCTTCACCTGTCCCCCATCTAGCAAGTAGCGCTGTATTCCCCAGTTTGTGATGTCAACGATCCCTTATTGCTACTGTGAAATAAGCACGGCTGCTTCATTGTGTAAAAAAAAAAAAAATCTCAGTACATATGTCTTTTCAAACCCGCTATGAACTGGTAATCGCATGGAAAGTGGCCTCGCAGTAGGGCCATGAGACTCCTGCTTGGCCTGCATAATGTGACTTTGCAAAAAAAAAAAAAAAAAAATTAGAAGTGAAGGTCTTTGTATGCTGGTTCGGAAACTTCCTTTGAGCCTTTCTGCAATTGGCTGACAAACAATGAAGGGCTTTTCACATTGATTTTGTAATGTCAACAATGAAAACACGGGGGCCAGTTATTGATCATACAGTGGAATACTGCGCTACTTGATAGACCGAGGACACATTCATTCGTGTGTTCTCCATCACCTGTCCCCCATCTAGCAAGTAGCGCTGTATTCCCCAGTTTGTGATGTCAACGGTCCCTTATTGCTACTGTGAAATAAGCACGGCTGCTTCATTGTGTAAAAAAAAAAAAATCTCAGTACATATGTCTTTTCAAACCCGCTATGAACTGGTAATCGCATGGAAAGTGGCCTCGCAGTAGGGCCATGAGACTCCTGCTTGGCCTGCATAATGTGACTTTGCAAAAAAAAAAAAAAAATTAGAAGTTAAGGTCTTTGTATGCTGGTTCGGAAACTTCCTTTGAGCCTTTCTGCAATTGGCTGACAAACAATGAAGGGCTTTTCACATTGATTTTGTAATGTCAGCAATGAAAACACGGGGGCCAGTTGGTTGATCATACAGTGGAATACTGCGCTACTTTATAGACCGAGGACACATTCATTCGTGTGTTCTCCATCACCTGTCCCCCATCTAGCAAGTAGCGCTGTATTCCCCAGTTTGTGATGTCAACGGTCCCTTATTGCTACTGTGAAATAAGCACGGCTGCTTCATTGTGTAAAAAAAAAAAAAATCTCAGTACATATGTCTTTTCAAACCCGCTATGAACTGGTAATCGCATGGAAAGTGGCCTCGCAGTAGGGCCATGAGCCTCCTGCTTGGCCTGCATAATGTGACTTTGCAAAAAAGAAAAAAACAAAGAAATTAGAAGTGAAGGTCTTTGTATGCTGGTTCGGAAACTTCCTTTGAGCCTTTCTGCAAATGGCTGACAAACAATGAAGGGCTTTTCACATTGATTTTGTAATGTCAACAATGAAAACACGGGGGCCAGTTGGTTGATCATACAGTGGAATACTGCGCTACTTGATAGACCGAGGACACATTCATTCGTGTGTTGTCCATCACCTGTCCCCCATCTAGCAAGTAGCGCTGTATTCCCCAGTTTGTGATGTCAACGGTTCCTTATTGCTACTGTGAAATAAGCACGGCTGCTTCATTGTGTAAAAAAAAAAAATCTTAGTACATATGTCTTTTCAAACCCGCTATGAACTGGTAATCGCATGGAAAGTGGCCTCGCAGTAGGGCCATGAGACTCCTGCTTGGCCTGCATAATGTGACTTTGCAAAAAAAAAAAAAAAAAAAATTAGAAGTGAAGGTTTTTGTATGCTGGTTCGGAAACTTCCTTTGAGCCTTTCTGCAATTGGCTGACAAACAATGAAGGGCTTTTCACATTGATTTTGTAATGTCAACAATGAAAACACGGGGGCCAGTGGTTGATCATACAGTGGAATACTGCGCTACTTGATAGACCGAGGACACTTTCATTCGTGTGTTCTCCATCACCTGTCCCCCATCTAGCAAGTAGCGCTGTATTCCCCAGTTTGTGATGTCAACGGTCCCTTATTGCTACAGTGAAATAAGCACGGCTGCTTCATTGTGTAAAAAAAAAAAAAAAATCTCAGTACATATGTCTTTTCAAACCCGCTATGAACTGGTAATCGCATGGAAAGTGGCCTCGCAGTAGGGCCATGAGACTCCTGCTTGGCCTGCATAATGTGACTTTGCAAAAAAAAAAAAAAGAAATTAGAAGTGAAGGTCTTTGTATGCTGGTTCGGAAACTTCCTTTGAGCCTTTCTGCAAATGGCTGACAAACAATGAAGGGCTTTTCACATTGATTTTGTAATGTCAACAATGAAAACACGGGGGCCAGTTGGTTGATCATACAGTGGAATACTGCGCTACTTGATAGACCGGGGACACGTTCATTCGTGTGTTGTCCTTCACCTGTCCCCCATCTAGCAAGTAGCGCTGTATTCCCCAGTTTGTGATGTCAACGGTCCCTTATTGCTACTGTGAAATAAGCACGGCTGCTTCATTGTGTAAAAAAAAAAAATTCTCAGTACATATGTCTTTTCAAACCCGCTATGAACTGGTAATCGCATGGAAAGTGGCCTCGCAGTAGGGCCATGAGACTCCTGCTTGGCCTGCATAATGTGACTTTGCAAAAAAAAAAAAAAAAATTAGAAGTGAAGGTCTTTGTATGCTGGTTCGGAAACTTCCTTTGAGCCTTTCTGCAATTGGCTGACAAACAATGAAGGGCTTTTCACATTGATTTTGTAATGTCAACAATGAAAACACGGGGGCCAGTTGGTTGATCATACAGTGGAATACTGCGCTACTTGATAGACCGGGGACACGTTCATTCGTGTGTTGTCCTTCACCTGTCCCCCATCTAGCAAGTAGCGCTGTATTCCCCAGTTTGTGATGTCAACGATCCCTTATTGCTACTGTGAAATAAGCACGGCTGCTTCATTGTGTAAAAAAAAAAAATCTCAGTACATATGTCTTTTCAAACCCGCTATGAACTGGTAATCGCATGGAAAGTGGCCTCGCAGTAGGGCCATGAGACTCCTGCTTGGCCTGCATAATGTGACTTTGCAAAAAAAAAAAAAAAATTAGAAGTGAAGGTCTTTGTATGCTGGTTCGGAAACTTCCTTTGAGCCTTTCTGCAATTGGCTGACAAACAATGAAGGGCTTTTCACATTGATTTTGTAATGTCAACAATGAAAACACGGGGGCCAGTGGTTGATCATACAGTGGAATACTGCGCTACTTGATAGACCGAGGACACTTTCATTCGTGTGTTCTCCATCACCTGTCCCCCATCTAGCAAGTAGCGCTGTATTCCCCAGTTTGTGATGTCAACGGTCCCTTATTGCTACTGTGAAATAAGCACGGCTGCTTCATTGTGTAAAAAAAAAAAAATCTCAGTACATATGTCTTTTCAAACCCGCTATGAACTGGTAATCGCATGGAAAGTGGCCTCGCAGTAGGGCCATGAGACTCCTGCTTGGCCTGCATAATGTGACTTTGCAAAAAAAAAAAAAAGAAATTAGAAGTGAAGGTCTTTGTATGCTGGTTCGGAAACTTCCTTTGAGCCTTTCTGCAAATGGCTGACAAACAATGAAGGGCTTTTCACATTGATTTTGTAATGTCAACAATGAAAACACGGGGGCCAGTTGGTTGATCATACAGTGGAATACTGCGCTACTTGATAGACCGGGGACACGTTCATTCGTGTGTTGTCCTTCACCTGTCCCCCATCTAGCAAGTAGCGCTGTATTCCCCAGTTTGTGATGTCAACGGTCCCTTATTGCTACTGTGAAATAAGCACGGCTGCTTCATTGTGTAAAAAAAAAAAAAAAACTCTCAGTACATATGTCTTTTCAAACCCGCTATGAACTGGTAATCGCATGGAAAGTGGCCTCGCAGTAGGGCCATGAGACTCCTGCTTGGCCTGCATAATGTGACTTTGCAAAAAAAAAAAAAAAAAAATTAGAAGTGAAGGTCTTTGTATGCTGGTTCGGAAACTTCCTTTGAGCCTTTCTGCAATTGGCTGACAAACAATGAAGGGCTTTTCACATTGATTTTGTAATGTCAACAATGAAAACACGGGGGCCAGTTGGTTGATCATACAGTGGAATACTGCGCTACTTTATAGACCGAGGACACATTCATTCGTGTGTTCTCCATCACCTGTCCCCCATCTAGCAAGTAGCGCTGTATTCCCCAGTTTGTGATGTCAACGGTCCCTTATTGCTACTGTGAAATAAGCACGGCTGCTTCATTGTGTAAAAAAAAAAAAATCTCAGTACATATGTCTTTTCAAACCCGCTATGAACTGGTAATCGCATGGAAAGTGGCCTCGCAGTAGGGCCATGAGACTCCTGCTTGGCCTGCATAATGTGACTTTGCAAAAAAAAAAAAAAAGAAATTAGAAGTGAAGGTCTTTGTATGCTGGTTCGGAAACTTCCTTTGAGCCTTTCTGCAAATGGCTGACAAACAATGAAGGGCTTTTCACATTGATTTTGTAATGTCAACAATGAAAACACGGGGGCCAGTTGGTTGATCATACAGTGGAATACTGCGCTACTTGATAGACCGGGGACACGTTCATTCGTGTGTTGTCCTTCACCTGTCCCCCATCTAGCAAGTAGCGCTGTATTCCCCAGTTTGTGATGTCAACGATCCCTTATTGCTACTGTGAAATAAGCACGGCTGCTTCATTGTGTAAAAAAAAAAAATCTCAGTACATATGTCTTTTCAAACCCGCTATGAACTGGTAATCGCATGGAAAGTGGCCTCGCAGTAGGGCCATGAGACTCCTGCTTGGCCTGCATAATGTGACTTTGCAAAAAAAAAAAAAAAAATTAGAAGTTAAGGTCTTTGTATGCTGGTTCGGAAACTTCCTTTGAGCCTTTCTGCAATTGGCTGACAAACAATGAAGGGCTTTTCACATTGATTTTGTAATGTCAACAATGAAAACACGGGGGCCAGTTGGTTGATCATACAGTGGAATACTGCGCTACTTTATAGACCGAGGACACATTCATTCGTGTGTTCTCCATCACCTGTCCCCCATCTAGCAAGTAGCGCTGTATTCCCCAGTTTGTGATGTCAACGGTCCCTTATTGCTACTGTGAAATAAGCACGGCTGCTTCATTGTGTAAAAAAAAAAAAAATCTCAGTACATATGTCTTTTCAAACCCGCTATGAACTGGTAATCGCATGGAAAGTGGCCTCGCAGTAGGGCCATGAGACTCCTGCTTGGCCTGCATAATGTGACTTTGCAAAAAAAAAAAAAAGAAATTAGAAGTGAAGGTCTTTGTATGCTGGTTCGGAAACTTCCTTTGAGCTTTTCTGCAAATGGCTGACAAACAATGAAGGGCTTTTCACATTGATTTTGTAATGTCAACAATGAAAACACGGGGGCCAGTTGGTTGATCATACAGTGGAATACTGCGCTACTTGATAGACCGAGGACACATTCATTCGTGTGTTGTCCATCACCTGTCCCCCATCTAGCAAGTAGCGCTGTATTCCCCAGTTTGTGATGTCAACGGTTCCTTATTGCTACTGTGAAATAAGCACGGCTGCTTCATTGTGTAAAAAAAAAAAAATCTTAGTACATATGTCTTTTCAAACCCGCTATGAACTGGTAATCGCATGGAAAGTGGCCTCGCAGTAGGGCCATGAGACTCCTGCTTGGCCTGCATAATGTGACTTTGCAAAAAAAAAAAAAAAAAAAAAAATTAGAAGTGAAGGTCTTTGTATGCTGGTTCGGAAACTTCCTTTGAGCCTTTCTGCAATTGGCTGACAAACAATGAAGGGCTTTTCACATTGATTTTGTAATGTCAACAATGAAAACACGGGGGCCAGTTGGTTGATCATACAGTGGAATACTGCGCTACTTTATAGACCGAGGACACATTCATTCGTGTGTTCTCCATCACCTGTCCCCCATCTAGCAAGTAGCGCTGTATTCCCCAGTTTGTGATGTCAACGGTCCCTTATTGCTACTGTGAAATAAGCACGGCTGCTTCATTGTGTAAAAAAAAAAAAAAATCTCAGTACATATGTCTTTTCAAACCCGCTATGAACTGGTAATCGCATGGAAAGTGGCCTCGCAGTAGGGCCATGAGACTCCTGCTTGGCCTGCATAATGTGACTTTGCAAAAAAGAAAAAAACAAAGAAATTAGAAGTGAAGGTCTTTGTATGCTGGTTCGGAAACTTCCTTTGAGCCTTTCTGCAAATGGCTGACAAACAATGAAGGGCTTTTCACATTGATTTTGTAATGTCAACAATGAAAACACGGGGGCCAGTTGGTTGATCATACAGTGGAATACTGCGCTACTTGATAGACCGAGGACACATTCATTCGTGTGTTGTCCATCACCTGTCCCCCATCTAGCAAGTAGCGCTGTATTCCCCAGTTTGTGATGTCAACGGTTCCTTATTGCTACTGTGAAATAAGCACGGCTGCTTCATTGTGTAAAAAAAAAAAATCTTAGTACATATGTCTTTTCAAACCCGCTATGAACTGGTAATCGCATGGAAAGTGGCCTCGCAGTAGGGCCATGAGACTCCTGCTTGGCCTGCATAATGTGACTTTGCAAAAAAAAAAAAAAAAAAATTAGAAGTGAAGGTTTTTGTATGCTGGTTCGGAAACTTCCTTTGAGCCTTTCTGCAATTGGCTGACAAACAATGAAGGGCTTTTCACATTGATTTTGTAATGTCAACAATGAAAACACGGGGGCCAGTGGTTGATCATACAGTGGAATACTGCGCTACTTGATAGACCGAGGACACTTTCATTCGTGTGTTCTCCATCACCTGTCCCCCATCTAGCAAGTAGCGCTGTATTCCCCAGTTTGTGATGTCAACGGTCCCTTATTGCTACAGTGAAATAAGCACGGCTGCTTCATTGTGTAAAAAAAAAAAAAAAAATCTCAGTACATATGTCTTTTCAAACCCGCTATGAACTGGTAATCGCATGGAAAGTGGCCTCGCAGTAGGGCCATGAGACTCCTGCTTGGCCTGCATAATGTGACTTTGCAAAAAAAAAAAAAAGAAATTAGAAGTGAAGGTCTTTGTATGCTGGTTCGGAAACTTCCTTTGAGCCTTTCTGCAAATGGCTGACAAACAATGAAGGGCTTTTCACATTGATTTTGTAATGTCAACAATGAAAACACGGGGGCCAGTTGGTTGATCATACAGTGGAATACTGCGCTACTTGATAGACCGGGGACACGTTCATTCGTGTGTTGTCCTTCACCTGTCCCCCATCTAGCAAGTAGCGCTGTATTCCCCAGTTTGTGATGTCAACGGTCCCTTATTGCTACTGTGAAATAAGCACGGCTGCTTCATTGTGTAAAAAAAAAAAAATTCTCAGTACATATGTCTTTTCAAACCCGCTATGAACTGGTAATCGCATGGAAAGTGGCCTCGCAGTAGGGCCATGAGACTCCTGCTTGGCCTGCATAATGTGACTTTGCAAAAAAAAAAAAAAAAATTAGAAGTGAAGGTCTTTGTATGCTGGTTCGGAAACTTCCTTTGAGCCTTTCTGCAATTGGCTGACAAACAATGAAGGGCTTTTCACATTGATTTTGTAATGTCAACAATGAAAACACGGGGGCCAGTTGGTTGATCATACAGTGGAATACTGCGCTACTTTATAGACCGAGGACACATTCATTCGTGTGTTCTCCATCACCTGTCCCCCATCTAGCAAGTAGCGCTGTATTCCCCAGTTTGTGATGTCAACGGTCCCTTATTGCTACTGTGAAATAAGCACGGCTGCTTCATTGTGTAAAAAAAAAAAAATCTCAGTACATATGTCTTTTCAAACCCGCTATGAACTGGTAATCGCATGGAAAGTGGCCTCGCAGTAGGGCCATGAGACTCCTGCTTGGCCTGCATAATGTGACTTTGCAAAAAAAAAAAAAGAAATTAGAAGTGAAGGTCTTTGTATGCTGGTTCGGAAACTTCCTTTGAGCCTTTCTGCAAATGGCTGACAAACAATGAAGGGCTTTTCACATTGATTTTGTAATGTCAACAATGAAAACACGGGGGCCAGTTGGTTGATCATACAGTGGAATACTGCGCTACTTGATAGACCGGGGACACGTTCATTCGTGTGTTGTCCTTCACCTGTCCCCCATCTAGCAAGTAGCGCTGTATTCCCCAGTTTGTGATGTCAACGATCCCTTATTGCTACTGTGAAATAAGCACGGCTGCTTCATTGTGTAAAAAAAAAAAATCTCAGTACATATGTCTTTTCAAACCCGCTATGAACTGGTAATCGCATGGAAAGTGGCCTCGCAGTAGGGCCATGAGACTCCTGCTTGGCCTGCATAATGTGACTTTGCAAAAAAAAAAAAAAAAATTAGAAGTGAAGGTCTTTGTATGCTGGTTCGGAAACTTCCTTTGAGCCTTTCTGCAATTGGCTGACAAACAATGAAGGGCTTTTCACATTGATTTTGTAATGTCAACAATGAAAACACGGGGGCCAGTGGTTGATCATACAGTGGAATACTGCGCTACTTGATAGACCGAGGACACTTTCATTCGTGTGTTCTCCATCACCTGTCCCCCATCTAGCAAGTAGCGCTGTATTCCCCAGTTTGTGATGTCAACGGTCCCTTATTGCTACTGTGAAATAAGCACGGCTGCTTCATTGTGTAAAAAAAAAAAAATCTCAGTACATATGTCTTTTCAAACCCGCTATGAACTGGTAATCGCATGGAAAGTGGCCTCGCAGTAGGGCCATGAGACTCCTGCTTGGCCTGCATAATGTGACTTTGCAAAAAAAAAAAAAAGAAATTAGAAGTGAAGGTCTTTGTATGCTGGTTCGGAAACTTCCTTTGAGCCTTTCTGCAAATGGCTGACAAACAATGAAGGGCTTTTCACATTGATTTTGTAATGTCAACAATGAAAACACGGGGGCCAGTTGGTTGATCATACAGTGGAATACTGCGCTACTTGATAGACCGGGGACACGTTCATTCGTGTGTTGTCCTTCACCTGTCCCCCATCTAGCAAGTAGCGCTGTATTCCCCAGTTTGTGATGTCAACGGTCCCTTATTGCTACTGTGAAATAAGCACGGCTGCTTCATTGTGTAAAAAAAAAAAAAAACTCTCAGTACATATGTCTTTTCAAACCCGCTATGAACTGGTAATCGCATGGAAAGTGGCCTCGCAGTAGGGCCATGAGACTCCTGCTTGGCCTGCATAATGTGACTTTGCAAAAAAAAAAGAAAAAATTAGAAGTGAAGGTCTTTGTATGCTGGTTCGGAAACTTCCTTTGAGCCTTTCTGCAATTGGCTGACAAACAATGAAGGGCTTTTCACATTGATTTTGTAATGTCAACAATGAAAACACGGGGGCCAGTTGGTTGATCATACAGTGGAATACTGCGCTACTTTATAGACCGAGGACACATTCATTCGTGTGTTCTCCATCACCTGTCCCCCATCTAGCAAGTAGCGCTGTATTCCCCAGTTTGTGATGTCAACGGTCCCTTATTGCTACTGTGAAATAAGCACGGCTGCTTCATTGTGTAAAAAAAAAAAAATCTCAGTACATATGTCTTTTCAAACCCGCTATGAACTGGTAATCGCATGGAAAGTGGCCTCGCAGTAGGGCCATGAGACTCCTGCTTGGCCTGCATAATGTGACTTTGCAAAAAAAAAAAAAAAAGAAATTAGAAGTGAAGGTCTTTGTATGCTGGTTCGGAAACTTCCTTTGAGCCTTTCTGCAAATGGCTGACAAACAATGAAGGGCTTTTCACATTGATTTTGTAATGTCAACAATGAAAACACGGGGGCCAGTTGGTTGATCATACAGTGGAATACTGCGCTACTTGATAGACCGGGGACACGTTCATTCGTGTGTTGTCCTTCACCTGTCCCCCATCTAGCAAGTAGCGCTGTATTCCCCAGTTTGTGATGTCAACGATCCCTTATTGCTACTGTGAAATAAGCACGGCTGCTTCATTGTGTAAAAAAAAAAATCTCAGTACATATGTCTTTTCAAACCCGCTATGAACTGGTAATCGCATGGAAAGTGGCCTCGCAGTAGGGCCATGAGACTCCTGCTTGGCCTGCATAATGTGACTTTGCAAAAAAAAAAAAAAAAAATTAGAAGTTAAGGTCTTTGTATGCTGGTTCGGAAACTTCCTTTGAGCCTTTCTGCAATTGGCTGACAAACAATGAAGGGCTTTTCACATTGATTTTGTAATGTCAACAATGAAAACACGGGGGCCAGTTGGTTGATCATACAGTGGAATACTGCGCTACTTTATAGACCGAGGACACATTCATTCGTGTGTTCTCCATCACCTGTCCCCCATCTAGCAAGTAGCGCTGTATTCCCCAGTTTGTGATGTCAACGGTCCCTTATTGCTACTGTGAAATAAGCACGGCTGCTTCATTGTGTAAAAAAAAAAAAAATCTCAGTACATATGTCTTTTCAAACCCGCTATGAACTGGTAATCGCATGGAAAGTGGCCTCGCAGTAGGGCCATGAGACTCCTGCTTGGCCTGCATAATGTGACTTTGCAAAAAAAAAAAAAAAGAAATTAGAAGTGAAGGTCTTTGTATGCTGGTTCGGAAACTTCCTTTGAGCTTTTCTGCAAATGGCTGACAAACAATGAAGGGCTTTTCACATTGATTTTGTAATGTCAACAATGAAAACACGGGGGCCAGTTGGTTGATCATACAGTGGAATACTGCGCTACTTGATAGACCGAGGACACATTCATTCGTGTGTTGTCCATCACCTGTCCCCCATCTAGCAAGTAGCGCTGTATTCCCCAGTTTGTGATGTCAACGGTTCCTTATTGCTACTGTGAAATAAGCACGGCTGCTTCATTGTGTAAAAAAAAAAAAATCTTAGTACATATGTCTTTTCAAACCCGCTATGAACTGGTAATCGCATGGAAAGTGGCCTCGCAGTAGGGCCATGAGACTCCTGCTTGGCCTGCATAATGTGACTTTGCAAAAAAAAAAAAAAAAAAAAAAATTAGAAGTGAAGGTCTTTGTATGCTGGTTCGGAAACTTCCTTTGAGCCTTTCTGCAATTGGCTGACAAACAATGAAGGGCTTTTCACATTGATTTTGTAATGTCAACAATGAAAACACGGGGGCCAGTGGTTGATCATACAGTGGAATACTGCGCTACTTGATAGACCGAGGACACTTTCATTTGTGTGTTCTCCATCACCTGTCCCCCATCTAGCAAGTAGCGCTGTATTCCCCAGTTTGTGATGTCAACGGTCCCTTATTGCTACTGTGAAATAAGCACGGCTGCTTCATTGTGTAAAAAAAAAAAAAAATCTCAGTACATATGTCTTTTCAAACCCGCTATGAACTGGTAATCGCATGGAAAGTGGCCTCGCAGTAGGGCCATGAGACTCCTGCTTGGCCTGCATAATGTGACTTTGCAAAAAAAAAAAAAAAGAAATTAGAAGTGAAGGTCTTTGTATGCTGGTTCGGAAACTTCCTTTGAGCCTTTCTGCAAATGGCTGACAAACAATGAAGGGCTTTTCACATTGATTTTGTAATGTCAACAATGAAAACACGGGGGCCAGTTGGTTGATCATACAGTGGAATACTGCGCTACTTGATAGACCGGGGACACGTTCATTCGTGTGTTGTCCTTCACCTGTCCCCCATCTAGCAAGTAGCGCTGTATTCCCCAGTTTGTGATGTCAACGGTCCCTTATTGCTACTGTGAAATAAGCACGGCTGCTTCATTGTGTAAAAAAAAAAAAACTCTCAGTACATATGTCTTTTCAAACCCGCTATGAACTGGTAATCGCATGGAAAGTGGCCTCGCAGTAGGGCCATGAGACTCCTGCTTGGCCTGCATAATGTGACTTTGCAAAAAAAAAAAAAAAAAATTAGAAGTGAAGGTCTTTGTATGCTGGTTCGGAAACTTCCTTTGAGCCTTTCTGCAATTGGCTGACAAACAATGAAGGGCTTTTCACATTGATTTTGTAATGTCAACAATGAAAACACGGGGGCCAGTTGGTTGATCATACAGTGGAATACTGCGCTACTTTATAGACCGAGGACACATTCATTCGTGTGTTCTCCATCACCTGTCCCCCATCTAGCAAGTAGCGCTGTATTCCCCAGTTTGTGATGTCAACGGTCCCTTATTGCTACTGTGAAATAAGCACGGCTGCTTCATTGTGTAAAAAAAAAAAATCTCAGTACATATGTCTTTTCAAACCCGCTATGAACTGGTAATCGCATGGAAAGTGGCCTCGCAGTAGGGCCATGAGACTCCTGCTTGGCCTGCATAATGTGACTTTGCAAAAAAAAAAAAAATTAGAAGTGAAGGTCTTTGTATGCTGGTTCGGAAACTTCCTTTGAGCCTTTCTGCAATTGGCTGACAAAGAATGAAGGGCTTTTCACATTGATTTTGTAATGTCAACAATGAAAACACGGGGGCCAGTTGGTTGATCATACAGTGGAATACTGCGCTACTTGATTATCCGAGGACACATTCATTCGTGTGTTCTCCATCACCTGTCCCCCATCTAGCAAGTAGCGCTGTATTCCCCAGTTTGTGATGTCAACGGTCCCTTATTGCTACTGTGAAATAAGCACGGCTGCTTCATTGTGTAAAAAAAAAAAAATCTCAGTACATATGTCTTTTCAAACCCGCTATGAACTGGTAATCGCATGGAAAGTGGCCTCGCAGTAGGGCCATGAGACTCCTGCTTGGCCTGCATAATGTGACTTTGCAAAAAAAAAAAAAAAAAATTAGAAGTGAAGGTCTTTGTATGCTGGTTCGGAAACTTCCTTTGAGCCTTTCTGCAATTGGCTGACAAACAATGAAGGGCTTTTCACATTGATTTTGTAATGTCAACAATGAAAACACGGGGGCCAGTTGGTTGATCATAGAGTGGAATACTGCGCTACTTGATAGACCGAGGACACATTCATTCGTGTGTTCTCCATCACCTGTCCCCCATCTAGCAAGTAGCGCTGTATTCCCCAGTTTGTGATGTCAACGGTCCCTTATTGCTACTGTGAAATAAGCACGGCTGCTTCATTGTGTAAAAAAAAAAAAATCTCAGTACATATGTCTTTTCAAACCCGCTATGAACTGGTAATCGCATGGAAAGTGGCCTCGCAGTAGGGCCATGAGACTCCTGCTTGGCCTGCATAATGTGACTTTGCAAAAAAAAAAAAAAAAAAAAAAATTAGAAGTGAAGGTCTTTGTATGCTGGTTCGGAAACTTCCTTTGAGCCTTTCTGCAATTGGCTGACAAACAATGAAGGGCTTTTCACATTGATTTTGTAATGTCAACAATGAAAACACGGGGGCCAGTTGGTTGATCATACAGTGGAATACTGCGCTACTTGATAGACCGAGGACACATTCATTCGTGTGTTCTCCATCACCTGTCCCCCATCTAGCAAGTAGCGCTGTATTCCCCAGTTTGTGATGTCAACGGTCCCTTATTGCTACTGTGAAATAAGCACGGCTGCTTCATTGTGTAAAAAAAAAAAAAAATCTCAGTACATATGTCTTTTCAAACCCGCTATGAACTGGTAATCGCATGGAAAGTGGCCTCGCAGTAGGGCCATGAGACTCCTGCTTGGCCTGCATGATGTGACTTTGCAAAAAAAAAAAAAAAAAAAAAATTAGAAGTGAAGGTCTTTGTATGCTGGTTCGGAAACTTCCTTAGAGCCTTTCTGCAATTGGCTGACAAACAATGAAGGGCTTTTCACATTGATTTTGTAATGTCAACAATGAAAACACGGGGGCCAGTTGGTTGATCATACAGTGGAATACTGCGCTACTTGATAGACCGAGGACACATTCATTCGTGTGTTGTCCATCACCTGTCCCCCATCTAGCAAGTAGCGCTGTATTCCCCAGTTTGTGATGTCAACGGTCCCTTATTGCTACTGTGAAATAAGCACGGCTGCTTCATTGTGTAAAAAAAAAAAAAATCTCAGTACATATGTCTTTTCAAACCCGCTATGAACTGGTAATCGCATGGAAAGTGGCCTCGCAGTAGGGCCATGAGACTCCTGCTTGGCCTGCATAATGTGACTTTGCAAAAAAAAAAAAAAAAAAAAATTAGAAGTGAAGGTCTTTGTATGCTGGTTCGGAAACTTCCTTTGAGCCTTTCTGCAATTGGCTGACAAACAATGAAGGGCTTTTCACATTGATTTTGTAATGTCAACAATGAAAACACGGGGGCCAGTTGGTTGATCATACAGTGGAATACTGCGCTACTTGATAGACCGAGGACACATTCATTCGTGTGTTCTCCATCACCTGTCCCCCATCTAGCAAGTAGCGCTGTATTCCCCAGTTTGTGATGTCAACGGTCCCTTATTGCTACTGTGAAATAAGCACGGCTGCTTCATTGTGTAAAAAAAAAAAAAAATCTCAGTACATATGTCTTTTCAAACCCGCTATGAACTGGTAATCGCATGGAAAGTGGCCTCGCAGTAGGGCCATGAGACTCCTGCTTGGCCTGCATAATGTGACTTTGCAAAAAAAAAAAAAATTAGAAGTGAAGGTCTTTGTATGCTGGTTCGGAAACTTCCTTTGAGCCTTTCTGCAATTGGCTGACAAAGAATGAAGGGCTTTTCACATTGATTTTGTAATGTCAACAATGAAAACACGGGGGCCAGTTGGTTGATCATACAGTGGAATACTGCGCTACTTGATAGACCGAGGACACATTCATTCGTGTGTTCTCCATCACCTGTCCCCCATCTAGCAAGTAGCGCTGTATTCCCCAGTTTGTGATGTCAACGGTCCCTTATTGCTACTGTGAAATAAGCACGGCTGCTTCATTGTGTAAAAAAAAAACAAAATCTCAGTACATATGTCTTTTCAAACCCGCTATGAACTGGTAATCGCATGGAAAGTGGCCTCGCAGTAGGGCCATGAGACTCCTGCTTGGCCTGCATAATGTGACTTTGCAAAAAAAAAAAAAAAAAAAAAATTAGAAGTGAAGGTCTTTGTATGCTGGTTCGGAAACTTCCTTTGAGCCTTTCTGCAATTGGCTGACAAACAATGAAGGGCTTTTCACATTGATTTTGTAATGTCAACAATGAAAACACGGGGGCCAGTTGGTTGATCATACAGTGGAATACTGCGCTACTTGATAGACCGAGGACACATTCATTCGTGTGTTGTCCATCACCTGTCCCCCATCTAGCAAGTAGCGCTGTATTCCCCAGTTTGTGATGTCAACGGTCCCTTATTGCTACTGTGAAATAAGCACGGCTGCTTCATTGTGTAAAAAAAAAAAATCTCAGTACATATGTCTTTTCAAACCCGCTATGAACTGGTAATCGCATGGAAAGTGGCCTCGCAGTAGGGCCATGAGACTCCTGCTTGGCCTGCATAATGTGACTTTGCAAAAAAAAAAAAAATTATAAGTGAAGGTCTTTGTATGCTGGTTCGGAAACTTCCTTTGAGCCTTTCTGCAATTGGCTGACAAACAATGAAGGGCTTTTCACATTGATTTTGTAATGTCAACAATGAAAACACGGGGGCCAGTTGGTTGATCATACAGTGGAATACTGCGCTACTTGATAGACCGAGGACACATTCATTCGTGTGTTGTCCATCACCTGTCCCCCATCTAGCAAGTAGCGCTGTATTCCCCAGTTTGTGATGTCAACGGTCCCTTATTGCTACTGTGAAATAAGCACGGCTGCTTCATTGTGTAAAAAAAAAAAATCTCAGTACATATGTCTTTTCAAACCCGCTATGAACTGGTAATCGCATGGAAAGTGGCCTCGCAGTAGGGCCATGAGACTCCTGCTTGGCCTGCATAATGTGACTTTGCAAAAAAAAAAAAAAAAATTAGAAGTGAAGGTCTTTGTATGCTGGTTCGGAAACTTCCTTTGAGCCTTTCTGCAATTGGCTGACAAACAATGAAGGGCTTTTCACATTGATTTTGTAATGTCAACAATGAAAACACGGGGGCCAGTTGGTTGATCATACAGTGGAATACTGCGCTACTTGATAGACCGAGGACACATTCATTCGTGTGTTGTCCATCACCTGTCCCCCATCTAGCAAGTAGCGCTGTATTCCCCAGTTTGTGATGTCAACTGTGAAATAAGCACGGCTGCTTCATTGTGTAAAAAAAAAAAAAATCTCAGTACATATGTCTTTTCAAACCCGCTATGAACTGGTAATCGCATGGAAAGTGGCCTCGCAGTAGGGCCATGAGACTCCTGCTTGGCCTGCATAATGTGACTTTGCAAAAAAAAAAAAAAATTAGAAGTGAAGGTCTTTGTATGCAGGTTCGGAAACTTCCTTTGAGCCTTTCTGCAATTGGCTGACAAACAATGAAGGGCTTTTCAGATTGATTTTGTAATGTCAACAATGAAAACACGGGGACCAGTTGGTTGATCATACAGTGGAATACTGCGCTACTTGATAGACCGAGGACACATTCATTCGTGTGTTGTCCATCACCTGTCCCCCATCTAGCAAGTAGCGCTGTATTCCCCAGTTTGTGATGTCAACGGTCCCTTATTGCTACTGTGAAATAAGCACGGCTGCTTCATTGTGTAAAAAAAAAAAAATCTCAGTACATATGTCTTTTCAAACCCGCTATGAACTGGTAATCGCATGGAAAGTGGCCTCGCAGTAGGGCCATGAGACTCCTGCTTGGCCTGCATAATGTGACTTTGCAAAAAAAAAAAAAGAAATTAGAAGTGAAGCTCTTTGTATGACGGTTCGGAAACTTCCTTTCAGCCTTTCTGCATATGGCTGACAAACAATGAAGGGATTTTCACATTGATTTTGTAATGTCAACAATGAAAACATGGGGGCCAGTTGGTTGATCATACTGGGGAATACGGCGCTACTTGATAGACCGGGGACACGTTCATTCGTGTGTTGCCCTTCACCTGTCCCCCATCTAGCAAGTAGCGCTGTATTCCCCAGTTTGTGATGTCAACGGTCCCTTATTGCTACTGTGAAATAAGCACGGCTGCTTCATTGTGTAAAAAAAAAAAAAATCTCAGTACATATGTCTTTTCAAACCCGCTATGAACTGGTAATCGCATGGAAAGTGGCCTCGCAGTAGGGCCATGAGACTCCTGCTTGGCCTGCATAATGTGACTTTGCAAAAAAAAAATAAAAATAAAAATTAGATGTGAAGGTCTTTGTATGCTGGTTCGGAAACTTCCTTTGAGCCTTTCTGCAATTGGCTGACAAACAATGAAGGGCTTTTCACATTGATTTTGTAATGTGAACAATGAAAACACGGGGGCCAGTTGGTTGATCATACAGTGGAATACTGCGCTACTTGATAGACCGAGGACACATTCATTCGTGTGTTGTCCATCACCTGTCCCCCATCTAGCAAGTAGCGCTGTATTCCCCAGTTTGTGATGTCAACGGTCCCTTCTTGCTACTGTGAAATAAGCACGGCTGCTTCATTGTGTAAAAAAAAAAAATCTCAGTACATATGTCTTTTCAAACCCGCTATGAACTGGTAATCGCATGGAAAGTGGACTCGCAGTAGGGCCATGAGACTCCTGCTTGGCCTGCATAATGTGACTTTGCAAAAAAAAAAAAAAAAATTAGAAGTGAAGGTCTTGGTATGCTGGTTCGGAAACTTCCTTTGAGCCTTTCTGCAATTGGCTGACAAACAATGAAGGGCTTTTCACATTGATTTTGTAATGTCAACAATGAAAACACGGGGGCCAGTTGGTTGATCATACAGTGGAATACTGCGCTACTTGATAGACCGAGGACACATTCATTCGTGTGTTCTCCATCACCTGTCCCCCATCTAGCAAGTAGCGCTGTATACCCCAGTTTGTGATGTCAACGGTCCCTTATTGCTACTGTGAAATAAGCACGGCTGCTTCATTGTGTAAAAAAAAAAAAATCTCAGTACATATGTCTTTTCAAACCCGCTATGAACTGGTAATCGCATGGAAAGTGGCCTCGCAGTAGGGCCATGAGACTCCTGCTTGGCCTGCATAATGTGACTTTGCAAAAAAAAAAAAAAAATTAGAAGTGAAGGTCTTTGTATGCTGGTTCGGAAACTTCCTTTGAGCCTTTCTGCAATTGGCTGACAAACAATGAAGGGCTTTTCACATTGATTTTGTAATGTCAACAATGAAAACACGGGGGCCAGTTGGTTGATCATACAGTGGAATACTGCGCTACTTGATAGACCGAGGACACATTCATTCGTGTGTTGTCCATCACCTGTCCCCCATCTAGCAAGTAGCGCTGTATTCCCCAGTTTGTGATGTCAACGGTCCCTTATTGCTACTGTGAAATAAGCACGGCTGCTTCATTGTGTAAAAAAAAAAAATCTCAGTACATATGTCTTTTCAAACACTCTATGAACTGGTAATCGCATGGAAAGTGGCCTCGCAGTAGGGCCATGAGACTCCTGCTTGGCCTGCATAATGTGACTTTACAAAAAAAAAAAAAAATTAGAAGTGAAGGTCTTTGTATGCTGGTTCGGAAACTTCCTTTGAGCCTTTCTGCAATTGGCTGACAAACAATGAAGGGCTTTTCACATTGATTTTGTAATGTCAACAATGAAAACACGGGGGCCAGTTGGTTGATCATACAGTGGAATACTGCGCTACTTGATAGACCGAGGACACATTCATTCGTGTGTTGTCCATCACCTGTCCCCCATCTAGCAAGTAGCGCTGTATTCCCCAGTTTGTGATGTCAACGGTCCCTTATTGCTACTGTGAAATAAGCACGGCTGCTTCATTGTGTAAAAAAAAAAAAATCTCAGTACATATGTCTTTTCAAACACTCTATGAACTGGTAATCGCATGGAAAGTGGCCTCGCAGTAGGGCCATGAGACTCCTGCTTGGCCTGCATAATGTGACTTTACAAAAAAAAAAAAATTAGAAGTGAAGGTCTTTGTATGCTGGTTCGGAAACTTCCTTTGAGCCTTTCTGCAATTGGCTGACAAACAATGAAGGGCTTTTCACATTGATTTTGTAATGTCAACAATGAAAACACGGGGGCCAGTTGGTTGATCATACAGTGGAATACTGCGCTACTTGATAGACCGAGGACACATTCATTCGTGTGTTGTCCATCACCTGTCCCCCATCTAGCAAGTAGCGCTGTATTCCCCAGATTGTGATGTCAACGGTCCCTTATTGCTACTGTGAAATAAGCACGGCTGCTTCATTGTGTAAAAAAAAAAAAATCTCAGTACATATGTCTTTTCGAACCCGCTATGAACTGGTAATCGCATGGAAAGTGGCCTCGCAGTAGGGCCATGAGACTCCTGCTTGGCCTGCATAATGTGACTTTGCAAAAAAAAAAAAAAATTAGAAGTGAAGGTCTTTGTATGCTGGTTCGGAAACTTCCTTTGAGCCTTTCTGCAATTGGCTGACAAACAATGAAGGGCTTTTCACATTGATTTTGTAATGTCAACAATGAAAACACGGGGGCCAGTTGGTTGATCATACAGTGGAATACTGCGCTACTTGATAGACCGAGGACACATTCATTCGTGTGTTCTCCATCACCTGTCCTCCATCTAGCAAGTAGCGCTGTATTCCCCAGTTTGTGATGTCAACGGTCCCTTATTGCTACTGTGAAATAAGCACGGCTGCTTCATTGTGTAAAAAAAAAAAAAAAATCTCAGTACATATGTCTTTTCAAACCCGCTATGAACTGGTAATCGCATGGAAAGTGGCCTCACAGTAGGGCCATGAGACTCCTGCTTGGCCTGCATAATGTGACTTTGCAAAAAAAAAAAAAATTAGAAGTGAAGGTCTTTGTATGCTGGTTCGGAAACTTCCTTTGAGCCTTTCTGCAATTGGCTGACAAACAATGAAGGGCTTTTCACATTGATTTTGTAATGTCAACAATGAAAACACGGGGGCCAGTTGGTTGATCATACAGTGGAATACTGCGCTACTTGATAGACCGAGGACACATTTATTCGTGTGTTGTCCATCACCTGTCCCCCATCTAGCAAGTAGCGCTGTATTCCCCAGTTTGTGATGTCAACGGTCCCTTATTGCTACTGTGAAATAAGCACGGCTGCTTCATTGTGTAAAAAAAAAAAATCTCAGTACATATGTCTTTTCAAACCCGCTATGAACTGGTAATCGCATGGAAAGTGGCCTCGCAGTAGGGCCATGAGACTCCTGCTTGGCCTGCATAATGTGACTTTGCAAAAAAAAAAAATTAGAAGTGAAGGTCTTTGTATGCTGGTTCGGAAACTTCCTTTGAGCCTTTCTGCAATTGGCTGACAAACAATGAAGGGCTTTTCACATTGATTTTGTAATGTCAACAATGAAAACACGGGGGCCAGTTGGTTGATCATACAGTGGAATACTGCGCTACTTGATAGACCGAGGACACATTCATTCGTGTGTTGTCCATCACCTGTCCCCCATCTAGCAAGTAGCGCTGTATTCCCCAGTTTGTGATGTCAACGGTCCCTTATTGCTACTGTGAAATAAGCACGGCTGCTTCATTGTGTAAAAAAAAAAAAATCTCAGTACATATGTCTTTTCAAACCCGCTATGAACTGGTAATCGCATGGAAAGTGGCCTCGCAGTAGGGCCATGAGACTCCTGCTTGGCCTGCATAATGTGACTTGGCAAAAAAAAAAAAATTAGAAGTGAAGGTCTTTGTATGCTGGATCGGAAACTTCCTTTGAGCCTTTCTGCAATTGGCTGACAAACAATGAAGGGCTTTTCACATTGATTTTGTAATGTCAACAATGAAAACACGGGGGCCAATTGGTTGATCATACAGTGGAATACTGCGCTACTTGATAGACCGAGGACACATTCATTCGTGTGTTGTCCATCACCTGTCCCCCATCTAGCAAGTAGCGCTGTATTCCCCAGTTTGTGATGTCAACGGTCCCTTATTGCTACTGTGGAATAAGCACGGCTGCTTCATTGTGTAAAAAAAAAAAAAAATCTCAGTACATATGTCTTTTCAAACCCGCTATGAACTGGTAATCGCATGGAAAGTGGCCTCGCAGTAGGGCCATGAGACTCCTGCTTGGCCTGCATAATGTGACTTTGCAAAAAAAAAAAAAAATTAGAAGTGAAGGTCTTTGTATGCTGGTTCGGAAACTTCCTTTGAGCTTTTCTGCAATTGGCTGACAAACAATGAAGGGCTTTTCACATTGATTTTGTAATTTCAACAATGAAAACACGGGGGCCAGTTGGTTGATCATACAGTGGAATACTGCGCTACTTGATAGACCGAGGACACATTCATTCGTGTGTTGTCCATCACCTGTCCCCCATCTAGCAAGTAGCGCTGTATTCCCGAGTTTGTGATGTCCACGGTCCCTTCTTGCTACTGTGAAATAAGCACGGCTGCTTCATTGTGTAAAAAAAAAAAAAAATCTCAGTACATATGTCTTTTCAAACCCGCTATGAACTGGTAATCGCATGGAAAGTGGCCTCGCAGTAGGGCCATGAGACTCCTGCTTGGCCTGCATAATGTGACTTTGCAAAAAAAAAAAAAAAAAATTAGAAGTGAAGGTCTTTGTATGCTGGTTCGGAAACTTCCTTTGAGCCTTTCTGCAATTGGCTGACAAACAATGAAGGGCTTTTCACATTGATTTTGTAATGTCAACAATGAAAACACGGGGGCCAGTTGGTTGATCATACAGTGGAATACTGCGCTACTTGATAGACCGAGGACACATTCATTCGTGTGTTGTCCATCACTTGTCCCCCATCTAGCAAGTAGCGCTGTATTCCCCAGTTTGTGATGTCAACGGTCCCTTATTGCTACTGTGAAATAAGCATGGCTGCTTCATTGTGTAAAAAAAAAAAAAATCTCAGTACATATGTCTTTTCAAACCCGCTATGAACTGGTAATCGCATGGAAAGTGGCCTCGCAGTAGGGCCATGAGACTCCTGCTTGGCCTGCATAATGTGACTTTGCAAAAAAAAAAAAAAAAAAATTAGAAGTGAAGGTCTTTGTATGCTGGTTCGGAAACTTCCTTTGAGCCTTTCTGCAATTGGCTGACAAACAATGAAGGGCTTTTCACATTGATTTTGTAATGTCAACAATGAAAACACGGGGGCCAGTTGGTTGATCATACAGTGGAATACTGCGCTACTTGATAGACCGAGGACACATTCATTCGTGTGTTGTCCATCACCTGTCCCCCATCTAGCAAGTAGCGCTGTATTCCCCAGTTTGTGATGTCAACGGTCCCTTATTGCTACTGTGAAATAAGCACGGCTGCTTCATTGTGTAAAAAAAAAAAAATCTCAGTACATATGTCTTTTCAAACCCGCTATGAACTGGTAATCGCATGGAAAGTGGCCTCGCAGTAGGGCCATGAGACTCCTGCTTGGCCTGCATAATGTGACTTTGCAAAAAAAAAAAAAAAATTAAAGTGAAGGTCTTTGTATGCTGGTTCGGAAACTTCCTTTGAGCCTTTCTGCAATTGGCTGACAAACAATGAAGGGCTTTTCACATTGATTTTGTAATGTCAACAATGAAAACACGGGGGCCAGTTGGTTGATCATACAGTGGAATACTGCGCTACTTGATAGACCGAGGACACATTCATTCGTGTGTTGTCCATCACCTGTCCCCCATCTAGCAAGTAGCGCTGTATTCCCCAGTTTGTGATGTCAACGGTCCCTTATTGCTACTGTGAAATAAGCACGGCTGCTTCATTGTGTAAAAAAAAAAAATCTCAGTACATATGTCTTTTCAAACCCGCTATGAACTGGTAATCGCATGGAAAGTGGCCTCGCAGTAGGGCCATGAGACTCCTGCTTGGCCTGCATAATGTGACTTTGCAAAAAAAAAAAAAAAAATTAGAAGTGAAGGTCTTTGTATGCTGGTTCGGAAACTTCCTTTGAGCCTTTCTGCAATTGGCTGACAAACAATGAAGGGCTTTTCACATTGATTTTGTAATGTCAACAATGAAAACACGGGGGCCAGTTGGTTGATCATACAGTGGAATACTGCGCTACTTGATAGACCGAGGACACATTCATTCGTGTGTTGTCCATCACCTGTCCCCCATCTAGCAAGTAGCGCTGTATTCCCCAGTTTGTGATGTCAACTGTGAAATAAGCACGGCTGCTTCATTGTGTAAAAAAAAAAAAAATCTCAGTACATATGTCTTTTCAAACCCGCTATGAACTGGTAATCGCATGGAAAGTGGCCTCGCAGTAGGGCCATGAGACTCCTGCTTGGCCTGCATAATGTGACTTTGCAAAAAAAAAAAAAAATTAGAAGTGAAGGTCTTTGTATGCAGGTTCGGAAACTTCCTTTGAGCCTTTCTGCAATTGGCTGACAAACAATGAAGGGCTTTTCAGATTGATTTTGTAATGTCAACAATGAAAACACGGGGACCAGTTGGTTGATCATACAGTGGAATACTGCGCTACTTGATAGACCGAGGACACATTCATTCGTGTGTTGTCCATCACCTGTCCCCCATCTAGCAAGTAGCGCTGTATTCCCCAGTTTGTGATGTCAACGGTCCCTTATTGCTACTGTGAAATAAGCACGGCTGCTTCATTGTGTAAAAAAAAAAAAATCTCAGTACATATGTCTTTTCAAACCCGCTATGAACTGGTAATCGCATGGAAAGTGGCCTCGCAGTAGGGCCATGAGACTCCTGCTTGGCCTGCATAATGTGACTTTGCAAAAAAAAAAAAAGAAATTAGAAGTGAAGCTCTTTGTATGACGGTTCGGAAACTTCCTTTCAGCCTTTCTGCATATGGCTGACAAACAATGAAGGGATTTTCACATTGATTTTGTAATGTCAACAATGAAAACATGGGGGCCAGTTGGTTGATCATACTGGGGAATACGGCGCTACTTGATAGACCGGGGACACGTTCATTCCTGTGTTGCCCTTCACCTGTCCCCCATCTAGCAAGTAGCGCTGTATTCCCCAGTTTGTGATGTCAACGGTCCCTTATTGCTACTGTGAAATAAGCACGGCTGCTTCATTGTGTAAAAAAAAAAAAATCTCAGTACATATGTCTTTTCAAACCCGCTATGAACTGGTAATCGCATGGAAAGTGGCCTCGCAGTAGGGCCATGAGACTCCTGCTTGGCCTGCATAATGTGACTTTGCAAAAAAAAAAATAAAAATAAAAATTAGATGTGAAGGTCTTTGTATGCTGGTTCGGAAACTTCCTTTGAGCCTTTCTGCAATTGGCTGACAAACAATGAAGGGCTTTTCACATTGATTTTGTAATGTGAACAATGAAAACACGGGGGCCAGTTGGTTGATCATACAGTGGAATACTGCGCTACTTGATAGACCGAGGACACATTCATTCGTGTGTTGTCCATCACCTGTCCCCCATCTAGCAAGTAGCGCTGTATTCCCCAGTTTGTGATGTCAACGGTCCCTTCTTGCTACTGTGAAATAAGCACGGCTGCTTCATTGTGTAAAAAAAAAAAATCTCAGTACATATGTCTTTTCAAACCCGCTATGAACTGGTAATCGCATGGAAAGTGGACTCGCAGTAGGGCCATGAGACTCCTGCTTGGCCTGCATAATGTGACTTTGCAAAAAAAAAAAAAAAAAATTAGAAGTGAAGGTCTTGGTATGCTGGTTCGGAAACTTCCTTTGAGCCTTTCTGCAATTGGCTGACAAACAATGAAGGGCTTTTCACATTGATTTTGTAATGTCAACAATGAAAACACGGGGGCCAGTTGGTTGATCATACAGTGGAATACTGCGCTACTTGATAGACCGAGGACACATTCATTCGTGTGTTCTCCATCACCTGTCCCCCATCTAGCAAGTAGCGCTGTATACCCCAGTTTGTGATGTCAACGGTCCCTTATTGCTACTGTGAAATAAGCACGGCTGCTTCATTGTGTAAAAAAAAAAAAATCTCAGTACATATGTCTTTTCAAACCCGCTATGAACTGGTAATCGCATGGAAAGTGGCCTCGCAGTAGGGCCATGAGACTCCTGCTTGGCCTGCATAATGTGACTTTGCAAAAAAAAAAAAAAAATTAGAAGTGAAGGTCTTTGTATGCTGGTTCGGAAACTTCCTTTGAGCCTTTCTGCAATTGGCTGACAAACAATGAAGGGCTTTTCACATTGATTTTGTAATGTCAACAATGAAAACACGGGGGCCAGTTGGTTGATCATACAGTGGAATACTGCGCTACTTGATAGACCGAGGACACATTCATTCGTGTGTTGTCCATCACCTGTCCCCCATCTAGCAAGTAGCGCTGTATTCCCCAGTTTGTGATGTCAACGGTCCCTTATTGCTACTGTGAAATAAGCACGGCTGCTTCATTGTGTAAAAAAAAAAAATCTCAGTACATATGTCTTTTCAAACACTCTATGAACTGGTAATCGCATGGAAAGTGGCCTCGCAGTAGGGCCATGAGACTCCTGCTTGGCCTGCATAATGTGACTTTACAAAAAAAAAAAAAAAAATTAGAAGTGAAGGTCTTTGTATGCTGGTTCGGAAACTTCCTTTGAGCCTTTCTGCAATTGGCTGACAAACAATGAAGGGCTTTTCACATTGATTTTGTAATGTCAACAATGAAAACACGGGGGCCAGTTGGTTGATCATACAGTGGAATACTGCGCTACTTGATAGACCGAGGACACATTCATTCGTGTGTTGTCCATCACCTGTCCCCCATCTAGCAAGTAGCGCTGTATTCCCCAGTTTGTGATGTCAACGGTCCCTTATTGCTACTGTGAAATAAGCACGGCTGCTTCATTGTGTAAAAAAAAAAAAAATCTCAGTACATATGTCTTTTCAAACACTCTATGAACTGGTAATCGCATGGAAAGTGGCCTCGCAGTAGGGCCATGAGACTCCTGCTTGGCCTGCATAATGTGACTTTACAAAAAAAAAAAAATTAGAAGTGAAGGTCTTTGTATGCTGGTTCGGAAACTTCCTTTGAGCCTTTCTGCAATTGGCTGACAAACAATGAAGGGCTTTTCACATTGATTTTGTAATGTCAACAATGAAAACACGGGGGCCAGTTGGTTGATCATACAGTGGAATACTGCGCTACTTGATAGACCGAGGACACATTCATTCGTGTGTTGTCCATCACCTGTCCCCCATCTAGCAAGTAGCGCTGTATTCCCCAGATTGTGATGTCAACGGTCCCTTATTGCTACTGTGAAATAAGCACGGCTGCTTCATTGTGTAAAAAAAAAAAATCTCAGTACATATGTCTTTTCAAACACTCTATGAACTGGTAATCGCATGGAAAGTGGCCTCGCAGTAGGGCCATGAGACTCCTGCTTGGCCTGCATAATGTGACTTTACAAAAAAAAAAAAAAAAATTAGAAGTGAAGGTCTTTGTATGCTGGTTCGGAAACTTCCTTTGAGCCTTTCTGCAATTGGCTGACAAACAATGAAGGGCTTTTCACATTGATTTTGTAATGTCAACAATGAAAACACGGGGGCCAGTTGGTTGATCATACAGTGGAATACTGCGCTACTTGATAGACCGAGGACACATTCATTCGTGTGTTGTCCATCACCTGTCCCCCATCTAGCAAGTAGCGCTGTATTCCCCAGTTTGTGATGTCAACGGTCCCTTATTGCTACTGTGAAATAAGCACGGCTGCTTCATTGTGTAAAAAAAAAAAATCTCAGTATATATGTCTTTTCAAACACTCTATGAACTGGTAATCGCATGGAAAGTGGCCTCGCAGTAGGGCCATGAGACTCCTGCTTGGCCTGCATAAGGTGACTTTACAAAAAAAAAAAAAAATAGAAGTGAAGGTCTTTGTATGCTGGTTCGGAAACTTCCTTTGAGCCTTTCTGCAATTGGCTGACAAACAATGAAGGGCTTTTCACATTGATTTTGTAATGCCAACAATGAAAACACGGGGGCCAGTTGGTTGATCATACAGTGGAATACTGCGCTACTTGATAGACCGAGGACACATTCATTCGTGTGTTGTCCATCACCTGTCCCCCATCTAGCAAGTAGCGCTGTATTCCCCAGTTTGTGATGTCAACGGTCCCTTATTGCTACTGTGAAATAAGCACGGCTGCTTCATTGTGTAAAAAAAAAAAATCTCAGTACATATGTCTTTTCGAACCCGCTATGAACTGGTAATCGCATGGAAAGTGGCCTCGCAGTAGGGCCATGAGACTCCTGCTTGGCCTGCATAATGTGACTTTGCAAAAAAAAAAAAAATTAGAAGTGAAGGTCTTTGTATGCTGGTTCGGAAACTTCCTTTGAGCCTTTCTGCAATTGGCTGACAAACAATGAAGGGCTTTTCACATTGATTTTGTAATGTCAACAATGAAAACACGGGGGCCAGTTGGTTGATCATACAGTGGAATACTGCGCTACTTGATAGACCGAGGACACATTCATTCGTGTGTTCTCCATCACCTGTCCTCCATCTAGCAAGTAGCGCTGTATTCCCCAGTTTGTGATGTCAACGGTCCCTTATTGCTACTGTGAAATAAGCACGGCTGCTTCATTGTGTAAAAAAAAAAAAAAAAAATCTCAGTACATATGTCTTTTCAAACCCGCTATGAACTGGTAATCGCATGGAAAGTGGCCTCACAGTAGGGCCATGAGACTCCTGCTTGGCCTGCATAATGTGACTTTGCAAAAAAAAAAAAAATTAGAAGTGAAGGTCTTTGTATGCTGGTTCGGAAACTTCCTTTGAGCCTTTCTGCAATTGGCTGACAAACAATGAAGGGCTTTTCACATTGATTTTGTAATGTCAACAATGAAAACACGGGGGCCAGTTGGTTGATCATACAGTGGAATACTGCGCTACTTGATAGACCGAGGACACATTTATTCGTGTGTTGTCCATCACCTGTCCCCCATCTAGCAAGTAGCGCTGTATTCCCCAGTTTGTGATGTCAACGGTCCCTTATTGCTACTGTGAAATAAGCACGGCTGCTTCATTGTGTAAAAAAAAAAAATCTCAGTACATATGTCTTTTCAAACCCGCTATGAACTGGTAATCGCATGGAAAGTGGCCTCGCAGTAGGGCCATGAGACTCCTGCTTGGCCTGCATAATGTGACTTTGCAAAAAAAAAAAATTAGAAGTGAAGGTCTTTGTATGCTGGTTCGGAAACTTCCTTTGAGCCTTTCTGCAATTGGCTGACAAACAATGAAGGGCTTTTCACATTGATTTTGTAATGTCAACAATGAAAACACGGGGGCCAGTTGGTTGATCATACAGTGGAATACTGCGCTACTTGATAGACCGAGGACACATTCATTCGTGTGTTGTCCATCACCTGTCCCCCATCTAGCAAGTAGCGCTGTATTCCCCAGTTTGTGATGTCAACGGTCCCTTATTGCTACTGTGAAATAAGCACGGCTGCTTCATTGTGTAAAAAAAAAAAAATCTCAGTACATATGTCTTTTCAAACCCGCTATGAACTGGTAATCGCATGGAAAGTGGCCTCGCAGTAGGGCCATGAGACTCCTGCTTGGCCTGCATAATGTGACTTGGCAAAAAAAAAAAAATTAGAAGTGAAGGTCTTTGTATGCTGGATCGGAAACTTCCTTTGAGCCTTTCTGCAATTGGCTGACAAACAATGAAGGGCTTTTCACATTGATTTTGTAATGTCAACAATGAAAACACGGGGGCCAATTGGTTGATCATACAGTGGAATACTGCGCTACTTGATAGACCGAGGACACATTCATTCGTGTGTTGTCCATCACCTGTCCCCCATCTAGCAAGTAGCGCTGTATTCCCCAGTTTGTGATGTCAACGGTCCCTTATTGCTACTGTGGAATAAGCACGGCTGCTTCATTGTGTAAAAAAAAAAAAAAATCTCAGTACATATGTCTTTTCAAACCCGCTATGAACTGGTAATCGCATGGAAAGTGGCCTCGCAGTAGGGCCATGAGACTCCTGCTTGGCCTGCATAATGTGACTTTGCAAAAAAAAAAAAAAATTAGAAGTGAAGGTCTTTGTATGCTGGTTCGGAAACTTCCTTTGAGCTTTTCTGCAATTGGCTGACAAACAATGAAGGGCTTTTCACATTGATTTTGTAATTTCAACAATGAAAACACGGGGGCCAGTTGGTTGATCATACAGTGGAATACTGCGCTACTTGATAGACCGAGGACACATTCATTCGTGTGTTGTCCATCACCTGTCCCCCATCTAGCAAGTAGCGCTGTATTCCCGAGTTTGTGATGTCCACGGTCCCTTCTTGCTACTGTGAAATAAGCACGGCTGCTTCATTGTGTAAAAAAAAAAAAAAATCTCAGTACATATGTCTTTTCAAACCCGCTATGAACTGGTAATCGCATGGAAAGTGGCCTCGCAGTAGGGCCATGAGACTCCTGCTTGGCCTGCATAATGTGACTTTGCAAAAAAAAAAAAAAAAATTAGAAGTGAAGGTCTTTGTATGCTGGTTCGGAAACTTCCTTTGAGCCTTTCTGCAATTGGCTGACAAACAATGAAGGGCTTTTCACATTGATTTTGTAATGTCAACAATGAAAACACGGGGGCCAGTTGGTTGATCATACAGTGGAATACTGCGCTACTTGATAGACCGAGGACACATTCATTCGTGTGTTGTCCATCACTTGTCCCCCATCTAGCAAGTAGCGCTGTATTCCCCAGTTTGTGATGTCAACGGTCCCTTATTGCTACTGTGAAATAAGCATGGCTGCTTCATTGTGTAAAAAAAAAAAAAATCTCAGTACATATGTCTTTTCAAACCCGCTATGAACTGGTAATCGCATGGAAAGTGGCCTCGCAGTAGGGCCATGAGACTCCTGCTTGGCCTGCATAATGTGACTTTGCAAAAAAAAAAAAAAAAAAAAATTAGAAGTGAAGGTCTTTGTATGCTGGTTCGGAAACTTCCTTTGAGCCTTTCTGCAATTGGCTGACAAACAATGAAGGGCTTTTCACATTGATTTTGTAATGTCAACAATGAAAACACGGGGGCCAGTTGGTTGATCATACAGTGGAATACTGCGCTACTTGATAGACCGAGGACACATTCATTCGTGTGTTGTCCATCACCTGTCCCCCATCTAGCAAGTAGCGCTGTATTCCCCAGTTTGTGATGTCAACGGTCCCTTATTGCTACTGTGAAATAAGCATGGCTGCTTCATTGTGTAAAAAAAAAAAATCTCAGTACATATGTCTTTTCAAACCCGCTATGAACTGGTAATCGCATGGAAAGTGGCCTCGCAGTAGGGCCATGAGACTCCTGCTTGGCCTGCATAATGTGACTTTGCAAAAAAAAAAAAAAATTAGAAGTGAAGGTCTTTTTATGCTGGTTCGGAAACTTCCTTTGAGCCTTTCTGCAATTGGCTGACAAACAATGAAGGGCTTTTCACATTGATTTTGTAATGTCAACAATGAAAACACGGGGGCCAGTTGGTTGATCATACAGTGGAATACTGCGCTACTTGATAGACCGAGGACACATTCATTCGTGTGTTGTCCATCACCTGTCCCCCATCTAGCAAGTAGCGCTGTATTCCCCAGTTTGTGATGTCCACGGTCCCTTATTGCTACTGTGAAATAAGCACGGCTGCTTCATTGTGTAAAAAAAAAAAAATCTCAGTACATATGTCTTTTCAAACCCGCTATGAACTGGTAATCGCATGGAAAGTGGCCTCGCAGTAGGGCCATGAGACTCCTGCTTGGCCTGCATAATGTGACTTTGCAAAAAAAAAAAAAAAAATTAGAAGTGAAGGTCTTTGTATGACGGTTCGGAAACTTCCTTTCAGCCTTTCTGCATATGGCTGACAAACAATGAAGGGATTTTCACATTGATTTTGTAATGTCAACAATGAAAACATGGGGGCCAGTTGGTTGATCATACTGGGGAATACGGCGCTACTTGATAGACCGGGGACACGTTCATTCGTGTGTTGCCCTTCACCTGTCCCCCATCTAGCAAGTAGCGCTGTATTCCCCAGTTTGTGATGTCAGCGGTCCCTTATTGCTACTGTGAAATAAGCACGGCTGCTTCATTGTGTAAAAAAAAAAAAAAATCTCAGTACATATGTCTTTTCAAACCCGCTATGAACTGGTAATCGCATGGAAAGTGGCCTCGCAGTAGGGCCATGAGACTCCTGCTTGGCCTGCATAATGTGACTTTGGAAAAAAAAAAAATAAAAATAAAAATTAGATGTGAAGGTCTTTGTATGCTGGTTCGGAAACTTCCTTTGAGCCTTTCTGCAATTGGCTGACAAACAATGAAGGGCTTTTCACATTGATTTTGTAATGTGAACAATGAAAACACGGGGGCCAGTTGGTTGATCATACAGTGGAATACTGCGCTACTTGATAGACCGAGGACAAATTCATTCGTGTGTTGTCCATCACCTGTCCCCCATCTAGCAAGTAGCGCTGTATTCCCCAGTTTGTGATGTCAACGGTCCCTTCTTGCTACTGTGAAATAAGCACGGCTGCTTCATTGTGTAAAAAAAAAAAAAAATCTCAGTACATATGTCTTTTCAAACCCGCTATGAACTGGTAATCGCATGGAAAGTGGACTCGCAGTAGGGCCATGAGACTCCTGCTTGGCCTGCATAATGTGACTTTGCAAAAAAAAAAAAAAATTAGAAGTGAAGGTCTTGGTATGCTGGTTCGGAAACTTCCTTTGAGCCTTTCTGCAATTGGCTGACAAACAATGAAGGGCTTTTCACATTGATTTTGTAATGTCAACAATGAAAACACGGGGGCCAGTTGGTTGATCATACAGTGGAATACTGCGCTACTTGATAGACCGAGGACACATTCATTCGTGTGTTCTCCATCACCTGTCCCCCATCTAGCAAGTAGCGCTGTATTCCCCAGTTTGTGATGTCAACGGTCCCTTATTGCTACTGTGAAATAAGCACGGCTGCTTCATTGTGTAAAAAAAAAAAATCTCAGTACATATGTCTTTTCAAACACTCTATGAACTGGTAATCGCATGGAAAGTGGCCTCGCAGTAGGGCCATGAGACTCCTGCTTGGCCTGCATAATGTGACTTTACAAAAAAAAAAAAAAAAATTAGAAGTGAAGGTCTTTGTATGCTGGTTCGGAAACTTCCTTTGAGCCTTTCTGCAATTGGCTGACAAACAATGAAGGGCTTTTCACATTGATTTTGTAATGTCAACAATGAAAACACGGGGGCCAGTTGGTTGATCATACAGTGGAATACTGCGCTACTTGATAGACCGAGGACACATTCATTCGTGTGTTGTCCATCACCTGTCCCCCATCTAGCAAGTAGCGCTGTATTCCCCAGTTTGTGATGTCAACGGTCCCTTATTGCTACTGTGAAATAAGCACGGCTGCTTCATTGTGTAAAAAAAAAAAAATCTCAGTACATATGTCTTTTCAAACACTCTATGAACTGGTAATCGCATGGAAAGTGGCCTCGCAGTAGGGCCATGAGACTCCTGCTTGGCCTGCATAATGTGACTTTACAAAAAAAAAAAAAATTAGAAGTGAAGGTCTTTGTATGCTGGTTCGGAAACTTCCTTTGAGCCTTTCTGCAATTGGCTGACAAACAATGAAGGGCTTTTCACATTGATTTTGTAATGTCAACAATGAAAACACGGGGGCCAGTTGGTTGATCATACAGTGGAATACTGCGCTACTTGATAGACCGAGGACACATTCATTCGTGTGTTGTCCATCACCTGTCCCCCATCTAGCAAGTAGCGCTGTATTCCCCAGTTTGTGATGTCAACGGTCCCTTATTGCTACTGTGAAATAAGCACGGCTGCTTCATTGTGTAAAAAAAAAAAAATCTCAGTACATATGTCTTTTCAAACACTCTATGAACTGGTAATCGCATGGAAAGTGGCCTCGCAGTAGGGCCATGAGACTCCTGCTTGGCCTGCATAATGTGACTTTACAAAAAAAAAAAAAATTAGAAGTGAAGGGTTTTGTATGCTGGTTCGGAAACTTCCTTTGAGCCTTTCTGCAATTGGCTGACAAACAATGAAGGGCTTTTCACATTGATTTTGTAATGTCAACAATGAAAACACGGGGGCCAGTTGGTTGATCATACAGTGGAATACTGCGCTACTTGATAGACCGAGGACACATTCATTCGTGTGTTGTCCATCACCTGTCCCCCATCTAGCAAGTAGCGCTGTATTCCCCAGTTTGTGATGTCAACGGTCCCTTATTGCTACTGTGAAATAAGCACGGCTGCTTCATTGTGTAAAAAAAAAAATCTCAGTATATATGTCTTTTCAAACACTCTATGAACTGGTAATCGCATGGAAAGTGGCCTCGCAGTAGGGCCATGAGACTCCTGCTTGGCCTGCATAAGGTGACTTTACAAAAAAAAAAAAATAGAAGTGAAGGTCTTTGTATGCTGGTTCGGAAACTTCCTTTGAGCCTTTCTGCAATTGGCTGACAAACAATGAAGGGCTTTTCACATTGATTTTGTAATGTCAACAATGAAAACACGGGGGCCAGTTGGTTGATCATACAGTGGAATACTGCGCTACTTGATAGACCGAGGACACATTCATTCGTGTGTTGTCCATCACCTGTCCCCCATCTAGCAAGTAGCGCTGTATTCCCCAGTTTGTGATGTCAACGGTCCCTTATTGCTACTGTGAAATAAGCACGGCTGCTTCATTGTGTAAAAAAAAAAAAAATCTCAGTACATATGTCTTTTCGAACCCGCTATGAACTGGTAATCGCATGGAAAGTGGCCTCGCAGTAGGGCCATGAGACTCCTGCTTGGCCTGCATAATGTGACTTTGCAAAAAAAAAAAATTAGAAGTGAAGGTCTTTGTATGCTGGTTCGGAAACTTCCTTTGAGCCTTTCTGCAATTGGCTGACAAACAATGAAGGGCTTTTCACATTGATTTTGTAATGTCAACAATGAAAACACGGGGGCCAGTTGGTTGATCATACAGTGGAATACTGCGCTACTTGATAGACCGAGGACACATTCATTCGTGTGTTCTCCATCACCTGTCCCCCATCTAGCAAGTAGCGCTGTATTCCCCAGTTTGTGATGTCAACGGTCCCTTATTGCTACTGTGAAATAAGCACGGCTGCTTCATTGTGTAAAAAAAAAAAAAATCTCAGTACATATGTCTTTTCAAACCCGCTATGAACTGGTAATCGCATGGAAAGTGGCCTCACAGTAGGGCCATGAGACTCCTGCTTGGCCTGCATAATGTGACTTTGCAAAAAAAAAAAAAATTAGAAGTGAAGGTCTTTGTATGCTGGTTCGGAAACTTCCTTTGAGCCTTTCTGCAATTGGCTGACAAACAATGAAGGGCTTTTCACATTGATTTTGTAATGTCAACAATGAAAACACGGGGGCCAGTTGGTTGATCATACAGTGGAATACTGCGCTACTTGATAGACCGAGGACACATTCATTCGTGTGTTGTCCATCACCTGTCCCCCATCTAGCAAGTAGCGCTGTATTCCCCAGTTTGTGATGTCAACGGTCCCTTATTGCTACTGTGAAATAAGCACGGCTGCTTCATTGTGTAAAAAAAAAAAATCTCAGTACATATGTCTTTTCAAACCCGCTATGAACTGGTAATCGCATGGAAAGTGGCCTCGCAGTAGGGCCATGAGACTCCTGCTTGGCCTGCATAATGTGACTTTGCAAAAAAAAAAAAATTAGAAGTGAAGGTCTTTGTATGCTGGTTCGGAAACTTCCTTTGAGCCTTTCTGCAATTGGCTGACAAACAATGAAGGGCTTTTCACATTGATTTTGTAATGTCAACAATGAAAACACGGGGGCCAGTTGGTTGATCATACAGTGGAATACTGCGCTACTTGATAGACCGAGGACACATTCATTCGTGTGTTGTCCATCACCTGTCCCCCATCTAGCAAGTAGCGCTGTATTCCCCAGTTTGTGATGTCAACGGTCCCTTATTGCTACTGTGAAATAAGCACGGCTGCTTCATTGTGTAAAAAAAAAAAAAAATCTCAGTACATATGTCTTTTCAAACCCGCTATGAACTGGTAATCGCATGGAAAGTGGCCTCGCAGTAGGGCCATGAGACTCCTGCTTGGCCTGCATAATGTGACTTGGCAAAAAAAAAAAAATTAGAAGTGAAGGTCTTTGTATGCTGGTTCGGAAACTTCCTTTGAGCCTTTCTGCAATTGGCTGACAAACAATGAAGGGCTTTTCACATTGATTTTGTAATGTCAACAATGAAAACACGGGGGCCAATTGGTTGATCATACAGTGGAATACTGCGCTACTTGATAGACCGAGGACACATTCATTCGTGTGTTGTCCATCACCTGTCCCCCATCTAGCAAGTAGCGCTGTATTCCCCAGTTTGTGATGTCAACGGTCCCTTATTGCTACTGTGGAATAAGCACGGCTGCTTCATTGTGTAAAAAAAAAAAAAAAAATCTCAGTACATATGTCTTTTCAAACCCGCTATGAACTGGTAATCGCATGGAAAGTGGCCTCGCAGTAGGGCCATGAGACTCCTGCTTGGCCTGCATAATGTGACTTTGCAAAAAAAAAAAAAAAATTAGAAGTGAAGGTCTTTGTATGCTGGTTCGGAAACTTCCTTTGAGCTTTTCTGCAATTGGCTGACAAACAATGAAGGGCTTTTCACATTGATTTTGTAATTTCAACAATGAAAACACGGGGGCCAGTTGGTTGATCATACAGTGGAATACTGCGCTACTTGATAGACCGAGGACACATTCATTCGTGTGTTGTCCATCACCTGTCCCCCATCTAGCAAGTAGCGCTGTATTCCCCAGTTTGTGATGTCCACGGTCCCTTCTTGCTACTGTGAAATAAGCACGGCTGCTTCATTGTGTAAAAAAAAAAAAAAATCTCAGTACATATGTCTTTTCAAACCCGCTATGAACTGGTAATCGCATGGAAAGTGGCCTCGCAGTAGGGCCATGAGACTCCTGCTTGGCCTGCATAATGTGACTTTGCAAAAAAAAAAAAAAAAAAAATTAGAAGTGAAGGTCTTTGTATGCTGGTTCGGAAACTTCCTTTGAGCCTTTCTGCAATTGGCTGACAAACAATGAAGGGCTTTTCACATTGATTTTGTAATGTCAACAATGAAAACACGGGGGCCAGTTGGTTGATCATACAGTGGAATACTGCGCTACTTGATAGACCGAGGACACATTCATTCGTGTGTTGTCCATCACTTGTCCCCCATCTAGCAAGTAGCGCTGTATTCCCCAGTTTGTGATGTCAACGGTCCCTTATTGCTACTGTGAAATAAGCATGGCTGCTTCATTGTGTAAAAAAAAAAAAAAATCTCAGTACATATGTCTTTTCAAACCCGCTATGAACTGGTAATCGCATGGAAAGTGGCCTCGCAGTAGGGCCATGAGACTCCTGCTTGGCCTGCATAATGTGACTTTGCAAAAAAAAAAAAAAAAAAAAAAAATTAGAAGTGAAGGTCTTTGTATGCTGGTTCGGAAACTTCCTTTGAGCCTTTCTGCAATTGGCTGACAAACAATGAAGGGCTTTTCACATTGATTTTGTAATGTCAACAATGAAAACACGGGGGCCAGTTGGTTGATCATACAGTGGAATACTGCGCTACTTGATAGACCGAGGACACATTCATTCGTGTGTTGTCCATCACCTGTCCCCCATCTAGCAAGTAGCGCTGTATTCCCCAGTTTGTGATGTCAACGGTCCCTTATTGCTACTGTGAAATAAGCATGGCTGCTTCATTGTGTAAAAAAAAAAAAAAATCTCAGTACATATGTCTTTTCAAACCCGCTATGAACTGGTAATCGCATGGAAAGTGGCCTCGCAGTAGGGCCATGAGACTCCTGCTTGGCCTGCATAATGTGACTTTGCAAAAAAAAATAAAAAATTAGAAGTGAAGGTCTTTTTATGCTGGTTCGGAAACTTCCTTTGAGCCTTTCTGCAATTGGCTGACAAACAATGAAGGGCTTTTCACATTGATTTTGTAATGTCAACAATGAAAACACGGGGGCCAGTTGGTTGATTATACAGTGGAATACTGCGCTACTTGATAGACCGAGGACACATTCATTCGTGTGTTGTCCATCACCTGTCCCCCATCTAGCAAGTAGCGCTGTATTCCCCAGTTTGTGATGTCCACGGTCCCTTATTGCTACTGTGAAATAAGCACGGCTGCTTCATTGTGTAAAACAAAAAACAAAATCTCAGTACATATGTCTTTTCAAACCCGCTATGAACTGGTAATCGCATGGAAAGTGGCCTCGCAGTAGGGCCATGAGACTCCTGCTTGGCCTGCATAATATGACTTTGCAAAAAAAAAAAAAAAATTAGAAGTGAAGGTCTTTGTATGCTGGTTCGGAAACTTCCTTTGAGCCTTTCTGCAATTGGCTGACAAACAATGAAGGGCTTTTCACATTGATTTTGTAATGTCAACAATGAAAACACGGGGGCCAGTTGGTTGATCATACAGTGGAATACTGCGCTACTTGATAGACCGAGGACACATTCATTCGTGTGTTGTCCATCACCTGTCCCCCATCTAGCAAGTAGCGCTGTATTCCCCAGTTTGTGATGTCAACGGTCCCTTATTGCTACTGTGAAATAAGCATGGCTGCTTCATTGTGTAAAAAAAAAAAAAAAATCTCAGTACATATGTCTTTTCAAACCCGCTATGAACTGGTAATCGCATGGAAAGTGGCCTCGCAGTAGGGCCATGAGACTCCTTCTTGGCCTGCATAATGTGACTGTGCAAAAAAAAAAAAAAAAATTAGAAGTGAAGGTCTTTGTATGCTGGTTCGGAAACTTCCTTTGAGCCTTTCTGCAATTGGCTGACAAACAATGAAGGGCTTTTCACATTGATTTTGTAATGTCAACAATGAAAACACGGGGGCCAGTTGGTTGATCATACAGTGGAATACTGCGCTACTTGATAGACCGAGGACACATTCATTCGTGTGTTGTCCATCACCTGTCCCCCATCTAGCAAGTAGCGCTGTATTCCCCAGTTTGTGATGTCAACGGTCCCTTATTGCTACTGTGAAATAAGCACGGCTGCTTCATTGTGTAAAAAAAAAAAAAAAAATCTCAGTACATATGTCTTTTCAAACCCGCTATGAACTGGTAATCGCATGGAAAGTGGCCTCGCAGTAGGGCCATGAGACTCCTGCTTGGCCTGCATAATGTGACTTTGCAAAAAAAAAAAAAAAAATTAGAAGTGAAGGTCTTTGTATGCAGGTTCGGAAACTTCCTTTGAGCCTTTCTGCAATTGGCTGACAAACAATGAAGGGCTTTTCACATTGATTTTGTGATGTCAACAATGAAAACACGGGGGCCAGTTGGTTGATCATACAGTGGAATACTGCGCTGCTTGATAGACCGAGGACACATTCATTCGTGTGTTGTCCATCACCTGTCCCCCATCTAGCAAGTAGCGCTGTATTCCCCAGTTTGTGATGTCAACGGTCCCTTATTGCTACTGTGAAATAAGCACGGCTGCTTCATTGTGTAAAAAAAAAAAAATCTCAGTACATATGTCTTTTCAAACCCGCTATGAACTGGTAATCGCATGGAAAGTGGCCTCGCAGTAGGGCCATGAGACTCCTGCTTGGCCTGCATAATGTGACTTTGCAAAAAAAAAAAAAAGAAATTAGAAGTGAAGGTCTTTGTATGCTGGTTCGGAAACTTCCTTTGAGCCTTTCTGCAAATGGCTGACAAACAATGAAGGGCTTTTCACATTGATTTTGTAATGTCAACAATGAAAACACGGGGGCCAGTTGGTTGATCATACAGTGGAATACTGCGCTACTTGATAGACAGGGGACACGTTCATTCGTGTGTTGTCCTTCACCTGTCCCCCATCTAGCAAGTAGCGCTGTATTCCCCAGTTTGTGATGTCAACGGTCCCTTATTGCTACTGTGAAATAAGCACGTCTGCTTCATTGTGTAAAAAAAAAAAATCTCAGTACATATGTCTTTTCAAACCCGCTATGAACTGGTAATCGCATGGAAAGTGGCCTCGCAGTAGGGCCATGAGACTCCTGCTTGGCCTGCATAATGTGACTTTGCAAAAAAAAGAAAAAAAAAAATTAGAAGTGAAGGTCTTTGTATGCTGGTTCGGAAACTTCCTTTGAGCCTTTCTGCAATTGGCTGACAAACAATGAAGGGCTTTTCACATTGATTTTGTAATGTCAACAATGAAAACACGGGGGCCAGTTGGTTGATCATACAGTGGAATACTGCGCTACTTGATAGACCGAGGACACATTCATTCGTGTGTTGTCCATCACCTGTCCCCCATCTAGCAAGTAGCGCTGTATTCCCCAGTTTGTGATGTCAACGGTCCCTTATTGCTACTGTGAAATAAGCACGGCTGCTTCATTGTGTAAAAAAAAAAAAATCTCAGTACATATGTCTTTTCAAACCCGCTATGAACTGGTAATCGCATGGAAAGTGGCCTCGCAGTAGGGCCATGAGACTCCTGCTTGGCCTGCATAATGTGACTTTGCAAAAAAAAAAAAAAGAAATTAGAAGTGAAGCTCTTTGTATGACGGTTCGGAAACTTCCTTTCAGCCTTTCTGCATATGGCTGACAAACAATGAAGGGCTTTTCACATTGATTTTGTAATGTCAACAATGAAAACATGGGGGCCAGTTGGTTGATCATACTGGGGAATACGGCGCTACTTGATAGACCGGGGACACGTTCATTCGTGTGTTGTCCTTCACCTGTCCCCCATCTAGCAAGTAGCGCTGTATTCCCTAGTTTGTGATGTCAACGGTCCCTTATTGCTACTGTGAAATAAGCACGGCTGCTTCATTGTGTAAAAAAAAAAAAAAATCTCAGTACATATGTCTTTTCAAACCCGCTATGAACTGGTAATCGCATGGAAAGTGGCCTCGCAGTAGGGCCATGAGACTCCTGCTTGGCCTGCATAATGTGACTTTGCAAAAAAAAAAAAAGAAATTAGAAGTGAAGGTCTTTGTATGCTGGTTCGGAAACTTCCTTTGAGCCTTTCTGCAAATGGCTGACAAACAATGAAAGGCTTTTCACATTGATTTTGTAATGTCAACAATGAAAACACGGGGGCCAGTTGGTTGATCATACAGTGGAATACTGCGCTACTTGATAGACAGGGGACACGTTCATTCGTGTGTTGTCCTTCACCTGTCCCCCATCTAGCAAGTAGCGCTGTATTCCCCAGTTTGTGATGTCAACGGTCCCTTATTGCTACTGTGAAATAAGCACGGCTGCTTCATTGTGTAAAAAAAAAAAAAAATCTCAGTACATATGTCTTTTCAAACCCGCTATGAACTGGTAATCGCATGGTAAGTGGCCTCGCAGTAGGGCCATGAGACTCCTGCTTGGCCTGCATAATGTGACTTTGCAAAAAAAAAAAAAAAAAAAATTAGAAGTGAAGGTCTTTGTATGCTGGTTCGGAAACTTCCTTTGAGCCTTTCTGCAATTGGCTGACAAACAATGAAGGGCTTTTCACATTGATTTTGTAATGTCAACAATGAAAACACGGGGGCCAGTTGGTTGATCATACAGTGGAATACTGCGCTACTTGATAGACCGAGGACACATTCATTCGTGTGTTCTCCATCACCTGTCCCCCATCTAGCAAGTAGCGCTGTATTCCCCAGTTTGTGATGTCAACGGTCCCTTATTGCTACTGTGAAATAAGCACGGCTGCTTCATTGTGTAAAAAAAAAAAAAAATCGCAGTACATATGTCTTTTCAAACCCGCTATGAACTGGTAATCGCATGGAAAGTGGCCTCGCAGTAGGGCCATGAGACTCCTGCTTGGCCTGCATAATGTGACTTTGCAAAAAAAAAAAAAAATTAGAAGTGAAGGTCTTTGTATGCTGGTTCGGAAACTTCCTTTGAGCCTTTCTGCAATTGGCTGACAAACAATGAAGGGCTTTTCACATTGATTTTGTAATGTCAACAATGAAAACACGGGGGCCAGTTGGTTGATCATACAGTGGAATACTGCGCTACTTGATAGACCGAGGACACATTCATTCGTGTGTTGTCCATCACCTGTCCCCCATCTAGCAAGTAGCGCTGTATTCCCCAGTTTGTGATGTCCACGGTCCCTTCTTGCTACTGTGAAATAAGCACGGCTGCTTCATTGTGTAAAAAAAAAAAAAATCTCAGTACATATGTCTTTTCAAACCCGCTATGAACTGGTAATCGCATGGAAAGTGGCCTCGCAGTAGGGCCATGAGACTCCTGCTTGGCCTGCATAATGTGACTTTGCAAAAAAAAAAAAAAAATTAGAAGTGAAGGTCTTTGTATGCTGGTTCGGAAACTTCCTTTGAGCCTTTCTGCAATTGGCTGACAAACAATGAAGGGCTTTTCACATTGATTTTGTAATGTCAACAACGAAAACACGGGGGCCAGTTGGTTGATCATACAGTGGAATACTGCGCTACTTGATAGACCGAGGACGCATTCATTCGTGTGTTGTCCATCACCTGTCCCCCATCTAGCAAGTAGCGCTGTATTCCCCAGTTTGTGATGTCAACGGTCCCTTATTGCTACTGTGAAATAAGCACGGCTGCTTCATTGTGTAAAAAAAAAAAAATCTCAGTACATATGTCTTTTCAAACCCGCTATGAACTGGTAATCGCATGGAAAGTGGCCTCGCAGTAGGGCCATGAGACTCCTGCTTGGCCTGCATAATGTGACTTGGCAAAAAAAAAAAAAATTAGAAGTGAAGGTCTTTGTATGCTGGTTCGGAAACTTCCTTTGAGCCTTTCTGCAATTGGCTGACAAACAATGAAGGGCTTTTCACATTGATTTTGTAATTTCAACAATGAAAACACGGGGGCCAGTTGGTTGATCATACAGTGGAATACTGCGCTACTTGATAGACCGAGGACACATTCATTCGTGTTGTCCATCACCTGTCCCCCATCTAGCAAGTAGCGCTGTATTCCCCAGTTTGTGATGTCCACGGTCCCTTCTTGCTACTGTGAAATAAGCACGGCTGCTTCATTGTGTAAAAAAAAAAAAAAATCTCAGTACATATGTCTTTTCAAACCCGCTATGAACTGGTAATCGCATGGAAAGTGGCCTCGCAGTAGGGCCATGAGACTCCTGCTTGGCCTGCATAATGTGACTTTGCAAAAAAAAATAAAAAATTAGAAGTGAAGGTCTTTGTATGCTGGTTCGGAAACTTCCTTTGAGCCTTTCTGCAATTGGCTGACAAACAATGAAGGGCTTTTCACATTGATTTTGTAATGTCAACAATGAAAACACGGGGGCCAGTTGGTTGATCATACAGTGGAATACTGCGCTACTTGATAGACCGAGGACACATTCATTCGTGTGTTGTCCATCACCTGTCCCCCATCTAGCAAGTAGCGCTGTATTCCCCAGTTTGTGATGTCAACGGTCCTTTATTGCTACTGTGAAATAAGCATGGCTGCTTCATTGTGTAAAAAAAAAAAAATCTCAGTACATATGTCTTTTCAAACCCGCTATGAACTGGTAATCGCATGGAAAGTGGCCTCGCAGTAGGGCCATGAGACTCCTGCTTGGCCTGCATAATGTGACTTTGCAAAAAAAAAAAAAAAAAAAAATTAGAAGTGAAGGTCTTTGTATGCTGGTTCGGAAACTTCCTTTGAGCCTTTCTGCAATTGGCTGACAAACAATGAAGGGCTTTTCACATTGATTTTGTAATGTCAACAATGAAAACACGGGGGCCAGTTGGTTGATCATACAGTGGAATACTGCGCTACTTGATAGACCGAGGACACATTCATTCGTGTGTTGTCCATCACCTGTCCCCCATCTAGCAAGTAGCGCTGTATTCCCCAGTTTGTGATGTCAACGGTCCCTTATTGCTACTGTGAAATAAGCATGGCTGCTTCATTGTGTAAAAAAAAAAAATCTCAGTACATATGTCTTTTCAAACCCGCTATGAACTGGTAATCGCATGGAAAGTGGCCTCGCAGTAGGGCCATGAGACTCCTGCTTGGCCTGCATAATGTGACTTTGCAAAAAAAAAAAAAAAAAAATTAGAAGTGAAGGTCTTTTTATGCTGGTTCGGAAACTTCCTTTGAGCCTTTCTGCAATTGGCTGACAAACAATGAAGGGCTTTTCACATTGATTTTGTAATGTCAACAATGAAAACACGGGGGCCAGTTGGTTGATCATACAGTGGAATACTGCGCTACTTGATAGACCGAGGACACATTCATTCGTGTGTTGTCCATCACCTGTCCCCCATCTAGCAAGTAGCGCTGTATTCCCCAGTTTGTGATGTCCACGGTCCCTTATTGCTACTGTGAAATAAGCACGGCTGCTTCATTGTGTAAAAAAAAAACAAAATCTCAGTACATATGTCTTTTCAAACCCGCTATGAACTGGTAATCGCATAGAAAGTGGCCTCGCAGTAGGGCCATGAGACTCCTGCTTGGCCTGCATAATGTGACTTTGCAAAAAAAAAAAAAAAAAAAAAAATTAGAAGTGAAGGTCTTTGTATGCTGGTTCGGAAACTTCCTTTGAGCCTTTCTGCAATTGGCTGACAAACAATGAAGGGCTTTTCACATTGATTTTGTAATGTCAACAATGAAAACACGGGGGCCAGTTGGTTGATCATACAGTGGAATACTGCGCTACTTGATAGACCGAGGACACATTCATTCGTGTGTTGTGCATCACCTGTCCCCCATCTAGCAAGTAGCGCTGTATTCCCCAGTTTGTGATGTCAACGGTCCCTTATTGCTACTGTGAAATAAGCATGGCTGCTTCATTGTGTAAAAAAAAAAAAAAATCTCAGTACATATGTCTTTTCAAACCCGCTATGAACTGGTAATCGCATGGAAAGTGGCCTCGCAGTAGGGCCATGAGACTCCTTCTTGGCCTGCATAATGTGACTTTGCAAAAAAAAAAAAAAAAAAAATTAGAAGTGAAGGTCTTTGTATGCTGGTTCGGAAACTTCCTTTGAGCCTTTCTGCAATTGGCTGACAAACAATGAAGGGCTTTTCACATTGATTTTGTAATGTCAACAATGAAAACACGGGGGCCAGTTGGTTGATCATACAGTGGAATACTGCGCTACTTGATAGACCGAGGACACATTCATTCGTGTGTTGTCCATCACCTGTCCCCCATCTAGCAAGTAGCGCTGTATTCCCCAGTTTGTGATGTCAACGGTCCCTTATTGCTACTGTGAAATAAGCACGGCTGCTTCATTGTGTAAAAAAAAAAAAAATCTCAGTACATATGTCTTTTCAAACCCGCTATGAACTGGTAATCGCATGAAAAGTGGCCTCGCAGTAGGGCCATGAGACTCCTGCTTGGCCTGCATAATGTGACTTTGCAAAAAAAAAAAAAAAAATTAGAAGTGAAGGTCTTTGTATGCAGGTTCGGAAACTTCCTTTGAGCCTTTCTGCAATTGGCTGACAAACAATGAAGGGCTTTTCACATTGATTTTGTGATGTCAACAATGAAAACACGGGGGCCAGTTGGTTGATCATACAGTGGAATACTGCGCTACTTGATAGACCGAGGACACATTCATTCGTGTGTTGTCCATCACCTGTCCCCCATCTAGCAAGTAGCGCTGTATTCCCCAGTTTGTGATGTCAACGGTCCCTTATTGCTACTGTGAAATAAGCACGGCTGCTTCATTGTGTAAAAAAAAAAAATCTCAGTACATATGTCTTTTCAAACCCGCTATGAACTGGTAATCGCATGGAAAGTGGCCTCGCAGTAGGGCCATGAGACTCCTGCTTGGCCTGCATAATGTGACTTTGCAAAAAAAAAAAAAAAAGAAATTAGAAGTGAAGGTCTTTGTATGCTGGTTCGGAAACTTCCTTTGAGCCTTTCTGCAAATGGCTGACAAACAATGAAGGGCTTTTCACATTGATTTTGTAATGTCAACAATGAGAACACGGGGGCCAGTTGGTTGATCATACAGTGGAATACTGCGCTACTTGATAGACAGGGGACACGTTCATTCGTGTGTTGTCCTTCACCTGTCCCCCATCTAGCAAGTAGCGCTGTATTCCCCAGTTTGTGATGTCAACGGTCCCTTATTGCTACTGTGAAATAAGCACGTCTGATTCATTGTGTAAAAAAAAAAAAATCTCAGTACATATGTCTTTTCAAACCCGCTATGAACTGGTAATCGCATGGAAAGTGGCCTCGCAGTAGGGCCATGAGACTCCTGCTTGGCCTGCATAATGTGACTTTGCAAAAAAAAAAAAAAAATTAGAAGTGAAGGTCTTTGTATGCTGGTTCGGAAACTTCCTTTGAGCCTTTCTGCAATTGGCTGACAAACAATGAAGGGCTTTTCACATTGATTTTGTAATGTCAACAATGAAAACACGGGGGCCAGTTGGTTGATCATACAGTGGAATACTGCGCTACTTGATAGACCGAGGACACATTCATTCGTGTGTTGTGCATCACCTGTCCCCCATCTAGCAAGTAGCGCTGTATTCCCCAGTTTGTGATGTCAACGGTCCCTTATTGCTACTGTGAAATAAGCATGGCTGCTTCATTGTGTAAAAAAAAAAAAAAATCTCAGTACATATGTCTTTTCAAACCCGCTATGAACTGGTAATCGCATGGAAAGTGGCCTCGCAGTAGGGCCATGAGACTCCTTCTTGGCCTGCATAATGTGACTTTGCAAAAAAAAAAAAAAAAAAAATTAGAAGTGAAGGTCTTTGTATGCTGGTTCGGAAACTTCCTTTGAGCCTTTCTGCAATTGGCTGACAAACAATGAAGGGCTTTTCACATTGATTTTGTAATGTCAACAATGAAAACACGGGGGCCAGTTGGTTGATCATACAGTGGAATACTGCGCTACTTGATAGACCGAGGACACATTCATTCGTGTGTTGTGCATCACCTGTCCCCCATCTAGCAAGTAGCGCTGTATTCCCCAGTTTGTGATGTCAACGGTCCCTTATTGCTACTGTGAAATAAGCATGGCTGCTTCATTGTGTAAAAAAAAAAAAAAATCTCAGTACATATGTCTTTTCAAACCCGCTATGAACTGGTAATCGCATGGAAAGTGGCCTCGCAGTAGGGCCATGAGACTCCTTCTTGGCCTGCATAATGTGACTTTGCAAAAAAAAAAAAAAAAAAAAATTAGAAGTGAAGGTCTTTGTATGCTGGTTCGGAAACTTCCTTTGAGCCTTTCTGCAATTGGCTGACAAACAATGAAGGGCTTTTCACATTGATTTTGTAATGTCAACAATGAAAACACGGGGGCCAGTTGGTTGATCATACAGTGGAATACTGCGCTACTTGATAGACCGAGGACACATTCATTCGTGTGTTGTCCATCACCTGTCCCCCATCTAGCAAGTAGCGCTGTATTCCCCAGTTTGTGATGTCAACGGTCCCTTATTGCTACTGTGAAATAAGCACGGCTGCTTCATTGTGTAAAAAAAAAAAAATCTCAGTACATATGTCTTTTCAAACCCGCTATAAACTGGTAATCGCATGAAAAGTGGCCTCGCAGTAGGGCCATGAGACTCCTGCTTGGCCTGCATAATGTGACTTTGCAAAAAAAAAAAAAAAAATTAGAAGTGAAGGTCTTTGTATGCAGGTTCGGAAACTTCCTTTGAGCCTTTCTGCAATTGGCTGACAAACAATGAAGGGCTTTTCACATTGATTTTGTGATGTCAACAATGAAAACACGGGGGCCAGTTGGTTGATCATACAGTGGAATACTGCGCTACTTGATAGACCGAGGACACATTCATTCGTGTGTTGTCCATCACCTGTCCCCCATCTAGCAAGTAGCGCTGTATTCCCCAGTTTGTGATGTCAACGGTCCCTTATTGCTACTGTGAAATAAGCACGGCTGCTTCATTGTGTAAAAAAAAAAAATCTCAGTACATATGTCTTTTCAAACCCGCTATGAACTGGTAATCGCATGGAAAGTGGCCTCGCAGTAGGGCCATGAGACTCCTGCTTGGCCTGCATAATGTGACTTTGCAAAAAAAAAAAAAAAAAGAAATTAGAAGTGAAGGTCTTTGTATGCTGGTTCGGAAACTTCCTTTGAGCCTTTCTGCAAATGGCTGACAAACAATGAAGGGCTTTTCACATTGATTTTGTAATGTCAACAATGAGAACACGGGGGCCAGTTGGTTGATCATACAGTGGAATACTGCGCTACTTGATAGACAGGGGACACGTTCATTCGTGTGTTGTCCTTCACCTGTCCCCCATCTAGCAAGTAGCGCTGTATTCCCCAGTTTGTGATGTCAACGGTCCCTTATTGCTACTGTGAAATAAGCACGTCTGATTCATTGTGTAAAAAAAAAAAAATCTCAGTACATATGTCTTTTCAAACCCGCTATGAACTGGTAATCGCATGGAAAGTGGCCTCGCAGTAGGGCCATGAGACTCCTGCTTGGCCTGCATAATGTGACTTTGCAAAAAAAAAAAAAAAAATTAGAAGTGAAGGTCTTTGTATGCTGGTTCGGAAACTTCCTTTGAGCCTTTCTGCAATTGGCTGACAAACAATGAAGGGCTTTTCACATTGATTTTGTAATGTCAACAATGAAAACACGGGGGCCAGTTGGTTGATCATACAGTGGAATACTGCGCTACTTGATAGACCGAGGACACATTCATTCGTGTGTTGTCCATCACCTGTCCCCCATCTAGCAAGTAGCGCTGTATTCCCCAGTTTGTGATGTCAACGGTCCCTTATTGCTACTGTGAAATAAGCACGGCTGCTTCATTGTGTAAAAAAAAACAAATCTCAGTACATATGTCTTTTCAAACCCGCTATGAACTGGTAATCGCATGGAAAGTGGCCTCGCAGTAGGGCCATGAGACTCCTGCTTGGCCTGCATAATGTGACTTTGCAAAAAAAAAAAAAAGAAATTAGAAGTGAAGCTCTTTGTATGACGGTTCGGAAACTTCCTTTCAGCCTTTCTGCATATGGCTGACAAACAATGAAGGGCTTTTCACATTGATTTTGTAATGTCAACAATGAAAACATGGGGGCCAGTTGGTTGATCATACTGGGGAATACGGCGCTACTTGATAGACCGGGGACACGTTCATTCGTGTGTTGTCCTTCACCTGTCCCCCATCTAGCAAGTAGCGCTGTATTCCCTAGTTTGTGATGTCAACGGTCCCTTATTGCTACTGTGAAATAAGCACGGCTGCTTCATTGTGTAAAAAAAAAAAAAAATCTCAGTACATATGTCTTTTCAAACCCGCTATGAACTGGTAATCGCATGGAAAGTGGCCTCGCAGTAGGGCCATGAGACTCCTGCTTGGCCTGCATAATGTGACTTTGCAAAAAAAAAAAAAGAAATTAGAAGTGAAGCTCTTTGTATGACGGTTCGGAAACTTCTTTTCAGCCTTTCTGCATATGGCTGACAAACAATGAAGGGCTTTTCACATTGATTTTGTAATGTCAACAATGAAAACATGGGGGCCAGTTGGTTGACATACTGGGGAATACGGCGCTACTTGATAGACCGGGGACACGTTCATTCGTGTGCTGTCCTTCACCTGTCCCCCATCTAGCAAGTAGCGCTGTATTCCCCAGTTTGTGATGTCAACGGTCCCTTATTGCTACTGTGAAATAAGCACTGCTGCTTCATTGTGTAAAAAAAAAAAAAATCTCAGTACATATGTCTTTTCAAACCCGCTATGAACTGGTAATCGCATGGAAAGTGGCCTCGCAGTAGGGCCATGAGACTCCTGCTTGGCCTGCATAATGTGACTTTGCAAAAAAAAAAAAAAGAAATTAGAAGTGAAGGTCTTTGTATGCTGGTTCGGAAACTTCCTTTGAGCCTTTCTGCAAATGGCTGACAAACAATGAAGGGCTTTTCACATTGATTTTGTAATGTCAACAATGAAAACACGGGGGCCAGTTGGTTGATCATACAGTGGAATTCTGCGCTACTTGATAGACAGGGGACACGTTCATTCGTGTGTTGTCCTTCACCTGTCCCCCATCTAGCAAGTAGCGCTGTATTCCCCAGTTTGTGATGTCAACGGTCCCTTATTGCTACTGTGAAATAAGCACGTCTGCTTCATTGTGTAAAAAAAAAAAAAAAAAATCTCAGTACATATGTCTTTTCAAACCCGCTATGAACTGGTAATCGCATGGAAAGTGGCCTCGCAGTAGGGCCATGAGACTCCTGCTTGGCCTGCATAATGTGACTTTGCAAAAAAAAAAAAAAAAAAAAAAATTAGAAGTGAAGGTTTTTGTATGCTGGTTCGGAAACTTCCTTTGAGCCTTTCTGCAATTGGCTGACAAACAATGAAGGGCTTTTCACATTGATTTTGTAATGTCAACAATGAAAACACGGGGGCCAGTTGGTTGATCATACAGTGGAATACTGCGCTACTTGATAGACCGAGGACACATTCATTCGTGTGTTCTCCATCACCTGTCCCCCATCTAGCAAGTAGCGCTGTATTCCCCAGTTTGTGATGTCAACGGTCCCTTATTGCTACTGTGAAATAAGCACGGCTGCTTCATTGTGTAAAAAAAAAAAAAATCGCAGTACATATGTCTTTTCAAACCCGCTATGAACTGGTAATCGCATGGAAAGTGGCCTCGCAGTAGGGCCATGAGACTCCTGCTTGGCCTGCATAATGTGACTTTGCAAAAAAAAAAAAAATTAGAAGTGAAGGTCTTTGTATGCTGGTTCGGAAACTTCCTTTGAGCCTTTCTGCAATTGGCTGACAAACAATGAAGGGCTTTTCACATTGATTTTGTAATGTCAACAATGAAAACACGGGGGCGAGTTGGCTGATCATACAGTGGAATACTGCGCTACTTGATAGACCGAGGACACATTCATTCCTGTGTTCTCCATCACCTGTCCCCCATCTAGCAAGTAGCGCTGTATTCCCCAGTTTGTGATGTCAACGGTCCCTTATTGCTACTGTGAAATAAGCACGGCTGCTTCATTGTGTAAAAAAAAAAAAAATTCAGTACATATGTCTTTTCAAACCCGCTATGAACTGGTAATCGCATGGAAAGTGGCCTCGCAGTAGGGCCATGAGACTCCTGCTTGGCCTGCATAATGTGACTTTGCAAAAAAAAAAAAAAGAATTAGAAGTGAAGGTCTTTGTATGCTGGTTCGGAAACTTCCTTTGAGCCTTTCTGCAATTGGCTGACAAACAATGAAGGGCTTTTCACATTGATTTTGTAATGTCAACAATGAAAACACGGGGGCCAGTTGGTTGATCATACAGTGGAATACTGCGCTACTTGATAGACCGAGGACACATTCATTCGTGTGTTCTCCATCACCTGTCCCCCATCTAGCAAGTAGCGCTGTATTCCCCAGTTTGTGATGTCAACGGTCCCTTATTGCTACTGTGAAATAAGCACGGCTGCTTCATTGTGTAAAAAAAAAAAAAAAATTCAGTACATATGTCTTTTCAAACCCGCTATGAACTGGTAATCGCATGGAAAGTGGCCTCGCAGTAGGGCCATGAGACTCCTGCTTGGCCTGCATAATGTGACTTTGCAAAAAAAAAAAAAAAAAATTAGAAGTGAAGGTCTTCGTATGCTGGTTCGGAAACTTCCTTTGAGCCTTTCTGCAATTGGCTGACAAACAATGAAGGGCTTTTCACATTGATTTTGTAATGTCAACAATGAAAACACGGGGGCCAGTTGGTTGATCATACAGTGGAATACTGCGCTACTTGATAGACCGAGGACACATTCATTCGTGTGTTGTTCATCACCTGTCCCCCATCTAGCAAGTAGCGCTGTATTCCCCAGTTTGTGATGTCAACGGTCCCTTCTTGCTACTGTGAAATAAGCACGGCTGCTTCATTGTGTAAAAAAAAAAAAAATCTCAGTACATATGTCTTTTCAAACCCGCTATGAACTGGTAATCGCATGGAAAGTGGCCTCGCAGTAGGGCCATGAGACTCCTGCTTGGCCTGCATAATGTGACTTTGCAAAAAAAAAAAAAAAAATTAGAAGGGAAGGTCTTTGTATGCTGGTTCGGAAACTTCCTTTGAGCCTTTCTGCAATTGGCTGACAAACAATGAAGGGCTTTTCACATTGATTTTGTAATGTCAACAATGAAAACACGGGGGCCAGTTGGTTGATCATACAGTGGAATACTGCGCTACTTGATAGACCGAGGACACATTCATTCGTGTGTTCTCCATCACCTGTCCCCCATCTAGCAAGTAGCGCTGTATTCCCCAGTTTGTGATGTCAACGGTCCCTTATTGCTACTGTGAAATAAGCACGGCTGCTTCATTGTGTAAAAAAAAAAAATCTCAGTACATATGTCTTTTCAAACCCGCTATGAACTGGTAATCGCATGGAAAGTGGCCTCGCAGTAGGGCCATGAGACTCCTGCTTGGCCAGCATAATGTGACTTTGCAAAAAAAAAAAAAAAAAAAAAAAATTAGAAGTGAAGGTTTTTGTATGCTGGTTCGGAAACTTCCTTTGAGCCTTTCTGCAATTGGCTGACAAACAATGAAGGGCTTTTCACATTGATTTTGTAATGTCAACAATGAAAACACAGGGGCCAGTTGGTTGATCATACAGTGGAATACTGCGCTACTTGATAGACCGAGGACACATTCATTCGTGTGTTGTCCATCACCTGTCCCCCATCTAGCAAGTAGCGCTGTATTCCGCAGTTTGTGATGTCAACGGTCCCTTATTGCTACTGTGAAATAAGCACGGCTGCTTCATTGTGTAAAAAAAAAAATCTCAGTACATATGTCTTTTCAAACCCGCTATGAACTGGTAATCGCATGGAAAGTGGCCTCGCAGTAGGGCCATGATACTCCTGCTTGGGCTGCATAATGTGACTTTGCAAAAAAAAAAAAAAAAATTAGAAGTGAAGGTCTTTGTATGCTGGTTCGGAAACTTCCTTTGAGCCTTTCTGCAATTGGCTGACAAACAATGAAGGGCTTTTCACATTTATTTTGTAATGTCAACAATGAAAACACGGGGGCCAGTTGGTTGATCATACAGTGGAATACTGCGCTACTTGATAGACCGAGGACACATTCATTCGTGTGTTGTCCATCACCTGTCCCCCATCTAGCAAGTAGCGCTGTATTCCGCAGTTTGTGATGTCAACGGTCCCTTATTGCTACTGTGAAATAAGCACGGCTGCTTCATTGTGTAAAAAAAAAAAAATCTCAGTACATATGTCTTTTCAAACCCGCTATGAACTGGTAATCGCATGGAAAGTGGCCTCGCAGTAGGGCCATGAGACTCCTGCTTGGCCTGCATAATGTGACTTTGCAAAAAAAAAAAAAAATTAGAAGTGAAGGTCTTTGTATGCTGGTTCGGAAACTTCCTTTGAGCCTTTCTGCAATTGGCTGACAAACAATGAAGGGCTTTTCACATTGATTTTGTAATGTCAACAATGAAAACACGGGGGCCAGTTGGTTGATCATACAGTGGAATACGGCGCTACTTGATAGACCGAGGACACATTCATTCGTGTGTTCTCCATCACCTGTCCCCCATCTAGCTAGTAGCGCTGTATTCCCCAGTTTGTGATGTCAACGGTCCCTTATTGCTACTGTGAAATAAGCACGGCTGCTTCATTGTGTAAAAAAAAAAAAATCTCAGTACATATGTCTTTTCAAACCCGCTATGAACTGGTAATCGCATGGAAAGTGGCCTCGCAGTAGGGCCATGAGACTCCTGCTTGGCCTGCACAATGTGACTTTGCAAAAAAAAAAAAAAAAAAAAAAAAATTAGAAGTGAAGGTCTTTGTATGCTGGTTCGGAAACTTCCTTTGAGCCTTTCTGCAATTGGCTGACAAACAATGAAGGGCTTTTCACATTTATTTTGTAATGTCAACAATGAAAACACGGGGGCCAGTTGGTTGATCATACAGTGGAATACTGCGCTACTTGATAGACCGAGGACACATTCATTCGTGTGTTCTCCATCACCTGTCCCCCATCTAGCAAGTAGCGCTGTATTCCCCAGTTTGTGATGTCAACGGTCCCTTATTGCTACTGTGAAATAAGCACGGCTGCTTCATTGTGTAAAAAAAAAAAAATCTCAGTACATATGTCTTTTCAAACCCGCTATGAACTGGTAATCGCATGGAAAGTGGCCTCGCAGTAGGGCCATGAGACTCCTGCTTGGCCTGCATAATGTGACTTTGCAAAAAAAAAAAAAAAAATTAGAAGTGAAGGTCTTTGTATGCTGGTTCGGAAACTTCCTTTGAGCCTTTCTGCAATTGGCTGACAAACAATGAAGGGCTTTTCACATTGATTTTGTAATGTCAACAATGAAAACACGGGGGCCAGTTGGTTGATCATACAGTGGAATACTGCGCTACTTGATAGACCGAGGACACATTCATTCGTGTGTTGTCCATCACCTGTCCCCCATCTAGCAAGTAGCGCTGTATTCCACAGTTTGTGATGTCAACGGTCCCTTATTGCTACTGTGAAATAAGCACGGCTGCTTCATTGTGTAAAAAAAAAAAAATCTCAGTACATATGTCTTTTCAAACCCGCTATGAACTGGTAATCGCATGGAAAGTGGCCTCGCAGTAGGGCCATGAGACTCCTGCTTGGCCTGCATAATGTGACTTTGCAAAAAAAAAAAAAAAAAAAAAAAAAATTAGAAGTGAAGGTCTTTGTATGCTGGTTCGGAAACTTCCTTTGAGCCTTTCTGCAATTGGCTGACAAACAATGAAGGGCTTTTCACATTGATTTTGTAATGTCAACAATGAAAACACGGGGGCCAGTTGGTTGATCATACAGTGGAATACTGCGCTACTTGATAGACCGAGGACACATTCATTCGTGTGTTCTCCATCACCTGTCCCCCATCTAGCAAGTAGCGCTGTATTCCCCAGTTTGTGATGTCAACGGTCCCTTATTGCTATTGTGAAATAAGCACGGCTGCTTCATTGTGTAAAAAAAAAAAATCTCAGTACATATGTCTTTTCAAACCCGCTATGAACTGGTAATCGCATGGAAAGTGGCCTCGCAGTAGGGCCATGAGACTCCTGCTTGGCCTGCATAATGTGACTTTGCAAAAAAAAAAAAAAAAAAAAAATTAGAAGTGAAGGTCTTTGTATGCTGGTTCGGAAACTTCCTTTGAGCCTTTCTGCAATTGGCTGACAAACAATGAAGGGCTTTTCACATTGATTTTGTAATGTCAACAATGAAAACACGGGGGCCAGTTGGTTGATCATACAGTGGAATACTGCGCTACTTGATAGACCGAGGACACATTCATTCGTGTGTTGTCCATCACCTGTCCCCCATCTAGCAAGTAGCGCTGTATTCCGCAGTTTGTGATGTCAACGGTCCCTTATTGCTACTGTGAAATAAGCACGGCTGCTTCATTGTGTAAAAAAAAAAAAAATCTCAGTACATATGTCTTTTCAAACCCGCTATGAACTGGTAATCGCATGGAAAGTGGCCTCGCAGTAGGGCCATGAGACTCCTGCTTGGCCTGCATAATGTGACTTTGCAAAAAAAAAAAAAAAATTAGAAGTGAAGGTCTTTGTATGCTGGTTCGGAAACTTCCTTTGAGCCTTTCTGCAATTGGCTGACAAACAATGAAGGGCTTTTCACATTGATTTTGTAATGTCAACAATGAAAACACGGGGGCCAGTTGGTTGATCATACAGTGGAATACTGCGCTACTTGATAGACCGAGGACACATTCATTCGTGTGTTGTCCATCACCTGTCCCCCATCTAGCAAGTAGCGCTGTATTCCGCAGTTTGTGATGTCAACGGTCCCTTATTGCTACTGTGAAATAAGCACGGCTGCTTCATTGTGTAAAAAAAAAAAATTCTCAGTACATATGTCTTTTCAAACCGGCTATGAACTGGCTATCGCATGGAAAGTGGCCTCGCAGTAGGGCCATGAGACTCCTGCTTGGCCTGCATAATGTGACTTTGCAAAAAAAAAAATTAGAAGTGAAGGTCTTTGTATGCTGGTTCGGAAACTTCCTTTGAGCCTTTCTGCAATTGGCTGACAAACAATGAAGGGCTTTTCACATTGATTTTGTAATGTCAACAATGAAAACACGGGGGCCAGTTGGTTGATCATACAGTGGAATACTGCGCTACTTGATAGACCGAGGACACATTCATTCGTGTGTTGTCCATCACCTGTCCCCCATCTAGCAAGTAGCGCTGTATTCCGCAGTTTGTGATGTCAACGGTCCCTTATTGCTACTGTGAAATAAGCACGGCTGCTTCATTGTGTAAAAAAAAAAAAAATCTCAGTACATATGTCTTTTCAAACCCGCTATGAACTGGTAATCGCATGGAAAGTGGCCTCGCAGTAGGGCCATGAGACTCCTGCTTGGCCTGCATAATGTGACTTTGCAAAAAAAAAAAAAAAAAATTAGAAGTGAAGGTCTTTGTATGCTGGTTCGGAAACTTCCTTTGAGCCTTTCTGCAATTGGCTGACAAACAATGAAGGGCTTTTCACATTGATTTTGTAATGTCAACAATGAAAACACGGGGGCCAGTTGGTTGATCATACAGTGGAATACTGCGCTACTTGATAGACCGAGGACACATTCATTCGTGTGTTGTCCATCACCTGTCCCCCATCTAGCAAGTAGCGCTGTATTCCCCAGTTTGTGATGTCAACGGTCCCTTATTGCTACTGTGAAATAAGCACGGCTGCTTCATTGTGTAAAAAAAAAAATCTCAGTACATATGTCTTTTCAAACCCGCTATGAACTGGTAATCGCATGGAAAGTGGCCTCGCAGTAGGGCCATGAGACTCCTGCTTGGCCTGCATAATGTGACTGCAAAAAAAAAAAAAAAAGAAATTAGAAGTGAAGGTCTTTGTATGCTGGTTCGGAAACTTCCTTTGAGCCTTTCTGCAAATGGCTGACAAACAATGAAGGGCTTTTCACATTGATTTTGTAATGTCAACAATGAAAACACGGGGGCCAGTTGGTTGATCATACAGTGGAATACTGCGCTACTTGATAGACCGGGGACACATTCATTCGTGTGTTGTCCTTCACCTGTCCCCCATCTAGCAAGTAGCGCTGTATTCCCCAGTTTGTGATGTCAACGGTCCCTTATTGCTACTGTGAAATAAGCACGTCTGCTTCATTGTGTAAAAAAAAAAAAAAAATCTCAGTACATATGTCTTTTCAAACCCGCTATGAACTGGTAATCGCATGGAAAGTGGCCTCGCAGTAGGGCCATGAGACTCCTGCTTGGCCTGCATAATGTGACTTTGCAAAAAAAAAAAAGAAATTTGAAGTGAAGGTCTTTGTATGCTGGTTCGGAAACTTCCTTTGAGCCTTTCTGCAAATGGCTGACAAACAATGAAGGGCTTTTCACATTGATTTTGTAATGTCAACAATGAAAACACGGGGGCCAGTTGGTTGATCATACAGTGGAATACTGCGCTACTTGATAGACCGGGGACACATTCATTCGTGTGTTGTCCTTCACCTGTCCCCCATCTAGCAAGTAGCGCTGTATTCCCCAGTTTGTGATGTCAACGGTCCCTTATTGCTACTGTGAAATAAGCACGTCTGCTTCATTGTGTAAAAAAAAAAAAAAAATCTCAGTACATATGTCTTTTCAAACCCGCTATGAACTGGTAATCGCATGGAAAGTGGCCTCGCAGTAGGGCCATGAGACTCCTGCTTGGCCTGCATAATGTGACTTTGCAAAAAAAAAAAGAAATTAGAAGTGAAGCTTTTTGTATGACGGTTCGGAAACTTCCTTTGAGCCTTTCTGCAAATGGCTGACAAACAATGAAGGGCTTTTCACATTGATTTTGTAATGTCAACAATGAAAACACGGGGGCCAGTTGGTTGATCATACAGTGGAATACTGCGCTACTTGATAGACCGGGGACACGTTCATTCGTGTGTTGTCCTTCACCTGTCCCCCATCTAGCAAGTAGCGCTGTATTCCCCAATTTGTGATGTCAACGGTCCCTTATTGCTACTGTGAAATAAGCACGGCTGCTTCATTGTGTAAAAAAAAAAAAAAGTCTCAGTACATATGTCTTTTCAAACCCGCTATGAACTGGTAATCGCATGGAAAGTGGCCTCGCAGTAGGGCCATCAGACTCCTCCTTGGCCTGCATAATGTGACTTTGCAAAAAAAAAAAAAAATTAGAAGTGAAGGTCTTTGTATGCTGGTTCGGAAACTTCCTTTGAGCCTTTCTGCAATTGGCTGACAAACAATGAAGGGCTTTTCACATTGATTTTGTAATGTCAACAATGAAAACACGGGGGCCAGTTGGTTGATCATACAGTGGAATACTGCGCTACTTGATAGACCGAGGACACATTCATTCGTGTGTTCTCCATCACCTGTCCCCCATCTAGCAAGTAGCTCTGTATTCCCCAGTTTGTGATGTCAACGGTCCCTTATTGCTACTGTGAAATAAGCACGGCTGCTTCATTGTGTAAAAAAAAAAAAAATCTCAGTACATATGTCTTTTCAAACCCGCTATGAACTGGTAATCGCATGGAAAGTGGCCTCGCAGTAGGGCCATGAGATTCCTGCTTGGCCTGCATAATGTGACTTTGCAAAAAAAAAAAAAAAAAATTAGAAGTGAAGGTCTTTGTATGCTAGTTCGGAAACTTCCTTTGAGCCTTTCTGCAATTGGCTGACAAACAATGAAGGGCTTTTCACATTGATTTTGTAATGTCAACAATGAAAACACGGGGGCCAGTTGGTTGATCATACAGTGGAATACTGCGCTACTTGATAGACCGAGGACACATTCATTCGTGTGTTCTCCATCACCTGTCCCCCATCTAGCAAGTAGCGCTGTATTCCCCAGTTTGTGATGTCAACGGTCCCTTATTGCTACTGTGAAATAAGCACGGCTGCTTCATTGTGTAAAAAAAAAAATTTCAGTACATATGTCTTTTCAAACCCGCTATGAACTGGTAATCGCATGGAAAGTGGCCTCGCAGTAGGGCCATGAGACTCCTGCTTGGCCTGCATAATGTGACTTTGCAAAAAAAAAAAAATTAGAAGTGAAGGTCTTTGTATGCTGCTTCGGAAACTTCCTTTGAGCCTTTCTGCAATTGGCTGACAAACAATGAAGGGCTTTTCACATTGATTTTGTAATGTCAACAATGAAAACACGGGGGCCAGTTGGTTGATCATACAGTGGAATACTGCGCTACTTGATAGACCGAGGACACATTCATTCGTGTGTTGTTCATCACCTGTCCCCCATCTAGCAAGTAGCGCTGTATTCCCCAGTTTGTGATGTCAACGGTCCCTTCTTGCTACTGTGAAATAAGCACGGCTGCTTCATTGTGTAAAAAAAAAAAAAATCTCAGTACATATGTCTTTTCAAACCCGCTATGAACTGGTAATCGCATGGAAAGTGGCCTCGCAGTAGGGCCATGAGACTCCTGCTTGGCCTGCATAATGTGACTTTGCAAAAAAAAAAAAAAAAAAAAATTAGAAGTGAAGGTCTTTGTATGCTGGTTCGGAAACTTCCTTTGAGCCTTTCTGCAATTGGCTGACAAACAATGAACGGCTTTTCACATTGATTTTGTAATGTCAACAATGAAAACACGGGGGCCAGTTGGTTGATCATACAGTGGAATACTGCGCTACTTGATAGACCGAGGACACATTCATTCGTGTGTTCTCCATCACCTGTCCCCCATCTAGCAAGTAGCGCTGTATTACCCAGTTTGTGATGTCAACGGTCCCTTATTGCTACTGTGAAATAAGCACGGCTGCTTCATTGTGTAAAAAAAAAAATCTCAGTACATATGTCTTTTCAAACCCGCTATGAACTGGTAATCGCATGGAAAGTGGCCTCGCAGTAGGGCCATGAGACTCCTGCTTGGCCTGCATAATGTGACTTTGCAAAAAAAAAAAAAAAATTAGAAGTGAAGGTCTTTGTATGCTGGTTCGGAAACTTCCTTTGAGCCTTTCTGCAATTGGCTGACAAACAATGAAGGGCTTTTCACATTGATTTTGTAATGTCAACAATGAAAACACGGGGGCCAGTTGGTTGATCATACAGTGGAATACTGCGCTACTTGATAGACCGAGGACACATTCATTCGTGTGTTGTCCATCACCTGTCCCCCATCTAGCAAGTAGCGCTGTATTCCGCAGTTTGTGATGTCAACGGTCCCTTATTGCTACTGTGAAATAAGCACGGCTGCTTCATTGTGTAAAAAAAAAAAAATCTCAGTACATATGTCTTTTCAAACCCGCTATGAACTGGTAATCGCATGGAAAGTGGCCTCGCAGTAGGGCCATGAGACTCCTGCTTGGCCTGCATAATGTGACTTTGCAAAAAAAAAAAAAAATTAGAAGTGAAGGTCTTTGTATGCTGGTTCGGAAACTTCCTTTGAGCCTTTCTGCAATTGGCTGACAAACAATGAAGGGCTTTTCACATTGATTTTGTAATGTCAACAATGAAAACACGGGGGCCAGTTGGTTGATCATACAGTGGAATACGGCGCTACTTGATAGACCGAGGACACATTCATTCGTGTGTTCTCCATCACCTGTCCCCCATCTAGCTAGTAGCGCTGTATTCCCCAGTTTGTGATGTCAACGGTCCCTTATTGCTACTGTGAAATAAGCACGGCTGCTTCATTGTGTAAAAAAAAAAAAATCTCAGTACATATGTCTTTTCAAACCCGCTATGAACTGGTAATCGCATGGAAAGTGGCCTCGCAGTAGGGCCATGAGACTCCTGCTTGGCCTGCACAATGTGACTTTGCAAAAAAAAAAAAAAAAAAAAAAAAAAAATTAGAAGTGAAGGTCTTTGTATGCTGGTTCGGAAACTTCCTTTGAGCCTTTCTGCAATTGGCTGACAAACAATGAAGGGCTTTTCACATTGATTTTGTAATGTCAACAATGAAAACACGGGGGCCAGTTGGTTGATCATACAGTGGAATACTGCGCTACTTGATAGACCGAGGACACATTCATTCGTGTGTTCTCCATCACCTGTCCCCCATCTAGCAAGTAGCGCTGTATTCCCCAGTTTGTGATGTCAACGGTCCCTTATTGCTACTGTGAAATAAGCACGGCTGCTTCATTGTGTAAAAAAAAAAAAATCTCAGTACATATGTCTTTTCAAACCCGCTATGAACTGGTAATCGCATGGAAAGTGGCCTCGCAGTAGGGCCATGAGACTCCTGCTTGGCCTGCATAATGTGACTTTGCAAAAAAAAAAAAAAAATTAGAAGTGAAGGTCTTTGTATGCTGGTTCGGAAACTTCCTTTGAGCCTTTCTGCAATTGGCTGACAAACAATGAAGGGCTTTTCACATTGATTTTGTAATGTCAACAATGAAAACACGGGGGCCAGTTGGTTGATCATACAGTGGAATACTGCGCTACTTGATAGACCGAGGACACATTCATTCGTGTGTTGTCCATCACCTGTCCCCCATCTAGCAAGTAGCGCTGTATTCCACAGTTTGTGATGTCAACGGTCCCTTATTGCTACTGTGAAATAAGCACGGCTGCTTCATTGTGTAAAAAAAAAAAATCTCAGTACATATGTCTTTTCAAACCCGCTATGAACTGGTAATCGCATGGAAAGTGGCCTCGCAGTAGGGCCATGAGACTCCTGCTTGGCCTGCATAATGTGACTTTGCAAAAAAAAAAAAAAAAAAAAAAAATTAGAAGTGAAGGTCTTTGTATGCTGGTTCGGAAACTTCCTTTGAGCCTTTCTGCAATTGGCTGACAAACAATGAAGGGCTTTTCACATTGATTTTGTAATGTCAACAATGAAAACACGGGGGCCAGTTGGTTGATCATACAGTGGAATACTGCGCTACTTGATAGACCGAGGACACATTCATTCGTGTGTTCTCCATCACCTGTCCCCCATCTAGCAAGTAGCGCTGTATTCCCCAGTTTGTGATGTCAACGGTCCCTTATTGCTATTGTGAAATAAGCACGGCTGCTTCATTGTGTAAAAAAAAAAAATCTCAGTACATATGTCTTTTCAAACCCGCTATGAACTGGTAATCGCATGGAAAGTGGCCTCGCAGTAGGGCCATGAGACTCCTGCTTGGCCTGCATAATGTGACTTTGCAAAAAAAAAAAAAAAAAAAATTAGAAGTGAAGGTCTTTGTATGCTGGTTCGGAAACTTCCTTTGAGCCTTTCTGCAATTGGCTGACAAACAATGAAGGGCTTTTCACATTGATTTTGTAATGTCAACAATGAAAACACGGGGGCGAGTTGGTTGATCATACAGTGGAATACTGCGCTACTTGATAGACCGAGGACACATTCATTCGTGTGTTGTCCATCACCTGTCCCCCATCTAGCAAGTAGCGCTGTATTCCGCAGTTTGTGATGTCAACGGTCCCTTATTGCTACTGTGAAATAAGCACGGCTGCTTCATTGTGTAAAAAAAAAAAAAAAATCTCAGTACATATGTCTTTTCAAACCCGCTATGAACTGGTAATCGCATGGAAAGTGGCCTCGCAGTAGGGCCATGAGACTCCTGCTTGGCCTGCATAATGTGACTTTGCAAAAAAAAAAAAAAAAATTAGAAGTGAAGGTCTTTGTATGCTGGTTCGGAAACTTCCTTTGAGCCTTTCTGCAATTGGCTGACAAACAATGAAGGGCTTTTCACATTGATTTTGTAATGTCAACAATGAAAACACGGGGGCCAGTTGGTTGATCATACAGTGGAATACTGCGCTACTTGATAGACCGAGGACACATTCATTCGTGTGTTGTCCATCACCTGTCCCCCATCTAGCAAGTAGCGCTGTATTCCGCAGTTTGTGATGTCAACGGTCCCTTATTGCTACTGTGAAATAAGCACGGCTGCTTCATTGTGTAAAAAAAAAAAATTCTCAGTACATATGTCTTTTCAAACCCGCTATGAACTGGCTATCGCATGGAAAGTGGCCTCGCAGTAGGGCCATGAGACTCCTGCTTGGCCTGCATAATGTGACTTTGCAAAAAAAAAAAAAAAAATTAGAAGTGAAGGTCTTTGTATGCTGGTTCGGAAACTTCCTTTGAGCCTTTCTGCAATTGGCTGACAAACAATGAAGGGCTTTTCACATTGATTTTGTAATGTCAACAATGAAAACACGGGGGCCAGTTGGTTGATCATACAGTGGAATACTGCGCTACTTGATAGACCGAGGACACATTCATTCGTGTGTTGTCCATCACCTGTCCCCCATCTAGCAAGTAGCGCTGTATTCCGCAGTTTGTGATGTCAACGGTCCCTTATTGCTACTGTGAAATAAGCACGGCTGCTTCATTGTGTAAAAAAAAAAAAAAATCTCAGTACATATGTCTTTTCAAACCCGCTATGAACTGGTAATCGCATGGAAAGTGGCCTCGCAGTAGGGCCATGAGACTCCTGCTTGGCCTGCATAATGTGACTTTGCAAAAAAAAAAAAAAAAATTAGAAGTGAAGGTCTTTGTATGCTGGTTCGGAAACTTCCTTTGAGCCTTTCTGCAATTGGCTGACAAACAATGAAGGGCTTTTCACATTGATTTTGTAATGTCAACAATGAAAACACGGGGGCCAGTTGGTTGATCATACAGTGGAATACTGCGCTACTTGATAGACCGAGGACACATTCATTCGTGTGTTGTCCATCACCTGTCCCCCATCTAGCAAGTAGCGCTGTATTCCCCAGTTTGTGATGTCAACGGTCCCTTATTGCTACTGTGAAATAAGCACGGCTGCTTCATTGTGTAAAAAAAAAAATCTCAGTACATATGTCTTTTCAAACCCGCTATGAACTGGTAATCGCATGGAAAGTGGCCTCGCAGTAGGGCCATGAGACTCCTGCTTGGCCTGCATAATGTGACTTTGCAAAAAAAAAAAAGAAATTAGAAGTGAAGGTCTTTGTATGCTGGTTCGGAAACTTCCTTTGAGCCTTTCTGCAAATGGCTGACAAACAATGAAGGGCTTTTCACATTGATTTTGTAATGTCAACAATGAAAACACGGGGGCCAGTTGGTTGATCATACAGTGGAATACTGCGCTACTTGATAGACCGGGGACACATTCATTCGTGTGTTGTCCTTCACCTGTCCCCCATCTAGCAAGTAGCGCTGTATTCCCCAGTTTGTGATGTCAACGGTCCCTTATTGCTACTGTGAAATAAGCACGGCTGCTTCATTGTGTAAAAAAAAAAAAAATCTCAGTACATATGTCTTTTCAAACCCGCTATGAACTGGTAATCGCATGGAAAGTGGCCTCGCAGTAGGGCCATGAGACTCCTGCTTGGCCTGCATAATGTGACTTTGCAAAAAAAAAAAAGAAATTTGAAGTGAAGGTCTTTGTATGCTGGTTCGGAAACTTCCTTTGAGCCTTTCTGCAAATGGCTGACAAACAATGAAGGGCTTTTCACATTGATTTTGTAATGTCAACAATGAAAACACGGGGGCCAGTTGGTTGATCATACAGTGGAATACTGCGCTACTTGATAGACCGGGGACACATTCATTCGTGTGTTGTCCTTCACCTGTCCCCCATCTAGCAAGTAGCGCTGTATTCCCCAGTTTGTGATGTCAACGGTCCCTTATTGCTACTGTGAAATAAGCACGTCTGCTTCATTGTGTAAAAAAAAAAAAAAAATCTCAGTACATATGTCTTTTCAAACCCGCTATGAACTGGTAATCGCATGGAAAGTGGCCTCGCAGTAGGGCCATGAGACTCCTGCTTGGCCTGCATAATGTGACTTTGCAAAAAAAAAAAGAAATTAGAAGTGAAGCTTTTTGTATGACGGTTCGGAAACTTCCTTTGAGCCTTTCTGCAAATGGCTGACAAACAATGAAGGGCTTTTCACATTGATTTTGTAATGTCAACAATGAAAACACGGGGGCCAGTTGGTTGATCATACAGTGGAATACTGCGCTACTTGATAGACCGGGGACACGTTCATTCGTGTGTTGTCCTTCACCTGTCCCCCATCTAGCAAGTAGCGCTGTATTCCCCAATTTGTGATGTCAACGGTCCCTTATTGCTACTGTGAAATAAGCACGGCTGCTTCATTGTGTAAAAAAAAAAAAAAGTCTCAGTACATATGTCTTTTCAAACCCGCTATGAACTGGTAATCGCATGGAAAGTGGCCTCGCAGTAGGGCCATCAGACTCCTCCTTGGCCTGCATAATGTGACTTTGCAAAAAAAAAAAAAAATTAGAAGTGAAGGTCTTTGTATGCTGGTTCGGAAACTTCCTTTGAGCCTTTCTGCAATTGGCTGACAAACAATGAAGGGCTTTTCACATTGATTTTGTAATGTCAACAATGAAAACACGGGGGCCAGTTGGTTGATCATACAGTGGAATACTGCGCTACTTGATAGACCGAGGACACATTCATTCGTGTGTTCTCCATCACCTGTCCCCCATCTAGCAAGTAGCTCTGTATTCCCCAGTTTGTGATGTCAACGGTCCCTTATTGCTACTGTGAAATAAGCACGGCTGCTTCATTGTGTAAAAAAAAAAAAATCTCAGTACATATGTCTTTTCAAACCCGCTATGAACTGGTAATCGCATGGAAAGTGGCCTCGCAGTAGGGCCATGAGACTCCTGCTTGGCCTGCATAATGTGACTTTGCAAAAAAAAAAAAAAAAATTAGAAGTGAAGGTCTTTGTATGCTAGTTCGGAAACTTCCTTTGAGCCTTTCTGCAATTGGCTGACAAACAATGAAGGGCTTTTCACATTGATTTTGTAATGTCAACAATGAAAACACGGGGGCCAGTTGGTTGATCATACAGTGGAATACTGCGCTACTTGATAGACCGAGGACACATTCATTCGTGTGTTCTCCATCACCTGTCCCCCATCTAGCAAGTAGCGCTGTATTCCCCAGTTTGTGATGTCAACGGTCCCTTATTGCTACTGTGAAATAAGCACGGCTGCTTCATTGTGTAAAAAAAAAAATTTCAGTACATATGTCTTTTCAAACCCGCTATGAACTGGTAATCGCATGGAAAGTGGCCTCGCAGTAGGGCCATGAGACTCCTGCTTGGCCTGCATAATGTGACTTTGCAAAAAAAAAAAAAATTAGAAGTGAAGGTCTTTGTATGCTGCTTCGGAAACTTCCTTTGAGCCTTTCTGCAATTGGCTGACAAACAATGAAGGGCTTTTCACATTGATTTTGTAATGTCAACAATGAAAACACGGGGGCCAGTTGGTTGATCATACAGTGGAATACTGCGCTACTTGATAGACCGAGGACACATTCATTCGTGTGTTGTTCATCACCTGTCCCCCATCTAGCAAGTAGCGCTGTATTCCCCAGTTTGTGATGTCAACGGTCCCTTCTTGCTACTGTGAAATAAGCACGGCTGCTTCATTGTGTAAAAAAAAAAAAATCTCAGTACATATGTCTTTTCAAACCCGCTATGAACTGGTAATCGCATGGAAAGTGGCCTCGCAGTAGGGCCATGAGACTCCTGCTTGGCCTGCATAATGTGACTTTGCAAAAAAAAAAAAAAAAAAAAAAAAAATTAGAAGTGAAGGTCTTTGTATGCTGGTTCGGAAACTTCCTTTGAGCCTTTCTGCAATTGGCTGACAAACAATGAAGGGCTTTTCACATTGATTTTGTAATGTCAACAATGAAAACACGGGGGCCAGTTGGTTGATCATACAGTGGAATACTGCGCTACTTGATAGACCGAGGACACATTCATTCGTGTGTTCTCCATCACCTGTCCCCCATCTAGCAAGTAGCGCTGTATTCCCCAGTTTGTGATGTCAACGGTCCCTTATTGCTACTGTGAAATAAGCACGGCTGCTTCATTGTGTAAAAAAAAAAATCTCAGTACATATGTCTTTTCAAACCCGCTATGAACTGGTAATCGCATGGAAAGTGGCCTTGCAGTAGGGCCATGAGACTCCTGCTTGGCCTGCATAATGTGACTTTGCAAAAAAAAAAAAAAAAAATTAGAAGTGAAGGTCTTTGTATGCTGGTTCGGAAACTTCCTTTGAGCCTTTCTGCAATTGGCTGACAAACAATGAAGGGCTTTTCACATTGATTTTGTAATGTCAACAATGAAAACACGGGGGCCAGTTGGTTGATCATACAGTGGAATACTGCGCTACTTGATAGACCGAGGACACATTCATTCGTGTGTTGTCCATCACCTGTCCCCCATCTAGCAAGTAGCGCTGTATTCCGCAGTTTGTGATGTCAACGGTCCCTTATTGCTACTGTGAAATAAGCACGGCTGCTTCATTGTGTAAAAAAAAAAAATCTCAGTACATATGTCTTTTCAAACCCGCTATGAACTGGTAATCGCATGGAAAGTGGCCTCGCAGTAGGGCCATGAGACTCCTGCTTGGCCTGCATAATGTGACTTTGCAAAAAAAAAAAAAATTAGAAGTGAAGGTCTTTGTATGCTGGTTCGGAAACTTCCTTTGAGCCTTTCTGCAATTGGCTGACAAACAATGAAGGGCTTTTCACATTGATTTTGTAATGTCAACAATGAAAACACGGGGGCCAGTTGGTTGATCATACAGTGGAATACTGCGCTACTTGATAGACCGAGGACACATTCATTCGTGTGTTGTCCATCACCTGTCCCCCATCTAGCAAGTAGCGCTGTATTCCGCAGTTTGTGATGTCAACGGTCCCTTATTGCTACTGTGAAATAAGCACGGCTGCTTCATTGTGTAAAAAAAAAAAAATCTCAGTACATATGTCTTTTCAAACCCGCTATGAACTGGTAATCGCATGGAAAGTGGCCTCGCAGTAGGGCCATGAGACTCCTGCTTGGCCTGCATAATGTGACTTTGCAAAAAAAAAAAAAAAAAAAAAAAATTAGAAGTGAAGGTCTTTGTATGCTGGTTCGGAAACTTCCTTTGAGCCTTTCTGCAATTGGCTGACAAACAATGAAGGGCTTTTCACATTGATTTTGTAATGTCAACAATGAAAACACGGGGGCCAGTTGGTTGATCATACAGTGGAATACTGCGCTACTTGATAGACCGAGGACACATTCATTCGTGTGTTGTCCATCACCTGTCCCCCATCTAGCAAGTAGCGCTGTATTCCGCAGTTTGTGATGTCAACGGTCCCTTATTGCTACTGTGAAATAAGCACGGCTGCTTCATTGTGTAAAAAAAAAAAAAATCTCAGTACATATGTCTTTTCAAACCCGCTATGAACTGGTAATCGCATGGAAAGTGGCCTCGCAGTAGGGCCATGAGACTCCTGCTTGGCCTGCATAATGTGACTTTGCAAAAAAAAAAAAAATTAGAAGTGAAGGTCTTTGTATGCTGGTTCGGAAACTTCCTTTGAGCCTTTCTGCAATTGGCTGACAAACAATGAAGGGCTTTTCACATTGATTTTGTAATGTCAACAATGAAAACACGGGGGCCAGTTGGTTGATCATACAGTGGAATACTGCGCTACTTGATAGACCGAGGACACATTCATTCGTGTGTTGTCCATCACCTGTCCCCCATCTAGCAAGTAGCGCTGTATTCCGCAGTTTGTGATGTCAACGGTCCCTTATTGCTACTGTGAAATAAGCACGGCTGCTTCATTGTGTAAAAAAAAAAAAATCTCAGTACATATGTCTTTTCAAACCCGCTATGAACTGGTAATCGCATGGAAAGTGGCCTCGCAGTAGGGCCATGAGACTCCTGCTTGGCCTGCATAATGTGACTTTGCAAAAAAAAAAAAAAAAAAAAGTTAGAAGTGAAGGTCTTTGTATGCTGGTTCGGAAACTTCCTTTGAGCCTTTCTGCAATTGGCTGACAAACAATGAAGGGCTTTTCACATTGATTTTGTAATGTCAACAATGAAAACACGGGGGCCAGTTGGTTGATCATACAGTGGAATACTGCGCTACTTGATAGACCGAGGACACATTCATTCGTGTGTTGTCCATCACCTGTCCCCCATCTAGCAAGTAGCGCTGTATTCCGCAGTTTGTGATGTCAACGGTCCCTTATTGCTACTGTGAAATAAGCACGGCTGCTTCATTGTGTAAAAAAAAAAAAATCTCAGTACATATGTCTTTTCAAACCCGCTATGAACTGGTAATCGCATGGAAAGTGGCCTCGCAGTAGGGCCATGAGACTCCTGCTTGGCCTGCATAATGTGACTTTGCAAAAAAAAAAAAAATTAGAAGTGAAGGTCTTTGTATGCTGGTTCGGAAACTTCCTTTGAGCCTTTCTGCAATTGGCTGACAAACAATGAAGGGCTTTTCACATTGATTTTGTAATGTCAACAATGAAAACACGGGGGCCAGTTGGTTGATCATACAGTGGAATACTGCGCTACTTGATAGACCGAGGACACATTCATTCGTGTGTTCTCCATCACCTGTCCCCCATCTAGCTAGTAGCGCTGTATTCCCCAGTTTGTGATGTCAACGGTCCCTTATTGCTACTGTGAAATAAGCACGGCTGCTTCATTGTGTAAAAAAAAAAAAATCTCAGTACATATGTCTTTTCAAACCCGCTATGAACTGGTAATCGCATGGAAAGTGGCCTCGCAGTAGGGCCATGAGACTCCTGCTTGGCCTGCACAATGTGACATTGAAAAAAAAAAATAAAAAATTAGAAGTGAAGGTCTTTGTATGCTGGTTCGGAAACTTCCTTTGAGCCTTTCTGCAATTGGCTGACAAACAATGAAGGGCTTTTCACATTGATTTTGTAATGTCAACAATGAAAACACGGGGGCCAGTTGGTTGATCATACAGTGGAATACTGCGCTACTTGATAGACCGAGGACACATTCATTCGTGTGTTGTCCATCACCTGTCCCCCATCTAGCAAGTAGCGCTGTATTCCCCAGTTCGTGATGTCAACGGTCCCTTATTGCTACTGTGAAATAAGCACGGCTGCTTCATTGTGTAAAAAAAAAAAAAATCTCAGTACATATGTCTTTTCAAACCCGCTATGAACTGGTAATCGCATGGAAAGTGGCCTCGCAGTAGGGCCATGAGACTCCTGCTTGGCCTGCATAATGTGACTTTGCAAAAAAAAAAAAAAGAAATTTGAAGTGAAGGTCTTTGTATGCTGGTTCGGGAACTTCCTTTGAGCCTTTCTGCAAATGGCTGACAAACAATGAAGGGCTTTTCACATTGATTTTGTAATGTCAACAATGCAAACACGGGGGCAGGTTGGTTGATCATACAGTGGAATACTGCGCTACTTGATAGACCGGGGACACATTCATTCGTGTGTTGTCCTTCACCTGTCCCCCATCTAGCAAGTAGCGCTGTATTCCCCAGTTTGTGATGTCAACGGTCCCTTATTGCTACTGTGAAATAAGCACGTCTGCTTCATTGTGTAAAAAAAAAAAAAAAATCTCAGTACATATGTCTTTTCAAACCCGCTATGAACTGGTAATCGCATGGAAAGTGGCCTCGCAGTAGGGCCATGAGACTCCTGCTTGGCCTGCATAATGTGACTTTGCAAAAAAAAAAAAGAAAAGAAATTAGAAGTGAAGCTCTTTGTATGACGGTTCGGAAACTTCCTTTCAGCCTTTCTGCATATGGCTGACAAACAATGAAGGGCTTTTCACATTGATTTTGTAATGTCAACAATGAAAACATGGGGGCCAGTTGGTTGATCATACTGGGGAATACGGCGCTACTTGATAGACCGGGGACACGTTCATTCGTGTGTTGTCCTTCACCTGTCCCCCATCTAGCAAGTAGCGCTGTATTCCCCAGTTTGTGATGTCAACGGTCCCTTATTGCTACTGTGAAATAAGCACGGCTGCTTCATTGTGTAAAAAAAAAAAATCTCAGTACATATGTCTTTTCAAACCCGCTATGAACTGGTAATCGCATGGAAAGTGGCCTCGCAGTAGGGCCATGAGACTCCTGCTTGGCCTGCATAATGTGACTTTGCAAAAAAAAAAAAAAGAAATTTGAAGTGAAGGTCTTTGTATGCTGGTTCGGAAACTTCCTTTGAGCCTTTCTGCAAATGGCTGACAAACAATGAAGGGCTTTTCACATTGATTTTGTAATGTCAACAATGAAAACACGGGGGCCAGTTGGTTGATCATACAGTGGAATACTGCGCTACTTGATAGACCGGGGACACATTCATTCGTGTGTTGTCCTTCACCTGTCCCCCATCTAGCAAGTAGCGCTGTATTCCCCAGTTTGTGATGTCAACGGTCCCTTATTGCTACTGTGAAATAAGCACGGCTGCTTCATTGTGTAAAAAAAAAATTTCAGTACATATGTCTTTTCAAACCCGCTATGAACTGGTAATCGCATGGAAAGTGGCCTCGCAGTAGGGCCATGAGACTCCTGCTTGGCCTGCATAATGTGACTTTGCAAAAAAAAAAAAAAAAATTAGAAGTGAAGGTCTTTGTATGCTGGTTCGGAAACTTCCTTTGAGCCTTTCTGCAATTGGCTGACAAACAATGAAGGGCTTTTCACATTGATTTTGTAATGTCAACAATGAAAACACGGGGGCCAGTTGGTTGATCATACAGTGGAATACTGCGCTACTTGATAGACCGAGGACACATTCATTCGTGTGTTCTCCATCACCTGTCCCCCATCTAGCAAGTAGCGCTGTATTCCCCAGTTTGTGATGTCAACGGTCCCTTATTGCTACTGTGAAATAAGCACGGCTGCTTCATTGTGTAAAAAAAAAAATTTCAGTACATATGTCTTTTCAAACCCGCTATGAACTGGTAATCGCATGGAAAGTGGCCTCGCAGTAGGGCCATGAGACTCCTGCTTGGCCTGCATAATGTGACTTTGCAAAAAAAAAAAAAAATTAGAAGTGAAGGTCTTTGTATGCTGGTTCGGAAACTTCCTTTGAGCCTTTCTGCAATTGGCTGACAAACAATGAAGGGCTTTTCACATTGATTTTGTAATGTCAACAATGAAAACACGGGGGCCAGTTGGTTGATCATACAGTGGAATACTGCGCTACTTGATAGACCGAGGACACATTCATTCGTGTGTTCTCCATCACCTGTCCCCCATCTAGCAAGTAGCGCTGTATTCCCCAGTTTGTGATGTCAACGGTCCCTTATTGCTACTGTGAAATAAGCACGGCTGCTTCATTGTGTAAAAAAAAAAATCTCAGTACATATGTCTTTTCAAACCCGCTATGAACTGGTAATCGCATGGAAAGTGGCCTCGCAGTAGGGCCATGAGACTCCTGCTTGGCCTGCATAATGTGACTTTGCAAAAAAAAAAAAAAAATTAGAAGTGAAGGTCTTTGTATGCTGGTTCGGAAACTTCCTTTGAGCCTTTCTGCAATTGGCTGACAAACAATGAAGGGCTTTTCACATTGATTTTGTAATGTCAACAATGAAAACACGGGGGCCAGTTGGTTGATCATACAGTGGAATACTGCGCTACTTGATAGACCGAGGACACATTCATTCGTGTGTTGTCCATCACCTGTCCCCCATCTAGCAAGTAGCGCTGTATTCCGCTGTTTGTGATGTCAACGGTCCCTTATTGCTACTGTGAAATAAGCACGGCTGCTTCATTGTGTAAAAAAAAAAAAAATCTCAGTACATATGTCTTTTCAAACCCGCTATGAACTGGTAATCGCATGGAAAGTGGCCTCGCAGTAGGGCCATGAGACTCCTGCTTGGCCTGCATAATGTGACTTTGCAAAAAAAAAAAAAAAAATTAGAAGTGAAGGTCTTTGTATGCTGGTTCGGAAACTTCCTTTGAGCCTTTCTGCAATTGGCTGACAAACAATGAAGGGCTTTTCACATTGATTTTGTAATGTCAACAATGAAAACACGGGGGCCAGTTGGTTGATCATACAGTGGAATACTGCGCTACTTGATAGACCGAGGACACATTCATTCGTGTGTTGTCCATCACCTGTCCCCCATCTAGCAAGTAGCGCTGTATTCCGCAGTTTGTGATGTCAACGGTCCCTTATTGCTACTGTGAAATAAGCACGGCTGCTTCATTGTGTAAAAAAAAAAAATCTCAGTACATATGTCTTTTCAAACCCGCTATGAACTGGTAATCGCATGGAAAGTGGCCTCGCAGTAGGGCCATGAGACTCCTGCTTGGCCTGCATAATGTGACTTTGCAAAAAAAAAAAAAAAAATTAGAAGTGAAGGTCTTTGTATGCTGGTTCGGAAACTTCCTTTGAGCCTTTCTGCAATTGGCTGACAAACAATGAAGGGCTTTTCACATTGATTTTGTAATGTCAACAATGAAAACACGGGGGCCAGTTGGTTGATCATACAGTGGAATACTGCGCTACTTGATAGACCGAGGACACATTCATTCGTGTGTTGTCCATCACCTGTCCCCCATCTAGCAAGTAGCGCTGTATTCCGCAGTTTGTGATGTCAACGGTCCCTTATTGCTACTGTGAAATAAGCACGGCTGCTTCATTGTGTAAAAAAAAAAAAATCTCAGTACATATGTCTTTTCAAACCCGCTTTGAACTGGTAATCGCATGGAAAGTGGCCTCGCAGTAGGGCCATGAGACTCCTGCTTGGCCTGCATAATGTGACTTTGCAAAAAAAAAAAAAAAATTAGAAGTGAAGGTCTTTGTATGCTGGTTCGGAAACTTCCTTTGAGCCTTTCTGCAATTGGCTGACAAACAATGAAGGGCTTTTCACATTGATTTTGTAATGTCAACAATGAAAACACGGGGGCCAGTTGGTTGATCATACAGTGGAATACTGCGCTACTTGATAGACCGAGGACACATTCATTGGTGTGTTCTCCATCACCTGTCCCCCATCTAGCTAGTAGCGCTGTATTCCCCAGTTTGTGATGTCAACGGTCCCTTATTGCTACTGTGAAATAAGCACGGCTGCTTCATTGTGTAAAAAAAAAAAATCTCAGTACATATGTCTTTTCAAACCCGCTATGAACTGGTAATCGCATGGAAAGTGGCCTCGCAGTAGGGCCATGAGACTCCTGCTTGGCCTGCACAATGTGACTTTGCAAAAAAAAAAAAAAAAAAAAAAATTAGAAGTGAAGGTCTTTGTATGCTGGTTCGGAAACTTCCTTTGAGCCTTTCTGCAATTGGCTGACAAACAATGAAGGGCTTTTCACATTGATTTTGTAATGTCAACAATGAAAACACGGGGGCCAGTTGGTTGATCATACAGTGGAATACTGCGCTACTTGATAGACCGAGGACACATTCATTCGTGTGTTCTCCATCACCTGTCCCCCATCTAGCAAGTAGCGCTGTATTCCCCAGTTTGTGATGTCAACGGTCCCTTATTGCTACTGTGAAATAAGCACGGCTGCTTCATTGTGTAAAAAAAAAAAAAATTCAGTACATATGTCTTTTCAAACCCGCTATGAACTGGTAATCGCATGTAAAGTGGCCGTCGCAGTAGGGCCATGAGACTCCTGCTTGGCCTGCATAATGTGACTTTGCAAAAAAAAAAAAAATTAGAAGTGAAGGTCTTTGTATGCTGGTTCGGAAACTTCCTTTGAGCCTTTCTGCAATTGGCTGACAAACAATGAAGGGCTTTTCACATTGATTTTGTAATGTCAACAATGAAAACACGGGGGCCAGTTGGTTGATCATACAGTGGAATACTGCGCTACTTGATAGACCGAGGACACATTCATTCGTGTGTTCTCCATCACCTGTCCCCCATCTAGCAAGTAGCGCTGTATTCCCCAGTTCGTGATGTCAACGGTCCCTTATTGCTACTGTGAAATAAGCACGGCTGCTTCATTGTGTAAAAAAAAAAAAAATTCAGTACATATGTCTTTTCAAACCCGCTATGAACTGGTAATCGCATGGAAAGTGGCCTCGCAGTAGGGCCATGAGACTCCTGCTTGGCCTGCATAATGCGACTTTGCAAAAAAAAAAAAAAAAAAAAAATTAGAAGTGAAGGTCTTTGTATGCTGGTTCGGAAACTTCCTTTGAGCCTTTCTGCAATTGGCTGACAAACAATGAAGGGCTTTTCACATTGATTTTGTAATGTCAACAATGAAAACACGGGGGCCAGTTGGTTGATCATACACTGGAATACTGCGCTACTTGATAGACCGAGGACACATTCATTCGTGTGTTCTCCATCACCTGTCCCCCATCTAGCAAGTAGCGCTGTATTCCCCAGTTTGTCATGTCAACGGTCCCTTATTGCTACTGTGAAATAAGCACGGCTGCTTCATTGTGTAAAAAAAAAAAAATCTCAGTACATATGTCTTTTCAAACCCGCTATGAACTGGTAATCGCATGGAAAGTGGCCTCGCAGTAGGGCCATGAGACTCCTGCTTGGCCTGCATAATGTGACTTTGCAAAAAAAAAAAAAAAAATTAGAAGTGAAGGTCTTTGTATGCTGGTTCGGAAACTTCCTTTGAGCCTTTCTGCAATTGGCTGACAAACAATGAAGGGCTTTTCACATTGATTTTGTAATGTCAACAATGAAAACACGGGGGACAGTTGGTTGATCATACAGTGGAATACTGCGCTACTTGATAGACCGAGGACACATTCATTCGTGTGTTGTCCATCACCTGTCCCCCATCTAGCAAGTAGTGCTGTATTCCGCAGTTTGTGATGTCAACGGTCCCTTATTGCTACTGTGAAATAAGCACGGCTGCTTCATTGTGTAAAAAAAAAAAAATTTCAGTACATATGTCTTTTCAAACCCGCTATGAACTGGTAATCGCATGGAAAGTGGCCTCGCAGTAGGGCCATGAGACTCCTGCTTGGCCTGCATAATGCGACTTTGCAAAAAAAAAAAAAAAAAAATTAGAAGTGAAGGTCTTTGTATGCTGGTTCGGAAACTTCCTTTGAGCCTTTCTGCAATTGGCTGACAAACAATGAAGGGCTTTTCACATTGATTTTGTAATGTCAACAATGAAAACACGGGGGCCAGTTGGTTGATCATACACTGGAATACTGCGCTACTTGATAGACCGAGGACACATTCATTCGTGTGTTCTCCATCACCTGTCCCCCATCTAGCAAGTAGCGCTGTATTCCCCAGTTTGTCATGTCAACGGTCCCTTATTGCTACTGTGAAATAAGCACGGCTGCTTCATTGTGTAAAAAAAAAAAAATCTCAGTACATATGTCTTTTCAAACCCGCTATGAACTGGTAATCGCATGGAAAGTGGCCTCGCAGTAGGGCCATGAGACTCCTGCTTGGCCTGCATAATGTGACTTTGCAAAAAAAAAAAAAATTAGAAGTGAAGGTCTTTGTATGCTGGTTCGGAAACTTCCTTTGAGCCTTTCTGCAATTGGCTGACAAACAATGAAGGGCTTTTCACATTGATTTTGTAATGTCAACAATGAAAACACGGGGGCCAGTTGGTTGATCATACAGTGGAATACTGCGCTACTTGATAGACCGAGGACACATTCATTCGTGTGTTGTCCATCACCTGTCCCCCATCTAGCAAGTAGTGCTGTATTCCGCAGTTTGTGATGTCAACGGTCCCTTATTGCTACTGTGAAATAAGCACGGCTGCTTCATTGTGTAAAAAAAAAAAATTCAGTACATATGTCTTTTCAAACCCGCTATGAACTGGTAATCGCATGGAAAGTGGCCTCGCAGTAGGGCCATGAGACTCCTGCTTGGCCTGCATAATGTGACTTTGCAAAAAAAAAAAAAATTAGAAGTGAAGGTCTTTGTATGCTGGTTCGGAAACTTCCTTTGAGCCTTTCTGCAATTGGCTGACAAACAATGAAGGGCTTTTCACATTGATTTTGTAATGTCAACAATGAAAACACGGGGGCCAGTTGGTTGATCATACAGTGGAATACTGCGCTACTTGATAGACCGAGGACACATTCATTCGTGTGTTGTTCATCACCTGTCCCCCATCTAGCAAGTAGCGCTGTATTCCCCAGTTTGTGATGTCAACGGTCCCTTCTTGCTACTGTGAAATAAGCACGGCTGCTTCATTGTGTAAAAAAAAAAAAAATCTCAGTACATATGTCTTTTCAAACCCGCTATGAATTGGTAATCGCATGGAAAGTGGCCTCGCAGTAGGGCCATGAGACTCCTGCTTGGCCTGCATAATGTGACTTTGCAAAAAAAAAAAAAAAAAAAAAAAATTAGAAGTGAAGGTCTTTGTATGCTGGTTCGGAAACTTCCTTTGAGCCTTTCTGCAATTGGCTGACAAACAATGTAGGGCTTTTCACATTGATTTTGTAATGTAAACAATGAAAACACGGGGGCCAGTTGGTTGATCATACAGTGGAATACTGCGCTACTTGATAGACCGAGGACACATTCATTCGTGTGTTCTCCATCACCTGTCCCCCATCTAGCAAGTAGCGCTGTATTCCCCAGTTTGTGATGTCAACGGTCCCTTATTGCTACTGTGAAATAAGCACGGCTGCTTCATTGTGTAAAAAAAAAAAAAAATCTCAGTACATATGTCTTTTCAAACCCGCTATGAACTGGTAATCGCATGGAAAGTGGCCTCGCAGTAGGGCCATGAGACTCCTGCTTGGCCTGCATAATGTGACTTTGCAAAAAAAAAAAAAAATTAGAAGTGAAGGTCTTTGTATGCTGGTTCGGAAACTTCCTTTGAGCCTTTCTGCAATTGGCTGACAAACAATGAAGGGCTTTTCACATTGATTTTGTAATGTCAACAATGAAAACACGGGGGCCAGTTGGTTGATCATACAGTGGAATACTGCGCTACTTGATAGACCGAGGACACATTCATTCGTGTGTTCTCCATCACCTGTCCCCCATCTAGCAAGTAGCGCTGTATTCCCCAGTTTGTGATGTCAACGGTCCCTTATTGCTACTGTGAAATAAGCACGGCTGCTTCATTGTGTAAAAAAAAAAAAATCTCAGTACATATGTCTTTTCAAACCCGCTATGAACTGGTAATCGCATGGAAAGTGGCCTCGCAGTAGGGCCATGAGACTCCTGCTTGGCCTGCATAATGTGACTTTGCAAAAAAAAAAAAAAAAAAAAAATTAGAAGTGAAGGTCTTTGTATGCTGGTTCGGAAACTTCCTTTGAGCCTTTCTGCAATTGGCTGACAAACAATAAAGGGCTTTTCACATTGATTTTGTAATGTCAACAATGAAAACACGGGGGCCAGTTGGTTGATCATACAGTGGAATACTGCGCTACTTGATAGACCGAGGACACATTCATTCGTGTGTTGTCCATCACCTGTCCCCCATCTAGCAAGTAGCGCTGTATTCCGCAGTTTGTGATGTCAACGGTCCCTTATTGCTACTGTGAAATAAGCACGGCTGCTTCATTGTGTAAAAAAAAAAAAATCTCAGTACATATGTCTTTTCAAACCCGCTATGAACTGGTAATCGCATGGAAAGTGGCCTCGCAGTAGGGCCATGAGACTCCTGCTTGGCCTGCATAATGTGACTTTGCAAAAAAAAAAAAAAATTAGAAGTGAAGGTCTTTGTATGCTGGTTCGGAAACTTCCTTTGAGCCTTTCTGCAATTGGCTGACAAACAATGAAGGGCTTTTCACATTGATTTTGTAATGTCAACAATGAAAACACGGGGGCCAGTTGGTTGATCATACAGTGGAATACTGCGCTACTTGATAGACCGAGGACACATTCATTCGTGTGTTCTCCATCACCTGTCCCCCATCTAGCTAGTAGCGCTGTATTCCCCAGTTTGTGATGTCAACGGTCCCTTATTGCTACTGTGAAATAAGCACGGCTGCTTCATTGTGTAAAAAAAAAAATCTCAGTACATATGTCTTTTCAAACCCGCTATGAACTGGTAATCGCATGGAAAGTGGCCTCGCAGTAGGGCCATGAGACTCCTGCTTGGCCTGCATAATGTGACTTTGCAAAAAAAAAAAGAAATTTGAAGTGAAGGTCTTTGTATGCTGGTTCGGAAACTTCCTTTGAGACTTTCTGCAAATGGCTGACAAACAATGAAGGGCTTTTCACATTGATTTTGTAATGTCAACAATGAAAACACGGGGGCCAGTTGGTTGATCATACACTGGAATACTGCGCTACTTGATAGACCGAGGACACATTCATTCGTGTGTTCTCCATCACCTGTCCCCCATCTAGCAAGTAGCGCTGTATTCCCCAGTTTGTCATGTCAACGGTCCCTTATTGCTACTGTGAAATAAGCACGGCTGCTTCATTGTGTAAAAAAAAAAAAATCTCAGTACATATGTCTTTTCAAACCCGCTATGAACTGGTAATCGCATGGAAAGTGGCCTCGCAGTAGGGCCATGAGACTCCTGCTTGGCCTGCATAATGTGACTTTGCAAAAAAAAAAAAAATTAGAAGTGAAGGTCTTTGTATGCTGGTTCGGAAACTTCCTTTGAGCCTTTCTGCAATTGGCTGACAAACAATGAAGGGCTTTTCACATTGATTTTGTAATGTCAACAATGAAAACACGGGGGCCAGTTGGTTGATCATACAGTGGAATACTGCGCTACTTGATAGACCGAGGACACATTCATTCGTGTGTTGTCCATCACCTGTCCCCCATCTAGCAAGTAGTGCTGTATTCCGCAGTTTGTGATGTCAACGGTCCCTTATTGCTACTGTGAAATAAGCACGGCTGCTTCATTGTGTAAAAAAAAAAAAATTCAGTACATATGTCTTTTCAAACCCGCTATGAACTGGTAATCGCATGGAAAGTGGCCTCGCAGTAGGGCCATGAGACTCCTGCTTGGCCTGCATAATGTGACTTTGCAAAAAAAAAAAAAAAATTAGAAGTGAAGGTCTTTGTATGCTGGTTCGGAAACTTCCTTTGAGCCTTTCTGCAATTGGCTGACAAACAATGAAGGGCTTTTCACATTGATTTTGTAATGTCAACAATGAAAACACGGGGGCCAGTTGGTTGATCATACAGTGGAATACTGCGCTACTTGATAGACCGAGGACACATTCATTCGTGTGTTGTTCATCACCTGTCCCCCATCTAGCAAGTAGCGCTGTATTCCCCAGTTTGTGATGTCAACGGTCCCTTCTTGCTACTGTGAAATAAGCACGGCTGCTTCATTGTGTAAAAAAAAAAAAAAATCTCAGTACATATGTCTTTTCAAACCCGCTATGAATTGGTAATCGCATGGAAAGTGGCCTCGCAGTAGGGCCATGAGACTCCTGCTTGGCCTGCATAATGTGACTTTGCAAAAAAAAAAAAAAAAAAAAAAAATTAGAAGTGAAGGTCTTTGTATGCTGGTTCGGAAACTTCCTTTGAGCCTTTCTGCAATTGGCTGACAAACAATGAAGGGCTTTTCACATTGATTTTGTAATGTAAACAATGAAAACACGGGGGCCAGTTGGTTGATCATACAGTGGAATACTGCGCTACTTGATAGACCGAGGACACATTCATTCGTGTGTTCTCCATCACCTGTCCCCCATCTAGCAAGTAGCGCTGTATTCCCCAGTTTGTGATGTCAACGGTCCCTTATTGCTACTGTGAAATAAGCACGGCTGCTTCATTGTGTAAAAAAAAAAAAAATCTCAGTACATATGTCTTTTCAAACCCGCTATGAACTGGTAATCGCATGGAAAGTGGCCTCGCAGTAGGGCCATGAGACTCCTGCTTGGCCTGCATAATGTGACTTTGCAAAAAAAAAAAAAATTAGAAGTGAAGGTCTTTGTATGCTGGTTCGGAAACTTCCTTTGAGCCTTTCTGCAATTGGCTGACAAACAATGAAGGGCTTTTCACATTGATTTTGTAATGTCAACAATGAAAACACGGGGGCCAGTTGGTTGATCATACAGTGGAATACTGCGCTACTTGATAGACCGAGGACACATTCATTCGTGTGTTCTCCATCACCTGTCCCCCATCTAGCAAGTAGCGCTGTATTCCCCAGTTTGTGATGTCAACGGTCCCTTATTGCTACTGTGAAATAAGCACGGCTGCTTCATTGTGTAAAAAAAAAAAAAATCTCAGTACATATGTCTTTTCAAACCCGCTATGAACTGGTAATCGCATGGAAAGTGGCCTCGCAGTAGGGCCATGAGACTCCTGCTTGGCCTGCATAATGTGACTTTGCAAAAAAAAAAAAAAAAAAAAAAAAAATTAGAAGTGAAGGTCTTTGTATGCTGGTTCGGAAACTTCCTTTGAGCCTTTCTGCAATTGGCTGACAAACAATAAAGGGCTTTTCACATTGATTTTGTAATGTCAACAATGAAAACACGGGGGCCAGTTGGTTGATCATACAGTGGAATACTGCGCTACTTGATAGACCGAGGACACATTCATTCGTGTGTTGTCCATCACCTGTCCCCCATCTAGCAAGTAGCGCTGTATTCCGCAGTTTGTGATGTCAACGGTCCCTTATTGCTACTGTGAAATAAGCACGGCTGCTTCATTGTGTAAAAAAAAAAAAAAATCTCAGTACATATGTCTTTTCAAACCCGCTATGAACTGGTAATCGCATGGAAAGTGGCCTCGCAGTAGGGCCATGAGACTCCTGCTTGGCCTGCATAATGTGACTTTGCAAAAAAAAAAAAAAAAATTAGAAGTGAAGGTCTTTGTATGCTGGTTCGGAAACTTCCTTTGAGCCTTTCTGCAATTGGCTGACAAACAATGAAGGGCTTTTCACATTGATTTTGTAATGTCAACAATGAAAACACGGGGGCCAGTTGGTTGATCATACAGTGGAATACTGCGCTACTTGATAGACCGAGGACACATTCATTCGTGTGTTGTCCATCACCTGTCCCCCATCTAGCAAGTAGCGCTGTATTCCGCAGTTTGTGATGTCAACGGTCCCTTATTGCTACTGTGAAATAAGCACGGCTGCTTCATTGTGTAAAAAAAAAAAAATCTCAGTACATATGTCTTTTCAAACCCGCTATGAACTGGTAATCGCATGGAAAGTGGCCTCGCAGTAGGGCCATGAGACTCCTGCTTGGCCTGCATAATGTGACTTTGCAAAAAAAAAAAAAAAATTAGAAGTGAAGGTCTTTGTATGCTGGTTCGGAAACTTCCTTTGAGCCTTTCTGCAATTGGCTGACAAACAATGAAGGGCTTTTCACATTGATTTTGTAATGTCAACAATGAAAACACGGGGGCCAGTTGGTTGATCATACAGTGGAATACTGCGCTACTTGATAGACCGAGGACACATTCATTCGTGTGTTCTCCATCACCTGTCCCCCATCTAGCTAGTAGCGCTGTATTCCCCAGTTTGTGATGTCAACGGTCCCTTATTGCTACTGTGAAATAAGCACGGCTGCTTCATTGTGTAAAAAAAAAAATCTCAGTACATATGTCTTTTCAAACCCGCTATGAACTGGTAATCGCATGGAAAGTGGCCTCGCAGTAGGGCCATGAGACTCCTGCTTGGCCTGCACAATGTGACATTGCAAAAAAAAAAAAAAAAAAAATTAGAAGTGAAGGTCTTTGTATGCTGGTTCGGAAACTTCCTTTGAGCCTTTCTGCAATTGGCTGACAAACAATGAAGGGCTTTTCACATTGATTTTGTAATGTCAACAATGAAAACACGGGGGCCAGTTGGTTGATCATACAGTGGAATACTGCGCTACTTGATAGACCGAGGACACGTTCATTCGTGTGTTGTCCTTCACCTGTCCCCCATCTAGCAAGTAGCGCTGTATTCCCCAGTTTGTGATGTCAACGGTCCCTTATTGCTACTGTGAAATAAGCACGTCTGCTTCATTGTGTAAAAAAAAAAAAATTCTCAGTACATATGTCTTTTCAAACCCGCTATGAACTGGTAATCGCATGGAAAGTGGCCTCGCAGTAGGGCCATGAGACTCCTGCTTGGCCTGCATAATGTGACTTTGCAAAAAAAAAAAGAAATTTGAAGTGAAGGTCTTTGTATGCTGGTTCGGAAACTTCCTTTGAGACTTTCTGCAAATGGCTGACAAACAATGAAGGGCTTTTCACATTGATTTTGTAATGTCAACAATGAAAACACGGGGGCCAGTTGGTTGATCATACAGTGGAATACTGCGCTACTTGATAGACCGGGGACACATTCATTCGTGTGTTATCCTTCACCTGTCCCCCATCTAGCAAGTAGCGCTGTATTCCCCAGTTTGTGATGTCAACGGTCCCTTATTGCTACTGTGAAATAAGCACGTCTGCTTCATTGTGTAAAAAAAAAAAAATCTCAGTACATATGTCTTTTCAAACCCGCTATGAACTGGTAATCGCATGGAAAGTGGCCTCGCAGTAGGGCCATGAGACTCCTGCTTGGCCTGCATAATGTGACTTTGCAAAAAAAAAAAGAAATTAGAAGTGAAGCTCTTTGTATGACGGTTCGGAAACTTCCTTTCAGCCTTTCTGCATATGGCTGACAAACAATGAAGGGCTTTTCACATTGATTTTGTAATGTCAACAATGAAAACATGGGGGCCAGTTGGTTGATCATACTGGGGAATACGGCGCTACTTGATAGACCGGGGACACGTTCATTCGTGTGTTGTCCTTCACCTGTCCCCCATCTAGCAAGTAGCGCTGTATTCCCCAGTTTGTGATGTCAACGGTCCCTTATTGCTACTGTGAAATAAGCACGGCTGCTTCATTGTGTAAAAAAAAAAAAAAAATCTCAGTACATATGTCTTTTCAAACCCGCTATGAACTGGTAATCGCATGGAAAGTGGCCTCGCAGTAGGGCCATGAGACTCCTGTTTGGCCTGCATAATGTGACTTTGCAAAAAAAAAAAAGAAATTTGAAGTGAAGGTCTTTGTATGCTGGTTCGGAAACTTCCTTTGAGCCTTTCTGCAAATGGCTGACAAACAATGAAGGGCTTTTCACATTGATTTTGTAATGTCAACAATGAAAACACGGGGGCCAGTTGGTTGATCATACAGTGGAATACTGCGCTACTTGATAGACCGGGGACACATTCATTCGTGTGTTCTCCATCACCTGTCCCCCATCTAGCAAGTAGCGCTGTATTCCCCAGTTTGTCATGTCAACGGTCCCTTATTGCTACTGTGAAATAAGCACGGCTGCTTCATTGTGTAAAAAAAAAAAAAAATCTCAGTACATATGTCTTTTCAAACCCGCTATGAACTGGTAATCGCATGGAAAGTGGCCTCGCAGTAGGGCCATGAGACTCCTGCTTGGCCTGCATAATGTGACTTTGCAAAAAAAAAAAAAAAAAATTAGAAGTGAAGGTCTTTGTATGCTGGTTCGGAAACTTCCTTTGAGCCTTTCTGCAATTGGCTGACAAACAATGAAGGGCTTTTCACATTGATTTTGTAATGTCAACAATGAAAACACGGGGGCCAGTTGGTTGATCATACAGTGGAATACTGCGCTACTTGATAGACCGAGGACACATTCATTCGTGTGTTGTCCATCACCTGTCCCCCATCTAGCAAGTAGCGCTGTATTCCGCAGTTTGTGATGTCAACGGTCCCTTATTGCTACTGTGAAATAAGCACGGCTGCTTCATTGTGTAAAAAAAAAGAAAAATCTCAGTACATATGTCTTTTCAAACCCGCTATGAACTGGTAATCGCATGGAAAGTGGCCTCGCAGTAGGGCCATCAGACTCCTCCTTGGCCTGCATAATGTGACTTTGCAAAAAAAAAAAAAAAAAAAGTTAGAAGTGAAGGTCTTTGTATGCTGGTTCGGAAACTTCCTTTGAGCCTTTCTGCAATTGGCTGACAAACAATGAAGGGCTTTTCACATTGATTTTGTAATGTCAACAATTAAAACACGGGGGCCAGTTGGTTGATCATACAGTGGAATACTGCGCTACTTGATAGACCGAGGACACATTCATTCGTGTGTTCTCCATCACCTGTCCCCCATCTAGCAAGTAGCGCTGTATTCCCCAGTTTGTGATGTCAACGGTCCCTTCTTGCTACTGTGAAATAAGCACGGCTGCTTCATTGTGTAAAAAAAAAAAAATCTCAGTACATATGTCTTTTCAAACCCGCTATGAATTGGTAATCGCATGGAAAGTGGCCTCGCAGTAGGGCCATGAGACTCCTGCTTGGCCTGCATAATGTGACTTTGCAAAAAAAAAAAAAAAAAAATAGAAGTGAAGGTCTTTGTATGCTGGTTCGGAAACTTCCTTTGAGCCTTTCTGCAATTGGCTGACAAACAATGAAGGGCTTTTCACATTGATTTTGTAATGTCAACAATGAAAACACGGGGGCCAGTTGGTTGATCATACAGTGGAATACTGCGCTACTTGATAGACCGAGGACACATTCATTCGTGTGTTCTCCATCACCTGTCCCCCATCTAGCAAGTAGCGCTGTATTCCCCAGTTTGTGATGTCAACGGTCCCTTATTGCTACTGTGAAATAAGCACGGCTGCTTCATTGTGTAAAAAAAAAAAAAATCTCAGTACATATGTCTTTTCAAACCCGCTATGAACTGGTAATCGCATGGAAAGTGGCCTCGCAGTAGGGCCATGAGACTCCTGCTTGGCCTGCATAATGTGACTTTGCAAAAAAAAAAAAAAAATTAGAAGTGAAGGTCTTTGTATGCTGGTTCGGAAACTTCCTTTGAGCCTTTCTGCAATTGGCTGACAAACAATGAAGGGCTTTTCACATTGATTTTGTAATGTCAACAATGAAAACACGGGGGCCAGTTGGTTGATCATACAGTGGAATACTGCGCTACTTGATAGACCGAAGACACATTCATTCGTGTGTTCTCCATCACCTGTCCCCCATCTAGCAAGTAGCGCTGTATTCCCCAGTTTGTGATGTCAACGGTCCCTTATTGCTACTGTGAAATAAGCACGGCTGCTTCATTGTGTAAAAAAAAAAAAATCTCAGTACATATGTCTTTTCAAACCCGCTATGAACTGGTAATCGCATGGAAAGTGGCCTCGCAGTAGGGCCATGAGACTCCTGCTTGGCCTGCATAATGTGACTTTGCAAAAAAAAAAAAAAAAAAAAAAAAAAAAAAATTAGAAGTGAAGGTCTTTGTATGCTGGTTCGGAATCTTCCTTTGAGCCTTTCTGCAATTGGCTGACAAACAATGAAGGGCTTTTCACATTGATTTTGTAATGTCAACAATGAAAACACGGGGGCCAGTTGGTTGATCATACAGTGGAATACTGCGCTACTTGATAGACCGAGGACACATTCATTCGTGTGTTGTCCATCACCTGTCCCCCATCTAGCAAGTAGCGCTGTATTCCGCAGTTTGTGATGTCAACGGTCCCTTATTGCTACTGTGAAATAAGCACGGCTGCTTCATTGTGTAAAAAAAAAAAATCTCAGTACATATGTCTTTTCAAACCCGCTATGAACTGGTAATCGCATGGAAAGTGGCCTCGCAGTAGGGCCATGAGACTCCTGCTTGGCCTGCATAATGTGACTTTGCAAAAAAAAAAAAAAATTAGAAGTGAAGGTCTTTGTATGCTGGTTCGGAAACTTCCTTTGAGCCTTTCTGCAATTGGCTGACAAACAATGAAGGGCTTTTCACATTGATTTTGTAATGTCAACAATGAAAACACGGGGGCCAGTTGGTTGATCATACAGTGGAATACTGCGCTACTTGATAGACCGAGGACACATTCATTCGTGTGTTCTCCATCACCTGTCCCCCATCTAGCTAGTAGCGCTGTATTCCCCAGTTTGTGATGTCAACGGTCCCTTATTGCTACTGTGAAATAAGCACGGCTGCTTCATTGTGTAAAAAAAAAAATCTCAGTACATATGTCTTTTCAAACCCGCTATGAACTGGTAATCGCATGGAAAGTGGCCTCGCAGTAGGGCCATGAGACTCCTGCTTGGCCTGCACAATGTGACATTGCAAAAAAAAAAAAAAAAAAAAAAAAATTAGAAGTGAAGGTCTTTGTATGCTGGTTCGGAAACTTCCTTTGAGCCTTTCTGCAATTGGCTGACAAACAATGAAGGGCTTTTCACATTGATTTTGTAATGTCAACAATGAAAACACGGGGGCCAGTTGGTTGATCATACAGTGGAATACTGCGCTACTTGATAGACCGAGGACACATTCATTCGTGTGTTCTCCATCACCTGTCCCCCATCTAGCTAGTAGCGCTGTATTCCCCAGTTTGTGATGTCAACGGTCCCTTATTGCTACTGTGAAATAAGCACGGCTGCTTCATTGTGTAAAAAAAAAAATCTCAGTACATATGTCTTTTCAAACCCGCTATGAACTGGTAATCGCATGGAAAGTGGCCTCGCAGTAGGGCCATGAGACTCCTGCTTGGCCTGCACAATGTGACATTGCAAAAAAAAAAAAAAAAAAAAAAAAAAATTAGAAGTGAAGGTCTTTGTATGCTGGTTCGGAAACTTCCTTTGAGCCTTTCTGCAATTGGCTGACAAACAATGAAGGGCTTTTCACATTGATTTTGTTATGTCAACAATGAAAACACGGGGGCCAGTTGGTTGATCATACAGTGGAATACTGCGCTACTTGATAGACCGAGGACACGTTCATTCGTGTGTTGTCCTTCACCTGTCCCCCATCTAGCAAGTAGCGCTGTATTCCCCAGTTTGTGATGTCAACGGTCCCTTATTGCTACTGTGAAATAAGCACGTCTGCTTCATTGTGTAAAAAAAAAAAATTCTCAGTACATATGTCTTTTCAAACCCGCTATGAACTGGTAATCGCATGGAAAGTGGCCTCGCAGTAGGGCCATGAGACTCCTGCTTGGCCTGCATAATGTGACTTTGCAAAAAAAAAAAAGAAATTTGAAGTGAAGGTCTTTGTATGCTGGTTCGGAAACTTCCTTTGAGCCTTTCTGCAAATGGCTGACAAACAATGAAGGGCTTTTCACATTGATTTTGTAATGTCAACAATGAAAACACGGGGGCCAGTTGGTTGATCATACAGTGGAATACTGCGCTACTTGATAGACCGGGGACACATTCATTCGTGTGTTGTCCTTCACCTGTCCCCCATCTAGCAAGTAGCGCTGTATTCCCCAGTTTGTGATGTCAACGGTCCCTTATTGCTACTGTGAAATAAGCACGTCTGCTTCATTGTGTAAAAAAAAAAAAAAATCTCAGTACATATGTCTTTTCAAACCCGCTATGAACTGGTAATCGCATGGAAAGTGGCCTCGCAGTAGGGCCATGAGACTCCTGCTTGGCCTGCATAATGTGACTTTGCAAAAAAAAAAAAGAAATTAGAAGTGAAGCTCTTTGTATGACGGTTCGGAAACTTCCTTTCAGCCTTTCTGCATATGGCTGACAAACAATGAAGGGCTTTTCACATTGATTTTGTAATGTCAACAATGAAAACATGGGGGCCAGTTGGTTGATCATACTGGGGAATACGGCGCTACTTGATAGACCGGGGACACGTTCATTCGTGTGTTGTCCTTCACCTGTCCCCCATCTAGCAAGTAGCGCTGTATTCCCCAGTTTGTGATGTCAACGGTCCCTTATTGCTACTGTGAAATAAGCACGGCTGCTTCATTGTGTAAAAAAAAAAAAAATCTCAGTACATATGTCTTTTCAAACCCGCTATGAACTGGTAATCGCATGGAAAGTGGCCTCGCAGTAGGGCCATGAGACTCCTGCTTGGCCTGCATAATGTGACTTTGCAAAAAAAAAAAAAGAAATTTGAAGTGAAGGTCTTTGTATGCTGGTTCGGAAACTTCCTTTGAGCCTTTCTGCAAATGGCTGACAAACAATGAAGGGCTTTTCACATTGATTTTGTAATGTCAACAATGAAAACACGGGGGCCAGTTGGTTGATCATACAGTGGAATACTGCGCTACTTGATAGACCGGGGACACGTTCATTCGTGTGTTGTCCTTCACCTGTCCCCCATCTAGCAAGTAGCGCTGTATTCCCCAATTTGTGATGTCAACGGTCCCTTATTGCTACTGTGAAATAAGCACGGCTGCTTCATTGTGTAAAAAAAAAAGAAAAATCTCAGTACATATGTCTTTTCAAACCCGCTATGAACTGGTAATCGCATGGAAAGTGGCCTCGCAGTAGGGCCATCAGACTCCTCCTTGGCCTGCATAATGTGACTTTGCAAAAAAAAAAAAAAAAAAGTTAGAAGTGAAGGTCTTTGTATGCTGGTTCGGAAACTTCCTTCGAGCCTTTCTGCAATTGGCTGACAAACAATGAAGGGCTTTTCACATTGATTTTGTAATGTCAACAATGAAAACACGGGGGCCAGTTGGTTGATCATACAGTGGAATACTGCGCTACTTGATAGACCGAGGACACATTCATTCGTGTGTTCTCCATCACCTGTCCCCCATCTAGCAAGTAGCGCTGTATTCCCCAGTTTGTGATGTCAACGGTCCCTTATTGCTACTGTGAAATAAGCACGGCTGCTTCATTGTGTAAAAAAAAAAAAAAATCTCAGTACATATGTCTTTTCAAACCCGCTATGAACTGGTAATCGCATGGAAAGTGGCCTCGCAGTAGGGCCATGAGACTCCTGCTTGGCCTGCATAATGTGACTTTGCAAAAAAAAAAAGAAATTTGAAGTGAAGGTCTTTGTATGCTGGTTCGGAAACTTCCTTTAAGCCTTTCTGCAATTGGCTGACAAACAATGAAGGGCTTTTCACATTGATTTTGTAATGTCAACAATGAAAACACGGGGGCCAGTTGGTTGATCATACAGTGGAATACTGCGCTACTTGATAGACCGAGGACACATTCATTCGTGTGCTCTCCATCACCTGTCCCCCATCTAGCAAGTAGCGCTGTATTCCCCAGTTTGTGATGTCAACGGTCCCTTATTGCTACTGTGAAATAAGCACGGCTGCTTCATTGTGTAAAAAAAAAAAATCTCAGTACATATGTCTTTTCAAACCCGCTATGAACTGGTAATCGCATGGAAAGTGGCCTCGCAGTAGGGCCATGAGACTCCTGCTTGGCCTGCATAATGGGACTTTGCAAAAAAAAAAAAAAAAAATTAGAAGTGAAGTTCTTTGTATGCTGGTTCGGAAACTTCCTTTGAGCCTTTCTGCAATTGGCTGACAAACAATGAAGGGCTTTTCACATTGATTTTGTAATGTCAACAATGAAAACACGGGGGCCAGTTGGTTGATCATACAGTGGAATACTGCGCTACTTGATAGACCGAGGACACATTCATTCGTGTGTTGTCCATCACCTGTCCCCCATCTAGCAAGTAGCGCTGTATTCCCCAGTTTGTGATGTCAACGGTCCCTTATTGCTACTGTGAAATAAGCACGGCTGTTTCATTGTGTAAAAAAAAAAAAAAATCTCAGTACATATGTCTTTTCAAACCCGCTATGAACTGGTAATCGCATGGAAAGTGGCCTCGCAGTAGGGCCAGGAGACTCCTGCTTGGCCTGCATAATGTGACTTTGCAAAAAAAAAAAAAAAAAATTAGAAGTGAAGGTCTTTGTATGCTGGTTCGGAAACTTCCTTTGAGCCTTTCTGCAATTGGCTGACAAACAATGAAGGGCTTTTCACATTGATTTTGTAATGTCAACAATGAAAACACGGGGGCCAGTTGGTTGATCATACAGTGGAATACTGCGCTACTTGATAGAACGAGGACACATTCATTCGTGTGTTCTCCATCACCTGTCCCCCATCTAGCAAGTAGCGCTGTATTCCCCAGTTTGTGATGTCAACGGTCCCTTATTGCTACTGTGAAATAAGCACGGCTGCTTCATTGTGTAAAAAAAAAAAATCTCAGTACATATGTCTTTTCAAACCCGCTATGAACTGGTAATCGCATGGAAAGTGGCCTCGCAGTAGGGCCATGAGACTCCTGCTTGGCCTGCATAATGTGACTTTGCAAAAAAAAAAAAAAAATTAGAAGTGAAGGTCTTTGTATGCTGGTTCGGAAACTTCCTTTGAGCCTTTCTGCAATTGGCTGACAAACAATGAAGGGCTTTTCACATTGATTTTGTAATGTTAACAATGAAAACACGGGGGCCAGTTGGTTGATCATACAGTGGAATACTGCGCTACTTGATAGACCGAGGACACATTCATTCGTGTGTTCTCCATCACCTGTCCCCCATCTAGCAAGTAGCGCTGTATTCCCCAGTTTGTGATGTCAACGGTCCCTTATTGCTACTGTGAAATAAGCACGGCTGCTTCATTGTGTAAAAAAAAAAAAAAAATCTCAGTACATATGTCTTTTCAAACCCGCTATGAACTGGTAATCGCATGGAAAGTGGCCTCGCAGTAGGGCCATGAGACTCCTGCTTGGCCTGCATAATGTGACTTTGCAAAAAAAAAAAAGAAATTTGAAGTGAAGGTCTTTGTATGCTGGTTCGGAAACTTCCTTTAAGCCTTTCTGCAATTGGCTGACAAACAATGAAGGGCTTTTCACATTGATTTTGTAATGTCAACAATGAAAACACGGGGGCCAGTTGGTTGATCATACAGTGGAATACTGCGCTACTTGATAGACCGAGGACACATTCATTCGTGTGCTCTCCATCACCTGTCCCCCATCTAGCAAGTAGCGCTGTATTCCCCAGTTTGTGATGTCAACGGTCCCTTATTGCTACTGTGAAATAAGCACGGCTGCTTCATTGTGTAAAAAAAAAAAATCTCAGTACATATGTCTTTTCAAACCCGCTATGAACTGGTAATCGCATGGAAAGTGGCCTCGCAGTAGGGCCATGAGACTCCTGCTTGGCCTGCATAATGGGACTTTGCAAAAAAAAAAATTAGAAGTGAAGGTCTTTGTATGCTGGTTCGGAAACTTCCTTTGAGCCTTTCTGCAATTGGCTGACAAACAATGAAGGGCTTTTCACATTGATTTTGTAATGTCAACAATGAAAACACGGGGGCCAGTTGGTTGATCATACAGTGGAATACTGCGCTACTTGATAGACCGAGGACACATTCATTCGTGTGTTCTCCATCACCTGTCCCCCATCTAGCTAGTAGCGCTGTATTCCCCAGTTTGTGATGTCAACGGTCCCTTATTGCTACTGTGAAATAAGCACGGCTGCTTCATTGTGTAAAAAAAAAAATCTCAGTACATATGTCTTTTCAAACCCGCTATGAACTGGTAATCGCATGGAAAGTGGCCTCGCAGTAGGGCCATGAGACTCCTGCTTGGCCTGCACAATGTGACATTGCAAAAAAAAAAAAAAAAAAAATTAGAAGTGAAGGTCTTTGTATGCTGGTTCGGAAACTTCCTTTGAGCCTTTCTGCAATTGGCTGACAAACAATGAAGGGCTTTTCACATTGATTTTGTAATGTCAACAATGAAAACACGGGGGCCAGTTGGTTGATCATACAGTGGAATACTGCGCTACTTGATAGACCGAGGACACATTCATTCGTGTGTTCTCCATCACCTGTCCCCCATCTAGCTAGTAGCGCTGTATTCCCCAGTTTGTGATGTCAACGGTCCCTTATTGCTACTGTGAAATAAGCACGGCTGCTTCATTGTGTAAAAAAAAAAATCTCAGTACATATGTCTTTTCAAACCCGCTATGAACTGGTAATCGCATGGAAAGTGGCCTCGCAGTAGGGCCATGAGACTCCTGCTTGGCCTGCACAATGTGACATTGCAAAAAAAAAAAAAAAAAAAAAAAAAATTAGAAGTGAAGGTCTTTGTATGCTGGTTCGGAAACTTCCTTTGAGCCTTTCTGCAATTGGCTGACAAACAATGAAGGGCTTTTCACATTGATTTTGTAATGTCAACAATGAAAACACGGGGGCCAGTTGGTTGATCATACAGTGGAATACTGCGCTACTTGATAGACCGAGGACACGTTCATTCGTGTGTTGTCCTTCACCTGTCCCCCATCTAGCAAGTAGCGCTGTATTCCCCAGTTTGTGATGTCAACGGTCCCTTATTGCTACTGTGAAATAAGCACGTCTGCTTCATTGTGTAAAAAAAAAAAATTCTCAGTACATATGTCTTTTCAAACCCGCTATGAACTGGTAATCGCATGGAAAGTGGCCTCGCAGTAGGGCCATGAGACTCCTGCTTGGCCTGCATAATGTGACTTTGCAAAAAAAAAAAAAGAAATTTGAAGTGAAGGTCTTTGTATGCTGGTTCGGAAACTTCCTTTGAGCCTTTCTGCAAATGGCTGACAAACAATGAAGGGCTTTTCACATTGATTTTGTAATGTCAACAATGAAAACACGGGGGCCAGTTGGTTGATCATACAGTGGAATACTGCGCTACTTGATAGACCGGGGACACATTCATTCGTGTGTTGTCCTTCACCTGTCCCCCATCTAGCAAGTAGCGCTGTATTCCCCAGTTTGTGATGTCAACGGTCCCTTATTGCTACTGTGAAATAAGCACGTCTGCTTCATTGTGTAAAAAAAAAAAAAAATCTCAGTACATATGTCTTTTCAAACCCGCTATGAACTGGTAATCGCATGGAAAGTGGCCTCGCAGTAGGGCCATGAGACTCCTGCTTGGCCTGCATAATGTGACTTTGCAAAAAAAAAAAAGAAATTAGAAGTGAAGCTCTTTGTATGACGGTTCGGAAACTTCCTTTCAGCCTTTCTGCATATGGCTGACAAACAATGAAGGGCTTTTCACATTGATTTTGTAATGTCAACAATGAAAACATGGGGGCCAGTTGGTTGATCATACTGGGGAATACGGCGCTACTTGATAGACCGGGGACACGTTCATTCGTGTGTTGTCCTTCACCTGTCCCCCATCTAGCAAGTAGCGCTGTATTCCCCAGTTTGTGATGTCAACGGTCCCTTATTGCTACTGTGAAATAAGCACGGCTGCTTCATTGTGTAAAAAAAAAAAAAATCTCAGTACATATGTCTTTTCAAACCCGCTATGAACTGGTAATCGCATGGAAAGTGGCCTCGCAGTAGGGCCATGAGACTCCTGCTTGGCCTGCATAATGTGACTTTGCAAAAAAAAAAAAAAGAAATTTGAAGTGAAGGTCTTTGTATGCTGGTTCGGAAACTTCCTTTGAGCCTTTCTGCAAATGGCTGACAAACAATGAAGGGCTTTTCACATTGATTTTGTAATGTCAACAATGAAAACACGGGGGCCAGTTGGTTGATCATACAGTGGAATACTGCGCTACTTGATAGACCGGGGACACGTTCATTCGTGTGTTGTCCTTCACCTGTCCCCCATCTAGCAAGTAGCGCTGTATTCCCCAATTTGTGATGTCAACGGTCCCTTATTGCTACTGTGAAATAAGCACGGCTGCTTCATTGTGTAAAAAAAAAAGAAAAATCTCAGTACATATGTCTTTTCAAACCCGCTATGAACTGGTAATCGCATGGAAAGTGGCCTCGCAGTAGGGCCATCAGACTCCTCCTTGGCCTGCATAATGTGACTTTGCAAAAAAAAAAAAAAAAAAAGTTAGAAGTGAAGGTCTTTGTATGCTGGTTCGGAAACTTCCTTTGAGCCTTTCTGCAATTGGCTGACAAACAATGAAGGGCTTTTCACATTGATTTTGTAATGTCAACAATGAAAACACGGGGGCCAGTTGGTTGATCATACAGTGGAATACTGCGCTACTTGATAGACCGAGGACACATTCATTCGTGTGTTCTCCATCACCTGTCCCCCATCTAGCAAGTAGCGCTGTATTCCCCAGTTTGTGATGTCAACGGTCCCTTATTGCTACTGTGAAATAAGCACGGCTGCTTCATTGTGTAAAAAAAAAAAAAAATCTCAGTACATATGTCTTTTCAAACCCGCTATGAACTGGTAATCGCATGGAAAGTGGCCTCGCAGTAGGGCCATGAGACTCCTGCTTGGCCTGCATAATGTGACTTTGCAAAAAAAAAAAGAAATTTGAAGTGAAGGTCTTTGTATGCTGGTTCGGAAACTTCCTTTAAGCCTTTCTGCAATTGGCTGACAAACAATGAAGGGCTTTTCACATTGATTTTGTAATGTCAACAATGAAAACACGGGGGCCAGTTGGTTGATCATACAGTGGAATACTGCGCTACTTGATAGACCGAGGACACATTCATTCGTGTGCTCTCCATCACCTGTCCCCCATCTAGCAAGTAGCGCTGTATTCCCCAGTTTGTGATGTCAACGGTCCCTTATTGCTACTGTGAAATAAGCACGGCTGCTTCATTGTGTAAAAAAAAAAAATCTCAGTACATATGTCTTTTCAAACCCGCTATGAACTGGTAATCGCATGGAAAGTGGCCTCGCAGTAGGGCCATGAGACTCCTGCTTGGCCTGCATAATGGGACTTTGCAAAAAAAAAAAAAAAAAATTAGAAGTGAAGTTCTTTGTATGCTGGTTCGGAAACTTCCTTTGAGCCTTTCTGCAATTGGCTGACAAACAATGAAGGGCTTTTCACATTGATTTTGTAATGTCAACAATGAAAACACGGGGGCCAGTTGGTTGATCATACAGTGGAATACTGCGCTACTTGATAGACCGAGGACACATTCATTCGTGTGTTGTCCATCACCTGTCCCCCATCTAGCAAGTAGCGCTGTATTCCCCAGTTTGTGATGTCAACGGTCCCTTATTGCTACTGTGAAATAAGCACGGCTGTTTCATTGTGTAAAAAAAAAAAAAAATCTCAGTACATATGTCTTTTCAAACCCGCTATGAACTGGTAATCGCATGGAAAGTGGCCTCGCAGTAGGGCCAGGAGACTCCTGCTTGGCCTGCATAATGTGACTTTGCAAAAAAAAAAAAAAAAAATTAGAAGTGAAGGTCTTTGTATGCTGGTTCGGAAACTTCCTTTGAGCCTTTCTGCAATTGGCTGACAAACAATGAAGGGCTTTTCACATTGATTTTGTAATGTCAACAATGAAAACACGGGGGCCAGTTGGTTGATCATACAGTGGAATACTGCGCTACTTGATAGAACGAGGACACATTCATTCGTGTGTTCTCCATCACCTGTCCCCCATCTAGCAAGTAGCGCTGTATTCCCCAGTTTGTGATGTCAACGGTCCCTTATTGCTACTGTGAAATAAGCACGGCTGCTTCATTGTGTAAAAAAAAAAAAATCTCAGTACATATGTCTTTTCAAACCCGCTATGAACTGGTAATCGCATGGAAAGTGGCCTCGCAGTAGGGCCATGAGACTCCTGCTTGGCCTGCATAATGTGACTTTGCAAAAAAAAAAAAAAATTAGAAGTGAAGGTCTTTGTATGCTGGTTCGGAAACTTCCTTTGAGCCTTTCTGCAATTGGCTGACAAACAATGAAGGGCTTTTCACATTGATTTTGTAATGTTAACAATGAAAACACGGGGGCCAGTTGGTTGATCATACAGTGGAATACTGCGCTACTTGATAGACCGAGGACACATTCATTCGTGTGTTCTCCATCACCTGTCCCCCATCTAGCAAGTAGCGCTGTATTCCCCAGTTTGTGATGTCAACGGTCCCTTATTGCTACTGTGAAATAAGCACGGCTGCTTCATTGTGTAAAAAAAAAAAAATCTCAGTACATATGTCTTTTCAAACCCGCTATGAACTGGTAATCGCATGGAAAGTGGCCTCGCAGTAGGGCCATGAGACTCCTGCTTGGCCTGCATAATGTGACTTTGCAAAAAAAAAAAAAATTAGAAGTGAAGGTCTTTGTATGCTGGTTCGGAAACTTCCTTTGAGCCTTTCTGCAATTGGCTGACAAACAATGAAGGGCTTTTCACATTGATTTTGTAATGTCAACAATGAAAACACGGGGGCCAGTTGGTTGATCATACAGTGGAATACTGCGCTACTTGATAGACCGAGGACACGTTCATTCGTGTGTTGTCCTTCACCTGTCCCCCATCTAGCAAGTAGCGCTGTATTCCCCAGTTTGTGATGTCAACGGTCCCTTATTGCTACTGTGAAATAAGCACGTCTGCTTCATTGTGTAAAAAAAAAAATTCTCAGTACATATGTCTTTTCAAACCCGCTATGAACTGGTAATCGCATGGAAAGTGGCCTCGCAGTAGGGCCATGAGACTCCTGCTTGGCCTGCATAATGTGACTTTGCAAAAAAAAAAAAGAAATTTGAAGTGAAGGTCTTTGTATGCTGGTTCGGAAACTTCCTTTGAGACTTTCTGCAAATGGCTGACAAACAATGAAGGGCTTTTCACATTGATTTTGTAATGTCAACAATGAAAACACGGGGGCCAGTTGGTTGATCATACAGTGGAATACTGCGCTACTTGATAGACCGGGGACACATTCATTCGTGTGTTGTCCTTCACCTGTCCCCCATCTAGCAAGTAGCGCTGTATTCCCCAGTTTGTGATGTCAACGGTCCCTTATTGCTACTGTGAAATAAGCACGTCTGCTTCATTGTGTAAAAAAAAAAAAAATCTCAGTACATATGTCTTTTCAAACCCGCTATGAACTGGTAATCGCATGGAAAGTGGCCTCGCAGTAGGGCCATGAGACTCCTGCTTGGCCTGCATAATGTGACTTTGCAAAAAAAAAAAAGAAATTAGAAGTGAAGCTCTTTGTATGACGGTTCGGAAACTTCCTTTCAGCCTTTCTGCATATGGCTGACAAACAATGAAGGGCTTTTCACATTGATTTTGTAATGTCAACAATGAAAACATGGGGGCCAGTTGGTTGATCATACTGGGGAATACGGCGCTACTTGATAGACCGGGGACACGTTCATTCGTGTGTTGTCCTTCACCTGTCCCCCATCTAGCAAGTAGCGCTGTATTCCCCAGTTTGTGATGTCAACGGTCCCTTATTGCTACTGTGAAATAAGCACGGCTGCTTCATTGTGTAAAAAAAAAAAATCTCAGTACATATGTCTTTTCAAACCCGCTATGAACTGGTAATCGCATGGAAAGTGGCCTCGCAGTAGGGCCATGAGACTCCTGCTTGGCCTGCATAATGTGACTTTGCAAAAAAAAAAAGAAATTTGAAGTGAAGGTCTTTGTATGCTGGTTCGGAAACTTCCTTTGAGCCTTTCTGCAAATGGCTGACAAACAATGAAGGGCTTTTCACATTGATTTTGTAATGTCAACAATGAAAACACGGGGGCCAGTTGGTTGATCATACAGTGGAATACTGCGCTACTTGATAGACCGGGGACACATTCATTCGTGTGTTCTCCATCACCTGTCCCCCATCTAGCAAGTAGCGCTGTATTCCCCAGTTTGTCATGTCAACGGTCCCTTATTGCTACTGTGAAATAAGCACGGCTGCTTCATTGTGTAAAAAAAAAAAAATCTCAGTACATATGTCTTTTCAAACCCGCTATGAACTGGTAATCGCATGGAAAGTGGCCTCGCAGTAGGGCCATGAGACTCCTGCTTGGCCTGCATAATGTGACTTTGCAAAAAAAAAAAAAAAAAAATTAGAAGTGAAGGTCTTTGTATGCTGGTTCGGAAACTTCCTTTGAGCCTTTCTGCAATTGGCTGACAAACAATGAAGGGCTTTTCACATTGATTTTGTAATGTCAACAATGAAAACACGGGGGCCAGTTGGTTGATCATACAGTGGAATACTGCGCTACTTGATAGACCGAGGACACATTCATTCGTGTGTTGTCCATCACCTGTCCCCCATCTAGCAAGTAGCGCTGTATTCCGCAGTTTGTGATGTCAACGGTCCCTTATTGCTACTGTGAAATAAGCACGGCTGCTTCATTGTGTAAAAAAAAAAAGAAAAATCTCAGTACATATGTCTTTTCAAACCCGCTATGAACTGGTAATCGCATGGAAAGTGGCCTCGCAGTAGGGCCATCAGACTCCTCCTTGGCCTGCATAATGTGACTTTGCAAAAAAAAAAAGAAATTTGAAGTGAAGGTCTTTGTATGCTGGTTCGGAAACTTCCTTTAAGCCTTTCTGCAATTGGCTGACAAACAATGAAGGGCTTTTCACATTGATTTTGTAATGTCAACAATGAAAACACGGGGGCCAGTTGGTTGATCATACAGTGGAATACTGCGCTACTTGATAGACCGAGGACACATTCATTCGTGTGCTCTCCATCACCTGTCCCCCATCTAGCAAGTAGCGCTGTATTCCCCAGTTTGTGATGTCAACGGTCCCTTATTGCTACTGTGAAATAAGCACGGCTGCTTCATTGTGTAAAAAAAAAAAATCTCAGTACATATGTCTTTTCAAACCCGCTATGAACTGGTAATCGCATGGAAAGTGGCCTCGCAGTAGGGCCATGAGACTCCTGCTTGGCCTGCATAATGGGACTTTGCAAAAAAAAAAAAAAAAAATTAGAAGTGAAGTTCTTTGTATGCTGGTTCGGAAACTTCCTTTGAGCCTTTCTGCAATTGGCTGACAAACAATGAAGGGCTTTTCACATTGATTTTGTAATGTCAACAATGAAAACACGGGGGCCAGTTGGTTGATCATACAGTGGAATACTGCGCTACTTGATAGACCGAGGACACATTCATTCGTGTGTTGTCCATCACCTGTCCCCCATCTAGCAAGTAGCGCTGTATTCCCCAGTTTGTGATGTCAACGGTCCCTTATTGCTACTGTGAAATAAGCACGGCTGTTTCATTGTGTAAAAAAAAAAAAAAATCTCAGTACATATGTCTTTTCAAACCCGCTATGAACTGGTAATCGCATGGAAAGTGGCCTCGCAGTAGGGCCAGGAGACTCCTGCTTGGCCTGCATAATGTGACTTTGCAAAAAAAAAAAAAAAAAATTAGAAGTGAAGGTCTTTGTATGCTGGTTCGGAAACTTCCTTTGAGCCTTTCTGCAATTGGCTGACAAACAATGAAGGGCTTTTCACATTGATTTTGTAATGTCAACAATGAAAACACGGGGGCCAGTTGGTTGATCATACAGTGGAATACTGCGCTACTTGATAGAACGAGGACACATTCATTCGTGTGTTCTCCATCACCTGTCCCCCATCTAGCAAGTAGCGCTGTATTCCCCAGTTTGTGATGTCAACGGTCCCTTATTGCTACTGTGAAATAAGCACGGCTGCTTCATTGTGTAAAAAAAAAAAAATCTCAGTACATATGTCTTTTCAAACCCGCTATGAACTGGTAATCGCATGGAAAGTGGCCTCGCAGTAGGGCCATGAGACTCCTGCTTGGCCTGCATAATGTGACTTTGCAAAAAAAAAAAAAAAATTAGAAGTGAAGGTCTTTGTATGCTGGTTCGGAAACTTCCTTTGAGCCTTTCTGCAATTGGCTGACAAACAATGAAGGGCTTTTCACATTGATTTTGTAATGTTAACAATGAAAACACGGGGGCCAGTTGGTTGATCATACAGTGGAATACTGCGCTACTTGATAGACCGAGGACACATTCATTCGTGTGTTCTCCATCACCTGTCCCCCATCTAGCAAGTAGCGCTGTATTCCCCAGTTTGTGATGTCAACGGTCCCTTATTGCTACTGTGAAATAAGCACGGCTGCTTCATTGTGTAAAAAAAAAAAAATCTCAGTACATATGTCTTTTCAAACCCGCTATGAACTGGTAATCGCATGGAAAGTGGCCTCGCAGTAGGGCCATGAGACTCCTGCTTGGCCTGCATAATGTGACTTTGCAAAAAAAAAAAAAAATTAGAAGTGAAGGTCTTTGTATGCTGGTTCGGAAACTTCCTTTGAGCCTTTCTGCAATTGGCTGACAAACAATGAAGGGCTTTTCACATTGATTTTGTAATGTCAACAATGAAAACACGGGGGCCAGTTGGTTGATCATACAGTGGAATACTGCGCTACTTGATAGACCGAGGACACGTTCATTCGTGTGTTGTCCTTCACCTGTCCCCCATCTAGCAAGTAGCGCTGTATTCCCCAGTTTGTGATGTCAACGGTCCCTTATTGCTACTGTGAAATAAGCACGTCTGCTTCATTGTGTAAAAAAAAAAATTCTCAGTACATATGTCTTTTCAAACCCGCTATGAACTGGTAATCGCATGGAAAGTGGCCTCGCAGTAGGGCCATGAGACTCCTGCTTGGCCTGCATAATGTGACTTTGCAAAAAAAAAAAAGAAATTTGAAGTGAAGGTCTTTGTATGCTGGTTCGGAAACTTCCTTTGAGACTTTCTGCAAATGGCTGACAAACAATGAAGGGCTTTTCACATTGATTTTGTAATGTCAACAATGAAAACACGGGGGCCAGTTGGTTGATCATACAGTGGAATACTGCGCTACTTGATAGACCGGGGACACATTCATTCGTGTGTTGTCCTTCACCTGTCCCCCATCTAGCAAGTAGCGCTGTATTCCCCAGTTTGTGATGTCAACGGTCCCTTATTGCTACTGTGAAATAAGCACGTCTGCTTCATTGTGTAAAAAAAAAAAAAATCTCAGTACATATGTCTTTTCAAACCCGCTATGAACTGGTAATCGCATGGAAAGTGGCCTCGCAGTAGGGCCATGAGACTCCTGCTTGGCCTGCATAATGTGACTTTGCAAAAAAAAAAAAGAAATTAGAAGTGAAGCTCTTTGTATGACGGTTCGGAAACTTCCTTTCAGCCTTTCTGCATATGGCTGACAAACAATGAAGGGCTTTTCACATTGATTTTGTAATGTCAACAATGAAAACATGGGGGCCAGTTGGTTGATCATACTGGGGAATACGGCGCTACTTGATAGACCGGGGACACGTTCATTCGTGTGTTGTCCTTCACCTGTCCCCCATCTAGCAAGTAGCGCTGTATTCCCCAGTTTGTGATGTCAACGGTCCCTTATTGCTACTGTGAAATAAGCACGGCTGCTTCATTGTGTAAAAAAAAAAAATCTCAGTACATATGTCTTTTCAAACCCGCTATGAACTGGTAATCGCATGGAAAGTGGCCTCGCAGTAGGGCCATGAGACTCCTGCTTGGCCTGCATAATGTGACTTTGCAAAAAAAAAAAGAAATTTGAAGTGAAGGTCTTTGTATGCTGGTTCGGAAACTTCCTTTGAGCCTTTCTGCAAATGGCTGACAAACAATGAAGGGCTTTTCACATTGATTTTGTAATGTCAACAATGAAAACACGGGGGCCAGTTGGTTGATCATACAGTGGAATACTGCGCTACTTGATAGACCGGGGACACATTCATTCGTGTGTTCTCCATCACCTGTCCCCCATCTAGCAAGTAGCGCTGTATTCCCCAGTTTGTCATGTCAACGGTCCCTTATTGCTACTGTGAAATAAGCACGGCTGCTTCATTGTGTAAAAAAAAAAAAATCTCAGTACATATGTCTTTTCAAACCCGCTATGAACTGGTAATCGCATGGAAAGTGGCCTCGCAGTAGGGCCATGAGACTCCTGCTTGGCCTGCATAATGTGACTTTGCAAAAAAAAAAAAAAAAAATTAGAAGTGAAGGTCTTTGTATGCTGGTTCGGAAACTTCCTTTGAGCCTTTCTGCAATTGGCTGACAAACAATGAAGGGCTTTTCACATTGATTTTGTAATGTCAACAATGAAAACACGGGGGCCAGTTGGTTGATCATACAGTGGAATACTGCGCTACTTGATAGACCGAGGACACATTCATTCGTGTGTTGTCCATCACCTGTCCCCCATCTAGCAAGTAGCGCTGTATTCCGCAGTTTGTGATGTCAACGGTCCCTTATTGCTACTGTGAAATAAGCACGGCTGCTTCATTGTGTAAAAAAAAAAAGAAAAATCTCAGTACATATGTCTTTTCAAACCCGCTATGAACTGGTAATCGCATGGAAAGTGGCCTCGCAGTAGGGCCATCAGACTCCTCCTTGGCCTGCATAATGTGACTTTGCAAAAAAAAAAAAAAAGTTAGAAGTGAAGGTCTTTGTATGCTGGTTCGGAAACTTCCTTTGAGCCTTTCTGCAATTGGCTGACAAACAATGAAGGGCTTTTCACATTGATTTTGTAATGTCAACAATGAAAACACGGGGGCCAGTTGGTTGATCATACAGTGGAATACTGCGCTACTTGATAGACCGAGGACACATTCATTCGTGTGTTCTCCATCACCTGTCCCCCATCTAGCAAGTAGCGCTGTATTCCCCAGTTTGTGATGTCAACGGTCCCTTCTTGCTACTGTGAAATAAGCACGGCTGCTTCATTGTGTAAAAAAAAAAAAAATCTCAGTACATATGTCTTTTCAAACCCGCTATGAATTGGTAATCGCATGGAAAGTGGCCTCGCAGTAGGGCCATGAGACTCCTGCTTGGCCTGCATAATGTGACTTTGCAAAAAAAAAAAAAAAAAAAAAAAAAATAGAAGTGAAGGTCTTTGTATGCTGGTTCGGAAACTTCCTTTGAGCCTTTCTGCAATTGGCTGACAAACAATGAAGGGCTTTTCACATTGATTTTGTAATGTCAACAATGAAAACACGGGGGCCAGTTGGTTGATCATACAGTGGAATACTGCGCTACTTGATCGACCGAGGACACATTCATTCGTGTGTTCTCCATCACCTGTCCCCCATCTAGCAAGTAGCGCTGTATTCCCCAGTTTGTGATGTCAACGGTCCCTTATTGCTACTGTGAAATAAGCACGGCTGCTTCATTGTGTAAAAAAAAAAAAAATCTCAGTACATATGTCTTTTCAAACCCGCTATGAACTGGTAATCGCATGGAAAGTGGCCTCGCAGTAGGGCCATGAGACTCCTGCTTGGCCTGCATAATGTGACTTTGCAAAAAAAAAAAAAAAATTAGAAGTGAAGGTCTTTGTATGCTGGTTCGGAAACTTCCTTTGAGCCTTTCTGCAATTGGCTGACAAACAATGAAGGGCTTTTCACATTGATTTTGTAATGTCAACAATGAAAACACGGGGGCCAGTTGGTTGATCATACAGTGGAATACTGCGCTACTTGATAGAACGAGGACACATTCATTCGTGTGTTCTCCATCACCTGTCCCCCATCTAGCAAGTAGCGCTGTATTCCCCAGTTTGTGATGTCAACGGTCCCTTATTGCTACTGTGAAATAAGCACGGCTGCTTCATTGTGTAAAAAAAAAAAAATCTCAGTACATATGTCTTTTCAAACCCGCTATGAACTGGTAATCGCATGGAAAGTGGCCTCGCAGTAGGGCCATGAGACTCCTGCTTGGCCTGCATAATGTGACTTTGCAAAAAAAAAAAAAAAATTAGAAGTGAAGGTCTTTGTATGCTGGTTCGGAAACTTCCTTTGAGCCTTTCTGCAATTGGCTGACAAACAATGAAGGGCTTTTCACATTGATTTTGTAATGTTAACAATTAAAACACGGGGGCCAGTTGGTTGATCATACAGTGGAATACTGCGCTACTTGATAGACCGAGGACACATTCATTCGTGTGTTCTCCATCACCTGTCCCCCATCTAGCAAGTAGCGCTGTATTCCCCAGTTTGTGATGTCAACGGTCCCTTATTGCTACTGTGAAATAAGCACGGCTGCTTCATTGTGTAAAAAAAAAAAAATCTCAGTACATATGTCTTTTCAAACCCGCTATGAACTGGTAATCGCATGGAAAGTGGCCTCGCAGTAGGGCCATGAGACTCCTGCTTGGCCTGCATAATGTGACTTTGCAAAAAAAAAAAAAAATTAGAAGTGAAGGTCTTTGTATGCTGGTTCGGAAACTTCCTTTGAGCCTTTCTGCAATTGGCTGACAAACAATGAAGGGCTTTTCACATTGATTTTGTAATGTCAACAATGAAAACACGGGGGCCAGTTGGTTGATCATACAGTGGAATACTGCGCTACTTGATAGACCGAGGACACGTTCATTCGTGTGTTGTCCTTCACCTGTCCCCCATCTAGCAAGTAGCGCTGTATTCCCCAGTTTGTGATGTCAACGGTCCCTTATTGCTACTGTGAAATAAGCACGTCTGCTTCATTGTGTAAAAAAAAAAATTCTCAGTACATATGTCTTTTCAAACCCGCTATGAACTGGTAATCGCATGGAAAGTGGCCTCGCAGTAGGGCCATGAGACTCCTGCTTGGCCTGCATAATGTGACTTTGCAAAAAAAAAAAAGAAATTTGAAGTGAAGGTCTTTGTATGCTGGTTCGGAAACTTCCTTTGAGACTTTCTGCAAATGGCTGACAAACAATGAAGGGCTTTTCACATTGATTTTGTAATGTCAACAATGAAAACACGGGGGCCAGTTGGTTGATCATACAGTGGAATACTGCGCTACTTGATAGACCGGGGACACATTCATTCGTGTGTTGTCCTTCACCTGTCCCCCATCTAGCAAGTAGCGCTGTATTCCCCAGTTTGTGATGTCAACGGTCCCTTATTGCTACTGTGAAATAAGCACGTCTGCTTCATTGTGTAAAAAAAAAAAAAATCTCAGTACATATGTCTTTTCAAACCCGCTATGAACTGGTAATCGCATGGAAAGTGGCCTCGCAGTAGGGCCATGAGACTCCTGCTTGGCCTGCATAATGTGACTTTGCAAAAAAAAAAAAGAAATTAGAAGTGAAGCTCTTTGTATGACGGTTCGGAAACTTCCTTTCAGCCTTTCTGCATATGGCTGACAAACAATGAAGGGCTTTTCACATTGATTTTGTAATGTCAACAATGAAAACATGGGGGCCAGTTGGTTGATCATACTGGGGAATACGGCGCTACTTGATAGACCGGGGACACGTTCATTCGTGTGTTGTCCTTCACCTGTCCCCCATCTAGCAAGTAGCGCTGTATTCCCCAGTTTGTGATGTCAACGGTCCCTTATTGCTACTGTGAAATAAGCACGGCTGCTTCATTGTGTAAAAAAAAAAAATCTCAGTACATATGTCTTTTCAAACCCGCTATGAACTGGTAATCGCATGGAAAGTGGCCTCGCAGTAGGGCCATGAGACTCCTGCTTGGCCTGCATAATGTGACTTTGCAAAAAAAAAAAGAAATTTGAAGTGAAGGTCTTTGTATGCTGGTTCGGAAACTTCCTTTGAGCCTTTCTGCAAATGGCTGACAAACAATGAAGGGCTTTTCACATTGATTTTGTAATGTCAACAATGAAAACACGGGGGCCAGTTGGTTGATCATACAGTGGAATACTGCGCTACTTGATAGACCGGGGACACATTCATTCGTGTGTTCTCCATCACCTGTCCCCCATCTAGCAAGTAGCGCTGTATTCCCCAGTTTGTCATGTCAACGGTCCCTTATTGCTACTGTGAAATAAGCACGGCTGCTTCATTGTGTAAAAAAAAAAAAATCTCAGTACATATGTCTTTTCAAACCCGCTATGAACTGGTAATCGCATGGAAAGTGGCCTCGCAGTAGGGCCATGAGACTCCTGCTTGGCCTGCATAATGTGACTTTGCAAAAAAAAAAAAAAAAAATTAGAAGTGAAGGTCTTTGTATGCTGGTTCGGAAACTTCCTTTGAGCCTTTCTGCAATTGGCTGACAAACAATGAAGGGCTTTTCACATTGATTTTGTAATGTCAACAATGAAAACACGGGGGCCAGTTGGTTGATCATACAGTGGAATACTGCGCTACTTGATAGACCGAGGACACATTCATTCGTGTGTTGTCCATCACCTGTCCCCCATCTAGCAAGTAGCGCTGTATTCCGCAGTTTGTGATGTCAACGGTCCCTTATTGCTACTGTGAAATAAGCACGGCTGCTTCATTGTGTAAAAAAAAAAAGAAAAATCTCAGTACATATGTCTTTTCAAACCCGCTATGAACTGGTAATCGCATGGAAAGTGGCCTCGCAGTAGGGCCATCAGACTCCTCCTTGGCCTGCATAATGTGACTTTGCAAAAAAAAAAAAAAAGTTAGAAGTGAAGGTCTTTGTATGCTGGTTCGGAAACTTCCTTTGAGCCTTTCTGCAATTGGCTGACAAACAATGAAGGGCTTTTCACATTGATTTTGTAATGTCAACAATGAAAACACGGGGGCCAGTTGGTTGATCATACAGTGGAATACTGCGCTACTTGATAGACCGAGGACACATTCATTCGTGTGTTCTCCATCACCTGTCCCCCATCTAGCAAGTAGCGCTGTATTCCCCAGTTTGTGATGTCAACGGTCCCTTCTTGCTACTGTGAAATAAGCACGGCTGCTTCATTGTGTAAAAAAAAAAAAAATCTCAGTACATATGTCTTTTCAAACCCGCTATGAATTGGTAATCGCATGGAAAGTGGCCTCGCAGTAGGGCCATGAGACTCCTGCTTGGCCTGCATAATGTGACTTTGCAAAAAAAAAAAAAAAAAAAAAAAAAAAATAGAAGTGAAGGTCTTTGTATGCTGGTTCGGAAACTTCCTTTGAGCCTTTCTGCAATTGGCTGACAAACAATGAAGGGCTTTTCACATTGATTTTGTAATGTCAACAATGAAAACACGGGGGCCAGTTGGTTGATCATACAGTGGAATACTGCGCTACTTGATCGACCGAGGACACATTCATTCGTGTGTTCTCCATCACCTGTCCCCCATCTAGCAAGTAGCGCTGTATTCCCCAGTTTGTGATGTCAACGGTCCCTTATTGCTACTGTGAAATAAGCACGGCTGCTTCATTGTGTAAAAAAAAAAAAAATCTCAGTACATATGTCTTTTCAAACCCGCTATGAACTGGTAATCGCATGGAAAGTGGCCTCGCAGTAGGGCCATGAGACTCCTGCTTGGCCTGCATAATGTGACTTTGCAAAAAAAAAAAAAAAATTAGAAGTGAAGGTCTTTGTATGCTGGTTCGGAAACTTCCTTTGAGCCTTTCTGCAATTGGCTGACAAACAATGAAGGGCTTTTCACATTGATTTTGTAATGTCAACAATGAAAACACGGGGGCCAGTTGGTTGATCATACAGTGGAATACTGCGCTACTTGATAGACCGAGGACACATTCATTCGTGTGTTCTCCATCACCTGTCCCCCATCTAGCAAGTAGCGCTGTATTCCCCAGTTTGTGATGTCAACGGTCCCTTATTGCTACTGTGAAATAAGCACGGCTGCTTCATTGTGTAAAAAAAAAAAAATCTCAGTACATATGTCTTTTCAAACCCGCTATGAACTGGTAATCGCATGGAAAGTGGCCTCGCAGTAGGGCCATGAGACTCCTGCTTGGCCTGCATAATGTGACTTTGCAAAAAAAAAAAAATTAGAAGTGAAGGTCTTTGTATGCTGGTTCGGAAACTTCCTTTGAGCCTTTCTGCAATTGGCTGACAAACAATGAAGGGCTTTTCACATTGATTTTGTAATGTCAACAATGAAAACACGGGGGCCAGTTGGTTGATCATACAGTGGAATACTGCGCTACTTGATAGACCGAGGACACATTCATTCGTGTGTTCTCCATCACCTGTCCCCCATCTAGCTAGTAGCGCTGTATTCCCCAGTTTGTGATGTCAACGGTCCCTTATTGCTACTGTGAAATAAGCACGGCTGCTTCATTGTGTAAAAAAAAAAATCTCAGTACATATGTCTTTTCAAACCCGCTATGAACTGGTAATCGCATGGAAAGTGGCCTCGCAGTAGGGCCATGAGACTCCTGCTTGGCCTGCACAATGTGACATTGCAAAAAAAAAAAAAAAAAAAAAAAAAAAAAAATTAGAAGTGAAGGTCTTTGTATGCTGGTTCGGAAACTTCCTTTGAGCCTTTCTGCAATTGGCTGACAAACAATGAAGGGCTTTTCACATTGATTTTGTAATGTCAACAATGAAAACACGGGGGCCAGTTGGTTGATCATACAGTGGAATACTGCGCTACTTGATAGACCGAGGACACGTTCATTCGTGTGTTGTCCTTCACCTGTCCCCCATCTAGCAAGTAGCGCTGTATTCCCCAGTTTGTGATGTCAACGGTCCCTTATTGCTACTGTGAAATAAGCACGTCTGCTTCATTGTGTAAAAAAAAAAAATTCTCAGTACATATGTCTTTTCAAACCCGCTATGAACTGGTAATCGCATGGAAAGTGGCCTCGCAGTAGGGCCATGAGACTCCTGCTTGGCCTGCATAATGTGACTTTGCAAAAAAAAAAAAGAAATTTGAAGTGAAGGTCTTTGTATGCTGGTTCGGAAACTTCCTTTGAGCCTTTCTGCAAATGGCTGACAAACAATGAAGGGCTTTTCACATTGATTTTGTAATGTCAACAATGAAAACACGGGGGCCAGTTGGTTGATCATACAGTGGAATACTGCGCTACTTGATAGACCGGGGACACATTCATTCGTGTGTTGTCCTTCACCTGTCCCCCATCTAGCAAGTAGCGCTGTATTCCCCAGTTTGTGATGTCAACGGTCCCTTATTGCTACTGTGAAATAAGCACGTCTGCTTCATTGTGTAAAAAAAAAAAAAAATCTCAGTACATATGTCTTTTCAAACCCGCTATGAACTGGTAATCGCATGGAAAGTGGCCTCGCAGTAGGGCCATGAGACTCCTGCTTGGCCTGCATAATGTGACTTTGCAAAAAAAAAAAGAAATTAGAAGTGAAGCTCTTTGTATGACGGTTCGGAAACTTCCTTTCAGCCTTTCTGCATATGGCTGACAAACAATGAAGGGCTTTTCACATTGATTTTGTAATGTCAACAATGAAAACATGGGGGCCAGTTGGTTGATCATACTGGGGAATACGGCGCTACTTGATAGACCGGGGACACGTTCATTCGTGTGTTGTCCTTCACCTGTCCCCCATCTAGCAAGTAGCGCTGTATTCCCCAGTTTGTGATGTCAACGGTCCCTTATTGCTACTGTGAAATAAGCACGGCTGCTTCATTGTGTAAAAAAAAAAAATCTCAGTACATATGTCTTTTCAAACCCGCTATGAACTGGTAATCGCATGGAAAGTGGCCTCGCAGTAGGGCCATGAGACTCCTGCTTGGCCTGCATAATGTGACTTTGCAAAAAAAAAAAAAGAAATTTGAAGTGAAGGTCTTTGTATGCTGGTTCGGAAACTTCCTTTGAGCCTTTCTGCAAATGGCTGACAAACAATGAAGGGCTTTTCACATTGATTTTGTAATGTCAACAATGAAAACACGGGGGCCAGTTGGTTGATCATACAGTGGAATACTGCGCTACTTGATAGACCGGGGACACATTCATTCGTGTGTTGTCCTTCACCTGTCCCCCATCTAGCAAGTAGCGCTGTATTCCCCAGTTTGTGATGTCAACGGTCCCTTATTGCTACTGTGAAATAAGCACGGCTGCTTCATTGTGTAAAAAAAAAAAAAAAATCTCAGTACATATGTCTTTTCAAACCCGCTATGAACTGGTAATCGCATGGAAAGTGGCCTCGCAGTAGGGCCATGAGACTCCTGCTTGGCCTGCATAATGTGACTTTGCAAAAAAAAAAAAGAAATTTGAAGTGAAGGTCTTTGTATGCTGGTTCGGAAACTTCCTTTGAGCCTTTCTGCAAATGGCTGACAAACAATGAAGGGCTTTTCACATTGATTTTGTAATGTCAACAATGAAAACACGGGGGCCAGTTGGTTGATCATACAGTGGAATACTGCGCTACTTGATAGACCGGGGACACATTCATTCGTGTGTTGTCCTTCACCTGTCCCCCATCTAGCAAGTAGCGCTGTATTCCCCAGTTTGTGATGTCAACGGTCCCTTATTGCTACTGTGAAATAAGCACGGCTGCTTCATTGTGTAAAAAAAAAAAAAAATCTCAGTACATATGTCTTTTCAAACCCGCTATGAACTGGTAATCGATTGGAAAGTGGCCTCGCAGTAGGGCCATGAGACTCCTGCTTGGCCTGCATAATGTGACTTTGCAAAAAAAAAAAAGAAATTTGAAGTGAAGGTCTTTGTATGCTGGTTCGGAAACTTCCTTTGAGCCTTTCTGCAAATGGCTGACAAACAATGAAGGGCTTTTCACATTGATTTTGTAATGTCAACAATGAAAACACGGGGGCCAGTTGGTTGATCATACAGTGGAATACTGCGCTACTTGATAGACCGGGGACACGTCCATTCGTGTGTTGTCCTTCACCTGTCCCCCATCTAGCAAGTAGCGCTGTATTCCCCAATTTGTGATGTCAACGGTCCCTTATTGCTACTGTGAAATAAGCACGGCTGCTTCATTGTGTAAAAAAAAAACGAAAAATATCAGTACATATGTCTTTTCAAACCCGCTATGAACTGGTAATCGCATGGAAAGTGGCCTCGCAGTAGGGCCATCAGACTCCTCCTTGGCCTGCATAATGTGACTTTGCAAAAAAAAAAAAAAAAGTTAGAAGTGAAGGTCTTTGTATGCTGGTTCGGAAACTTCCTTTGAGCCTTTCTGCAATTGGCTGACAAACAATGAAGGGCTTTTCACATTGATTTTGTAATGTCAACAATGAAAACACGGGGGCCAGTTGGTTGATCATACAGTGGAATACTGCGCTACTTGATAGACCGAGGACACATTCATTCGTGTGTTCTCCATCACCTGTCCCCCATCTAGCAAGTAGCGCTGTATTCCCCAGTTTGTGATGTCAACGGTCCCTTATTGCTACTGTGAAATAAGCACGGCTGCTTCATTGTGTAAAAAAAAAAAAAAAATCTCAGTACATATGTCTTTTCAAACCCGCTATGAACTGGTAATCGCATGGAAAGTGGCCTCGCAGTAGGGCCATGAGACTCCTGCTTGGCCTGCATAATGTGACTTTGCAAAAAAAAAAAAGAAATTTGAAGTGAAGGTCTTTGTATGCTGGTTCGGAAACTTCCTTTAAGCCTTTCTGCAATTGGCTGACAAACAATGAAGGGCTTTTCACATTGATTTTGTAATGTCAACAATGAAAACACGGGGGCCAGTTGGTTGATCATACAGTGGAATACTGCGCTACTTGATAGACCGAGGACACATTCATTCGTGTGCTCTCCATCACCTGTCCCCCATCTAGCAAGTAGCGCTGTATTCCCCAGTTTGTGATGTCAACGGTCCCTTATTGCTACTGTGAAATAAGCACGGCTGCTTCATTGTGTAAAAAAAAAAAAATCTCAGTACATATGTCTTTTCAAACCCGCTATGAACTGGTAATCGCATGGAAAGTGGCCTCGCAGTAGGGCCATGAGACTCCTGCTTGGCCTGCATAATGGGACTTTGCAAAAAAAAAAATTAGAAGTGAAGGTCTTTGTATGCTGGTTCGGAAACTTCCTTTGAGCCTTTCTGCAATTGGCTGACAAACAATGAAGGGCTTTTCACATTGATTTTGTAATGTCAACAATGAAAACACGGGGGCCAGTTGGTTGATCATACAGTGGAATACTGCGCTACTTGATAGACCGAGGACACATTCATTCGTGTGTTCTCCATCACCTGTCCCCCATCTAGCTAGTAGCGCTGTATTCCCCAGTTTGTGATGTCAACGGTCCCTTATTGCTACTGTGAAATAAGCACGGCTGCTTCATTGTGTAAAAAAAAAAATCTCAGTACATATGTCTTTTCAAACCCGCTATGAACTGGTAATCGCATGGAAAGTGGCCTCGCAGTAGGGCCATGAGACTCCTGCTTGGCCTGCACAATGTGACATTGCAAAAAAAAAAAAAAAAAAAAAAAAAAATTAGAAGTGAAGGTCTTTGTATGCTGGTTCGGAAACTTCCTTTGAGCCTTTCTGCAATTGGCTGACAAACAATGAAGGGCTTTTCACATTGATTTTGTAATGTCAACAATGAAAACACGGGGGCCAGTTGGTTGATCATACAGTGGAATACTGCGCTACTTGATAGACCGAGGACACGTTCATTCGTGTGTTGTCCTTCACCTGTCCCCCATCTAGCAAGTAGCGCTGTATTCCCCAGTTTGTGATGTCAACGGTCCCTTATTGCTACTGTGAAATAAGCACGTCTGCTTCATTGTGTAAAAAAAAAAAATTCTCAGTACATATGTCTTTTCAAACCCGCTATGAACTGGTAATCGCATGGAAAGTGGCCTCGCAGTAGGGCCATGAGACTCCTGCTTGGCCTGCATAATGTGACTTTGCAAAAAAAAAAAGAAATTTGAAGTGAAGGTCTTTGTATGCTGGTTCGGAAACTTCCTTTGAGCCTTTCTGCAAATGGCTGACAAACAATGAAGGGCTTTTCACATTGATTTTGTAATGTCAACAATGAAAACACGGGGGCCAGTTGGTTGATCATACAGTGGAATACTGCGCTACTTGATAGACCGGGGACACATTCATTCGTGTGTTGTCCTTCACCTGTCCCCCATCTAGCAAGTAGCGCTGTATTCCCCAGTTTGTGATGTCAACGGTCCCTTATTGCTACTGTGAAATAAGCACGTCTGCTTCATTGTGTAAAAAAAAAAAAAATCTCAGTACATAAGTCTTTTCAAACCCGCTATGAACTGGTAATCGCATGGAAAGTGGCCTCGCAGTAGGGCCATGAGACTCCTGCTTGGCCTGCATAATGTGACTTTGCAAAAAAAAAAAAGAAATTAGAAGTGAAGCTCTTTGTATGACGGTTCGGAAACTTCCTTTCAGCCTTTCTGCATATGGCTGACAAACAATGAAGGGCTTTTCACATTGATTTTGTAATGTCAACAATGAAAACATGGGGGCCAGTTGGTTGATCATACTGGGGAATACGGCGCTACTTGATAGACCGGGGACACGTTCATTCGTGTGTTGTCCTTCACCTGTCCCCCATCTAGCAAGTAGCGCTGTATTCCCCAGTTTGTGATGTCAACGGTCCCTTATTGCTACTGTGAAATAAGCACGGCTGCTTCATTGTGTAAAAAAAAAAAAATCTCAGTACATATGTCTTTTCAAACCCGCTATGAACTGGTAATCGCATGGAAAGTGGCCTCGCAGTAGGGCCATGAGACTCCTGCTTGGCCTGCATAATGTGACTTTGCAAAAAAAAAAAAAGAAATTTGAAGTGAAGGTCTTTGTATGCTGGTTCGGAAACTTCCTTTGAGCCTTTCTGCAAATGGCTGACAAACAATGAAGGGCTTTTCACATTGATTTTGTAATGTCAACAATGAAAACACGGGGGCCAGTTGGTTGATCATACAGTGGAATACTGCGCTACTTGATAGACCGGGGACACATTCATTCGTGTGTTGTCCTTCACCTGTCCCCCATCTAGCAAGTAGCGCTGTATTCCCCAGTTTGTGATGTCAACGGTCCCTTATTGCTACTGTGAAATAAGCACGGCTGCTTCATTGTGTAAAAAAAAAAAAAAAATCTCAGTACATATGTCTTTTCAAACCCGCTATGAACTGGTAATCGCATGGAAAGTGGCCTCGCAGTAGGGCCATGAGACTCCTGCTTGGCCTGCATAATGTGACTTTGCAAAAAAAAAAAAGAAATTTGAAGTGAAGGTCTTTGTATGCTGGTTCGGAAACTTCCTTTGAGCCTTTCTGCAAATGGCTGACAAACAATGAAGGGCTTTTCACATTGATTTTGTAATGTCAACAATGAAAACACGGGGGCCAGTTGGTTGATCATACAGTGGAATACTGCGCTACTTGATAGACCGGGGACACATTCATTCGTGTGTTGTCCTTCACCTGTCCCCCATCTAGCAAGTAGCGCTGTATTCCCCAGTTTGTGATGTCAACGGTCCCTTATTGCTACTGTGAAATAAGCACGGCTGCTTCATTGTGTAAAAAAAAAAAAAAATCTCAGTACATATGTCTTTTCAAACCCGCTATGAACTGGTAATCGATTGGAAAGTGGCCTCGCAGTAGGGCCATGAGACTCCTGCTTGGCCTGCATAATGTGACTTTGCAAAAAAAAAAAAGAAATTTGAAGTGAAGGTCTTTGTATGCTGGTTCGGAAACTTCCTTTGAGCCTTTCTGCAAATGGCTGACAAACAATGAAGGGCTTTTCACATTGATTTTGTAATGTCAACAATGAAAACACGGGGGCCAGTTGGTTGATCATACAGTGGAATACTGCGCTACTTGATAGACCGGGGACACGTCCATTCGTGTGTTGTCCTTCACCTGTCCCCCATCTAGCAAGTAGCGCTGTATTCCCCAATTTGTGATGTCAACGGTCCCTTATTGCTACTGTGAAATAAGCACGGCTGCTTCATTGTGTAAAAAAAAAACGAAAAATATCAGTACATATGTCTTTTCAAACCCGCTATGAACTGGTAATCGCATGGAAAGTGGCCTCGCAGTAGGGCCATCAGACTCCTCCTTGGCCTGCATAATGTGACTTTGCAAAAAAAAAAAAAAAAGTTAGAAGTGAAGGTCTTTGTATGCTGGTTCGGAAACTTCCTTTGAGCCTTTCTGCAATTGGCTGACAAACAATGAAGGGCTTTTCACATTGATTTTGTAATGTCAACAATGAAAACACGGGGGCCAGTTGGTTGATCATACAGTGGAATACTGCGCTACTTGATAGACCGAGGACACATTCATTCGTGTGTTCTCCATCACCTGTCCCCCATCTAGCAAGTAGCGCTGTATTCCCCAGTTTGTGATGTCAACGGTCCCTTATTGCTACTGTGAAATAAGCACGGCTGCTTCATTGTGTAAAAAAAAAAAAAAAATCTCAGTACATATGTCTTTTCAAACCCGCTATGAACTGGTAATCGCATGGAAAGTGGCCTCGCAGTAGGGCCATGAGACTCCTGCTTGGCCTGCATAATGTGACTTTGCAAAAAAAAAAAAAAGAAATTTGAAGTGAAGGTCTTTGTATGCTGGTTCGGAAACTTCCTTTAAGCCTTTCTGCAATTGGCTGACAAACAATGAAGGGCTTTTCACATTGATTTTGTAATGTCAACAATGAAAACACGGGGGCCAGTTGGTTGATCATACAGTGGAATACTGCGCTACTTGATAGACCGAGGACACATTCATTCGTGTGCTCTCCATCACCTGTCCCCCATCTAGCAAGTAGCGCTGTATTCCCCAGTTTGTGATGTCAACGGTCCCTTATTGCTACTGTGAAATAAGCACGGCTGCTTCATTGTGTAAAAAAAAAAAAAATCTCAGTACATATGTCTTTTCAAACCCGCTATGAACTGGTAATCGCATGGAAAGTGGCCTCGCAGTAGGGCCATGAGACTCCTGCTTGGCCTGCATAATGGGACTTTGCAAAAAAAAAAATTAGAAGTGAAGGTCTTTGTATGCTGGTTCGGAAACTTCCTTTGAGCCTTTCTGCAATTGGCTGACAAACAATGAAGGGCTTTTCACATTGATTTTGTAATGTCAACAATGAAAACACGGGGGCCAGTTGGTTGATCATACAGTGGAATACTGCGCTACTTGATAGACCGAGGACACATTCATTCGTGTGTTGTCCATCACCTGTCCCCCATCTAGCAAGTAGCGCTGTATTCCCCAGTTTGTGATGTCAACGGTCCCTTATTGCTACTGTGAAATAAGCACGGCTGTTTCATTGTGTAAAAAAAAAAAAAAATCTCAGTACATATGTCTTTTCAAACCCGCTATGAACTGGTAATCGCATGGAAAGTGGCCTCGCAGTAGGGCCAGGAGACTCCTGCTTGGCCTGCATAATGTGACTTTGCAAAAAAAAAAAAAAAAAAAAATTAGAAGTGAAGGTCTTTGTATGCTGGTTCGGAAACTTCCTTTGAGCCTTTCTGCAATTGGCTGACAAACAATGAAGGGCTTTTCACATTGATTTTGTAATGTCAACAATGAAAACACGGGGGCCAGTTGGTTGATCATACAGTGGAATACTGCGCTACTTGATAGAACGAGGACACATTCATTCGTGTGTTCTCCATCACCTGTCCCCCATCTAGCAAGTAGCGCTGTATTCCCCAGTTTGTGATGTCAACGGTCCCTTATTGCTACTGTGAAATAAGCACGGCTGCTTCATTGTGTAAAAAAAAAAAATCTCAGTACATATGTCTTTTCAAACCCGCTATGAACTGGTAATCGCATGGAAAGTGGCCTCGCAGTAGGGCCATGAGACTCCTGCTTGGCCTGCATAATGTGACTTTGCAAAAAAAAAAAAAAATTAGAAGTGAAGGTCTTTGTATGCTGGTTCGGAAACTTCCTTTGAGCCTTTCTGCAATTGGCTGACAAACAATGAAGGGCTTTTCACATTGATTTTGTAATGTTAACAATGAAAACACGGGGGCCAGTTGGTTGATCATACAGTGGAATACTGCGCTACTTGATAGACCGAGGACACATTCATTCGTGTGTTCTCCATCACCTGTCCCCCATCTAGCAAGTAGCGCTGTATTCCCCAGTTTGTGATGTCAACGGTCCCTTATTGCTACTGTGAAATAAGCACGGCTGCTTCATTGTGTAAAAAAAAAAATCTCAGTACATATGTCTTTTCAAACCCGCTATGAACTGGTAATCGCATGGAAAGTGGCCTCGCAGTAGGGCCATGAGACTCCTGCTTGGCCTGCATAATGTGACTTTGCAAAAAAAAAAAAAAAAAATTAGAAGTGAAGGTCTTTGTATGCTGGTTCGGAAACTTCCTTTGAGCCTTTCTGCAATTGGCTGACAAACAATGAAGGGCTTTTCACATTGATTTTGTAATGTCAACAATGAAAACACGGGGGCCAGTTGGTTGATCATACAGTGGAATACTGCGCTACTTGATAGACCGAGGACACATTCATTCGTGTGTTCTCCATCACCTGTCCCCCATCTAGCAAGTAGCGCTGTATTCCCCAGTTTGTGATGTCAACGGTCCCTTATTGCTACTGTGAAATAAGCACGGCTGCTTCATTGTGTAAAAAAAAAAAAATCTCAGTACATATGTCTTTTCAAACCCGCTATGAACTGGTAATCGCATGGAAAGTGGCCTCGCAGTAGGGCCATGAGACTCCTGCTTGGCCTGCATAATGTGACTTTGCAAAACAAAAAAAAATTAGAAGTGAAGGTCTTTGTATGCTGGTTCGGAAACTTCCTTTGAGCCTTTCTGCAATTGGCTGACAAACAATGAAGGGCTTTTCACATTGATTTTGTAATGTCAACAATGAAAACACGGGGGCCAGTTGGTTGATCATACAGTGGAATACTGCGCTACTTGATAGAACGAGGACACATTCATTCGTGTGTTCTCCATCACCTGTCCCCCATCTAGCAAGTAGCGCTGTATTCCCCAGTTTGTGATGTCAACGGTCCCTTATTGCTACTGTAAAATAAGCACGGCTGCTTCATTGTGTAAAAAAAAAAAAATCTCAGTACATATGTCTTTTCAAACCCGCTATGAACTGGTAATCGCATGGAAAGTGGCCTCGCAGTAGGGCCATGAGACTCCTGCTTGGCCTGCATAATGTGACTTTGGAAAAAAAAAAAAAAATTAGAAGTGAAGGTCTTTGTATGCTGGTTCGGAAACTTCCTTTGAGCCTTTCTGCAATTGGCTGACAAACAATGAAGGGCTTTTCACATTGATTTTGTAATGTCAACAATGAAAACACGGGGGCCAGTTGGTTGATCATACAGTGGAATACTGCGCTACTTGATAGACCGAGGACACATTCATTCGTGTGTTCTCCATCACCTGTCCCCCATCTAGCAAGTAGCGCTGTATTCCCCAGTTTGTGATGTCAACGGTCCCTTATTGCTACTGTGAAATAAGCACGGCTGCTTCATTGTGTAAAAAAAAAAAATCTCAGTACATATGTCTTTTCAAACCCGCTATGAACTGGTAATCGCATGGAAAGTGGCCTCGCAGTAGGGCCATGAGACTCCTGCTTGGCCTGCATAATGTGACTTTGCAAAAAAAAAAAAAAAAAATTAGAAGTGAAGGTCTTTGTATGCTGGTTCGGAAACTTCCTTTGAGCCTTTCTGCAATTGGCTGACAAACAATGAAGGGCTTTTCACATTGATTTTGTAATGTCAACAATGAAAACACGGGGGCCAGTTGGTTGATCATACAGTGGAATACTGCGCTACTTGATAGACCGAGGACACATTCATTCGTGTGTTCTCCATCACCTGTCCCCCATCTAGCAAGTAGCGCTGTATTCCCCAGTTTGTGATGTCAACGGTCCCTTATTGCTACTGTGAAATAAGCACGGCTGCTTCATTGTGTAAAAAAAAAAAAATCTCAGTACATATGTCTTTTCAAACCCGCTATGAACTGGTAATCGCATGGAAAGTGGCCTCGCAGTAGGGCCATGAGACTCCTGCTTGGCCTGCATAATGTGACTTTGCAAAAAAAAAAAAAAATTAGAAGTGAAGGTCTTTGTATGCTGGTTCGGAAACTTCCTTTGAGCCTTTCTGTAATTGGCTGACAAACAATGAAGGGCTTTTCACATTGATTTTGTAATGTCAACAATGAAAACACGGGGGCCAGTTGGTTGATCATACAGTGGAATACTGCGCTACTTGATAGACCGAGGACACATTCATTCGTGTGTTGTCCATCACCTGTCCCCCATCTAGCAAGTAGCGCTGTATTCCCCAGTTTGTGATGTCAACGGTCCCTTCTTGCTACTGTGAAATAAGCACGGCTGCTTCATTGTGTAAAAAAAAAAATCTCAGTACATATGTCTTTTCAAACCCGCTATGAACTGGTAATCGCATGGAAAGTGGCCTCGCAGTAGGGCCATGAGACTCCTGCTTGGCCTGCATAATGTGACTTTGCAAAAAAAAAAAAAAATTAGAATTGAAGGTCTTTGTATGCTGGTTCGGAAACTTCCTTTGAGCCTTTCTGCAATTGGCTGACAAACAATGAAGGGCTTTTCACATTGATTTTGTAATGTCAACAATGAAAACACGGGGGCCAGTTGGTTGATCATACAGTGGAATACTGCGCTACTTGATAGACCGAGGACACATTCATTCGTGTGTTGTCCATCACCTGTCCCCCATCTAGCAAGTAGCGCTGTATTCCGCAGTTTGTGATGTCAACGGTCCCTTATTGCTACTGTGAAATAAGCACGGCTGCTTCATTGTGTAAAAAAAAAAAAAATCTCAGTACATATGTCTTTTCAAACCCGCTATGAACTGGTAATCGCATGGAAAGTGGCCTCGCAGTAGGGCCATGAGACTCCTGCTTGGCCTGCATAATGTGACTTTGCAAAAAAAAAAAAAAATTAGAAGTGAAGGTCTTTGTATGCTGGTTCGGAAACTTCCTTTGAGCCTTTCTGCAATTGGCTGACAAACAATGAAGGGCTTTTCACATTGATTTTGTAATGTCAACAATGAAAACACGGGGGCCAGTTGGTTGATCATACAGTGGAATACTGCGCTACTTGATAGACCGAGGACACATTCATTCGTGTGTTGTCCATCACCTGTCCCCCATCTAGCAAGTAGCGCTGTATTCCGCAGTTTGTGATGTCAACGGTCCCTTATTGCTACTGTGAAATAAGCACGGCTGCTTCATTGTGTAAAAAATAAAAATCTCAGTACATATGTCTTTTCAAACCCGCTATGAACTGGTAATCGCATGGAAAGTGGCCTCGCAGTAGGGCCATGAGACTCCTGCTTGGCCTGCATAATGTGACTTTGCAAAAAAAAAAAAAAAAATTAGAAGTGAAGGTCTTTGTATGCTGGTTCGGAAACTTCCTTTGAGCCTTTCTGCAATTGGCTGACAAACAATGAAGGGCTTTTCACATTGATTTTGTAATGTCAACAATGAAAACACGGGGGCCAGTTGGTTGATCATACAGTGGAATACTGCGCTACTTGATAGACCGAGGACACATTCATTCGTGTGTTCTCCATCACCTGTCTCCCATCTAGCAAGTAGCGCTGTATTCCCCAGTTTGTGATGTCAACGGTCCCTTATTGCTACTGTGAAATAAGCACGGCTGCTTCATTGTGTAAAAAAAAAAAATCTCAGTACATATGTCTTTTCAAACCCGCTATGAACTGGTAATCGCATGGAAAGTGGCCTCGCAGTAGGGCCATGAGACTCCTGCTTGGCCTGCATAATGTGACTTTGCAAAAAAAAAAAAAAAAAAAAATTAGAAGTGAAGGTCTTTGTATGCTGGTTCGGAAACTTCCTTTGAGCCTTTCTGCAATTGGCTGACAAACAATGAAGGGCTTTTCACATTGATTTTCTAATGTCAACAATGAAAACACGGGGGCCAGTTGGTTGATCATACAGTGGAATACTGCGCTACTTGATAGACCGAGGACACATTCATTCGTGTGTTGTCCATCACCTGTCCCCCATCTAGCAAGTAGCGCTGTATTCCGCAGTTTGTGATGTCAACGGTCCCTTATTGCTACTGTGAAATAAGCACGGCTGCTTCATTGTGTAAAAAAAAAAAATCTCAGTACATATGTCTTTTCAAACCCGCTATGAACTGGTAATCGCATGGAAAGTGGCCTCGCAGTAGGGCCATGAGACTCCTGCTTGGCCTGCATAATGTGACTTTGCAAAAAAAAAAAAAAAAATTAGAAGTGAAGGTTTTTGTATGCTGGTTCGGAAACTTCCTTTGAGCCTTTCTGCAATTGGCTGACAAACAATGAAGGGCTTTTCACATTGATTTTGTAATGTCAACAATGAAAACACGGGGGCCAGTTGGTTGATCATACAGTGGAATACTGCGCTACTTGATAGACCGAGGACACATTCATTCGTGTGTTCTCCATCACCTGTCCCCCATCTAGCAAGTAGCGCTGTATTCCCCAGTTTGTGATGTCAACGGTCCCTTATTGCTACTGTGAAATAAGCACGGCTGCTTCATTGTGTAAAAAAAAAAAAAAAAAATCTCAGTACATATGTCTTTTCAAACCCGCTATAAACTGGTAATCGCATGGAAAGTGGCCTCGCAGTAGGGCCATGAGACTCCTGCTTGGCCTGCATAACGTGACTTTGCAAAAAAAAAAAAAAAAATTAGAAGTGAAGGTCTTTTTATGCTGGTTCGGAAACTTCCTTTGAGCCTTTCTGCAATTGGCTGACAAACAATGAAGGGCTTTTCACATTGATTTTGTAATGTCAACAATGAAAACACGGGGGCCAGTTGGTTGATCATACAGTGGAATACTGCGCTACTTGATAGACCGAGGACACATTCATTCGTGTGTTCTCCATCACCTGTCCCCCATCTAGCAAGTAGCGCTGTATTCCCCAGTTTGTGATGTCAACGGTCCCTTATTGCTACTGTGAAATAAGCACGGCTGCTTCATTGTGTAAAAAAAAAAAAAAAATCTCAGTACATATGTCTTTTCAAACCCGCTATAAACTGGTAATCGCATGGAAAGTGGCCTCGCAGTAGGGCCATGAGACTCCTGCTTGGCCTGCATAATGTGACTTTGCAAAAAAAAAAAAAAATTAGAAGTGAAGGTCTTTTTATGCTGGTTCGGAAACTTCCTTTGAGCCTTTCTGCAATTGGCTGACAAACAATGAAGGGCTTTTCACATTGATTTTGTAATGTCAACAATGAAAACACGGGGGCCAGTTGGTTGATCATACAGTGGAATACTGCGCTACTTGATAGACCGAGGACACATTCATTCGTGTGTTGTCCATCACCTGTCCCCCATCTAGCAAGTAGCGCTGTATTCCCCAGTTTGTGATGTCAACGGTCCCTTATTGCTACTGTGAAATATTCACGGCTGCTTCATTGTGTAAAAAAAAAAAAAATCTCAGTACATATGTCTTTTCAAACCAGCTATGAACTGGTAATCGCATGGAAAGTGGCCTCGCAGTAGGGCCATGAGACTCCTGCTTGGCCTGCATAATGTGACTTTGCAAAAAAAAAAAAAAATTAGAAGTGAAGGTCTTTGTATGCTGGTTCGGAAACTTCTTTTGAGCCTTTCTGCAATTGGCTGACAAACAATGAAGGGCTTTTCACATTGATTTTGTAATGTCAACAATGAAAACACGGGGGCCAGTTGGTTGATCATATAGTGGAATACTGCGCTACTTGATAGACCGAGGACACGTTCATTCGTGTGTTGTCCATCACCTGTCCCCCATCTAGCAAGTAGCGCTGTATTCCCCAGTTTGTGATGTCAACGGTCCCTTATTGCTACTGTGAAATAAGCACGGCTGCTTCATTGTGTAAAAAAAAAAAAATCTCAGTACATATGTCTTTTCAAACCCGCTATGAACTGGTAATCGCATGGAAAGTGGCTTCGCAGTAGGGCCATGAGACTCCTGCTTGGCCTGCATAATGTGACTTTGCAAAAAAAAAAAAAAAATTAGAAGTGAAGGTCTTTGTATGCTGGTTCGGAAACTTCCTTTGAGCCTTTCTGCAATTGGCTGACAAACAATGAAGGGCTTTTCACATTGATTTTGTAATGTCAACAATGAAAACACGGGGACCAGTTGGTTGATCATACAGTGGAATACTGCGCTACTTGATAGACCGAGGACACGTTCATTCGTGTGTTGTCCTTGACCTGTCCCCCATCTAGCAAGTAGCGCTGTATTCCCCAGTTTGTGATGTCAACGGTCCCTTATTGCTACTGTGAAATAAGCACGGCTGCTTCATTGTGTAAAAAAAAAAAATCTCAGTACATATGTCTTTTCAAACCAGCTATGAACTGGTAATCGCATGGAAAGTGGCTTCGCAGTAGGGCCATGAGACTCCTGCTTGGCCTGCATAATGTGACTTTGCAAAAAAAAAAAAAAAATAGAAGTGAAGGTCTTTGTATGCTGGTTCGGAAACTTCCTTTGAGCCTTTCTGCAATTGGCTGACAAACAATGAAGGGCTTTTCACATTGATTTTGTAATGTCAACAATGAAAACACGGGGACCAGTTGGTTGATCATACAGTGGAATACTGCGCTACTTGATAGACCGAGGACACGTTCATTCGTGTGTTGTCCTTGACCTGTCCCCCATCTAGCAAGTAGCGCTGTATTCCCCAGTTTGTGATGTCAACGGTCCCTTATTGCTACTGTGAAATAAGCACGGCTGCTTCATTATGTAAAAAAAAAAATCTCAGTACATATGTCTTTTCAAACCCGCTATGAACTGGTAATCGCATGGAAAGTGGCCTCGCAGTAGGGCCATGAGACTCCTGCTTGGCCTGCATAATGTGACTTTGCAAAAAAAAAAAATTAGAAGTGAAGCTCTTTGTATGACGGTTCGGAAACTTCCTTTCAGCCTTTCTGCATATGGCTGACAAACAATGAAGGGCTTTTCACATTGATTTCGTAATGTCAACAATGAAAACATGGGGGCCAGTTGGTTGATCATACTGGGGAATACGGCGCTACTTGATAGACCGGGGACACGTTCATTCGTGTGTTGTCCTTCACCTGTCCCCCATCTAGCAAGTAGCGCTGTATTCCCCAGTTTGTGATGTCAACGGTCCCTTATTGCTACTGTGAAATAAGCACGGCTGCTTCATTGTGTAAAAAAAAAAAAATCTCAGTACATATGTCTTTTCAAACCCGCTATGAACTGGTAATCGCATGGAAAGTGGCCTCGCAGTAGGGCCATGAGACTCCTGCTTGGCCTGCATAATGTGACTTTGCAAAAAAAAAAAAAGAAATTTGAAGTGAAGGTCTTTGTATGCTGGTTCGGAAACTTCCTTTGAGCCTTTCTGCAAATGGCTGACAAACAATGAAGGGCTTTTCACATTGATTTTGTAATGTCAACAATGAAAACACGGGGGCCAGTTGGTTGATCATACAGTGGAATACTGCGCTACTTGATAGACCGGGGACACATTCATTCGTGTGTTGTCCTTCACCTGTCCCCCATCTAGCAAGTAGCGCTGTATTCCCCAGTTTGTGATGTCAACGGTCCCTTATTGCTACTGTGAAATAAGCACGGCTGCTTCATTGTGTAAAAAAAAAAAAAAAATCTCAGTACATATGTCTTTTCAAACCCGCTATGAACTGGTAATCGCATGGAAAGTGGCCTCGCAGTAGGGCCATGAGACTCCTGCTTGGCCTGCATAATGTGACTTTGCAAAAAAAAAAAAGAAATTTGAAGTGAAGGTCTTTGTATGCTGGTTCGGAAACTTCCTTTGAGCCTTTCTGCAAATGGCTGACAAACAATGAAGGGCTTTTCACATTGATTTTGTAATGTCAACAATGAAAACACGGGGGCCAGTTGGTTGATCATACAGTGGAATACTGCGCTACTTGATAGACCGGGGACACATTCATTCGTGTGTTGTCCTTCACCTGTCCCCCATCTAGCAAGTAGCGCTGTATTCCCCAGTTTGTGATGTCAACGGTCCCTTATTGCTACTGTGAAATAAGCACGGCTGCTTCATTGTGTAAAAAAAAAAAAAAATCTCAGTACATATGTCTTTTCAAACCCGCTATGAACTGGTAATCGATTGGAAAGTGGCCTCGCAGTAGGGCCATGAGACTCCTGCTTGGCCTGCATAATGTGACTTTGCAAAAAAAAAAAAGAAATTTGAAGTGAAGGTCTTTGTATGCTGGTTCGGAAACTTCCTTTGAGCCTTTCTGCAAATGGCTGACAAACAATGAAGGGCTTTTCACATTGATTTTGTAATGTCAACAATGAAAACACGGGGGCCAGTTGGTTGATCATACAGTGGAATACTGCGCTACTTGATAGACCGGGGACACGTCCATTCGTGTGTTGTCCTTCACCTGTCCCCCATCTAGCAAGTAGCGCTGTATTCCCCAATTTGTGATGTCAACGGTCCCTTATTGCTACTGTGAAATAAGCACGGCTGCTTCATTGTGTAAAAAAAAAACGAAAAATATCAGTACATATGTCTTTTCAAACCCGCTATGAACTGGTAATCGCATGGAAAGTGGCCTCGCAGTAGGGCCATCAGACTCCTCCTTGGCCTGCATAATGTGACTTTGCAAAAAAAAAAAAAAAAGTTAGAAGTGAAGGTCTTTGTATGCTGGTTCGGAAACTTCCTTTGAGCCTTTCTGCAATTGGCTGACAAACAATGAAGGGCTTTTCACATTGATTTTGTAATGTCAACAATGAAAACACGGGGGCCAGTTGGTTGATCATACAGTGGAATACTGCGCTACTTGATAGACCGAGGACACATTCATTCGTGTGTTCTCCATCACCTGTCCCCCATCTAGCAAGTAGCGCTGTATTCCCCAGTTTGTGATGTCAACGGTCCCTTATTGCTACTGTGAAATAAGCACGGCTGCTTCATTGTGTAAAAAAAAAAAAAAAATCTCAGTACATATGTCTTTTCAAACCCGCTATGAACTGGTAATCGCATGGAAAGTGGCCTCGCAGTAGGGCCATGAGACTCCTGCTTGGCCTGCATAATGTGACTTTGCAAAAAAAAAAAAAAGAAATTTGAAGTGAAGGTCTTTGTATGCTGGTTCGGAAACTTCCTTTAAGCCTTTCTGCAATTGGCTGACAAACAATGAAGGGCTTTTCACATTGATTTTGTAATGTCAACAATGAAAACACGGGGGCCAGTTGGTTGATCATACAGTGGAATACTGCGCTACTTGATAGACCGAGGACACATTCATTCGTGTGCTCTCCATCACCTGTCCCCCATCTAGCAAGTAGCGCTGTATTCCCCAGTTTGTGATGTCAACGGTCCCTTATTGCTACTGTGAAATAAGCACGGCTGCTTCATTGTGTAAAAAAAAAAAAATCTCAGTACATATGTCTTTTCAAACCCGCTATGAACTGGTAATCGCATGGAAAGTGGCCTCGCAGTAGGGCCATGAGACTCCTGCTTGGCCTGCATAATGGGACTTTGCAAAAAAAAAAATTAGAAGTGAAGGTCTTTGTATGCTGGTTCGGAAACTTCCTTTGAGCCTTTCTGCAATTGGCTGACAAACAATGAAGGGCTTTTCACATTGATTTTGTAATGTCAACAATGAAAACACGGGGGCCAGTTGGTTGATCATACAGTGGAATACTGCGCTACTTGATAGACCGAGGACACATTCATTCGTGTGTTGTCCATCACCTGTCCCCCATCTAGCAAGTAGCGCTGTATTCCCCAGTTTGTGATGTCAACGGTCCCTTATTGCTACTGTGAAATAAGCACGGCTGTTTCATTGTGTAAAAAAAAAAAAAAATCTCAGTACATATGTCTTTTCAAACCCGCTATGAACTGGTAATCGCATGGAAAGTGGCCTCGCAGTAGGGCCAGGAGACTCCTGCTTGGCCTGCATAATGTGACTTTGCAAAAAAAAAAAAAAAAAAAATTAGAAGTGAAGGTCTTTGTATGCTGGTTCGGAAACTTCCTTTGAGCCTTTCTGCAATTGGCTGACAAACAATGAAGGGCTTTTCACATTGATTTTGTAATGTCAACAATGAAAACACGGGGGCCAGTTGGTTGATCATACAGTGGAATACTGCGCTACTTGATAGAACGAGGACACATTCATTCGTGTGTTCTCCATCACCTGTCCCCCATCTAGCAAGTAGCGCTGTATTCCCCAGTTTGTGATGTCAACGGTCCCTTATTGCTACTGTGAAATAAGCACGGCTGCTTCATTGTGTAAAAAAAAAAAATCTCAGTACATATGTCTTTTCAAACCCGCTATGAACTGGTAATCGCATGGAAAGTGGCCTCGCAGTAGGGCCATGAGACTCCTGCTTGGCCTGCATAATGTGACTTTGCAAAAAAAAAAAAAAATTAGAAGTGAAGGTCTTTGTATGCTGGTTCGGAAACTTCCTTTGAGCCTTTCTGCAATTGGCTGACAAACAATGAAGGGCTTTTCACATTGATTTTGTAATGTTAACAATGAAAACACGGGGGCCAGTTGGTTGATCATACAGTGGAATACTGCGCTACTTGATAGACCGAGGACACATTCATTCGTGTGTTCTCCATCACCTGTCCCCCATCTAGCAAGTAGCGCTGTATTCCCCAGTTTGTGATGTCAACGGTCCCTTATTGCTACTGTGAAATAAGCACGGCTGCTTCATTGTGTAAAAAAAAAAATCTCAGTACATATGTCTTTTCAAACCCGCTATGAACTGGTAATCGCATGGAAAGTGGCCTCGCAGTAGGGCCATGAGACTCCTGCTTGGCCTGCATAATGTGACTTTGCAAAAAAAAAAAAAAAAAATTAGAAGTGAAGGTCTTTGTATGCTGGTTCGGAAACTTCCTTTGAGCCTTTCTGCAATTGGCTGACAAACAATGAAGGGCTTTTCACATTGATTTTGTAATGTCAACAATGAAAACACGGGGGCCAGTTGGTTGATCATACAGTGGAATACTGCGCTACTTGATAGACCGAGGACACATTCATTCGTGTGTTCTCCATCACCTGTCCCCCATCTAGCAAGTAGCGCTGTATTCCCCAGTTTGTGATGTCAACGGTCCCTTATTGCTACTGTGAAATAAGCACGGCTGCTTCATTGTGTAAAAAAAAAAAAAATCTCAGTACATATGTCTTTTCAAACCCGCTATGAACTGGTAATCGCATGGAAAGTGGCCTCGCAGTAGGGCCATGAGACTCCTGCTTGGCCTGCATAATGTGACTTTGCAAAACAAAAAAAAATTAGAAGTGAAGGTCTTTGTATGCTGGTTCGGAAACTTCCTTTGAGCCTTTCTGCAATTGGCTGACAAACAATGAAGGGCTTTTCACATTGATTTTGTAATGTCAACAATGAAAACACGGGGGCCAGTTGGTTGATCATACAGTGGAATACTGCGCTACTTGATAGACCGAGGACACATTCATTCGTGTGTTCTCCATCACCTGTCCCCCATCTAGCAAGTAGCGCTGTATTCCCCAGTTTGTGATGTCAACGGTCCCTTATTGCTACTGTGAAATAAGCACGGCTGCTTCATTGTGTAAAAAAAAAAAAAAAAAATCTCAGTACATATGTCTTTTCAAACCCGCTATAAACTGGTAATCGCATGGAAAGTGGCCTCGCAGTAGGGCCATGAGACTCCTGCTTGGCCTGCATAACGTGACTTTGCAAAAAAAAAAAAAAAAATTAGAAGTGAAGGTCTTTTTATGCTGGTTCGGAAACTTCCTTTGAGCCTTTCTGCAATTGGCTGACAAACAATGAAGGGCTTTTCACATTGATTTTGTAATGTCAACAATGAAAACACGGGGGCCAGTTGGTTGATCATACAGTGGAATACTGCGCTACTTGATAGACCGAGGACACATTCATTCGTGTGTTCTCCATCACCTGTCCCCCATCTAGCAAGTAGCGCTGTATTCCCCAGTTTGTGATGTCAACGGTCCCTTATTGCTACTGTGAAATAAGCACGGCTGCTTCATTGTGTAAAAAAAAAAAAAAAATCTCAGTACATATGTCTTTTCAAACCCGCTATAAACTGGTAATCGCATGGAAAGTGGCCTCGCAGTAGGGCCATGAGACTCCTGCTTGGCCTGCATAATGTGACTTTGCAAAAAAAAAAAAAAATTAGAAGTGAAGGTCTTTTTATGCTGGTTCGGAAACTTCCTTTGAGCCTTTCTGCAATTGGCTGACAAACAATGAAGGGCTTTTCACATTGATTTTGTAATGTCAACAATGAAAACACGGGGGCCAGTTGGTTGATCATACAGTGGAATACTGCGCTACTTGATAGACCGAGGACACATTCATTCGTGTGTTGTCCATCACCTGTCCCCCATCTAGCAAGTAGCGCTGTATTCCCCAGTTTGTGATGTCAACGGTCCCTTATTGCTACTGTGAAATATTCACGGCTGCTTCATTGTGTAAAAAAAAAAAAAATCTCAGTACATATGTCTTTTCAAACCAGCTATGAACTGGTAATCGCATGGAAAGTGGCCTCGCAGTAGGGCCATGAGACTCCTGCTTGGCCTGCATAATGTGACTTTGCAAAAAAAAAAAAAAATTAGAAGTGAAGGTCTTTGTATGCTGGTTCGGAAACTTCTTTTGAGCCTTTCTGCAATTGGCTGACAAACAATGAAGGGCTTTTCACATTGATTTTGTAATGTCAACAATGAAAACACGGGGGCCAGTTGGTTGATCATATAGTGGAATACTGCGCTACTTGATAGACCGAGGACACGTTCATTCGTGTGTTGTCCATCACCTGTCCCCCATCTAGCAAGTAGCGCTGTATTCCCCAGTTTGTGATGTCAACGGTCCCTTATTGCTACTGTGAAATAAGCACGGCTGCTTCATTGTGTAAAAAAAAAAAAATCTCAGTACATATGTCTTTTCAAACCCGCTATGAACTGGTAATCGCATGGAAAGTGGCTTCGCAGTAGGGCCATGAGACTCCTGCTTGGCCTGCATAATGTGACTTTGCAAAAAAAAAAAAAAAATTAGAAGTGAAGGTCTTTGTATGCTGGTTCGGAAACTTCCTTTGAGCCTTTCTGCAATTGGCTGACAAACAATGAAGGGCTTTTCACATTGATTTTGTAATGTCAACAATGAAAACACGGGGACCAGTTGGTTGATCATACAGTGGAATACTGCGCTACTTGATAGACCGAGGACACGTTCATTCGTGTGTTGTCCTTGACCTGTCCCCCATCTAGCAAGTAGCGCTGTATTCCCCAGTTTGTGATGTCAACGGTCCCTTATTGCTACTGTGAAATAAGCACGGCTGCTTCATTGTGTAAAAAAAAAAAATCTCAGTACATATGTCTTTTCAAACCAGCTATGAACTGGTAATCGCATGGAAAGTGGCTTCGCAGTAGGGCCATGAGACTCCTGCTTGGCCTGCATAATGTGACTTTGCAAAAAAAAAAAAAAAATAGAAGTGAAGGTCTTTGTATGCTGGTTCGGAAACTTCCTTTGAGCCTTTCTGCAATTGGCTGACAAACAATGAAGGGCTTTTCACATTGATTTTGTAATGTCAACAATGAAAACACGGGGACCAGTTGGTTGATCATACAGTGGAATACTGCGCTACTTGATAGACCGAGGACACGTTCATTCGTGTGTTGTCCTTGACCTGTCCCCCATCTAGCAAGTAGCGCTGTATTCCCCAGTTTGTGATGTCAACGGTCCCTTATTGCTACTGTGAAATAAGCACGGCTGCTTCATTATGTAAAAAAAAAAATCTCAGTACATATGTCTTTTCAAACCCGCTATGAACTGGTAATCGCATGGAAAGTGGCCTCGCAGTAGGGCCATGAGACTCCTGCTTGGCCTGCATAATGTGACTTTGCAAAAAAAAAAAATTAGAAGTGAAGCTCTTTGTATGACGGTTCGGAAACTTCCTTTCAGCCTTTCTGCATATGGCTGACAAACAATGAAGGGCTTTTCACATTGATTTTGTAATGTCAACAATGAAAACATGGGGGCCAGTTGGTTGATCATACTGGGGAATACGGCGCTACTTGATAGACCGGGGACACGTTCATTCGTGTGTTGTCCTTCACCTGTCCCCCATCTAGCAAGTAGCGCTGTATTCCCCAGTTTGTGATGTCAACGGTCCCTTATTGCTACTGTGAAATAAGCACGGCTGCTTCATTGTGTAAAAAAAAAAAAATCTCAGTACATATGTCTTTTCAAACCCGCTATGAACTGGTAATCGCATGGAAAGTGGCCTCGCAGTAGGGCCATGAGACTCCTGCTTGGCCTGCATAATGTGACTTTGCAAAAAAAAAAAAAGAAATTTGAAGTGAAGGTCTTTGTATGCTGGTTCGGAAACTTCCTTTGAGCCTTTCTGCAAATGGCTGACAAACAATGAAGGGCTTTTCACATTGATTTTGTAATGTCAACAATGAAAACACGGGGGCCAGTTGGTTGATCATACAGTGGAATACTGCGCTACTTGATAGACCGGGGACACATTCATTCGTGTGTTGTCCTTGACCTGTCCCCCATCTAGCAAGTAGCGCTGTATTCCCCAGTTTGTGATGTCAACGGTCCCTTATTGCTACTGTGAAATAAGCACGGCTGCTTCATTGTGTAAAAAAAAAAAAAAAATCTCAGTACATATGTCTTTTCAAACCCGCTATGAACTGGTAATCGCATGGAAAGTGGCCTCGCAGTAGGGCCATGAGACTCCTGCTTGGCCTGCATAATGTGACTTTGCAAAAAAAAAAAAGAAATTTGAAGTGAAGGTCTTTGTATGCTGGTTCGGAAACTTCCTTTGAGCCTTTCTGCAAATGGCTGACAAACAATGAAGGGCTTTTCACATTGATTTTGTAATGTCAACAATGAAAACACGGGGGCCAGTTGGTTGATCATACAGTGGAATACTGCGCTACTTGATAGACCGGGGACACATTCATTCGTGTGTTGTCCTTCACCTGTCCCCCATCTAGCAAGTAGCGCTGTATTCCCCAGTTTGTGATGTCAACGGTCCCTTATTGCTACTGTGAAATAAGCACGGCTGCTTCATTGTGTAAAAAAAAAAAAAAATCTCAGTACATATGTCTTTTCAAACCCGCTATGAACTGGTAATCGATTGGAAAGTGGCCTCGCAGTAGGGCCATGAGACTCCTGCTTGGCCTGCATAATGTGACTTTGCAAAAAAAAAAAAGAAATTTGAAGTGAAGGTCTTTGTATGCTGGTTCGGAAACTTCCTTTGAGCCTTTCTGCAAATGGCTGACAAACAATGAAGGGCTTTTCACATTGATTTTGTAATGTCAACAATGAAAACACGGGGGCCAGTTGGTTGATCATACAGTGGAATACTGCGCTACTTGATAGACCGGGGACACGTCCATTCGTGTGTTGTCCTTCACCTGTCCCCCATCTAGCAAGTAGCGCTGTATTCCCCAATTTGTGATGTCAACGGTCCCTTATTGCTACTGTGAAATAAGCACGGCTGCTTCATTGTGTAAAAAAAAAACGAAAAATATCAGTACATATGTCTTTTCAAACCCGCTATGAACTGGTAATCGCATGGAAAGTGGCCTCGCAGTAGGGCCATCAGACTCCTCCTTGGCCTGCATAATGTGACTTTGCAAAAAAAAAAAAAAAAGTTAGAAGTGAAGGTCTTTGTATGCTGGTTCGGAAACTTCCTTTGAGCCTTTCTGCAATTGGCTGACAAACAATGAAGGGCTTTTCACATTGATTTTGTAATGTCAACAATGAAAACACGGGGGCCAGTTGGTTGATCATACAGTGGAATACTGCGCTACTTGATAGACCGAGGACACATTCATTCGTGTGTTCTCCATCACCTGTCCCCCATCTAGCAAGTAGCGCTGTATTCCCCAGTTTGTGATGTCAACGGTCCCTTATTGCTACTGTGAAATAAGCACGGCTGCTTCATTGTGTAAAAAAAAAAAAAAAATCTCAGTACATATGTCTTTTCAAACCCGCTATGAACTGGTAATCGCATGGAAAGTGGCCTCGCAGTAGGGCCATGAGACTCCTGCTTGGCCTGCATAATGTGACTTTGCAAAAAAAAAAAAAAGAAATTTGAAGTGAAGGTCTTTGTATGCTGGTTCGGAAACTTCCTTTAAGCCTTTCTGCAATTGGCTGACAAACAATGAAGGGCTTTTCACATTGATTTTGTAATGTCAACAATGAAAACACGGGGGCCAGTTGGTTGATCATACAGTGGAATACTGCGCTACTTGATAGACCGAGGACACATTCATTCGTGTGCTCTCCATCACCTGTCCCCCATCTAGCAAGTAGCGCTGTATTCCCCAGTTTGTGATGTCAACGGTCCCTTATTGCTACTGTGAAATAAGCACGGCTGCTTCATTGTGTAAAAAAAAAAAAATCTCAGTACATATGTCTTTTCAAACCCGCTATGAACTGGTAATCGCATGGAAAGTGGCCTCGCAGTAGGGCCATGAGACTCCTGCTTGGCCTGCATAATGGGACTTTGCAAAAAAAAAAATTAGAAGTGAAGGTCTTTGTATGCTGGTTCGGAAACTTCCTTTGAGCCTTTCTGCAATTGGCTGACAAACAATGAAGGGCTTTTCACATTGATTTTGTAATGTCAACAATGAAAACACGGGGGCCAGTTGGTTGATCATACAGTGGAATACTGCGCTACTTGATAGACCGAGGACACATTCATTCGTGTGTTGTCCATCACCTGTCCCCCATCTAGCAAGTAGCGCTGTATTCCCCAGTTTGTGATGTCAACGGTCCCTTATTGCTACTGTGAAATAAGCACGGCTGTTTCATTGTGTAAAAAAAAAAAAAAATCTCAGTACATATGTCTTTTCAAACCCGCTATGAACTGGTAATCGCATGGAAAGTGGCCTCGCAGTAGGGCCAGGAGACTCCTGCTTGGCCTGCATAATGTGACTTTGCAAAAAAAAAAAAAAAAAAAAATTAGAAGTGAAGGTCTTTGTATGCTGGTTCGGAAACTTCCTTTGAGCCTTTCTGCAATTGGCTGACAAACAATGAAGGGCTTTTCACATTGATTTTGTAATGTCAACAATGAAAACACGGGGGCCAGTTGGTTGATCATACAGTGGAATACTGCGCTACTTGATAGAACGAGGACACATTCATTCGTGTGTTCTCCATCACCTGTCCCCCATCTAGCAAGTAGCGCTGTATTCCCCAGTTTGTGATGTCAACGGTCCCTTATTGCTACTGTGAAATAAGCACGGCTGCTTCATTGTGTAAAAAAAAAAAATCTCAGTACATATGTCTTTTCAAACCCGCTATGAACTGGTAATCGCATGGAAAGTGGCCTCGCAGTAGGGCCATGAGACTCCTGCTTGGCCTGCATAATGTGACTTTGCAAAAAAAAAAAAAAATTAGAAGTGAAGGTCTTTGTATGCTGGTTCGGAAACTTCCTTTGAGCCTTTCTGCAATTGGCTGACAAACAATGAAGGGCTTTTCACATTGATTTTGTAATGTTAACAATGAAAACACGGGGGCCAGTTGGTTGATCATACAGTGGAATACTGCGCTACTTGATAGACCGAGGACACATTCATTCGTGTGTTCTCCATCACCTGTCCCCCATCTAGCAAGTAGCGCTGTATTCCCCAGTTTGTGATGTCAACGGTCCCTTATTGCTACTGTGAAATAAGCACGGCTGCTTCATTGTGTAAAAAAAAAAATCTCAGTACATATGTCTTTTCAAACCCGCTATGAACTGGTAATCGCATGGAAAGTGGCCTCGCAGTAGGGCCATGAGACTCCTGCTTGGCCTGCATAATGTGACTTTGCAAAAAAAAAAAAAAAAAATTAGAAGTGAAGGTCTTTGTATGCTGGTTCGGAAACTTCCTTTGAGCCTTTCTGCAATTGGCTGACAAACAATGAAGGGCTTTTCACATTGATTTTGTAATGTCAACAATGAAAACACGGGGGCCAGTTGGTTGATCATACAGTGGAATACTGCGCTACTTGATAGACCGAGGACACATTCATTCGTGTGTTCTCCATCACCTGTCCCCCATCTAGCAAGTAGCGCTGTATTCCCCAGTTTGTGATGTCAACGGTCCCTTATTGCTACTGTGAAATAAGCACGGCTGCTTCATTGTGTAAAAAAAAAAAAATCTCAGTACATATGTCTTTTCAAACCCGCTATGAACTGGTAATCGCATGGAAAGTGGCCTCGCAGTAGGGCCATGAGACTCCTGCTTGGCCTGCATAATGTGACTTTGCAAAACAAAAAAAAATTAGAAGTGAAGGTCTTTGTATGCTGGTTCGGAAACTTCCTTTGAGCCTTTCTGCAATTGGCTGACAAACAATGAAGGGCTTTTCACATTGATTTTGTAATGTCAACAATGAAAACACGGGGGCCAGTTGGTTGATCATACAGTGGAATACTGCGCTACTTGATAGAACGAGGACACATTCATTCGTGTGTTCTCCATCACCTGTCCCCCATCTAGCAAGTAGCGCTGTATTCCCCAGTTTGTGATGTCAACGGTCCCTTATTGCTACTGTAAAATAAGCACGGCTGCTTCATTGTGTAAAAAAAAAAAAAATCTCAGTACATATGTCTTTTCAAACCCGCTATGAACTGGTAATCGCATGGAAAGTGGCCTCGCAGTAGGGCCATGAGACTCCTGCTTGGCCTGCATAATGTGACTTTGGAAAAAAAAAAAAAAATTAGAAGTGAAGGTCTTTGTATGCTGGTTCGGAAACTTCCTTTGAGCCTTTCTGCAATTGGCTGACAAACAATGAAGGGCTTTTCACATTGATTTTGTAATGTCAACAATGAAAACACGGGGGCCAGTTGGTTGATCATACAGTGGAATACTGCGCTACTTGATAGACCGAGGACACATTCATTCGTGTGTTCTCCATCACCTGTCCCCCATCTAGCAAGTAGCGCTGTATTCCCCAGTTTGTGATGTCAACGGTCCCTTATTGCTACTGTGAAATAAGCACGGCTGCTTCATTGTGTAAAAAAAAAAAATCTCAGTACATATGTCTTTTCAAACCCGCTATGAACTGGTAATCGCATGGAAAGTGGCCTCGCAGTAGGGCCATGAGACTCCTGCTTGGCCTGCATAATGTGACTTTGCAAAAAAAAAAAAAAAAAATTAGAAGTGAAGGTCTTTGTATGCTGGTTCGGAAACTTCCTTTGAGCCTTTCTGCAATTGGCTGACAAACAATGAAGGGCTTTTCACATTGATTTTGTAATGTCAACAATGAAAACACGGGGGCCAGTTGGTTGATCATACAGTGGAATACTGCGCTACTTGATAGACCGAGGACACATTCATTCGTGTGTTCTCCATCACCTGTCCCCCATATAGCAAGTAGCGCTGTATTCCCCAGTTTGTGATGTCAACGGTCCCTTATTGCTACTGTGAAATAAGCACGGCTGCTTCATTGTGTAAAAAAAAAAAAATCTCAGTACATATGTCTTTTCAAACCCGCTATGAACTGGTAATCGCATGGAAAGTGGCCTCGCAGTAGGGCCATGAGACTCCTGCTTGGCCTGCATAATGTGACTTTGCAAAAAAAAAAAAAAATTAGAAGTGAAGGTCTTTGTATGCTGGTTCGGAAACTTCCTTTGAGCCTTTCTGTAATTGGCTGACAAACAATGAAGGGCTTTTCACATTGATTTTGTAATGTCAACAATGAAAACACGGGGGCCAGTTGGTTGATCATACAGTGGAATACTGCGCTACTTGATAGACCGAGGACACATTCATTCGTGTGTTGTCCATCACCTGTCCCCCATCTAGCAAGTAGCGCTGTATTCCCCAGTTTGTGATGTCAACGGTCCCTTCTTGCTACTGTGAAATAAGCACGGCTGCTTCATTGTGTAAAAAAAAAAATCTCAGTACATATGTCTTTTCAAACCCGCTATGAACTGGTAATCGCATGGAAAGTGGCCTCGCAGTAGGGCCATGAGACTCCTGCTTGGCCTGCATAATGTGACTTTGCAAAAAAAAAAAAAAATTAGAATTGAAGGTCTTTGTATGCTGGTTCGGAAACTTCCTTTGAGCCTTTCTGCAATTGGCTGACAAACAATGAAGGGCTTTTCACATTGATTTTGTAATGTCAACAATGAAAACACGGGGGCCAGTTGGTTGATCATACAGTGGAATACTGCGCTACTTGATAGACCGAGGACACATTCATTCGTGTGTTGTCCATCACCTGTCCCCCATCTAGCAAGTAGCGCTGTATTCCGCAGTTTGTGATGTCAACGGTCCCTTATTGCTACTGTGAAATAAGCACGGCTGCTTCATTGTGTAAAAAAAAAAAAATCTCAGTACATATGTCTTTTCAAACCCGCTATGAACTGGTAATCGCATGGAAAGTGGCCTCGCAGTAGGGCCATGAGACTCCTGCTTGGCCTGCATAATGTGACTTTGCAAAAAAAAAAAAAAATTAGAAGTGAAGGTCTTTGTATGCTGGTTCGGAAACTTCCTTTGAGCCTTTCTGCAATTGGCTGACAAACAATGAAGGGCTTTTCACATTGATTTTGTAATGTCAACAATGAAAACACGGGGGCCAGTTGGTTGATCATACAGTGGAATACTGCGCTACTTGATAGACCGAGGACACATTCATTCGTGTGTTGTCCATCACCTGTCCCCCATCTAGCAAGTAGCGCTGTATTCCGCAGTTTGTGATGTCAACGGTCCCTTATTGCTACTGTGAAATAAGCACGGCTGCTTCATTGTGTAAAAAATAAAAATCTCAGTACATATGTCTTTTCAAACCCGCTATGAACTGGTAATCGCATGGAAAGTGGCCTCGCAGTAGGGCCATGAGACTCCTGCTTGGCCTGCATAATGTGACTTTGCAAAAAAAAAAAAAAAAATTAGAAGTGAAGGTCTTTGTATGCTGGTTCGGAAACTTCCTTTGAGCCTTTCTGCAATTGGCTGACAAACAATGAAGGGCTTTTCACATTGATTTTGTAATGTCAACAATGAAAACACGGGGGCCAGTTGGTTGATCATACAGTGGAATACTGCGCTACTTGATAGACCGAGGACACATTCATTCGTGTGTTCTCCATCACCTGTCTCCCATCTAGCAAGTAGCGCTGTATTCCCCAGTTTGTGATGTCAACGGTCCCTTATTGCTACTGTGAAATAAGCACGGCTGCTTCATTGTGTAAAAAAAAAAAATCTCAGTACATATGTCTTTTCAAACCCGCTATGAACTGGTAATCGCATGGAAAGTGGCCTCGCAGTAGGGCCATGAGACTCCTGCTTGGCCTGCATAATGTGACTTTGCAAAAAAAAAAAAAAAAAAAAAATTAGAAGTGAAGGTCTTTGTATGCTGGTTCGGAAACTTCCTTTGAGCCTTTCTGCAATTGGCTGACAAACAATGAAGGGCTTTTCACATTGATTTTCTAATGTCAACAATGAAAACACGGGGGCCAGTTGGTTGATCATACAGTGGAATACTGCGCTACTTGATAGACCGAGGACACATTCATTCGTGTGTTGTCCATCACCTGTCCCCCATCTAGCAAGTAGCGCTGTATTCCGCAGTTTGTGATGTCAACGGTCCCTTATTGCTACTGTGAAATAAGCACGGCTGCTTCATTGTGTAAAAAAAAAAAATCTCAGTACATATGTCTTTTCAAACCCGCTATGAACTGGTAATCGCATGGAAAGTGGCCTCGCAGTAGGGCCATGAGACTCCTGCTTGGCCTGCATAATGTGACTTTGCAAAAAAAAAAAAAAAATTAGAAGTGAAGGTTTTTGTATGCTGGTTCGGAAACTTCCTTTGAGCCTTTCTGCAATTGGCTGACAAACAATGAAGGGCTTTTCACATTGATTTTGTAATGTCAACAATGAAAACACGGGGGCCAGTTGGTTGATCATACAGTGGAATACTGCGCTACTTGATAGACCGAGGACACATTCATTCGTGTGTTCTCCATCACCTGTCCCCCATCTAGCAAGTAGCGCTGTATTCCCCAGTTTGTGATGTCAACGGTCCCTTATTGCTACTGTGAAATAAGCACGGCTGCTTCATTGTGTAAAAAAAAAAAAAAAAATCTCAGTACATATGTCTTTTCAAACCCGCTATAAACTGGTAATCGCATGGAAAGTGGCCTCGCAGTAGGGCCATGAGACTCCTGCTTGGCCTGCATAACGTGACTTTGCAAAAAAAAAAAAAAAAATTAGAAGTGAAGGTCTTTTTATGCTGGTTCGGAAACTTCCTTTGAGCCTTTCTGCAATTGGCTGACAAACAATGAAGGGCTTTTCACATTGATTTTGTAATGTCAACAATGAAAACACGGGGGCCAGTTGGTTGATCATACAGTGGAATACTGCGCTACTTGATAGACCGAGGACACATTCATTCGTGTGTTCTCCATCACCTGTCCCCCATCTAGCAAGTAGCGCTGTATTCCCCAGTTTGTGATGTCAACGGTCCCTTATTGCTACTGTGAAATAAGCACGGCTGCTTCATTGTGTAAAAAAAAAAAAAAAATCTCAGTACATATGTCTTTTCAAACCCGCTATAAACTGGTAATCGCATGGAAAGTGGCCTCGCAGTAGGGCCATGAGACTCCTGCTTGGCCTGCATAATGTGACTTTGCAAAAAAAAAAAAAAATTAGAAGTGAAGGTCTTTTTATGCTGGTTCGGAAACTTCCTTTGAGCCTTTCTGCAATTGGCTGACAAACAATGAAGGGCTTTTCACATTGATTTTGTAATGTCAACAATGAAAACACGGGGGCCAGTTGGTTGATCATACAGTGGAATACTGCGCTACTTGATAGACCGAGGACACATTCATTCGTGTGTTGTCCATCACCTGTCCCCCATCTAGCAAGTAGCGCTGTATTCCCCAGTTTGTGATGTCAACGGTCCCTTATTGCTACTGTGAAATATTCACGGCTGCTTCATTGTGTAAAAAAAAAAAAAATCTCAGTACATATGTCTTTTCAAACCAGCTATGAACTGGTAATCGCATGGAAAGTGGCCTCGCAGTAGGGCCATGAGACTCCTGCTTGGCCTGCATAATGTGACTTTGCAAAAAAAAAAAAAAATTAGAAGTGAAGGTCTTTGTATGCTGGTTCGGAAACTTCTTTTGAGCCTTTCTGCAATTGGCTGACAAACAATGAAGGGCTTTTCACATTGATTTTGTAATGTCAACAATGAAAACACGGGGGCCAGTTGGTTGATCATATAGTGGAATACTGCGCTACTTGATAGACCGAGGACACGTTCATTCGTGTGTTGTCCATCACCTGTCCCCCATCTAGCAAGTAGCGCTGTATTCCCCAGTTTGTGATGTCAACGGTCCCTTATTGCTACTGTGAAATAAGCACGGCTGCTTCATTGTGTAAAAAAAAAAAAATCTCAGTACATATGTCTTTTCAAACCCGCTATGAACTGGTAATCGCATGGAAAGTGGCTTCGCAGTAGGGCCATGAGACTCCTGCTTGGCCTGCATAATGTGACTTTGCAAAAAAAAAAAAAAAATTAGAAGTGAAGGTCTTTGTATGCTGGTTCGGAAACTTCTTTTGAGCCTTTCTGCAATTGGCTGACAAACAATGAAGGGCTTTTCACATTGATTTTGTAATGTCAACAATGAAAACACGGGGACCAGTTGGTTGATCATACAGTGGAATACTGCGCTACTTGATAGACCGAGGACACGTTCATTCGTGTGTTGTCCTTGACCTGTCCCCCATCTAGCAAGTAGCGCTGTATTCCCCAGTTTGTGATGTCAACGGTCCCTTATTGCTACTGTGAAATAAGCACGGCTGCTTCATTGTGTAAAAAAAAAAAATCTCAGTACATATGTCTTTTCAAACCAGCTATGAACTGGTAATCGCATGGAAAGTGGCTTCGCAGTAGGGCCATGAGACTCCTGCTTGGCCTGCATAATGTGACTTTGCAAAAAAAAAAAAAAAATAGAAGTGAAGGTCTTTGTATGCTGGTTCGGAAACTTCCTTTGAGCCTTTCTGCAATTGGCTGACAAACAATGAAGGGCTTTTCACATTGATTTTGTAATGTCAACAATGAAAACACGGGGACCAGTTGGTTGATCATACAGTGGAATACTGCGCTACTTGATAGACCGAGGACACGTTCATTCGTGTGTTGTCCTTGACCTGTCCCCCATCTAGCAAGTAGCGCTGTATTCCCCAGTTTGTGATGTCAACGGTCCCTTATTGCTACTGTGAAATAAGCACGGCTGCTTCATTATGTAAAAAAAAAAATCTCAGTACATATGTCTTTTCAAACCCGCTATGAACTGGTAATCGCATGGAAAGTGGCCTCGCAGTAGGGCCATGAGACTCCTGCTTGGCCTGCATAATGTGACTTTGCAAAAAAAAAAAATTAGAAGTGAAGGTCTTTGTATGCTGGTTCGGAAACTTCCTTTGAGCCTTTCTGCAATTGGCTGACAAACAATGAAGGGCTTTTCACATTGATTTTGTAATGTCAACAATGAAAACACGGGGACCAGTTGGTTGATCATACAGTGGAATACTGCGCTACTTGATAGACCGAGGACACATTCATTTGTGTGTTGTCCTTGACCTGTCCCCCATCTAGCAAGTAGCGCTGTATTCCCCAGTTTGTGATGTCAACGGTCCCTTATTGCTACTGTGAAATAAGCACGGCTGCTTCATTATGTAAAAAAAAAAAATCTCAGTACATATGTCTTTTCAAACCCGCTATGAACTGGTAATCGCATGGAAAGTGGCCTCGCAGTAGGGCCATGAGACTCCTGCTTGGCCTGCATAATGTGACTTTGCAAAAAAAAAAAAAAATTAGAAGTGAAGGTCTTTGTATGCTGGTTCGGAAACTTCCTTTGAGCCTTTCTGCAATTGGCTGACAAACAATGAAGGGCTTTTCACATTGATTTTGTAATGTCAACAATGAAAACACGGGGACCAGTTGGTTGATCATACAGTGGAATACTGCGCTACTTGATAGACCGAGGACACGTTCATTCGTGTGTTGTCCTTGACCTGTCCCCCATCTAGCAAGTAGCGCTGTATTCCCCAGTTTGTGATGAAGGGCTTTTCACATTGATTTTGTAATGTCAACAATGAAAACACGGGGACCAGTTGGTTGATCATACAGTGGAATACTGCGCTACTTGATAGACCGAGGACACGTTCACTCGTGTGTTGTCCTTGACCTGTCCCCCATCTAGCAAGTAGCGCTGTATTCCCCAGTTTGTGATGTCAACGGTCCCTTATTGCTACTGTGAAATAAGCACGGCTGCTTCATTGTGTAAAAAAAAAAAATCTCAGTACATATGTCTTTTCAAACCCGCTATGAACTGGTAATCGCATGGAAAGTGGCCTCGCAGTAGGGCCATGAGACTCCTGCTTGGCCTGCATAATGTGACTTTGCAAAAAAAAAAAAAATTAGAAGTGAAGTTCTTTGTATGCTGGTTCGGAAACTTCCTTTGAGCCTTTCTGCAATTGGCTGACAAACAATGAAGGGCTTTTCACATTGATTTTGTAATGTCAACAATGAAAACACGGGGGCCAGTTGGTTGATCATACAGTGGAATACTGCGCTACTTGATAGACCGAGGACACGTTCATTCGTGTGTTGTCCATCACCTGTCCCCCATCTAGCAAGTAGCGCTGTATTCCCCAGTTTGTGATGTCAACGGTCCCTTATTGCTACTGTGAAATAAGCACGGCTGCTTCATTGTGTAAAAAAAAAAAAATCTCAGTACATATGTCTTTTCAAACCCGCTATGAACTGGTAATCGCATGGAAAGTGGCCTCGCAGTAGGGCCATGAGACTCCTGCTTGGCCTGCATAATGTGACTTTGCAAAACAAAAAAAAATTAGAAGTGAAGGTCTTTGTATGCTGGTTCGGAAACTTCCTTTGAGCCTTTCTGCAATTGGCTGACAAACAATGAAGGGCTTTTCACATTGATTTTGTAATGTCAACAATGAAAACACGGGGGCCAGTTGGTTGATCATACAGTGGAATACTGCGCTACTTGATAGAACGAGGACACATTCATTCGTGTGTTCTCCATCACCTGTCCCCCATCTAGCAAGTAGCGCTGTATTCCCCAGTTTGTGATGTCAACGGTCCCTTATTGCTACTGTAAAATAAGCACGGCTGCTTCATTGTGTAAAAAAAAAAAAATCTCAGTACATATGTCTTTTCAAACCCGCTATGAACTGGTAATCGCATGGAAAGTGGCCTCGCAGTAGGGCCATGAGACTCCTGCTTGGCCTGCATAATGTGACTTTGGAAAAAAAAAAAAAATTAGAAGTGAAGGTCTTTGTATGCTGGTTCGGAAACTTCCGTTGAGCCTTTCTTCAATTGGCTGACAAACAATGAAGGGCTTTTCACATTGATTTTGTAATGTCAACAATGAAAACACGGGGGCCAGTTGGTTGATCATACAGTGGAATACTGCGCTACTTGATAGACCGAGGACACATTCATTCGTGTGTTCTCCATCACCTGTCCCCCATCTAGCAAGTAGCGCTGTATTCCCCAGTTTGTGATGTCAACGGTCCCTTATTGCTACTGTGAAATAAGCACGGCTGCTTCATTGTGTAAAAAAAAAAAATCTCAGTACATATGTCTTTTCAAACCCGCTATGAACTGGTAATCGCATGGAAAGTGGCCTCGCAGTAGGGCCATGAGACTCCTGCTTGGCCTGCATAATGTGACTTTGCAAAAAAAAAAAAAAAAAATTAGAAGTGAAGGTCTTTGTATGCTGGTTCGGAAACTTCCTTTGAGCCTTTCTGCAATTGGCTGACAAACAATGAAGGGCTTTTCACATTGATTTTGTAATGTCAACAATGAAAACACGGGGGCCAGTTGGTTGATCATACAGTGGAATACTGCGCTACTTGATAGACCGAGGACACATTCATTCGTGTGTTCTCCATCACCTGTCCCCCATCTAGCAAGTAGCGCTGTATTCCCCAGTTTGTGATGTCAACGGTCCCTTATTGCTACTGTGAAATAAGCACGGCTGCTTCATTGTGTAAAAAAAAAAAAATCTCAGTACATATGTCTTTTCAAACCCGCTATGAACTGGTAATCGCATGGAAAGTGGCCTCGCAGTAGGGCCATGAGACTCCTGCTTGGCCTGCATAATGTGACTTTGCAAAAAAAAAAAAAAAATTAGAAGTGAAGGTCTTTGTATGCTGGTTCGGAAACTTCCTTTGAGCCTTTCTGTAATTGGCTGACAAACAATGAAGGGCTTTTCACATTGATTTTGTAATGTCAACAATGAAAACACGGGGGCCAGTTGGTTGATCATACAGTGGAATACTGCGCTACTTGATAGACCGAGGACACATTCATTCGTGTGTTGTCCATCACCTGTCCCCCATCTAGCAAGTAGCGCTGTATTCCCCAGTTTGTGATGTCAACGGTCCCTTCTTGCTACTGTGAAATAAGCACGGCTGCTTCATTGTGTAAAAAAAAAAATCTCAGTACATATGTCTTTTCAAACCCGCTATGAACTGGTAATCGCATGGAAAGTGGCCTCGCAGTAGGGCCATGAGACTCCTGCTTGGCCTGCATAATGTGACTTTGCAAAAAAAAAAAAAAAATTAGAATTGAAGGTCTTTGTATGCTGGTTCGGAAACTTCCTTTGAGCCTTTCTGCAATTGGCTGACAAACAATGAAGGGCTTTTCACATTGATTTTGTAATGTCAACAATGAAAACACGGGGGCCAGTTGGTTGATCATACAGTGGAATACTGCGCTACTTGATAGACCGAGGACACATTCATTCGTGTGTTGTCCATCACCTGTCCCCCATCTAGCAAGTAGCGCTGTATTCCGCAGTTTGTGATGTCAACGGTCCCTTATTGCTACTGTGAAATAAGCACGGCTGCTTCATTGTGTAAAAAAAAAAAAATCTCAGTACATATGTCTTTTCAAACCCGCTATGAACTGGTAATCGCATGGAAAGTGGCCTCGCAGTAGGGCCATGAGACTCCTGCTTGGCCTGCATAATGTGACTTTGCAAAAAAAAAAAAAATTAGAAGTGAAGGTCTTTGTATGCTGGTTCGGAAACTTCCTTTGAGCCTTTCTGCAATTGGCTGACAAACAATGAAGGGCTTTTCACATTGATTTTGTAATGTCAACAATGAAAACACGGGGGCCAGTTGGTTGATCATACAGTGGAATACTGCGCTACTTGATAGACCGAGGACACATTCATTCGTGTGTTGTCCATCACCTGTCCCCCATCTAGCAAGTAGCGCTGTATTCCGCAGTTTGTGATGTCAACGGTCCCTTATTGCTACTGTGAAATAAGCACGGCTGCTTCATTGTGTAAAAAATAAAAATCTCAGTACATATGTCTTTTCAAACCCGCTATGAACTGGTAATCGCATGGAAAGTGGCCTCGCAGTAGGGCCATGAGACTCCTGCTTGGCCTGCATAATGTGACTTTGCAAAAAAAAAAAAAAAAAATTAGAAGTGAAGGTCTTTGTATGCTGGTTCGGAAACTTCCTTTGAGCCTTTCTGCAATTGGCTGACAAACAATGAAGGGCTTTTCACATTGATTTTGTAATGTCAACAATGAAAACACGGGGGCCAGTTGGTTGATCATACAGTGGAATACTGCGCTACTTGATAGACCGAGGACACATTCATTCGTGTGTTCTCCATCACCTGTCTCCCATCAAGCAAGTAGCGCTCTATTCCCCAGTTTGTGATGTCAACGGTCCCTTATTGCTACTGTGAAATAAGCACGGCTGCTTCATTGTGTAAAAAAAAAAAAATCTCAGTACATATGTCTTTTCAAACCCGCTATGAACTGGTAATCGCATGGAAAGTGGCCTCGCAGTAGGGCCATGAGACTCCTGCTTGGCCTGCATAATGTGACTTTGCAAAAAAAGAAAAAAAAAAAATTAGAAGTGAAGGTCTTTGTATGCTGGTTCGGAAACTTCCTTTGAGCCTTTCTGCAATTGGCTGACAAACAATGAAGGGCTTTTCACATTGATTTTCTAATGTCAACAATGAAAACACGGGGGCCAGTTGGTTGATCATACAGTGGAATACTGCGCTACTTGATAGACCGAGGACACATTCATTCGTGTGTTGTCCATCACCTGTCCCCCATCTAGCAAGTAGCGCTGTATTCCGCAGTTTGTGATGTCAACGGTCCCTTATTGCTACTGTGAAATAAGCACGGCTGCTTCATTGTGTAAAAAAAAAAAAATCTCAGTACATATGTCTTTTCAAACCCGCTATGAACTGGTAATCGCATGGAAAGTGGCCTCGCAGTAGGGCCATGAGACTCCTGCTTGGCCTGCATAATGTGACTTTGCAAAAAAAAAAAAAAAAAAAAATTAGAAGTGAAGGTTTTTGTATGCTGGTTCGGAAACTTCCTTTGAGCCTTTCTGCAATTGGCTGACAAACAATGAAGGGCTTTTCACATTGATTTTGTAATGTCAACAATGAAAACACGGGGGCCAGTTGGTTGATCATACAGTGGAATACTGCGCTACTTGATAGACCGAGGACACATTCATTCGTGTGTTCTCCATCACCTGTCCCCCATCTAGCAAGTAGCGCTGTATTCCCCAGTTTGTGATGTCAACGGTCCCTTATTGCTACTGTGAAATAAGCACGGCTGCTTCATTGTGTAAAAAAAAAAAAAAAATCTCAGTACATATGTCTTTTCAAACCCGCTATAAACTGGTAATCGCATGGAAAGTGGCCTCGCAGTAGGGCCATGAGACTCCTGCTTGGCCTGCATAACGTGACTTTGCAAAAAAAAAAAAAAAAAATTAGAAGTGAAGGTCTTTTTATGCTGGTTCGGAAACTTCCTTTGAGCCTTTCTGCAATTGGCTGACAAACAATGAAGGGCTTTTCACATTGATTTTGTAATGTCAACAATGAAAACACGGGGGCCAGTTGGTTGATCATACAGTGGAATACTGCGCTACTTGATAGACCGAGGACACATTCATTCGTGTGTTCTCCATCACCTGTCCCCCATCTAGCAAGTAGCGCTGTATTCCCCAGTTTGTGATGTCAACGGTCCCTTATTGCTACTGTGAAATAAGCACGGCTGCTTCATTGTGTAAAAAAAAAAAAAAATCTCAGTACATATGTCTTTTCAAACCCGCTATAAACTGGTAATCGCATGGAAAGTGGCCTCGCAGTAGGGCCATGAGACTCCTGCTTGGCCTGCATAATGTGACTTTGCAAAAAAAAAAAAAAATTAGAAGTGAAGGTCTTTTTATGCTGGTTCGGAAACTTCCTTTGAGCCTTTCTGCAATTGGCTGACAAACAATGAAGGGCTTTTCACATTGATTTTGTAATGTCAACAATGAAAACACGGGGGCCAGTTGGTTGATCATACAGTGGAATACTGCGCTACTTGATAGACCGAGGACACATTCATTCGTGTGTTGTCCATCACCTGTCCCCCATCTAGCAAGTAGCGCTGTATTCCCCAGTTTGTGATGTCAACGGTCCCTTATTGCTACTGTGAAATATTCACGGCTGCTTCATTGTGTAAAAAAAAAAAAATCTCAGTACATATGTCTTTTCAAACCAGCTATGAACTGGTAATCGCATGGAAAGTGGCCTCGCAGTAGGGCCATGAGACTCCTGCTTGGCCTGCATAATGTGACTTTGCAAAAAAAAAAAAAATTAGAAGTGAAGGTCTTTGTATGCTGGTTCGGAAACTTCTTTTGAGCCTTTCTGCAATTGGCTGACAAACAATGAAGGGCTTTTCACATTGATTTTGTAATCTCAACAATGAAAACACGGGGGCCAGTTGGTTGATCATATAGTGGAATACTGCGCTACTTGATAGACCGAGGACACGTTCATTCGTGTGTTGTCCATCACCTGTCCCCCATCTAGCAAGTAGCGCTGTATTCCCCAGTTTGTGATGTGAACGGTCCCTTATTGCTACTGTGAAATAAGCACGGCTGCTTCATTGTGTAAAAAAAAAAAAATCTCAGTACATATGTCTTTTCAAACCCGCTATGAACTGGTAATCGCATGGAAAGTGGCTTCGCAGTAGGGCCATGAGACTCCTGCTTGGCCTGCATAATGTGACTTTGCAAAAAAAAAAAAAAATTAGAAGTGAAGGTCTTTGTATGCTGGTTCGGAAACTTCCTTTGAGCCTTTCTGCAATTGGCTGACAAACAATGAAGGGCTTTTCACATTGATTTTGTAATGTCAACAATGAAAACACGGGGACCAGTTGGTTGATCATACAGTGGAATACTGCGCTACTTGATAGACCGAGGACACGTTCATTCGTGTGTTGTCCTTGACCTGTCCCCCATCTAGCAAGTAGCGCTGTATTCCCCAGTTTGTGATGTCAACGGTCCCTGATTGCTACTGTGAAATAAGCACGGCTGCTTCATTGTGTAAAAAAAAAAAAATCTCAGTACATATGTCTTTTCAAACCAGCTATGAACTGGTAATCGCATGGAAAGTGGCTTCGCAGTAGGGCCATGAGACTCCTGCTTGGCCTGCATAATGTGACTTTGCAAAAAAAAAAAAAAATAGAAGTGAAGGTCTTTGTATGCTGGTTCGGAAACTTCCTTTGAGCCTTTCTGCAATTGGCTGACAAACAATGAAGGGCTTTTCACATTGATTTTGTAATGTCAACAATGAAAACACGGGGACCAGTTGGTTGATCATACAGTGGAATACTGCGCTACTTGATAGACCGAGGACACGTTCATTCGTGTGTTGTCCTTGACCTGTCCCCCATCTAGCAAGTAGCGCTGTATTCCCCAGTTTGTGATGTCAACGGTCCCTTATTGCTACTGTGAAATAAGCACGGCTGCTTCATTATGTAAAAAAAAAAATCTCAGTACATATGTCTTTTCAAACCCGCTATGAACTGGTAATCGCATGGAAAGTGGCCTCGCAGTAGGGCCATGAGACTCCTGCTTGGCCTGCATAATGTGACTTTGCAAAAAAAAAAAATTAGAAGTGAAGGTCTTTGTATGCTGGTTCGGAAACTTCCTTTGAGCCTTTCTGCAATTGGCTGACAAACAATGAAGGGCTTTTCACATTGATTTTGTAATGTCAACAATGAAAACACGGGGACCAGTTGGTTGATCATACAGTGGAATACTGCGCTACTTGATAGACCGAGGACACATTCATTTGTGTGTTGTCCTTGACCTGTCCCCCATCTAGCAAGTAGCGCTGTATTCCCCAGTTTGTGATGTCAACGGTCCCTTATTGCTACTGTGAAATAAGCACGGCTGCTTCATTATGTAAAAAAAAAAAATCTCAGTACATATGTCTTTTCAAACCCGCTATGAACTGGTAATCGCATGGAAAGTGGCCTCGCAGTAGGGCCATGAGACTCCTGCTTGGCCTGCATAATGTGACTTTGCAAAAAAAAAAAAAATTAGAAGTGAAGGTCTTTGTATGCTGGTTCGGAAACTTCCTTTGAGCCTTTCTGCAATTGGCTGACAAACAATGAAGGGCTTTTCACATTGATTTTGTAATGTCAACAATGAAAACACGGGGACCAGTTGGTTGATCATACAGTGGAATACTGCGCTACTTGATAGACCGAGGACACGTTCATTCGTGTGTTGTCCTTGACCTGTCCCCCATCTAGCAAGTAGCGCTGTATTCCCCAGTTTGTGATGAAGGGCTTTTCACATTGATTTTGTAATGTCAACAATGAAAACACGGGGACCAGTTGGTTGATCATACAGTGGAATACTGCGCTACTTGATAGACCGAGGACACGTTCACTCGTGTGTTGTCCTTGACCTGTCCCCCATCTAGCAAGTAGCGCTGTATTCCCCAGTTTGTGATGTCAACGGTCCCTTATTGCTACTGTGAAATAAGCACGGCTGCTTCATTGTGTAAAAAAAAAAAATCTCAGTACATATGTCTTTTCAAACCCGCTATGAACTGGTAATCGCATGGAAAGTGGCCTCGCAGTAGGGCCATGAGACTCCTGCTTGGCCTGCATAATGTGACTTTGCAAAAAAAAAAAAAATTAGAAGTGAAGTTCTTTGTATGCTGGTTCGGAAACTTCCTTTGAGCCTTTCTGCAATTGGCTGACAAACAATGAAGGGCTTTTCACATTGATTTTGTAATGTCAACAATGAAAACACGGGGGCCAGTTGGTTGATCATACAGTGGAATACTGCGCTACTTGATAGACCGAGGACACGTTCATTCGTGTGTTGTCCATCACCTGTCCCCCATCTAGCAAGTAGCGCTGTATTCCCCAGTTTGTGATGTCAACGGTCCCTTATTGCTACTGTGAAATAAGCACGGCTGCTTCATTGTGTAAAAAAAAAAAAAAATCTCAGTACATATGTCTTTTCAAACCCGCTATGAACTGGTAATCGCATGGAAAGTGGCTTCGCAGTAGGGCCATGAGACTCCTGCTTGGCCTGCATAATGTGACTTTGCAAAAAAAAAAAAAAAAAAAAATAGAAGTGAAGGTCTTTGTATGCTGGTTCGGAAACTTCCTTTGAGCCTTTCTGCAATTGGCTGACAAACAATGAAGGGCTTTTCACATTGATTTTGTAATGTCAACAATGAAAACACGGGGACCAGTTGGTTGATCATACAGTGGAATACTGCGCTACTTGATAGACCGAGGACACGTTCATTCGTGTGTTGTCCTTGACCTGTCCCCCATCTAGCAAGTAGCGCTGTATTCCCCAGTTTGTGATGTCAACGGTTCCTTATTGCTACTGTGAAATAAGCACGGCTGCTTCATTATGTAAAAAAAAAAATCTCAGTACATATGTCTTTTCAAACCCGCTATGAACTGGTAATCGCATGGAAAGTGGCCTCGCAGTAGGGCCATGAGACTCCTGCTTGGCCTGCATAATGTGACTTTGCAAAAAAAAAAAAATTAGAAGTGAAGGTCTTTGTATGCTGGTTCGGAAACTTCCTTTGAGCCTTTCTGCAATTGGCTGACAAACAATGAAGGGCTTTTCACATTGATTTTGTAATGTCAACAATGAAAACACGGGGACCAGTTGGTTGATCATACAGTGGAATACTGCGCTACTTGATAGACCGAGGACACGTTCATTCGTGTGTTGTCCTTGACCTGTCCCCCATCTAGCAAGTAGCGCTGTATTCCCCAGTTTGTGATGAAGGGCTTTTCACATTGATTTTGTAATGTCAACAATGAAAACACGGGGACCAGTTGGTTGATCATACAGTGGAATACTGCGCTACTTGATAGACCGAGGACACGTTCACTCGTGTGTTGTCCTTGACCTGTCCCCCATCTAGCAAGTAGCGCTGTATTCCCCAGTTTGTGATGTCAACGGTCCCTTATTGCTACTGTGAAATAAGCACGGCTGCTTCATTGTGTAAAAAAAAAAAAATCTCAGTACATATGTCTTTTCAAACCCGCTATGAACTGGTAATCGCATGGAAAGTGGCCTCGCAGTAGGGCCATGAGACTCCTGCTTGGCCTGCATAATGTGACTTTGCAAAAAAAAAAAAAATTAGAAGTGAAGTTCTTTGTATGCTGGTTCGGAAACTTCCTTTGAGCCTTTCTGCAATTGGCTGACAAACAATGAAGGGCTTTTCACATTGATTTTGTAATGTCAACAATGAAAACACGGGGGCCAGTTGGTTGATCATACAGTGGAATACTGCGCTACTTGATAGACCGAGGACACGTTCATTCGTGTGTTGTCCATCACCTGTCCCCCATCTAGCAAGTAGCGCTGTATTCCCCAGTTTGTGATGTCAACGGTCCCTTATTGCTACTGTGAAATAAGCACGGCTGCTTCATTGTGTAAAAAAAAAAAAAATCTCAGTACATATGTCTTTTCAAACCCGCTATGAATGGTAATCGCATGGAAAGTGGCTTCGCAGTAGGGCCATGAGACTCCTGCTTGGCCTGCATAATGTGACTTTGCAAAAAAAAAAAAAAAAAAAAAAAAATAGAAGTGAAGGTCTTTGTATGCTGGTTCGGAAACTTCCTTTGAGCCTTTCTGCAATTGGCTGACAAACAATGAAGGGCTTTTCACATTGATTTTGTAATGTCAACAATGAAAACACGGGGACCAGTTGGTTGATCATACAGTGGAATACTGCGCTACTTGATAGACCGAGGACACGTTCATTCGTGTGTTGTCCTTGACCTGTCCCCCATCTAGCAAGTAGCGCTGTATTCCCCAGTTTGTGATGTCAACGGTTCCTTATTGCTACTGTGAAATAAGCACGGCTGCTTCATTATGTAAAAAAAAAAATCTCAGTACATATGTCTTTTCAAACCCGCTATGAAATGGTAATCGCATGGAAAGTGGCCTCGCAGTAGGGCCATGAGACTCCTGCTTGGCCTGCATAATGTGACTTTGAAAAAAAAAAAAATTAGAAGTGAAGGTCTTTGTATGCTGGTTCGGAAACTTCCTTTGAGCCTTTCTGCAATTGGCTGACAAACAATGAAGGGCTTTTCACATTGATTTTGTAATGTCAACAATGAAAACACGGGGACCAGTTGGTTGATCATACAGTGGAATACTGCGCTACTTGATAGACCGAGGACACATTCATTTGTGTGTTGTCCTTGACCTGTCCCCCATCTAGCAAGTAGCGCTGTATTCCCCAGTTTGTGATGTCAACGGTCCCTTATTGCTACTGTGAAATAAGCACGGCTGCTTCATTGTGTAAAAAAAAAAAAAAAATCTCAGTACATATGTCTTTTCAAACCCGCTATGAACTGGTAATCGCATGGAAAGTGGCCTCGCAGTAGGGCCATGAGACTCCTGCTTGGCCTGCATAATGTGACTTTGCAAAAAAAAAAAAAAAATTAGAAGTGAAGGTCTTTGTATGCTGGTTCGGAAACTTCCTTTGAGCCTTTCTGCAATTGGCTGACAAACAATGAAGGGCTTTTCACATTGATTTTGTAATGTCAACAATGAAAACACGGGGGCCAGTTGGTTGATCATACAGTGGAATACTGCGCTACTTGATAGACCGAGGACACATTCATTCGTGTGTTGTCCATCACCTGTTCCCCATCTAGCAAGTAGCGCTGTATTCCGCAGTTTGTGATGTCAACGGTCCCTTATTGCTACTGTGAAATAAGCCCGGCTGCTTCATTGTGTAAAAAAAAAAAAATCTCAGTACATATGTCTTTTCAAACCCGCTATGAACTGGTAATCGCATGGAAAGTGGCCTCGCAGTAGGGCCATGAGACTCCTGCTTGGCCTGCATAATGTGACTTTGCAAAAAAAAAAAAAAAAAAATTAGAAGTGAAGGTCTTTGTATGCTGGTTCGGAAACTTCCTTTGAGCCTTTCTGCAATTGGCTGACAAACAATGAAGGGCTTTTCACATTGATTTTGTAATGTCAACAATGAAAACACGGGGGCCAGTTGGTTGATCATACAGTGGAATACTGCGCTACTTGATAGACCGAGGACACATTCATTCGTGTGTTCTCCATCACCTGTCCCCCATCTAGCAAGTAGCGCTGTATTCCCCAGTTTGTGATGTCAACGGTCCCTTATTGCTACTGTGAAATAAGCACGGCTGCTTCGTTGTGTAAAAAAAAAAAAAAAAAATCTCAGTACATATGTCTTTTCAAACCCGCTATGAACTGGTAATCGCATGGAAAGTGGCCTCGCAGTAGGGCCATGAGACTCCTGCTTGGCCTGCATAATGTGACTTTGCAAAAAAAAAAAAAAAATAGAAGTGAAGGTCTTTGTATGCTGGTTCGGAAACTTCCTTTGAGCCTTTCTGCAATTGGCTGACAAACAATGAAGGGCTTTTCACATTGATTTTGTAATGTCAACAATGAAAACACGGGGGCCAGTTGGTTGATCATACAGTGGAATACTGCGCTACTTGATAGAACGAGGACACATTCATTCGTGTGTTGTCCATCACCTGTCCCCCATCTAGCAAGTAGCGCTGTATTCCCCAGTTTGTGATGTCAACGGTCCCTTATTGCTACTGTGAAATAAGCACAGCTGCTTCATTGTGTAAAAAAAAAAAAATCTCAGTACATATGTCTTTTCAAACCCGCTATGAACTGGTAATCGCATGGAAAGTGGCCTCGCAGTAGGGCCATGAGACTCCTGCTTGGCCTGCATAATGTGACTTTGCAAAAAAAAAAAAAAAATAGAAATGAAGGTCTTTGTATGCTGGTTCGGAAACTTCCTTTGAGCCTTTCTGCAATTGGCTGACAAACAATGAAGGGCTTTTCACATTGATTTTGTAATGTCAACAATGAAAACACGGGGACCAGTTGGTTGATCATACAGTGGAATACTGCGTTACTTGATAGACCGAGGACACGTTCATTCGTGTGTTGTCCTTGACCTGTCCCCCATCTAGCAAGTAGCGCTGTATTCCCCAGTTTGTGATGTCAACGGTCCCTTATTGCTACTGTGAAATAAGCACGGCTGCTTCATTATGTAAAAAAAAAAAATCTCAGTACATATGTCTTTTCAAACCCGCTATGAACTGGTAATCGCATGGAAAGTGGCCTCGCAGTAGGGCCATGAGACTCCTGCTTGGCCTGCATAATGTGACTTTGCAAAAAAAAAAATTAGAAGTGAAGGTCTTTGTATGCTGGTTCGGAAACTTCCTTTGAGCCTTTCTGCAATTGGCTGACAAACAATGAAGGGCTTTTCACATTGATTTTGTAATGTCAACAATGAAAACACGGGGACCAGTTGGTTGATCATACAGTGGAATACTGCGCTACTTGATAGACCGAGGACACATTCATTTGTGTGTTGTCCTTGACCTGTCCCCCATCTAGCAAGTAGCGCTGTATTCCCCAGTTTGTGATGTCAACGGTCCCTTATTGCTACTGTGAAATAAGCACGGCTGCTTCATTATGTAAAAAAAAAAAATCTCAGTACATATGTCTTTTCAAACCCGCTATGAACTGGTAATCGCATGGAAAGTGGCCTCGCAGTAGGGCCATGAGACTCCTGCTTGGCCTGCATAATGTGACTTTGCAAAAAAAAAAAAAATTAGAAGTGAAGGTCTTTGTATGCTGGTTCGGAAACTTCCTTTGAGCCTTTCTGCAATTGGCTGACAAACAATGAAGGGCTTTTCACATTGATTTTGTAATGTCAACAATGAAAACACGGGGACCAGTTGGTTGATCATACAGTGGAATACTGCGCTACTTGATAGACCGAGGACACGTTCATTCGTGTGTTGTCCTTGACCTGTCCCCCATCTAGCAAGTAGCGCTGTATTCCCCAGTTTGTGATGAAGGGCTTTTCACATTGATTTTGTAATGTCAACAATGAAAACACGGGGACCAGTTGGTTGATCATACAGTGGAATACTGCGCTACTTGATAGACCGAGGACACGTTCACTCGTGTGTTGTCCTTGACCTGTCCCCCATCTAGCAAGTAGCGCTGTATTCCCCAGTTTGTGATGTCAACGGTCCCTTATTGCTACTGTGAAATAAGCACGGCTGCTTCATTGTGTAAAAAAAAAAAATCTCAGTACATATGTCTTTTCAAACCCGCTATGAACTGGTAATCGCATGGAAAGTGGCCTCGCAGTAGGGCCATGAGACTCCTGCTTGGCCTGCATAATGTGACTTTGCAAAAAAAAAAAAAAATTAGAAGTGAAGTTCTTTGTATGCTGGTTCGGAAACTTCCTTTGAGCCTTTCTGCAATTGGCTGACAAACAATGAAGGGCTTTTCACATTGATTTTGTAATGTCAACAATGAAAACACGGGGGCCAGTTGGTTGATCATACAGTGGAATACTGCGCTACTTGATAGACCGAGGACACGTTCATTCGTGTGTTGTCCATCACCTGTCCCCCATCTAGCAAGTAGCGCTGTATTCCCCAGTTTGTGATGTCAACGGTCCCTTATTGCTACTGTGAAATAAGCACGGCTGCTTCATTGTGTAAAAAAAAAAAAAAATCTCAGTACATATGTCTTTTCAAACCCGCTATGAACTGGTAATCGCATGGAAAGTGGCTTCGCAGTAGGGCCATGAGACTCCTGCTTGGCCTGCATAATGTGAATTTGCAAAAAAAAAAAAAAAAAATAGAAGTGAAGGTCTTTGTATGCTGGTTCGGAAACTTCCTTTGAGCCTTTCTGCAATTGGCTGACAAACAATGAAGGGCTTTTCACATTGATTTTGTAATGTCAACAATGAAAACACGGGGACCAGTTGGTTGATCATACAGTGGAATACTGCGCTACTTGATAGACCGAGGACACGTTCATTCGTGTGTTGTCCTTGACCTGTCCCCCATCTAGCAAGTAGCGCTGTATTCCCCAGTTTGTGATGTCAACGGTTCCTTATTGCTACTGTGAAATAAGCACGGCTGCTTCATTATGTAAAAAAAAAATCTCAGTACATATGTCTTTTCAAACCCGCTATGAACTGGTAATCGCATGGAAAGTGGCCTCGCAGTAGGGCCATGAGACTCCTGCTTGGCCTGCATAATGTGACTTTGCAAAAAAAAAAAATTAGAAGTGAAGGTCTTTGTATGCTGGTTCGGAAACTTCCTTTGAGCCTTTCTGCAATTGGCTGACAAACAATGAAGGGCTTTTCACATTGATTTTGTAATGTCAACAATGAAAACACGGGGACCAGTTGGTTGATCATACAGTGGAATACTGCGCTACTTGATAGACCGAGGACACATTCATTTGTGTGTTGTCCTTGACCTGTCCCCCATCTAGCAAGTAGCGCTGTATTCCCCAGTTTGTGATGTCAACGGTCCCCTATTGCTACTGTGAAATAAGCACGGCTGCTTCATTGTGTAAAAAAAAAAAAAATCTCAGTACATATGTCTTTTCAAACCCGCTATGAACTGGTAATCGCATGGAAAGTGGCCTCGCAGTAGGGCCATGAGACTCCTGCTTGGCCTGCATAATGTGACTTTGCAAAAAAAAAAAAAAAAAATTAGAAGTGAAGGTCTTTGTATGCTGGTTCGGAAACTTCCTTTGAGCCTTTCTGCAATTGGCTGACAAACAATGAAGGGCTTTTCACATTGATTTTGTAATGTCAACAATGAAAACACGGGGGCCAGTTAGTTGATCATACAGTGGAATACTGCGCTACTTGATAGACCGAGGACACATTCATTCGTGTGTTGTCCATCACCTGTCCCCCATCTAGCAAGTAGCGCTGTATTCCGCAGTTTGTGATGTCAACGGTCCCTTATTGCTACTGTGAAATAAGCCCGGCTGCTTCATTGTGTAAAAAAAAAAAAATCTCAGTACATATGTCTTTTCAAACCCGCTATGAACTGGTAATCGCATGGAAAGTGGCCTCGCAGTAGGGCCATGAGACTCCTGCTTGGCCTGCATAATGTGACTTTGCAAAAAAAAAAAAAAAAAAAATTAGAAGTGAAGGTCTTTGTATGCTGGTTCGGAAACTTCCTTTGAGCCTTTCTGCAATTGGCTGACAAACAATGAAGGGCTTTTCACATTGATTTTGTAATGTCAACAATGAAAACACGGGGGCCAGTTGGTTGATCATACAGTGGAATACTGCGCTACTTGATAGACCGAGGACACATTCATTCGTGTGTTGTCCATCACCTGTCCCCCATCTAGCAAGTAGCGCTGTATTCCGCAGTTTGTGATGTCAACGGTCCCTTATTGCTACTGTGAAATAAGCACGGCTGCTTCATTGTGTAAAAAAAAAAATCTCAGTACATATGTCTTTTCAAACCCGCTATGAACTGGTAATCGCATGGAAAGTGGCCTCGCAGTAGGGCCATGAGACTCCTGCTTGGCCTGCATAATGTGACTTTGCAAAAAAAAAAAAATTAGAAGTGAAGGTCTTTGTATGCTGGTTCGGAAACTTCCTTTGAGCCTTTCTGCAATTGGCTGACAAACAATGAAGGGCTTTTCACATTGATTTTGTAATGTCAACAATGAAAACACGGGGGCCAGTTGGTTGATCATACAGTGGAATACTGCGCTACTTGATAGACCGAGGACACATTCATTCGTGTGTTCTCCATCACCTGTCCCCCATCTAGCAAGTAGCGCTGTATTCCCCAGTTTGTGATGTCAACGGTCCCTTATTGCTACTGTGAAATAAGCACGGCTGCTTCATTGTGTAAAAAAAAAAAAAAAAAATCTCAGTACATATGTCTTTTCAAACCCGCTATAAACTGGTAATCGCATGGAAAGTGGCCTCGCAGTAGGGCCATGAGACTCCTGCTTGGCCTGCATAATGTGACTTTGCAAAAAAAAAAAAAAATTAGAAGTGAAGGTCTTTTTATGCTGGTTCGGAAACTTCCTTTGAGCCTTTCTGCAATTGGCTGACAAACAATGAAGGGCTTTTCACATTGATTTTGTAATGTCAACAATGAAAACACGGGGGCCAGTTGGTTGATCATACAGTGGAATACTGCGCTATTTGATAGACCGAGGACACATTCATTCGTGTGTTCCCCATTACCTGTCCCCCATCTAGCAAGTAGCGCTGTATTCCCCAGTTTGTGATGTCAACGGTCCCTTATTGCTACTGTGAAATAAGCACGGCTGCTTCATTGTGTAAAAAAAAAAAAAAAATCTCAGTACATATGTCTTTTCAAACCAGCTATGAACTGGTAATCGCATGGAAAGTGGCCTCGCAGTAGGGCCATGAGACTCCTGCTTGGCCTGCATAATGTGACTTTGCAAAAAAAAAAAAAAAATTAGAAGTGAAGGTCTTTGTATGCTGGTTCGGAAACTTCCTTTGAGCCTTTCTGCAATTGGCTGACAAACAATGAAGGGCTTTTCACATTGATTTTGTAATGTCAACAATGAAAACACGGGGGCCAGTTGGTTGATCATACAGTGGAATACTGCGCTACTTGATAGACCGAGGACACATTCATTCGTGTGTTCTCCATCACCTGTCCCCCATCTAGCAAGTAGCGCTGTATTCCCCAGTTTGTGATGTCAACGGTCCCTTATTGCTACTGTGAAATAAGCACGGCTGCTTCATTGTGTAAAAAAAAAAAAAAATCTCAGTACATATGTCTTTTCAAACCCGCTATAAACTGGTAATCGCATGGAAAGTGGCCTCGCAGTAGGGCCATGAGACTCCTGCTTGGCCTGCATAATGTGACTTTGCAAAAAAAAAAAAATTAGAAGTGATGGTCTTTGTATGCTGGTTCGGAAACTTCCTTTGAGCCTTTCTGCAATTGGCTGACAAACAATGAAGGGCTTTTCACATTGATTTTGTAATGTCAACAATGAAAACACGGGGGCCAGTTGGTTGATCATACAGTGGAATACTGCGCTACTTGATAGACCGAGGACACATTGATTCGTGTGTTGTCCATCACCTGTCCCCCATCTAGCAAGTAGCGCTGTATTCCCCAGTTTGTGATGTCAACGGTCCCTTATTGCTACTGTGAAATATTCACGGCTGCTTCATTGTGTAAAAAAAAAAAAATCTCAGTACATATGTCTTTTCAAACCCGCTATGAACTGGTAATCGCATGGAAAGTGGCTTCGCAGTAGGGCCATGAGACTCCTGCTTGGCCTGCATAATGTGACTTTGCAAAAAAAAAAAAAAAAATTAGAAGTGAAGGTCTTTGTATGCTGGTTCGGAAACTTCCTTTGAGCCTTTCTGCAATTGGCTGACAAACAATGAAGGGCTTTTCACATTGATTTTGTAATGTCAACAATGAAAACACGGGGACCAGTTGGTTGATCATACAGTGGAATACTGCGCTACTTGATAGACCGAGGACACGTTCATTCGTGTGTTGTCCTTGACCTGTCCCCCATCTAGCAAGTAGCGCTGTATTCCCCAGTTTGTGATGTCAACGGTCCCTTATTGCTACTGTGAAATAAGCACGGCTGCTTCATTATGTAAAAAAAAAAAATCTCAGTACATATGTCTTTTCAAACCCGCTATGAACTGGTAATCGCATGGAAAGTGGCCTCGCAGTAGGGCCATGAGACTCCTGCTTGGCCTGCATAATGTGACTTTGCAAAAAAAAAAAAATTAGAAGTGAAGGTCTTTGTATGCTGGTTCGGAAACTTCCTTTGAGCCTTTCTGCAATTGGCTGACAAACAATGAAGGGCTTTTCACATTGATTTTGTAATGTCAACAATGAAAACACGGGGACCAGTTGGTTGATCATACAGTGGAATACTGCGCTACTTGATAGACCGAGGACACGTTCATTCGTGTGTTGTCCTTGACCTGTCCCCCATCTAGCAAGTAGCGCTGTATTCCCCAGTTTGTGATGTCAACGGTCCCTTATTGCTACTGTGAAATAAGCACGGCTGCTTCATTGTGTAAAAAAAAAAAAAATCTCAGTACATATGTCTTTTCAAACCCGCTATGAACTGGTAATCGCATGGAAAGTGGCCTCGCAGTAGGGCCATGAGACTCCTGCTTGGCCTGCATAATGTGACTTTGCAAAAAAAAAAAATTAGAAGTGAAGTTCTTTGTATGCTGGTTCGGAAACTTCCTTTGAGCCTTTCTGCAATTGGCTGACAAACAATGAAGGGCTTTTCACATTGATTTTGTAATGTCAACAATGAAAACACGGGGGCCAGTTGGTTGATCATACAGTGGAATACTGCGCTACTTGATGGACCGAGGACACGTTCATTCGTGTGTTGTCCATCACCTGTCCCCCATCTAGCAAGTAGCGCTGTATTCCCCAGTTTGTGATGTCAACGGTCCCTTATTGCTACTGTGAAATAAGCACGGCTGCTTCATTGTGTAAAAAAAAAAAAAATCTCAGTACATATGTCTTTTCAAACCCGCTATGAACTGGTAATCGCATGAAAAGTGGCTTCGCAGTAGGGCCATGAGACTCCTGCTTGGCCTGCATAATGTGACTTTGCAAAAAAAAAAAAAAATAGAAGTGAAGGTCTTTGTATGCTGGTTCGGAAACTTCCTTTGAGCCTTTCTGCAATTGGCTGACAAACAATGAAGGGCTTTTCACATTGATTTTGTAATGTCAACAATGAAAACACGGGGACCAGTTGGTTGATCACACAGTGGAATACTGCGCTACTTGATAGACCGAGGACACGTTCATTCGTGTGTTGTCCTTGACCTGTCCCCCATCTAGCAAGTAGCGCAGTATTCCCCAGTTTGTGATGTCAACGGTCCCTTATTGCTACTGTGAAATAAGCACGGCTGCTTCATTATGTAAAAAAAAAAATCTCAGTACATATGTCTTTTCAAACCCGCTATGAACTGGTAATCGCATGGAAAGTGGCCTCGCAGTAGGGCCATGAGACTCCTGCTTGGCCTGCATAATGTGACTTTGCAAAAAAAAAAAAATAGAAGTGAAGGTCTTTGTATGCTGGTTCGGAAACTTCCTTTGAGCCTTTCTGCAATTGGCTGACAAACAATGAAGGGCTTTTCACATTGATTTTGTAATGTCAACAATGAAAACACGGGGACCAGTTGGTTGATCATACAGTGGAATACTGCGCTACTTGATAGACCGAGGACACATTCATTTGTGTGTTGTCCTTGACCTGTCCCCCATCTAGCAAGTAGCGCTGTATTCCCCAGTTTGTGATGTCAACGGTCCCTTATTGCTACTGTGAAATAAGCACGGCTGCCTCATTATGTAGAAAAAAAAATCTCAGTACATATGTCTTTTCAAACCCGCTATGAACTGGTAATCGCATGTAAAGTGGCCTCGCAGTAGGGCCATGAGACTCCTGCTTGGCCTGCATAATGTGACTTTGCAAAAAAAAAAAAATTAGAAGTGAAGGTCTTTGTATGCTGGTTCGGAAACTTCCTTTGAGCCTTTCTGCAATTGGCTGACAAACAATGAAGGGCTTTTCACATTGATTTTGTAATGTCAACAATGAAAACACGGGGACCAGTTGGTTGATCATACAGTGGAATACTGCGCTACTTGATAGACCGAGGACACGTTCATTCGTGTGTTGTCCTTGACCTGTCCCCCATCTAGCAAGTAGCGCTGTATTCCCCAGTTTGTGATGAAGGGCTTTTCACATTGATTTTGTAATGTCAACAATGAAAACAAGGGGACCAGTTGGTTGATCATACAGTGGAATACTGCGCTACTTGATAGACCGAGGACACGTTCATTCGTGTGTTGTCCTTGACCTGTCCCCCATCTAGCAAGTAGCGCTGTATTCCCCAGTTTGTGATGTCAACGGTCCCTTATTGCTACTGTGAAATAAGCACGGCTGCTTCATTGTGTAAAAAAAAAAAAATCTCAGTACATATGTCTTTTCAAACCCGCTATGAACTGGTAATCGCATGGAAAGTGGCCTCGCAGTAGGGCCATGAGACTTCTGCTTGGCCTGCATAATGTGACTTTGCAAAAAAAAAAAAAAAGTTAGAAGTGAAGTTCTTTGTATGCTGGTTCGGAAACTTCCTTTGAGCCTTTCTGCAATTGGCTGACAAACAATGAAGGGCTTTTCACATTGATTTTGTAATGTCAACAATGAAAACACGGGGGCCAGTTGGTTGATCATACAGTGGAATACTGCGCTACTTGATGGACCGAGGACACGTTCATTCGTGTGTTGTCCATCACCTGTCCCCCATCTAGCAAGTAGCGCTGTATTCCCCAGTTTGTGATGTCAACGGTCCCTTATTGCTACTGTGAAATAAGCACGGCTGCTTCATTGTGTAAAAAAAAAAAAAATCTCAGTACATATGTCTTTTCAAACCCGCTATGAACTGGTAATCGCATGGAAAGTGGCTTCGCAGTAGGGCCATGAGACTCCTGCTTGGCCTGCATAATGTGACTTTGCAAAAAAAAAAAAAAAATAGAAGTGAAGGTCTTTGTATGCTGGTTCGGAAACTTCCTTTGAGCCTTTCTGCAATTGGCTGACAAACAATGAAGGGCTTTTCACATTGATTTTGTAATGTCAACAATGAAAACACGGGGACCAGTTGGTTGATCACACAGTGGAATACTGCGCTACTTGATAGACCGAGGACACGTTCATTCGTGTGTTGTCCTTGACCTGTCCCCCATCTAGCAAGTAGCGCTGTATTCCCCAGTTTGTGATGTCAACGGTCCCTTATTGCTACTGTGAAATAAGCACGGCTGCTTCATTATGTAAAAAAAAAAATCTCAGTACATATGTCTTTTCAAACCCGCTATGAACTGGTAATCGCATGGAAAGTGGCCTCGCAGTAGGGCCATGAGACTCCTGCTTGGCCTGCATAATGTGACTTTGCAAAAAAAAAAAATTAGAAGTGAAGGTCTTTGTATGCTGGTTCGGAAACTTCCTTTGAGCCTTTCTGCAATTGGCTGACAAACAATGAAGGGCTTTTCACATTGATTTTGTAATGTCAACAATGAAAACACGGGGACCAGTTGGTTGATCATACAGTGGAATACTGCGCTACTTGATAGACCGAGGACACATTCATTTGTGTGTTGTCCTTGACCTGTCCCCCATCTAGCAAGTAGCGCTGTACTCCCCAGTTTGTGATGTCAACGGTCCCTTATTGCTACTGTGAAATAAGCACGGCTGCTTCATTATGTAAAAAAAAAAATCTCAGTACATATGTCTTTTCAAACCCGCTATGAACTGGTAATCGCATGGAAAGTGGCCTCGCAGTAGGGCCATGAGACTCCTGCTTGGCCTGCATAATGTGACTTTGCAAAAAAAAAAAAAAATTAGAAGTGAAGGTCTTTGTATGCTGGTTCGGAAACTTCCTTTGAGCCTTTCTGCAATTGGCTGACAAACAATGAAGGGCTTTTCACATTGATTTTGTAATGTCAACAATGAAAACACGGGGACCAGTTGGTTGATCATACAGTGGAATACTGCGCTACTTGATAGACCGAGGACACGTTCATTCGTGTGTTGTCCTTGACCTGTCCCCCATCTAGCAAGTAGCGCTGTATTCCCCAGTTTGTGATGAAGGGCTTTTCACATTGATTTTGTAATGTCAACAATGAAAACAAGGGGACCAGTTGGTTGATCATACAGTGGAATACTGCGCTACTTGATAGACCGAGGACACGTTCATTCGTGTGTTGTCCTTGACCTGTCCCCCATCTAGCAAGTAGCGCTGTATTCCCCAGTTTGTGATGTCAACGGTCCCTTATTGCTACTGTGAAATAAGCACGGCTGCTTCATTGTGTAAAAAAAAAAATCTCAGTACATATGTCTTTTCAAACCCGCTATGAACTGGTAATCGCATGGAAAGTGGCCTCGCAGCAGGGCCATGAGACTCCTGCTTGGCCTGCATAATGTGACTTTGCAAAAAAAAAAAAAATTAGAAGTGAAGTTCTTTGTATGCTGGTTCGGAAACTTCCTTTGAGCCTTTCTGCAATTGGCTGACAAACAATGAAGGGCTTTTCACATTGATTTTGTAATGTCAACAATGAAAACACGGGGGCCAGTTGGTTGATCATACAGTGGAATACTGCGCTACTTGATAGACCGAGGACACGTTCATTCGTGTGTTGTCCATCACCTGTCCCCCATCTAGCAAGTAGCGCTGTATTCCCCAGTTTGTGATGTCAACGGTCCCTTATTGCTACTGTGAAATAAGCACGGCTGCTTCATTGTGTAAAAAAAAAAAAAAAAATCTCAGTACATATGTCTTTTCAAACCCGCTATGAACTGGTAATCGCATGGAAAGTGGCTTCGCAGTAGGGCCATGAGACTCCTGCTTGGCCTGCATAATGTGACTTTGCAAAAAAAAAAAAAAAAATAGAAGTGAAGGTCTTTGTATGCTGGTTCGGAAACTTCCTTTGAGCCTTTCTGCAATTGGCTGACAAACAATGAAGGGCTTTTCACATTGATTTTGTAATGTCAACAATGAAAACACGGGGACCAGTTGGTTGATCATACAGTGGAATACTGCGCTACTTGATAGACCGAGGACACGTTCATTCGTGTGTTGTCCTTGACCTGTCCCCCATCTAGCAAGTAGCGCTGTATTCCCCAGTTTGTGATGTCAACGGTCCCTTATTGCTACTGTGAAATAAGCACGGCTGCTTCATTATGTAAAAAAAAAAATCTCAGTACATATGTCTTTTCAAACCCGCTATGAACTGGTAATCGCATGGAAAGTGGCCTCGCAGTAGGGCCATGAGACTCCTGCTTGGCCTGCATAATGTGACTTTGCAAAAAAAAAAAATTAGAAGTGAAGGTCTTTGTATGCTGGTTCGGAAACTTCCTTTGAGCCTTTCTGCAATTGGCTGACAAACAATGAAGGGCTTTTCACATTGATTTTGTAATGTCAACAATGAAAACACGGGGACCAGTTGGTTGATCATACAGTGGAATACTGCGCTACTGGATAGACCGAGGACACATTCATTTGTGTGTTGTCCTTGACCTGTCCCCCATCTAGCAAGTAGCGCTGTATTCCCCAGTTTGTGATGTCAACGGTCCCTTATTGCTACTGTGAAATAAGCACGGCTGCTTCATTATGTAAAAAAAAAAAATCTCAGTACATATGTCTTTTCAAACCCGCTATGAACTGGTAATCGCATGGAAAGTGGCCTCGCAGTAGGTCCATGAGACTCCTGCTTGGCCTGCATAATGTGACTTTGCAAAAAAAAAAAAAAAATTAGAAGTGAAGTTCTTTGTATGCTGGTTCGGAAACTTCCTTTGAGCCTTTCTGCAATTGGCTGACAAACAATGAAGGGCTTTTCACATTGATTTTGTAATGTCAACAATGAAAACACGGGGACCAGTTGGTTGATCATACAGTGGAATACTGCGCTACTTGATAGACCGAGGACACATTCATTTGTGTGTTGTCCTTGACCTGTCCCCCATCTAGCAAGTAGCGCTGTATTCCCCAGTTTGTGATGTCAACGGTCCCTTATTGCTACTGTGAAATAAGCACGGCTGCTTCATTGTGTAAAAAAAAAAAAAATCTCAGTACATATGTCTTTTCAAACCCGCTATGAACTGGTAATCGCATGGAAAGTGGCCTCGCAGTAGGGCCATGAGACTCCTGCTTGGCCTGCATAATGTGACTTTGCAAAAAAAAAAAAAAAATTAGAAGTGAAGTTCTTTGTATGCTGGTTCGGAAACTTCCTTTGAGCCTTTCTGCAATTGGCTGACAAACAATGAAGGGCTTTTCACATTGATTTTGTAATGTCAACAATGAAAACACGGGGGCCAGTTGGTTGATCATACAGTGGAATACTGCGCTACTTGATGGACCGAGGACACGTTCATTCGTGTGTTGTCCATCACCTGTCCCCCATCTAGCAAGTAGCGCTGTATTCCCCAGTTTGTGATGTCAACGGTCCCTTATTGCTACTGTGAAATAAGCACGGCTGCTTCATTGTGTAAAAAAAAAAAAAAATCTCAGTACATATGTCTTTTCAAACCCGCTATGAACTGGTAATCGCATGGAAAGTGGCTTCGCAGTAGGGCCATGAGACTCCTGCTTGGCCTGCATAATGTGACTTTGCAAAAAAAAAAAAAAAATAGAAGTGAAGGTCTTTGTATGCTGGTTCGGAAACTTCCTTTGAGCCTTTCTGCAATTGGCTGACAAACAATGAAGGGCTTTTCACATTGATTTTGTAATGTCAACAATGAAAACACGGGGACCAGTTGGTTGATCACACAGTGGAATACTGCGCTACTTGATAGACCGAGGACACGTTCATTCGTGTGTTGTCCTTGACCTGTCCCCCATCTAGCAAGTAGCGCAGTATTCCCCAGTTTGTGATGTCAACGGTCTCTTATTGCTACTGTGAAATAAGCACGGCTGCTTCATTATGTAAAAAAAAAAATCTCAGTACATATGTCTTTTCAAACCCGCTATGAACTGGTAATCGCATGGAAAGTGGCCTCGCAGTAGGGCCATGAGACTCCTGCTTGGCCTGCATAATGTGACTTTGCAAAAAAAAAAAATTAGAAGTGAAGGTCTTTGTATGCTGGTTCGGAAACTTCCTTTGAGCCTTTCTGCAATTGGCTGACAAACAATGAAGGGCTTTTCACATTGATTTTGTAATGTCAACAATGAAAACACGGGGACCAGTTGGTTGATCATACAGTGGAATACTGCGCTACTTGATAGACCGAGGACACATTCATTTGTGTGTTGTCCTTGACCTGTCCCCCATCTAGCAAGTAGCGCTGTATTCCCCAGTTTGTGATGTCAACGGTCCCTTATTGCTACTGTGAAATAAGCACGGCTGCCTCATTATGTAGAAAAAAAAAATCTCAGTACATATGTCTTTTCAAACCCGCTATGAACTGGTAATCGCATGTAAAGTGGCCTCGCAGTAGGGCCATGAGACTCCTGCTTGGCCTGCATAATGTGACTTTGCAAAAAAAAAAAAAATTAGAAGTGAAGGTCTTTGTATGCTGGTTCGGAAACTTCCTTTGAGCCTTTCTGCAATTGGCTGACAAACAATGAAGGGCTTTTCACATTGATTTTGTAATGTCAACAATGAAAACACGGGGACCAGTTGGTTGATCATACAGTGGAATACTGCGCTACTTGATAGACCGAGGACACGTTCATTCGTGTGTTGTCCTTGACCTGTCCCCCATCTAGCAAGTAGCGCTGTATTCCCCAGTTTGTGATGAAGGGCTTTTCACATTGATTTTGTAATGTCAACAATGAAAACAAGGGGACCAGTTGGTTGATCATACAGTGGAATACTGCGCTACTTGATAGACCGAGGACACGTTCATTCGTGTGTTGTCCTTGACCTGTCCCCCATCTAGCAAGTAGCGCTGTATTCCCCAGTTTGTGATGTCAACGGTCCCTTATTGCTACTGTGAAATAAGCACGGCTGCTTCATTGTGTAAAAAAAAAAAATCTCAGTACATATGTCTTTTCAAACCCGCTATGAACTGGTAATCGCATGGAAAGTGGCCTCGCAGTAGGGCCATGAGACTTCTGCTTGGCCTGCATAATGTGACTTTGCAAAAAAAAAAAAAATTAGAAGTGAAGTTCTTTGTATGCTGGTTCGGAAACTTCCTTTGAGCCTTTCTGCAATTGGCTGACAAACAATGAAGGGCTTTTCACATTGATTTTGTAATGTCAACAATGAAAACACGGGGGCCAGTTGGTTGATCATACAGTGGAATACTGCGCTACTTGATGGACCGAGGACACGTTCATTCGTGTGTTGTCCATCACCTGTCCCCCATCTAGCAAGTAGCGCTGTATTCCCCAGTTTGTGATGTCAACGGTCCCTTATTGCTACTGTGAAATAAGCACGGCTGCTTCATTGTGTAAAAAAAAAAAAAATCTCAGTACATATGTCTTTTCAAACCCGCTATGAACTGGTAATCGCATGGAAAGTGGCTTCGCAGTAGGGCCATGAGACTCCTGCTTGGCCTGCATAATGTGACTTTGCAAAAAAAAAAAAAAAATAGAAGTGAAGGTCTTTGTATGCTGGTTCGGAAACTTCCTTTGAGCCTTTCTGCAATTGGCTGACAAACAATGAAGGGCTTTTCACATTGATTTTGTAATGTCAACAATGAAAACACGGGGACCAGTTGGTTGATCACACAGTGGAATACTGCGCTACTTGATAGACCGAGGACACGTTCATTCGTGTGTTGTCCTTGACCTGTCCCCCATCTAGCAAGTAGCGCTGTATTCCCCAGTTTGTGATGTCAACGGTCCCTTATTGCTACTGTGAAATAAGCACGGCTGCTTCATTATGTAAAAAAAAAAATCTCAGTACATATGTCTTTTCAAACCCGCTATGAACTGGTAATCGCATGGAAAGTGGCCTCGCAGTAGGGCCATGAGACTCCTGCTTGGCCTGCATAATGTGACTTTGCAAAAAAAAAAAATTAGAAGTGAAGGTCTTTGTATGCTGGTTCGGAAACTTCCTTTGAGCCTTTCTGCAATTGGCTGACAAACAATGAAGGGCTTTTCACATTGATTTTGTAATGTCAACAATGAAAACACGGGGACCAGTTGGTTGATCATACAGTGGAATACTGCGCTACTTGATAGACCGAGGACACATTCATTTGTGTGTTGTCCTTGACCTGTCCCCCATCTAGCAAGTAGCGCTGTATTCCCCAGTTTGTGATGTCAACGGTCCCTTATTGCTACTGTGAAATAAGCACGGCTGCTTCATTATGTAAAAAAAAAAAAATCTCAGTACATATGTCTTTTCAAACCCGCTATGAACTGGTAATCGCATGGAAAGTGGCCTCGCAGTAGGGCCATGAGACTCCTGCTTGGCCTGCATAATGTGACTTTGCAAAAAAAAAAAAAATTAGAAGTGAAGGTCTTTGTATGCTGGTTCGGAAACTTCCTTTGAGCCTTTCTGCAATTGGCTGACAAACAATGAAGGGCTTTTCACATTGATTTTGTAATGTCAACAATGAAAACACGGGGACCAGTTGGTTGATCATACAGTGGAATACTGCGCTACTTGATAGACCGAGGACACGTTCATTCGTGTGTTGTCCTTGACCTGTCCCCCATCTAGCAAGTAGCGCTGTATTCCCCAGTTTGTGATGAAGGGCTTTTCACATTGATTTTGTAATGTCAACAATGAAAACAAGGGGACCAGTTGGTTGATCATACAGTGGAATACTGCGCTACTTGATAGACCGAGGACACGTTCATTCGTGTGTTGTCCTTGACCTGTCCCCCATCTAGCAAGTAGCGCTGTATTCCCCAGTTTGTGATGTCAACGGTCCCTTATTGCTACTGTGAAATAAGCACGGCTGCTTCATTGTGTAAAAAAAAAAATCTCAGTACATATGTCTTTTCAAACCCGCTATGAACTGGTAATCGCATGGAAAGTGGCCTCGCAGTAGGGCCATGAGACTCCTGCTTGGCCTGCATAATGTGACTTTGCAAAAAAAAAAAAATTAGAAGTGAAGTTCTTTGTATGCTGGTTCGGAAACTTCCTTTGAGCCTTTCTGCAATTGGCTGACAAACAATGAAGGGCTTTTCACATTGATTTTGTAATGTCAACAATGAAAACACGGGGGCCAGTTGGTTGATCATACAGTGGAATACTGCGCTACTTGATAGACCGAGGACACGTTCATTCGTGTGTTGTCCATCACCTGTCCCCCATCTAGCAAGTAGCGCTGTATTCCCCAGTTTGTGATGTCAACGGTCCCTTATTGCTACTGTGAAATAAGCACGGCTGCTTCATTGTGTAAAAAAAAAAAAAAATCTCAGTACATATGTCTTTTCAAACCCGCTATGAACTGGTAATCGCATGGAAAGTGGCTTCGCAGTAGGGCCATGAGACTCCTGCTTGGCCTGCATAATGTGACTTTGCAAAAAAAAAAAAAAAAATAGAAGTGAAGGTCTTTGTATGCTGGTTCGGAAACTTCCTTTGAGCCTTTCTGCAATTGGCTGACAAACAATGAAGGGCTTTTCACATTGATTTTGTAATGTCAACAATGAAAACACGGGGACCAGTTGGTTGATCATACAGTGGAATACTGCGCTACTTGATAGACCGAGGACACGTTCATTCGTGTGTTGTCCTTGACCTGTCCCCCATCTAGCAAGTAGCGCTGTATTCCCCAGTTTGTGATGTCAACGGTCCCTTATTGCTACTGTGAAATAAGCACGGCTGCTTCATTATGTAAAAAAAAAAATCTCAGTACATATGTCTTTTCAAACCCGCTATGAACTGGTAATCGCATGGAAAGTGGCCTCGCAGTAGGGCCATGAGACTCCTGCTTGGCCTGCATAATGTGACTTTGCAAAAAAAAAATTAGAAGTGAAGGTCTTTGTATGCTGGTTCGGAAACTTCCTTTGAGCCTTTCTGCAATTGGCTGACAAACAATGAAGGGCTTTTCACATTGATTTTGTAATGTCAACAATGAAAACACGGGGACCAGTTGGTTGATCATACAGTGGAATACTGCGCTACTGGATAGACCGAGGACACATTCATTTGTGTGTTGTCCTTGACCTGTCCCCCATCTAGCAAGTAGCGCTGTATTCCCCAGTTTGTGATGTCAACGGTCCCTTATTGCTACTGTGAAATAAGCACGGCTGCTTCATTATGTAAAAAAAAAAATCTCAGTACATATGTCTTTTCAAACCCGCTATGAACTGGTAATCGCATGGAAAGTGGCCTCGCAGTAGGTCCATGAGACTCCTGCTTGGCCTGCATAATGTGACTTTGCAAAAAAAAAAAAAATTAGAAGTGAAGGTCTTTGTATGCTGGTTCGGAAACTTCCTTTGAGCCTTTCTGCAATTGGCTGACAAACAATGAAGGGCTTTTCACATTGATTTTGTAATGTCAACAATGAAAACACGGGGACCAGTTGGTTGATCATACAGTGGAATACTGCGCTACTTGATAGACCGAGGACACGTTCATTCGTGTGTTGTCCTTGACCTGTCCCCCATCTAGCAAGTAGCGCTGTATTCCCCAGTTTGTGATGTCAACGGTCCCTTATTGCTACTGTGAAATAAGCACGGCTGCTTCATTGTGTAAAAAAACAAAATCTCAGTACATATGTCTTTTCAAACCCGCTATGAACTGGTAATCGCATGGAAAGTGGCCTCGCAGTAGGGCCATGAGACTCCTGCTTGGCCTGCATAATGTGACTTTGCAAAAAAAAAAAAAAAAAAAAAAATTAGAAGTGAAGGTCTTTGTATGCTGGTTCGGAAACTTCCTTTGATCCTTTCTGCAATTGGCTGACAAACAATGAAGGGCTTTTCACATTGATTTTGTAATGTCAACAATGAAAACACGGGGGCCAGTTGGTTGATCATACAGTGGAATACTGCGCTACTTGATAGACCGAGGACACATTCATTCGTGTGTTCTCCATCACCTGTCCCCCATCTAGCAAGTAGCGCTGTATTCCCCAGTTTGTGATGTCAACGGTCCCTTATTGCTACTGTGAAATAAGCACGGCTGCTTCGTTGTGTAAAAAAAAAAAAAAATCTCAGTACATATGTCTTTTCAAACCCGCTATGAACTGGTAATCGCATGGAAAGTGGCCTCGCAGTAGGGCCATGAGACTCCTGCTTGGCCTGCATAATGTGACTTTGCAAAAAAAAAATAAAAAAAAAAAAATTAGAAGTGAAGGTCTTTGTATGCTGGTTCGGAAACTTCTTTTGAGCCTCTCTGCAATTGGCTGACAAACAATAAAGGGCTTTTCACATTGATTTTGTAATGTCAACAATGAAAACACGGGGGCCAGTTGGTTGATCATACAGTGGAATACTGCGCTACTTGATAGAACGAGGACACATTCATTCGTGTGTTGTCCATCACCTGTCCCCCATCTAGCAAGTAGCGCTGTATTCCCCAGTTTGTGATGTCAACGGTCCCTTATTGCTACTGTGAAATAAGCACGGCTGCTCTATTGTGTAAAAAAAAAAAAAATCTCAGTACATATGTCTTTTCAAACCCGCTATGAACTGGTAATCGCATGGAAAGTGGCCTCGCAGTAGGGCCATGAGACTCCTGCTTGGCCTGCATAATGTGACTTTGCAAAAAAAAAAAAAATTAGAAGTGAAGGTCTTTGTATGCTGGTTCGGAAACTTCCTTTGAGCCTTTCTGCAATTGGCTGACAAACAATGAAGGGCTTTTCACATTGATTTTGTAATGTCAACAATGAAAACACGGGGGCCAGTTGGTTGATCATACAGTGGAATACTGCGCTACTTGATGGACCGAGGACACGTTCATTCGTGTGTTGTCCATCACCTGTCCCCCATCTAGCAAGTAGCGCTGTATTCCCCAGTTTGTGATGACAACGGTCCCTTATTGCTACTGTGAAATAAGCACGGCTGCTTCATTGTGTAAAAAAAAAAAAAAAATCTCAGTACATATGTCTTTTCAAACCCGCTATGAACTGGTAATCGCATGGAAAGTGGCTTCGCAGTAGGGCCATGAGACTCCTGCTTGGCTTGCATAATGTGACTTTGCAAAAAAAAAAAAAAAATTAGAAGTGAAGGTCTTTGTATGCTGGTTCGGAAACTTCCTTTGAGCCTTTCTGCAATTGGCTGACAAACAATGAAGGGCTTTTCACATTGATTTTGTAATGTCAACAATGAAAACACGGGGACCAGTTGGTTGATCATACAGTGGAATACTGCGCTACTTGATAGACCGAGGACACGTTCATTCGTGTGTTGTCCTTGACCTGTCCCCCATCTAGCAAGTAGCGCTGTATTCCCCAGTTTGTGATGTCAACGGTCCCTTATTGCTACTGTGAAATAAGCACGGCTGCTTCATTGTGTAAAAAAAAAAAATCTCAGTACATATGTCTTTTCAAACCCGCTATGAACTGGTAATCGCATGGAAAGTGGCCTCGCAGTAGGGCCATGAGACTCCTGCTTGGCCTGCATAATGTGACTTTGCAAAAAAAAAAAAAGAATTAGAAGTGAAGGTCTTTGTATGCTGGTTCGGAAACTTCCTTTGAGCCTTTCTGCAATTGGCTGACAAACAATGAAGGGCTTTTCACATTGATTTTGTAATGTCAACAATGAAAACACGGGGGCCAGTTGGTTGATCATACAGTGGAATACTGCGCTACTTGATAGACCGAGGACACATTCATTCGTGTGTTCTCCATCACCTGTCCCCCATCTAGCAAGTAGCGCTGTATTCCCCAGTTTGTGATGTCAACGGTCCCTTATTGCTACTGTGAAATAAGCACGGCTGCTTCGTTGTGTAAAAAAAAAAAAAAAATCTCAGTACATATGTCTTTTCAAACCCGCTATGAACTGGTAATCGCATGGAAAGTGGCCTCGCAGTAGGGCCATGAGACTCCTGCTTGGCCTGCATAATGTGACTTTGCAAAAAAAAAAAAAAAAAAATTAGAAGTGAAGGTCTTTGTATGCTGGTTCGGAAACTTCCTTTGAGCCTTTCTGCAATTGGCTGACAAACAATGAAGGGCTTTTCACATTGATTTTGTAATGTGAACAATGAAAACACGGGGGCCAGTTGGTTGATCATACAGTGGAATACTGCGCTACTTGATAGAACGAGGACACATTCATTCGTGTGTTGTCCATCACCTGTCCCCCATCTAGCAAGTAGCGCTGTATTCCCCAGTTTGTGATGTCAACGGTCCCTTATTGCTACTGCGAAATAAGCACGGCTGCTCTACTGTGTAAAAAAAAAAATCTCAGTACATATGTCTTTTCAAACCCGCTATGAACTGGTAATCGCATGGAAAGTGGCCTCGCAGTAGGGCCATGAGACTCCTGCTTGGCCTGCATAATGTGACTTTGCAAAAAAAAAAAAAAAAAAAATTAGAAGTGAAGGTCTTTGTATGCTGGTTCGGAAACTTCCTTTGAGCCTTTCTGCAATTGGCTGACAAACAATGAAGGGCTTTTCACATTGATTTTGTAATGTCAACAATGAAAACACGGGGGCCAGTTGGTTGATCATACAGTGGAATACTGCGCTACTTGATGGACCGAGGACACGTTCATTCGTGTGTTGTCCATCACCTGTCCCCCATCTAGCAAGTAGCGCTGTATTCCCCAGTTTGTGATGTCAACGGTCCCTTATTGCTACTGTGAAATAAGCACGGCTGCTTCATTGTGTAAAAAAAAAAAAAAAAAAAATCTCAGTACATATGTCTTTTCAAACCCGCTATGAACTGGTAATCGCATGGAAAGTGGCTTCGCAGTAGGGCCATGAGACTCCTGCTTGGCTTGCATAATGTGACTTTGCAAAAAAAAAAAAATTAGAAGTGAAGGTCTTTGTATGCTGGTTCGGAAACTTCCTTTGAGCCTTTCTGCAATTGGCTGACAAACAATAAAGGGCTTTTCACATTGATTTTGTAATGTCAACAATGAAAACACGGGGACCAGTTGGTTGATCATACAGTGGAATACTGCGCTACTTGATAGACCGAGGACACGTTCATTCGTGTGTTGTCCTTGACCTGTCCCCCATCTAGCAAGTAGCGCTGTATTCCCCAGTTTGTGATGTCAACGGTCCCTTATTGGTACTGTGAAATAAGCACGGCTGCTTCATTGTGTAAAAAAAAAAAATCTCAGTACATATGTCTTTTCAAACCCGCTATGAACTGGTAATCGCATGGAAAGTGGCCTCGCAGTAGGGCCATGAGACTCCTGCTTGGCCTGCATAATGTGACTTTGCAAAAAAAAAAAAAAAGAATTAGAAGTGAAGGTCTTTGTATGCTGGTTCGGAAACTTCCTTTGAGCCTTTCTGCAGTTGGCTGACAAACAATGAAGGGCTTTTCACATTGATTTTGTAATGTCAACAATGAAAACACGGGGGCCAGTTGGTTGATCATACAGTGGAATACTGCGCTACTTGATAGACCGAGGACACATTCATTCGTGTGTTCTCCATCACCTGTCCCCCATCTAGCAAGTAGCGCTGTATTCCCCAGTTTGTGATGTCAACGGTCCCTTATTGCTACTGTGAAATAAGCACGGCTGCTTCATTGTGTAAAAAAAAAAAAAAAAAATCTCGGTACATATGTCTTTTCAAACCCGCTATGAACTGGTAATCGCATGGAAAGTGGCTTCGCAGTAGGGCCATGAGACTCCTGCTTGGCTTGCATAAAGTGACTTTGCAAAAAAAAAAAAAAAATTAGAAGTGAAGGTCTTTGTATGCTGGTTCGGAAACTTCCTTTGAGCCTTTCTGCAATTGGCTGACAAACAATGAAGGGCTTTTCACATTGATTTTGTAATGTCAACAATGAAAACACGGGGACCAGTTGGTTGATCATACAGTGGAATACTGCGCTACTTGATAGACCGAGGACACGTTCATTCGTGTGTTGTCCTTGACCTGTCCCCCATCTAGCAAGTAGCGCTGTATTCCCCAGTTTGTGATGTCAACGGTCCCTTATTGCTACTGTGAAATAAGCACGGCTGCTTCATTGTGTAAAAAAAAAAAATCTCAGTACATATGTCTTTTCAAACCCGCTATGAACTGGTAATCGCATGGAAAGTGGCCTCGCAGTAGGGCCATGAGACTCCTGCTTGGCCTGCATAATGTGACTTTGCAAAAAAAAAAAAAAAAAAAATTAGAAGTGAAGGTCTTTGTATGCTGGTTCGGAAACTTCCTTTGAGCCTTTCTGCAATTGGCTGACAAACAATGAAGGGCTTTTCACATTGATTTTGTAATGTCAACAATGAAAACACGGGGGCCAGTTGGTTGATCATACAGTGGAATACTGCGCTACTTGATAGACCGAGGACACATTCATTCGTGTGTTCTCCATCACCTGTCCCCCATCTAGCAAGTAGCGCTGTATTCCCCAGTTTGTGATGTCAACGGTCCCTTATTGCTACTGTGAAATAAGCACGGCTGCTTCATTGTGTAAAAAAAAAAAAAAAATCTCAGTACATATGTCTTTTCAAACCCGCTATAAACTGGTAATCGCATGGAAAGTGGCCTCGCAGTAGGGCCATGAGACTCCTGCTTGGCCTGCATAATGTGACTTTGCAAAAAAAAAAAAAAAAAAATTAGAAGTGAAGGTCTTTTTATGCTGGTTCGGAAACTTCCTTTGAGCCTTTCTGCAATTGGCTGACAAACAATGAAGGGCTTTTCACATTGATTTTGTAATGTCAACAATGAAAACACGGGGGCCAGTTGGTTGATCATACAGTGGAATACTGCGCTACTTGATAGACCGAGGACACGTTCATTCGTGTGTTGTCCTTGACCTGTCCCCCATCTAGCAAGTAGCGCTGTATTCCCCAGTTTGTGATGTCAACGGTCCCTTATTGCTACTGTGAAATAAGCACGGCTGCTTCATTATGTAAAAAAAAAAAATCTCAGTACATATGTCTTTTCAAACCCGCTATGAACTGGTAATCGCCTGGAAAGTGGCCTCGCAGTAGGGCCATGAGACTCCTGCTTGGCCTGAATAATGTGACTTTGCAAAAAAAAAAAAAAATTAGAAGTGAAGGTCTTTGTATGCTGGTTCGGAAACTTCCTTTGAGCCTTTCTGCAATTGGCTGACAAACAATGAAGGGCTTTTCACATTGATTTTGTAATGTCAACAATGAAAACACGGGGACCAGTTGGTTGATCATACAGTGGAATACTGCGCTACTTGATAGACCGAGGACACATTCATTTGTGTGTTGTCCTTGACCTGTCCCCCATCTAGCAAGTAGCGCTGTATTCCCCAGTTTGTGATGTCAACGGTCCCTTATTGCTACTGTGAAATAAGCACGGCTGCTTCATTATGTAAAAAAAAAAATCTCAGTACATATGTCTTTTCAAACCCGCTATGAACTGGTAATCGCATGGAAAGTGGCCTCGCAGTAGGGCCATGAGACTCCTGCTTGGCCTGCATAATGTGACTTTGCAAAAAAAAAAAAAAATTAGAAGTGAAGGTCTTTGTATGCTGGTTCGGAAACTTCCTTTGAGCCTTTCTGCAATTGGCTGACAAACAATGAAGGGCTTTTCACATTGATTTTGTAATGTCAACAATGAAAACACGGGGACCAGTTGGTTGATCATACAGTGGAATACTGCGCTACTTGATAGACCGAGGACACGTTCATTCGTGTGTTGTCCTTGACCTGTCCCCCATCTAGCAAGTAGCGCGGTATTCCCCAGTTTGTGATGTCAACGGTCCCTTATTGCTACTGTGAAATAAGCACGGCTGCTTCATTGTGTAAAAAAAAAAAAAATCTCAGTACATATGTCTTTTCAAACCCGCTATGAACTGGTAATCGCATGGAAAGTGGCCTCGCAGTAGGGCCATGAGACTCCTGCTTGGCCTGCATAAGTGACTTTGCAAAAAAAAAAAAAAAATTAGAAGTGAAGGTCTTTGTATGCTGGTTCGGAAACTTCCTTTGATCCTTTCTGCAATTGGCTGACAAACAATGAAGGGCTTTTCACATTGATTTTGTAATGTCAGCAATGAAAACACGGGGACCAGTTGGTTGATCATACAGTGGAATACTGCGCTACTTGATAGACCGAGGACACATTCATTCGTGTGTTCTCCATCACCTGTCCCCCATCTAGCAAGTAGCGCTGTATTCCCCAGTTTGTGATGTCAACGGTCCCTTATTGCTACTGTGAAATAAGCACGGCTGCTTCGTTGTGTAAAAAAAAAAAAAAAAATCTCAGTACATATGTCTTTTCAAACCCGCTATGAACTGGTAATCGCATGGAAAGTGGCCTCGCAGTAGGGCCATGAGACTCCTGCTTGGCCTGCATAATGTGACTTTGCAAAAAAAAAAAAAAAATTAGAAGTGAAGGTCTTTGTATGCTGGTTCGGAAACTTCCTTTGAGCCTTTCTGCAATTGGCTGACAAACAATGAAGGGCTTTTCACATTGATTTTGTAATGTCAGCAATGAAAACACGGGGACCAGTTGGTTGATCATACAGTGGAATACTGCGCTACTTGATAGACCGAGGACACATTCATTTGTGTGTTGTCCTTGACCTGTCCCCCATCTAGCAAGTAGCGCTGTATTCCCCAGTTTGTGATGTCAACGGTCCCTTATTGCTACTGTGAAATAAGCACGGCTGCTTCATTATGTAAAAAAAAAATCTCAGTACATATGTCTTTTCAAACCCGCTATGAACTGGTAATCGCATGGAAAGTGGCCTCGCAGTAGGGCCATGAGACTCCTGCTTGGCCTGCATAATGTGACTTTGCAAAAAAAAAAATTAGAAGTGAAGGTCTTTGTATGCTGGTTCGGAAACTTCCTTTGAGCCTTTCTGCAATTGGCTGACAAACAATGAAGGGCTTTTCACATTGATTTTGTAATGTCAACAATGAAAACACGGGGACCAGTTGGTTGATCATACAGTGGAATACTGCGCTACTTGATAGACCGAGGACACGTTCATTCGTGTGTTGTCCTTGACCTGTCCCCCATCTAGCAAGTAGCGCTGTATTCCCCAGTATGTGATGTCAACGGTCCCTTATTGCTACTGTGAAATAAGCACGGCTGCTTCATTGTGTAAAAAAACAAAATCTCAGTACATACGTCTTTTCAAACCCGCTATGAACTGGTAATCGCATGGAAAATGGCCTCGCAGTAGGGCCATGAGACTCCTGCTTGGCCTGCATAATGTGACTTTGCAAAAAAAAAAAAAAAAAAAAAAAATTAGAAGTGAAGGTCTTTGTATGCTGGTTCGGAAACTTCCTTTGATCCTTTCTACAATTGGCTGACAAACAATGAAGGGCTTTTCACATTGATTTTGTAATGTCAACAATGAAAACACGGGGGCCAGTTGGTTGATGATACAGTGGAATACTGCGCTACTTGATAGACCGAGGACACATTCATTCGTGTGTTGTCCATCACCTGTCCCCCATCTAGCAAGTAGCGCTGTATTCCGCAGTTTGTGATGTCAACGGTCCCTTATTGCTACTGTGAAATAAGCACGGCTGCTTCATTGTGTAAAAAAAAAAAAAATCTCAGTACATATGTCTTTTCAAACCCGCTATGAACTGGTAATCGCATGGAAAGTGGCCTCGCAGTAGGGCCATGAGACTCCTGCTTGGCCTGCATAATGTGACTTTGCAAAAAAAAAAAAAAAAAAAATTAGAAGTGAAGGTCTTTGTATGCTGGTTCGGAAACTTCCTTTGATCCTTTCTGCAAATGGCTGACAAACAATGAAGGGCTTTTCCCATTGATTTTGTAATGTCAACAATGAAAACACGGGGGCCAGTTGGTTGATGATACAGTGGAATACTGCGCTACTTGATAGACCGAGGACACATTCATTCGTGTGTTGTCCATCACCTGTCCCCCATCTAGCAAGTAGCGCTGTATTCCGCAGTTTGTGATGTCAACGGTCCCTTATTGCTACTGTGAAATAAGCACGGCTGCTTCATTGTGTAAAAAAAAAAAATCTCAGTACATATGTCTTTTCAAACCCGCTATGAACTGGTAATCGCATGGAAAGTGGCCTCGCAGTAGGGCCATGAGACTCCTGCTTGGCCTGCATAATGTGACTTTGCAAAAAAAAAAAAAAAAATTAGAAGTGAAGGTCTTTGTATGCTGGTTCGGAAACTTCCTTTGAGCCTTTCTGCAATTGGCTGACAAACAATGAAGGGCTTTTCACATTGATTTTGTAATGTCAACAATGAAAACACGGGGGCCAGTTGGTTGATGATACAGTGGAATACTGCGCTACTTGATAGACCGAGGACACATTCATTCGTGTGTTGTCCATCACCTGTCCCCCATCTAGCAAGTAGCGCTGTATTCCGCAGTTTGTGATGTCAACGGTCCCTTATTGCTACTGTGAAATAAGCACGGCTGCTTCATTGTGTAAAAAAAAAAATCTCAGTACATATGTCTTTTCAAACCCGCTATGAACTGGTAATCGCATGGAAAGTGGCCTCGCAGTAGGGCCATGAGACTCCTGCTTGGCCTGCATAATGTGACTTTGCAAAAAAAAAAAAAATTAGAAGTGAAGGTCTTTGTATGCTGGTTCGGAAACTTCCTTTGAGCCTTTCTGCAATTGGCTGACAAACAATGAAGGGCTTTTCACATTGATTTTGTAATGTCAACAATGAAAACACGGGGGCCAGTTGGTTGATCATACAGTGGAATACTGCGCTACTTGATAGACCGAGGACACATTCATTCGTGTGTTGTCCATCACCTGTCCCCCATCTAGCAAGTAGCGCTGTATTCCCCAGTTTGTGATGTCAACGGTCCCTTATTGCTACTGTGAAATAAGCACGGCTGCTTCATTGTGTAAAAAAAAAAAAAAATCTCAGTACATATGTCTTTTCAAACCCGCTATGAACTGGTAATCGCATGGAAAGTGGCCTCGCAGTAGGGCCATGAGACTCCTGCTTGGCCTGCATAATGTGACTTTGCAAAAAAAAAAAAAAAAAATTAGAAGTGAAGGTCTTTGTATGCTGGTTCGGAAACTTCCTTTGAGCCTTTCTGCAATTGGCTGACAAACAATGAAGGGCTTTTCACATTGATTTTGTAATGTCAACAATGAAAACACGGGGGCCAGTTGGTTGATCATACAGTGGAATACTGCGCTACTTGATAGACCGAGGACACGTTCATTCGCGTGTTGTCCATCACCTGTCCCCCATCTAGCAAGTAGCGCTGTATTCCCCAGTTTGTGATGTCAACGGTCCCTTATTGCTACTGTGAAATAAGCACGGCTGCTTCATTATTTAAACAAAAAATCTCAGTACATATGTCTTTTCAAACCCGCTATGAACTGGTAATCGCATGGAAAGTGGCCTCGCAGTAGGGCCATGAGACTCCTGCTTGGCATGCATAATGTGACTTTGCAAAAAAAAAAAAAAAATTAGAAGTGAAGGTCTTTGTATGCTGGTTCGGAAACTTCCTTTGAGCCTTTCTGCAATTGGCTGACAAACAATGAAGGGCTTTTCACATTGATTTTGTAATGTCAACAATGAAAACACGGGGGCCAGTTGGTTGATCATACAGTGGAATACTGCGCTACTTGATAGACCGAGGACACGTTCATTCGTGTGTTGTCCATCACCTGTCCCCCATCTAGCAAGTAGCGCTGTATTCCCCAGTTTGTGATGTCAACGGTCCCTTATTGCTACTGTGAAATAAGCACGGCTGCTTCATTGTGTAAAAAAAAAAAAAAAATCTCAGTACATATGTCTTTTCAAACCCGCTATGAACTGGTAATCGCATGGAAAGTGGCCTCGCAGTAGGGCCATGAGACTCCTGCTTGGCCTGCATAATGTGACTTTGCAAAAAAAAGAAAAAAATTAGAAGTGAAGGTCTTTGTATGCTGGTTCGGAAACTTCCTTTGAGCCTTTCTGCAATTGGCTGACAAACAATGAAGGGCTTTTCACATGATTTTGTAATGTCAACAATGAAAACACGGGGGCCAGTTGGTTGATCATACAGTGGAATACTGCGCTACTTGATAGACCGAGGACACGTTCATTCGTGTGTTGTCCATCACCTGTCCCCCATCTAGCAAGTAACGCTGTATTCCCCAGTTTGTGATGTCAACGGTCCCTTATTGCTACTGTGAAATAAGCACGGCTGCTTCATTGTGTAAAAAAAAAAAAAAATCTCAGTACATATGTCTTTTCAAACCCGCTATGAACTGGTAATCGCATGGAAAGTGGCCTCGCAGTAGGGCCATGAGACTCCTGCTTGGCCTGCATAATGTGACTTTGCAAAAAAAAAAAAAAAATTAGAAGTGAAGGTCTTTGTATGCTGGTTCGGAAACTTCCTTTGAGCCTTTCTGCAATTGGCTGACAAACAATGAAGGGCTTTTCACATTGATTTTGTAATGTCAGCAATGAAAACACGGGGGCCAGTTGGTTGATGATACAGTGGAATACTGCGCTACTTGATAGACCGAGGACACATTCATTCGTGTGTTGTCCATCACCTGTCCCCCATCTAGCAAGTAGCGCTGTATTCCGCAGTTTGTGATGTCAACGGTCCCTTATTGCTACTGTGAAATAAGCACGGCTGCTTCATTGTGTAAAAAAAAAAATCTCAGTACATATGTCTTTTCAAACCCGCTATGAACTGGTAATCGCATGGAAAGTGGCCTCGCAGTAGGGCCATGAGACTCCTGCTTGGCCTGCATAATGTGACTTTGCAAAAAAAAAAAAATTAGAAGTGAAGGTCTTTGTATGCTGGTTCGGAAACTTCCTTTGAGCCTTTCTGCAATTGGCTGACAAACAATGAAGGGCTTTTCACATTGATTTTGTAATGTCAACAATGAAAACACGGGGGCCAGTTGGTTGATCATACAGTGGAATACTGCGCTACTTGATAGACCGAGGACACATTCATTCGTGTGTTGTCCATCACCTGTCCCCCATCTAGCAAGTAGCGCTGTATTCCCCAGTTTGTGATGTCAACGGTCCCTTATTGCTACTGTGAAATAAGCACGGCTGCTTCATTGTGTAAAAAAAAAAAAAATCTCAGTACATATGTCTTTTCAAACCAGCTATGAACTGGTAATCGCATGGAAAGTGGCCTCGCAGTAGGGCCATGAGACTCCTGCTTGGCCTGCATAATGTGACTTTGCAAAAAAAAAAAAAAAAAAAAAAATTAGAAGTGAAGGTTTTTGTATGCTGGTTCGGAAACTTCCTTTGAGCCTTTCTGCAATTGGCTGACAAACAATGAAGGGCTTTTCACATTGATTTTGTAATGTCAACAATGAAAACACGGGGGCCAGTTGGTTGATCATACAGTGGAATACTGCGCTACTTGATAGAACGAGGACACATTCATTCATGTGTTGTCCATCACCTGTCCCCCATCTAGCAAGTAGCGCTGTATTCCCCAGTTGGTGATGTCAACGGTCCCTTATTGCTACTGTGAAATAAGCACGGCTGCTTCATTGTGTAAAAAAAAAAAAATCTCAGTACATATGTCTTTTCAAACCCGCTATGAACTGGTAATCGCATGGAAAGTGGCCTCGCAGTAGGGCCATGAGACTCCTGCTTGGCCTGCATAATGTGACTTTGCAAAAAAAAAAAAAAATTAGAAGTGAAGGTCTTTGTATGCTGGTTCGGAAACTTCCTTTGAGCCTTTCTGCAATTGGCTGACAAACAATGAAGGGCTTTTCACATTGATTTTGTAATGTCAACAATGAAAACACGGGGGCCAGTTGGTTTATCATACAGTGGAATACTGCGCTACTTGATAGACCGAGGACACGTTCATTCGTGTGTTGTCCATCACCTGTCCCCCATCTAGCAAGTAGCGCTGTATTCCCCAGTTTGTGATGTCAACGGTCCCTTATTGCTACTGTGAAATAAGCACGGCTGCTTCATTGTGTAAAAAAAAAAAAATCTCAGCACATATGTCTTTTCAAACCCGCTATGAACTGGTAATCGCATGGAAAGTGGCCTCGCAGTAGGGCCATGAGACTCCTGCTTGGCCTGCATAATGTGACTTTGCAAAAAAAAAAAAAAAATTAGAAGTGAAGGTTTTTGTATGCTGGTTCGGAAACTTCCTTTGAGCCTTTCTGCAATTGGCTGACAAAAAATGAAGGGCTTTTCACATTGATTTTGTAATGTCAACAATGAAAACACGGGGGCCAGTTGGTTGATCATACAGTGGAATACTGCGCTACTTGATAGACCGAGGACACGTTCATTCGTGTGTTGTCCATCACCTGTCCCCCATCTAGCAAGTAGCGCTGTATTCCCCAGTTTGTGATGTCAACGGTCCCTTATTGCTACTGTGAAATAAGCACGGCTGCTTCATTGTGTAAAAAAAAAAAAAAAATCTCAGTACATATGTCTTTTCAAACCCGCTATGAACTGGTAATCGCATGGAAAGTGGCCTCGCAGTAGGGCCATGAGACTCCTGCTTGGCCTGCATAATGTGACTTTGCAAAAAAAAAAAAAATTAGAAGTGAAGGTCTTTGTATGCTGGTTCGGAAACTTCCTTTGAGCCTTTCTGCAATTGGCTGACAAACAATGAAGGGCTTTTCACATTGATTTTGTAATGTCAACAATGAAAACACGGGGGCCAGTTGGTTGATCATACAGTGGAATACTGCGCTACTTGATAGACCGAGGACACGTTCATTCGTGTGTTGTCCATCACCTGTCCCCCATCTAGCAAGTAGCGCTGTATTCCCCAGTTTGTGATGTCAACGGTCCCTTATTGCTACTGTGAAATAAGCACGGCTGCTTCATTGTGTAAAAAAAAAAAAATCTCAGTACATATGTCTTTTCAAACCCGCTATGAACTGGTAATCGCATGGAAAGTGGCTTCGCAGTAGGGCCATAAGACTCCTGCTTGGCCTGCATAATGTGACTTTGCAAAAAAAAAAAAAATTAGAAGTGAAGGTCTTTGTATGCTGGTTCGGAAACTTCCTTTGAGCCTTTCTGCAATTGGCTGACAAACAATGAAGGGCTTTTCACATTGATTTTGTAATGTCAACAATGAAAACACGGGGACCAGTTGGTTGATCATACAGTGGAATACTGCGCTACTTGATAGACCGAGGACACGTTCATTCGTGTGTTGTCCTTGACCTGTCCCCCATCTAGCAAGTAGCGCTGTATTCCCCAGTTTGTGATGTCAACGGTCCCTTATTGCTACTGTGAAATAAGCACGGCTGCTTTATTATGTAAAAAAAAAAAAAATCTCAGTACATATGTCTTTTCAAACCCGCTATGAACTGGTAATCGCATGGAAAGTGGCCTCGCAGTAGGGCCATGAGACTCCTGCTTGGCCTGCATAATGTGACTTTGCAAAAAAAAAAAATTAGAAGTGAAGGTCTTTGTATGCTGGTTCGGAAACTTCCTTTGAGCCTTTCTGCAATTGGCTGACAAACAATGAAGGGCTTTTCACATTGATTTTGTAATGTCAACAATGAAAACACGGGGACCAGTTGGTTGATCATACAGTGGAATACTGCGCTACTTGATAGACCGAGGACACATTCATTTGTGTGTTGTCCTTGACCTGTCCCCCATCTAGCAAGTAGCGCTGTATTCCCCAGTTTGTGATGTCAACGGTCCCTTATTGCTACTGTGAAATAAGCACGGCTGCTTCATTATGTAAAAAAAAAAATCTCAGTACATATGTCTTTTCAAACCCGCTATGAACTGGTAATCGCATGGAAAGTGGCCTCGCAGTAGGGCCATGAGACTCCTGCTTGGCCTGCATAATGTGACTTTGCAAAAAAAAAAAAAATTAGAAGTGAAGGTCTTTGTATGCTGGTTCGGAAACTTCCTTTGAGCCTTTCTGCAATTGGCTGACAAACAATGAAGGGCTTTTCACATTGATTTTGTAATGTCAACAATGAAAACACGGGGACCAGTTGGTTGATCATACAGTGGAATACTGCGCTACTTGATAGACCGAGGACACGTTCATTCGTGTGTTGTCCTTGACCTGTCCCCCATCTAGCAAGTAGCGCTGTATTCCCCAGTTTGTGATGTCAACGGTCCCTTATTGCTACTGTGAAATAAGCACGGCTGCTTCATTGTGTAAAAAAACAAAATCTCAGAACATATGTCTTTTCAAACCCGCTATGAACTGGTAATCGCATGGAAAGTGGCCTCGCAGTAGGGCCATGAGACTCCTGCTTGGCCTGCATAATGTGACTTTGCAAAAAAAAAAAAAAAAAATTAGAAGTGAAGGTCTTTGTATGCTGGTTCGGAAACTTCCTTTGATCCTTTCTGCAATTGGCTGACAAACAATGAAGGGCTTTTCACATTGATTTTGTAATGTCAACAATGAAAACACGGGGGCCAGTTGGTTGATCATACAGTGGAATACTGCGCTACTTGATAGACCGAGGACACATTCATTCGTGTGTTCTCCATCACCTGTCCCCCATCTAGCAAGTAGCGCTGTATTCCCCAGTTTGTGATGTCAACGGTCCCTTATTGCTACTGTGAAATAAGCACGGCTGCTTCGTTGTGTAAAAAAAAAAAAAAAAAAATCTCAGTACATATGTCTTTTCAAACCCGCTATGAACTGGTAATCGCATGGAAAGTGGCCTCGCAGTAGGGCCATGAGACTCCTGCTTGGCCTGCATAATGTGACTTTGCAAAAAAAAAAAAAAAAAATTAGAAGTGAAGGTCTTTGTATGCTGGTTCGGAAACTTCCTTTGAGCCTTTCTGCAATTGGCTGACAAACAATGAAGGGCTTTTCACATTGATTTTGTAATGTCAACAATGAAAACACGGGGGCCAGTTGGTTGATCATACAGTGGAATACTGCGCTACTTGATAGAACGAGGACACATTCATTCGTGTGTTGTCCATCACCTGTCCCCCATCTAGCAAGTAGCGCTGTATTCCCCAGTTTGTGATGTCAACGGTCCCTTATTGCTACTGTGAAATAAGCACGGCTGCTTCATTGTGTAAAAAAAAAAAAAAATCTCAGTACATATGTCTTTTCAAACCCGCTATGAACTGGTAATCGCATGGAAAGTGGCCTCGCAGTAGGGCCATGAGACTCCTGCTTGGCCTGCATAATGTGACTTTGCAAAAAAAAAAAAAAATTAGAAGTGAAGGTCTTTGTATGCTGGTTCGGAAACTTCCTTTGAGCCTTTCTTCAATTGGCTGACAAACAATGAAGGGCTTTTCACATTGATTTTGTAATGTCAACAATGAAAACACGGGGGCCAGTTGGTTGATCATACAGTGGAATACTGCGCTACTTGATAGAACGAGGACACATTCATTCGTGTGTTGTCCATCACCTGTCCCCCATCTAGCAAGTAGCGCTGTATTCCGCAGTTTGTGATGTCAACGGTCCCTTATTGCTACTGTGAAATAAGCACGGCTGCTTCATTGTGTAAAAAAAAAAAAAAAAAATCTCAGTACATATGTCTTTTCAAACCCGCTATGAACTGGTAATCGCATGGAAAGTGGCCTCGCAGTAGGGCCATGAGACTCCTTCTTGGCCTGCATAATGTGACTTTGCAAAAAAAAAAAAAATTAGAAGTGAAGGTCTTTGTATGCTGGTTCGAAAACTTCCTTTGAGCCTTTCTGCAATTGGCTGACAAACAATGAAGGGCTTTTCACATTGATTTTGTAATGTCAACAATGAAAACACGGGGGCCAGTTGGTTGATCATACAGTGGAATACTGCGCTACTTGATAGACCGAGGACACATTCATTCGTGTGTTCTCCATCACCTGTCCCCCATCTAGCAAGTAGCGCTGTATTCCCCAGTTTGTGATGTCAACGGTCCCTTATTGCTACTGTGAAATAAGCACGGCTGCTTCGTTGTGTAAAAAAAAAAAAAAAAATCTCAGTACATATGTCTTTTCAAACCCGCTATGAACTGGTAATCGCATGGAAAGTGGCCTCGCAGTAGGGCCATGAGACTCCTGCTTGGCCTGCATAATGTGACTTTGCAAAAAAAAAAAAAAAAATTAGAAGTGAAGGTCTTTGTATGCTGGTTCGGAAACTTCCTTTGAGCCTTTCTGCAATTGGCTGACAAACAATGAAGGGCTTTTCACATTGATTTTGTAATGTCAACAATGAAAACACGGGGGCCAGTTGGTTGATCATACAGTGGAATACTGCGCTACTTGATAGAACGAGGACACATTCATTCGTGTGTTGTCCATCACCTGTCCCCCATCTAGCAAGTAGCGCTGTATTCCCCAGTTTGTGATGTCAACGGTCCCTTATTGCTACTGTGAAATAAGCACGGCTGCTTCATTGTGTAAAAAAAAAAAAAATCTCAGTACATATGTCTTTTCAAACCCGCTATGAACTGGTAATCGCATGGAAAGTGGCCTCGCAGTAGGGCCATGAGACTCCTGCTTGGCCTGCATAATGTGACTTTGCAAAAAAAAAAAAAAATTAGAAGTGAAGGTCTTTGTATGCTGGTTCGGAAACTTCCTTTGAGCCTTTCTGCAATTGGCTGACAAACAATGAAGGGCTTTTCACATTGATTTTGTAATGTCAACAATGAAAACACGGGGGCCAGTTGGTTGATCATACAGTGGAATACTGCGCTACTTGATAGACCGAGGACACGTTCATTCGTGTGTTGTCCATCACCTGTCCCCCATCTAGCAAGTAGCGCTGTATTCCCCAGTTTGTGATGTCAACGGTCCATTATTGCTACTGTGAAATAAGCACGGCTGCTTCATTGTGTAAAAAAAAAAAAAATCTCAGTACATATGTCTTTTCAAACCCGCTATGAACTGGTAATCGCATGGAAAGTGGCTTCGCAGTAGGGCCATGAGACTCCTGCTTGGCCTGCATAATGTGACTTTGCAAAAAAAAAAAAAAAGTTAGAAGTGAAGGTCTTTGTATGCTGGTTCGGAAACTTCCTTTGAGCCTTTCTGATATTGGCTGACAAACAATGAAGGGCTTTTCACATTGATTTTGTAATGTCAACAATGAAAACACGGGGGCCAGTTGGTTGATCATACAGTGGAATACTGCGCTACTTGATAGAACGAGGACACATTCATTCGTGTGTTGTCCATCACCTGTCCCCCATCTAGCAAGTAGCGCTGTATTCCGCAGTTTGTGATGTCAACGGTCCCTTATTGCTACTGTGAAATAAGCACGGCTGCTTCATTGTGTAAAAAAAAAAAAAAAATCTCAGTACATATGTCTTTTCAAACCCGCTATGAACTGGTAATCGCATGGAAAGTGGCCTCGCAGTAGGGCCATGAGACTCCTGCTTGGCCTGCATAAGTGACTTTGCAAAAAAAAAAAAAATTAGAAGTGAAGGTCTTTGTATGCTGGTTCGGAAACTTCCTTTGAGCCTTTCTGCAATTGGCTGACAAACAATGAAGGGCTTTTCACATTGATTTTGTAATGTCAACAATGAAAACACGGGGGCCAGTTGGTTGATCATACAGTGGAATACTGCGCTACTTGATAGACCGAGGACACGTTCATTCGTGTGTTGTCCATCACCTGTCCCCCATCTAGCAAGTAGCGCTGTATTCCCCAGTTTGTGATGTCAACGGTCCCTTATTGCTACTGTGAAATAAGCACGGCTGCTTCATTGTGTAAAAAAAAAAAAAATCTCAGTACATATGTCTTTTCAAACCCGCTATGAACTGGTAATCGCATGGAAAGTGGCTTCGCAGTAGGGCCATGAGACTCCTGCTTGGCCTGCATAATGTGACTTTGCAAAAAAAAAAAAAAACAAATTAGAAGTGAAGGTCTTTGTATGCTGGTTCGGAAACTTCCTTTGAGCCTTTCTGCAATTGGCTGACAAACAATGAAGGGCTTTTCACATTGATTTTGTAATGTCAACAATGAAAACACGGGGACCAGTTGGTTGATCATACAGTGGAATACTGCGCTACTTGATAGACCGAGGACACGTTCATTCGTGTGTTGTCCTTGACCTGTCCCCCATCTAGCAACTAGCGCTGTATTCCCCAGTTTGTGATGTCAACGGTCCCTTATTGCTACTGTGAAATAAGCACGGCTGCTTCATTATGTAAAAAAAAAAATCTCAGTACATATGTCTTTTCAAACCCGCTATGAACTGGTAATCGCATGGAAAGTGGCCTCGCAGTAGGGCCATGAGACTCCTGCTTGGCCTGCATAAGTGACTTTGCAAAAAAAAAAAAAAAATTAGAAGTGAAGGTCTTTGTATGCTGGTTCGGAAACTTCCTTTGAGCCTTTCTGCAATTGGCTGACAAACAATGAAGGGCTTTTCACATTGATTTTGTAATGTCAACAATGAAAACACGGGGACCAGTTGGTTGATCATACAGTGGAATACTGCGCTACTTGATAGACCGAGGACACGTTCATTCGTGTGTTGTCCTTGACCTGTCCCCCATCTAGCAAGTAGCGCTGTATTCCCCAGTTTGTGATGTCAACGGTCCCTTATTGCTACTGTGAAATAAGCACGGCTGCTTTATTATGTAAAAAAAAAAAATCTCAGTACATATGTCTTTTCAAACCCGCTATGAACTGGTAATCGCATGGAAAGTGGCCTCGCAGTAGGGCCATGAGACTCCTGCTTGGCCTGCATAATGTGACTTTGCAAAAAAAAAAAAAAAAAAAAATTAGAAGTGAAGGTCTTTGTATGCTGGTTCGGAAACTTCCTTTGAGCCTTTCTGCAATTGGCTGACAAACAATGAAGGGCTTTTCACATTGATTTTGTAATGTCAACAATGAAAACACGGGGGCCAGTTGGTTGATCATACAGTGGAATACTGCGCTACTTGATAGACCGAGGACACATTCATTCGTGTGTTGTCCATCACCTGTCCCCCATTTAGCAAGTAGCGCTGTATTCCGCAGTTTGTGATGTCAACGGTCCCTTATTGCTACTGTGAAATAAGCACGGCTGCTTCATTGTGTAAAAAAAAAAAATCTCAGTACATATGTCTTTTCAAACCCGCTATGAACTGGTAATCGCATGGAAAGTGGCCTCGCAGTAGGGCCATGAGACTCCTGCTTGGCCTGCATAATGTGACTTTGCAAAAAAAAAAAAAATTAGAAGTGAAGGTCTTTGTATGCTGGTTCGGAAACTTCCTTTGAGCCTTTCTGCAATTGGCTGACAAACAATGAAGGGCTTTTCACATTGATTTTGTAATGTCAACAATGAAAACACGGGGGCCAGTTGGTTGATCATACAGTGGAATACTGCGCTACTTGATAGACCGAGGACACATTCATTCGTGTGTTCTCCATCACCTGTCCCCCATCTAGCAAGTAGCGCTGTATTCCGCAGTTTGTGATGTCAACGGTCCCTTATTGCTACTGTGAAATAAGCACGGCTGCTTCATTGTGTAAAAAAAAAAAAAATCTCAGTACATATGTCTTTTCAAACCCGCTATGAACTGGTAATCGCATGGAAAGTGGCTTCGCAGTAGGGCCATGAGACTCCTGCTTGGCCTGCATAATGTGACTTTGCAAAAAAAAAAAAAATTAGAAGTGAAGGTCTTTGTATGCTGGTTCGGAAACTTCCTTTGAGCCTTTCTGCAATTGGCTGACAAACAATGAAGGGCTTTTCACATTGATTTTGTAATGTCAACAATGAAAACACGGGGACCAGTTGGTTGATCATACAGTGGAATACTGCGCTACTTGATAGACCGAGGACACGTTCATTCGTGTGTTGTCCTTGACCTGTCCCCCATCTAGCAAGTAGCGCTGTATTCCCCAGTTTGTGATGTCAACGGTCCCTTATTGCTACTGTGAAATAAGCACGGCTGCTTCATTATGTAAAAAAAAAATCTCAGTACATATGTCTTTTCAAACCCGCTATGAACTGGTAATCGCATGGAAAGTGGCCTCGCAGTAGGGCCATGAGACTCCTGCTTGGCCTGCATAATGTGACTTTGCAAAAAAAAAAAAATTAGAAGTGAAGGTCTTTGTATGCTGGTTCGGAAACTTCCTTTGAGCCTTTCTGCAATTGGCTGACAAACCATGAAGGGCTTTTCACATTGATTTTGTAATGTCAGCAATGAAAACACGGGGACCAGTTGGTTGATCATACAGTGGAATACTGCGCTACTTGATAGACCGAGGACACATTCATTTGTGTGTTGTCCTTGACCTGTCCCCCATCTAGCAAGTAGCGCTGTATTCCCCAGTTTGTGATGTCAACGGTCCCTTATTGCTACTGTGAAATAAGCACGGCTGCTTCATTATGTAAAAAAAAAAAATCTCAGTACATATGTCTTTTCAAACCCGCTATGAACTGGTAATCGCATGGAAAGTGGCCTCGCAGTAGGGCCATGAGACTCCTGCTTGGCCTGCATAATGTGACTTTGCAAAAAAAAAAAAAAAATTAGAAGTGAAGGTCTTTGTATGCTGGTTCGGAAACTTCCTTTGAGCCTTTCTGCAATTGGCTGACAAACAATGAAGGGCTTTTCACATTGATTTTGTAATGTCAACAATGAAAACACGGAGACCAGTTGGTTGATCATACAGTGGAATACTGCGCTACTTGATAGACCGAGGACACGTTCATTCGTGTGTTGTCCTTGACCTGTCCCCCATCTAGCAAGTAGCGCTGTATTCCCCAGTTTGTGATGTCAACGGTCCCTTATTGCTACTGTGAAATAAGCACGGCTGCTTCATTATGTAAAAAAAAAAATCTCAGTACATATGTCTTTTCAAACCCGCTATGAACTGGTAATCGCATGGAAAGTGGCCTCGCAGTAGGGCCATGAGACTCCTGCTTGGCCTGCATAAGTGACTTTGCAAAAAAAAAAAAAATTAGAAGTGAAGGTCTTTGTATGCTGGTTCGGAAACTTCCTTTGAGCCTTTCTGCAATTGGCTGACAAACAATGAAGGGCTTTTCACATTGATTTTGTAATGTCAACAATGAAAACACGGGGGCCAGTTGGTTGATCATACAGTGGAATACTGCGCTACTTGATAGACCGAGGACACGTTCATTCGTGTGTTGTCCATCACCTGTCCCCCATCTAGCAAGTAGCGCTGTATTCCCCAGTTTGTGATGTCAACGGTCCCTTATTGCTACTGTGAAATAAGCACGGCTGCTTCATTGTGTAAAAAAAAAAAAAATCTCAGTACATATGTCTTTTCAAACCCGCTATGAACTGGTAATCGCATGGAAAGTGGCCTCGCAGTAGGGCCATGAGACTCCTGCTTGGCCTGCATAATGTGACTTTGCAAAAAAAAAAAAAATTAGAAGTGAAGGTCTTTGTATGCTGGTTCGGAAACTTCCTTTGAGCCTTTCTGCAATTGGCTGACAAACAATGAAGGGCTTTTCACATTGATTTTGTAATGTCAACAATGAAAACACGGGGGCCAGTTGGTTGATGATACAGTGGAATACTGCGCTACTTGATAGACCGAGGACACGTTCATTCGTGTGTTGTCCATCACCTGTCCCCCATCTAGCAAGTAGCGCTGTATTCCGCAGTTTGTGATGTCAACGGTCCCTTATTGCTACTGTGAAATAAGCACGGCTGCTTCATTGTGTAAAAAAAAAAAAATCTCAGTACATATGTCTTTTCAAACCCGCTATGAACTGGTAATCGCATGGAAAGTGGCCTCGCAGTAGGGCCATGAGACTCCTGCTTGGCCTGCATAATGTGACTTTGCAAAAAAAAAAAAAATTAGAAGTGAAGGTCTTTGTATGCTGGTTCGGAAACTTCCTTTGAGCCTTTCTGCAATTGGCTGACAAACAATGAAGGGCTTTTCACATTGATTTTGTAATGTCAACAATGAAAACACGGGGGCCAGTTGGTTGATCATACAGTGGAATACTGCGCTACTTGATAGACCGAGGACACGTTCATTCGTGTGTTGTCCATCACCTGTCCCCCATCTAGCAAGTAGCGCTGTATTCCCCAGTTTGTGATGTCAACGGTCCCTTATTGCTACTGTGAAATAAGCACGGCTGCTTCATTGTGTAAAAAAAAAAAATCTCAGTACATATGTCTTTTCAAACCCGCTATGAACTGGTAATCGCATGGAAAGTGGCCTCGCAGTAGGGCCATGAGACTCCTGCTTGGCCTGCATAATGTGACTTTGCAAAAAAAAAAAAAAAAATTAGAAGTGAAGGTCTTTGTATGCTGGTTCGGAAACTTCCTTTGAGCCTTTCTGCAATTGGCTGACAAACAATGAAGGGCTTTTCACATTGATTTTGTAATGTCAACAATGAAAACACGGGGGCCAGTTGGTTGATGATACAGTGGAATACTGCGCTACTTGATAGACCGAGGACACATTCATTCGTGTGTTGTCCATCACCTGTCCCCCATCTAGCAAGTAGCGCTGTATTCCGCAGTTTGTGATGTCAACGGTCCCTTATTGCTACTGTGAAATAAGCACGGCTGCTTCATTGTGTAAAAAAAAAAAAAATCTCAGTACATATGTCTTTTCAAACCCGCTATGAACTGGTAATCGCATGGAAAGTGGCCTCGCAGTAGGGCCATGAGACTCCTGCTTGGCCTGCATAATGTGACTTTGCAAAAAAAAAAAAAATTAGAAGTGAAGGTCTTTGTATGCTGGTTCGGAAACTTCCTTTGAGCCTTTCTGCAATTGGCTGACAAACAATGAAGGGCTTTTCACATTGATTTTGTAATGTCAACAATGAAAACACGGGGGCCAGTTGGTTGATCATACAGTGGAATACTGCGCTACTTGATAGACCGAGGACACATTCATTCGTGTGTTGTCCATCACCTGTCCCCCATCTAGCAAGTAGCGCTGTATTCCCCAGTTTGTGATGTCAACGGTCCCTTATTGCTACTGTGAAATAAGCACGGCTGCTTCATTGTGTAAAAAAAAAAAAAAATCTCAGTACATATGTCTTTTCAAACCAGCTATGAACTGGTAATCGCATGGAAAGTGGCCTCGCAGTAGGGCCATGAGACTCCTGCTTGGCCTGCATAATGTGACTTTGCAAAAAAAAAAAAAATTAGAAGTGAAGGTCTTTGTATGCTGGTTCGGAAACTTCCTTTGAGCCTTTCTGCAATTGGCTGACAAACAATGAAGGGCTTTTCACATTGATTTTGTAATGTCAACAATGAAAACACGGAGACCAGTTGGTTGATCATACAGTGGAATACTGCGCTACTTGATAGACCGAGGACACGTTCATTCGTGTGTTGTCCTTGACCTGTCCCCCATCTAGCAAGTAGCGCTGTATTCCCCAGTTTGTGATGTCAACGGTCCCTTATTGCTACTGTGAAATAAGCACGGCTGCTTCATTATGTAAAAAAAAAAATCTCAGTACATATGTCTTTTCAAACCCGCTATGAACTGGTAATCGCATGGAAAGTGGCCTCGCAGTAGGGCCATGAGACTCCTGCTTGGCCTGCATAAGTGACTTTGCAAAAAAAAAAAAATTAGAAGTGAAGGTCTTTGTATGCTGGTTCGGAAACTTCCTTTGAGCCTTTCTGCAATTGGCTGACAAACAATGAAGGGCTTTTCACATTGATTTTGTAATGTCAACAATGAAAACACGGGGACCAGTTGGTTGATCATACAGTGGAATACTGCGCTACTTGATAGACCGAGGACACGTTCATTCGTGTGTTGTCCTTGACCTGTCCCCCATCTAGCAAGTAGCGCTGTATTCCCCAGTTTGTGATGTCAACGGTCCCTTATGGCTACTGTGAAATAAGCACGGCTGCTTCATTATGTAAAAAAAAAATCTCAGTACATATGTCTTTTCAAACCCGCTATGAACTGGTAATCGCATGGAAAGTGGCCTCGCAGTAGGGCCATGAGACTCCTGCTTGGCCTGCATAATGTGACTTTGCAAAAAAAAAAAAAATTAGAAGTGATGGTCTTTGTATGCTGGTTCGGAAACTTCCTTTGAGCCTTTCTGCAATTGGCTGACAAACAATGAAGGGCTTTTCACATTGATTTTGTAATGTCAACAATGAAAACACGGGGGCCAGTTGGTTGATCATACAGTGGAATACTGCGCTACTTGATAGACCGAGGACACGTTCATTCGTGTGTTGTCCATCACCTGTCCCCCATCTAGCAAGTAGCGCTGTATTCCCCAGTTTGTGATGTCAACGGTCCCTTATTGCTACTGTGAAATAAGCACGGCTGCTTCATTGTGTAAAAAAAAAAAAAAATCTCAGTACATATGTCTTTTCAAACCCGCTATGAACTGGTAATCGCATGGAAAGTGGCCTCGCAGTAGGGCCATGAGACTCCTGCTTGGCCTGCATAATGTGACTTTGCAAAAAAAAAAAAAAAATTAGAAGTGAAGGTCTTTGTATGCTGGTTCGGAAACTTCCTTTGAGCCTTTCTGCAATTGGCTGACAAACAATGAAGGGCTTTTCACATTGATTTTGTAATGTCAACAATGAAAACACGGGGGCCAGTTGGTTGATCATACAGTGGAATACTGCGCTACTTGATAGACCGAGGACACGTTCATTCGTGTGTTGTCCATCACCTGTCCCCCATCTAGCAAGTAGCGCTGTATTCCCCAGTTTGTGATGTCAACGGTCCCTTATTGCTACTGTGAAATAAGCACGGCTGCTTCATTGTGTAAAAAAAAAAAATCTCAGTACATATGTCTTTTCAAACCCGCTATGAACTGGTAATCGCATGGAAAGTGGCCTCGCAGTAGGGCCATGAGACTCCTGCTTGGCCTGCATAATGTGACTTTGCAAAAAAAAAAAAAAATTAGAAGTGAAGGTCTTTGTATGCTGGTTCGGAAACTTCCTTTGAGCCTTTCTGCAATTGGCTGACAAACAATGAAGGGCTTTTCACATTGATTTTGTAATGTCAACAATGAAAACACGGGGGCCAGTTGGTTGATGATACAGTGGAATACTGCGCTACTTGATAGACCGAGGACACATTCATTCGTGTGTTGTCCATCACCTGTCCCCCATCTAGCAAGTAGCGCTGTATTCCGCAGTTTGTGATGTCAACGGTCCCTTATTGCTACTGTGAAATAAGCACGGCTGCTTCATTGTGTAAAAAAAAAAAATCTCAGTACATATGTCTTTTCAAACCCGCTATGAACTGGTAATCGCATGGAAAGTGGCCTCGCAGTAGGGCCATGAGACTCCTGCTTGGCCTGCATAATGTGACTTTGCAAAAAAAAAAAAAATTAGAAGTGAAGGTCTTTGTATGCTGGTTCGGAAACTTCCTTTGAGCCTTTCTGCAATTGGCTGACAAACAATGAAGGGCTTTTCACATTGATTTTGTAATGTCAACAATGAAAACACGGGGGCCAGTTGGTTGATCATACAGTGGAATACTGCGCTACTTGATAGACCGAGGACACATTCATTCGTGTGTTGTCCATCACCTGTACCCCATCTAGCAAGTAGCGCTGTATTCCCCAGTTTGTGATGTCAACGGTCCCTTATTGCTACTGTGAAATAAGCACGGCTGCTTCATTGTGTAAAAAAAAAAAAAAGTCTCAGTACATATGTCTTTTCAAACCAGCTATGAACTGGTAATCGCATGGAAAGTGGCCTCGCAGTAGGGCCATGAGACTCCTGCTTGGCCTGCATAATGTGACTTTGCAAAAAAAAAAAAAAAAAAAAAAAATTAGAAGTGAAGGTCTTTGTATGCTGGTTCGGAAACTTCCTTTGAGCCTTTCTGCAATTGGCTGACAAACAATGAAGGGCTTTTCACATTGATTTTGTAATCTCAACAATGAAAACACGGGGGCCAGTTGGTTGATCATACAGTGGAATACTGCGCTACTTGATAGAACGAGGACACATTCATTCATGTGTTGTCCATCACCTGTCCCCCATCTAGCAAGTAGCGCTGTATTCCCCAGTTGGTGATGTCAACGGTCCCTTATTGCTACTGTGAAATAAGCACGGCTGCTTCATTGTGTAAAAAAAAAAAAATCTCAGTACATATGTCTTTTCAAACCCGCTATGAACTGGTAATCGCATGGAAAGTGGCCTCGCAGTAGGGCCATGAGACTCCTGCTTGGCCTGCATAATGTGACTTTGCAAAAAAAAAAAAAAAATTAGAAGTGAAGGTCTTTGTATGCTGGTTCGGAAACTTCCTTTGAGCCTTTCTGCAATTGGCTGACAAACAATGAAGGGCTTTTCACATTGATTTTGTAATGTCAACAATGAAAACACGGGGGCCAGTTGGTTGATCATACAGTGGAATACTGCGCTACTTGATAGACCGAGGACACGTTCATTCGTGTGTTGTCCATCACCTGTCCCCCATCTAGCAAGTAGCGCTGTATTCCCCAGTTTGTGATGTCAACGGTCCCTTATTGCTACTGTGAAATAAGCACGGCTGCTTCATTATGTAAAAAAAAAATCTCAGTACATATGTCTTTTCAAACCCGCTATGAACTGGTAATCGCATGGAAAGTGGCCTCGCAGTAGGGCCATGAGACTCCTGCTTGGCCTGCATAATGTGACTTTGCAAAAAAAAAAAAAATTAGAAGTGAAGGTCTTTGTATGCTGGTTCGGAAACTTCCTTTGAGCCTTTCTGCAATTGGCTGACAAACAATGAAGGGCTTTTCACATTGATTTTGTAATGTCAACAATGAAAACACGGGGGCCAGTTGGTTGATCATACAGTGGAATACTGCGCTACTTGATAGACCGAGGACACGTTCATTCGTGTGTTGTCCATCACCTGTCCCCCATCTAGCAAGTAGCGCTGTATTCCCCAGTTTGTGATGTCAACGGTCCCTTATTGCTACTGTGAAATAAGCACGGCTGCTTCATTGTGTAAAAAAAAAAAATCTCAGTACATATGTCTTTTCAAACCCGCTATGAACTGGTAATCGCATGGAAAGTGGCCTCGCAGTAGGGCCATGAGACTCCTGCTTGGCCTGCATAATGTGACTTTGCAAAAAAAAAAAAAAAATTAGAAGTGAAGGTCTTTGTATGCTGGTTCGGAAACTTCCTTTGAGCCTTTCTGCAATTGGCTGACAAAAAATGAAGGGCTTTTCACATTGATTTTGTAATGTCAACAATGAAAACACGGGGGCCAGTTGGTTGATCATACAGTGGAATACTGCGCTACTTGATAGACCGAGGACACGTTCATTCGTGTGTTGTCCATCACCTGTCCCCCATCTAGCAAGTAGCGCTGTATTCCCCAGTTTGTGATGTCAACGGTCCCTTATTGCTACTGTGAAATAAGCACGGCTGCTTCATTGTGTAAAAAAAAAAAATCTCAGTACATATGTCTTTTCAAACCCGCTATGAACTGGTAATCGCATGGAAAGTGGCCTCGCAGTAGGGCCATGAGACTCCTGCTTGGCCTGCATAATGTGACTTTGCAAAAAAAAAAAAAAATTAGAAGTGAAGGTCTTTGTATGCTGGTTCGGAAACTTCCTTTGAGCCTTTCTGCAATTGGCTGACAAACAATGAAGGGCTTTTCACATTGATTTTGTAATGTCAACAATGAAAACACGGGGGCCAGTTGGTTGATCATACAGTGGAATACTGCGCTACTTGATAGACCGAGGACACGTTCATTCGTGTGTTGTCCATCACCTGTCCCCCATCTAGCAAGTAGCGCTGTATTCCCCAGTTTGTGATGTCAACGGTCCCTTATTGCTACTGTGAAATAAGCACGGCTGCTTCATTGTGTAAAAAAAAAAAAAAAATCTCAGTACATATGTCTTTTCAAACCCGCTATGAACTGGTAATCGCATGGAAAGTGGCTTCGCAGTAGGGCCATGAGACTCCTGCTTGGCCTGCATAATGTGACTTTGCAAAAAAAAAAAAAAATTAGAAGTGAAGGTCTTTGTATGCTGGTTCGGAAACTTCCTTTGAGCCTTTCTGCAATTGGCTGACAAACAATGAAGGGCTTTTCACATTGATTTCGTAATGTCAACAATGAAAACACGGGGACCAGTTGGTTGATCATACAGTGGAATACTGCGCTACTTGATAGACCGAGGACACGTTCATTCGTGTGTTGTCCTTGACCTGTCCCCCATCTAGCAAGTAGCGCTGTATTCCCCAGTTTGTGATGTCAACGGTCCCTTATTGCTACTGTGAAATAAGCACTTCTGCTTCATTATGTAAAAAAAAAAAAATCTCAGTACATATGTCTTTTCAAACCCGCTATGAACTGGTAATCGCATGGAAAGTGGCCTCGCAGTAGGGCCATGAGACTCCTGCTTGGCCTGCATAATGTGACTTTGCAAAAAAAAAAAAATTAGAAGTGAAGGTCTTTGTATGCTGGTTCGGAAACTTCCTTTGAGCCTTTCTGCAATTGGCTGACAAACAATGAAGGGCTTTTCACATTGATTTTGTAATGTCAACAATGAAAACACGGGGACCAGTTGGTTGATCATAAAGTGGAATACTGCGCTACTTGATAGACCGAGGACACATTCATTTGTGTGTTGTCCTTGACCTGTCCCCCATCTAGCAAGTAGCGCTGTATTCCCCAGTTTGTGATGTCAACGGTCCCTTATTGCTACTGTGAAATAAGCACGGCTGCTTCATTATGTAAAAAAAAAAATCTCAGTACATATGTCTTTTCAAACCCGCTATGAACTGGTAATCGCATGGAAAGTGGCCTCGCAGTAGGGCCATGAGACTCCTGCTTGGCCTGCATAATGTGACTTTGCAAAAAAAAAAAAAAAAAATTAGAAGTGAAGGTCTTTGTATGCTGGTTCGGAAACTTCCTTTGAGCCTTTCTGCAATTGGCTGACAAACAATGAAGGGCTTTTCACATTGATTTTGTAATGTCAACAATGAAAACACGGGGACCAGTTGGTTGATCATACAGTGGAATACTGCGCTACTTGATAGACCGAGGACACGTTCATTCGTGTGTTGTCCTTGACCTGTCCCCCATCTAGCAAGTAGCGCTGTATTCCCCAGTTTGTGATGTCAACGGTCCCTTATTGCTACTGTGAAATAAGCACGGCTGCTTCGTTGTGTAAAAAAAAAAAAAAAATCTCAGTACATATGTCTTTTCAAACCCGCTATGAACTGGTAATCGCATGGAAAGTGGCCTCGCAGTAGGGCCATGAGACTCCTGCTTGGCCTGCATAATGTGACTTTGCAAAAAAAAAAAAAAAAAAAATTAGAAGTGAAGGTCTTTGTATGCTGGTTCGGAAACTTCCTTTGAGCCTTTCTGCAATTGGCTGACAAACAATGAAGGGCTTTTCACATTGATTTTGTAATGTCAACAATGAAAACACGGGGGCCAGTTGGTTGATCATACAGTGGAATATTGCGCTACTTGATAGAACGAGGACACATTCATTCGTGTGTTGTCCATCACCTGTCCCCCATCTAGCAAGTAGCGCTGTATTCCCCAGTTTGTGATGTCAACGGTCCCTTATTGCTACTGTGAAATAAGCACGGCTGCTTCATTGTGTAAAAAAAAAAAAATCTCAGTACATATGTCTTTTCAAACCCGCTATGAACTGGTAATCGCATGGAAAGTGGCCTCGCAGTAGGGCCATGAGACTCCTGCTTGGCCTGCATAATGTGACTTTGCAAAAAAAAAAAAAATTAGAAGTGAAGGTCTTTGTATGCTGGTTCGGAAACTTCCTTTGAGCCTTTCTGCAATTGGCTGACAAACAATGAAGGGCTTTTCACATTGATTTTGTAATGTCAACAATGAAAACACGGGGGCCAGTTGGTTGATCATACAGTGGAATACTGCGCTACTTGATAGACCGAGGACACGTTCATTCGTGTGTTGTCCATCACCTGTCCTCCATCTAGCAAGTAGCGCTGTATTCCCCAGTTTGTGATGTCAACGGTCCATTATTGCTACTGTGAAATAAGCACGGCTGCTTCATTGTGTAAAAAAAAAAAAAATCTCAGTACATATGTCTTTTCAAACCCGCTATGAACTGGTAATCGCATGGAAAGTGGCTTCGCAGTAGGGCCATGAGACTCCTGCTTGGCCTGCATAATGTGACTTTGCAAAAAAAAAAAAAAAAAATTAGAAGTGAAGGTCTTTGTATGCTGGTTCGGAAACTTCCTTTGAGCCTTTCTGCAATTGGCTGACAAACAATGAAGGGCTTTTCACATTGATTTTGTAATGTCAACAATGAAAACACGGGGGCCAGTTGGTTGATCATACAGTGGAATACTGCGCTACTTGATAGAACGAGGACACATTCATTCGTGTGTTGTCCATCACCTGTCCCCCATCTAGCAAGTAGCGCTGTATTCCGCAGTTTGTTATGTCAACGGTCCCTTATTGCTACTGTGAAATAAGCACGGCTGCTTCATTGTGTAAAAAAAAAAAAAAAAATCTCAGTACATATGTCTTTTCAAACCCGCTATGAACTGGTAATCGCATGGAAAGTGGCCTCGCAGTAGGGCCATGAGACTCCTTCTTGGCCTGCATAATGTGACTTTGCAAAAAAAAAAAAAAAAAATTAGAAGTGAAGGTCTTTGTATGCTGGTTCGGAAACTTCCTTTGAGCCTTTCTGCAATTGGCTGACAAACAATGAAGGGCTTTTCACATTGATTTTGTAATGTCAACAATGAAAACACGGGGGCCAGTTGGTTGATCATACAGTGGAATACTGCGCTACTTGATAGACCGAGGACACGTTCATTCGTGTGTTGTCCATCACCTGTCCCCCATCTAGCAAGTAGCGCTGTATTCCCCAGTTTGTGATGTCAACGGTCCCTTATTGCTACTGTGAAATAAGCACGGCTGCTTCATTGTGTAAAAAAAAAAAAAAAAATCTCAGTACATATGTCTTTTCAAACCCGCTATGAACTGGTAATCGCATGGAAAGTGGCTTCGCAGTAGGGCCATGAGACTCCTGCTTGGCCTGCATAATGTGACTTTGCAAAAAAAAAAAAAAACAAATTAGAAGTGAAGGTCTTTGTATGCTGGTTCGGAAACTTCCTTTGAGCCTTTCTGCAATTGGCTGACAAACAATGAAGGGCTTTTCACATTGATTTTGTAATGTCAACAATGAAAACACGGGGACCAGTTGGTTGATCATACAGTGGAATACTGCGCTACTTGATAGACCGAGGACACGTTCATTCGTGTGTTGTCCTTGACCTGTCCCCCATCTAGCAAGTAGCGCTGTATTCCCCAGTTTGTGATGTCAACGGTCCCTTATTGCTACTGTGAAATAAGCACGGCTGCTTCATTATGTAAAAAAAAAAATCTCAGTACATATGTCTTTTCAAACCCGCTATGAACTGGTAATCGCATGGAAAGTGGCCTCGCAGTAGGGCCATGAGACTCCTGCTTGGCCTGCATAAGTGACTTTGCAAAAAAAAAAAAAAATTAGAAGTGAAGGTCTTTGTATGCTGGTTCGGAAACTTCCTTTGAGCTTTTCTGCAATTGGCTGACAAACAATGAAGGGCTTTTCACATTGATTTTGTAATGTCAACAATGAAAACACGGGGACCAGTTGGTTGATCATACAGTGGAATACTGCGCTACTTGATAGACCGAGGACACGTTCATTCGTGTGTTGTCCTTGACCTGTCCCCCATCTAGCAAGTAGCGCTGTATTCCCCAGTTTGTGATGTCAACGGTCCCTTATTGCTACTGTGAAATAAGCACGGCTGCTTCATTATGTAAAAAAAAAAATCTCAGTACATATGTCTTTTCAAACCCGCTATGAACTGGTAATCGCATGGAAAGTGGCCTCGCAGTAGGGCCATGAGACTCCTGCTTGGCCTGCATAATGTGACTTTGCAAAAAAAAAAAAAAAAAAAAAATTAGAAGTGAAGGTCTTTGTATGCTGGTTCGGAAACTTCCTTTGAGCCTTTCTGCAATTGGCTGACAAACAATGAAGGGCTTTTCACATTGATTTTGTAATGTCAACAATGAAAACACGGGGACCGGTTGGTTGATCATAAAGTGGAATACTGCGCTACTTGATAGACCGAGGACACATTCATTTGTGTGTTGTCCTTGACCTGTCCCCCATCTAGCAAGTAGCGCTGTATTCCCCAGTTTGTGATGTCAACGGTCCCTTATTGCTACTGTGAAATAAGCACGGCTGCTTCATTGTGTAAAAAAAAAAAAAATCTCAGTACATATGTCTTTTCAAACCCGCTATGAACTGGTAATCGCATGGAAAGTGGCCTCGCAGTAGGGCCATGAGACTCCTGCTTGGCCTGCATAATGTGACTTTGCAAAAAAAAAAAAAAAATTAGAAGTGAAGGTCTTTGTATGCTGGTTCGGAAACTTCCTTTGAGCCTTTCTGCTATTGGCTGACAAACAATGAAGGGCTTTTCACATTGATTTTGTAATGTCAACAATGAAAACACGGGGACCAGTTGGTTGATCATACAGTGGAATACTGCGCTACTTGATAGACCGAGGACACGTTCATTCGTGTGTTGTCCTTGACCTGTCCCCCATCTAGCAAGTAGCGCTGTATTCCCCAGTTTGTGATGTCAACGGTCCCTTATTGCTACTGTGAAATAAGCACGGCTGCTTCATTGTGTAAAAAAACAAAATCTCAGAACATATGTCTTTTCAAACCCGCTATGAACTGGTAATCGCATGGAAAGTGGCCTCGCAGTAGGGCCATGAGACTCCTGCTTGGCCTGCATAATGTGACTTTGCAAAAAAAAAAAAAAAATTAGAAGTGAAGGTCTTTGTATGCTGGTTCGGAAACTTCCTTTGATCCTTTCTGCAATTGGCTGACAAACAATGAAGGGCTTTTCACATTGATTTTGTAATGTCAACAATGAAAACACGGGGGCCAGTTGGTTGATCATACAGTGGAATACTGCGCTACTTGATAGACCGAGGACACATTCATTCGTGTGTTCTCCATCACCTGTCCCCCATCTAGCAAGTAGCGCTGTATTCCCCAGTTTGTGATGTCAACGGTCCCTTATTGCTACTGTGAAATAAGCACGGCTGCTTCGTTGTGTAAAAAAAAAAAAAAAAATCTCAGTACATATGTCTTTTCAAACCCGCTATGAACTGGTAATCGCATGGAAAGTGGCCTCGCAGTAGGGCCATGAGACTCCTGCTTGGCCTGCATAATGTGACTTTGCAAAAAAAAAAAAAAAAAAAAATTAGAAGTGAAGGTCTTTGTATGCTGGTTCGGAAACTTCCTTTGAGCCTTTCTGCAATTGGCTGACAAACAATGAAGGGCTTTTCACATTGATTTTGTAATGTCAACAATGAAAACACGGGGGCCAGTTGGTTGATCATACAGTGGAATATTGCGCTACTTGATAGAACGAGGACACATTCATTCGTGTGTTGTCCATCACCTGTCCCCCATCTAGCAAGTAGCGCTGTATTCCCCAGTTTGTGATGTCAACGGTCCCTTATTGCTACTGTGAAATAAGCACGGCTGCTTCATTGTGTAAAAAAAAAAAAATCTCAGTACATATGTCTTTTCAAACCCGCTATGAACTGGTAATCGCATGGAAAGTGGCCTCGCAGTAGGGCCATGAGACTCCTGCTTGGCCTGCATAATGTGACTTTGCAAAAAAAAAAAAAATTAGAAGTGAAGGTCTTTGTATGCTGGTTCGGAAACTTCCTTTGAGCCTTTCTGCAATTGGCTGACAAACAATGAAGGGCTTTTCACATTGATTTTGTAATGTCAACAATGAAAACACGGGGGCCAGTTGGTTGATCATACAGTGGAATACTGCGCTACTTGATAGACCGAGGACACGTTCATTCGTGTGTTGTCCATCACCTGTCCCCCATCTAGCAAGTAGCGCTGTATTCCCCAGTTTGTGATGTCAACGGTCCCTTATTGCTACTGTGAAATAAGCACGGCTGCTTCATTGTGTAAAAAAAAAAAAAATCTCAGTACATATGTCTTTTCAAACCCGCTATGAACTGGTAATCGCATGGAAAGTGGCTTCGCAGTAGGGCCATGAGACTCCTGCTTGGCCTGCATAATGTGACTTTGCAAAAAAAAAAAAAAACAAATTAGAAGTGAAGGTCTTTGTATGCTGGTTCGGAAACTTCCTTTGAGCCTTTCTGCAATTGGCTGACAAACAATGAAGGGCTTTTCACATTGATTTTGTAATGTCAACAATGAAAACACGGGGACCAGTTGGTTGATCATACAGTGGAATACTGCGCTACTTGATAGACCGAGGACACGTTCATTCGTGTGTTGTCCTTGACCTGTCCCCCATCTAGCAAGTAGCGCTGTATTCCCCAGTTTGTGATGTCAACGGTCCCTTATTGCTACTGTGAAATAAGCACGGCTGCTTCATTATGTAAAAAAAAAGAATCTCAGTACATATGTCTTTTCAAACCCGCTATGAACTGGTAATCGCATGGAAAGTGGCCTCGCAGTAGGGCCATGAGACTCCTGCTTGGCCTGCATAAGTGACTTTGCAAAAAAAAAAAAAAAAAATTAGAAGTGAAGGTCTTTGTATGCTGGTTCGGAAACTTCCTTTGAGCCTTTCTGCAATTGGCTGACAAACAATGAAGGGCTTTTCACATTGATTTTGTAATGTCAACAATGAAAACACGGGGACCAGTTGGTTGATCATACAGTGGAATACTGCGCTACTTGATAGACCGAGGACACGTTCATTCGTGTGTTGTCCTTGACCTGTCCCCCATCTAGCAAGTAGCGCTGTATTCCCCAGTTTGTGATGTCAACGGTCCCTTATTGCTACTGTGAAATAAGCACGGCTGCTTCATTATGTAAAAAAAAAAATCTCAGTACTTATGTCTTTTCAAACCCGCTATGAACTGGTAATCGCATGGAAAGTGGCCTCGCAGTAGGGCCATGAGACTCCTGCTTGGCCTGCATAATGTGACTTTGCAAAAAAAAAAAAAAAAAAAAAAAAAAATTAGAAGTGAAGGTCTTTGTATGCTGGTTCGGAAACTTCCTTTGAGCCTTTCTGCAATTGGCTGACAAACAATGAAGGGCTTTTCACATTGATTTTGTAATGTCAACAATGAAAACACGGGGGCCAGTTGGTTGATCATACAGTGGAATACTGCGCTACTTGATAGACCGAGGACACATTCATTCGTGTGTTGTCCATCACCTGTCCCCCATTTAGCAAGTAGCGCTGTATTCCGCAGTTTGTGATGTCAACGGTCCCTTATTGCTACTGTGAAATAAGCACGGCTGCTTCATTGTGTAAAAAAAAAAAAAATCTCAGTACATATGTCTTTTCAAACCCGCTATGAACTGGTAATCGCATGGAAAGTGGCCTCGCAGTAGGGCCATGAGACTCCTGCTTGGCCTGCATAATGTGACTTTGCAAAAAAAAAAAAAAATTAGAAGTGAAGGTCTTTGTATGCTGGTTCGGAAACTTCCTTTGAGCCTTTCTGCAATTGGCTGACAAACAATGAAGGGCTTTTCACATTGATTTTGTAATGTCAACAATGAAAACACGGGGGCCAGTTGGTTGATCATACAGTGGAATACTGCGCTACTTGATAGACCGAGGACACGTTCATTCGTGTGTTCTCCATCACCTGTCCCCCATCTAGCAAGTAGCGCTGTATTCCGCAGTTTGTGATGTCAACGGTCCCTTATTGCTACTGTGAAATAAGCACGGCTGCTTCATTGTGTAAAAAAAAAAAAATCTCAGTACATATGTCTTTTCAAACCCGCTATGAACTGGTAATCACATGGAAAGTGGCTTCGCAGTAGGGCCATGAGACTCCTGCTTGGCCTGCATAATGTGACTTTGCAAAAAAAAAAAATTAGAAGTGAAGGTCTTTGTATGCTGGTTCGGAAACTTCCTTTGAGCCTTTCTGCAATTGGCTGAAAAACAATGAAGGGCTTTTCACATTGATTTTGTAATGTCAACAATGAAAACACGGGGACCAGTTGGTTGATCATACAGTGGAATACTGCGCTACTTGATAGACCGAGGACACGTTCATTCGTGTGTTGTCCTTGACCTGTCCCCCATCTAGCAAGTAGCGCTGTATTCCCCAGTTTGTGATGTCAACTGTCCCTTATTGCTACTGTGAAATAAGCACGGCTGCTTCATTATGTAAAAAAAAAATCTCAGTACATATGTCTTTTCAAACCCGCTATGAACTGGTAATCGCATGGAAAGTGGCCTCGCAGTAGGGCCATGAGACTCCTGCTTGGCCTGCATAATGTGACTTTGCAAAAAAAAAAAAATTAGAAGTGAAGGTCTTTGTATGCTGGTTCGGAAACTTCCTTTGAGCCTTTCTGCAATTGGCTGACAAACAATGAAGGGCTTTTCACATTGATTTTGTAATGTCAGCAATGAAAACACGGGGACCAGTTGGTTGATCATACAGTGGAATACTGCGCTACTTGATAGACCGAGGACACATTCATTTGTGTGTTGTCCTTGACCTGTCCCCCATCTAGCAAGTAGCGCTGTATTCCCCAGTTTGTGATGTCAACGGTCCCTTATTGCTACTGTGAAATAAGCACGGCTGCTTCATTATGTAAAAAAAAAAAATCTCAGTACATATGTCTTTTCAAACCCGCTATGAACTGGTAATCGCATGGAAAGTGGCCTCGCAGTAGGGCCATGAGACTCCTGCTTGGCCTGCATAATGTGACTTTGCAAAAAAAAAAAAAAAATTAGAAGTGAAGGTCTTTGTATGCTGGTTCGGAAACTTCCTTTGAGCCTTTCTGCAATTGGCTGACAAACAATGAAGGGCTTTTCACATTGATTTTGTAATGTCAACAATGAAAACACGGAGACCAGTTGGTTGATCATACAGTGGAATACTGCGCTACTTGATAGACCGAGGACACGTTCATTCATGTGTTGTCCTTGACCTGTCCCCCATCTAGCAAGTAGCGCTGTATTCCCCAGTTTGTGATGTCAACGGTCCCTTATTGCTACTGTGAAATAAGCACGGCTGCTTCATTATGTAAAAAAAAAAATCTCAGTACATATGTCTTTTCAAACCCGCTATGAACTGGTAATCGCATGGAAAGTGGCCTCGCAGTAGGGCCGTGAGACTCCTGCTTGGCCTGCATAAGTGACTTTGCAAAAAAAAAAAAATTAGAAGTGAAGGTCTTTGTATGCTGGTTCGGAAACTTCCTTTGAGCCTTTCTGCAATTGGCTGACAAACAATGAAGGGCTTTTCAGATTGATTTTGTAATGTCAACAATGAAAACACGGGGACCAGTTGGTTGATCATACAGTGGAATACTGCGCTACTTGATAGACCGAGGACACGTTCATTCGTGTGTTGTCCTTGACCTGTCCCCCATCTAGCAAGTAGCGCTGTATTCCCCAGTTTGTGATGTCAACGGTCCCTTATTGCTACTGTGAAATAAGCACGGCTGCTTCATTATGTAAAAAAAAAAATCTCAGTACATATGTCTTTTCAAACCCGCTATGAACTGGTAATCGCATGGAAAGTGGCCTCGCAGTAGGGCCATGAGACTCCTGCTTGGCCTGCATAATGTGACTTTGCAAAAAAAAAAAAAAATTAGAAGTGAAGGTCTTTGTATGCTGGTTCGGAAACTTCCTTTGAGCCTTCCTGCAATTGGCTGACAAACAATGAAGGGCTTTTCACATTGATTTTGTAATGTCAACAATGAAAACACGGGGACCAGTTGGTTGATCATACAGTGGAATACTGCGCTACTTGATAGACCGAGGACACATTCATTTGTGTGTTGTCCTTGACCTGTCCCCCATCTAGCAAGTAGCGCTGTATTCCCCAGTTTGTGATGTCAACGGTCAATTATTGCTACTGTGAAATAAACACGGCTGCTTCATTATGTAAAAAAAAAAAATCTCAGTACATATGTCTTTTCAAACCCGCTATGAACTGGTAATCGCATGGAAAGTGGCCTCGCAGTAGGGCCATGAGACTCCTGCTTGGCCTGCATAATGTGACTTTGCAAAAAAAAAAAAAAATTAGAAGTGAAGGTCTTTGTATGCTGGTTCGGAAACTTCCTTTGAGCCTTTCTGCAATTGGCTGACAAACAATGAAGGGCTTTTCACATTGATTTTGTAATGTCAGCAATGAAAACACGGGGACCAGTTGGTTGATCATACAGTGGAATACTGCGCTACTTGATAGACCGAGGACACATTCATTTGTGTGTTGTCCTTGACCTGTCCCCCATCTAGCAAGTAGCGCTGTATTCCCCAGTTTGTGATGTCAACGGTCCCTTATTGCTACTGTGAAATAAGCACGGCTGCTTCATTATGTAAAAAAAAAAATCTCAGTACATATGTCTTTTCAAACCCGCTATGAACTGGTAATCGCATGGAAAGTGGCCTCGCAGTAGGGCCATGAGACTCCTGCTTGGCCTGCATAATGTGACTTTGCAAAAAAAAAAAAAAAATTAGAAGTGAAGGTCTTTGTATGCTGGTTCGGAAACTTCCTTTGAGCCTTTCTGCAATTGGCTGACAAACAATGAAGGGCTTTTCACATTGATTTTGTAATGTCAACAATGAAAACACGGGGACCAGTTGGTTGATCATACAGTGGAATACTGCGCTACTTGATAGACCGAGGACACGTTCATTCGTGTGTTGTCCTTGACCTGTCCCCCATCTAGCAAGTAGCGCTGTATTCCCCAGTTTGTGATGTCAACGGTCCCTTATTGCTACTGTGAAATAAGCACGGCTGCTTCATTGTGTAAAAAAACAAAATCTCAGTACATATGTCTTTTCAAACCCGCTATGAACTGGTAATCGCATGGAAAGTGGCCTCGCAGTAGGGCCATGAGACTCCTGCTTGGCCTGCATAATGTGACTTTGCAAAAAAAAAAAAAAAAAAATTAGAAGTGAAGGTCTTTGTATGCTGGTTCGGAAACTTCATTTGATCCTTTCTGCAATTGGCTGACAAACAATGAAGGGCTTTTCACATTGATTTTGTAATGTCAACAATGAAAACACGGGGGCCAGTTGGTTGATCATACAGTGGAATACTGCGCTACTTGATAGACCGAGGACACATTCATTCGTGTGTTCTCCATCACCTGTCCCCCATCTAGCAAGTAGCGCTGTATTCCCCAGTTTGTGATGTCAACGGTCCCTTATTGCTACTGTGAAATAAGCACGGCTGCTTCGTTGTGTAAAAAAAAAAAAAAATCTCAGTACATATGTCTTTTCAAACCCGCTATGAACTGGTAATCGCATGGAAAGTGGCCTCGCAGTAGGGCCATGAGACTCCTGCTTGGCCTGCATAATGTGACTTTGCAAAAAAAAAAAAAATTAGAAGTGAAGGTCTTTGTATGCTGGTTCGGAAACTTCCTTTGAGCCTTTCTGCAATTGGCTGACAAACAATGAAGGGCTTTTCACATTGATTTTGTAATGTCAACAATGAAAACACGGGGACCAGTTGGTTGATCATACAGTGGAATACTGCGCTACTTGATAGACCGAGGACACGTTCATTCGTGTGTTGTCCTTGACCTGTCCCCCATCTAGCAATTAGCGCTGTATTCCCCAGTTTATGATGTCAACGGTCCCTTATTGCTACTGTGAAATAAGCACGGCTGCTTCATTATGTAAAAAAAAAAATCTCAGTACATACGTCTTTTCAAACCCGCTATGAACTGGTAATCGCATGGAAAGTGGCCTCGCAGTAGGGCCATGAGACTCCTGCTTGGCCTGCATAAGTGACTTTGCAAAAAAAAAAAAAATTAGAAGTGAAGGTCTTTGTATGCTGGTTCGGAAATTTCCTTTGAGCCTTTCTGCAATTGGCTGACAAACAATGAAGGGCTTTTCACATTGATTTTGTAATGTCAACAATGAAAACACGGGGACCAGTTGGTTGATCATACAGTGGAATACTGCGCTACTTGATAGACCGAGGACACGTTCATTCGTGTGTTGTCCTTGACCTGTCCCCCGTCTAGCAAGTAGCGCTGTATTCCCCAGTTTGTGATGTCAACGGTCCCTTATTGCTACTGTGAAATAAGCACGGCTGCTTCATTATGTAAAAAAAAAAATCTCAGTACATATGTCTTTTCAAACCCGCTATGAACTGGTAATCGCATGGAAAGTGGCCTCGCAGTAGGGCCATGAGACTCCTGCTTGGCCTGCATAAGTGACTTTGCAAAAAAAAAAAAAAAATTAGAAGTGAAGGTCTTTGTATGCTGGTTCGGAAACTTCCTTTGAGCCTTTCTGCAATTGGCTGACAAACAATGAAGGGCTTTTCACATTGATTTTGTAATGTCAACAATGAAAACACGGGGACCAGTTGGTTGATCATACAGTGGAATACTGCGCTACTTGATAGACCGAGGACACGTTCATTCGTGTGTTGTCCTTGACCTGTCCCCCGTCTAGCAAGTAGCGCTGTATTCCCCAGTTTGTGATGTCAACGGTCCCTTATTGCTACTGTGAAATAAGCACGGCTGCTTCATTATGTAAAAAAAAAAAATCTCAGTACATATGTCTTTTCAAACCCGCTATGAACTGGTAATCGCATGGAAAGTGGCCTCGCAGTAGGGCCATGAGACTCCTGCTTGGCCTGCATAATGTGACTTTGCAAAAAAAAAAAAAAAATTAGAAGTGAAGGTCTTTGTATGCTGGTTCGGAAACTTCCTTTAAGCCTTTCTGCAATTGGCTGACAAACAATGAAGGGCTTTTCACATTGATTTTGTAATGTCAGCAATGAAAACACGGGGACCAGTTGGTTGATCATACAGTGGAATACTGCGCTACTTGATAGACCGAGGACACATTCATTTGTGTGTTGTCCTTGACCTGTCCCCCATCTAGCAAGTAGCGCTGTATTCCCCAGTTTGTGATGTCAACGGTCCCTTATTGCTACTGTGAAATAAGCACGGCTGCTTCATTATGTAAAAAAAAAAAATCTCAGTACATATGTCTTTTCAAACCCGCTATGAACTGGTAATCGCATGGAAAGTGGCCTCGCAGTAGGGCCATGAGACTCCTGCTTGGCCTGCATAATGTGACTTTGCAAAAAAAAAAAAAATTAGAAGTGAAGGTCTTTGTATGCTGGTTCGGAAACTTCCTTTGAGCCTTTCTGCAATTGGCTGACAAACAATGAAGGGCTTTTCACATTGATTTTGTAATGTCAACAATGAAAACACGGGGACCAGTTGGTTGATCATACAGTGGAATACTGCGCTACTTGATAGACCGAGGACACATTCATTTGTGTGTTGTCCTTGACCTGTCCCCCATCTAGCAAGTAGCGCTGTATTCCCCAGTTTGTGATGTCAACGGTCTCTTATTGCTACTGTGAAATAAGCACGGCTGCTTCATTATGTAAAAAAAAAAAATCTCAGTACATATGTCTTTTCTAACCCGCTATGAACTGGTAATCGCATGGAAAGTGGCCTCGCAGTAGGGCCATGAGACTCCTGCTTGGCCTGCATAATGTGACTTTGCAAAAAAAAAAAAAAAATTAGAAGTGAAGGTCTTTGTATGCTGGTTCGGAAACTTCCTTTGAGCCTTTCTGCAATTGGCTGACAAACAATGAAGGGCTTTTCACATTGATTTTGTAATGTCAGCAATGAAAACACGGGGACCAGTTGGTTGATCATACAGTGGAATACTGCGCTACTTGATAGACCGAGGACACATTCATTTGTGTGTTGTCCTTGACCTGTCCCCCATCTAGCAAGTAGCGCTGTATTCCCCAGTTTGTGATGTCAACGGTCCCTTATTGCTACTGTGAAATAAGCACGGCTGCTTCATTATGTAAAAAAAAAAAAAATCTCAGTACATATGTCTTTTCAAACCCGCTATGAACTGGTAATCGCATGGAAAGTGGCCTCGCAGTAGGGCCATGAGACTCCTGCTTGGCCTGCATAATGTGACTTTGCAAAAAAAAAAAAAAATTAGAAGTGAAGGTCTTTGTATGCTGGTTCGGAAACTTCCTTTGAGCCTTTCTGCAATTGGCTGACAAACAATGAAGGGCTTTTCACATTGATTTTGTAATGTCAACAATGAAAACACGGGGACCAGTTGGTTGATCATACAGTGGAATACTGCGCTACTTGATAGACCGAGGACACGTTCATTCGTGTGTTGTCCTTGACCTGTCCCCCATCTAGCAAGTAGCGCTGTATTCCCCAGTTTGTGATGTCAACGGTCCCTTATTGCTACTGTGAAATAAGCACGGCTGCTTCATTGTGTAAAAAAACAAAATCTCAGTACATATGTCTTTTCAAACCCGCTATGAACTGGTAATCGCATGGAAAGTGGCCTCGCAGTAGGGCCATGAGACTCCTGCTTGGCCTGCATAATGTGACTTTGCAAAAAAAAAAAAAAAAAAAAAATTAGAAGTGAAGGTCTTTGTATGCTGGTTCGGAAACTTCCTTTGATCCTTTCTGCAATTGGCTGACAAACAATGAAGGGCTTTTCACATTGATTTTGTAATGTCAACAATGAAAACACGGGGGCCAGTTGGTTGATCATACAGTGGAATACTGCGCTACTTGATAGACCGAGGACACATTCATTCGTGTGTTCTCCATCACCTGTCCCCCATCTAGCAAGTAGCGCTGTATTCCCCAGTTTGTGATGTCAACGGTCCCTTATTGCTACTGTGAAATAAGCACGGCTGCTTCGTTGTGTAAAAAAAAAAAAATCTCAGTACATATGTCTTTTCAAACCCGCTATGAACTGGTAATCGCATGGAAAGTGGCCTCGCAGTAGGGCCATGAGACTCCTGCTTGGCCTGCATAATGTGACTTTGCAAAAAAAAAAAAAAATTAGAAGTGAAGGTCTTTGTATGCTGGTTCGGAAACTTCCTTTGAGCCTTTCTGCAATTGGCTGACAAACAATGAAGGGCTTTTCACATTGATTTTGTAATGTCAACAATGAAAACACGGGGACCAGTTGGTTGATCATACAGTGGAATACTGCGCTACTTGATAGACCGAGGACACGTTCATTCGTGTGTTGTCCTTGACCTGTCCCCCATCTAGCAAGTAGCGCTGTATTCCCCAGTTTGTGATGTCAACGGTCCCTTATTGCTACTGTGAAATAAGCACGGCTGCTTCATTATGTAAAAAAAAAAATCTCAGTACATATGTCTTTTCAAACCCGCTATGAACTGGTAATCGCATGGAAAGGGGCCTCGCAGTAGGGCCATGAGACTCCTGCTTGGCCTGCATAAGTGACTTTGCAAAAAAAAAAAATTAGAAGTGAAGGTCTTTGTATGCTGGTTCGGAAACTTCCTTTGAGCCTTTCTGCAATTGGCTGACAAACAATGAAGGGCTTTTCACATTGATTTTGTAATGTCAACAATGAAAACACGGGGACCAGTTGGTTGATCATACAGTGGAATACTGCGCTACTTGATAGACCGAGGACACGTTCATTCGTGTGTTGTCCTTGACCTGTCCCCCATCTAGCAAGTAGCGCTGTATTCCCCAGTTTGTGATGTCAACGGTCCCTTATTGCTACTGTGAAATAAGCACGGCTGCTTCATTATGTAAAAAAAAAAATCTCAGTACATATGTCTTTTCAAACCCGCTATGAACTGGTAATCGCATGGAAAGTGGCCTCGCAGTAGGGCCATGAGACTCCTGCTTGGCCTGCATAATGTGACTTTGCAAAAAAAAAAAAAAATTAGAAGTGAAGGTCTTTGTATGCTGGTTCGGAAACTTCCTTTGAGCCTTTCTGCAATTGGCTGACAAACAATGAAGGGCTTTTCACATTGATTTTGTAATGTCAACAATGAAAACACGGGGACCAGTTGGTTGATCATACAGTGGAATACTGCGCTACTTGATAGACCGAGGACACATTCATTTGTGTGTTGTCCTTGACCTGTCCCCCATCTAGCAAGTAGCGCTGTATTCCCCAGTTTGTGATGTCAACGGTCCCTTATTGCTACTGTGAAATAAGCACGGCTGCTTCATTATGTAAAAAAAAAATCTCAGTACATATGTCTTTTCAAACCCGCTATGAACTGGTAATCGCATGGAAAGTGGCCTCGCAGTAGGGCCATGAGACACCTGCTTGGCCTGCATAATGTGACTTTGCAAAAAAAAAAAAAAAATTAGAAGTGAAGGTCATTGTATGCTGGTTCGGAAACTTCCTTTGAGCCTTTCTGCAATTGGCTGACAAACAATGAAGGGCTTTTCACATTGATTTTGTAATGTCAGCAATGAAAACACGGGGACCAGTTGGTTGATCATACAGTGGAATACTGCGCTACTTGATAGACCGAGGACACATTCATTTGTGTGTTGTCCTTGACCTGTCCCCCATCTAGCAAGTAGCGCTGTATTCCCCAGTTTGTGATGTCAACGGTCCCTTATTGCTACTGTGAAATAAGCACGGCTGCTTCATTATGTAAAAAAAAAAATCACAGTACATATGTCTTTTCAAACCCGCTATGAACTGGTAATCGCATGGAAAGTGGCCTCGCAGTAGGGCCATGAGACTCCTGCTTGGCCTGCATAATGTGACTTTGCAAAAAAAAAAAAAATTAGAAGTGAAGGTCTTTGTATGCTGGTTCGGAAACTTCCTTTGAGCCTTTCTGCAATTGGCTGACAAACAATGAAGGGCTTTTCACATTGATTTTGTAATGTCAACAATGAAAACACGGGGACCAGTTGGTTGATCATACAGTGGAATACTGCGCTACTTGATAGACCGAGGACACGTTCATTCGTGTGTTGTCCTTGACCTGTCCCCCATCTAGCAAGTAGCGCTGTATTCCCCAGTTTGTGATGTCAACGGTCCCTTATTGCTACTGTGAAATAAGCACGGCTGCTTCATTATGTAAAAAAAAAAATCTCAGTACATATGTCTTTTCAAACCCGCTATGAACTGGTAATCGCATGGAAAGTGGCCTCGCAGTAGGGCCTGAGACTCCTGCTTGGCCTGCATAAGTGACTTTGCAAAAAAAAAAAAAAAATTAGAAGTGAAGGTCTTTGTATGCTGGTTCGGAAACTTCCTTTGAGCCTTTCTGCAATTGGCTGACAAACAATGAAGGGCTTTTCACATTGATTTTGTAATGTCAACAATGAAAACACGGGGACCAGTTGGTTGATCATACAGTGGAATACTGCGCTACTTGATAGACCGAGGACACGTTCATTCGTGTGTTGTCCTTGACCTGTCCCCCATCTAGCAAGTAGCGCTGTATTCCCCAGTTTGTGATGTCAACGGTCCCTTATTGCTACTGTGAAATAAGCACGGCTGCTTCATTATGTAAAAAAAAAAAATCTCAGTACATATGTCTTTTCAAACCCGCTATGAACTGGTAATCGCATGGAAAGTGGCCTCGCAGTAGGGCCATGAGACTCCTGCTTGGCCTGCATAATGTGACTTTGCAAAAAAAAAAAAAAATTAGAAGTGAAGGTCTTTGTATGCTGGTTCGGAAACTTCCTTTGAGCCTTTCTGCAATTGGCTGACAAACAATGAAGGGCTTTTCACATTGATTTTGTAATGTCAACAATGAAAACACGGGGACCAGTTGGTTGATCATACAGTGGAATACTGCGCTACTTGATAGACCGAGGACACATTCATTTGTGTGTTGTCCTTGACCTGTCCCCCATCTAGCAAGTAGCGCTGTATTCCCCAGTTTGTGATGTCAACGGTCCCTTATTGCTACTGTGAAATAAGCACGGCTGCTTCATTATGTAAAAAAAAAAATCTCAGTACATATGTCTTTTCAAACCCGCTATGAACTGGTAATCGCATGGAAAGTGGCCTCGCAGTAGGGCCATGAGACTCCTGCTTGGCCTGCATAATGTGACTTTGCAAAAAAAAAAAAAATTAGAAGTGAAGGTCTTTGTATGCTGGTTCGGAAACTTCCTTTGAGCCTTTCTGCAATTGGCTGACAAACAATGAAGGGCTTTTCACATTGATTTTGTAATGTCAGCAATGAAAACACGGGGACCAGTTGGTTGATCATACAGTGGAATACTGCGCTACTTGATAGACCGAGGACACATTCATTTGTGTGTTGTCCTTGACCTGTCCCCCATCTAGCAAGTAGCGCTGTATTCCCCAGTTTGTGATGTCAACGGTCCCTTATTGCTACTGTGAAATAAGCACGGCTGCTTCATTATGTAAAAAAAAAATCTCAGTACATATGTCTTTTCAAACCCGCTATGAACTGGTAATCGCATGGAAAGTGGCCTCGCAGTAGGGCCATGAGACTCCTGCTTGGCCTGCATAATGTGACTTTGCAAAAAAAAAAAAAATTAGAAGTGAAGGTCTTTGTATGCTGGTTCGGAAACTTCCTTTGAGCCTTTCTGCAATTGGCTGACAAACAATGAAGGGCTTTTCACATTGATTTTGTAATGTCAGCAATGAAAACACGGGGACCAGTTGGTTGATCATACAGTGGAATACTGCGCTACTTGATAGACCGAGGACACATTCATTTGTGTGTTGTCCTTGACCTGTCCCCCATCTAGCAAGTAGCGCTGTATTCCCCAGTTTGTGATGTCAACGGTCCCTTATTGCTACTGTGAAATAAGCACGGCTGCTTCATTATGTAAAAAAAAAAATCTCAGTACATATGTCTTTTCAAACCCGCTATGAACTGGTAATCGCATGGAAAGTGGCCTCGCAGTAGGGCCATGAGACTCCTGCTTGGCCTGCATAATGTGACTTTGCAAAAAAAAAAAAATTAGAAGTGAAGGTCTTTGTATGCTGGTTCGGAAACTTCCTTTGAGCCTTTCTGCAATTGGCTGACAAACAATGAAGGGCTTTTCACATTGATTTTGTAATGTCAACAATGAAAACACGGGGACCAGTTGGTTGATCATACAGTGGAATACTGCGCTACTTGATAGACCGAGGACACGTTCATTCGTGTGTTGTCCTTGACCTGTCCCCCATCTAGCAAGTAGCGCTGTATTCCCCAGTTTGTGATGTCAACGGTCCCTTATTGCTACTGTGAAATAAGCACGGCTGCTTCATTGTGTAAAAAAACAAAATCTCAGTACATATGTCTTTTCAAACCCGCTATGAACTGGTAATCGCATGGAAAGTGGCCTCGCAGTAGGGCCATGAGACTCCTGCTTGGCCTGCATAATGTGACTTTGCAAAAAAAAAAAAAAAAAAAATTAGAAGTGAAGGTCTTTGTATGCTGGTTCGGAAACTTCCTTTGATCCTTTCTGCAATTGGCTGACAAACAATGAAGGGCTTTTCACATTGATTTTGTAATGTCAACAATGAAAACACGGGGGCCAGTTGGTTGATCATACAGTGGAATACTGCGCTACTTGATAGACCGAGGACACATTCATTCGTGTGTTCTCCATCACCTGTCCCCCATCTAGCAAGTAGCGCTGTATTCCCCAGTTTGTGATGTCAACGGTCCCTTATTGCTACTGTGAAATAAGCACGGCTGCTTCGTTGTGTAAAAAAAAAAAAAAAATCTCAGTACATATGTCTTTTCAAACCCGCTATGAACTGGTAATCGCATGGAAAGTGGCCTCGCAGTAGGGCCATGAGACTCCTGCTTGGCCTGCATAATGTGACTTTGCAAAAAAAAAAAAATTAGAAGTGAAGGTCTTTGTATGCTGGTTCGGAAACTTCCTTTGAGCCTTTCTGCAATTGGCTGACAAACAATGAAGGGCTTTTCACATTGATTTTGTAATGTCAACAATGAAAACACGGGGGCCAGTTGGTTGATCATACAGTGGAATACTGCGCTACTTGATAGAACGAGGACACATTCATTCGTGTGTTGTCCATCACCTGTCCCCCATCTAGCAAGTAGCGCTGTATTCCCCAGTTTGTGATGTCAACGGTCCCTTATTGCTACTGTGAAATAAGCACGGCTGCTTCATTGTGTAAAAAAAAAAAAAATCTCAGTACATATGTCTTTTCAAACCCGCTATGAACTGGTAATCGCATGGAAAGTGGCCTCGCAGTAGGGCCATGAGACTCCTGCTTGGCCTGCATAATGTGACTTTGCAAAAAAAAAAAAAAAAAATTAGAAGTGAAGGTCTTTGTATGCTGGTTCGGAAACTTCCTTTGAGCCTTTCTGCAATTGGCTGACAAACAATGAAGGGCTTTTCACATTGATTTTGTAATGTCAACAATGAAAACACGGGGGCCAGTTGGTTGATCATACACTGGAATACTGCGCTACTTGATAGAACGAGGACACATTCATTCGTGTGTTGTCCATCACCTGTCCCTCATCTAGCAAGTAGCGCTGTATTCCCCAGTTTGTGATGTCAACGGTCCCTTATTGCTACTGTGAAATAAGCACGGCTGCTTCATTGTGTAAAAAAAAAAAAATCTCAGTACATATGTCTTTTCAAACCCGCTATGAACTGGTAAGCGCATGGAAAGTGGCCTCGCAGTAGGGCCATGAGACTCCTGCTTGGCCTGCATAATGTGACTTTGCAAAAAAAAAAAAAAATTAGAAGTGAAGGTCTTTGTATGCTGGTTCGGAAACTTCCTTTGAGCCTTTCTGCAATTGGCTGACAAACAATGAAGGGCTTTTCACATTGATTTTGTAATGTCAACAATGAAAACACGGGGGCCAGTTGGTTGATCATACAGTGGAATACTGCGCTACTTGATAGACCGAGGACACGTTCATTCGTGTGTTGTCCATCACCTGTCCCCCATCTAGCAAGTAGCGCTGTATTCCCCAGTTTGTGATGTCAACGGTCCCTTATTGCTACTGTGAAATAAGCACGGCTGCTTCATTGTGTAAAAAAAAAAAATCTCAGTACATATGTCTTTTCAAACCCGCTATGAACTGGTAATCGCATGGAAAGTGGCTTCGCAGTAGGGCCATGAGACTCCTGCTTGGCCTGCATAATGTGACTTTTCAAAAAAAAAAAAAAATTAGAAGTGAAGGTCTTTGTATGCTGGTTCGGAAACTTCCTTTGAGCATTTCTGCAATTGGCTGACAAACAATGAAGGGCTTTTCACATTGATTTTGTAATGTCAACAATGAAAACACGGGGACCAGTTGCTTGATCATACAGTGGAATACTGCGCTACTTGATAGACCGAGGACACGTTCATTCGTGTGTTGTCCTTGACCTGTCCCCCATCTAGCAAGTAGCGCTGTATTCCCCAGTTTGTGATGTCAACGGTCCCTTATTGCTACTGTGAAATAAGCACGGCTGCTTCATTATGTAAAAAAAAAAATCTCAGTACATATGTCTTTTCAAACCCGCTATGAACTGGTAATCGCATGGAAAGTGGCCTCGCAGTAGGGCCATGAGACTCCTGCTTGGCCTGCATAAGTGACTTTGCAAAAAAAAAAATTAGAAGTGAAGGTCTTTGTATGCTGGTTCGGAAACTTCCTTTGAGCCTTTCTGCAATTAGCTGACAAACAATGAAGGGCTTTTCACATTGATTTTGTAATGTCAACAATGAAAACACGGGGACCAGTTGGTTGATCATACAGTGGAATACTGCGCTACTTGATAGACCGAGGACACGTTCATTCGTGTGTTGTCCTTGACCTGTCCCCCATCTAGCAAGTAGCGCTGTATTCCCCAGTTTGTGATGTCAACGGTCCCTTATTGCTACTGTGAAATAAGCACGGCTGCTTCATTGTGTAAAAAAAAAAAAAATCTCAGTACATATGTCTTTTCAAACCCGCTATGAACTGGTAATCGCATGGAAAGTGGCCTCGCAGTAGGGCCATGAGACTCCTGCTTGGCCTGCATAATGTGACTTTGCAAAAAAAAAAAAAAATTAGAAGTGAAGGTCTTTGTATGCTGGTTCGGAAACTTCCTTTGAGCCTTTCTGCAATTGGCTGACAAACAATGAAGGGCTTTTCACATTGATTTTGTAATGTCAACAATGAAAACACGGGGGCCAGTTGGTTGATCATACAGTGGAATACTGCGCTACTTGATAGACCGAGGACACATTCATTTGTGTGTTGTCCTTGACCTGTCCCCCATGTAGCAAGTAGCGCTGTATTCCCCAGTTTGTGATGTCAACGGTCCCTTATTGCTACTGTGAAATAAGCACGGCTGCTTCATTATGTAAAAAAAAAAAAAAATCTCAGTACATATGTCTTTTCAAACCCGCTATGAACTGGTAATCGCATGGAAAGTGGCCTCGCAGTAGGGCCATGAGACTCCTGCTTGGCCTGCATAATGTGACTTTGCAAAAAAAAAAAAAATTAGAAGTGAAGGTCTTTGTATGCTGGTTCGGAAACTTCCTTTGAGCCTTTCTGCAATTGGCTGACAAACAATGAAGGGCTTTTCACATTGATTTTGTAATGTCAACAATGAAAACACGGGGACCAGTTGGTTGATCATACAGTGGAATACTGCGCTACTTGATAGACCGAGGACACATTCATTTGTGTGTTGTCCTTGACCTGTCCCCCATCTAGCAAGTAGCGCTGTATTCCCCAGTTTGTGATGTCAACGGTCCCTTATTGCTACTGTGAAATAAGCACGGCTGCTTCATTATGTAAAAAAAAAAAATCTCAGTACATATGTCTTTTCAAACCCGCTATGAACTTTTAATCGCATGGAAAGTGGCCTCGCAGTAGGGCCATGAGACTCCTGCTTGGCCTGCATAATGTGACTTTGCAAAAAAAAAAAAAAATTAGAAGTGAAGGTCTTTGTATGCTGGTTCGGAAACTTCCTTTGAGCCTTTCTGCAATTGGCTGACAAACAATGAAGGGCTTTTCACATTGATTTTGTAATGTCAACAATGAAAACACGGGGACCAGTTGGTTGATCATACAGTGGAATACTGCGCTACTTGATAGACCGAGGACACATTCATTTGTGTGTTGTCCTTGACCTGTCCCCCATCTAGCAAGTAGCGCTGTATTCCCCAGTTTGTGATGTCAACGGTCCCTTATTGCTACTGTGAAATAAGCACGGCTGCTTCATTATGTAAAAAAAAAAATCTCAGTACATATGTCTTTTCAAACCCGCTATGAACTGGTAATCGCATGGAAAGTGGCCTCGCAGTAGGGCCATGAGACTCCTGCTTGGCCTGCATAATGTGACTTTGCAAAAAAAAAAAATTAGAAGTGAAGGTCTTTGTATGCTGGTTCGGAAACTTCCTTTGAGCCTTTCTGCAATTGGCTGACAAACAATGAAGGGCTTTTCACATTGATTTTGTAATGTCAACAATGAAAACACGGGGACCAGTTGGTTGATCATACAGTGGAATACTGCGCTACTTGATAGACCGAGGACACGTTCATTCGTGTGTTGTCCTTGACCTGTCCCCCATCTAGCAAGTAGCGCTGTATTCCCCAGTTTGTGATGTCAACGGTCCCTTATTGCTACTGTGAAATAAGCACGGCTGCTTCATTGTGTAAAAAAACAAAATCTCAGTACATATGTCTTTTCAAACCCGCTATGAACTGGTAATCGCATGGAAAGTGGCCTCGCAGTAGGGCCATGAGACTCCTGCTTGGCCTGCATAATGTGACTTTGCAAAAAAAAAAAAAAAAAAAAATTAGAAGTGAAGGTATTTGTATGCTGGTTCGGAAACTTCCTTTGATCCTTTCTGCAATTGGCTGACAAACAATGAAGGGCTTTTCACATTGATTTTGTAATGTCAACAATGAAAACACGGGGGCCAGTTGGTTGATCATACAGTGGAATACTGCGCTACTTGATAGACCGAGGACACATTCATTCGTGTGTTCTCCATCACCTGTCCCCCATCTAGCAAGTAGCGCTGTATTCCCCAGTTTGTGATGTCAACGGTCCCTTATTGCTACTGTGAAATAAGCACGGCTGCTTCGTTGTGTAAAAAAAAAAAAATCTCAGTACATATGTCTTTTCAAACCCGCTATGAACTGGTAATCGCATGGAAAGTGGCCTCGCAGTAGGGCCATGAGACTCCTGCTTGGCCTGCATAATGTGACTTTGCAAAAAAAAAAAAAAATTAGAAGTGAAGGTCTTTGTATGCTGGTTCGGAAACTTCCTTTGAGCCTTTCTGCAATTGGCTGACAAAACAATGAAGGGCTTTTCACATTGATTTTGTAATGTCAACAATGAAAACACGGGGGCCAGTTGGTTGATCATACAGTGGAATACTGCGCTACTTGATAGAACGAGGACACATTCATTCGTGTGTTGTCCATCACCTGTCCCCCATCTAGCAAGTAGCGCTGTATTCCCCAGTTTGTGATGTCAACGGTCCCTTATTGCTACTGTGAAATAAGCACGGCTGCTTCATTGTGTAAAAAAAAAAAAAAATCTCAGTACATATGTCTTTTCAAACCCGCTATGAACTGGTAATCGCATGGAAAGTGGCCTCGCAGTAGGGCCATGAGACTCCTGCTTGGCCTGCATAATGTGACTTTGCAAAAAAAAAAAAAATTAGAAGTGAAGGTCTTTGTATGCTGGTTCGGAAACTTCCTTTGAGCCTTTCTGCAATTGGCTGACAAACAATGAAGGGCTTTTCACATTGATTTTGTAATGTCAACAATGAAAACACGGGGGCCAGTTGGTTGATCATACAGTGGAATACTGCGCTACTTGATAGACCGAGGACACGTTCATTCGTGTGTTGTCCATCACCTGTCCCCCATCTAGCAAGTAGCGCTGTATTCCCCAGTTTGTGATGTCAACGGTCCCTTATTGCTACTGTGAAATAAGCACGGCTGCTTCATTGTGTAAAAAAAAAAAAATCTCAGTACATATGTCTTTTCAAACCCGCTATGAACTGGTAATCGCATGGAAAGTGGCTTCGCAGTAGGGCCATGAGACTCCTGCTTGGCCTGCATAATGTGACTTTTCAAAAAAAAAAAAATTAGAAGTGAAGGTCTTTGTATGCTGGTTCGGAAACTTCCTTTGAGCATTTCTGCAATTGGCTGACAAACAATGAAGGGCTTTTCACATTGATTTTGTAATGTCAACAATGAAAACACGGGGACCAGTTGCTTGATCATACAGTGGAATACTGCGCTACTTGATAGACCGAGGACACGTTCATTCGTGTGTTGTCCTTGACCTGTCCCCCATCTAGCAAGTAGCGCTGTATTCCCCAGTTTGTGATGTCAACGGTCCCTTATTGCTACTGTGAAATAAGCACGGCTGCTTCATTATGTAAAAAAAAAAAATCTCAGTACATATGTCTTTTCAAACCCGCTATGAACTGGTAATCGCATGGAAAGTGGCCTCGCAGTAGGGCCATGAGACTCCTGCTTGGCCTGCATAAGTGACTTTGCAAAAAAAAAAAAATTAGAAGTGAAGGTCTTTGTATGCTGGTTCGGAAACTTCCTTTGAGCCTTTCTGCAATTAGCTGACAAACAATGAAGGGCTTTTCACATTGATTTTGTAATGTCAACAATGAAAACACGGGGACCAGTTGGTTGATCATACAGTGGAATACTGCGCTACTTGATAGACCGAGGACACGTTCATTCGTGTGTTGTCCTTGACCTGTCCCCCATCTAGCAAGTAGCGCTGTATTCCCTAGTTTGTGATGTCAACGGTCCCTTATTGCTACTGTGAAATAAGCACGGCTGCTTCATTATGTAAAAAAAAAAATCTCAGTACATATGTCTTTTCAAACCCGCTATGAACTGGTAATCGCATGGAAAGTGGCCTCGCAGTAGGGCCATGAGACTCCTGCTTGGCCTGCATAAGTGACTTTGCAAAAAAAAAAAAAAAAAAATTAGAATTGAAGGTCTTTGTATGCTGGTTCGGAAACTTCCTTTGAGCCTTCCTGCAATTGGCTGACAAACAATGAAGGGCTTTTCACATTGATTTTGTAATGTCAACAATGAAAACACGGGGACCAGTTGGTTGATCATACAGTGGAATACTGCGCTACTTGATAGACCGAGGACACATTCATTTGTGTGTTGTCCTTGACCTGTCCCCCATCTAGCAAGTAGCGCTGTATTCCCCAGTTTGTGATGTCAACGGTCCCTTATTGCTACTGTGAAATAAGCACGGCTGCTTCATTATGTAAAAAAAAAAAAATCTCAGTACATATGTCTTTTCAAACCCGCTATGAACTGGTAATCGCATGGAAAGTGGCCTCGCAGTAGGGCCATGAGACTCCTGCTTGGCCTGCATAATGTGACTTTGCAAAAAAAAAAAAAAAAATTAGAAGTGAAGGTCTTTGTATGCTGGTTCGGAAACTTCCTTTGAGCCTTTCTGCAATTGGCTGACAAACAATGAAGGGCTTTTCACATTGATTTTGTAATGTCAACAATGAAAACACGGGGACCAGTTGGTTGATCATACAGTGGAATACTGCGCTACTTGATAGACCGAGGACACATTCATTTGTGTGTTGTCCTTGACCTGTCCCCCATCTAGCAAGTAGCGCTGTATTCCCCAGTTTGTGATGTCAACGGTCCCTTATTGCTACTGTGAAATAAGCACGGCTGCTTCATTATGTAAAAAAAAAAATCTCAGTACATATGTCTTTTCAAACCCGCTATGAACTTTTAATCGCATGGAAAGTGGCCTCGCAATAGGGCCATGAGACTCCTGCTTGGCCTGCATAATGTGACTTTGCAAAAAAAAAAAAATTAGAAGTGAAGGTCTTTGTATGCTGGTTCGGAAACTTCCTTTGAGCCTTTCTGCAATTGGCTGACAAACAATGAATGGCTTTTCACATTGATTTTGTAATGTCAACAATGAAAACACGGGGACCAGTTGGTTGATCATACAGTGGAATACTGCGCTACTTGATAGACCGAGGACACATTCATTTGTGTGTTGTCCTTGACCTGTCCCCCATCTAGCAAGTAGCGCTGTATTCCCCAGTTTGTGATGTCAACGGTCCCTTATTGCTACTGTGAAATAAGCACGGCTGCTTCGTTGTGTAAAAAAAAAAAAAAAAATCTCAGTACATATGTCTTTTCAAACCCGCTATGAACTGGTAATCGCATGGCAAGTGGCCTCGCAGTAGGGCCATGAGACTCCTGCTTGGCCTGCATAATGTGACTTTGCAAAAAAAAAAAAAAAAAAAAAATTAGAAGTGAAGGTCTTTGTATGCTGGTTCGGAAACTTCCTTTGAGCCTTTCTGCAATTGGCTGACAATGAAGGGCTTTTCACATTGATTTTGTAATGTCAACAATGAAAACACGGGGGCCAGTTGGTTGATCATACAGTGGAATACTGCGCTACTTGATAGAACGAGGACACATTCATTCGTGTGTTGTCCATCACCTGTCCCCCATCTAGCAAGTAGCGCTGTATTCCCCAGTTTGTGATGTCAACGGTCCCTTATTGCTACTGTGAAATAAGCACGGCTGCTTCATTGTGTAAAAAAAAAAAAAATCTCAGTACATATGTCTTTTCAAACCCGCTATGAACTGGTAATCGCATGGAAAGTGGCCTCGCAGTAGGGCCATGAGACTCCTGCTTGGCCTGCATAATGTGACTTTGCAAAAAAAAAAAAAAAAATTAGAAGTGAAGGTCTTTGTATGCTGGTTCGGAAACTTCCTTTGAGCCTTTCTGCAATTGGCTGACAAACAATGAAGGGCTTTTCACATTGATTTTGTAATGTCAACAATGAAAACACGGGGGCCAGTTGGTTGATCATACAGTGGAATACTGCGCTACTTGATAGACCGAGGACACGTTCATTCGTGTGTTGTCCATCACCTGTCCCCCATCTAGCAAGTAGCGCTGTATTCCCCAGTTTGTGATGTCAACGGTCCCTTATTGCTACTGTGAAATAAGCACGGCTGCTTCATTGTGTAAAAAAAAAAAAAATCTCAGTACATATGTCTTTTCAAACCCGCTATGAACTGGTAATCGCATGGAAAGTGGCTTCGCAGTAGGGCCATGAGACTCCTGCTTGGCCTGCATAATGTGACTTTGCAAAAAAAAAAAAATTAGAAGTGAAGGTCTTTGTATGCTGGTTCGGAAACTTCCTTTGAGCATTTCTGCAATTGGCTGACAAACAATGAAGGGCTTTTCACATTGATTTTGTAATGTCAACAATGAAAACACGGGGGCCAGTTGGTTGATCATACAGTGGAATACTGCGCTACTTGATAGACCGAGGACACGTTCATTCGTGTGTTGTCCATCACCTGTCCCCCATCTAGCAAGTAGCGCTGTATTCCCCAGTTTGTGATGTCAACGGTCCCTTATTGCTACTGCGAAATAAGCACGGCTGCTTCATTGTGTAAAAAAAAAAAAAAATCTCAGTACATATGTCTTTTCAAACCCGCTATGAACTGGTAATCGCATGGAAAGTGGCCTCGCAGTAGGGCCATGAGACTCCTGCTTGGCCTGCATAATGTGACTTTGCAAAAAAAAAAAAAATTAGAAGTGAAGGTATTTGTATGCTGGTTCGGAAACTTCCTTTGAGCATTTCTGCAATTGGCTGACAAACAATGAAGGGCTTTTCACATTGATTTTGTAATGTCAACAATGAAAACACGGGGACCAGTTGGTTGATCATACAGTGGAATACTGCGCTACTTGATAGACCGAGGACACGTTCATTCGTGTGTTGTCCTTGACCTGTCCCCCATCTAGCAAGTAGCGCTGTATTCCCCAGTTTGTGATAAGCACGGCTGCTTCATTATGTAAAAAAAAAAATCTCAGTACATATGTCTTTTCAAACCCGCTATGAACTGGTAATCGCATGGAAAGTGGCCTCGCAGTAGGGCCATGAGACTCCTGCTTGGCCTGCATAAGTGACTTTGCAAAAAAAAAAAAAAATTAGAAGTGAAGGTCTTTGTATGCTGGTTCGGAAACTTCCTTTGAGCCTTTCTGCAATTGGCTGACAAACAATGAAGGGCTTTTCACATTGATTTTGTAATGTCAACAATGAAAACACGGGGACCAGTTGGTTGATCATACAGTGGAATACTGCGCTACTTGATAGACCGAGGACACGTTCATTCGTGTGTTGTCCTTGACCTGTCCCCCATCTAGCAAGTAGCGCTGTATTCCCCAGTTTGTGATGTCAACGGTCCCTTATTGCTACTGTGAAATAAGCACGGCTGCTTCATTATGTAAAAAAAAAAATCTCAGTACATATGTCTTTTCAAACCCGCTATGAACTGGTAATCGCATGGAAAGTGGCCTCGCAGTAGGGCCATGAGACTCCTGCTTGGCCTGCATAATGTGACTTTGCAAAAAAAAAAAAAAAAAAAAATTAGAAGTGAAGGTCTTTGTATGCTGGTTCGGAAACTTCCTTTGAGCCTTTCTGCAATTGGCTGACAAACAATGAAGGGCTTTTCACATTGATTTTGTAATGTCAACAATGAAAACACGGGGACCAGTTGGTTGATCATACAGTGGAATACTGCGCTACTTGATAGACCGAGGACACATTCATTTGTGTGTTGTCCTTGACCTGTCCCCCATCTAGCAAGTAGCGCTGTATTCCCCAGTTTGTGATGTCAACGGTCCCTTATTGCTACTGTGAAATAAGCACGGCTGCTTCATTATGTAAAAAAAAAAAAATCTCAGTACATATGTCTTTTCAAACCCGCTATGAACTGGTAATCGCATGGAAAGTGGCCTCGCAGTAGGGCCATGAGACTCCTGCTTGGCCTGCATAATGTGACTTTGCAAAAAAAAAAAAAAAAAAATTAGAAGTGAAGGTCTTTGTATGCTGGTTCGGAAACTTCCTTTGAGCCTTTCTGCAATTGGCTGACAAACAATGAAGGGCTTTTCACATTGATTTTGTAATGTCAACAATGAAAACACGGGGGCCAGTTGGTTGATCATACAGTGGAATACTGCGCTACTTGATAGACCGAGGACACGTTCATTCGTGTGTTGTCCATCACCTGTCCCCCATCTAGCAAGTAGCGCTGTATTCCCCAGTTTGTGATGTCAACGGTCCCTTATTGCTACTGTGAAATAAGCACGGCTGCTTCATTGTGTAAAAAAAAAAAAAAAATCTCAGTACATATGTCTTTTCAAACCCGCTATGAACTGGTAATCGCATGGAAAGTGGCTTCGCAGTAGGGCCATGAGACTCCTGCTTGGCCTGCATAATGTGACTTTGCAAAAAAAAAAAAAAAAAAAAAAAAAAATTAGAAGTGAAGGTCTTTGTATGCTGGTTCGGAAACTTCCTTTGAGCCTTTCTGCAATTGGCTGACAAACAATGAAGGGCTTTTCACATTGATTTTGTAATGTCAACAATGAAAACACGGGGACCAGTTGGTTGATCATACAGTGGAATACTGCGCTACTTGATAGACCGAGGACACATTGATTTGTGTGTTGTCCTTGACCTGTCCCCCATCTAGCAAGTAGCGCTGTATTCCCCAGTTTGTGATGTCAACGGTCCCTTATTGCTACTGTGAAATAAGCACGGCTGCTTCATTATGTAAAAAAAAAAAATCTCAGTACATATGTCTTTTCAAACCCGCTATGAACTGGTAATCGCATGGAAAGTGGCCTCGCAGTAGGGCCATGAGACTCCTGCTTGGCCTGCATAATGTGACTTTGCAAAAAAAAAAAAAAAAAATTAGAAGTGAAGGTCTTTGTATGCTGGTTCGGAAACTTCCTTTGAGCCTTTCTGCAATTGGCTGACAAACAATGAAGGGCTTTTCACATTGATTTTGTAATGTCAACAATGAAAACACGGGGGCCAGTTGGTTGATCATACAGTGGAATACTGCGCTACTTGATAGACCGAGGACACGTTCATTCGTGTGTTGTCCATCACCTGTCCCCCATCTAGCAAGTAGCGCTGTATTCCCCAGTTTGTGATGTCAACGGTCCCTTATTGCTACTGTGAAATAAGCACGGCTGCTTCATTGTGTAAAAAAAAAAAAAAAAAATCTCAGTACATATGTCTTTTCAAACCCGCTATGAACTGGTAATCGCATGGAAAGTGGCTTCGCAGTAGGGCCATGAGACTCCTGCTTGGCCTGCATAATGTGACTTTGCAAAAAAAAAAAAAATTAGAAGTGAAGGTCTTTGTATGCTGGTTCGCAAACTTCCTTTGAGCATTTCTGCAATTGGCTGACAAACAATGAAGGGCTTTTCACATTGATTTTGTAATGTCAACAATGAAAACACGGGGACCAGTTGGTTGATCATACAGTGGAATACTGCGCAACTTGATAGACCGAGGACACGTTCATTCGTGTGTTGTCCTTGACCTGTCCCCCATCTAGCAAGTAGCGCTGTATTCCCCAGTTTGTGATAAGCACGGCTGCTTCATTATGTAAAAAAAAAAATCTCAGTACATATGTCTTTTCAAACCCGCTATGAACTGGTAATCGCATGGAAAGTGGCCTCGCAGTAGGGCCATGATACTCCTGCTTGGCCTGCATAAGTGACTTTGCAAAAAAAAAAAAAATTAGAAGTGAAGGTCTTTGTATGCTGGTTCGGAAACTTCCTTTGAGCCTTTCTGCAATTGGCTGACAAACAATGAAGGGCTTTTCACATTGATTTTGTAATGTCAACAATGAAAACACGGGGACCAGTTGGTTGATCATACAGTGGAATACTGCGCTACTTGATAGACCGAGGACACATTCATTTGTGTGTTGTCCTTGACCTGTCCCCCATCTAGCAAGTAGCGCTGTATTCCCCAGTTTGTGATGTCAACGGTCCCTTATTGCTACTGTGAAATAAGCACGGCTGCTTCGTTGTGTAAAAAAAAAAAAAATCTCAGTACATATGTCTTTTCAAACCCGCTATGAACTGGTAATCGCATGGAAAGTGGCCTCGCAGTAGGGCCATGAGACTCCTGCTTGGCCTGCATAATGTGACTTTGCAAAAAAAAAAAAAAATTAGAAGTGAAGGTCTTTGTATGCTGGTTCGGAAACTTCCTTTGAGCATTTCTGCAATTGGCTGACAAACAATGAAGGGCTTTTCACATTGATTTTGTAATGTCAACAATGAAAACACGGGGACCAGTTGGTTGATCATACAGTGGAATACTGCGCTACTTGATAGACCGAGGACACGTTCATTCGTGTGTTGTCCTTGACCTGTCCCCCATCTAGCAAGTAGCGCTGTATTCCCCAGTTTGTGATAAGCACGGCTGCTTCATTATGTAAAAAAAAAAAATCTCAGTACATATGTCTTTTCAAACCCGCTATGAACTGGTAATCGCATGGAAAGTGGCCTCGCAGTAGGGCCATGAGACTCCTGCTTGGCCTGCATAAGTGACTTTGCAAAAAAAAAAAAATTAGAAGTGAAGGTCTTTGTATGCTGGTTCGGAAACTTCCTTTGAGCCTTTCTGCAATTGGCTGACAAACAATGAAGGGCTTTTCACATTGATTTTGTAATGTCAACAATGAAAACACGGGGACCAGTTGGTTGATCATACAGTGGAATACTGCGCTACTTGATAGACCGAGGACACGTTCATTCGTGTGTTGTCCTTGACCTGTTCCCCATCTAGCAAGTAGCGCTGTATTCCCCAGTTTGTGATGTCAACGGTCCCTTATTGCTACTGTGAAATAAGCACGGCTGCTTCATTATGTAAAAAAAAAAAAAATCTTAGTACATATGTCTTTTCAAACCCGCTATGAACTGGTAATCGCATGGAAAGTGGCCTCGCAGTAGGGCCATGAGACTCCTGCTTGGCCTGCATAATGTGACTTTGCAAAAAAAAAAAAAATTAGAAGTGAAGGTCTTTGTATGCTGGTTCGGAAACTTCCTTTGAGCCTTTCTGCAATTGGCTGACAAACAATGAAGGGCTTTTCACATTGATTTTGTAATGTCAACAATGAAAACACGGGGACCAGTTGGTTGATCATACAGTGGAATACTGCGCTACTTGATAGACCGAGGACACATTCATTTGTGTGTTGTCCTTGACCTGTCCCCCATCTAGCAAGTAGCGCTGTATTCCCCAGTTTGTGATGTCAACGGTCCCTTATTGCTACTGTGAAATAAGCACGGCTGCTTCATTGTGTAAAAAAAAAAAAAAATCTCAGTACATATGTCTTTTCAAACCCGCTATGAACTGGTAATCGCATGGAAAGTGGCCTCGCAGTAGGGCCATGAGACTCCTGCTTGGCCTGCATAATGTGACTTTGCAAAAAAAAAAAAAAAAATTAGAAGTGAAGGTCTTTGTATGCTGGTTCGGAAACTTCCTTTGAGCCTTTCTGCAATTGGCTGACAAACAATGAAGGGCTTTTCACATTGATTTTGTAATGTCAACAATGAAAACACGGGGGCCAGTTGGTTGATCATACAGTGGAATACTGCGCTACTTGATAGACCGAGGACACGTTCATTCGTGTGTTGTCCATCACCTGTCCCCCATCTAGCAAGTAGCGCTGTATTCCCCAGTTTGTGATGTCAACGGTCCCTTATTGCTACTGTGAAATAAGCACGGCTGCTTCATTGTGTAAAAAAAAAAAAAAAATCTCAGTACATATGTCTTTTCAAACCCGCTATGAACTGGTAATCGCATGGAAAGTGGCTTCGCAGTAGGGCCATGAGACTCCTGCTTGGCCTGCATAATGTGACTTTGCAAAAAAAAAAAAAATTAGAAGTGAAGGTCTTTGTATGCTGGTTCGGAAACTTCCTTTGAGCATTTCTGCAATTGGCTGACAAACAATGAAGGGCTTTTCACATTGATTTTGTAATGTCAACAATGAAAACACGGGGACCAGTTGGTTGATCATACAGTGGAATACTGCGCTACTTGATAGACCGAGGACACGTTCATTCGTGTGTTGTCCTTGACCTGTCCCCCATCTAGCAAGTAGCGCTGTATTCCCCAGTTTGTGATAAGCACGGCTGCTTCATTATGTAAAAAAAAAAAATCTCAGTACATATGTCTTTTCAAACCCGCTATGAACTGGTAATCGCATGGAAAGTGGCCTCGCAGTAGGGCCATGAGACTCCTGCTTGGCCTGCATAAGTGACTTTGCAAAAAAAAAAAAAATTAGAAGTGAAGGTCTTTGTATGCTGGTTCGGAAACTTCCTTTGAGCCTTTCTGCAATTGGCTGACAAACAATGAAGGGCTTTTCACATTGATTTTGTAATGTCAACAATGAAAACACGGGGACCAGTTGGTTGATCATACAGTGGAATACTGCGCTACTTGACAGACCGAGGACACGTTCATTCGTGTGTTGTCCTTGACCTGTCCCCCATCTAGCAAGTAGCGCTGTATTCCCCAGTTTGTGATGTCAACGGTCCCTTATTGCTACTGTGAAATAAGCACGGCTGCTTCATTATGTAAAAAAAAAAATCTCAGTACATATGTCTTTTCAAACCCGCTATGAACTGGTAATCGCATGGAAAGTGGCCTCGCAGTAGGGCCATGAGACTCCTGCTTGGCCTGCATAATGTGACTTTGCAAAAAAAAAAAAAAAAAAAAAAAAAAATTAGAAGTGAAGGTCTTTGTATGCTGGTTCGGAAACTTCCTTTGAGCCTTTCTGCAATTGGCTGACAAACAATGAAGGGCTTTTCACATTGATTTTGTAATGTCAACAATGAAAACACGGGGACCAGTTGGTTGATCATACAGTGGAATACTGCGCTACTTGATAGACCGAGGACACATTCATTTGTGTGTTGTCCTTGACCTGTCCCCCATCTAGCAAGTAGCGCTGTATTCCCCAGTTTGTGATGTCAACGGTCCCTTATTGCTACTGTGAAATAAGCACGGCTGCTTCATTATGTAAAAAAAAAAAAATCTCAGTACATATGTCTTTTCAAACCCGCTATGAACTGGTAATCGCATGGAAAGTGGCCTCGCAGTAGGGCCATGAGACTCCTGCTTGGCCTGCATAATGTGACTTTGCAAAAAAAAAAAAAAATTAGAAGTGAAGGTCTTTGTATGCTGGTTCGGAAACTTCCTTTGAGCCTTTCTGCAATTGGCTGACAAACAATGAAGGGCTTTTCACATTGATTTTGTAATGTCAACAATGAAAACACGGGGGCCAGTTGGTTGATCATACAGTGGAATACTGCGCTACTTGATAGACCGAGGACACGTTCATTCGTGTGTTGTCCATCACCTGTCCCCCATCTAGCAAGTAGCGCTGTATTCCCCAGTTTGTGATGTCAACGGTCCCTTATTGCTACTGTGAAATAAGCACGGCTGCTTCATTGTGTAAAAAAAAAAAAAAATCTCAGTACATATGTCTTTTGAAACCCGCTATGAACTGGTAATCGCATGGAAAGTGGCTTCGCAGTAGGGCCATGAGACTCCTGCTTGGCCTGCATAATGTGACTTTGCAAAAAAAAAAAAAAATTAGAAGTGAAGGTCTTTGTATGCTGGTTCGGAAACTTCCTTTGAGCATTTCTGCAATTGGCTGACAAACAATGAAGGGCTTTTCACATTGATTTTGTAATGTCAACAATGAAAACACGGGGACCAGTTGGTTGATCATACAGTGGAATACTGCGCAACTTGATAGACCGAGGACACGTTCATTCGTGTGTTGTCCTTGACCTGTCCCCCATCTAGCAAGTAGCGCTGTATTCCCCAGTTTGTGATAAGCACGGCTGCTTCATTATGTAAAAAAAAAAAAATCTCAGTACATATGTCTTTTCAAACCCGCTATGAACTGGTAATCGCATGGAAAGTGGCCTCGCAGTAGGGCCATGATACTCCTGCTTGGCCTGCATAAGTGACTTTGCAAAAAAAAAAAAAAATTAGAAGTGAAGGTCTTTGTATGCTGGTTCGGAAACTTCCTTTGAGCCTTTCTGCAATTGGCTGACAAACAATGAAGGGCTTTTCACATTGATTTTGTAATGTCAACAATGAAAACACGGGGACCAGTTGGTTGATCATACAGTGGAATACTGCGCTACTTGATAGACCGAGGACACATTCATTTGTGTGTTGTCCTTGACCTGTCCCCCTTCTAGCAAGTAGCGCTGTATTCCCCAGTTTGTGATGTCAACGGTCCCTTATTGCTACTGTGAAATAAGCACGGCTGCTTCATTATGTAAAAAAAAAAAAAATCTCAGTACATATGTCTTTTCAAACCCGCTATGAACTGGTAATCGCATGGAAAGTGGCTTCGCAGTAGGGCCATGAGACTCCTGCTTGGCCTGCATAATGTGACTTTGCAAAAAAAAAAAAAATTAGAAGTGAAGGTCTTTGTATGCTGGTTCGGAAACTTCCTTTGAGCATTTCTGCAATTGGCTGACAAACAATGAAGGGCTTTTCACATTGATTTTGTAATGTCAACAATGAAAACACGGGGACCAGTTGGTTGATCATACAGTGGAATACTGCGCTACTTGATAGACCGAGGACACGTTCATTCGTGTGTTGTCCTTGACGTGTTCCCCATCTAGCAAGTAGCGCTGTATTCCCCAGTTTGTGATGTCAACGGTCCCTTATTGCTACTGTGAAATAAGCACGGCTGCTTCATTATGTAAAAAAAAAAAAAAATCTCAGTACATATGTCTTTTCAAACCCGCTATGAACTGGTAATCGCATGGAAAGTGGCCTCGCAGTAGGGCCATGAGACTCCTGCTTGGCCTGCATAATGTGACTTTGCAAAAAAAAAAAAATTAGAAGTGAAGGTCTTTGTATGCTGGTTCGGAAACTTCCTTTGAGCCTTTCTGCAATTGGCTGACAAACAATGAAGGGCTTTTCACATTGATTTTGTAATGTCAACAATGAAAACACGGGGACCAGTTGGTTGATCATACAGTGGAATACTGCGCTACTTGATAGACCGAGGACACATTCATTTGTGTGTTGTCCTTGACCTGTCCCCCATCTAGCAAGTAGCGCTGTATTCCCCAGTTTGTGATGTCAACGGTCCCTTATTGCTACTGTGAAATAAGCACGGCTGCTTCGTTGTGTAAAAAAAAAAAAAATCTCAGTACATATGTCTTTTCAAACCCGCTATGAACTGGTAATCGCATGGAAAGTGGCCTCGCAGTAGGGCCATGAGACTCCTGCTTGGCCTGCATAATGTGACTTTGCAAAAAAAAAAAAAAAAAATTAGAAGTGAAGGTCTTTGTATGCTGGTTCGGAAACTTCCTTTGAGCCTTTCTGCAATTGGCTGACAAACAATGAAGGGCTTTTCACATTGATTTTGTAATGTCAACAATGAAAACACGGGGGCCAGTTGGTTGATCATACAGTGGAATACTGCGCTACTTGATAGAACGAGGACACATTCATTCGTGTGTTGTCCATCACCTGTCCCCCATCTAGCAAGTAGCGCTGTATTCCCCAGTTTGTGATGTCAACGGTCCCTTATTGCTACTGTGAAATAAGCACGGCTGCTTCATTGTGTAAAAAAAAAAAAAAATCTCAGTACATATGTCTTTTCAAACCCGCTATGAACTGGTAATCGCATGGAAAGTGGCCTCGCAGTAGGGCCATGAGACTCCTGCTTGGCCTGCATAATGTGACTTTGCAAAAAAAAAAAAAAATTAGAAGTGAAGGTCTTTGTATGCTGGTTCGGAAACTTCCTTTGAGCCTTTCTGCAATTGGCTGACAAACAATGAAGGGCTTTTCACATTGATTTTGTAATGTCAACAATGAAAACACGGGGGCCAGTTGGTTGATCATACAGTGGAATACTGCGCTACTTGATAGACCGAGGACACGTTCATTCGTGTGTTGTCCATCACCTGTCCCCCATCTAGCAAGTAGCGCTGTATTCCCCAGTTTGTGATGTCAACGGTCCCTTATTGCTACTGTGAAATAAGCACGGCTGCTTCATTGTGTAAAAAAAAAAAAAAAAATCTCAGTACATATGTCTTTTCAAACCCGCTATGAACTGGTAATCGCATGGAAAGTGGCTTCGCAGTAGGGCCATGAGACTCCTGCTTGGCCTGCATAATGTGACTTTGCAAAAAAAAAAAAAATTAGAAGTGAAGGTCTTTGTATGCTGGTTCGGAAACTTCCTTTGAGCATTTCTGCAATTGGCTGACAAACAATGAAGGGCTTTTCACATTGATTTTGTAATGTCAACAATGAAAACACGGGGGCCAGTTGGTTGATCATACAGTGGAATACTGCGCTACTTGATAGACCGAGGACACGTTCATTCGTGTGTTGTCCATCACCTGTCCCCCATCTAGCAAGTAGCGCTGTATTCCCCAGTTTGTGATGTCAACGGTCCCTTATTGCTACTGTGAAATAAGCACGGCTGCTTCATTGTGTAAAAAAAAAAAAAAAATCTCAGTACATATGTCTTTTCAAACCCGCTATGAACTGGTAATCGCATGGAAAGTGGCCTCGCAGTAGGGCCATGAGACTCCTGCTTGGCCTGCATAATGTGACTTTGCAAAAAAAAAAAAAATTAGAAGTGAAGGTCTTTGTATGCTGGTTCGGAAACTTCCTTTGAGCATTTCTGCAATTGGCTGACAAACAATGAAGGGCTTTTCACATTGATTTTGTAATGTCAACAATGAAAACACGGGGACCAGTTGGTTGATCATACAGTGGAATACTGCGCTACTTGATAGACCGAGGACACGTTCATTCGTGTGTTGTCCTTGACCTGTCCCCCATCTAGCAAGTAGCGCTGTATTCCCCAGTTTGTGATAAGCACGGCTGCTTCATTATGTAAAAAAAAAAATCTCAGTACATATGTCTTTTCAAACCCGCTATGAACTGGTAATCGCATGGAAAGTGGCCTCGCAGTAGGGCCATGAGACTCCTGCTTGGCCTGCATAAGTGACTTTGCAAAAAAAAAAAATTAGAAGTGAAGGTCTTTGTATGCTGGTTCGGAAACTTCCTTTGAGCCTTTCTGCAATTGGCTGACAAACAATGAAGGGCTTTTCACATTGATTTTGTAATGTCAACAATGAAAACACGGGGACCAGTTGGTTGATCATACAGTGGAATACTGCGC